>NC_069797.1:72118003-73318003 GCF_027406575.1 Nycticebus coucang
GGGAACAGTTAGAACTTGTATTATTCTGATGACATTTTGGAGGTGATTTTCCTGCTAATGTATCTTCTGTGTATATTCAATATTTCAATGAAATAGCTAAAACTGCTTATGGTTGTTTTTGTTTTTGAGACAGAGCCTCAAGCTGGATAGAGTGCTGTCGCATCATAGCTCACAGCAACTTCCAACTCCTGGGCTCAAGCGATCCTCCTGCCTCCGCCTCCCAAGTAGCTGGGACCACAGGCGCCCACCACGACACCCGGCTAGTTTTTGGTGGCAGCCATCATTGTGGTTTGGTGGGCCCAGGCTAGATTCGAACCTGCCAGCTCCCATGTATGTGGCTGGCGCCTTAGCTGGTTGAGCCACAGGCACCGAGCCCTGCTTTTTATTTTAATGAGCCGTTGTGACTAGAAAACAAGAGGCAAACATTTCTGTTTAGTGACTTACTTTTTAAGACAGTGTACTGGTGTACTGTTTTCTGAACTAGCTTCCCATGAAATCATTCTCAGTTAAAGGGGCTCAGACCAAAGATCATTCAGGAGACCTGGTGTGTGAACTCACCTCCGTCACCCCCTATGGCTGGAAAAGGTACCACATTCTCAGAAAAATGGACCGGAGTCCTAAGTAACATAGCCACATTTTCTAGATTCCCTAAAATATTATACTAAAAATGGATTTCAAAATTCTAAGCCTGGCAAAAAGCCCACCCAAAATGTTGTTTAGATATTACCAAGGTCTCCCCGGTCATTTATTGGGGAACACAATAGGAAATGAAGGTGAAAAATAGCTTGAAAATAGGCTACTCCTGGTAAGTCCAGTTTGGTCCACAGACTGCTTTTTAATGGCCCTACATGATGTCTTCCAGATTTTGTAGTTGAATTAGAATTGCAATTTAAGTCGTGGTAAAGCAGATGATGAAAGGACTGCTCTAAAAATGCCAAAAAGACACACCGGGTCTCAATGATAGCATAACTGACTACTCGGAATTTAGAAATTAGATCAAAGAAAATGATTTATCATCTTCCTTTTGCTCAAACCCAAAACATAACAAATTTCCAGTTGCTTAAAATAGAGTAAATTAGACTGCTAAAAATCAAAGAAATTACCTGTTTGACAGCTCACTAGGCACCAAGCCCTGTTCCGCACACTATGTGCATGATCTCAATTAATCTCCAGGACAGCCACTATACCCATTCTCTACATGAGCAAACCGAGGCCTGGCATACTTGTGTCCCTTGCCCAGAACCTGTGCTCTTAATCACTTCTCCAGCTAGCACAACCAGCCATGGGCGGCATGACCCTGAGAAAGTGCCTGACCTTCCAGAGACCATACTTCTTCATTTGCAAAACAGGAATAACATCCAGCACCTCACTGAATTTTGTAAAGATTAGATGAAAGAATGTATTTCAAAGAATCTGTCACATTATCAGACATTAACAGAGATGCCCCCTGAATATTAGATTCCCCTCACCTTTAATCAGAGCTAAAAGACCAGAAATTTTCTGGCTGTTAAGGAGCTGACCATTTTCCACAATTGTTAATATTAAGCCTCAGTGTCTAGTCTTGCCATTAGTGGACAGCTTGGCGGGCCCCACCAAAACCGGCCATGTGATGCAGAGGGAGGCAAGTCGGGGTGCAGCAAAGAGAATGCAAGTGTGTGACTGTCTGCTAGGGTGGTACCACTTTCTGTCTGCACAAAGACAGTTCCTTTCTGGTGAGAGGAACTTTACTCCTCTGCTAAGCCTCACTCAACTTTGGTGTCTACCAGAGTGGACCAGAGATAATCTCTGACCTCCCCGAACAGAGCCTCCAAAGCATTCTGGAAACCCAGGAGTTCTTAGTATGTTACAAATGATTGAGTTCTTTTCCTTCTTACTCCAGGGTGGGACCACGGTTGGCCTGTGGGCTGGTGCTAACCAGAGAGAGGAATGTGCCATCATCCTCCGTCTGTCCCCACCTGCACCACACTTGGGTCTGGCCAGAAACAGATGACACACTCAAAGGGTTTAACTGAAATGAAGGTAATGAAGGAGCTATGGACGGAGGTGTGGGCAGGTACGAGAGAACCAGTGAGGGACAGGTGAGGGGCCCAGAAAGTAAGCGAAGGGAGAAGAGAGTAAGGAGGTTAAAATGGACAGGAGGCTTTTTCTAATTCCATAACAAATATGCCATAGTCCAACGTCTTCACATAATTTGGGGGTGAGGGGAGCGCTGATGTTATATACAAGTCTCAGTGAGGTCAACATTTCTGAAATTAGAGCGGCCATTTCCTTTTTCTCATTTAGAAATTACAAGATAAGGTATAGTTTGCATATTTACAGATTTGTTAGCATAACCATAAATTACTGTATTATAAAGCCAAACTATTATTCATGGACTCAACAAACATTGAGCGTCGACTGCATGCCAGAGGTTGTTCTAGAAGCTGGAAATTCAACGAGACAAAAGATAGACCAGGTCTCTGCTCCTGGTTGCGGTAGAGACACTCAATAAACAAATGCACAAATAGATGTGATTTCAACACAGAGACAAATGCTTTGATGAAAATACATAAATGAAAAAAAAAAAGAAAAGAAAATACATAAATGGTAAAGAGCAGTGGCTAAAGGCCTGGGTTCAAGAGCCAGACAGCTGGTCCCAGCTCTGCTATTTCCTTAACGATGTGGAAATTACATAACCTCCCTTGGACCCAATTTCCTCCTCAATAAAGTGGAGATAAGAACAGGATCTAGCTAGGAGGGGGATTTTTGTGAGAATTTAATAAGGTAGTTCATGTTCAAGGCTTATAGCAGGGACTGACATGTAGTGAGCTGTTAATAACTATAAGCTTTTGCTGCTTTAGACTGGGGGTGATCCAGGCAGGCTTCTTAGACCAGGTGACCACCACACAAAGATCAGGTAGAAGAAACAGCAAGAGTAGCAGACTTAGGAAGGAGCAAGCAGAGCTTTGTTTACAGAACAGAGAAACCCGGGAGGCCAGAGTAGAGCCAGGGAGGAGCAAAGTGGGGTGAGACGGTCCAGGCCATGCAGAGACTTGAAGGCGTTTGCTTTTGGCCCAGACGGATGGGCAGCCAGGCATTGCAGGCTTTAAGCAGAGCATACACAAGACCTGGTTTCCACTTTGAAAAGATTCTGCTGGGTTTTCTGGCAAGGAGTGTAAACTAAAGGGGGTGGAGTAGAAACGGGGGTGGAGGGATTAGAAGGTAACTCAGGTGACTCAGAGGAGAAACTGGGGGCTTAGATGGCGGAGATGGGAAAAGAGCAATGATCAGCAGACCATGGTCCATGAGCCCAAACTGGCCCTTTGCCTGTTTTTGCAAATACAGTTGACCCTTGAACACCATGGGTTTGAACTGCAACGGTCCACTTATAGAACGATTGTTTTCAACCAAATGTGGGTCAAAAATATAATATTTTGGGGATGTGAAATACCTATAAGGAGGGCCCACTTTTCATACACATGGTTCTGCAAGACGGACTGGGTACTAGAGTATTTTCAGATCTGGCTATGTGTGGGGGTCCAGGAACCAATCCCCCATGGGTTACGAGTGACAACTGTAAAAGCTCACTGGACACAGCCATACCATTTACTCTCATATTATCTGTTGTTACTTTTGTACTAGAATGGCCTTGGGTAGTCATGACAGAGACCACAGGGCCAGTTCATCTACTGTCTGGTCCTTTACAGCAAAAGTTCATCAACCACTGTTTTGGAAGAAGAGCCTACAAGACTTGTGGAAACATTGGAGGGCAGCGGTAGAAAAAGAGAGAGGTGGATTATTCCTGCATTTTAGCCAAGAATAATGGGGTGGTGCCATTTCATGAGACAGGGATGGCTTGGAGTTGGGGCATCTAGGAGGAGGTACCTGGATGAGAGCTACCATTTGGATGTGTTAAGTTGGGTATGTCTGTTGGACATCCAGATGGAGAGTCTATGGAAGCAGCCAGATGCCCAAAGCAGGAGCTCAGGGCTGGAGGAACCAGTGCTAGAGCCTTCTGCAAACATCAGTTCCTTCTCTTTATTTCTGCGGTCATCACAGTTTCTACCTGAGCCCCCTGTAGTGATCTTATAGCTGCAGGGATGGTGAGCTCACCTAGACAGGGGAGGCAGACCGATAAGGGACTGGTACCTGGATTAGAGCCTGGGCCTGTCCCACATGGAACAGTCACATCAAGGAAGAAGAGTCAGCAAAAATGGGTGAGAGAAATGTCTGGGGAGGGGGGGACAGTGACAGGAACACATTGTAGATGTCAAGAAGAAACAGAGAGTCAACGGGGGGGGGGGCAGGGTAGCTATGCCCATCTCTGCAGAAAGGCCCAGAACTGAAATTGGCAAGGTGGAGAGGGGGGCCTTTCAGCAGATGGAGAGCCAAGCTAGGGGGCCCCCTGGAGGAGGTGAGGAAGAGAATGGGAGGTGACTTGCGGAGACAGTAATTACCAAAGGCCAAGACGCTCTAATGCCATGAGCAGAGGACACAAGCCGTGGGGGATTTTTGTAAGACACACTAGAGAATATTTTTAAGATAAGAGGAATGGTCCAGCTGAGAAGGGAGCAAGGTCCTTGAGAGTGGGAAGGGTGAGAGCCACAGATCAAATGGACAGCTTGAAGGAGGAGGAGGAACACTTTGTCCTTCGCAGCAGGGGATAAGGTAGGCGGTGTGAGCGCATATTCAGGCAAGTCGGTGGATCTCAGGGTGAGAATATGAGAACACTCCTGCCTGGTATTTCTGTTGTCTCACTACATACGAGAAAACATCAGTGGGGTGGAATGATAGGGAAGTCTGGGACTGGCCTTTAATCGGATCCCTTTTGTATTAGCATCCTCCACAGAGCTAGTTAACAAAGTAGGGACACAAATTCATGCTAGCGAAGGGCACAAAGTCTGCCAGATGAACTTCGCTGTTCTCCTTTTGCGTCAGGGTGTCGAGGGCGTGTGAGCCCAGACAAGCAGGCTCCCTCTGTCCAGTGTAATGCCTGCCTGGCTGTTTGTTGAAGGCAGCGTCTCAGGTATCTGCAAACAGTTCAGTCAAATAACCACCCCTTCTGCTGCAAATGTCACCTCCAGTAGACATAAGCTGATAAACACTGCCATAAAGATAAGATGTCAAGACAACTGTGTTAGGGCCCTCCTGATCCCCTGGCATCCCAACCAAGAGCAAACACAAAATGTTTGAATCCCACCAGGCAGTGCTGTGGAATTCAACCACCAGCCCAGCCCCGACTCACTGTAATGGACACGGTGTGTTCTTTACTACACGAAATTTCCTTTTCTTCTCTCCTCTGTCAATTTGTGATCAGATTCCTCCCCTTTCCTTTTTCTTTCTTCCTTCTTGCCTTCTATGCTAACTCACTTGGACTTAGGTTTCTTATTTTCATTTTGCTATGTACTTTTGGCCCTTCCGCTGATTATCTTTTCTCCAGTGGTGCCCAGCCCCCGTTGCATCCTAACTCTATCAGAAAATACCCTCCCCCGTCCGACACCATCAGGGCACAGGTACAAGAACCAGCAGCTTCCCTTTTCATTTTCTATGTAGATGCGCCCAAGATGCAGCCGACCTACATCGAGGAGGAAGTATTAGAACAGGATTGAAGTGGGCGTGATATGGGTTAGAACTGTCTTCTTGCTTTTGGTATTTCAACGATTAGGTAATCAGTGGTAAAAGACCCTTAGGCCTCCCCTGATGCATCTTTTGTGAAGATGCTTTGTGATAATGTAACATAGATGCATGACAGGTTTTGCAAATATGTGTTGAATGATTTGGTCTGGGAGCCGTGGTCAGTAGGATCCATGCTTTCCAATGCTAGACTACGTACTGTATACAGGAAGAATATGCGGTGTCTGCAAAATATGCAAAAATCTGTTGAAACCCTTCTATTTTAGAATTTATTTTGGCTTGTTTTCTATATTTCTACTGAAGTAAGGAGAAATCTGCCCCCTCAGTGTTCTGAGATTAGAGAGTACTGACGGGCCTGAAGGAGGTGGAAGTGTCAGAACATGCCCCCACTTTTGAAAGCCCTCCAGCATGCAGACACTTGGCTACCAGACATGGCCACCCCATATGTCATCTGCCCTCAAATACCAGAGAGCCACGCCAGCGTAGGTCCCCAAACTGATTGCACAAGTGCAGAGAACCACACTTGGGCACAGGGCAGGAGCAGAGTGGGTACCATCTGCATGGTGGTCAGAGTCAGTGGGGCCATCTCTCCCTTCATGTTCAGAAATGTTCTTTGAAGCGAATCATGTGACAAAGTAGAATGATTAAGGACTGTCATAGTCGGACTGGTAGGGATCTGAAAACAGGGTCTGACATTGACTAGCTGTGTGATCTTGGGCAGGTTGGTCTTGCCGAATCTTGATTTTGTCTTTACAATGAGTGCCATACCATCTAAACCATAGAATTACTGTGAAAACTAGAGCTCATACGTTCAGAGCTCCTGGACAATGATAGAACTATGAGCGGAAAGCCTAGGTTGGACTTCTGAGCCACAGGATGATCTAAACATGGTCTCTTGGACTTAAACATTTGATGTTTAAAATTCTACAACTCAAGCTTTAAGGTGAAAGGAAGAAAGCTTGACACTCAGAGTCACCACACAATACGCATGTGTACTTACCCCTACATCAAAACTAAACAATGGCAATAAAGCCAAAAGGGCTCCTGTCATGCGTGTGCCTCTCATATTTGTCCCAGGCATGGTGCCTGCTCTGTCTAGTCCAACTGCTGGAGTTTCTGCCTGCTTTTGATATGCAGAAGCAGCGAAAGGGGGCAGGGCTGCTGGGAGCAGAAGGGGACAGGATGGAAGGGCCAAGGAAAGAAAATGTGGAGAGTCAAACATCAAAGCCACATTTCCTCTGGGCTCTAGGAACACTTCCAGTTTCCAGGCTAAGAAAGTTGAGTAACAGCCTCTGTCAGCGCTCAGTTCTGCAGGCAGAGGAGCAACAGCGGCATCTTCAGGCCAGTCAGATGAACTTGGCCGGGGAAATACAGTCAGCTGGTCAGCTTGCCTTTTCCCCACCTGCACAAATTGGTATTGTGCACAAGTGCACACCACTTTATACAAAGCTCCAGGCCCCAGAAACTACCTGATATTTCTCCCCTTGCTGTTAGAAAGACTTCAGCCATGGGCGGCGCCTGTGGCTCAAGGAGTAGGGCGCCGGTCCCATATGCCGGAGGTGGCAGGTTCAAACCTAGCCCCGGCCAAAAAAAAAAAGACTTCAGCCAAACTCTCAGGGAGTTGGAAACTCAGCAGAGTGTGTGGCAGGGCTAAGGCCAGCAACAGCAACTGACTTGTGATTACTCAAGAAAAATATGTATCAGTAAGACATTGGACGGCTTCCAGAATCTCTGGGATAACTGGAGAGCCGGGCTCATGGGACAGGCAGAAATGAAGGGAAGACAACATTCAGATCTCAGTCAGAGCATACCCCCGGCTGATTCTGGTGAGGCCATCGTGGCACTTGGCCACAGCTGCCACCAGCACCGATACTACCAAGGAGCTCTAGCTGGACTTACTGCCCCAGGAGTGGATGCTGCGAGTGATACGTGTGCTACCATGCAACTAAAATCTCCATTGTCACCCACTTCTTCACCAGCTCTCCACTCAAAGTAGTCGCACCGTAGCTGTAAGTGATCCCAAGGAAAAGATCCTGCCAGGCAGATGTGAATTCCCCAAATAGAAAAGCGGCAGAATACCAATAATTGTCCCCTGCAGAATGGGATTGCAGAAGCAGCAAACCGCAGGCCTGCCATCAGGGAGTGCCCTGAGCCTGCAGAAAATTATGTGAAACAGTAGAAAAACCCTAGAGCCAGGAATTCAAAACTCTTGCTTGGGTCACTTATTAGCTAAGTGATTTGGGCTGGTAAATAAACTTCTCTGGGTTTTTGTCATGTGTGGACTAGGAACTAAAGGGCTGCTGTTCATATCAAATGAGATAATTTTGTGGGCAGGCTTTGAAAATTGTACTGAGTAAAACCATTTGTCTCTCTCAGTCCCATCTTACCCATCTGTAAAGTGGGAATGATATTCCCTACACTGTGGGGCTATTGAGAGGTAAGCTAGGATATTACAAATGAATCCTTTATTTACAGATTGAATTTCTCTGATGTCTGGGATGGTAGGTGTCTTTGATACTAGAGGTGGCAGGTGGGAGAGGGTGGAACCTGGCTGGTGCGCACATCATACCATTTTTTTCTACCTTAGTGTGGGTATAAAACCTTCCATAAACTTTTTTTTTTAAATAAAGGGTCTTGAACTTAACTTAGAAGGAACAGCTCGCAATCTCCACATTTTATTATTACTGGATCAACCCCAGGACACCCCATTCCTCAGGCACGATGATGGCCTTTGCTTCTCTGCCCCAGCCTCCTGCAGGCCACAGATGTTAAGTCCCTATCAGAGAAAACGTCTGTGACAGCTAAACGTAGGTGTGAAACAAAATGCAAAACCCCAAAGAACAAATCAACAAGTAAAGAAAAACAGAAGCAAACAAACACGCGTGTACCCCTCTAAGGGGCAGAGAAGTAACCCTGTTCAATGAACAAAGACGGACTCAAATTTCTAAAACTGCATCGGTTAGTGACCATTGAAAATGAGCTGCCAACACGTCCCCCTGGCTGCACCTCCGCGGGCCGCTGCGGGAAGGGACAGCGGGTTCCGGCCGTGGCCACACGAGCCGCCCGCGGGGGCTGAGAGCCCACCGCAAGCTCGACGGCGGAGTCTTCGACCAGGAAAGGCTCCACTAGCCCTGGGGAGGTTTCAGGTCGCGTGCGAGATGCGGCCGGCTCAACAGCTGTTCGCTCAGCCAGGCAATCTCACCGTACCATCCCGGATCCCCCACCGCGTAAGGCCCCGGCTGCCCACTGCCTGCCTAGACAGTTGGCGGCGCTGAGGAAGCTCGGAACACACTCGGCCCCCGGCGGGGCGGAAGCGCTTCCGCCCCCAACCAAGATGGCAGCGGGGCGGGGCGGGGCCAGAGGGCGGAAGTGGCCGGCGGACCGCTGACTGGAGCACCATGGCTGCCACGGCTACCTCCCCTGCGCTGAAGCGGCTAGATCTGCGCGACCCCGCGGCGCTTTTCCAGACGCATGGAGCGGAGGAGATCCGCGGGCTGGAGCGCCAGGTTCGGGCCGAGATCGAGCACAAGAAGGAGGAGCTGCGGCAGATGGTGGGCGAGCGGTACCGTGACCTGATCGAGGCGGCCGACACCATCGGGCAGATGCGCTGCTGCGCGGAGGGGCTCGTGGACGCCGTGAAGGCCACCGACCAGTACTGCGCCCGCCTCCGCCAGGCCGGCTGGGCCGCGCCCCAGCCAGAGCAGGACCTGCAGGTCAGTCCCCGTAAGTCGATCCTCCCGCCCCCAATCCTGAGACCTCGCGGCTCAGTCCTGGGGCCGGTCCGCACCCCGCCCCCCGAGGGACTCCCAGGTCAGTCCCGGCCCCCTCAGGTCAGCCGCAGGCCCCCGCCCGCCAACTTTCCGACCCCCGCGAACCCTCACCTTCCCTGGAGGAGCCGGCTTCTCCCTCTGGGACCACCCCCATCAGAGGACAGTGCCGGCGGGGAGGAACCGTCCTGGAGAAGTCATTCAGTTGTTTGTTCAGGAGCCTTCCCGGCTTCTCTGCCCTGACACTCACTCTCACCGCTCTCTGGTTTCCCTGGGCTCCTTTCAATTTTAGCAGAAAACGCCAGGGGTCTCTGTGTAGACGGTTCAGTTCTCCCCTGTGTAACATTTCCTGACATTGTTTTTCTTAGATTTCTCCTTTACGTCGACCCTGCCCCTACTCCCAAGTCATTTATCCCTCATCACAGCCTTACCTCCATCCACCCCAAGAATAACGTCCACAATCCCAAATAGCCCCGCCATCCTTTGGGAGTTGTGGGAGGGTAGTACCGGCCGTCAGACAGCCCTTACCTTTTAATAGGTGAACAAAGTCTCTCCTAATTCTGGTTCTCCTGTGTTCTTTTCTCCAAATGCTATTGATTAGACTCGATGTGGAAGGATGTGCCAGTAAACATATCCTAATATTGGGGCATCATCTTGTGTTCTCAAAGAATGGTGACCCAAGGATGAACTAAGGGAATGGAGGCTGAAGAAAGTAAACAGGGCTGCAATCATAGCAATCCTGGGCACGTGCAGCTATGGGTGGTGAATTAGACACCCCTGCTTTAGGTTCTTCTTAGTAAGGAGGGGACTCATAGATGAGATTTGGAATATGGGTGTTACAGTCCATTTGTGCTACTGTAACAAAGTGCCTGAGATTGGATAACTTATAAGGAACAGAAATTTATTTTCACACAGTTCTGTGGTCTGGGAAGTCCAAGGTCAAGGTGCTGGCATTTGATGTCTGCTGGGGGCCTTCTTGATGTGTCCTCATGGTGTGGTAGAAGATAGAAAGGCATAAAATAACCTGAGCTAGTTCCCTCCAGCCCTTTTATAAGTCCCTAAACCCTTTCCGAGGGGACGTTTGAAGGGAGCGAATCCTAAGAGGATAGGCTGAGACGAGTAGAGGCCTGCACACTGGACCAGATGAAGATTTGATACAGGGTTGGTGAAGGAGAGCAGTCAGCAAGAAAAGCCATGGTGCCCTCAAAGAAACAGGAGAAAAAGGCTGAACCATCAAAAGGAAGGAGAAAGCTCACACAGGTGGTAGTCTGCAGAGCTCCCTGCCTGGGAGACATCAGGAGGATCCCTGGTAGCCAGATGGTGAGATGAAAGTGTGCCTCTTCATGGGACGAGGTTCACCCATGTGTGGGAAAAACTGTGGGCCCTTACAACACTCAGCCACTGTATCACACTGGACTTTGATGCCTTGCTAAGGGTCATTGAGTCCAACTTAAGGAAAGCTTGGTGTCCTAAAATAACCCCCAAATTTCTCCCCAAGCCTGAAGAAAACTCACCTTGCTTTTGTTTGCTCTTCTGACTGAGTTCTGTGCCCTTATCTGCAGCCACAGCAGCCATCCCAGGAGAACTTCTACAGCATGGCTGCCCAGATCAAACTGCTGTTAGAAATTCCCGAGAAGATGTGGAGCTCTATGGAAGCCTCGCAGTATCTCCATGCCACACAGCTGTACCTGCTCTGCTGCCACCTTCACAGCCTGCTCCAGCTGGATTCTTCTGGTTCTCGGTATAGCCCTGTGCTCTCACGGTTCCCTATACTTATCCGGCAGGTGGCAGCAGCCAGCCACTTCCGGTAAGTGGATCCTTCAGAAAGATCTCTGGTGATGTGATGGTTGAGCTTCACCACTGCTGTTTTATGGAGTCTGTCTTCTTTCCTGATGTACAAGGCTTTTTACCCCAGATGTTAAAAATTCCCTATTGCCTCTTGTCATCATTTTTCTAGATCAGCTATTCTACACGAGAGCAAGATGTTGCTTAAATGCCAGGCGGTGTCTGACCAAGCTGTAGCCGAGGCTCTGTGTTCTATAATACTCTTAGAAGAGAGTTCTCCTCGCCAAGCCCTCACAGACTTCCTGTTGGCCAGAAAGGCAACTATTCAGAAACTTCTCAATCAGCCGCACCATGGTGGGTGTGGCTTCTCTCCAACATGGGTTAGAGAAGGGTGAGCTGAGGGAGACTGAAGCCTTCAGAGCATCCTGTCCTTATGAAAGGAAATTGTAAAGGAGAAACAGAGGATGGTTTCTTCTTGTAGGTGCTGGTATCAAGGATCAGATCTGCACATTGGTGGAATTGCTGGCTGCCACGCTGAACCAAGCTCATGCCCTTTTCTACACTATGCCAGAAGGTCTGCTGCCTGATCCATCCCTGCCGTGTGGCTTGCTCTTTTCTACTCTGGAGACCGTCACAGGCCAGCATCCTACCGGTGAGATTTTAGTCAACCTTTATTTTTTATGCCTCATTCGGTTGCTACTTAACTCAACATCTGCCATGTGCCAACTGTTGTGCCAGGGTCTGGGGAAAAGCAGTGAGCTGGACAAGAACAGATCCTGCCTTCTTGGAGGTCACAGTCTGGTGGTAGAGGCAGATAGTGAACTCATGAATGTGCAGATAACTTGTTTAATGTCAGTACGGGTCACTGTTATAAAGGCAAAGTTCAAGTTGCCTTGGGAATATTGAATGGAGGGAACTCACCAAGGTCAGTGAAGGCTTCTATGGAGAACTAATATTTCAACTGAAAACAGAAGGCTGAGTAGAAATCAGTCAGGTGAGGAAGACAAAGAAGAGGGTTCTAGGTAAAGGGAAGAGGATAAGCCCGGGTCCTGAGGCAAGGAGGGTGGCTGAGGGGTACTGGGTGAGGTGGGAGTGGCCAGGGTGTGGCCAGGGCCCAGCCTTGTAGGCCAGGGAGTTTAGACTTTATCCAAAGAACAGCAGATTGGTGTGGCCCCTCTGTGGTATGTTCCCATGCATCCTGTGCTTTTACTTGGTAGCATTTATCCCAGCTAGAATGAAATAAATGCATTTGGCCTTTATGTAGCAGTGGATCTCCATGGGGATAGAGTGGATGCTGAAAGCTCACCTAGGAGGCTGGCACCGTGATCCAAGTGTCAGATCCAGGGGACTTGAGTTAGGTGGGAGCAGGGGAGATGGAGGTCAGTGGACAGCTTGGACATCTGTGTAGGAGAGGGTTGGTGTTATATTGGCTATAGAAGGGAGGTTTCCCAAGTTAACTAGAAAAGGGGTGGTTTGAAGGTGCCAATGATGGGCTCACTTTGAACTTGTTGTATTGAAGATGCCTGAGACCTTGGAGTGGGGCTATAGTGTGAGCAGGTGCCTATGGACCCTGATGGAGCAGCAGGAGGTCTGGTTAAGGACTTACCTACCCCATGGCACATCTGCACGGGCCTGTTATTTGAAGCCGTGGGAATGGGTGACATCAGTAAGGAAAGACGATGCAGAGACTGTACCTTATAGAACTTCAGAAATCCAGGGTCAGATGGGGGCATCAGCAAAATTGACTAAAGAGATACAGCCAAAGATGGAAAGGAAACGTGGAGTATGGGAATAGCCAAGTGATCTTTTCCAGAGAAAGCAAGAGATGTGTACTATGAAGCCTCTGCTTGGCTGACTTTATCTTCCAACTAGCATACCACCTCCTTATGCTTTGGTTTCTCTCTAGGTGCTTCCATTTAATGCTTTATCCCTCTGGGGAACGGTGAGTGCTGGGTAGTTTGTCATGGCACTGGACAACAGGGCAGCAGTGCCTGGGAAGGGCCTGTGTCTCAAATTCCAGAGGCTGCCTCGTGGTGCCAAGCACGCTGCCTCTAGCTGCAGAGCACAGGCCCATGCCCTTCTTGACGGTTCAACTCCAAAAGCTCCAAACAACTCACTAATCAGGATAAGTGGTCATCAGTCCTTCCTTAGATCTTCAAGGAAGGCGGGAGGATGGTGAGGATGAAGAAGCAATTAACTTTTACTTTTGACAGCATAAGTTCTACTTTAAAATCCCTGGGACTGCACAGAACTCACTTCTTTTTTCTACTCTTCTGACCCCCATTTTTTCCTTTTGACCTTTTTACCATTTTTTTCAACCAGTAGGATGACCAAAGTCATGGGGAAGCTTCCCTGCTCCCTGCTGGGGGGACAGGTCTGTATTTCCTTTTCCCCACTATTCCAGGAGTCCAGTTTGACCTTCCTAAAGAAGAGCTAGACAATTTTCAGAAATTCCTTCTAGGTTTGTGTTTTGATGTGCTCTTCAAAGGGTGGCCTAGACTACTTCTCACTTGGCCTTCTCTTTAGGAAAGGGCATTGGTGTCCTGCAGGGGGAGATGAAACTCTGCAGCTGGTTCAAATACCTGCCGGCCTCCGTCGTTGGGTTCCAGCCGGTACTGCGGACACTCGCACATCCTATCAGCCAGGAGTACCTGAGAGACATGCTGCAGAAATGGATCCACATGTAAGTAGCCAGAAAGAGCCGCCCTAAGGCTAGCAGTAACCGCCTGTGCAGCCTTGCACGGGGCCATGTGAGCATCAGGGAAGCATGAGCAGGAAGCCTGAGCTCCCAGGTGACGGGCCACTCTCTCCAAAGCCTGTCATCGCCTGTGTGGCTACTCAGCACCCACTGTGGGAGACCCATCAAAAGATGATGTGGAAGGTTTTTAATTATCTTTATGTAAAAGTTTCTCAATTCCTATGGTTTTATTTAATGCATTGGTTTTTGAAGCCATTCCTTGGGGCTCTAGACTTCCTTATATCCTCAGGGAAGGAAGGGTGGGCCAGGTAAGATGACAGATGGCACATCCCAACCCAGCCAGAAACACTCTGTGTTGATAGAGATCTGTCAACATTCTGAGATAGGCATACATATTTAAATACTGGGACTCAGGTAAGAGGTTTTCAGATGGAATCCTGCTGCTGTAAAAGATCTGAAAAGGGAGATGATTTTGTTGCAGGTGTAATGAAGACATTAAAAATGGGATCACCAATCTGCTTATGTACGTGAAGAGCATGAAAGGTCTCGCCGGGATCCGAGATGCCATATGGGAGTTACTTACCAACGAGTCCACTAATCATAATTGGGATGTGATTTGTCGGCGCCTTCTGGAGAAGCCACTTTTGTTCTGGGAGGGTATGATGCAGCAACTGTTCCTTGACCAATTACAGGTGAGGTGGAAAATCCCAAGATCCTCCTGCTTCAGAGCCAGACCTAGGGTAGTATTTGTACTGTTTTGGGACGCTCTTTTTCAGCTCTAGACGGATCTGCTTACTAACAGATCCAGAGTCTAGATCTGAAAAAGACACCAGGCCTATCAGTCGGTCAGGACCATGCCCATGTCCATTAGTGATGGCTTCTTTGTCCTTTGCCAATTCCACATCATCTTTCTCAGTGTGGCAGAGATCATTTAGAATGTTCGGATTAATTGCCATTTGGTGCCCTTTAGATATCCTTAAAGGGACTGTGATTAGAACTCTTATCTTACTCTCTTTTAGACCCTGATGAAAGAAGGCTTTGAGTCCATCTCCAAGAACTCCAAAGAGCTCCTGGTGTCAGCTCTGCAGGAACTTGAAAGCAGCACCAGCAGCTCCACTCCAAACAAGCACATCCACTTTGAGCAGAACTTGTCTCTCTTCCTCTGGTCCGAGAGTCCTAGTGACCTGCCTTCCGATGCTGCCTGGGTCAGCGTGGCAAACCGGAGTCAGGTGGCCAATAGTGGCCTCTCCATGAAAGCTCAAGCTGTCAGCCCTTGTGTCCAGAACTTCTGTTCAGCCCTGGACTCAAAACTGAAGGTGCACCTGGATGACCTCCTGGCTTACCTTCCCTCTGATGATTCGTCACTGCCCAAGGACATTTCCCCCACACAGGGCAAGAGTTCTGCCTTTGACAGATTCGCAGATGCAGGGATGGTGGAGGACATGCTGCGGATGCACTCGGTGGCCTGCATCCAGCACATTGTGGAGTGCATCCAGGCGGAGCTGCAGAGCATTGAGGACGCTGTGCAAGGGCAACAGGACGTCCTGGACAGTGTCAAGCTGCACGCGGTCCTCTTCATGGCCAGACTCTGCCAGTCCTTGGGAGAACTGTGCCCCCACCTGAAGCAGTGTATATTGGGAAAATCAGGGAGCGCCGAGAAACCACCAAGGGATTCCAGAGCACTGAGAAAACAGGGAAAGGGCAAGACTCAGGAGATCCTTCCCACACAGGCCAAGTGGCAGGAGGTTACAGAAGCGCTGCTGCGGCAGAGCGTGGTGGGCTACCGGGTCTGGAGCTCAGCGGTCGTCCGAGTGAGTGGCATAATTTCTTAGGCCTGTTTATCTCGGTTGTTCAGTGACAAGGAAATAACAGTTCTTATTCCATACACTTTGTCTCTGCCACAGAGTTCAAAGGTAAAAACTTTAACACTTATTTTTAGCCTAGATTTTGGAGACAGAAAACCTTCCTTTTTTTCTTCCATCAGATGAGAATGAAAGATTTTTTTGCCAAGACAGGGGCTGCATTTCTCACTCTGCAGACTAAATACCATAAGAATGGCACTTGACATTTATAGGTACTTAGCAACAAAATTCCCATTGCTGATACTGATAATTAGCCAAAAGAAGAGTGATGTTTGCAACCCACTGCTTCACACCTGATCGAAGCAGCTTGAGCTAGCTGTTCTTGAGGTTACTACACCAATAGTTTTAGACATACTCTACAAAGGATCTGATTGAGTTACATGGAAAATGTGTACCTTTTATTACCAGGTTTTGATTCATGGATTCACCCAGTCATTACTTTTAGATGATGCTGGCTCAGTCCTGGCCACAGCCACCAGCTGGGATGAACTGGAGATTCAGGAGGAAACGGAGTCTGGTAGCAGCATCACATCCAAGATCCGACTCCCTATACAGGTGAGCACATCCCACTGTTGTAGGGACCGTGGGCTGAAAAAGAGAAAAAACTGTTCTGTGGAAAAGAAAAAGATTTTAGAAAAATCATTCAACATACAACTTCTAAGGAATAGATGAAAGTCATACTTAGGGGTGGTGCCTGTGGCTCAAGGAGTGGGGCACCGGTCCCATATGCCGGAGGTGGCGGGTTCAAACCTAGCCCTGGCCAAAAACAAAAACAAAAACAAAAAAAAAAAAAGAAAGTCATACTTAGAACTTTCTTCTGTAGGGGCATAGTGGACATAGGACCAAGTAAACAGCAGACTGAGAGAAAGTCAGTTAATGTTACTTTCCCTTTATAGCATGGGCTCTATGTTAATTAGAACCACATATTCTAAAGCGAAAACAGCAGCATAAAACACAGTGCCACCTGCCAGGTCAATGTCAGACCAAAAGGGGATGACAGCAAATTGCACTTAACAAGGGGCTTTGTTGAGGGCAGCGCCTGTGGCTCAAAGGAGTAGGGTGCTGGCCCCATATACGGGACGTGGTGGGTTCAAACCCGGCCCCGGCCAAAATCTGCAAAAAAAAAAAAAAAAGGTTGGGGGGTGCTTTGTATCTGTTAAATGGTTTGCCAGAAAGAAGGCTTAATTGGAGAGGTCAAGGTCTTGTAAGGGTAAATGGATCCACTTTTACTGCTTGGTATTTAATGGGTCCACGTTGGCAACAAGACTTCCCTTTGCTTTTTTAGCCATCCTGGTACGTACAGTCCTTCCTGTTTAGTTTATGCCAGGAAATTAATCGGATTGGAGGCCATGCCTTGCCAAAGGTGACTCTGCAGGAGATGCTGAAAAGCTGTATGGTTCAAGTAGTAGCTGCCTATGAGAAACTATCAGAAGAAAAACAGATTAAGGTAGGTGTTTGAATGTTTCTCATTAAAAACAGACAAATAAAAACCTTAGCTTTTTCTTGGCTCTGGGCAGTTCACATCAAGGATTCAAACTGTTAAGGATCACTCAGCCCAGACATCAGGTCCTATAAAAATGCTGTCTTACTAGAAATGGCTAGTATTACTAGTAATACTAATAGTAAGTATTAGTAATAGTAAGACTATTCCTGTCTTACTAGGAATGGCTGCATGCTTGACAACACCCATTCTCAGAGGTCAAACAGGTCTTTAGGAAGGACACGTTTGGTACCAGTGGGAAGGATGAGAGCTTCAGGGTCACACAGGCCTAGCTCCCAGGCCCATTGCTGCCATTGCACACTGTGGGCTGTGGGCAAATCACTAACCTCTCCGTTTCCTCAGGATCAAATACGATCACATCAGCTGCTCAGCTGGTTTCCTCACCTGTAAAGTGGAACCCCCTCCCTGCCTCCCACCTCAGGGCTGATTGTGAGGAGGTTAAGATGGGCACAAAGCACACCCTGTGGTGCAGAGTGCTCACGTAGGCGGTGCCGTCTCCCAGCCCGCCACTCCCTCTCTTGTGAAGCATCCTGCCCTGGTATGTTCCCGTTTCGTTAATAACACTCTAAAGAGGTCTCCCCTCATGAGCATCCTCCAAGTTCCTCTCCTTCATGCAGGTAGATTTTTTTCCCCGCACCTGAGCTCTTTTTTCAAGGGCTGAGTCCCGTCCCGGCTGTTAGGTTTAGTTTTGTTTAAGACCAAGTGTTAGGCTGGTTGCAGTGGCTTACCCCAGTAATGCCTGCACTTTGGGAGGTCGAGAAAGGAAGATCACTTGAGGCCAGGACTTCAAGATGAGCCTGGGCAACATAGAGAGCCCCTGTCCCTATAGAAAATAAAAAAATTAGCTGGGTGTGGTGCTGGGCCGCTCTAATGGAGAGGCTAAGCCCAGGAGTTTAAGGTTGCAGTGAGCTATGATCACACCACTGCACTTCTGTCTGGGTGATAGAGGGAGACCCAATCTACAGAAAAGACCAAGTGTCTAACATAACCTGTTTGTTGTTATGAGACTTAACCAAGCTGTAACTCAAATCAAAACATGAAGCTGTTTATATTCTTGTGTAAAAAGTCATCTCTCTTCGTGGCGGGGACTGGGAATTCATCTGCAGAAGGAAGGTGCATTTCCAGTAACCCAGAACCGGGCGCTGCAGCTGCTTTACGATCTGCGTTATCTCAACATTGTTCTGACAGCCAAGGCTGAAGAGGGCAAGAGCAGCCGAAGCAAGCCGGACTCCAGGTGTAGTATCCCCTCCACTGAGCTGTCACAAGACAGGCTCTTCCACATACAGAGGGCCCCTTGCTGGGAAGCCACAAAAGAGAAGCATCAGCCTCTTAATTACAGGTTCACTGTGTTTGTTTTAAATAGTTAAGTGTTCATATATTACCATGGAGGTAAATAATGGCCACCTGCTGCTTAAACTCCATGGTCAACTGCTATAGGTAGACCCTCCTCCTCTCTTCAGAGTCAGCCTAGCAGCTGTCAAGGATCATTTGAGCCCTTAGTGCCCTCCCTAAAAACAAAACGTGAGGAAGGAGTGGACTTCATTCACTTAGGCACCCCATCAGATTGCAACTCTGAGGATTACTGAAGCATGATGATCAGTGACAATGTACTAAGTCAGCAGCTAAGTAGAATAAAATCCAATTCCAGGATTTCTGTGGCATTAAAATACTGCAAGATTGTGAATCTAATCCTAAAAAAGTATGGAGAATAATGATTCTAATCCTTTTCTCAGAATCGAGAAAGTTACTGACCACCTGGAAGCACTCATTGATCCATTTGACCTGGACGTTTTCATGCCACACCTCAACAGCAACCTTAATCGCCTGGTGCAGCGAACTTCTGTGAGTCAGGTCTAAAGCTTGCTCAGCGTGAGTCAGGTGCCACAGGCTCAAATTGCACAATTAGCCTGCTCCAGCACTTAACACTCCAGGATGCAGCATTGGGAGGGTAAGACACAAATAGCTCTGTGTTGTTGTATGGGCTGAAAGAGGATTAGATACAGTCTCACATGCTGAGGCAAACATGGTCTGATCCCATTAGTTGTCAATAAGGATTATTAAAGTTTTATCTAGGCTTCAGAAAGAATAAAAGAACTGTATGTCTATGAGATGCTGACCTGTGGGGCATTGAGAAGTAATTTTGAAGCATCACTACACTCAAAAGAACATTCCCCCAAACAATGGTTAGAAATAGTGATTGATTATCTAACAGACAAATGACTCTGCCATTTCCTGTCTGTGAGGTGCTGTTTGGACTGGTCACCGGTACAGAGAATCAGTTCAGCCCTCGGAGCAGTACATTCAACTCCCAAGAACCCCATAACATACTGCCACTGGCCTCAAGTCAGATCAGGTAAATGACTCTAGGCTTTCACAGGGCCTGAAGCTGCCTATTTGCGGTACTGAAATTCTTTCCCCTTGTCTTAAGGTTTGGACTTCTCCCATTGAGCATGACAAGCACTCGAAGGGTGAAATCAACCAGCAGAAGTGCTGAAACAAAAGCCCAGGTTAGTGCCAACAGCAGGAGGTTCACCCTTCTTGATCCTGTCCCCATCTCCTGCCCAGCCACCCAATCAGTTCCCTTTGAAGTAACTGATAAAGAACCAAATGACAAAATGCACTAATGCTGCTTTTTAATGGCGGCGCAATAAAGAAGTACAAGGTTTTACTCACTTGAGCTAATAGAAGTTTTAGAAGTAGCCCATGGACACTACTGAGTAGCTTCAGAATAGAAATGCTTTTCAGGCTGCCCAGGCTGTAGAAAATATACAGGACACAGTGGAGATTATCTCTCGTGTTTAGTAGAGTGGAAGAGTTAACTGCCAACCTAGCACTGTGATTGTACTTATTTGGAAAAAATTTGTTTTGTTCTGGTGATGGTTTCACCTCATCTCTTAGTTGGGTGGCTCGGAAAGAAAATTCGCTTCCCCAAGTTTTATGTTTTCTTGTTAATATACATTTTGTTTCAGTCGGATGCCATCCATTAAGCCCGCAGGAGTCCTCCTGGGTATTTCTGAGTTGTGTTGTGTACACGTTTGAGAGTTGCAACAATCTGTTTTCTTACACACTTAGCTGTTGTTTGCTTACTGTTAGACAAAAGATGAGTGGCGTATCCTTTCCATGTTCCCTGATACCAAACCCATCAAGATCCACAGTCCTCATCAACTATCTTGTTTTAAAATTTGGGAGATCGTAGTATAACCAAACCAAACCAAACCAAACAAACTGGCAAAAACCACTCACTCCCTAAGCATGGGCCTGTGCTGTAACTTCCCCAGAACAGTGTTCCATTCCCAGTGACTGGCCCTCTGATTCTGTCCTAATTAGAGGAACAGAACATGGAAAGGAGGTACATATGCATATGTTTACCTTCTCCTAGGACATTTTCAAATTTTAGTGCTGTCCCATAATAAAATCTCATGCTGTTCCCTGTGTCCTCTTCCAATCTGGAGAAACAGCAAAGTCATCTGACTGGGGCTGTCCGTGTTGCTCAGACCTGCTTGTGTGCTGTGTGGCCTGAGTGGTGTGGCATGGTGTGGGTGAGCAGGCAGGAGGGCTCGGGTAGACTCTAAGGCACTTTCCTCTACTTCCAATGGCAGGTTGTCCCCCCGGCACTCTCCACAGCAGGTGACCCGATGCTTCCTGGCTCCTTGTTCAGACAGCTTGTCAGTGAGGAAGATGACACGTCTGCACCTTCATTATTCAAACTGAGCTGGCTCTCTAGTATGACTAAGTAACACAGGAACACATCCAACTCTAAATAAATACTATTATTTCTTCTAAAGGTGCCTCTGCTCATTTCTTTTAAAGCCACACCAATCTATCCAGTTCCAATGATGGAATGTGGCCCCTGCTTCATATCAGGGGTTACTTTAAGCATAAAGTTAATCCTTGTCCAACAGTTTAACAATAGTTGTTGCTTTAGACATCAGGCAGCTTACACTTTATCAGCATTCACCTTCACTATTGAGGCTACAGGTGGAATTGCCAAAGACATCAGGTAAGCTGTTGAGTTAAGATGAAAAGTCATCACGTACTCCTTCACTTTCAGAACTGTGCAGCATTTCCTACTATAGTCTTAGGCGCAGACTCTGGAGGAATATTGAGACAGAAGTTATGCATATACAAGTCTAAAAGACATTCTCCCTGGAAATACAAATATATAACAGAGTGGAGACCACTGTCGGGGAGGGTGCTTCTCTTACAGTCTAAACTGGATCTGTTATCCTGTTAGAAAGAGTCCTTGTAATAGAACATCTACTTACTGAGAGGTAGTATGGCAGTACATTTCAGTGCAAGACTGAGTCAAGATTTCTATATTTGGGAAAAAAAAAAACTTGTTTTTTTCATGGAAACTAGATACTCTTTACTAGTTTATTGAATTAAAAAAATTGAAGATCCCACATTTTTAAAATGCCCTTTTACATGAAGAATTTCTAATTGACAGATTTGGAAATCAGTCTGGATTAGGCATACTATGGATCAACACACAGATGAGATTTCCTCATACCACTACCATGACATGGATTTGACACCCTCCCTCAAAAGAATCCTATAAAAAAATTGCTTCAAAGCCCCTTTGAAATCGCAATAGTGCAGCAAAACCACAAGTAAACAATTGCCTGTTAACCTGTTATTTCAAATATAGACTGAAAAGCCAACAGGCATTTTTGTGTGTGTGCAATTTTTTTTTTTTTTTTAAAACAAATCGCAAGTTGAAATATCCGATCTGCACAGCGCTGTCCCTTCATAGAAGGCAAGAAACTGCCAGCACATCATGTCGGAGGCCGTCCCCGGTGCTGTAGGCTGTGAAAGTGGGCCTCCTTCAGGGTCTGGTTGATGTGGAAATAAGGGCCTTGGCACAGTGCGGACTGCTCGGGCACAGGCTGAGGGGTGTTAGGGCTGGATCCAGCAACCGTCTGGCTTAAGCTGCCTTCTGGCCCGCTGGCCCTGTCTGGGCTGTTGATGCTGCTGTTGCTGCTGCTGCTGCTGCTGCTGCTACTGCTGCTGCCGCCACTGTCGCTGCCTGAAGACTGAAGGAAAAAGACAAAAACAAGATCATGATCAGGCTGTTTGGTTTTTTAAGAACTTTACTATGGTTTAATGTACAACAGCCTTACTTAACTGTATTTTTTCAATTCACCTTGAAGATGAAGACATTTATTGGGCTTTACAAAACACCTTCACCCCAAGACGTTTTGTTCTATCCTCACAGCTAGCCTGTTAGGTCCCTAGGATTTACTACCCCACAACACAGCCAAAGGTGAATAGACCCAGATTCAAGCACAGGCTTTCCAACTCCAAATCCTTTCAGCTACATCTTAATTCCTTCACACATCTTCTGTACCTACTTTTACAACTCATTTCAGTAATTTCCAATCAAAGGAGGAAGTTTTAGGCCTCTAAGGGAAAGTAACAGTATTAGTACAGGGTATAATAAAGGTGTCCCCATAACAAATAAGATGGTTTCTAGGTACACATGAAGATAAAACCTATGCCACTTTTGTGATCATCCTCTCACTGAGGACTTAGATGGCACCGTACAGCTGCAGGACATACAAGTTACGCCGCCTTTCTGCAGTTCAGTGTGCCTATGTGCGTCACTGGGCCCTCGTGCCTCATGTCTTCTTTCATGTAACTACCATGGCTGGTGTTTTAGTCCTCTTGAAGAAACTGTCCGAGATCTTTGACAAGTCATTTTCAGAAACTCTTGCCTTTCCAACACTAGCCTTCTCAGAAGGGAAGACAATAAGGATCTATTTCAGAGCTATGGTATTTTGCAAACTTTTTTTTTTTTTTTGGAGACCGAGTCTCACTTTGTCATTCTTAGTAGAGTGCCATGGCATCATAGCTCATAGCAACCTTGAACTCTTGGGCTCAAGCAAGTCTCTTGCCTTGGCCTTCTACGAGCCAGGACTATAGGTACCCACTACTACACTTGGCTATTTTTTTTAAGAGACAGGGTCTCACTCTAGCTCAGGTCTTGAACCTGTGAGCTCAAGCAATTCATCTGCCTATGCCTCCCAGAGTGATGGGTATGAACCATGGCACCAGGCCCTATTTTGCAAACTTAACACTGTTCCAAATAAATGACAACCCTGATGACTCACTTAGCAGTCCCTTTCTCTATTTATTGCTGAAATCAATGCATGAGAAAGTCAGAATCCCACTAATTAATGGTCTGGTATATAACTTTTTTTTAACTTAGCTCTTTGATACATACAAACTTGTTCCCTTAGACAAAAACATTGGTTTTGAAATGTCTGCTTACAACTATGTAAAGTCTATACGTCAGAAAAAAGACTGGAAAGAAGCAGACTACCATAGTTGTGTTAAAATGGAAGAATTATATGGCTTGGCGCCTATGGCTCAAGTGGCTGGGGTGCCAGCCACATACACCTGAGCTGGCGGGTTTGAATCCAGCCCGGGCCCGCCAAACAACAGTGACGGTTGAAACCAAAAAAAAAAAAGGAAGAATTATAGTTGCTTATTTTTTTCTGCCCTTTACTATAACTTTTTTTATTTTTTTGAGACAGAGTCACACTATGTCACCCTCAGTAGAGTGCCATAGTGTCACAGCTCACAGCAACCTCAAACTCTTGGGCTTAAGTGATTCTCTTACCTTAGCCTCCCAAGTAGCTGGGACTACAGGCTATTTTTTATTGTTGTTGTAGTTGTTATTGTTGTTTGGCAGGCCCAGGCCAGGTTTGAACCTGCCAGTCCTGATGTATGTGGCTGGCACCCTAACTGCTGAGTTACAAGCGCCAAGCCAACTTTTTTTTTTTTAAAGAGATGGAGGTCTCACTATGTTGCCAAGGCTGGTCTCAAACTCCTGGACTCAAGTGATCCTCTTCCCTCAACCTTGCCAGTTGCTGAGATTGCAGGCACATGCCACACTACCTGGCTTTACTATAGCTTTTTTTACAAAATGATTAATATGTATTTTCACTGTAAAAATGATTACATAAATGAAATGTTTCCAGATATATACTTTTAAAGTAATTTTTTGTTTCAAATTAATATGGTACAAATTTTTAGATTACACTGTTCTTACTTTCAAGGTAAAAGTTCCAGTTGTAAAAGAACCCCTCACCCAGGAGGCGTGGTATCCACCCCACGCATTGTGCCCATTAGGTGAGACCTAGCCAAATGCCCTTCCTCCTTCCGCCTATCATCCTCTCCCCTCCCCTATCCCTCTTTCCCCCATGCTAGACTATATTTGCTTGTTTTGCAGTTTTTGGCCGGGGCCAGCCACCTGTGGTACATGGGGCCAGCACCTTACTTCTTTGAGCCACAGGCACCGCCCTATATTCGTGTTTTATTGTTCATGTAAGCAAATTGGTTCATATACTATTGAGTACATTGGATATTTATTTTTCCGTTCTTGCAATATAAAGTGAGCCCTTTTACCAAATTCAGTACTACTTCTATCTCTTTTTTGACCAGAAGTTACATCTAACAATATACACATAACTTGTCTGAAACAGTGAAAAAAATGAATGTTCATGAAGCAACCATCATTAATAAAACTAAAACCAAGATTTATCATGAGCCCGAGGTCATTTGGAGCTACAGTCACATATGCCATTACCATGCATAGTAGGAGACAACCTGTCTTAGTAAAGCTAAAAAAAAAAACAAAACTCACGAATGAATTATAATGTCTGAATTAATCAGGTGGCAGGTTTTGCTGCAGCAGCAATTAAATTTACTTAAAGGCTTAAGAAGTCAAAGCCAATTCAAAGACTCAATTTTTTTTTCTACAAAAGCTTCTCTTAAGCTAGTGTAACAACCCAGAACAGCCAGGTACACCTTGTGAGGTCATGAATATTTAACAAGTAGGTTACTACACTGGATAAGAAACCCACCGCGCAGAACGCTTTGTTTCCTCTTAGTCTGTTTTCTTTATTGTTTTTCATTACAGGTACTGTCTGAAAATTAAGGTGAGAACTAGAATCAGTTGCTAGTAAGCCAAGTTTTCATCTCAAATTATATCTATTTCACAATATAATAATAAGAGAGACTATTCTGAGAAAGAGTGTAAGTTCTTTAAAATAAACAAGAAAGATTTCTGTAGGGCAACTTTTTAAAAACAATAAGTATACTTGGAATTTCTAGTTCCTTTTAGAAATAATAATAAACTTTATAGAGACGGTGTAACCTTGTTTTTAATAGCTAAAATTGAAAACCATCTAAATATGTAACAATAAAGACTCAGTTAAATTATAATATATCTGTTGTATACATACATATCAAAGTTCTATTCAGCCATTAGCAATGAGAGAGTCCACATACTCGGAAGTCCTTCACATCTTTTTCCAGTCCACACTGAACAGCATGCGTAGTATGTAATCTAATTTTTAGGATCTTTCCCTTCATGTTATATGTATACCATACATAGTCTGGAAATGATTATATCACAAAACATTCAGACTTTGGATCTATTTTATTTGTAATATTTGCATTTTCTAAAGCTTCTACAAAAAAATAGTTTTGAGGGAAAAAAAGGATCATGAATAAATAAATTAAGGAATGCTACTACAATACAGAGTATGGTGTTAGGTTACTTCTAACTTCAAGACAGAAATTTTAATGAAAGTATTCATCCTGCCAAGAAGAATTCTGGAAGATTTTAGTTTCACCTCACTTTACTTAAGAATTTCTAAACCTGTTTCAGTTATATTCACTTGTTCTGAGCAGGTCACTGACACTTTTAAACTAACAAACAGAGGCCACACAGACGAATATACCTTAACGTGTTACTTTAATACAAATAAAATGTTCCATTAATGACTACTGTCACCAAAAGTAAGAACAATATATCTCTTTCAAGCAAAGATGCTTTGGTTGCTATTTTTTCTGCAAATTCAGACCAGTCTTCTATCAGGGAGGCTTAGGGAATATTTCATAACCTGTGAGATAGACCAGGATTTTTCAAATTGAGGGTGAAACCCATTGGTGGATAGCAATCAGCAAAAAAAAGGAATGGTGCAACATGGTAAAGAGAATTTTCTGTGAAGCTTCTTTTTAATTATTCACAAATATGGAGGGTGCCAAAAAAAATCCCTATACATTTTAAGAAAAGAAAAACTGTACTATGATTGTAATAATCAGTATATACCAATGTTTACCTTGTAATTACAGAAGTCAAACATGACTTATTATAATTTTAACATTATTTTTTTCTTTCATGTAAACATTTTTTGGCATCTTCTGTATATTTGGTATTTGTTACGTACTGGATCATAAAATAAAACACTTCTATGGGAAAGGGCCAAAAAAGTTTGAAAGTTACTGTAATTGATCTTAACACTGTTAGCCATCAAAGTGGTCTGTGCTTCATGGAATAAAAGGAAAGACTATCATTCACTTTTAACCCTAAAAGCACCAAGCTGAATTGTCTCTATCAGTGCCTTAAGATATATGCAGAAGAAAAATAATTTGTCTCCTGAAAGAACTTGAAATAGAAAGAAAATCTTCCATTCCCCACTGAAGGAAGCTTTTTAATATCTGATTACTTGGGGAGTGGGGACGGGGGGAACATTATTTTGATGGTGTGTGGTTTTGAAGGTTGAAATTGCTATCCTAGTATAGATGTGTTTATCTTGTTATGCTTGTTCTTGAAAAGACAGAATTCTTTTACCAAAAGAGAAACAAAAGTTCTAGGACTCAGAAGGACCACCAAACAAGAATGCTATTCGCATAATCTTGACTCCTGATAAAGACACCTCATCAAACAATTTATCAAAATTGACAGCCCATTTTCTTTTCTCTGAATTTTCGATTTAGGCTTGATGTTGACATCTGACAGCCTACTTTCATGACAATTTTGCATTAACAATCAAAAGAGAATAAGGCCATGATCTGTGAAATAAATATCCCTTGCAAATCCACAAACAGAAGCAATATAAAAATAAACTCGTAAAGACTGGCCAAGGCTCGGCACCTGTAGCTCAAGTGCCTAAGGCTCCAGCCACATACACCAGAGCTGCCAGGTTCGAATCCAGCCTGGGCCTGCCAAACAACAATGACATCTACAACCATACTGGAAAGGCTGAGGCAAGAGAATCGCTTACGCCCAAGAGCTGGAGGTTGCTGTGAGCTGTGATGCCAGGACACTCTACCCAGGGCGACAGCTTCAGGCTCTGTCTCAAAAAAAAGACTGGCCAAGACAACACACAAAGGCAACTGATTAAGAGTCCTGTTTTAAAAAGCTGTGTGAAAAGGAAGTATTCTAGGTTAGTTTAGACAATAATAAAATCGACTCTAACTGTAGACATCTGGGACTGCCACAATATGTCTGTTTTGAAATCACCCATGGACTTGTAAAAAATGTATACCTGCTAGGGGCCCACCTCAGGACCACGCCTGGCAAACAGCAGGCACGAGTTGTTCTCAAGTCCAGCTACCGTGCAAACCAAGGCATTTCATTAGGAATAAATGCTTAATCACTCAGTATTTTTTTTTTTTTTTTTTGAGGCAAGGTCTTGCCTGTTATCTGGGCTAGAGTGTAGCGGTCTCATCATAGCTCACAGCAATCTCAAACTCCTGGGCTCAAATGATCCTTCTGCTTCAGCCTCCTGAGTAGCTGGGACTGCAGGTGCCCACCACACCTGGCTAATTTTTCTATTTATTTTTAGAAATGGAGATCTCACTAAGTTTCTCAAGGTGGTCTTAAACTCCTGGCTTCAAGCGACCCTCCCAACACGACCTCCTAAAGAGCTACAATTATAGGTGTGAGCCACTGTGAGCTGGATCAAGAAGAAAATGGTGGCAATCCATCCAACGATAATGACAGACACAGCTACCATGATGACAGGAAATCAAGTAAATGATGCTGACTGAAACTAGGGGAGGCTCCTTAACGCACACATGTCTTAGCTGAGCCTAGAAGGATGAGGGAGAATTTTAATAGGAAGGATATGACAACCTGCAATAAAAGCAAACTCAAAAAAGAAAGGTATGCTGTGGCTGGGCCCATGGCCAGGGGACTCAGAGAGAAAACATACATGAGAGGTCATGGCTACACTACCAACAGCTGTGACATCTGCAGACACAGGTTCTGAACACCCAAGTCTACACTCAGGAGTGAGGGTTCTAGGGGTCTGTGTGAGATGAATGAGGTTGGGAAGCCTGAGAACAAAGACCTATTGGGAGGATCTCTAATATATCAAACAGGAAGGCAGGCCTGTGAAGACAGCCGAAATGTCCCAAAGGGATGGAAGGGTCTCTGGAAGGAGAGCAGGAACACATCCAGTTGACTTGGAGCACCCAGGACCGTGCCAGGCAAATTGCAGCTCAGTAAATGTTCACTAAATGGAAAGACCTTTGGTGAGCCTTGCAAAAAGTTTTAGGGAGTCAAAAGGAATCCAGGATCCAGTGGGAAGGAAGGAAGGCAGCTGGAAATGACTAAAGACACCTGGTAATGAAAGGCAGAGAGAGCAAGTGCACAGGGAGCTGAGGGGAAGACAAAGCAGACGGGTGGTCAGGAAGGGAAAAGAGCACCTTAGCAGGCTAGTGAGAGATGCACTGGATAGGAAGAGTCTGAAGAGGGGAAAAGGAAAGAGAAAGACTAGAAAAAGCTTTCAGGAGCCTTGAGAGAATACAGAGCAGAAAGGCAAAGGGACACTCCACTCTCTGCATCAGGAGGGACGCACATCCCAGGGAAGTTTAAGTTCATTTTCTTAATCCACAGGGCTCAAAGGATACATCAGAGGCAAGAACCCTTGGTCCCTGAGCTACACCTACTCTTTATTTTGTTCTTCTAGGGTGTGAAGATAGTTTAAGATATGGATAGTTTAACCCCTTTATACCCCAAGCAGAAACTAAACAATTCTAAAGACATCTCTACCAAGGACCTTTAGAAAGCTCCCAAGGAGGAATACTAATTACTGAGCCCCTCTGCTTCATAAAAATAGAACCAGAATCTATATGTATATTTACTGTCTAGAACCAAATACTTTCCCTTAATTACAAAAGCGATTCAAGGCTCAGCGCCTGTGGTTCAAGCGGCTAAGGCGCCAGCCACATACACCCGAGCGGGAGGGTTCGAATCCAGCCCAGGGCCTGCCAAACAACAAGGACAGCTGCAACCAAAAAATAGCTGGGCATTGTGGCGGGCGCCTACTTGGGAGGCGGAGGCAAGAGAATCAGAGAACTGCTTGAGCCCAGGACTTGGAGGTTGCTATGAGCTGTGATGCCAGGGCAACAGCTTGAGGCTCTGTCTCAAAAAAAAAAAGCAAATCAACAAAGTACTTCATTTTTTGTCAAGCTCCAGCTTCCCCTCACCTCCACGTCCCCATTAAGTGGTACTTTTAATTTATGTGAACCTCAAAAGAAAAAAAGTCTCACCTACAGTCTGCACTTCATCCCTGGAGTCTTACTGAAGTTCACTCTCATTGTAAGGCTGCTATCGAACCTGCATTAAAGGCAAGATGATGGGCCTAGCCAAGTTTATCAGAGCGTCTAATACAAAATTCTACGTTTCCAAAGTGTCCAATCATTTCAGAGAGCTCCAGTTCTACTAATACTTGTGAGAACCTAAGATTCCAAATGCATTCAGTGAGTTAATTAAAACCACTTTCTAAATAAGGAAAGAAAATGCAGTGATAACTTTTCTGTCTCCATGAATAAATGATATCCTTTCTGTACCTCCATTTTCCTTATAAGATGAAACTGGACTTAAAAAAGTGTTATAATCTCATTCCTAACTAAAAATTGTATCACTTCATTTTGTTTCAAAAGGCAAAAAAAGAAAAAAAAATAATAATTCCCACCAGTAAAAGTGTCCATGCATATCTCCAGTACTTAGTAACAGACTTCAGTTTAGTAAGAAACTACTTGGGGTAGCGTGGTAGGCTGTGAGATGATGTAATGTGTCAAAACCATTTCAGGGATCTAAACTTGAGCACAGTTTCTTAAAATGTACACTACAAATTAGATAACAGGACTGTTGCTCCATTTTGAATGGATCTTTGTAGTTAATTTCAGAGTTAATTCACTACAGGGTTTTAAACACACAACCTTAATGGTTTCACCCAAAAGAATCTGCCAAATCAGGCACAGTGCCCATAGCACAGTTGTTAAGGCACCAGCCACATACACTGAGGCTGGCAGGTTTGAACCCGGCCCGGGCCTGCTAAAGAACAATGACAACTTCAACAAAGAATAGCCAGGCATTGTGGTGGGCGCCTGTAGTCTGAGGCTGAGGCAAGAGAATCACTTAAGCCCAAGAGTTGGAGGTTGCTGTGAGCTGCGACGCCACTGCACTCTACCAAGGGTGACATAAGACTCTGTCTCAAAAAAAAAAAAAGAATCTGTCAAATCAGTCTGTCTCTTAAGGACATACTCACTACCCTAAGATAGATTAAAGATGAGAATGAGCAAAAACTAAGAGTTTAAAATACCATTTAAAAACTATTCCAAATACTCCCATTATATAAATTCACTGTGTTAAAAAAGTCACTGAGCACACAGCCAATTCTTATCAGTTAACACAGATTTATAGAATCCTAACTTTCAAGATACATAGCCTGGCTCTATTTTTTTTTGTTTTTGTCACGCCCATTGTATTCCCACTAGGAATATCCTTGGGATTTTAGTTTCTGATATTAAAAATGTTCCCATCCAGTAGAGACTTGAAAGAGACTGACGCTAGTATTGGTAAGCCACTTCTGTTACGTCGCCCTATCTTTTCACCCGCTATTTGGTGTTACTTCACACTAATCAAATGGTCTTGGTAAGCTAAGTTAAACATACAAGTTAAAATTAAAAATTGAGGTCTTCAAATTCTTAAAAGGTATGCTTTTTTTTTTACTCATGCAGGAACACTTTTTATAAGGCTTATATACCATGGAACCAGAAGCCAGATTTACACAGAAACGTTAGTGAGATTTATAGATAAAGATACTATTAAAACCAAAACATTGTACCTCATGATTGCATTATTGTACACAGCTATGATTTAATTAAAAAAATAAATAAAACTGAAAGTCAAGAGCATCACTCACAACATGCAAATATACAATTCAATCTTAAAAAAGGCCAGACCCTAAGGAAACAGGTTTGACGGAGTTAAATCTAGGTGTGATCATTGCCCAAGATCAGGGAATGTTGCCGCCTTCAGCTAGGGCCTGACAGCAAGACATAAACTGATAGATCATTTCACTTCTTCCTCACTGAAGAGAAAATTGGGCCTGCCTTATGTGTTATGTAACATGACTCACTTAGAATGGCTTTATAAAAAAAAATTTCATCCTATACCAGTAAATTATACCTCAATTTAAAAAGCCGTATCTTAAGGCTCAGAGGTCATTAAGTCTAAGTCCCTGGAGTTAAAATCTTAAGTCTTTAATGGAGGACCAATTAGAAATTTAGAAAACAAAACAAAACAAAACACTAGACCCTAATTTCTTCTTTGCTTTAGAAATCTAAAATTACTTTCTAGCTAACACTTTATCACAGCATTTACTTGGAAAAAATATTTTCTAGCTAAAAGATAAAATTATTCTTCGTTCCTATGGTTCCAGACAAGCCTAGGACCCAGCTTCTCCTGGACATAGGTCACATTTCTACCGTCTTCTGTGAGACAGCACATGCCAGGGGTAGGCGCATGCAGCTCGGCAGTCAATTCTCAGGCTCTCTGGTCTTATGAACTGTGTATCTTTAGCCAAGTAACTTCCTTTTTCCAAGCCCCAATTTTTCCATCTGAAAAGTAGAGATAATACCACCTACTTAATTGGGAGGAACAATTTAGGCACACATAAATTAAGGTTTCTCTTTACATAACTATCTAGCAAATCAGTTTACATTCTTGAGCTTCACAGTATCTATGAAAAAAGAGGCATACACTATCTCCATTCTACAGATAATTGTGATTCACAAGTGACACAGTATAATGTAAATCAAAGGTCTCACATCTTATTTTCCAGTAATGGCCAATGTTATTACATTTAGGAAAAAAAGGTAACTTTTGAGAAATTAGAAGTAACTATTTTATTTTTTCAATTCCTCACTCTAGACTTGCTCTGTGACCCATAGCTCACTGTAACCTCAAACTCCTGGGCTCAAGCAATCCTCCCACCTCAGCCTCCCCAGTAGCTATGACTTCAGTTGTGTCCTAATTGCTTAGGGGTTTGTTTTTTTTTTTCCTTTTTTTTGCTGAGTCAGAATTCTTGCTATATTGCCCAGGCTAGTCCAGAACTCCTGCCTTCAATTGATCCTCCCACCTTGGCCACCCAAAAAAGTGACAATTTTAAACCTCTGTCCTCACAAATGAAAGTTCAAGTTACAAGAAAAAGAATTGTAAGATTATTAAGCTATTTCAGGAAAGGCACAGGAAATGGTTTCTCCCATATAACTTACTTAGTTTCAAGAAAACTTACCTCCATTGGTCCTCTCTAAGAATTAAAAGATAACATTGTCATTAATAACATTACAATACAATAATTTCTTGTATAAATCATTAGTAAAATTAACAACTGATTCATAATGAATTGTTTTATTTTCCCTTTTATGCACAATTGTCAAAAGCAGCCAAATTCCCCTAAATTTGAGTATTTTTGTGCTACAAACATAATGATCTATTCCAGTAGTGAAAATTTAATTATTCAGGCTTGGTACCCATAGCTCAGTGGTTAGGGCGTCATCCACATACACCGGTGCTGGCGGGTTCATACCCAGCCTGGGCCTGCTAAACAATGACAACTACAACAAAAAAAAATAGCCAGGCATTGCGGCGGGCACCTGTAGTCCCAGCTACTTGGGAGGCTGAGGCAAGAGAATCACTTAAGCCCAAGAGATGGAGGTTGCTGTGAACTGTGATGCCACAGCACTCTACCCAGGGTGACATAGTGAGACTCTATCTAAAAAAAAAAAAAAAAGAAAGAAAAGAATATTCAGAACTTAACTTTCCATTTAATCCCCTTGCCTTTCGTTTCTCTGGCTTGCCCCTCTTTCACCTGTTACCTGTTTTTACCACCAGTGGGGAAACAGCACAAGATGAAACTCTGGTAAATGTTCACTGAGCAAGGCTGAAACCAGTGGTTATGACAACTTATTAGTTGGTGTGCCAGTGAGTTCAGAAAGAAATTACCTGTAATGACCTTAAATTATAAAGAAGATAATCTAGTCCATCCTTCAGACTAATGATTACAGAGGGGTTGGACAACTGAACTTCTCTGGGCAAGTAAGGACAAGAAAACATGACCCAGAGATTGAATAACAAAACATTGTTTTCTCCACGATACTGATATATACATTTTAGGAAAAGAGTAAAGATTGTTTTCTACAAACAACAATTAAAACTAAAAACTAATATTAATACTTAAAATAAGAGCTCAGAAATTTTAATTTTTAAATAAAGACGATAATTTCTATTCCTGTTCTCATGCATCAAAACTGTAGAAAGAAAAGATTACTACGAAGAGGTAGCCCTACTACGCCTTTGAAATAATGTGCACCTGACAGAACAGGATTTACACAGACACCGAGTAAAGAAACATTTGCACCAATATCATGAAAGTAATCGCTGCTGGCTCGGCGCCTGTTGCTCAAGTGGCTAAGGCACCAGCCACATACACCTGAGCTGGCGGGTTCAAATCCAGCCCAGGACAGCCAAACAACAATGATGGCTGCAACAATAACAACAAAAAAAAAATAGCTGGGCGTTGTGGCAGGCGCCTGTAGTCCCAGCTACTCAGGAGGCTGAGGCAAGAGAATCGCTTGAGCCCAGGACTTGGAGGTTGCTGTGAGCTGTGATGCCACAGCATTCTACCCAGGGCGACAGCTTGAGGCTCTGTCTCGAAATAAAAAAAAAGAAAGTAATTGCTGCACACTCTTTTAATGAATAGTCTTATAAATTTAAAAGAATATTGGAAATTCAATTACTATTAACAATTTTATCATTAGAGACTCAGGATATCATTAGATATTCAGATTCAAAAACCTCTTGATTTTTCTTTCATCCTTGAGATTCCACAATTATCACATTAAACAAAAGCTCAACTACTTTTCTGTTAATAGTTAAAAAAAAAAAAAAGAAAAAGAAAAAAAAATAGCAAGATTTTTAAAGGGAGGAAACAATGCTAAACCCACCACACAGAGAAATCTATTCTGTATTTGTTCAGTAATTGTTCCTGAATTCGTGTTACTTACGTGAGAGCTCCTAATTTTTCCCCCTTAAGGGAGCTACTTTGGATTGCTGGTAAAGAAAGACTAGATATAGGTCAAATCCTATTATCAGGAACTAATTAAAGTACAAGTTATTCTTGGTAAGAATTCTTCTGTGAGTTTTATGCCAGGGGTGTTTAGGAATCTTTGTCATTGAGGTGTTGCTGTTAGTGTGATAACTGTTAAGGGTCAAAATCTTTAGGTGCATAATTTAATAGCAGCATTACTTTAATTCTGGCTTCCTTTCCTCACCATAGAGCAGCCTTCCAATTGTACAGAAAATTTCTCTTTAGTGTACGTACTGAAGCATGCTTTCAGGAAACCAAAAATTATTAAAAATTTCAAGAGTGCCCCCTCCCCTATCCACTGAAGGATCTCTGTTTGGAACATAATGAAAAGTAAAAACTTAAAAATGGGATATATACACATGCCTCAGATATCCTGTATTCTTACAGTTTTTCTTAAAAGACATTTAACAACAATATGTTTATCACAAGGACAATTCATGATTTACAAACTATTAGAAAACAAGTTGGTTTCTGAAATATAAAACAGGGAGTTCAAAGAAGGTTCACACACACACAAACATAAATGTGTGTGTGAATGTACAGACAGGTACTGTCCACTGGGGAGGGCCGCACAGCTTCCTCCAAAGGGCAGTGACTCAAAAGAAAAAAAGGTTGAAACGACTGCAATCAAAGAAGAACACTTTTATTTATTCTTTACATAAATAAACTTGTTTTAATTACAAAAACTGTGGCTCAAGTCTGAAAACAAAAGAAACTATGTGGCCACACTTCCTACCTCTGTATCCCAGGAATCTTGAAAGACAGGGTTCCTACTACTCCTTTTGGTCTGGGGAGGAAGATGGTTGTCTTCTTCATTGCCATTCCTTCTCCTTTTCCTAAAAGTAAATCACAGGAAGGGGAAAAAATCCAACAAGTGATCTTTTACATGCTTCAACCACAAACCACGACAACAGACAATTTTCCCTTTCATCTGAGAAAACATAATTCACATATGATATCCCAAAAGATTAAAAATTGGAAGTATACTATCACTGGGCACTAAGCAAAAACATTAAGACAGCAGCAGGAAGGTCCAACTTAAATTAGGAAGATCAATTTCTAAAAAGAAATTTGACAATTTATCTGTTGGGAATAAAAGAAGAGGAGGAATAGGTTAATGACTGAGCTTCCAAACTCTACCTACGGTTTTCTTCTTTCTACATTTCCTGAAATTACAATTCCTGGTTACCTAATTTTACCTTCTTCCATATGGCATTTAAGATAAGAGTGGCTGCCTTTCACTATTTGCCCTGAAAATCCTTATAAAAATGCCTTTTGGTCATGTTAGCCTGATTATTCTGACTACACTAGCTAGTATTATGATATAACAGTTACTTCACTAGACTGTTACTGTGAGATTATAGTACAAGCTGCTTAAAACTTCAGGTTTAAAAGAAAATCACACCTCTTCCTTAGGTAAGTATTCTTAGAGACAAAACGTGTATGTACTCTATGTAGGTATGTTGTCAGATGGATTTCTAAAAAAGGTGGAATAATTTTTAGTCTAATTGCCTGGAACTGTCCGCTGTGGAAACTACTAGCTACATGTGGCTACTTTAAAATTAACTAAAATTAACAATCCAATTCCTAGGTCATCCTAGCCCCAATTCCAGAGCTCAGTGGCCACCTGTAGCTGCCGAAAGCTCTTCTGGACAGCACTCTGGAGGTCTATATACCCAAGGCAGCAGCATCTGTTATCAGGAATATTCTCAAAGGTTTAAATTTCTGTGGGTAAGAGACAAAAGGCTGGTGAGAGGCACAAACGGCCTTTAGAAAGTATTTCTATTTGGAGATATATATACGATCTTCTATATAATTATATACTTTCTATGTGAGTAGGTGGCTTATTGTAGCAGGCCTTTCACCCTAAAGGTTTTGAGTTGAGGTCTGGATATTGGAGAAACTTTAAATTATCACTCTGAAAAAAAAAAAATTATCACTCTGAGCTCAAATACCTGTTCTCTGCTATATTCTGAGTATATCAACATGTATTAACAAGTATGGATCCCAGTCTGGGTTTGGAATAATAATGACTTTGTGGTTTTGCTAAAGCTATAACCAATCTGCAGGACCCTATAAAATTTACCTCTGAGTAAGAGCATTTCTCCTCTTCCCAGGAGACCAGATCTTACCTGCATTTTACTTTGAATAATTTGAAAGTTAAAAACTAGATGGATACCAGGTTTTAATAACCATTAAATGGATGTCTTATTATCATAAATTTGAACCAAGATTACAAAACTCTTAGCAGTAGATAAAAGTAAGTGAATAAATAAATTTGAGCCAAAAACTGTTAGTATAATCAGGGAATTTGTGTGGAAGTAGCCTGCAGTGGCAAAGTGGGTAGCCAGTTGACACCCAAAGAGAAACTCTGAACAGCAGTACCCTGGTCCCCAAACTCTCCTCTTATCAGTGTGCCAACAGCTGATTGTGCTTTGGGCTGCTGAGTCACTCTAACCAAACTTAGGAGCCTGAGCAAAACTTGCCGTTTCCTCATTTGTAATGAGGCATATAATCTTTCCAGTGACATGAATATGAATGTCAAGGAGGCTGCAAGGCAGAAAGACTGTAAGAACGAGAAGATAAGAAAGTCACATGAAATATCCCTGCTTCATAATTAGTTGATTTCTCAAGGTACCATAATCATCTTTGGCCTTTTGGTGGCCCTCGTCTTTGGATGATACTGGATTCTTCAGTCTCCTTTTCCTAAGATCCTGGCAGACTTCATCCTTGAAAAATTCTTCTTTCAACAATATTGGCAATAAGTGGCAAGATTACTGCTTCCCGCTCATCTCTATCAGTACAACCAATCAGATTATAGCTTTTGGTATTAATGCCATAGATCAGGTTATAATTTTAGCCAGCACCCTAAAATTGATATTCTCCCTTAGTAACCCAGATACAGATTATTGTTTAGCACGTGTTACATCTAAGGATGGCCGATTCCATCACTCATCACTTCATTTCTCTCCATGCTTCCTGTTGTCTTCTAGAGACTGATCATAGAAATAATTTTAAGAGTATGAGGATTAGTACTTATCAAATTTTTTTAAAGTAATGGAATTCTTTTCTTCTTATCAGAGGAAAAATTCTCAATATATGTAAAAGACAAATAATCTACTTACTTAAAGTAGGGACTCCCTTGCCACACCCATTTGAAAAACCGTCATCTTAGACTAACCCTTCATCTTAAACTGTAGGAAACAGATCTAGAGAGAAGTGAGCTGACTTGAAGACAGTAAGATAGCTTGAGCTGGCACAGTGGGTCCATTAGACACAGGATGAAGAGAAAAATAGGCAAGAAAAACCTGTCCAAATCAAATGACTTCTTTTAAGTAAAGAAGTTACCTGTACAAACATGTTGAGATTATCTGTGTACTAGATAAAAGGAACTTTTTGTAGGAAACATTTAGACTTTTTCAGATATGTGAGACAACCTAAGAGGCTATCAGATGCATAAACAGACCTTGGAAAAGAAAAAAAAATGGCAGTCAGATAAAGGTTACTATACCTAAAGATCTTGTTCCTAATTCCAATAGCATGTCTGTAACTGGGATCCTAATTTCAAATTCAGTCCTCTCTTCTTTTCTATACCAGTAGAGGCTTCATGCCCCACTTGCTACATGACCCAAATCAATAATCCAATGCAGCAGTTTGGGGAATCCCAGGTTTCACTATTGGACCAAATAATCTCAGGATTCTTGTGAGAATCTCTATCCCATGAAATAACTACTTCAGGGAAAGGTCTTTGTGAAAGAATTGCCAATTACATTCAGAGCCAGTGAAAAACATGTTAAGATCCAGCATAATCTACCAAGGCAATCTACACCAATCTACACCTTATTCACTTATGTCTGAGAGCATTATGGGATAAAGGAAAAACTTGATCAAGACCCAGGTAAATCAACTGATCTTTCTAAATCTGTTTCCTCATCAGAAAAATAAAAGCGTTGGACTTGGTGATCTACGGATTTTTTTCACTTCAAGCTCCACAACGAGGTATTTTCTAATTTGAAATAAAGCTCATTCTCTTCATTCTGGTGTAATCCATCCCAACTATCTCTTTTTCCATCTTCTTGCAGAGGAAGTGGGTGGGTGGGGAGAAATCCCAGTTTGGTCCGTAGTCTACTCAGTACAAGGCAACCATAAAACCACTAAATGAAGACTCAGGTCAAGAAGCTAGGCTCAAATGGGAAGGTAACAAGTACATCGCGACACAGCTCTACCTCCCGCCTTGGGACTCAAACGGCTCCGCATGCAAACAGTTTAGAATTCCACCTGTTCTTAATGCTACAGTCCAGAGAGGATCCACAACCCACCTTGCTCCTCCGCCTTTCTGCGTTCACAACCGTCCAGGGCACAGATTGTTCGGTAGAACCTAATCCTTCCCTGCTTCGAGGGTAAGCCGAACCCTTCTTTCTGACCTTGGGGAGGAGGTAGCTCCCCGCGCCGAGCCCTCACTTAAGCCTTAGGGGGCTCCCTCCCAAAGATCAGATGTTCCTCCCATCCCCCCGCCCGCCTAAATTTAGGACAGGGAAGCTTTAGGGCCACTGTCTCTCTTCCGGGACCAAACACACTTCATTCCCAACAGGAAAAGATAGAAGGGAGGGGGAGAAAAGATGGAGGGGCGGGAGAACTGAACCCTGGAGTCGCCCCTCCAGCCACCTACAGGGAGCAGGTACCGATCACTCGCGCGTCTCTCTTCCCTCCCCCGGACCGCAAAGCACCCCAGATGGAGCCCCGCAGGGTCCACGCTCGCTCCGATCCCCGCTTCGCGCGCCGCCTGGGCCGTCCCTCAGATCCACAAGCGAGGGGCTAGAAAGGAAGGGGGTCCCTTCTCTCTCACCTGGGGCGGAGGCGCTCACTCATGGCAGCTGGCGGCGGGGAGCGACGAGGCGCCACTCCGCGAGTAGAGGGAGCAGAGGGGGCTGCGTTTCGGCGACTGCCACGCCCACCCCCTCGGGCCTTGGCTCTCGCCGCCGCTCTGGTGGACGCTGCCGGCGGTGAGTACCCCTCGGACGGATCCGTACCACCACCACTTCCGGCGTCCCCTCCGCGCCCCCCCATGTCGCAGCCGCAGTGGTACCGCCCTCTCGCGGCTGCGCAGTGGTGCGATCCCGGCCGCGCCGACCGGTAACCCCGCCCACAGGAAGAGGCGGGTTTGGGGGGGGAGGAGCAACTGGGGGCTTCTGGGAGAGAGGACCTCTCTGGAGGGTGGCCTGCGCTTTCGCCTGTTTACTGCTGAAGCGCCGGGCGCCGTATAAAAGCCAAGCCACACTTTCAATAAATTAAATTATTTCATAATAGTATGATGCAAGTATTTGAGTTAATTCTTGTGAGGCAACAATTGAAAAAAAGGGGAGACCAGTCAGGCAGTGGCGCAGACGGCCTGCCGCGGCTCCCAGGCCCGGGTTGTGGGGGGACTCTGGTGGGCTTGCTGCAGGGGCTTCCTGGTCCTCTGAGGTGAGCCGGCTGCCGTGCGGCGGGTTTCGGAGGGCGGGGCTGCTCTTTGCCCCCATTCTGGGTCCGAGGGAGGCTATCCCGAGGCGAGAGACAAGTGGACCAGGGGCCGAGGCCAGGCGGAGGGGCTTCCTGGACCCGCTGGGTGAACTCCCGGCCCCGTCGTGGGGCTGCGGGGAAGCTGACCCGCGACCTGAGAGCTGCTCGGCAATCCCTGTCCACCCGGCTAGAAGCAACAAGACAGTTTTCAGCAAAAGGAGGGGTGTGGAGAGGAGGGCAGGCCAGGTAACGCCCTGGGAGGAGTCGGCTGGAGAGCTTCGGTAGTGAAAGCGAAGTTTAACGTAAACCGTGAGATCTGTCTTGTGCTCAGAAGGCTGGTGAAGTCATAACTCGCTGCCTTCCCGAACGTCTTAGGAGAGCTGCCAAGCGGATAACCAGTTACTGTATTTGTATTTGGTTCACTAGCGCGCCACCTTTACTCACTGGGTGTGACATCGAGTTACTTCTCTGTGTCTTACACAGGCTGACATTGAAGTTCATTCTGTCAAACTCAGGAACGATGATTGGGAAGCATGGAGATCCAAGAAAAACAACTACAAAATTAATATCCTAGAAGAACTCGGGTAAGAAAACAGGCACCCACATTGAGCCGTCACCATATATTATAAATGTACAGAGATCATTACAGTAGGATTAAGTATGAGGTGGCATACGTTAGGCAGAAACGTCTAACAAGAGGTCTCAAGTTCTTTCTAAAGTTATTGGCCAAAGCCCTTTGCACTGGCTTCATTTGTGTGTAATTTTGTGAATAAACGGTCTCTAGCTTTCGTCATATTGCCAGTGTGTGCTCCAAACAAAGTAAGAATAAATAATGTAGTCTACTGGCAGAGAGCAGCTTAGTCTTGCATAAGTTCATGCAGGATAAGGTAGGTTGGTTGCTTTGATAAATGAATTGGCTAAGATTTTATCTATTTATATTTTGTAAATAATTTCAAAATTTGCTTTAAAAAATTTTTTTAAACAGCTTTATTGGTGTAAAATTCACATGCCATAAAATTACTTAAGTATACAGTTTGAGTTCAAAGTTTGCTTTTTGGGCTGGGTGTGGTATCTCATCCCTGTAATCCTAGCATTAAAGCAAGATGGGCGGATTGCTTGAGCTCAGGAGTTCAAGACCAGTCTGAGCAAGAACAAGACCCTGTCTCTAGTAAAAATAGAAAAATTAGCTGGGGTAGTGGCGAACACCCTGTAGTCCCAGCTACTCAGAAGGCTGAGGCAACGGGATTGCTTAAGCCCAAGAGTTTGAGGTTGCTGTGAGCTGTGAAGCCATGGCGCTGTACCTAGGGTGACAGAATAAGACTGTCTCAAAAACAGAAAAAGCAAAGTTTACTTTTTGATCTAGATGTATTAATGGTCAGAAGATATTCTCAGTCATAGTATTGAATAATAATATTTGCATGTTTGTATCTAGGGATAATTCATTCAACAAATACTGTATGCCAGGCTCAGTGCTAGATTTTGAGAATACAGCTGTACACAGGATAGATATATCCCCTGCCCATTGTAACCGTGTAAAATAAAAGTATAAAAAAGTAAACAGCTTCCAACTTTGGAATTGTTTGGAATAAAACATTTTCTTTTCCCCCACTCTACAGAATGGCACAGAGCTGCAAATGATACATGGTATAAATGTTGTAAAATTTCTTATATATCTTTAACAAAGATGTCAAAACAAATTTGCCAATAATCCATTTTACTACAAACTATATATGTATAACCAGAAGCTTGGTGCCATGTTCCCTCTTTTTATTTGTTTGTGCTTTGCACATGCATTTTATATATGTATGTGTATATATATGAATACTATTTTTTTGAGACAGAGTCTCACTGTGTCACCCTCGGTAGGACTCACAGCAACCTGAAACTCTTGGACTTAAGTGATTCTCTTGCCTCTGCCTCCCAGTAGCTGGGACTACAGGCCACAATGCCCAGCTGTTTTTTTGTTATTGTTTAGCAGGCTATGTTCGAACCCACCAGCCCCCGTGCATGTAGCCGGTGCCCTAAACACTGAGCTATAGGCGCCGAGCCTAAAGCTTCATTTCTCATGCTTAGATTATACCTCCAATATTTCCTTCTTGCCTAGAGCTTTTCTTCGAGCCTAGAGCTTCATTTCTCATGCTTAGATTATAGCTCCAATATTTCCTTCTTGCATCCCAGTGGATTTTCTATATATCCTTTTGGAAACCTGTGTTCTAATTAGAAACCTTTGGATCCTGGCCTGAGTATTTTCTTCCTTACCATGCTGTCCTTGAATGATGTGTTTAAAGGTTTTTAAATAATTTCTTTATATTCATGTGATATTTATTGATGTGCTGTAAGCTTTAATAGCAAACATTTGTCCTGACTGGCATTTGGGCGTGTTTCCTTTGGCTCACTATTTGACATGGGCTTGCTCACCTCCTTGTTAGGGATGTTGCAAAATCTCTTCATTGTCTTTTGTATTGATGGATTCCAAGAATACTTTTAAAAATGTGAACTATCAAGCTTAGATAGAGCTAGGAATATTTATCTTAAAACCAAACTATAGGATGGGCGCAGTGGCTCACACCTGTAATCCCAGCACTCTGGGAGGCTGAGGTGGGCGGATTGCTTGAGCTCAGGAGTTCTAGACCAGCCTGAGCCGGCACAAGACCTCATCTCTAAAAATAGCTAGGCGTTGGTTGTGGCTGGTGCCTGTAGTCCCAGCTACTTGGGAGGCTGAGGCAAGAGAATCGCTTAAGCTCAAGAATTGGAGGTTGCTGTGAGCTGTGATGCCAAGGCACTCTACCAGTGGTAACAAGGTAAAGATTTTGTCTCCAAAAAAAAAAAAAAGGAATGGACGAAAACAAATTTTTTAAAAGGTTCCTTTAACCAAGCTTCTTCCAAATTAATTTAAAAGGTATGACACTGCTGGGTGCAGTAGCTTCTGCCTGTAATCCTAACATTCTGGGAGTCCAAGATGGCAGGTGGATTGCCTGAGGTCAGGAGTTCAAGACCAGCTTGAGCCAGAGCAAGACTTCATCTCTTAAAAAAAAAAAATAGCCGGGTGTTGTGTCAGGCACCTGTAGTCCCAGCTACTTGGGACTACAAGAGTTAAGAGAGTCACTTAAGCCCAAGAGTTAGAGGTTGTTGTGAGCTGTGATGCCAGAGCACTCTACCGAGGGTGACAAAATAAAACTCTGTCTCCAAATAAAATAAATAAAAGGTAATGACATGTAAATAAAATACTGGTATTTTCTTTTTTTTTTTTTTTTTTTTAAATATTGGTATTTTCTCTGTGCTTCTCATAACCTCATGTTTACCTCTTTCAGGAAGAAAATGAGTGATACTCCACCCAGAATGGAATTGTGTCCTTATTGTAAGAAGCCGTTTAAACGATTAAAATCCCACTTGCCATACTGTAAGATGGCAGGACCAGCCACATCTGCTGATAGAAAGGCTTATGAGTCCAACCCAGGTACACTCCCACGTGCTAAAAAATTGAAAGGGCCAATCAAAGATTTAATGAAAGCTAAACGGCTGGAGTTAGAGACAGAAAGTGAGAAAAGAAATTCTAAATTGATAATGGACAAACCAGAACAGACAGTTCAGTCCTTTCCACTACCAGCTGCTGGTTTGGAAAGATCAGGTACTACAGAGGCAGAAAAAGACATCAAGAATCAAATTCAGCTCTCCTCCAAAATGTTAAAAAAGTCTGAAACAAAGACTACTTTCCAAGGAGAAACCAAGAGTCACTTTTATTCACCAGAGAATACCTCTCCTAAGAGAGAACTTGCCAGAGATTTGCCTAAATCAGTGGAAAGCAGATGTAATCCTTCAGAAACTGAAGCATCTTTACTGGTTGGCTCAATGGAACTTTCTTTGTCAAATCAAGAAAGAAAATATTCCTCAGCCATACCTAATAGTGTACAAACCACTTCTGATCTAAAATTGGACAAAATTAATCCCCAAAGACAGGAGCTTCTAGTAAAATTACTAGATGTGCCTATTGGGGACAATTACATTTCTCCAAAGAATCTGAGTGATGAAGTTAAAAGAGTAAGAACATCGTTGTTGAACAATGAGAGAGATTCCAAAGGCAGGAATCACCTCTCAGGAACCTCTACTGATGTTAAAGACACTGAAACTCAGGAAAAGGACATAGAATCACTAATGTTAAGTCTTAAAATTAGCTCATTAGGTAACATCCGTGTCATGGAGAACCAAGAAAAAGGACTTAGCCTTGGAGTAGAGATGTGTGGGAGGAAAGGAAATGTAGAGAAAAGTGCCTCTGAGACAGAAATGGAGAAGTGGACTGCCATCAGCAGTGGCTCTGAGAATTTCAAAACTGACGATTCAGCCACAGAGAAGAAATCTGAAGGTGGAGGACATTTAAATTTGTACATTCCAAGGGAGACAACTTACAATGAATTTTTTTCTGTGTCACAGGCAAGTAGTCAAAAAAGTCTTGCCTCTCTGGCTACACAATTTATTCAAGAAGAAAAAGCAGAAGCCAGTGTTCATAATCGAGTCCCTGCTATAAAGGCCTTAATGGAGAATAAGGAGCAAGTTTCTCTGGAGCCCAAATCTGGCTGTCAGTTTCACGAATTGCACGTTGGATACCAACAACCTTTACGTTCAGCCCTGCATCACACATCTAAGGGCCCCTTCCTCAATCATGTTGCGACTGCTGATAGAAAGATACCCAGCTCCATGGGGCTGGAGTGGTTTCCAGAGCTCTATCCTGGTTATCTTGGACTAGGGGTGTTGCCAGGGAAGCCTCAGTATTGGCATGAAGTGGCCCAGAAGCCACAGCTCACCAGTGCCCAGAGGGAAAGACTCTCGCAAGGTAAACAAGCTCATTTTCAAGGGGTACCTAGGTCATCCATAATGGTCTATACCTTTTGAATTTTTAAGGGCCAGAATAATATTTTCACTCATTTAGCTTATTTTTACCTAGGCATTCCAGTGTACTGTACTTAGAATTGTTCTTCAAACATTACCTCCTGCTCCAGAGGTCAGTAGTTGTGGTTTATCACTGTCCCTTTTCCTCCACTAGGAGTTGAAGATGGGGCGATAGCAGGCCGGTAGTACTGATACCAGTTGAGTTTCTACATTGGGAAGAATCATGCCCAGGAGAAATCAGATGGGTGGGGTACTCGAGTTGACATAAAGATTTAAGAATTCAGCTAAATAGAACAAATGCTGTGTTCAAAGTTCAGTTATTACCAGGTTGTATAGGAAACCGGCACCAGGTTTACAGTGAAATGCAATGTCTAGGAATTTAGAGCCAGCAAAGAAGGTATAAACAGACGCCATCTTTGGAATCGATGGTGGGATGCAGTTAAAACTGGCTGGGCAGGGTGGCGCCTGTGGCTCAGTGACTAGGATGCGGCCCCATATACCAAGGGTGGTGGGTTCAAACCTGCCCCTGGCCGAACTGCAACAAAAAAAAAAAAGCAGGGTGTTGTGGCGGGCACCTGTAGTCCCAGCTACTCGGGAGGGCAGGGTAAGAGAATGGCCTGAGCCCAAGAGCTGGGGGTTGCTGTGAACTGTGACATCACGGAACTCTACTGAGGGCGAGAAAGTGAGACTGTCTCTAAAAAAACAACTGGGCAAAGCAGATAGATCAAAGTGGAGGCTCAGGAGATAAACCAGTGAAAGTCAAGGACAAGGAATAGAGGATGTGGCAAAAAAGGTTTAGTAGTCTAGGCACTAGAAAAAGTAAGCCACAGAGATTGAGCTTTAGACATGAGAGATGAGCTAAGAAGGACTTGGGGAGAAAGGGTAGACACAGAAACTGATGCTGATTCTGAATCAATCTCTTTACAAGCTTCCTATTCTGCTGGTGGCTGGAATAGGTTAACAGAGTAGGTCGGAGACCACATAGGAGCCAGGAAGTGCCTGACAGTCATTTCAGAGCCTCAGTTTTGTTTTGTTTGTTTGTTTGTTTTCTGAATCTCACTCATCTTCAGTTATTGGGCTACCTCTCTAGTTAAAATACATAATGTTTCTTCATTTTCCTCTTAAGTTTCTCATTTTTTTAGAAAGATACTCTAGGCTAGAGAAGTGTTAGTGTGAAGTAGCATCCATCTGTCCTGTGTAATGGTCATTCCAGGCTTATTTTGACAGGAGACCTTCAACAACAGAGTAGGTTTGCGCCTGAAAAACTGGTATCATCTCTTCCTAAAAAAGGAGAGTTTTTCCCTCTCTGGAATATTTGCAAGTGGTCACATAATTCACCAAATCCCTATTTGGTCCCCAAAGCATTTCTTCCTTTTGTATTGTAATTGCCCCTCTCATGTGGGTTTCAAAACGGACATCTATAAAGAACATTGCTAACCAAAGCTACGTTTTCTTCAGCTGCCTCGCAGGTATGAGTTTGTCTATAAACAGGCCTGTCGTTTGGATCTTTTTGTGCCAAGTTGTAGTCTCAAGGTCAAGCCCTTTCTCCATAATGAATATAGATTAGCTGTGTTAACATGTGTTGCTTTGTGGTTTTCAAAGTACTTTCATTCATATTTTCTTATTTTGGCCACAAAGCTCTTGAGGGGTGGGCACAGTGATTTTTATCTCTATTTTCCAAATGATGAAACAGGCACAGAGAAGGTAAGTGATTTGTCCAAGTTCATGTTGCCAGTAAATGGTGGGATTGCAAGTAGAACCTGCTCCTGAGGCCAAGTTTAATCCTTTCCTCTAATGGTGTCGTTCAGTTAAGTTTGGCGGAATCTGTAGCTGGAAGTCAGTGGGCTCAGCTGACTGCAGGAGGCGTGCAAGGTTGAGGAGCCACACCGTGCCGGCACTGCGGGGAGTGTGGTTATACACTCATTGTGCACCCTATTTTTTCCCTTAATTTTTCTCCAAGATGAACAGATTTTCTGTTATGCTTTTTTTGGTGTGCTTTCCTTTTTAAGAGACTCACCCTATAAGAGAATTATCTTCTGTATAATTTCTTGGAAGCCAACATGGTTCTTTTTATTGTTACTTAATATAATGATCATTTACACCCACAGCAACTTCTACCACACATGCTCAACATGTCATCAAGTTTTGCTTAATTTGTCCTTTATCCTGACAAAACAAGCCAAGACCAAAAAACTATCAATAGTAGAGCTTGCCTGCCCGTCATTAAAGGAGAAAGTCAGGTGGAAGGAAAATGTGAATGATGTTTCTTCTACTTCAGTTATTTGGGTACTGAACCTAAATAGAAAGTGTCTGCTGGCCAGTAGTGGACCCAGGTGCTAGAAGAGGCTCATGTTCTGTAGGTAGCAGTGACAAGTTGCAGTCCTTTATCATGGTAACCAGTCATGCTTTGCTAACATGACAGCAGGTGACAGAGGACACAGATGACTCACGTTGTGGAGTGTGCGCATGTCAATCCTCAGGGCAGTGTATTCATCGGGCCAAAACTAAGCGGAGGTCCTGCCCTGGAATAGGTTTGACTTTATAATGTGTCGCTGCAGTCCAGTGCAGAGATCATTAATGCACCTATTTAAAATATACTTGTCCTAAAACCTAGCCCTGGGAATCTCTGTCGCTGACTGTTGGGAAAGGGGGTGAGTTTAGATGATCTGTCACAGTGACTTCTGTTTGGAACCATAGTTCCTTTGTTGGAAAGAAGCTCGACTGATATAAGGAGTGTGGAATTCCCGACCTGGCTTACAACCTCCAACTTCTCTCTAAGGAGGCTTTTGGAAGCTGTACACAAAGGTGAGGCTGGAGTTAACTGTTGGGTTCTGTTGCTGGTTGTAGGCATTTGGAGAAGTTTCTCCTTCAGGCTGTTAGAGCAAAGCTAAGGGAAAGGGGGCAATTCTGTTGTCTTTTTAGTCTTCTATTCGTCTATTTTCATTTTGGAGTTTGATGTAATTGAGAGCACCAGAGCTAATATAATAGTAGCTACCACTTAGTGAACGGCTCCCCTTTTTGTTAAAAGACAAGACGGTGTCTCACTGTGTTGCGCAGATGGCGTGCTGGTGGCAGCCTTGGACTCCTGGGCTCCAGTGATCCTTGGTCCCCTGAGCAGCTGAGACTATAGGCACTTACCATGTCTGGCTGATTTTTAAATTTCTTGCAGAAATGGGATCTCACTGTGTTGTCTGGACTGGGCTCAAACTCCTGGCCTCAAGTGACTCTCCCACTTCAGCTTCTCAAAGTGCTGGGATCATAGTCATGAGCCACTGTGCCCAGCCTGGTGGCCTGCCTTTCCCTGGCTCACACTGAGCTTGCCTCCTCCCACAGCCAGGAAGGTGCTTGAGGCTCAGCATCTGCCAGTTGTACGCATGTTAGTCTCCTCCTAGTAGCAATTGTAACCAGACTTCCCCAGAGAAGAGGAACTACTTTGAATTTAGTAAAGTTGAAATCTTTTGCATTTTAGCATTTTTATCTGTTTAAAATGTGTGTGTGGGGCGGTGCCTGTGGCTCAAGGAGTAGGGCGCCGGTCCCATATGCCGGAGGTGGCGGATTCAAACCCAGCCCCGGCCAAAAATCACAAAAAAAAATAAATAAATAAAAAAAATAAAAAAAAAATAAAATGTGTGTGTGTGTGTGTGTGTATGTATATATGTGTGTAAATTTTCTAAATTACACTTCCATGACCAAGGCTAACTGGGGAAACCTGAGTAACTCCCAGATCGCAGCCCGCATTGCGGTTCACACTAATCCTTGGCCCTGTTTCCTTTGGACCAGGCTGGCTGAGGTGCAACACCACCTTCAGGAAGAGCGGGGTCGGCAGCATCACGATGCTCTTCACGGGGTACTTCATCCTGTGCTGTAGCTGGAGTTTCAGGCATCTGAGTAAGTCTTCTGTATTTTTAGCCAAAATTATAAGTCATATTCTGTTACAGGGACCTCCAAGGGGTTCTTTGAATTGCTTTTCCTATTACAATTTTACAGTATCTTCCATGCCCTAGTGAATGAGCTATCCCAGGGAGCTCTCGATTTTTTTTTTTTTTTTTTGTAGAGACAGAGTCTCACTGTACCGCCCTCGGGTAGAGTGCCATGGCGTCACACGGCTCACAGCAACCTCTTAACTCTTGGGCTTATGCGATTCTCTTGCCTCAGCCTCCCGAGCAGCTGGGACTACAGGCGCCGCCACAACACCCGGCTATTTTTTGGTTGCAGTTTGGCCAGGGCTGGGCTTGAACCCGCCACCCTCGGCATATGGGGCTGGCGCCCTACCCACTGAGCCACAGGCGCCGCTGGAGCTCTCGATTTTTATGAGAGGTTTTGGTTATAATGGCCTTTATAAGGTATGACTAGAATTTGCATAATTCCTCTTGACCTTCATTTAATGTTGTCACTGATCTGGTGGTTTTTTGTGTTTTTCCCTCCCTTAATCTGTTTTCCTGCTAGAAGAGAAGGTGCTGTCCTTGGTGCCTTATGAACTCTTTTTTAGCACTGAAACCAAACAGCTTTATACCACAGAGGAGAGGAGGAGGACTAGAACCCAGCTGTCACTCATCAATGTGTCTAAGACGTACAGCATCTTAGTTAATCTACTTTGAGCATTTGAAAACAAATGCCCTTCTAGTTAGGAGTTCTGGCTTGTACTGAGTCCTAACCAGAGGAAAATACCTGAATTTCATTTCTCTTTTAATTCAAGATAGCTTTTTTATTTTTGTGTTTAAGTATCGTATTGCAAAAATATATCCTTATAGTTATAAAGAAAGACATGCTAGGAGGATATCTGACAAGTCTAGTATTTTTCCACAATTAAAAAAGAAAAAGCCCAGTTTCAGTGTAAGGATACAAGATAACTGAACACCAAAGGCCAATATAATCCACACATTGGCTAATAAGACTTCTTTAAAAAGGTAACAAGACCTGACACTGACTGGATTTGTTTGACTACTCAGTGCCCAGTAAGTGGTGGCAGGTGGAGCCGCAGGAATGAGCTGCACACAAGTCTGCATACTGCCTGGAAGGTGTGGCTGCCAGGGGCGAAAACAGGATGGTTCTGACCAGCCTGCATAAATGGGGCCGCAAACTAAGACTCACTTCTCCCACCAAAAGGGGGCTTTCCTTAAGTTTTACCAGTCCAAAAGGGATTGTGTAGTTGGTGCCTGATAACAGTAGGTAGAGATTTAGAAGCTGTGATGTTTTTCACATCTCTAACTTGAGACTAAAGAAAGTGAAGCAGAAACTTCTTCTTGTGCTCAGGACTCTTATTTTTTAATTTATCAAACAAAAATATAACGGAGTGATCTATAGAGGCAAGAGATAGAAACAGTCAGTAGGAGTGGCCTGTTGGATCCTTACATTTATCTCTGTTTATCCAAAGAGCTGCAACGCTGGCGGAAGTAGCGTTGGCCTGGATGTCACTTGGAAAACTGCAAGAGGCGTGCGGTGAAGACAACTGCAGCACATACCTAACAGTGTAAAGTTGTGTTAGGGAAAGGGAGTGAACAGAATGAAATTATTAGAATCTAAAACAAGTCCACAGAAGTAAAGTTTTTATTAATATGGACAGATCTGGTCTGTCTGGATATTTTTGGCTTGCTGTCAGAAGTGAAAGTTAGTGGAAAACAGTTTTGCTTAATCGTAATGTTGTTACTCAAGAACATGTGAAGTTATTCAAGGAGATAGGAAGATGACAGAGTTCCTGAAAGTTAAGAAGCTATTTCTCATTTCTCAGTAAAAACCAGTGTCTCAATTTAAAATTTTTCTCCCTGACATTGTTCTCTAACCCTTAGTGTTTTACAATCATATGTAGGAGATACTGGACTACATGGGCTGCTTCAGGGTAAAATCTGAATTGGCAAAAAATGAGCCCACATCGGGCCCATCCCCTTGCAAATGCTTAGGCTCTTGGGGCCCTGACCAGATAGATCTTTACATGTGTGGGAAACACAAGAGCAAAGGGTGGGCACCTGAGCTCCAGGTAAGCCAAGGAAAAAAACCCTCCAAATACTCCTTACAAGAATTTTTTAAGCTGATTAAAATAAAATAGCACACTAAGTAGAATGTGAAGTCACCTTTTACAGAGGCTTTCCATCATCATCTCTTCCTGGGAACTTCTGAATCCCACCTCTGTCCTTAAGAATTTCCATGAGGATTGGTTTGGGCTGGTGGGCTTTCTGTCTTCTCCTCTTGAAAATACTCAATGTCTCTTTGATTCCTTGACTTCAGCTTTGGCCTGTAGAGAGTAACATGGATACTTAGAACAAACTTTGAGGAACTTAGTCTAAGCAACGTAGGTGGATAAGTGTTTCTCCAGATCCCCTCCATGGTTACACACGTATCACACACACTTTTCTCTCAGCTTTGCTTGTGATATCCTCATGCCAAAATACATGAAATCATCCCCACTTATATCCTGGCTCCTTCAAAACTACAAAAAAGCAGATGTGCTAGTCCACTTATATCCTGGCTCCTTCAAAACTACAAAAAAGCAGATGTGCTAGTCTAAGGCCAACGTGCATTTACTTACACACTGTTTCCTTCGCTGTCCTCAAAACTTGAATGCTGCATCCAGAGCTTTATCTCCCTTTCCCATTCCCGATCCTTTGCCCCTGTCTAATTATCCCTTGTGGGAGTAATTTAAGTCTGCAAAAAATTCTCATGGTTAAGGAAAACGTATTTGTTAATATATCTACATCTTTTAGAATTCTCTGTAAGGAAAAAATTACGGTTGAGGGAAAGAGTTCTGAATTTGTTATTTTAGCTTAATATTAATGAGAACTGCATTGGAACCCCAAGATAGTCTCTTCACTTTTGAAAAGGCTTTATGCCCATTCCCTGTAACGCCTTTTAAGAGAGACACTTAGGAATTCTCTCTGCACCTCTTCATTTGCCCTTACTCAAGATCGGGACCTCTCAGGGTGAGAATGCAGTTGAGAATGGCCTCTCACCAGCCTGCTTTTCCCAGTCCCCACGAGCAGGCGTCAGCAGCCCACCACCTTTCTCTGTAAACATAGTCTTACTGAAACACAGCTCCTTCATAAGTTAAGGGTTTGCTTACACCTTTCAACTACAGCAACATTGAGTAGTTGTAATAGAAACTGTGTGCTCCAAAAAGCTGAAAATACTTACTGTCTGGCCCTTTACAGAAAATGTGTACTGCTCCTGCCCTAGAGGAGTATGGGACCTCCATGTGTTGGCACGGTGGGGACAACTGGGGAGTGCAGCTGGGAAGCGTTCTGGGACTAGGAGGCACATTGACAGGGAGGAAGCCTTACTTCACGTGTCTAGTATCTCAGTGCCCTTGGTTGTGCACGGACTACCCGTAACACATGAGTACCGTAGCAGCACAAAGTGGAGCTAGTCACCCCAAGATTTTTATCAAGAAAAGAATTATTTAATGAGCCATCAGTCCTAACAGGATATCTTCCTCATATTGGCAAGTTTAAGACAAAGGTGAGATCCTTTATTAATAGGAAAAGGCCTTTTTGTTTGACATTGGTTGGTATCAAGAATTCTAATTCACATAAAGTAAGAAAGAACAAAAAAAATCTTAACTTTTTTTTTTTTTCTTTCTTTTTTGGCTTTGCGCTCACAGCTCAGTGGTTAGGGTGCCGGCTACATGCACCAAGGTTGGCGAGTTTGAACCCACCAGGGCCTGCTGAACAACAACAATAAATCATTCATATATACATGTATGTGTGTGTGTATATACATATATACACACACACACATACATACATATATATATATATATATATACACACACATATATAGCTGGGCATTGTGTGGGCGCCTGTGGTCCCAGCTACTTGGGAGGCTGAGGCAAGAGAATCGCTTAAGCCCAAGCATTTGAAGTTGCTGTGATCTGTGACACAATGGCACTCCACTGAGGGTGACATAGTGAGATTCTTGTCTCAAAAAAAAAAAATCTAGGGCGGCCCCATATGCCGAGGGTACTGGGTTCAAACCCAGCACCAGTCAAACTGCAACCAAAAAATAGCCAGGCGTTGTGGCGGGCGCCTGTAGTCCCAGCTGCTCGGGAGGCTGAGGCAAGAGAATCGCGTAAGCCCAGGAGTTAGAGGTTGCTGTGAGCTGTGTGACGCCACGGCACTCTACCCGAGGGCGGTACAGTGAGACTCTGTCTCTACAAAAAAAAAAAAAAAATCTTAACTTTTTAAAATCAGATACTGAGAATTGATTCTTACAGTAATGTGGATGACTTCCAAGAAGTCTTTGGAAATATCTCTCCATCCTGGAGTTATCTGCACATGTCCACAAAGGGAGGAAGGGCGAGTCTTCCTTATCTACTCATTTCTGCCATCTGAGTTGGGAAAATAATTGGAGATCTTTTATCAAGTCCTTTGAGGGTCCCTTCAAAATAGTTTAAGAGAGTTGTTGTGATAAGCTGATAGCTGACAAATCTTTCCCAAAATTTAGATCTAAACAAACTCAGTATGATCCAGAAACATACCTCCTAACTCTGGTTTGCAATGACGATGGAAACTTGCCTTCTGAGTATACGTTTCCTGTTTGCGTCTGCAAATATCCCCATAAGTTCATTTGTACAGCAGCCCCAGTCATGTACATGATAAACAAATTAAAATCTTCATCCAGAAACCATCATGCTTCAGGTGTGAGGCAAGGGTAACTACTCATCTTTTCACAAAGCTGAGAGAAAAAGAATGCCTTTTTTTTTTTTTTTTTTTTTTGTAGAGACAGAGTCTCACTGTACCGCCCTTGGGTAGAGTACCGTGGTGTCACACAGCTCGCAGCCACCTCTAATTCTTGGGCTTACGCGATTCTCTTGCCTCAGCCTCCTGAGCAGCTGGGACTACAGGCGCCCGCCACAACGCCCGGCTATTTTTGTTGTTGTTGTTGCAGTTTGGCCGGGGCTGGGTTTGAACCCGCCACCCTCGGCGTATGGGGCCGGCACCCTACTCACTGAGCCACAGGCGCCGCCCGAAAAAGAATGCCTTTAACGTGATTACATGACTTACATTTTAAATAGGCTTCTTCATTTTGTCTCCTTTTCTTTTTGTTTGTTTTTTTTTGTAGAGACAAAGTCTCACTATACCGCCCTCGGGTAGAGTGCCGTGGCGTCGCACGGCTCACAGCAACCTCTAACTCTTAGGCTTACACGATTCTCCTGCCTCAGCCTCCCGAGCAGCTGGGACTACAGGCGCCCGCCACTACGCCCGGCTATGTTTTTGTTGCCGTTTGGCCGGGGCTGGGTTTGAACCCGCCACCCTCAGCATATGGGTCCGGCGCCCTACTCACTGAGCCACAGGCGCCGCCCCATTTTGTCTCTTAAAATCCTGCTCTCCTCCATCTGTGGCAGTGGCAGGAGCCTCCCTAGGTAAGCAGCAATACTTAAGAGTTTGCCTCTAGCTTGAATTCCTGAACAAGCCACCCTACAATGTGCAGAGAAGTTACAACATGAGACTCCACACATGCTGTCCACACCCACCTGTCCATCCATCCTGCAGAGGAGCTGTGGTGACATGCAAGCTACCTCCATCCTTGAGAAGACTTACACTGGAAGGTTCTGTCACTGTAGATTGGAAGTAGGCATAGGCGTGGCTGAACGCCCTGGCTGGAACTCACACACGGCTTGTGTAGGGTAGATTGAGCCTGGTACTGGTTACTTCAGTTCAGTCCTGAATAATAGTATCTGAATACTGACTGTACTGGGGAAAGTATATTTTTTTCTAATACATTAAAGTATTCAGCTATTAAAATTTAAATCAGATTGTATTATCAGCAGACTGTTTTACATTTAATGGAGAACCCACATTATTACTACCACCACTCTTCCTAATAAATATTTATAAGAAATGGAAAATACTCCTCTGAGCTTATCATTTGCCTCTTCCAGACTTTCACCTATGAAGTAAGTATGTGCCTGGGACCAGAGCCTCCTTTGGACTGCAAATTGGGGATAGTTGTATCTCCTTTGCAGAGATCTGGTGAGATTAGAAGACTTGGATCTGTTCATCCCGGCAAGGTCTAACCTGGTAGGAACTCCAGCCTCTCGTGGCATCCCACTGCAGACAGGTTCCAAATTTGAGCCATACTTAGATCCAGCTAACCTCTGGGTGCTCACTTCATGCCGTGCAGGGTCCTCATGTGCATGTCTCATTTTGTCCTCACAACCCCGTGATAGAGGTGCCGTCTGGCTCATTTTCCAGAATGAGGAAACAGGACTGAGGAGGCCGAGTGATGTACCTACACGGCTCTGCGCTGTTCATCACCCAGCAGCCCGAGGTGGTTTTAGCTGGCATTCCAATCCCCAAGTCTGACTCCTGGGCTACATTCTTTTAGACCACCTTGACCTCTGAGCCTCCAGCTCCAGGCAGGCCAGGCACACACCTGTCTTTACCAAAGGAGAGAGGCTGGTCCTGCCTCATGCTCTTCTCCATCCAAAGTGCTCAGCACTACCTCACCTCCCCAGGATAAACCTCTTTTGTACCATTTATGCCCCATAATACTCCACATAAGGCATAGAATATACTCTTAAATTTAAACAAGCCATACAAGAAAGCAGCTGTCATGCTAAAGAATGTCTGATTTAATTGTCAGTTTGTAGCAGCAGCTGAGGCAGATTGCACAAGAACTGCCACCTGGCACCCAGAGCCATCAGAGGACCCAGGAGCTGAGTAGCGTGTAGTGAACGTGGGTTTCCCATATATGTGAGCATTTGGTTTTACATACATTTTTCTCCTCCATTTTATGGATAATTCATTCTTGCCACAGTCAGTCTGCCTCCCGTCCTGTTAATACATTGCTTGTTCACTTACAGGATAAACCTACACACAGCAGGCTCTTCTGCACCTCACGTTCTGTTTAGGCTGATAGTAGGCCCACCCAGAACGTTGGGAGCAGAGAATCCATAGCGTGGCCATTGAACATCTTCACCAGAAGATCTTCCAGTTTCCCAGACCATAGGTTAGTTTTTGACAACTCCTTACCAGCATAATGCCCTGGGTTTTGACACTGGAAGAGAAAACGTTAATGAGATGACTTTAAAATTCAAATCTCAAGAGAAAAGTTCTAAATTCTCTAGGCAACCATAGGAGATGGCTGGCTTTCTGAGGAACTGGATGCTGCTTGTAAATGAAGCTAAACGAGACCTTGATGTTCATGCCCAGCATCATGATCAGGCTCTGCGCTTTCAAAGACACATAAAATCAAATGTGCAGGAAAGTCAGAGGGTCTGTCTCTCTTAACCTGCCATCCTGATAGGCCTATTCTGCAGAATGAAGAAATCAAAGCTCAGAGCAACTTAGAAGCCATCTTGTCTTTTTTCTTTCTGATACAGCGAAAGATAGAAAAAGAAATCCAAGGTGCTGCGGTTCTTCCCTTTACCAAACTCTGTCCCCTCCCCCAGTCTTGAAGTCATTATGTCTAGGCAGTAGAAGAAGAAACGCAAGATGACTTTCATTTAAAGAAATGGTCTTACCTGACTAAAAATGTGAATAGAGTTAGGTTGTTAAGACTTAACATGTTGTAACCTTTGGTTTACCGGAATCACCCCATTCTCTCTTAAAACCCCAGTGCAGTTTTCTTGCATGCTACAGAAAAGGAATTGCATCCTCCAGCTCTCAGGTCACCCCTCGCCTCCCAGCCCTGCCAGCTCCTCTGCCCACCTGTTGGCACAGGCCCTGCTCTTGTGCCTCAAGCTCCAGGCAGGAGAACAGGTGCCCCTGGGCCCTGTCCTGTGGGTGAAGGAGCAGGCACTCTGTCACGGAAGGGGGCTTGGGAGCTTCCCCAGCAGACACAAGAGGTGCTGAATCCCAGGGCAGGTTCACAAGCTGCAGATAAAGCAAAGTTGAGGGGAAACCCCTACTGCAGGTAGGTCCTCTGTGGAAACGGCAGCTTTATGCTGAGGCCTGGGCATCAGCCACGCATCCAGGGTAAAACCAGGGTTCAAAATGCCTTTAGTTACAGTTTTAATTACCAGAAGCAGACCTCTAGATGAAAGTTAGAAAGGGGGGCGGCGCCTGTGGCTCAGTGAGTTGGGCGCCAGCCCCATATGCCGAGGGTGGCGGGTTCAAACCCAGCCCCGGCCAAACTGCAACAAAAAAATAGCCGGGTGTTGTGGCGGGTGCCTGTAGTCCCAGGAGGCTGAGGCAAGAGAATCATGTAAGCCCAGGAGTTAGAGGTTGCTGTGAGCCGTGTGACGCCACGGCACTCTACTGAGGGCAATAAAATGAGACTCTATCTCTACAAAAAAAAAAAAAAAAAGAAAGAAAGTTAGAAAGGGGCTTATAAATTCCTGGCAGTCCAGCATATTGCCTCCCCACCTTAAAGGCCCCTCAGAGCCTACAGGGGCCACCTTCGCCCACCAGCCACTGCCCTCCCAAGTTCAGTAGCTGCCCCAGCATCTGTGCTTCTGTTTGGCCTCCAAATGGGTGCCCAACATTCAGTCACCCAGACCAGAAATCAGCACATTTTTTTCTGTAAGTGACCAAATAGTAATATATTTATTTCCAAATAACAAATATTTTAAACTCTGGGCCATTAAGTCTCTGTGGTAACCACTCAACTCTGCCACTGTAATCTCCAGAACAGCTATGGCAACATGTAAATAAAAACAGCTCTTTATGAGCATTGGAATTAACATTTTCACTCATTACATAATGTTCTTTTGATTATTTTCCTCCCAACATTTTAAGAACCATTCTTCCCAGCTGTAGGCAGTGGCCACACTCGGCCCGCAGGCCGTGGTCTGTTGATGCCTGATGTCAGCTGTCATCAGCGCGTGCCATCCACGGAGAGAGCACGTCTCCATAGGGACTAGTGCATCCATTCCCACCGGGAGTGGGCACATTGCTCCAGCAGGGCTGGCCTTGATTCAGATAACCAACTTTGGGCCTCAAGCAATCCTGAGCTGGGCCCTGTTTTCTTTCAACACACACACCATGGGTCTCTCCATGCCAAGGAGAAGGAAGGGAGAAGGGGCTGGTGAGCTGAGAAGTCCCACCCAGAGCAGGGAGTGCAGAGGCGGAGAGCAGGCAGGGAGGCCCACCACATGCTCTGTGCGCAGGAGGAGCATAAAGGGACAGGCCCGTCAGCACCTGCCTGCCCGCACTCACCTTCAGGTAACTCCAGTTGAATGAAAGATTCATCTTGGGACTGGGAAGTGTAGAGAGAGATGATCACAGTGGCTCTTAGCCTCCCGCCACTGTTTGTTGGCATGCTCTTCCGCAGCCCACTGCAGACTTCATATTTCAGAAGCCTTCAGGGAAGGAGTCCTCCCCAAGCCAAGGAGTGAGGGAGAATTGCAGAGGACTGGGGGCAAATGGGTGTTAAAAGTTACTCTTGTTTCTAGAACAGTTTGTGAAAAGATCTACACCCACCCCAGCATGAGTGCTCTTTAGGAGGGTGGTTAGAGTTCAGTGCTGCCAGCAGCACTGAGGTCACCAGGGACAGGCAGCAGCGCAAGGGACACACCATGCGCAGAAGCTTTCCAGACAGTGTTCCTCCAGGGGCCGGTGAGGGCATGGAAGGATCCAGATCCATAAGGCCAGGCCCGGGACTCCGGCGGGGAGTGGGTAATTGGAGAATCAAACTCACTGAGCAGGGCGGTGCCTGTGGCTCAAAGGGGTAGGGGCACCGGCCCCATATGCTGGAGGTAGCTGGTTCAAACCTAGCCCTGGCCAAAAACTGCAAAAAACAAAACAAAACAAAACAAACTCACTGAGCAAATTGGCACCTGGGTCCCTCAGGGCAGAAGCTGACTAAGTAATTGAAACACATTATTCCGGGGACATGGCAGTATTTACAGAGGGGACCTGCTGGGAAAGAGAAAATGACCAGAAGGCTCTGCTTTAGCAGGAGAAAGCTTCCTGAGAAGGGTGGGGTGTAGAAATCGCCCCATCCTCTCCATAGCGCCCTGAAACCCCTACTCTGGCCCTGAGACTGAGATGGGGAAGGGAAGGGAACTTCAGAGTGTATTGGAACAGGTGTCAGTTGGCAAGTCCTGAAATTGCGAGGGTCGGAAGGGTCACTGACATGCTGTGTCTTGGACTTACATGGATATGGACTTGACTTTGCTGCCTCTTGTTTATTTAGCTGTTGAAGGCTAACCCTACAATCCTACTGACCCTCCTTCAGCCATGCTCCCCTCTACAGGCCCCCAAACCAGCAGTGCTAAGAACTCAGAACAACGTAGCTGAAGGGTGAACCCAGGTGCCTAGGGCACAGGGACCCTGGCAGGGGAACCTGCCTCCTAGGTTTGACTGGCAGAAAACTGGCCAAACATAGGATATGCTCTAGTGAAACTCAGGTCCCCCCAGGTGGGTAAAAGGAACAGAGAAGAGAGCTCAGAGAAGGAACAGAGCATGTCCTGTAGGCCAGACCCTGTGCCAAGGCCTTCCCAGGCTTAAGTCACTTGTTCAAGGTCAGGTAGCCATACACACCCAAGATAAGATTTGAATCCACATAAACCTGCCCAGAGAAGCCCAGGGTGTCACAGCAGCCTAGGCAGGACTGCAGAAAGGCTTTCTCTTGGGACTTCAGTGTGGATACCTCATCAGGGAAACGGCCTCTCCCTCCCCCCACCACTACTGTGCTCTGTGTCTGACAAGGCCTCACCATTCTTGCAGAAACCTTGGTCAGACCAAGGACAGTCCTGTGACCTGAAGGCTGGCTTCACATGGAAGAAGGGACACTCCTTATTGTTGCAGTCACCTAAAAATTCCAGCCTTCTTGTACGTAAGTGGGCTCCTCATCATGGTTACCTCCACCTCCCAAACAGGTTTGATCTTGCCCTTCACGTGCTTATAAGCTACTGGCTTTTCTACTGTCACCAGCAGTTTTTTGAAGATAGCAAGATACGCCGGATCCTTCCTGCAATCTAAGAAGAGTGAATCCCAGTAATATATGCTAAGCGGGGCATGGGTGTGAATGTGCAAATCCAGGAGAGCTGGGGCAGGACCACGTATGCAGAAGGAAGCTCCTTAGAGGCTCCTGGTGAGGAAAGAATGAAGAGACCTATGACATTAAATGGAGAAGTTGCCATGCACTGTGACTAAGGCCTTCTGTTCCTCTCTGCTGCAAAACCTATACAGCTTCCAGAGCCTAGTGGGGGCCAGTTCCTTCTGAAATGGAAATGCCAAGAAATGCAAAGTTCTGTGTCAAGTTGGCACAGGGATAAAAATAAACACCAAGGGACACCTGCTGTATACTAAGCCAGTGCTGTAATCTCTGGATTAGACCAAGTCTCCTAAAAGGAGCCAGCCCTGCAGCACAGGTGACCCAGGAGTGGTTTTAGGAACCCTCTTAGATTTTTCTTAGGACGGAAGATCTGAAGGACGCATCGGGAAGATTCATCCCAGTTTCCCTTCATTCAAGTTGAGAATTTATGGATGTCTCCAACTTTATCCTCTCTAAAGTCTACAACTCAGTACTTTTTCAAAGCTCAAAGGAGATCCATGGTGTCTTTTCCACTGGTTTCCATACTGCTCCAAAGAGATCATTTTATCTGCTGGGCTTCTGCAGGGCAAGGTTTCCCCTGAAGGGTTTAAAACCACTGTTCCTCCCAGCCCTCTCATTTCACAAATGTGGATACCCATGTTCAGAAATGGGAAAGGTCACATGCACTCTCACTTGGCTTCCTCACTTTGGTGGAGGGTGTATGTATTTGCTCATCACCATCATGTAGTCCTGGGCAGAGTGCTGACTCTGGGCGTGAATCTCCCAAGTCTTCCAGTGTTCAATCCAGATCCACTGGCTCCCTGGAGATAATGGGAGGCCATCTATACACCTGCCTTTGTGCTAGAGACCCCAGCACGTCGCTGCATTCCTCAGCTGGCCAGCAGGTGGCAGAAGCACCCTTCAGTCAGTCCTTTGGCGCTGTCCACTACTTGCTGAAGACCCTGGATAGACATCTGGGTCCCTTCAACCTCCCTTTCCCACTCCCACACCTCCCCAAAATACCTTAATAAATGAAACAATTAGCATCCGATAAGAATGATAATTACTTGGATAATGATATTACAAAGAAATATTCATTCATTTACTATAAGATCAGAACCATATGTTACATATTGTGACCATCAGTTTATGTGTCTGTCCCCCACTAACCAGAGGTATTTAAGGGCAGAAGAGGACCTGCCCTTGCTCCTGTATTAATTCCTTATAGCTTCTTATCCCCCAAACAAATCCAAGTAAGGGTTACTAAGAGAATAACTAAGAGGTGTTTTAAAATAAAAGAATTATATTTGGGCAATGGCCTTGGGGAGTGAGGCTCCAGATAAATTTGTCACTCTTTCAAGGAAAGCATGGGGAAGCCCTTAGGAACTGCCATACCCTCCCCTCCCGGAGCAGGCAGGACACAGAGTGTTGGCCCAGGAGGGGTGTCTACTGGTCTAGAGTATGCTTTGCTTCCTTCCCATGTTCCCAGACCCCTCCCTTAGGCACTAATGGGGACAGCTGCCTGGGGGTGGAGGCCTGAAGTTGGCTCAAGCCTCATCTGGAAGCCAAGCCTCCTAAGCCAGGGGTGTCCTGGGGGATCTGCCCAGTTTCTCTTTGCAGGTCAGTCTGTTTGGAACACAGTTTGAAAACCACTGGACTAAATAGCCAGGCGTTGTGGCAGGCGCCTGTAGTCCCAGCTACTCGGGAGACTGAGGCAAGAGAATCGCATAAGCCCAAGAGTTAGAGGTTGCTGTGAGCTGTGTGACGCCACGGCACTCTACCCGAGGGCAGTACAGTGAGACTCTGTCTCTACAAAAAAAAAAAAAGTGAGACTGTCTCTACAAAAAAAAGAAAAAAGAAAACCACTGGACTAGTTAATCCTTAATGCTCCTTTCAGCTCTGGTAAGCATTAAGCTGTAGGATTTTATTGGGAAGGATGAGACCTGAGGCATATCCACAGATTCCATTCTTTTCTTTTTTTTTTTTTTTTGTAGAGACAGAGTCTCACTTTATGGCCCTCGGTAGAGTGCCGTGGCCTCACACAGCTCACAGCAACCTCCAACTCCTGGGCTTAAGCAATTCTCTTGCCTCAGCCTCCCGAGTAGCTGGGACTACAGGCGCCTGCCACAACGCCCGGCTATTTTTTGGTTGCAGTTCAGCCGGGGCTGGGTTTGAACCTGCCACCCTCGGTATATGGGGCCGGTGCCTTACTGACTGAGCCACAGGTGCCGCCCAACACAGATTCCATTCTTAAATGAGGAGAGGGTTGCTGCAACTCCTTCCTCAGTAGCCCCTTGGTTAAAAGGACAAAATGAGGACTTGAGGCCAGAAGGGAGGTCACATGGTACTGCCCCAGACCTGACTGCACAGGACAACTTTAGGGCTAGACTTCTGAACTTTGTGGGTCTGTTTACAGTTACCTTTTATTTCCAACAAGTGATGCTAGTATTTCATTTATGCAGATGAAAAGTTTTATTCTAAAATACATGTAAGAGTTAAAATAGCAAGACAGTTGAAAGAGCAGACAGTGCGACTGGGGCTTTATGGGCACAGCAGGCATTGTGAAGGCGGCTCCCAAACAAATCCAAGTAAGGAAGGCACTAATCTGCACCCCCTGGGCCATTCGAGATTATTTCCCAACAGTCAGTCTGGGTGTGTGATTAGCCAGGACTGGGGAAGGCAACAGCCCCCCTTCCCTTTGGTGTGTTTGCTGATCCTGGTGGAGCAGGGAAGGGCAGAGCTCCTGGGGTACAGGTCCATTTCTTAGAGGGATGGAGGAGGAGGCACTTGGGGCTCAGGCAGGCCTAGCTGGCCTCCTGGAACATGCCCAGCCTCCTTTGGGTCCCCCGCTGAAAACCTCTCTCCCATCTCACAACTGCATTACTGCCTCTGGAGTGAGGGCAGAGCCTGGAAGGGACCTTACCGAACTTGGAGTAGAAAGAGCACTGGGGCGTCCTGGCAATGTTATACTGGTGCAGGAACTCGCAGTGGTGGCCCTTCTTGCACAGTCCCCGTAGCCAGTGCTTACACACCACCACAAGGGGCAGAGCTTCCCTGGAGGCTCCATCACCCACGGCCGGGCCCAGCTCAGCCCTCCAGGGAACCCTCAGAAGGTGCTGGAGCTCAGTCCTTAGTGGACCTTCCTTTGCCTGGACCCCAGTGGGGGCCATAACTGGGGTTCGAGGACCATGAAGGGCAAGCTATTGTCTTGACAGGCCACTGTTCCTGTGGACACTCCTTTGTCCACCTGTCCCCTCTGCCTGCTGTGCCCTTTTCTGAAGGGCAAACACCAGGAAGCCCCAGGCATGGGACAGCTGCCGCCAGGTGGTCCAACAGCACCTAACATCCCCCTCTCCTCCCTCCAGAGAGCAGGCTGGGTGCTCCAGCCCTCAGTGCCCAGCCGGCCTTGCCCTTGCATGCAGCAAGTGCTCAGTAAAGCCCTGTTGATTTCATGTCATTTTTAAAAAAGGCTATGCTTTCTGAAGGAGGAAGGGGTGGGGAAAGGAAGAGCAGAGAGAGGGCAGGAGGGGGGTGGGGCCTTGGTGTATGTCACACCTTTTGGGGGCAACACACGATTGCAAGCGGGACCTTGCCTAACAAATGCAATCAGTGTAACCTGGTTTACTGTACCCTCAATAAATCCTCAACAATAAAAAAGAAAAAATGGTTATGCTTTCTAATTCCAGAGACCTAACCAAGTGACTTGAGAGCCAACTTTGTACACCCAGTTTCTAAGTTTCTAAGCAGCACCAGCCTCGTGTGTGACCAAGTCTCTGATAGAATTTGAGGGGTGGGGAAAGTGTTCTCTTTAACTCCCCCTACCTTCCATCCCAGGCCTTTGATTAGCCGGGTTCTGACTTTCCACAACCACAGTCTTACTTCTTTGCAAGGGGGTATCACTAGTACTACTGGGCTAAAAGGTGGATGGGCCAAGCTGAGGACACACCACTCAGTTCACCATCAAGCCGGGGTGGGGGGAGGAGGGTGCTGGCTACACGGAGCTTTGGGTGATCAATGAGCTCTTCGCCCTTCTCACCCTGTCTCTAGGGCTGGCCCCAAAACAAACAAGGCAGGTGGGCAAACATGGCTCCAGGTCCCCCTGCAGCCTCCCAGAGACAGAATCATTCAGATCCCAAGTTCAGGCCCTAAACTCATCCTCTTGGCAGATTTTCTTAACTTAGACCTAAGGCAGGATTCGGGGGGGCTGGGGACCCCTGAAATCTGAGGCAAGTGGTTTTTTTTCAACTATGTATTTCAGAGGTCCATAAACCAAAAGTTGAGAAACCCTGAATTTGAGTTGAGTCTCCCCCAGAATGACTGCTTCTGGGGAGCGGGTGTTACTTGCCAACACTGGGGTAGAAGTAAAAGATGCTTTGGGTGGCACTTCAAAGACGGTGGCCAGAGCTACCTTAGGCCACAAAGGATGAATGGGACAACTGACCAGTTTCTATACTCAGAGGAGACAACTAGGGAAGAAAGCGGCCTCTCTCCTAACTGGGAGGAAGGGGAGGGAGTGAAGACTCGGGAGCCTCCGGGAACGATCCTAGACGCCCCCACCCCAGCAAGGCAGCCGTAGTTACAGATGCCCCTGAGACCGAGAAGTCTTTGTGAGAGGTGGGCTGCTTGGTGGACCCACCCACGTGTCCTTCCTCGACCTGTAAGTCTAAAATTTGGCCCCATCCCAACTTCCCCTTCACAGGTGCAAATTGGACACTTTATCCCAGGCCAGGCCCACCCCCTGAGCCCAGGCCCACTAACTTACCTTTTTTACACAGCCCTTTAGCAAAGAAGTTGCACACAGCTGAGCCTGATTCTGGAGGGAAAGGGAAGAAAGGAGAAGGCAGCTTCCTCGGGGCTGGTGGCTGTCTGTCCTCTGTGGGGAGGGCCTCGCCTCTCCATCACGAGTCCCACCTAAAACTCCCCCATGCTCAGGCCTGTGGGACCCTCTAAATCTAGGCCCTTTGGTGGTCTCTCCAACCCCCCGAGCCAGCCTCCAGGCCTCAACATTACACTTAAGCTCTGAAACGGAGGAGGAGGCGGGGGTCGAGCCCAGCCTGGGGGCTTGGGAGGCCCACATGGCTTCTCTCAATCTGCCTCTCTGGGTCTCTCCTCAGTCTGAAAAATGGGTTACCCAGCAGCCATAGGAAAGAAAGACAGAAAGAAGGGAGCCCCATCAGGGAGCAGAACGGAGAGTCCTGCGGAGAAGGCTGGGGACAGCTGGCAACCCTGCCCCACTCACTGTCCAAGACCTGGAAAGGCCGGAGCCCAGCGTCCTTTTGCATTTCAACTTCCTTCTGGAAGGTGAAAGTAAACTCTTCCACCCCTGCAATGACCTCTTGCATCTTCCATGTCCTGCTGGGGCTGCTAAGAAGCAGCTAGCGCCCCTGCAGGTGGACCCTATATAGCTCCTTGGCAGCCCTTAAGGGGCCAGGGTCTGACATGTCTCCCTTGGTCCTGGGATGCCAGTGGCCAGGTAACGGCAGGTGACTCTGCAGCCTGGGCTGTGCAGGAGTGGGGCTGGGGCTGCCTCACCCTGCGCAGGAGCAGGTGCAGAGCCCCGGGGTCCCTCACCCCCACACTGTGTACTTAAGTCCCACCCCGATGGAGAGGGATTAGCAAAGGCCCACACACGCTAATCCTTGCAGGTCACCAGACAGGAACACGGCATGTGCTCAGACATTACCACACTGGGGCTCATGCTTTCACACGAAGACAGCCACAGGTTAGCAAATTCAGAGTTGCATAAACCAACCACAGCAAGGCTGTTCCAATTCTGCCAGAGCTTGCGGGCCAGAGGGCATGGGGTGCAGAGAGAGGAAGCCCCCCTCCTAGCCACCCCATTTCTTCCCATAGAATCCCAGCCAACCCCTCCCTCTAGGACCCCCTGATACCCCTTTTCTGGCCTGAGTGACAGGCCCGGGAATGAGCTCTTCATGGGAGAGAGGGGAAAGGAATGAAGTCCAGAGAAATCGGAAATAGTCGGATGAATAGCCCTTTGTTTACTTCGTACACAGTGGCAAGCTTGGATGGAGGGCGGAACCAACCCAAGGCCGGGTTGGCCTCCCAACCAGGATGCCACTAGGCCACCCTAGCGACTCCCCACCCCTGAGAAAGTGCTTTGTGAAATCTCTATGCAAATGTTGTTTTATTATTATTACACCACCCCTGCCTGCAGGGCTGCGGACATCTGAAAATGCTTTCAAAGCAGCATTTTCGGATTCTAATCAGACAAGTCTCCCTCTCCCTGCTCTGGCCCCAAATTGGCGTCGCCTCCAACTGGAGCTGCTGTGCTCAGAGTGACATTGGCCTTGGATGTCCTCTCTCCTTCCTGGGTGCCGGGACCCAGCTAGAAGAGGCCGAAGGCCGGGTCCTACTTGACTGAGCCTGCTGGCTTTTGTTTTCTGTGGCTGTGGTTCCTGTTCTTTTGAACTCCAGATCAGAAAAGAAAATAGCTGTAAGAGGGAGACACCTGGAGCCAGGGCAGGTCTGGGACGGGCCCTCCCAGAAGCTCTGACTACATTCTCTGGGGGAGGCAGAGCTCCAGGGCTGTGAGGGGGTGGAGACAGGGGTCCTTCGGGCAGCAGCCTCACTTCTCTTGGCCTTATTCCTGTGCACTGATTAGTTGTCCCGAGAATACATTCATCTGTCAACAAATACAGGCTCGGTGGCGGCTTGCAGCTGCCTGGCAGGGCAGGCCTCCCAATGAGGAAATCAAGGCCCAGAGAGGCCAAGGGCAGGGGCTTGGAGGGGACAATGATGGTGTTCAAACCCAGGTCTCTGCTGAGATTCTTCCAGGAGCATCCCCTGGGCTGGGCCCACGTCTCTGCCTTGAGATGGCAAGTGGGGGACGCAACCATAGGGTACAAGAGAGTTATGGGGGGCAGGGAAAGCTCTCAGAGGAGTCTGGCGATGATGGGGAGAGAATGTTCCAGAGGAGGGAACAAGCAGCACAAAGGCATGGCCGTGGGGCGACATGAACGCTGAGAACATGGTGGGTGGGGGGTGGCTTGGCAGAAGCCAGGCTAGAGGAGGGGAGTGGAAGGGGACAAGACTGGAGAGCTGAAAGGGGACCTCTTGGGAGCCCACAGCCCTTGGAATAGATGCCCTGGGGACACAGACTGAGGTGCTCTCTGGGACTCTGGTGGCCTCTAGGAGCTCACAGATGAGGGGTGAACAGGAAGGAGACCCCCAGCTGCTCTCCCTGCTGAGGTCCTGCCTTCCACCTGGGTTCCCTGTCCCACCTCCACACGCCAGCGGAAGGTGGATTCCCTGTTCCTGGTGGTTCATTATTAGTTTGGTGAAAGAACATGGTGGCGGCCCTGCGCTCATGGGCCCTGCTTATTTCACACAGTTTTTGTAGTGCCCAGAACGGGCTCCCCCAGGAAGTCCAAGTCCTAACCCCTCATACTTGCAAACGTGACTGTATTTGGAAATAGTGTGTTTGCAGGTGTCATTTGGTTAAGGAGCTCAAGATGATATCATCCTGGAATTAGGGTGTGGCCTAAACCCAATAACTGATGTCCTAAGAAAGAAAAGAGGTATTTGAGGCACACAGAAGGGACACAGAGAAGGCCATGTGAGGACAGAGGCTGGGACGAGTTACACGGCCTCCACGGGCCACCAAGGACTGCCCGCCACCACCGGAAACCAGAACCCCTCACACCCTCCAGAAAGAACCAACCGTGATAACACCATTACCTCCAACTTCTGGCCTCCGGAAGGCCAGAGAATATATTTCTGTTGTTTCAAGCTGCAAGTTTGTGATAATTTGTTACAACAACCCCAGGGAACTAGTACACCTCCTCATTGGGAAATGCTGTTTCTGAAGAGCTCACCTCTTTGACAGATGAGCAAACAGAAAACCAGAGAAGTGCGAGTTTACAGAGCCTCAGAGAGGCTGGGGGAGCTGCCTGTCTTTCCCACCGTCCTGGTCTCTCCCACCCCTGTTTACACACACACCCCACCCCGGGCTCCCGAGGGAGCCCAGCACCCCCATTGTCCAAAGGCAGAAGGCACACGCAGTGCCTCAGTCCCTGGATGTCCCCTCTGGAACTTCACAGTCTGTTCTTCTGTGCCCTGGAACTTATTATCCCAAGCACTTGTGTTTTCATTTTTTAATTAATTCATGGGTGCAAAATGGACACCCAAATTGCTGTACAAATAGTGGCGTTAATTTTTAATCACCATCATTATGAGGCTCTCATTTAGCTCTGGCTGCAAATTTCCTGAATCATCACCATCCGGCTCCTTCCCCTTTATAAATGTACTGCTCTGAAAAGCATGGGTGAGGTGGGGAGGGCTGGGTCGGGGTGGGGGGGGGTGTTGGAATTCTCTGGCTGCAGGGCCTGGCCAGGTCATCATGCCATCCCCTGGCCTTGGATCAACGACATCCAGTGCTTCGCCGGGCAGAGTGTGGCCATACCTGCCTCCATTTTATCCTGAGCATCTGCCTCACTCCCCATCTGGCACCCTGCATTTGTGGAAAGGGTGTGGACAGTGGCATCAGACAGACTGGGGTTCGAATTCTGGCTTTGTCTGTCACCTACCTGTAATCATCTCTCTGAGCCCAGATTCTGCACTCTGTATCCTGCCTCCCCTGAGATAAGGGCCTTGTCTGCTGGTACACACACATGCACACACACAGACACACACACACCTGCTCCAGGTAAGACACTGGGGATGTGTATGGCTTGATGCTCAAAGACCCAGGAGTCCTGCCCCTAGGTCCATGGTGCCACCCCCTCTTCAAGTTCATTGCTCCTAAGGGCCCCTGATAAAAGGTGCGTTGGGGAACAGGGGCTCTAGGTTTCTTCAGTGGGATCTGCTGGAAGGTCCAGTGGTGATATTTAGGCAAATTAGTAGCTCAAGGGCTTCCTAAAGGCCACAGCTGAGGTCTACATGACTCCAAGGCCAGGCTCCTTCCAGCCTACCAGGCTGCAGCGCTGGGAGTGGGTGGAGAAAAGGAGGGGCCCTTGTCACACACAGCTGCTGCGTCTCAGCCCCGGGGACAATGAGCCAGTATGTCCTGTCCTCTCCATGATTCTTTGTGCCCCAGAGATGCCACTTGGAGAGGACAGCTTTTGGCTTCACAATAGCCACTTGAAGTGCAGCGCAGGTTAGTGCAGTAGCCCAGATAGTCCTGCCCTGCAATTGCACAGGAGCCTGGTCTCTGGGAGCCAGACAGTCTTAGGGCCTATACCCAGGGAAGGGTGTCTGTTTCCGCCTGGGGCTTGGAACAGCAACAGGACTAATAAAGCAGCCCACACTTCTCGTCCAAGGCCTCCTCCAGGTCTTAGTGCAATCTGCCCAGTTGCTCAACCCATCTTGCAGATTAAAAGACCAAGGCCTGGACATGAACTGCCTGCCTAGAACTTGTGGAAGGAAGGTAGTCCTGCAGACACTTTGACTTCAGCTTGGTAGAAGCCGTTCGGGAGTTCTGATGTTTTCAGCTACTGCATCTGTGGGGATTTGTTACTGCAACAACAGGGAACTAATACAGAGAGGAATGTCACCAATAAGGGGCAGCGAAGCCCTGCCGTGTGAGAAAAAGGCATTTGCAGAGCTAGCCCAAGATCGCTTAGCTCTCACCTGGGTATCAAGGCTTCTGGGAGGAAGGGAAACAAGCTGAGGCCAGGTGGGGTCTCGTCCAGGCAGCAGGGGGTGAGGGTTTCAGCAGCAGCTGCTCCGTGTATTCGGGAAACCACTCCTGGTTCTTGGGGCCAGACTTGGCCAGCTGGTTGTTGAGAATGGCCCAAGGGCTTAAGGGATCTGGACTTGGGCAGAACCTCAAACCTGAGGCCTCAGGGAGTCAATGAAGGAGCCCACCTTACAGCGAGTCAGATTGGCATTTTAGAAAGAGCCCTCTGGGTGGCGCCTGTGGCTCAGTGAGTAGGGCGCCGGCCCCATATACCGAGGGTAGTGGGTTCAAACCCAGCCCCAGCTGAACTGCAACCAAAAAATAGCTGGGCGTTCTGGCCGACGTCTGTAGTCCCAGCTGCTCGGGAGGCTGAGGCAGGAGAATCGCAGAAGCCCAAGAGCTAGAGGTTGCTGTGAGTCCTGTGACATCATGGCACTCTACTGAAAGTGGTAAAGTGAGACTCTGTCTCTACAAAAAAAAAAAAAAAAAATCTCCAAGTAAAGATGTTTTTAAAAAAAAAAAAGAAAGAGCCCTCTGGCTGCAAAGTCCTGGGACCACTCTCCAGAGAGGGCAAGAAGGGAGGGCATTTAGCAGCCCAGAATTTGGACACTGCTGAAAAGCATCCCCAGGGAAGGAGCTATTCTTCCCCTGGCCATAATGTATTCTGTACTTTGTAAAATAGAAAGTTGTAGAAGGTTAAGATAAACTATAAATATTAACAAAGTTCTGACATTTACTCCCACACCCCATAGACAGTCTTGTGTTCCCCAGAGGATGCCTGTGTGTCCTATCACCCCATGCGCGTGCAGGAAGGGGGAGATTTCCCTTTTTTTTTTTTTAATTTTTGGTGCCATGACCCGTATTTCTATAGAATGGGGACCTGGCTGCTGATGTGGACACAGACATGGATTAATTCCCTCAGCTATGGCCTGGGGTGCTCACTTTGATGGACTGTGGGCCCAAGGTCACAAGTTTGATCTGTCCTTGGGTCAATTAGATCTGGAAGAAAAACTCCATTTTCATTACCACAGACTGCCCTCCGGTCTGTTTTCTCTAAATAATTCTTGGGTCACAAGGCAGACAGACAGAGTGCAGATGGAAAATCCCCCCAGGCTCCAATTATTGACAAGGAGTCGATTGTACCCACTTTGGCTACAAAGTCCAGTGGGCGTGGGCAGCGGGAGTAGGAAGAGGCCGGGGGCAGCCCTGCTCTCTCCCGCCTGGATATACCACCCAACCCTAGAGGGGGCTACAGGGAGACTTGGCAGGTCACAGGGACCAAGTCCCCCCATCCTGACCTGCCCTTCTCTTGGGCTCAGAGCTGCCTTTGCTCCCCCACTTTGGCAAGGCCTTGAATTCCACCTCTCAGCAGATGACTCTCACATCTACATGTGTTTTCTCTAGACAAGCAGCAGCTGCCCCCCATCCTAGCTCAGGCCAAATACTACAGCAAAATACTATAGACAGAGGTTTATTTTTTATTTTATTATATATATATATGTATATATATATTTTGAGACAGAGGCTCATTATGTCACCCTCGGTAGAGTGCCGTGGTGTCACAGCAATCTCAAATTTTTGGGCTCAAGTGATTCTCTTGCCTCAACCTCCCAAGTAGCTGGGACTACAGGTGCCCGGCTATTTTCTTCTTCTTGTTGTTGTTGCAGTTGTCATTCGAACAACACCAGCCTGGGTGCATGTGGCTGGCACCATAACCGCTGTGCTACAGGCGCTGAGCCTAGACAGTGGTTTAAACAACAGACATTTCTGGGCGGCGCCTGTGGCTCAAAGGGGTAAGATGCCGGCCCTATATGCCGGAGGTGGTGGGTTCAAACCCAGCCCCGGCCAAAAACTGCAAAAAAAAAAAAAAAACCCAGACATTTCTTTCTCTCAGTTCAGGGAAATCCAAGACCAAGGTGCTGTGGAGTTAGTTCCTGGGAAGGGCTCCCTTCCTGGCCTGCCGTCAGCTGCGCCCTCCCTGCGTCCTCACAAGGCAGTGGGGGTACGTAGGGAGAGACAGCAGCGTTCTGGTCTCTTCCTTTTCTTACAAGGCTACTAACCCTCTCCACCCCCATGACCTCATCTAAACCTAATTACCTCCCAAGGACCCCAACTCCCGCAACTCCTGAGGCCATCACATTGGGGGTTGGGGGTTCACATGTGCATTTTGCGGGGGCCCAAACCTCCAGTCTTCAGTGCTCACCCCACAGCAGCTATCCTCCTGCCATTTCCCCTTGAAACAGCTTCCACACATTTGAGGCCAAACTCTAACTTTCCCCAGATTGGTGCCCCCTCAGTGCTCCCCTGTCAAGAACGTTGCTAACTCCCGGATGCTGGAGCCCAAAGTTGGGGCATCCCTGATCCCCCAGATGCTTGTGTCTGCCCTTCCCATGGCAGCGCCTCCTCCTCCTTCTCATCCTCTGGGTCTGGCTTGGATGCCACTTCCTCAGGGAGCCCCCATCTCTGTATCTAAAGTGAGGCCCCAGGTGATTCTCCAGCCCAGCCCCCAGCTGGGTGTTCTCTTCAAATTGGCTCCACATGCCCGCAGTGTCCCTGCTCATCTACCCCCTATGGTGTGTCTGCCCCCAGTCCCTCCCATACAAGCCCTCAAGCCAGGCCCCGGGCAGTGACTTCTCCACCAGACAGGTGCGGTGGGCACAGAGCCAGGGCCCTCAGGACTTTCAGGGGCCCACACAAATGTTTTCATTTCCTTTAAAATTAGGAGAAAATCTGTGAGCCTATAAGTAAAATAAAATAAGATCTGGCACAAGTAACACCCCTCTTTTCTAACAAACTGTGGAAAGAAAGTTCTACAGAAGGGACTGAGTGCCAAAGGATTATACACTCAAATGGATCGAAATGAGAAAGGGGTTTTGTTTCTTAACAGAGTCTCACTCTGCCACCAAGGCTGGAGTGCTGTGGCAGCATCATAGCTCACAGCAACCTCACACTCCTGGGTCAAGTGATCCTCTGGCCTCGGCCTCCCAAGTAGCTGGGACTAACACCATAACACCTGGATAATTTTTTCTAATTTTAGTAGAGACAGGGTCTCACTCTTGCTCAGGCTGGTCTTGAACTCCTGAGCTTAAGAGATCCTCCTGCTTCGGCCTCCCAGAGTGCTGGGATTAGAGGCATGAGCCATTGTGCCTGACCCGAAATGGTGAGGTTTTTGTCTTTTCATGTTCCTTTATCAATTTCTTTCTTTCATATTTATTTATGTAATACTACTACTTAAAAGGGGTGTTATTTTAATGTATATTCATCTTTATATCAACAGGGTCATAAATATAATTAAAAAAAATTTTTTTTTGAGACAGAGTCTCACTTTGTTGCCCTCAATAGAGTGGCGTGGTGTCACAGCTCACAGTGACCTCCAATTCCTGGGCTTAAGTGATTCTCTTGCCTCAGCCTCCCAAGTAGCTGGGACTACAGGCACGCACCACAACACCCAGCTATTTTTTGGTTGTTGTTGTTGCAGTTTGGCCGGGGCTGGGTTTGAACCCGCCACCCTTGGTATATGGAGCTGGTGCCCTACTCACTGAGCCACAGGCGCCGCCCAATTTTAACAATTTTTATAGAGGAAGGGGCCCGTGAAAGTCACGGGCCCCTGGGACCGTGAAAGTCATGTCCTCCTGGGACCATGCCTCTTTTGTCCACTGTTGTATCTTCCAGCACCTCCAGGAATGCTTGGCACATAGAAGTTGCTCAACAAATAACTGACGAATAAATGGATCTCCACTATTATTTCTGCTTTTAAAGAATATAGCCTTGGGCGGCGCCTGTGGCTCAAGGAGTAGGGCGCTGGTCCCATATGCCAGAGGTGGCGGGTTCAAACCTAGCCCTGGCCAAAATCCAAAAAAAAAAAAGAATATAGCCTCACGTTTTCTATAGTCAACCAGGGGAGGAAGAATGAGTTTGATGCAGCAGCCTCCTCCTAGTCGGCCATGAAACAACACCCAGGCTACCCTGGGTATACAAAGATCAGCCCTTATGCCCAGCCTATTTTCTTAGTACCTTCCTCAAGCCACCTCTGTGTGGCCACTTCTCACTTGTACCCACATAGCAACATTCTACTGGCTAAAAGAAGTGTCAATTTTCTCAATCAAGCAGAAGTATATACATTTTCCCCAAGGAACTCCATAAATCTTTTTTTTTTTTTTTTTTGCTTTGAATAAAAAACATGTGACCTGAAAACAGTTTCATTTATCTTAAATTGTCCTTTTTTTTTTTTTTTTTTTTGAGAAAAAAGTGTTTCGTTCCTTCTCTAAGAGCAGTGTTTTTCAGTCTCCGACAGGATATTTGGCAATGTCTGGGGGCATTTTTTACCGTCACAACTTGAGGGGTGCACAGGCAGCCAATGGGCAGAGGTCAGGTCTGCCACCAACCCCCAATGCACAGGTTGGTTCCCAATGAAAAGAAGATCCAGCCCCAAAAGTTGATAGTGCTGAGGCTGGGAAGCCCTTCTCTGGGAGAGTCTGAATCACTTCTCTTGGATGAATGACGTGGATGACATCAGGACTTGGTCTTAGGGATCTGTGTCTTGCCATCACATGGCACATCTCTGGGGAAAGCAGCCTGTTGGGATTTGTGCGACTGTACCTGTGCCTTTGGCTGCTTAGGCTACTCTAACAAAATACCATAAACAACAGAAGTGTATTTCTTACAGTTTGGAGGCTGGGATGTCCAAGGTCAAGGTGCCAACAGATCTGGGTTCTGGTTTATAGGTGTCCTCTTCTCACTGTGTCCTCACATGGAACAAGGTAACTCTCTGGGGTCTCTTTTATAAGGGAAGTAATCCTTGTAATAAGGGGGGCCCCACCCTCATGACCTAGTCACCTCCTGAACTCCCCACCTGCTCATCCTATCATCTTGGGGGTTAGGATTTCAAAATAAGAATTTTGAGAAGACATGAACATTCAGACCATTGTGGTCTGTCTTAAGACTACTATTAAAGGCGTTACCTAGGGCGGCACCTGTGGCTCAGTGAGTAGGGCACTGGCCCCATATACCGAGGGTGGCGGGTTCAAACCCCGCCCCGGCCAAACTGCAACAAAAAAATAGCCGGGCGTTGTGGTGGGCGCCTGTAGTCCCAGCTACCCGGGAGGTTGAGAATCGCCTAAGCCCAGGAGTTAGAGGTTGCTGTGAGCTGTGTGATGCCACGACACTCTACCAAGGGTGATAAAGTGAGACTCTATCTCTATAAAAATAAATAAATAAATAAAAATAAAGGTGTTACCTATGACATCATTTCTCACTCCTGTAAGAATTCCTCTCAGAAAAGGCTGAGCTGCTCTTGTCTCTAATAGGCAGATTTCCCTCTTTGCTCTGACTAGTAGGAAGCTCAGAGTCCCATTTGCAGCCCACCTTTGAAAATGGTGGAGGCCCATCCATCCAGAGAAAATTTCTCTGTACTACCCTCTAGGTTCATTGTACTATTTGTTCCAGTGTTGTTTTCTCTCTGATCTATTTTTATACTATTGTGTTTATGTAGTTTTGTAAGCTGCCTCCAATCCTTTTTGGAACCAAGCAGGCCATAAAGAACACAAAATTCAGCAGAGCCCTGTAGCCTTGATGTGTACTTTTTAACATGCCAAGTGTCATTTTTAGGGTTGGACTCCTGCTGGGGAAGGCAGTTCCCCTTGGCTCTCCGGCCCTCCTGGGAGCCCTGCTCTTAGAGATCAACAGCTCAGTAGGTTAGAGCAACAGGTTTTAGAGGCAAAACTGCCAGTATCCATCTGCCTGCAAATACCCCTCCTTCCCCCAAAATGTTCTTTCCAGTCTCCCATCTGTCTATTGGCAGGAAGCCACAGGGCCCACAGGAGATTGCAAAGGGGGCAGTAGAGAGATACGCGCTCCCATTTGTATTCCTTATTTTCCTTTCTTGCATCTTAAATCAGGGACTCCAGGGTCCTGGGAAAAATTATGAGCATGTTAACACTATAGGTAAGGGGTGTGCCAGGAAGGGCGACTGCCCAGGTATGTAGGGAGTGGGGCACTTTGGAAGCCTGACACTGTGCCAGGGTCTAGGTGAGTCAGAGGGCTGGGGAGTGCCACACACACCTGAAAAGGACAACCCTTCCATATGGCCCCGAATTCTAGCATTTTCCAGCTACTTCTATAAATACAATACTCCCACCTCTGCGAGCAGGTTCACCCCTCTACCTGTCCCTCACCTGCCAGGCCACAAAGCCAGTGAATTTCATAACCTCTGCTCCACTCCACCCAGGGGACGTGGGACAATCAATGGCTTGTTCTCCCAGCTCTGAAATGAGGGGGAGTAGCCAGGTATTGTGGCGGGTGCCTGTAGTCCCAGCTACCTGGGGCTGAGGCAAGAGAATTGCTTAAGCCCAAGAGTTGGAGGTTGCTGTGAGTTGTGACACTGCTCTACTGAGAGCGACACAGTAAGACTCTGTCTCAATAAATGAATAAATAAATAAAAATAAAAATAAAAATAAAATGAGGGGGAGGAGGGGCCAGACCCTAATCTTTGAGGATCCTAAGAACCCCCTGCTGCCTTCCTATGCTCTCACAACCTCTGTTCCTTTTGTCTGCTTTCTTCTGGGAATGTGATACAGTGTTGGTGGAGAGGGTATGGCTGGGTGTTGGTGGTGAATGGCATGTGGGCTTGACAGACAAGGGGCCCTACCCAGAGCCCTGGTCCAGAGGGACCCTGGGAAGGGCAGGGCAGGCCAGCATTTGGACTTCAATGTGTCAGCAGCTGTTGCTGATGGGGCCTTGAGCTGCTGAGGCCCCACCTGACAGCAAGCAGCACACCTGTCCCTTGGGGACACAGCCCATGTGAGGTGGGCATATCCCGCTCAGCCAGGCAGCCGCTGACCCTTTATGCTATTGGCTCAGCCAGACCGCTGGCCTGACCTTGCCATTCTGGGTCCCACAGTGTAAATAACAAGATCGGAGAGCCTAGTGGTTGTGGAGAAGGGCTTCGGAGCCCATGACTGGGTCCCCACACCAGCTCCTTCTTTTAATATTCCTGGGGTGGGGGGTGGCTGCTTCCCCTATAAAATAGGGTGATAGGAATAGTGCCAACCTCAAGGAGTTGCTGTAAGAATTAAATGAGGCCAATACAAAGCCTAGTAGCAGGCATGCAGCAGTCCTAAGTGGTGGGGGATGCAGATGGAGATGCCTCGAAGGCAGCTGGGTCCAGGCCTGGGCAGGCAGTGGGGCTGGTGCCAACTCATTATTGGGCCAGAGGACTCTGGGTCCCATCGTGTTCTGGGAAATGTTGGCTGAGATCTGAATTATTAATAAAATTACTAAATTACCCAGAAGTAGTTCCTGGTCCCTTTGAGTTTTTGGAGGCAGAAGAGCCCTACAGACACTTTTAAGGCAAGAAGTGCCCTGTGGGGACCCTAAGAACCTGAGACCAAGAGGGAGAGAAGACGGAAGGACCCTCCCAAATCCGCTCAATTTGTTCCAAAGAAAGGCTCAAGGTAGGACCTTGTTATAAGGAAAGCTTTTTGGTAAAAAGTTGAACACTGAGCTGGCACGTAATTTTAAAGATGGAGAAAGTGAAGTGACTCAGAGTGGGAAAATCACTGGCTGAGGCCACCGGCAGTTCTGAGGAGCTCTGTGGCTGGGTGCGCTCTGCCTGCTCCCCGCGCTCTACCTCCCGGCCCCTGGAAACCTTTACTGGCAGGTACGACCCTTGAAGCTGAGGGTCAAACCAGCCCCTGGGTTTTCACCAGTGGTGGAGAAACAGACCCTGGGCAGTGCAGGACAGCAGTGTTTCCCTCTGGGGAGGCTAACGCCATGTCTGGGAGGGGCAGCCCCCACTCGTCTGCCTGGGCCTCACCCAGACACTGCCTTTTTTCCCCCCAGTCTCTAGAGTAGACTGTAGCCCCAGGGACCTGTCTCCCCATTCCCATCTCTACCCCTTCTTCCCACTCCCTCCTTTGGAGTCACCACAAGGCCCTGGGTGATATTTTAATTATTCCTCTAATTGCTTCCCAGAGACATAATTAGTGGGGAGCCTGAATTTCCCTGTAGATGCTCAGAGGGGAGGGGAAGGGTTTTCACCAGGAACTCAGGGGCACTGGGATCCCTGAGATTTCCCCATCTTTCTGGAGAGCAAGTGAGAGCTTTAGCCAGCAGTGAGCCACCCTGCGTGGGCCAGTGTTTCCTCCCGAGAGGCGCCCAGGCAGAGGGAGATATGGAGCCAGAGGGGCCTTGGGTCCTCACCTCTGGGCCCTATTTCCCAAGGCACTCAAGAGCGCTGAGGGTTTGAAAGTTAACACCGTAACACTAATTCTGGACTGTGGAGAAGGCAGCCTCGTGGACCCCTTAAGCATATTTCTTTATCTGGAAGATAGGGATATACAGATTCTACCTGGCTGAGCCCCAAGGTTGTACCAATAACCTGCCCCATGTAAGGTGATTCTCCAGGCCTGAATAGGGCAGAAGAGAGGGGAAGACAGAGCCTTCCCCTCCCCAAGAGAACCAAGTGCAGAGCCTGCACGCCACCATCCTGGTGGTGACAGCTCCCACACACCTCCATATCTAGGGGCTTGGGAGAACACAGCCTCCTGCATCCTAATCACAACTGGGCACACCCCCAACCCACCCCCATCAATGTGCACGCCCCACCCTGTAAGTGTGAGAAGAGCCCCATTTTACAAAGAATGAGGTACAGGGCATGTGAGTGACTAAGTGCCAAGGCCTCCAAATGCAGGTAGTTGGGACACGTGAGGCAGAGGAGCACATGAGGGCTTGTCCTTCCCAGAGGCTGCAGAGCAGTTGGGGAGGGCACGGCCCCAAGAGACACAGAGCAGCTGCCTCAGGCCCCTGTGGTCCAGCAGGGCCAGCCTCAGGACCCCATCCTGAAATAACCCTTCCCAAAAGCAGATAGAGACACCAGGCATGCTATAGGGCTTTTTTAATGTTTCCTCACTGTTTTAACAATATCATGAAAAAAATAGTTTAGAATCTCGAACTGACCTGGAAGGGTTTCAAGGGCACCTGGCGGGGGCTGTGCCCTCCCCCACCGTAGGAGCTGAGCCACTACAAACAGAAGCACCAAGGGGACACTGAATCAGGGACTAAGTTAGTGTCTCGAAATCAGGCGCTGGCAAAAAGTCAGAGGCCAGAGCCCTGGGAGGGACCCTAATTAGTTCCATCTCTCCCTCTACTGGATACAGTGGATTCAGGGAGGTGGGTCAGCCGGTTTGCAGGACAGAAAAGCAGTCAGTAGTCCCTCTACCCCTGAGCTTCTTTCTGCTCAATCCCCTCAGGTAGATTTACAGGATGCGGTGAAACTTAAATTTCAGGAAAATGACAAACAATTTTTTTGGTATAAATCTGTTCCGAATATTGCACGGGGCATATTTATATTAAAAAATGTTCTTTTACTTAAATTTCAATGCAGCATTCTGGGTTTGGTTTTGTTCTTGCTAAATCTGGCAACCCTACCCTCTGGGACCTGGCCTCTGAAGTGGGGGCGGGGCCCAAGAAAGGCAGGGGAAGTAGCCAGGACCCAGGGTGCAGGGAAGGAGAGGGGAAGGCAGGCCCAGCCAGGAGCAGCTCCCTCCACCCCCATAGGAATGAAATATTCTTTTCAAAGAAATCATTCTCTAGGACTTTCTACACTGGCCTTCTGCTGTTAATAGCCACAGGGAGGTAGGAAACCAAACATAGACACCCTCCATATAGTTCTAAATAAAGAATAAAGTTGGGAGGTGCTAATGTTGTTGAGCTGGTTTCTTTGCCAAAGGATGTCCCCTTAAAGACTTAAGTGCGACAACAGTCACTGTGAACTTCCAGGAGGAGACTTTGTATCAAGGTTTTCTAAAAGGGTTTGAGTCCCCTTCTGGGGACAGAACTATGAACACCATCCTGACATTACACTAGAAGGATTTAAACATAATAAAGAACAAACCAAGCCCTAGGGGCTGAGCAGTGACAGCCCCAGGCCTGTTCCTAGTGTCATCCTGTGAGGAGCCCTTCTTGAAAATCCAAGAAGCCTGGGGGCTTCCCTTTTTTTTTTTGTCCTGTTCTCTTCCCCTGGAAGGGGCTGCGTTTAGTGTATACACTTGGGTCGGCCTTCACCCCCACCCCAGTCCAGGTCAGCTCCACGGAGCCCTGGGCTTTCTGGTGCAAGGGCCGGGCAGTGTGACCACCCCCGTCCTTCTGCTGCACACACTCCATCAGCCATCACCACTGGTCATAGCAGAAACACTAGTAGGGAAAAGGACAGTCAGGCGTCCCCAGCCCTGGAGCCAAGGCTGCCTCTGGGCTGCACATGGCAGGAACTCAGTTTGACATCTGGCATCTGTCTGAGGCCAGGGTGCAGAAAAGGGAGGCCAAGGGAGGAAAACTGACTCCTGCCTCAAGGATACAGCCTCAGGGATGGTAGGATGTGCACGGTCAAGTTCCCTGGGTCCTCGGAGGATCCTCTGAAGGCCCTCAGGTCAGGCCGATATCCTTCCTCCCTTATCCACAAGGTCCAGGGTCCGTGGCCTGATGTACAAGGCTCTTGGCTGCCCCTGCACTATAAGGTCAAAGATCAGAGTGAGTGGGGGCAGGGAGTAGACGCAGCCAATCCCTGGAGCGGCCCCGGCCTCACACTCGGATCTCCTCTTCTTCCTCCTCCTCATCCATGAAGGAGAATTCCTTGTCTGGCTGCCTGGTGAGAGCGGCCCGAGCCCTGTCCGGGCCCCGGAAGGCAGGGCTGCGTTCCTCCAGGACGCCCGAGGTGTAGCTGGACAGGGAGCTGCTGTCCCGCGTGGTGTGGCTGCCCACACTGCGGGCTGAGCCAGGGCTGGGGGCGGCCGCCGCCCACCCCTCATCCTCCAGAGCGCGGTAGGGCAAGTCCTGGCCGGCCTTGCCTTCCTGCCTCGCCATGGGAGGGGCTGCCGAGGCAGGCAGGGGAGCCTGGGTGACAGAGCCAGGGCCCTTGCTGCCGTGGTAGCAGTCATCCTCTTCTGCAGGGTCCCACTCTTCTTTGTCCATGATGCTAAGCACATCGCCCAGCATGGAGGGCCCCAGGTCGATGTGGAAGGACATGATGGACTCTGCGTGCTTCAGCCCGTAGCTGGCCTTGGGCACGATTGGCAGATCTGTCAGGTCCCCAAAGGCCTGCTCATCGAGAAGGGGGTCGGGGGAATGGGGGCCTGTGGCCCCGTTCCGCCGGGGCACGGCCTCCCGGACACCTGCCTCCTCGTCACTGCCCTCCCCGGAGGCAGCCTTCTTCACGGGGCTGGACGATAGGCTCTTGGGTAGCTTGCTGGAGCCCTTCTCCGCAGCCTCCTTTTCGTTGAGCTGGGGCAGGGACATGGCGTTCTTGACAAAGATGGCCGAGTCCCGCAGGGAGCCCAGCATGTCCCTCTGTTCCCCATCCCCTCTTGTCACCGACTGTGACCGCTTGCTGCCCCGGAACTTCCGGGACAGGAGGCTGCGTTTGGAAGACGAGGAGGAGGCCTGTTCATCCAAGGACGCCCCGTCCAGCTCGCCAGCCTTGCTATTGAGGAAGGAGGTGTCCCCAAAGGCGTCTCCGGCCCGGCCCACATGCATGGTGTGGCGGAAGTCACCCAGAGGGGCGCTGATCATCTCGGCCGTGAGGTCCACACGGGAACGGCGTTTGGAGTGCACCGAGCTGGACACCAGCTGCTTGAGGATTGGCATCCTGCCAGATGGCTGAGGAGGAGGGTCCCCCCCAGGTAGCAGATGAGTCTGGGTTCAGATCTGAAGTCCAAGTCCAGTGGGTGGAGGGGGAAGTCACGCAAAGATCATAGGGCTGCAGGCAGAAGACAGAAAGCAAAGGGTTAACACTGGCCGTGCGCACAGCAAAAAAGCCCATCTGCCAAGGAGTTGCCATTTGAACCCCAGCTCTCCCACTGAAGTGCAATGTGAAATGGGCCAGCAATCAATTTTATAACTCTGCCTATTTTCACCTATAGGTTCTCAGAGCAGAGGAGTGATTTTGCAAATCTGGTTAGCGTTCCTGTTGGCATAGACAGACTTGTCCTGAAACTTGAAAGAGTTTTAATCTCTTTTCTAAGGGAAAATGCCTCCCCTATCCCTGCAAACCAGGATGCTGCTAGAGCAGACGGGGCCATATCTATAGACAGGTGCATATGGTCATCCCAGGGGAGAAACTGGGTCTGACTTGGTGTCTATGAACAGCCAGCCTGGAGACATGGTGGAAGTTCTTTCTGCTGTCTAACCTCCATCCCTATGGAGTTAATGGACGTCTCAGTCTGTGTCACAGTCCTCAGACAGAAAAAGGAATGGTCAGGACCGGCCCAGGGAGACGGAGATACTGCCCAGCTCTTCTGTGTACGTGACGTGGGTGGCACAGTTCTCGTTCTGAATCAGAATTGGGGTGAGGCTGCTGGGACTCACAGAACCAGCTCCCTGGCTTTCCAGTCCTTGCTGATGTCCTGTCAATGTGGATCCTGCCTGTGACATCTCCACTGCAGCACCCCAAGCTCTCTCCTCCCAGCGAAATCAAGACTGCTCAAGACTGGGAAGCTCTGTCCCAGCAGCTGTAATCATTAGGGCAGAGGGAGGCACGGGCTGGACGCTAGGTGACTTAGACTCTAGGTGACTTAAGACTCCCAGGTGATGAACCAGAAATCCAAAGACCAGCAGAAGTGGAGCCCAGGGGGGCTTGGAGGCACCATCTATGCCTCTCCTGACAAGGGCCAAGCTGAAGTTCAGTGTTGGGTCCAAAACAGCCCCTTTCTCCCCAAAGGGACTTACCCCAAATGTAGCTGGGCAGGGTAGGGGGAGACAGGTCAGGGCAGACTAGGACACCAGGTGCCTGCCTCGTACCTGGTCCTGCCAGCAGAATGCTCCCCAGGGGCACCTCAGTTCAGACTTTCCCACTGTCCAGACTGTGGATGCCCACTTGAGGCCACAGCATCCCACCTAGCCCCTAACATCAGCCTAGCAGTTATCCCTGTCTCCCCAGCTGTCTCTCTCCAGTCCACCGTTCTCTCTTAGCTACAACAAGATCCATCCAGAGGACGCCCACCCAGCAAAGGCCCCTAGACCAGTGACCAGGCCTTGCCTTTCTCCCCAACATGTCTCTTGCCCTCCTGACCCTCTGTGCTCAGCTCTACCTCCTGAGCTTCTGTGAGGGACACACCCAATGTCCTTTAGGGTTCAGCTCTCAAGAAACCTTCCTCAGCTGGGGCAGTCCTCCTGGCCACCTGCCCCCTCGTGGCACTCTGGATGTCCCCGCTCCCTGCTGGCTGGACTGTAATTTTCCCACTGGAGCGTGAGCTTCCGGAGAGTTCTCACAGATCTGCTCACCAATGAATCTGGTCCAGCGGGGCATCCCTCAGCATTTCCCCTTCTCAGCCTACAGCTCAGCTCCGGGGCTCCCTGCCTGACTGCTCTGAGTCCTGTCTCCCATTCCCTACACTCTCACTACCCTGCCAAGCTTCTGCCACCCAGTCTGATGGCTCCCGCCACCAGCAAGTGACCCCCTCCCGATGCCCAGGCAGGCACATTGCTTATCACTCAGCAAACAAACTTCCCTGGGGCGGGTGGGGGAGCCAGGTGCCAGGGCAGACCTCCCACACAGAACCAGGCAAGGACACTCCTTGCAGGCCCCAAGCTAAACCTCTACAATCAGTCATCAGTCAGCACTCCCCGCTCCCCACCAAGCCCTTAGGAAAGTCACCTTCCCCTAACCCTAACTGGAATTGTCCCTGGGGCTCCCCTTCTGTCTAACCCCATTCTCTACACAATTAGACATTGGATAGCTAGACCAGGAAGGGATACTTTTTGCAAAGGGCCAGAGTGAACAGTCTCAGCTTAGTGGCTGTAGCTTTTCACAGCTACTTGGCCTTCTTAGTATCAAAGTAGCCACAGGCAACTTGTCAAAAAGTGGACGTGGCTGTGCTCCAATAAAGCTTTATTTATAGAGAGCTTCTCGGCTGGTGAGCACACCGAGGTGCTGGGAGGGTGGGACCCTGCCTCCACCCTTTACCTTTGACTATTCCTGAGCCGTATCCTTTATAATAAACAGTAAAAGTAAACAAAATAAAATAAGCCACCCCTCCACCTTTATTTACAAAAGCAAATGATAGACCGTATTTGCCCATGGGCTATAGTTTGTGGATCCCTGAATATGGTGTGTGACCTTCTGGGCCAGCCCTGGACCTCCAGGCCAAACTTTGGGGAAAACTCTCCAGGGCTAGGAGAAAAGTAGAGTCTGCCTCCTCGGTCACACTGGGAACTGAAGGAAAATAAGCAAGATTTCAAATGAACTCTCAGTCTCAGGCACCTGCTGCTGCCAGTGCAGTGAGGGGACCGGGAAGGCCTTGTCTTCCACCTGCCTGCAACAAAGTTGTTGTGCAATCCTAGAGCAGGCGCTGACACTACTGGTACTTTGGGCTGCATGTTTTTTTCTGGGCAGGGGGGTTGTCCTGTGCACCGTAGGAGGTTCAGCAGCATCCTTAGCCTCTGCCTACCAGGTGCCAGCAGCATCCGCCCCACTGCCATGACAGCCAAAATTGTCTCAAGATACTTTCCAATGTCCCCTGGGAGGCAAAACTGCCCCATGCGGAGAACCACTGACCCACAGTGAGAACACACAGGTGAGAACAGAGCAGGTGTGACTTGCCAGGTAAGGCAACAGCAAAAAGGGAGATGGGGAGGAGGCAAGAGGGAACACAGTGACAGGGACCTCCAGAGTTGCGTAAGGGTTTCAGCATAACAGCAGGAATGCCCAGGCCGAGGAGCAACATCACACTCTGTGGTTTCCTGAACTTAAGTGCTTATTAGAAAAAAGAGAAAGGAAAACCACAGGCCCCGCTGCCCGTGCTGCACACCACTGTGGCCTCCATTGTTATTCCAAGGCTTACATGTAGTGTGATGATGCATGGGTGGGTCCTCCCTGCCCCCCAGCACATCCTACCTACCCCCCAAGCACATCTTTGTGGGTCAGAAGAGACAGTGGGAAACTTAAAATCCACACGTGGTGCTGCCACGTTCATGTACACCCACCCTAGGCCAGAAGCCCCAGGGTCTCCCCCACGGCCCCACACCCCAGAAGAGCAGGCCCCAGTCTGCCCAGTGCTGTCTGCTTCCTGTGATCACACTCTTGGGGGGCTGGCCTGTGAAAAGCCACCTTCAACATCCAGCAGCGAAGAGTCTGAGACAGCCGGGCCTCAATGTCATTGCCTGTTTGGGCCACCACCCCAGCCAGGAGGGATGGGTTTCTGGGGTCCCAGTGCTCAGAATACATAGGCCAAGCAGCAGGCTGGAGGGCCAGCAAGGGCTTGCCCAATGGGCTGCCTTAAGTCCTTGGTTTCACTGGCCTACGTGACATCGAGTCACCTGGAGCTTCTAACAGAGAACATGGAATTTCAAGGTAGGGAAGAGAGGACAGCCCTTGCTCCAGCCGGAGGCTGGGACTGCTCCTGGGGTGCTAGCAGTTTGGGAGGCTATAGTGCCCACCCCAGAAGGGGACGGTGCCACAGGGAGCTATGGGTTGGGAAGGGATGTTGCTGGGCACCATGACTCAGCTGTGGGGAAATGGCCGAAACAAGCTGCCCGACAACGGGCAGCCACTCCCCACAGCCTGCCCTGGGAGGGACACCCGCTCCCCACCCCGGAAGCCACATCCCACTTTCCTAGCAGGGCAGGAAAACAGCTCACAGCTCTCTCTGGAGCCTCGGGAGGACCAGATTCCTCTACTGTCAGCCTGCTGACCACAGACCCTGCCCTGAAGGCAGAAGTGGTGAGCCCTCCCCTGAAGGCCAGGTCCCTGGCTGGGTCTAGTCCAACCAGGCCCATAGCTCAGCCCCAGTCATGGGACTAAATTGGAAAAACTTGCCGAGACCCCTCGCCCCCCTTCCTGGCAGGACACACAAAGAGCACGGCCCTCCCAGGTCAGCCGGCCTAGCAGCCCTGAGCCTGAAGGGCAGGCTGAACCGACACACCCTGTTCTAAGTGTCCAGGCAGGGGCCAGGCCCGAGCTCCCCTAGGGCAGCCAGGCTGGCCGCTCTCTGCAGCTGCCCCATGGCTAACCCCAGTACACAGAGCACACAGCCCTCAATGCACACTACCACTTCCACCAGGCAGTGTGCCCTCCATCAGGCCTGGCCGGGTTATTCTGACCATCCATGTGACACTGGGTCTAGGCAACGTGGCTGGAGAGAAGAGGCCTTTTGGCACATGACAACTTCAGTCATGACTTGGATTGGCTGCAGGAGGCTTTGTTCATTTGCTCATCATTCATTCATTCTTTCAATGACTTTCTGCAGACCCACCAATACCAACTCCTCTAGGCCATAGAGATAAAGCAGTGAAAAGAACACATTGTTATTCCAAGGTTTACATGTAGTGTGAGCATGCATGGGTGGAGGGTGGTGGTGTGAACCTCTAAGTAAAACAGACTGTGAGGAGGGCAAGGGAAATGGGGTTATGCCAGCAGGTGTGTGTATGGGGGAGGAGGGTCTGGGGAAGGCCCTCACAGTGAGCTGACCATGAGAAGGAACCACCCATCAAAGGGCAGTCCAGGCAGAGGGAGCGGCTTGTGCAAAGACCCCGAGGTAGGAACAAGCTTATGGCATTTGAGGAACAGAATGAAACCTGCATGGCCAGGGGCCAGATCACACAGAGCTCTTCCTATAGGACTAGGTGAAGAGTCTGGATGCCACTCTGTGTGCACGAGGAGGCTGACGGCCATGTGTGAGCAGGAAAAATCTAATCTGTGCAGTTGGAGGCTCCCTGCATTGGTAGCGCAGAGGGCAGGGAGCAGGAATTCAGTCAGGGTGAGAGTTTAGGTCAGAAAGGAGGGAGACCAGTGTGCAGTTGTGGCCAAGGAGGACAGAGGGGGACACGTCAGGGCACATCTTGGATATAGAAGCCCTAGGAGTTGCTGAGGGGCCAGAGTTGCTGCTCCCAGCCCCAGGCAACCCTTTCCTTGTCCACCTGGCAGGTGAGGGGCCCCTTCTCATGGGGAGGGGCTGATGTCCTACCCCTAAGGCAGAACCTAACTCTGCCAAAGCAGGGAGGCATCCTGCCACACATGTATGTCAGCCTGGGGAGGCTGTGTGGGGAAATCAACAGAACACGGGCCACTAATCTCTGAGATCTGAGGGACCCTGGCTTTTGTCACCAAAGAAAGGTCTGATGCTTTCTGGAATGCTCACTAGCCTTGAGCTGCAAAGACAGGAAGACACAGGGAAGGTAGAAGAATGTTCTACTCAAACAGCTGATGGCAGCTACGTGAATGGGAGAGAACTGTGGCTGCATCATTGTTACACATTCCTAGAGGAATTGCCACAGGGACTGTGCTGTGATTTCTGGCCAACTGTAGTACTACCGGGAATCTTTTAGCTCCTTTACGTCCCCTGCCAGGAAGGCCTCATACAGAAAGTGACGTTGCACAAGTGTGAGGTTAAGGCTCACTGTCTTAAAATATTCTGAGCCGAGTAGCCATAACTAATAATAATTGTTTTTAAATGCCCAGAATGGGAACATCAAATATCACTATTATGACTCCTGTACCATTTACGTGTCTGTGTTAAATGTCTCCCTAAAATACCTGGGTGTGGCGGGATCATACTCCCACAGATGGAAAGACCAAATTAAAAGCCTTGCCCTAGGTCATGGATTGAAGCCAGGACTTAATTCCCACTTCGGGACTCCATTCGCCAAAACAGCAATGCAAGATCAAAAGTGTGGGAGCATTGTATGAAAATACTGAGCACGTGGGCGGCGCCTGTGGCTCAGTCGGTAAGGCACCGGCCTCATATACCGAGGGTGGCGGGTTCAAACCCGGCCCCGGCCAAACTGCAACCAAAAAATAGCCAGGCGTTGTGGCGGGCGCCTGTAGTCCCAGCTGCTCGGGAGGCTGAGGCAAGAGAATCGCTTAAGCCCGGGAGTTGGAGGTTGCTGAGAGCTGTGTGAGGCCACGGCACTCTACCGAGGGCCATAAAGTGAGACTCTTGTCTCTACAAAAAAAAGAAAAAGAAAATACTGAGCATGTAATTTACATGTGGGTGTATGCATGCAAATGTATTCTTACAGGTTATATATGTGTCAATCCGTGCATTCATTTTTAGTTTTCCTAAAACAAACAAACAAACAACAATAACAACAATAAAGGCTCGGTGCCTGTAGCTCGAGTGGCTAAGGCACCAGCCACATACTCCAGAGCTGGCGGGTTCGAATCCAGCCCGGGCCTGCCAAACAACAATGACAACTACAACCAAAAAATAGCCGGGCATTGTGGCGGGCACTCGTAGTCCCAGTTACTTGGGCGGCTGAGGCAAGAGAATCACTTAAGCCCAGGAATTGGAGGTTGCTGTTAGCTGTGACGACACAGCACTCTACCCAGGGCAACAGCTTGAGGCTCTGTCTCAAAACAACGACGACAACAACAACAAAAAAAACACTACGAGTATTAGTTCTGGTGTGTCCTTACCACATGTCAGTGGATTTTCTGACATATCCCTGAGAGTGCTACAGCACCCACGATGTCACATGACTCCCACTGAGACTGAGAGATGGGACACCCAGGAGATAATCCAACCCAGTGGCCTGGATGAGGCTGTTGGGCAAGGAGAAGCTGCTTGCCAGGGGTCACAGAGTTCAACCCAGGTGGTACTGGGGCTCGAGGGCCTTGCCTCTTGATCTAAAGACTTTTCCCAGATGACATCTGAAGTGACTTACTGCCAGACACCAGGTCAGACCTTCTGGTGTTTGTTGCAACCTTGTCCAGATTAAAAGTTGAAAAGAGCTTCCTTCTCACCCAGCAACTGGCACAAGGTGCCACCAGGCAGGGAGATAAAAGTTATAAAACCCTGATCCAAGAGCTGCTCTCAGTCAAAATGATCCCAGGGTGCGGTGGTCTTGGGGCACCTGCAACGAAGGTGAAGTGTCTTCAAATAATGGCTTTAAATCAAGTATGATTCAGTCTCAGTGCCCATAGCATAGTGGTTACGGCACCAGCCACATACCCCGAGGCTGGAGGGTTCAAACCAGGCCCGGGCCAGCTAAACAACAATGACAACTGCAACAAAAAATTAGCCGGGCATTGTGGCAGGCGCCTGTAGTCCCAGCTATTTGGGAAGCTGAGGCAAGAGAACTGCTTAAGCCCAAGAGTTGGACATTGCTGTGAGCTGTGACTCCACAGCACTCTACTAAGGGCAACATAGTGAGACTCTGTCTCAAAAACAAACAAAAAATACTAGTATGATTCAGCAACCTCCACGTGAAGAAACCCAGCCCTATTAGAACTATTTCAGAGGAGGGAAAAAGTCACACAGGTATTTGGTGAAACCTTACTTACAATAGCAAAAGACTCGAAACAACCTCCCGTCCAATGGTAAAGGAAGGTCTAGAAAGCTGGGAGCCATTAACTCAGTGCAGTCACGAAAGACGGGAATGAAGGCCACGCGGCCACGTGGAAGGCTGTTTCCCAAACGGCAGTGAGTGGAAGGGCACAAAAAGGGCAGGACCATACACTTGCTCACACACAGTGGTTGCAACACTACACAGGCATTCGTGAATAAAGACACAAAGGGCAAGCAGAGCAGTGAAGTTTTGTTTGCCTGGAGAGGAAAACAGGCTGCTTCTTTAAAAAAGTTGCCTTTAATGTGGTAATGCCCTTTTAATTAAAAATAAAAAAATCCCAAAGCATCAAAGGTTGAAGGAAAAGGTATTAATTTCAAAACTATCTAGTTCTCGGGACTCAGCGGCCGAAGCCCAGGACAAGGCCCCAGCCAGGGGTCTCCATGCACCCCGCAGCGCTCTTGCGTCTGAACATCGACTGATGTCTGCCTTACTTTCTCTTCCTCCTCCCAAGTCCCCCCAGAGCCAGGCCTGTTTCGTAGGTCTGCATTTTATTCTAAGTTGTCTGTAACAACCTGATGTCCAAGGAAATGGGGAGATAAGAACCCCCCACCTCCAAAAATAAATAAATAAAAAAGAACTCACTCCCCAGCAGCTGCTTCCTGACGCTGGAGCCGCCTCCGCTGAGTAGATGAGAGACAACAGTCACTCCCACCCCACCGGAGGCTGGCCTCTCTCCAGTGACACTTAAGCTCTGAGCTGAAGGCCAGCCTCCTACCGGACAGCGGGATCCCAGCAGACACATCCTGGGCAGGTGCAGGTTTAGCTGCTGCTGCACCTGTGGCCCCAGCTCGGTGAGACTGGTCAGTGTGAGGGAGCAGAGGAAAGCAAGAGGGGGTGGGTGAGGATCGTACCCGGCCACCTGCCAACCCCCAAACTGTGTGCAGAATTAGCATTACCACCAACAGTTCCCACTCACTGGGTGTCTGCCACATGCCAGACATTGTGCCTGGGACAACGCAAACTTGTGTCCTTGAACCTCAAAGCAACCCTGCAAGGAAGGTCCCATGATTTCCCCCTTTTTAATCTGCCCTTCTGGTCTGTAAGGCCCCCAATTCAAAGCAAGGAAACCTGAGGCTCGGGTGGAGGGAATGCTGCTCCACATTCTCACAGCTTCCAAACATTTGGGGATTTGAGCCCACCGCTGGCAGACCTGCACATGGAGAGACAGGCTAGGAGGGGCTGGGGGACCCATTTATCTAAGACTCTTGAGGGTGGCGCCTGTGGCTCACTGAGTAGGGTGCTGGCCCCATATACCGAGGGTGGTGGGTTCAAACCCAGCCCTGGCCAAATTGCAACCAAAAAATAGCCGGGCGTTGTGGCGGGCGCCTGTAGTCCCAGCTACTTGGGAGGCTGAGGTAAGAGAATTGCCTAAACCCAGGAGTTGGAGGTTGCTGTGAGCTGTGATGCCATAGCACTCTACCGAGGGTGATAAAGTGAAACTGTCTCTTAAAAAAAAAAAAAAAAAGACTCTTGGAACTGAGACTCAGGGTATCGCCCCCACATCAGAGATCTGCCCCCAGGGATGGCTGTATGTGAAGCCTCTTCAAAAGTGAGTCCTCTCAAGGAGGCCCCTATTCCTACTTCTGCCCTTGGGATCCTCCCAGGGTTCTGATTCCCTGGGAGGTGTGGGGGCTGGGGGAGACAGACCACTCTAAAGCAGAAGCCAGGGCTCCTTCGGCGTAGTTGGGAGTAGACAGCACAGAGACATTCTTACGCCCGCTCTGCACCAATCTTCATCTTGTCTTCTTTGGTTGTTTCAGCTCCTGATGGGGAAGACCAGAACCCTGACCCAACACCGCTCTGAAACCTCCAGGCTGGGTGCCCTGAGTGCACTCTACCCTCACTGCCTGACTGCCCACACAGCTCAGGCTTGTAGACTCAAAAGGGCCACTGCCCGGCCACATTGGAGCAGGTTCCCTTTCCTAGAGAAAAGAAGCATCTTCTGCTTTCACGGCCCCACCCTGGAAGGAAAGGAAAGAGGCAAAGTCCCAGATTTTACTGCATGTTCCCCGCAGCTGCAAGCAGGGAGGCTGGGGAGGTTGATGAATCAGCCAGAGCGGGGCTCACAGGGTGAACTGGACGAGGAAGAAAGTACCGCTCATGCCAGAGCTCCTCAGCTACTTCCACTTTCCGATGCCTCCCTATGACTTATTCAGTGACTTACGCCGACACCGGCAGCCACTCGCCTCACATGGCCACTGAGCACTTGAAATGTAGTCAGTCCTAATGCAGAAGTGCCCGAGGATAAAACACACACTGGATTTCAGAGACTTATTATGAAAAAGAATGTATTTTTAATACATGAATGAGATTAACCTTATTACTATTTTTATATTTTATATTGATATTAATGTTAATATACTTTAGTTCAAATATAGTGGGTTAAATAAAATGCTTGATGCATTTATTTCCTTTTATTTTTTAAAATGTAGCTGTTAAAATTGTCAATTATACCCCGTCTCTACTAAAACAGGTGCCCATAGTCCCAGCTACTCAGGAGGCTGAGGCAAGAGGATCACTTGAGCCCAAGAGCTTGAAGTTGCTGTGAGCTGTGATGCCACGGCACGGTACCCAGGGCAATGGACTGAGACTATCTCAAAAAAAAAAAAAAAAAAAAAAAAGTCAATCATGTACAGGACTTGTGTGAGACTTCTATCAGCACTGATTTAGACATTTTTCCCTTATTACGCCAGCAGCACTTTCCATTATCAATGGGGGAATAAAGTCAACCATTCGCATCTGGACCACAATATTTATGTGTTAACAAATTATACTACATTATTTTAAATTGAGTCTTAATATCTAATTTTCACATCCAGTCAGCCACCCACAAATGCGACGTTCGAAACTCGTACAACTATCCTTTCAGTGAAACAGACCCCTATCTTTAACTATTTCCGGAGGATATGTTCTTAAAAATGAGTAAAATTACTTTGCTTCCTTATTGTTAATTTGTTCTTTGCAGGTTATGCCAAGTTATAGTTCCACCAATATAGGATGTTGTCCCACACCAAGGGCTACATTTTCTTTTACTGAACTTGAAAACAACACTCTTCTCCATCACCTTGAAACTTGCAATTTGCATCCCTTTTGATTACTAATGGGTGTAGTTTTTAAAAATGTGTTATTGGCCTCCGAACCCTTTTATCCATTTTCCTGCCTCGGGGTTGAGGGGCAAGGGCTTGTCTTTTCCAGTGGATTTGAGGGACTTCCTTAAATGTTAAAGCTGCTTAAATCTTTGACAGTCATATTTTGCAAACATTTCTGCAAATTTATCATATGCTTGTTTACATTATGGTGATTTTATTGTTTGCTTTCCCATAGAGTGCTTGTTAATTCCTACATCATCTAATCTGTTCATAGTTTCTGGCTTTTATATCATGAAGCAAAGACCTTCCTGACCCCCAGGTTTGGGGTGGGGGGATAAAACAGGAGGAAATAACAGCAAACTAGAGATGTCTGTGACTTATAAAACTGTGGGTCACTTAAAATAGAAAAAAGTACATAGTCATTTTAGTTACTGATTCTTTATAAAATTAATTTCATTTTAAAATATGAACAAAGCAACAAATTCTACCTTTATTATATATTGAATTCTTTATGATAGCACCCAGCCATGGGCCTATTTTCAGACTTCCTTTCCTGTTCATTGATTTTTCTTTTTTTTTTTTGGAAACAGTCTCAACTATGTCATCCTTGGTGGAGTGCCGTGGCGTCACAGCTCATAGCAACCTCAAACTCTTGGGCTCAAGGGATTCTCTTGCCTCAGGCTCCTAAGTAGCTCGGACTGCAGGCGCCCGCCACAACACCCGGCTATTTTTTTTGTTGCAGTTGTCATTGTTGTTTTAGCTGGCCCGGGCTGGGTTTGAACCCACCAGCCTCAGTGTAGGTACCCAGTGCCCTACCCACTGAGCTATGGGCGCCGCCATTGATTTCTGTTAATTTCTAAAGCAAGTCTATACTGTCACTATGTATAATATGAGTACCATCTTAACTTTTTTCCCTAAAATGTTCTTGGGCTTTTCTAATCTAATCTAGTCTTCCGGATGGACTTTAGAACATTTTATTAAGTTACAAAAGAAATCCTGATGGATTACACTGAAATGGAAAGAAAATAATAAATTACTCCAGGAAAAATTAACCATCCCAATATTAAGTCTTCATATCCATGTATTCAAGTCTTACAGACATTCTCCATTAAATTTTGTGGTTTTTTTCTAAGTCTTACCCATTTCTTGTCATGTGTATTCTGGATTATTTTATGGCTTCTTGTCATTGCAAATGCATTTTGAATACTTATATTTACATTTACACACTTACATTTTCTGACTGGTTATAGCTGGTATATGGGAAAGTTACCTTTTCCCCTCTGATGCATTTAATGGCCACCTCACTAAAACTTAACACTGCCTTGCATGCTCTAATCAACTTTAAGATTGAATCTTTGGGGCTCTGCAAATAGACAAGCTCGTCATCTGCAACTAATAATAATTTGGGGCTGGGAGTAAGTGGCTCGCAACTGTAATCCCAGCACTATGGAAGGCTAAAATCGGAGGACTGCTTGAACCCAGGAGTTCAAGATCAGCCCGAGGAACACAGAGAAACCCTGTCTTTAAAAAAAAAAAAAGGGGGGGGGGGAATAAAAAGAAAAAGGAAAAAAGTGGAATGTGCCTACAGTCCTGGTACTCCGGGAGGCCAAGGCAGGAAGATCACTTGAGCCCAGGGGTTCAAGGCTGTGGTGAACTGTGATCATGCCACTGTACTCCAGCCTGTGCGACAGAGCAAGATCCTACCACAAAGAAAGAAAAACTGATGCCGGAGGTGGCGGGTTCAAACCCAGCCCCGGCCAAAAAACCAAAAAAAAAAAAAAAAAAAAAAAAAGAAAGAAAAACTGCTTCCTTCATTCCTTATTTTTATCTTGTTACATTTGCTACAATTGCCAATATAATGTTCAACAATACTATTTACAGTGATATTTTATGCCTCAGTCATCTGCTCCAGTAGCCACTAGCCACATAGGGCTACGAGGCTTAAAACGTGGCCAATATGGCTAAGAAATGATATTTTTTAACTTACTTAATTTTAACTATTTTACCTTTAAAAATTGATGTTTGATTCAGTTACTGGAAAAGTACGTTTGAAACAACTTGAATACATCAATCTACTTTTCAACTGTCAATTTCATGCATTCCAAATGCTGATTTAGTATCTATGAAATTTAGCATTGAAGCTGAAATGTGCTACAGCTGTAAAATACACACAGATTTGGATATCTTCATAAAAAAAGCATAAGATATAAAAACCTAGACAAATATAAAGAGACAAAATGAAAAAAGAAGAAAACTCAAAACAATAAAACATGAAACAAAAAAGCAGGAAAAAATGAAATAAATGATAATATTTTAATGAACAAGGTTAAAGTACAGTATATTACTAAGATTGATTTCCTCTTTCTTTAGTTTTTAGAATGTAAGGAGCATTATAGTCCTACTGACAGCACTGTCCAAGCATTACGCTGCTAGCCCATCCCGCTCACCATGGTGATTGGAATATCATCCAGATACTCTCCATCATCTTAAGGAATTCATAATTCTTACATTTTATAGGAAAATGATGCCAATAACTCAGCCAGACTGAGCTATGGAAAAATACATCATGGCTCGAATACTTTACCCTTTAGTTGCTGGAAAATACAGGAGGAGTCCAGTCCAGTGTAAGCAGTGCCTTGTAATCAAGGCATTCTGGAATAACGCCTTCCAATGTGACTCTTGACCAATACCAAGACTGTCTGCTGAGGAACCCACTCCGGGAAGTGTTATCCCAGAACTCTCCCAGCCTGAGGGGATGGACCCTCCCTGGACCGGCAGTAACTATTCCCGGGCTATTTAATAGGTTGTAGAGAAGTCTGAGAAAGAAGGTAGGATTTATAGTACCAGGCGCTGTGCTGGATGCTTTCTTTTGATTAAACTTCTTTTAAGAAATGTCCTAGGGCGGCGCTTGTGGCTCGAGGAGTAGAGTGCCGGTCCCATATGCCGGAGGTGGCGGGTTCAAACCCAGCCCCGGCCAAAAACCACAAAAAAAAAAAAGAAATGTCCTAGGCATTTGAAAGACTTTATTCTTGTATTCTTCCTCACACATCCTCACCCTCCATCTTGCAGATAAGAGAACTGAGGCTTACAGAGATAAATGACTCACTCAAGTCACACAGTTGGTAAGGACAGAGCTAATGACCCAGATGTGCTTGATTCTGAACTCTGGGCTTTTTTTTTTTTTTTTAATGTTTTTTTGTTGTTGTTTTTTTCCTGTTTATTTATTTATTTTTTTTGTAGAGACAGAGTCTCACTGTACTGCCCTCGGGTAGAGTGCCGTGGCGTCACACGGCTCACAGCAACCTCTAACTCTTGGGCTTACGAGATTCTCCTGCCTCGGCCTCCCGAGCAGCTGGGACTATAGGCGCCCGCCACAACGCCCGGCTATTTTTTTGTTGCAGTTTGGCCGGGGCTGGGTTTGAACCCGCCACCCTCGGCATATGGGGCCGGCGCCCTACTCACTGAGCCACAGGCGCCGCCCAGTGAACTCTGGGCTTTTAACACTGCCCTGTAAGCAACATCAGGGGAGGGTCATAGTGTCACTGTGGCTCAGGCCTAGGAGATGTGACGAAGGTTATGGATGCTTAGACACCCACAGGACACACAGTTTTGCATAAAATTTCAGGTTCACACCTCCCAGTCTGGGCACCCCATTCCCTACTAACCCATGAAAAAGTACGGATCAATCCTAAGAAACGTAGACCTGAGGACCCCACTCCCAGAGGTCCATCCTGTTGGGAACTGCTGCGCCTCGTGGGCTGGAATCAGCCACTCTCTGCCTGCCTCCCCCAGTTTGCTGCCACATCTACCTTCGTCCTTAGCCCAGGACCAGATGTTTCAAGCCCAGGGAAGGAAGTCAGCAGGAGGATGAAGGAGAAAGCATCGCCTCCTACCTGGGTTTAGAACAGCCCCCAGAAAAGAAAAGGAGCCAAGGCCTGGGAGTGACCGCAAGTGGACAACTGAGGGGTCAAGACGGTGTGGAGCCGGTGACTCAAGGATGTCCGGCAACTTCACTTGTTTACAGGGTCCTTCCTGGAAATGCACACGTCCCACAGCCTGCCACCTGACGTGAGTCAGCGTCCACCCGCTGGGAGAGGAGACCCGGGAGAGGCAGGAAGGGTGCCTGGTGCCCTCCCACCACTACCCAATGCCCCTGTGCCAGGCAGACCTCCCTCCTCTGGAAATGGCCCCTCAGTTTTTGCCTGGATCTCAGGAGGAAGAAGCGGGGCTGGAAATCAGATCTGCCAGGCCTGGTTTGGTTTCACTTCACTTCTCCCAAGAGTCAAGTGATCAGCTGAGGAGTGGAGAGTTCAAGAACACTCTGGAGGGTGGGGGTCTCTAGAAGGAGACCTGTGGATCTGGACTCACTCCAAAGCAGGCAGGCAAGTGTCCCATCTTGGCCCTGCCGGAACTTGGGAGCAAAGGGCCAGACCCCAGGTGACCAGTCATGTGCGCGTCAGTCCCCGCCTCAGCTTTCAAAGTGATTGATAACATCGAGCACCTCTCAGCCATTACTACAGGATTAAATAAACTAACACACAGAAAGCATTCAGCACAGTGCCGTGCTAGGGGTGGGCACTCTTACCTGTGTGCTGTGAAAATGATGCTGCAATGTGCTCTCAGCCAATGCCCTGTGTTTTAGAGAGGCTGGGGGGTGGGGTGGAGTTCTGGCAAACCCAGGGACACTTGGGCCACTGCCACTCCTCTAAATTCAAAAAGAACACACCTCCGAGGCTGCCTAATACAAAAGACTCCACAGTGAGCCATGGCCTGAACCTTTTCTCAAAGTCATGGGGGTCCCTAGCATTACCTATGACAGGGGAAAGGGTCCTCTAGCTGCCTAAGCCCACACATGTATTCTGCCTGCCCTCTGGAGTTCCCATCAGCAGCAGGGTTGGGCAACTCTCAGACTTGGTTTCTTTCCTGATATGACTTCCCTCCTCCCTTCTTCACCTTTTAACCTTTAATGGCCCAGGACAGAGGAGCCTGGTTTCTCTCTAACAAGACTTAAGCTCTTTCCGATTTCAGTTGAATAGTGTGGGGAGGAGGTAGGTAAAGAGAAACTCCCCCATTCCTCCCTAGGATAAGGATAAAAGATAACCCAGGAATTTGCAGACCCCTGGGTGCTACTAGCAACACATAATGCAAAGAAAACTTCAACAAGACAAAAAAAACCAATAAAATACAACTTGCTCCTTTGGACCAAAGCAGATGCTCATTAGAGGTGCCCACATATTGTCCTGCACCCTCGGTTCTTCTTGGGCTCTCCCAGGCCTTCTACCAATTGATCAGGAGTGGGAGGGGCAGGGGCAACATTCTAGGCAAAGGAAAAGGGAGACCCAAGTAGGTAGGAGCTCCTACTTGAGGGTAGGAACTTGTAGGGCAGAGAGCCTGGAACACAGAATCTGGCCTCACTGTCACATTTGGAAAGATCTAAAGCTGAGGTCTCCAGACCAAGTGCACTGTACTGTAAACACTTCATGGGCACAGGCAAAAGGAAAAGCTAGAGACTCACTCAGGAAGGCTAGAGGCTGCCCCAGCTGGCCTCCTCTGCTACCCAGATAGCCAAGGCAGAAGATGGTAGCCAGAGAAGATGGTGGCTAGCTGCGACCAAGCACAGATGCCCAGGGATTTTCTCAGATGTATTCAGCTCCACACCAGGTGTGCAGATCACTCAGGAACACACCCCAGACTGCCCTCACCTGAGCCTCCCCAAAAGGGAGACCCATTCTCAACTTGGTGGAGAACACCAGTTCCCCTGCTCCTGGCAAAGGATGCCAGCGTTGCCACCTTGGCATGGAGCCCAGAGTTACAAGCTGGCAGTGCCTAGGGGGGGACTCCAATGTACGTTAGTTGGAAGGAAGCCCAGGCTCCTCAAGGAGGCATATTTTAAGCTTCAACTTCAGGGGAACAGTGATGGGAATATAGGAAACTAATGGCTAGCCTTTCTTCACATACACCACAAGCAAACAGGGTTGTGTCCAGGCCTCCTGAGGCCCCCTCTGCACTACCATCCGATTCCCTGCCCACATGGGCTTAGCCTGCCCAGAGCACCCTTGAACTACTGGCTGGAGTTGGCCTTTCAGATACTCTTCCAGACAGCCCCTCAAAGTGTCCCCTGACTGGGGAATTTGATTCTTTTCCCCAAGGTCTAGGAAAGGCCTCCAGTACCTAAGTCAGAAGACTAAGCACAGGTCAGCTCTCTCAGCTTCCAGGGCGGGATTGCTCAACCCTCTTCCTCCGCCCCCAAGCCTTATCTCTGGCATCAACCCAGATTCCCGTTCTTTCAAAGGACAGACTCCTCCTCCCTCCCTCTCCACCCTTGCAGGGACAAGCTCCTCTGAGTCTGTGGAACAAGAAGGTCCAGCCAGAGAAGTCTAGAGCTGCTTCCCAGAGCAATCCCAGTCACACTGGCTTCTGACACCTCCACTTCCAACCCAATCCAAAGGTGGGAGGGGGAGAGACTGAAAGGGCATAGCCCGTCCTGGCCACAGAAATCAATCAACCACTTCTAAGGTGGGAGAGGTTCGAATCTCTGAACCAGAGCCAACTCAGGCCCATCTGGAAGAGCTCCTGACTTGTCAGGAAGGGTCTCAGTTTCCTCTCCTGGGTCAACATTTGCCTACCCCTTCCCACCCTCCTGATTTACAGATAAGCCCCCCACCCTTTGCTTATGACTACCTGGTCTCAGTCCAGAGGCCCCTGACTCGGGTTCCAGAGGCACCAGGGTGGAAGTATGCTGGGTACACACTTGGGAGCGCGACACGCATCCGTGGGGGGTGGGGGGTGGGGGAGTGGCATGAGCAAGAGACAAATAAGGGGAAAAGAAGGGTTAAGAGAGAAAAAGGCAGAACCACCAGAACATGGAAGAAATGCTCCAAGTACACAGCATAACCCAAGCTATCAGTCCTCGAACTCAGGGGGCTACAGGTAGGGCTGAGACTCACCCCAGGATTGCCATAGGCTCACAGTATCACACTGGCTCCTCCTAGTCCCTGCAGGCACCACCAGGATCCCTCAGAAGACCGGGAACCCCAGTGGTGACCTCCTGAGGTTTACTGAGCCCCCTCTTGTGGGAAGGAGCAGCTGTCCTCAAGCAGTGGAGGGACCAAGTCCAAGTTCAGAGGAGATAAACCACCACACTAATCAGTCAGTCACATGGGTAGCTCACAGGGACACTTGATGAGAGCAGGGGACACACAGGAACTACCACTCTCAGCAGGGTCCCAGCTGCACGGCAGGGATGGAGCCTCACCACATCCCCTTGGATGCCCCACTACTCCAGGGGAGCCCTGGGGCCGCCTGAGGCCTGGCTCAGTTCCAGCCTACTCTCCAGTTCTGGGAGGAACCCACAGCTCAGCTCTCTTCCTTTGTGCCCTGTTCTTTGTTCTCTTAAAATTCAGTCCATCCTGCTGGTGGTCCCTCCTCCAAACCAGCCTCAGAAAGGGGCGGGGGCTGCTGGGAGTTATTAGAAACCCAGACTGAGCAGAGAAGTTGCAAGCAGGGGGCCCCTGTAACGGGCCCTTATTGTTTACACTCCCTGGACCAGCAGAGCTTTCTCTGGTCCAGATGGCCGCTGAGGGTGAGTGGAGAGAGACTCTTCCTCCAGCATCCAACCCCTCCAGGGAGGGCAGGAACCCTCACAGCAGAGGGCCTCTCCAGGACTCTACACTGATTCAGCTGCTCAGCTACCTGGGCCAAGGGGCGTTGGACTCAGCGAGGGATGTGGGAGCGAGTCGGACTGCAAGGGGTGGGGATAACGGAGGGGGAGAAGTTCGAGAAACAAGAAAAGAAAAAGCACTGTATTTCCCCTCCATTCTCCCAGGGAGAAAAGGAAAACTTCCAAAGCCCCGGCCACAGTCATCGAGCAAACACAAGGAAACTGGTTTGAGTTAGAAGAGAACACCCCTCCCCCCAACCTCTCTGGGTCTCTCCCCCCACACACACACACTCTGTCCTCTCCCAGGAAGCCGGCCCAGCTCCAGCCCTCCCGCCCGGGCTCCCAGTTCCCTCCCGGCTCTCCGGTCTCCGGGCTGGGGCACTCACCAGCAGCGGCGCGGCTCCCGCGCAGGCGGGACAGCTCCTGGGGGACGTGCCAGGGGCAGGGGGCACTTTTGTATCCCCGGTTGGGGGCGCTCCAGGGAGGGGGCGGAGCCAGCGACAGCCGATTCTAGCTCAACCGCCCGGGGCGAGTGATTAAATCATTAACCGACCGCTCCCCGCTCCAGGCGCGCGGCCCCGCGCGAGGCCGGCTCCCCGATTCCCCGGCTCCGAAGGGGCGGCCAGGTCGGTTGGGCCCCACCCCGCCGGGAGGCGTCTGGGCCTCTCTCGGCCGCGGCCTCCAGATCTTCCGAGGTGGCAGGCGGGGCAGGAGCCTGGCGGGGGAGGGAAGGGCTCGCGAGGGGGTGGGATTGGTTCCTTCGTCCATTCCCATCCAGGCAGCTCCTTCCCTCCTTCTCCTGGCCTGGTGACACTGGGTGGCGTGCGCTGCAGTGTGTGTACGAGAGCGAAAGCGTTTGTACACGCCTCCGCCACTAGAGGCAAATAATTCGGTTCTTATCCACCGAGAACTCTTTGCGCATACACGCCCCCTCGGGGAGACCCGGCCGGCCGCGCGCCGCGGATGGTAGCGCTCCCACCCACACCCACGCACGACTCGTTCCTGGGCAGGGGGGTGGCCCTCTGCAACCTGACCCCTTCCCTACCTCAGCGGCGCCCTTAGCCAGGCCCGCGAGTCCCACTCTGGAGAGAAGAAATCCAGTCCCGGCGACCCTGTGTCCGGCTCTCTGCCACCCTCCCCTCCCTAAAACCGGCTCTGCTGGGATACAGGGTGAGCGGCGCCCGGTCCCAGGCACCCAAACCGCCTCCACGCGCCCTGGCCACAGTCCTGCCGCCCCGGGGAGGGCGCCGTGGACCGGAGGGTCTCCCTGCGCCTTCCTCCCCGCAGCCCAGGTTTTTGCAATCCTCTTCGCCCCGTATGGGGGCTTGAGCCCCCCAGGACGAGCCCACCCAGGCCTCGCCAGCAGGTTGTCATGTCTAGAAGCGGGTGCCCGTCACCTACCTCGGTCCCCAGAGACCCAAGCGCCGAACTGGAGTGGTTGCTTCCCCCCTTTCGGTAGGCTCCGCTCGGCGGCAGGGCGGGCGGCCCATCTCAGCGCCGGCGTTTGTCTCGCTCCGGCGCTGGGGCTTTCAGGGCTGGCAGCCTCCGGGACACTCCCCTCCCAGGCTCCGCCCGCGCCCGCCCCCCGCCTCCTGCGCTCGCCGTCACTGCGCCACCGCAGCCAATGGCCGCCGGCAGCCTTATCCCGGCCGCTGGTCCTGCAGTGTTCAAATCTGAAAGCCGGAAACTCTCCGAGTTTCTCGTGGGGCGGCAGCTTCCGCAGACCCCACTGCCCCAGCCAGAGCTCCAGCCGCGAACCCCTTCTGAACCCCTCCAGGGACAGGGCCGCGCCTCGCTCTGGTCTCTTAAGGCTCTTTCCCATTCCGCGTAATGACACGAAAAAGATAACGACAGCCCTGGTGGCGTTTCTCGTTCTTGCTCCCTCCCAGATCTGCTAATCACCTCCAGGCCCCAGTACTGCCCGAGATGGCTGCAGGAGGCCCGACGCCACCAGATTCGTGGATTCCATCCCAGACTTAATGGAGACAAGAGGGGGCGGGGAAGACCCGCAGCACCCGGGCCGGGCCGGGCCTGGGTGTGAGAAGGCTCTGGGCAGGGCGACTTGGCATTGATGACTCTTAAGTCCCAAGTCTGTAGCCTTTGCTTCCAAAGTATCAGCTGAAGCTAAATTTTGCTCCTACGGACCGTCAAGGGGGATTAACTCCTGAGACGCAGGCTCAGGCTCCACTATTTTCAGAAGAATAGTTTCCAGTGGTAAATGGTCATTACCAAAGTAATAAATATTGAGATAATCAACAAAAGAGTCCAGACCTGTGGACACAGAGCGAAAGTTCCCTTGTCGTTAGGTCGCCTCTGGTTTTTAAAGGGGGTGAAGGTGGTGAAGGCTTTAGATTCTTTCACACCAGTGGCCGGGAGGTCCCTCAGCCCCTAGGAACAGCCATCTTTCTGAGAACTCCACAGCCCTTCCCTCTGCCAGTGAGAGCAATCACTTCTTGGGATCTAATGGTTGTTGCTACTGCATCCTGCGGTGACGGGAAAGATGGGGTTCAGAGTAGTTTAGAAAGCAGACCCCTGAATTCTATCTCTGGAGGGCTCACCTCCCCACCCCTGATGAGCCTCCCTCTGCACACGTGTCCCACAAGCAGCAGGTCCCTCTGCCTGCCTCATCTGGCAGTTGTGGAGAGGAATGAGATATTAGGTGTGAAGGGGCTTTATGAATGTAAAACAGCCACAAGAGAGTAGATGGTTGTGATTTGGGGGTCAAAGATGTCCTCAAAAGAAACAGGAGCTGCAACGGAACTCTGGGAAAGCCTGGTTGGAAAGAGGTTTGGAAGCACCTCTGGCTTGCAATTCTAGCTGTGTCTTGTATGAACTGACAAGTTACCAGCACGCTTCCCTATCTAGCAAATGAGACCAGCAGCCTGCCTTCCCTCACTGGGATGAGATCACCCAAGGAAGGCACCTGGCCATCCCCTGGGCACATGTGGCTGCCAGTGGGTCCCTAACCACTGGTGCCCTCCCCCACTGCTCCCAGGTGGAAGCCCTCCCCATTCCAGGCTGGCCAGAACCTTTTCCTTCTGAAATCACAGCTTAAGTCTTATCTATTCCAAAAACAGCTTTCCTGGTTTTCTCTGAGATTATCTCCCTCTTCCCATCTCCTTTTCCATTTCAAGTAAATTATTTTGCCCCCTCCCACTAGCTGTAAATAATTTTTTTTTTGTTTGTTTGTTTTGTTTTTGTAGAGACAGAGTCTCACTTTATGGCCCTCTGTAGAGTGCCGTGGCCTCACACAGCTCACAGCAACCTCCAACTCCTGGGCTTAAGCGATTCTCTTGCCTCAGCCTCCCGAGTAGCTGGGACTACAGGCGCAGGCCACAACGCCCCCCCCGCTAAATTTGTTTTCTTTTTTGCAAGTGTTTAGGTTGGGCCTTCCCAGTTAGATTCCATATCAATTTAAAAGGCCTCTACGACAAAGTCTTAGGTCCCTTTGTAATTCTGTTCTTTATCCAAATTCAGGCTCCTTCCACAAACATTTAACATTAGTGGGGCGGCGCCTGTGGCTCAGTGAGCAGGGGGTGGCAGGTTCAAACCCAGCCCCGGCCAAACTGCAACAAAAAAATAGCCGGGCGTTGTGGCGGGCGCCTGTAGTCCCAGCTACTCGGGAGGCTGAGGCAGGAGAATCGCCTAAGCCCAGGAGTTGGAGGTTGCTGTGAGCTGTGTGATGCCACGGCACTCTACCGAGGGCAATAAAGTGAAACTCTGTCTCTACAAAACAAAAAACATTAGTGGAGGTTTGCCTTTGGGGACAAAGATAGGAAAGTCCAATCTCTGCTCTCTTGCTCTCAGGATGTCTGCAGTAGAAACAGGATGCCCAGGGGAAGGGGCTCAGTAGATGCTTCTAGACTGCACTGTAGCACTGTGGGGGAAACTTGACTTTTAAAAAATTGCTGGCTGGTCTTGGTGGCTCATGCCTGTAATCCTAGGCCTCTGGGAGGCCCTGGAAGGTGGTTTGCTTGAGCTCAGGTGTTCAAGACTAGCCTGAGCAAGAGCAAGGCCCTTTCTCTACTAAAAATAGAAAAACTAGCCAGGTATTGTGGTGGGCGCCTATAGTCCCAGTTACTTGGGAGGCTGGGGCAAGAGGATCACCTGAGCCCGAGTCTGAGGTTGCTATGAGCTATACTGTTACCGAACTCTACCCAGGATGACAGAGATGTCTCAACAAGAAAAAAAAAAAGGAGGTGCTATTTTTCCTTGATGTTTGGAATTCCAAGCTTCCAGACCTGTGGATTTCTTTCCTCCACTGAAGCTAAGTTTTGCTCTAACCTGGTAGGCTAGAGCTGTCCATGAACACAGAGAAGAAATTAACAAAATAAAAAAACTTAAGGCTTGAATACCTACCTTGAAATTTCTGGCAAGCTCTCTAAGCTCCAGATTTGGGGGAAGGATTTGAGGTCTTAACTGCACCTTTGTTGTAACTTGACCTACAAGCCTTTAGGCCTAGGCGTGTGTCTCTGCCTGTCTGGGGTGGCTGGGGCCTGCCTCTGGCACTTGGGCAGGATCCTTGCACTTTGTGGGGCTGGCACGTCAGTGGTGCAGCTCCGCCCCCCAACACACACCTCCCAGTGATTGTTAATGTTGGGATCTGGGCATTTTATTTGACATTGTTTTTTTTGTTTGTTTGTTTGTTTTGGTTTGGTTTTTGAGACAGAGTTTCATTATGTCGCCCTCGGTAAAGTGTCGTGGCATCACAGCTCACAGCACCCTCAAACTCTTGGGCTTAAGCGATTCTCTTGCTTCAGCCTCCTGAGTAGCTGGGACTACAGGCGCCCGCCACAACACCTGGCTATTTTTGGTTGCAGTTGTCATTGTTGTTTAGCATGCCTGGGCCGGGCTCAAACCCACCAGCTTTGGTGTATGTGGCCGGAGCCCTACTTACTGAGCTACAGGCGCCAAGCCTAGTTGACATCATTTTGCCTGGCCCATAGAGATTGGTTAAGAGGATGATTAATCTATTTTCTTGCAGAGAAGTTGGAAGCCTCACTCATTCTAGGCTGGTCTTTGTGCTAAACTGTGGTTCTGGCAGGTTATTTCCTTTTCTGAAATAGGCTTCCCACAAGAACAGTCTATGACTTCCCATGGCTCTCCTGAGTTTCTCTATTCTCTACTGAGGTGAGACAAGATGGTCCCGGACTGGTCATCTCAAGGTGTCACCAGAGCCTGGTGTCAGCACAGTTTAAGGTGGGGCCTTGCTGACCCAAGTCAGAAGCCATCTGTTGGGGGTCTGAGAGGCTGTTTGACTTCTTACTTCCCTGTTCTCGGGAACCACCTGGAGCCATTTCACAGGGCTGGGCCAACCTCTGCTGAGCAGCTGGTAAAACCCTGAGGACACCAAGTTGCTGGCAGAGTGCCTGGGGCTCCGGGCAAAGCCCCCCACCACCACTGTGGGAAAAGTACCTGCATGTGGGGGCTCTTTTGCACCAGGCTTCAGTTGCCTAGCCCCCCTCCTCTGGGGGAGCTAACACATGTCAGGGCTCCACGGCAGCTGGGCCACGCTAGGGTAGAGCAGTAGGTTTTCCCCATGGGTTCCTTGGGGACAGGATGGTGTTCAGTGTGTGTTGGAATCTCCCATGGGGGTTCGCACACTGTACGTTTTCTAGGAGAATGAATGAGCACATGCTCAGTCCACACCCTTCCCTTCCCTTCCATTTTCAACCTCAGCCTCTGACTGAGCTCTGTTTGGCCACTTCCTCCACAAGATGAGCTTTGCTCGCCTTCTACAGCGTCATACATCCTCTTAGAGTGCAACTCCCAAGGGCTCAGGGGGTGAAGAAGGCTGCTGGGCCTCAGAGGTCTCCTGGCCCAGACAGATGCTGTTCATCAAGCTGGGGACTCTCTGGGAATAGAAGGTGACAGCAGGATTGAGCTGGGCCCAAAGGAGAGATGAGGTAGGTGGAGGGGTGGTACCAGAGATGTCATGAAATTTATTGGAAATGAGGCCAGACGTGGGATTCAGAACACCTAGGTCATACTTACTGTGTGACTTTACAGGAGCCACTTGGTCCCTCGGAGTCTTATCTATAAGGAGGGCATGGTGATAAATCAGACCACGGCGGGTTCGCAGAACGATTGGGGGAGATAAACTATGTGGTCCTGCTTTATGAACTGTCAAATCCAACAGTTACTGTCAAGATGCCAGTTAACTGTTACTGTTGTTGCTAAGTTGAGCTTTAGGCTTCTGGGTATTGTGGCTCCCAAAGCCCAGGCTTCCCCACCCCACACTGGGCAGTTCTGGCTGTCACTGTGCTTTGTTATGTTATTAACAGGTTGCCCTGACCACTGAGCTGGGGCATTTCCAGGGAAGCAAAAGATGATATTGAACTTCTTGAGGGAAGAGTGGGCAAAAAGAGCCACAGCCAAAGCCCTGGGCTCCTGAAAGTTCCACTAATGGCAGGGACTCCTGAAGGAATGTTCCATCTTATCCCCAGATTTATGAAGGCCAGAGCTTCACTTGCCAGTGACCCCTGGGGAAAGGGAGAGAACCCAGCAGTGCCCTGAAACAGAGGCTTCCTCCTGGTGTTCCCAGGGCCCTCAAGTTTGGATTAGGACCAGAGCCCCAGGGCTCCGATGATCCTGGGTTCAAAGCCTGACTGTCACTGTGTGACCTGAGAAGTCACTTGAGCTCCCTTATACTCAGTTTTCTCACCTGTACAACGGGGACCACGCGGGCCCCACCTCCAGGTGCTGGCATAAGGTTGGTGGATGACGTAGGCAGAGCACAGCACCAAGCCAGGGCCGGGCCGTGGGCCTTCTTGAATCCCAGCAGGTCTCAAAATCAAGGACCCAAGTTAGACCTTTCGGATCAATGTTGGTCCTGAGTGTCCATCCTTGCCACGGAATGGGGACATCCCTGTTAGTGTTTCCTGGAACTGAGATAACAGAAAAAATTAACAGCTTTATCTGTGAGAGTCGGTCTTGGCTTTCTGATGGTAGGTTCACTTAGAGTGGTCATGCCTTCTGAGCTCTGAAGAACGGCCGACGAGAGCTAGAGCCCTCCCAACCTCCAGAGAGCTGGAAAGAAAGGGTGTGGTGTGAGGACAGCGCTTCTGTCTGTGGTGCTCTCCTGAGAGCTCAGCTCAGGGGTACATGTGACTTAAACAAGACACACTTAGAGAAGGCAGGGGCCACTGCTCGAGTACTTTTTTTATTGATCAAGCCCTTTACTGTATATTAGGAGCTCCATGTCTCAAACCCACCAAGTAGTTGTTACTCCTGTCCCCTTTTCTTCACATCAAAACCAGAAAAGACTAACTTACCCGAGAGTGAATAAGGCCAGATCCTGGGTTAGAAACACCTATGGTCAGGCTGCAGCCTCAGATCCACGAAACAGCAGGAAAGGATTCCAGCAGAAGCAAGAATCATTTTGCTTCTATCCTGAGCCATGGTGGGTGGGAGGAGGTTGCCAGGCTGAGCCTGGGCCTCATCTTCACCAAGCAGACAGACTGCCTGGGAGGGGTCTATGTTGTCTCAAGGAGAGTGGACTTGTGCTGCTTCAAGGCATTCTTAGCAGGCCACAGTAATGGCCCAAATCACCACCTGCCCCCCTCGCCCTCTGCCATCCCCCAGCCTGCATACACACCAGAGGCCCCCATCAGCTCTCTTCCCAGAGCTCAGCTCATGGCCTAGGGGTGAGGATTACTGGAGCTGACGGCATCACTCAGCATCCTCTTCATCCCAATGTGATGTGACACCTCTGCCCAGATGTTCCAAGCCCTTAAAGGAGCAGTCCCCTCCAATCAGGAGATGCTGGTACTTGCACCATTTACTGGGGCACTCCCACCTTCTACATGTTCTTTGAACCGAGCCCCCCAGATCCCACACCCTGTAATTAAGCTCTGAAGCTTGGGTACTTCTGTCTGAGGCTCTTCCCACTTTCCCAGCCTCCTACACCTAGAAAGAGAGGCTCGTCTGAAAGAAAAGAGGCTTTAAGAGACGAGTGAGATGTGTCTTACCCTCTTGTCTAGACACATCTGACCCTGAACTCCAGCCAGTGAGATTGTGATTTTGAGCCAATAGTTGCAAAAACAGGGCCAAAAGGGGGAAGGGCTTGGCATCTCCGTGCCCCCCACTCCCGGGTTGTAGGGAGAGTGAGGGGAAGGTGCAGGAAAAGGTATTTATGGGCCGCCCGTAATTGTCAAAGCTCATCACTGTGGCTGCAGAGTTTGTTTTCTCTTCTCCAGAGTTTTTTAGTTTCCTGAGTGTTATCTTGGGAGTTTAGTGTATGTGTGTGTCCTTTGGTCTTGGGAAGCCTGGGAGTCATAACAACAACAACAACTCATCCTGGTCTGATGTCAAGGCTAATTTATACTTCCAAGTTGATGGCTTCATGCTACAGGACACCAGCTTTCTCCACTCTCCAAGCCCTCTGTCAGTTGCTCTCTAGAAAATAGTTGTATTGGAAGGCAAAAGACATGAGGGAGGCTGGCAATGGGGGCGGGGGGCACGTTGCCCCAGGCCCGGATGGGCAGTGTTTTCGAGTAGCAAATACAGTCTTGGCTGAGTAACGTCTGGGGAGTCCTCCAGCTGAGCAAAATTTTGTTTGTCCTAGGTCACCAGGAAGCAACAGGGACAGAGAAGTTGGGTGAGGAAGCTTAGGGGCCTTGTAATTGAGTCTGTGATAAACTAATTGCACAAATGTTTTCCGAAGAGAATGTTTCTCCCTTCTTTATGAGCAAATAGTCTGGCTGCTTTAGGGAGGGTGATAGAAAATTAGAGACCAGCTAAACCACTCACTTTCCAGAACAGAAAATAAAACCCAGAGAGTTGTTGAAGTTGAAGTGACTTGTCCAGGAGCACACATGCCCCTGTCAGCACAATCTGGGAGGAGATATGAGTTCTCCTAACTCCAGGCCAGCAATTGTTCTACTAATGGGAGATTTTCAAATTATTTTATTTTTGTGAACCGTGGATTCCTCCTCCCACGCCCCCTGCATGTGAGACTGTACGTGCTATAAAACAGATCGGTGGTCCTGCTGTGTGTCAAGTGGGGTGAGGGTCCCAGAGCCCTGTCTGCTCTGACTTTTTCAATGAATTTCTTGGGGTACCTTTGGGAGGCCCAAAGACTTCAGGATGCTGTCTGAAAAATCATAACACTCACATGAAAAGAGTAAGCCATCGAGAGAGTCTCTATAAGATGCTAGGCTCTCCTTTCCGAGTTTTACAGCAGTGGGGCCGCAGGACTCAAAATCTTTGCATAGCTCCCTCCTCGGCATGTGTGTCCTGCCAAATAGTATCTCTTGGCTCCTGGGCTTTTGAAAGGGGACCTTTGCTAGTGGAGGATGACTTCTTATTCACACCCCTCTCCCCTCTTGCAAAATTTGATCCTGCACCCTACTCATTTCCTCCCCCTTCCTTCCCCACCCCTTTAATTTCACCACCACTTCCCCCTTTCCCAGAGGGTTGCAGAGAAGGTGTGGGTCCATGTGAGACAGCTTGTTAGCCTTGTGGAACCCACAGGCAGGCTTGATGGTCTTATCCAAAGGCAGACTGCTTAGTCTGTGGGTCCAAGCATTCTATTTGGCATACACAGTTGTTCCAATTACTATTCTGTAGCAAAACAAACTCCTCTCACAAAACAACGCTTTTATTATGCTTCTGGACTCTGTGGGTCTCGGGAGTTTGGATAGCACACAGAAAAAATGGCTTGTTTCTGCTCATGATGTAAGGGGCCTCATCAGGGAAGACTTGGAGATACGAGTGACTCAGTGGCTGGGGGCTAGAATTACCTGGATCATCTTCACTCACACGTCTGATGGTTGCTGCTGGTTGTCAGCTGGGATCTCAGCTGGGCTGTCAGCCAGAACACCTACCTATGTATGGTCTCTCATTGTGGGCTAGTTTGGGCTTCCTCCCAAGATGGCGGCCAAGTGCTAAGATGGAGAGTCCCAAAAGAACCAGGAAACTATGTCACCTTTTATGACTGTATTAGATCATCAGACCTGACACAGTAAAGTACCACAAACAGCAGAATGATTGTCTCACCATTCTGAAGGCAGTGTTGGGTCCCTCTGAGGCTTGTGAAGGGGAATGTGCCCCAGACCTCTTATCTAGTCCCTGGTTGCCTCAGATGTCCCCTGGCTTACAGAGGCGTCATTCCAGCCTTCCATCTTCACATCTTCACATCGTCTCCCCTCTGTATACATCTGTTACTGTGTCCAAATGTCCCCCTTTTATGAGGACACCAGTCGCATTGGACGAGAGCCTACCTAATGACTTCATCTTAATTTGATCATCTGTAAAGACCCTGTTTCCAAATGAGGTCCTGTTCACAGGTGTGGGGTAGGAGTTCAACGTCTTTGGGGAGGACATAATTCAACCCATTACAGAGACCTAGCCTTGAGAGTCACAGAGCATCGCTTCTGCCTATAGTCACAAGGCCCTCCACCCAGTTTCAAGGGGAGGGAGCGTCCACACCAGCTCTCCATGGGAAGAGTGTCACAGGCGTGTAAAACGGGAGATGTTGCCGCAGTCATTTTTAGAAGATACAGTCTGCCACAACAGTGTTTAAAACACGTATATTTTTAGTTGCTAGTATTTAAGCATACGGGAAATTTACATAAAAACTTGATTTCTGGTTCTTGAGGCATCAGAAGGACCTGACAACATTGGGTGCTTATTTCCCCATGCCGGCAACCAGGGAGTGCCTCCCCCACCCCCACCAGGTGGGTGGGCCCTCCAGCTGCCCCACTCCCCCCTGTGCCCCCTGGTCCACTGTCAGTTGCCATCTAGTCTCTGTGCGGAACTGCTATTTCTCTTGCACTCAGCCTGGTTCTTTCATGAAGGTCCTTGCAGCCTCTCCCTGGGCAAGCACCCTCCCTGAGTGTGCCTCCCCACCCAAGGCTCTGCAGAGGAAGCTCCCGGGGGCAAACCTCCAGAACTTCCCCTAGGGTGAAATCTCCCTGTCAGGACCTGAACAATTCCACCCGGCCCCACCCCTGCCCTGAGAGCAGGCAGAAGGCAGCACAATAAGCCCTGTCTCTGATTCATGGCCCCAGTGTCTGCAGGACTGGTCCAGGCAGGACGACTGGGCTGGACAAGCACAGGCAACAGGCTGATTGCAGAGGGAAGGACAGGCTGGGGGCGGGAGGCTGCCCGGAAAACTGCAAACAGATGTGGTCATCATAGGCCCCCCTGGATGGGGTCCACTGGCCTCTTTCTGTCCCTCTACCACGAGTCTCTTTCCAAGAAATGACACCAGGGGCTACTTCTGGGGTGGTTTCCCTGACCTCCTGCCAATCCCATCCATTTGTATCTTCTAGAACAGTGGTTCTCAACCTTCCTAATACCGCAATGTATTTTCATTGTTACAAAGGAGTCACCACCCACAGGTTGAGAACCGCTGTTCTAGAACTTTTCCAGATATTCTCTGCTATTGGCCAAACCCTTTTGCAATAAATGCTGAGAAAGTAAACAATGCCAAGATTGCCAACGCTGTTTCTGTGTCACCCCAGGAGACTCAAATTGGAGCAATGATTTTTGACACAGGAGAGTCCACTGAGCGGAGAGCAGCCCTAGCCCTAGAGTCAGGGGCTGCTTCTTGCTGTTCTGGGCTCCTGCAGGAATGTGGGCAAGTCCCCTCTCCCCGAGGAGCTGAGCCCTCTTTAAGCTCAGTTGGGACAGACCCCAGGCATTAAGGATGTCCCTGAAGACCCTAGCTCTGCCACCTTGCACACCAACTTGGCCTCTCTGTGTCTTTTGCTCCTGATTTTGTAAGATTGAACGAGGTAATTTCTGCAAAGTCCTTTGCAAAGTGTCCGAGTGTGAGCTCTTGTTAGTATTCACATGTGTTCCTGATGCGTGTGTTTCCTCCATTTTGCATCATGCTGTTGGGGTCCAGAGCAATCGGGACTGGCGTCTCCCCTGCACGCCCAGACTGGAGCAGGGTGGGGTGCGGTGGGTCCGGGCACCAGGGTGGGAGCCTGCCCTTCCTCCCCTCTACCAGGCCCAGTGCCAGACCAGAAAGGGGCAGGTCCCGCCTCTATCCACAGATGGGCAGGCTATGCCTCTGTGCACCCCAAGTCCAATGCACCCAGTGCTCCCGAGACTCCCTGCCTTTACCCAGAGTCACAGCTGTTGGGGAGGGGCTCAAGAGTCCAAGTCACCAGCTGGGATAGAGTTACAGTCACCAGCCTCTGTGATTAATATTTTGCAAGTTGATGGCCTTTCCTGACCTCAAGGAATGACTGTTGTTTGTTTCTTAGTGAGGGTAGAGAGGATTCATAAAGGGGAGGAGGTTGGGAAGAAACAGGAAGACAAGTATCCTATCTACATAGTTGCCAATTTAATTCAGGGCAATTCAAGAATTGCCTTCCTTTCCTAGAGAAATCTTAGACTGCTGGGGGTTGGGGGTAGGAGAAGAAGGGAGCGGAAGGGAAGTTCAAGGTCCCAGCAGTGCCTCATGCTTGCTGGGACCCCACCAGCCTCCACCAGTTTACTGAACCTAGATTCCCAGAGATAAAAGATGCACATTGGAGCTCCCAGGACAGCTTCTCTCTCAAGCTCCGCTCTCTCCTTCTCTAGGGCTGCTGTAACAAATTAGCACAAACTGGGCCCTAAAACCAGCAAAGATCCATTTCCTGGCAGTCCTGGAAGGTGGAAGTCCCACATTAAGGTGTGAGCAGGGCCGTGCTCCCTCCACAGCTCCAGGGGAGGATCCTGCCCTGCCTGCCCCTCCTCCCTCCAGTGCACGTGGCCATGGGGACATCTCAGCTCCCAGCTGCATCTCTCCAATCTCTGCCTCTGTCTTCTCATGTTTTTTTCCATGTGTGGCTCCATGTGTCCTCTCTTCTTCCTGTAAGATCCCCTGTCACTGGACTTAGGGCCACCCGATCTAACAGGACCTCATCTTAACTAATTACATCTGCAAAGACTCTACTTCCAAATGAGGTCACATTCTGAGTTCCAAGTGGATGCAAATTTGGGGGGAACACTATACAACTACTCTACTACCCTTGAATACCTTATCTGGGGGTCACACCAGAACCCCACAGAGGTTCCAGCAAACGTGGATTGGACCATAGGCCACTTCAGACTGTAGTTGGTTAAATGCCTGAACCCACCTGTTTCTGTGCGGGCCCATGGCTAAGGATGATTGTTATAATTGTAAGCGATTCAGAAGAAATAACAACCAAAATGATATTTCCTTTCCTTACATGTGAAAATTATATACAATTCAAATTTCAGAGTCCATAAATAAAATTGGATTGGAATACAGCCATGCACATTTGTTTGTGTGCCGTGTGAGGCTGCCTCTGCCTTAGCGCAGAGACTCTGTGGCTCACAAAGCCTGAAGTATTTACTTTCTAGCCTTCTGGGGAAAGCATTCGCTGACCTGAGGACATTGCTATTCTGAAACAAAGTTTCCTGCCTAGACTGTGACCCAGTTTGAAGGTCTCTCCCTCTGGGTCAAGGAGCATCTGAACCCTGGGCGAAGGTTGCTCAGTGGTTAAGAGGGGGTCACAGTGACACCAGGCAGGCCTGGGTTCAAATCCCGGCTCTGGCATGTCCACGCAGGTCCTTTTCTCTCTGCATGCAGGAGTGTCTTTATCTCCAAGTAGGGAGGGGGGGACCTCACATTCTGGGGCTGCTGGGAGTATCCACAGGTGAGGCCTTTGGCAATGTTTACAAGCGCTGCACCTGCTTGCCAGAAGGGCTGCTGTTTCATGAAGCTCTAGTCGGCTTAAAAGGTCTTAGGTAACAGAAAGTCAAAGAACTCTTAAATTGTACAACACACCAGAAAATTCCACCCGTTATGGTGAAAAATCCCATAGGCCTCTCCTGTCCATGCTCACCTTCCCCTCTGCCCCACAGAGGGGCTGCCCCTTACAGACTACATCCCAGAACCCTCTGAACTCCTGTGGAGTTTGGACCATAAGAAGCCCAAGTGGGAGAATGGAAGGTGGCCAGAGAGCAAGGCTGGGAGCCATGGGCCCCCCAAGACTGGGGAGGTAATGACACCAGCTGGGGTCCTGGGGGCTGTGGTCCCTTAGCTTCCCAGCACCTCACCACAGCCTGGTGAGTGGTCTCTTTATTAAATGCTCCTCAAAGAAGCCCAATATGAGGACGCCAGTTCTTCCCAACTTCACCGATAGACTCTGAAAGCCTAGTCTAGCTCTCCCAAAGTTTCTAAGATTCCGAAATTTTCCACTGACATGCTTTCTGGCTAAGAAGAGTGCTGAGGCAGGGTGGAATACGGCTGGGTTAGGTAGTAGAAATCAGAATGACCCAAGTAGAATTGCTCCAAAAGCTCTGGGGAGATTCCACGTCAAGGTCATTTTATCTGTGAACAATGGCAGTAATTCCCTGCCTGTATAGAGCGTCGCATGGCTTACACATCCTGTTCACACACCATCTCCCTTCTAACACCCACTCACTTTCCTCTGAGGGATACAGAGCAGGGACCATCACTCTCATTTTCTGGAAGGAGAAAACTAAGGTCCTGAAAGGTTTGCATGAAGCCCCACAACAAGGTTAGAATTGGGACTTAACCCAGGCAGGTGGCTGTTTGAGCAAATGAAAACAGAGGATGCCAGGACGGCACCTGTGGCTCAAAGGAGTAGGGCACCGGCCCCATATATGGGAGGTGGTGGGTTCAAACCCAGCCCCCGCCCAAAACTGCAAAAAACAAACAAACAAAACACAGAGGATGCCTGGTTATATGTGAATTTTAGAGTTTATGTATTGTTTAAATGAATAATGTTTTGGGATAAGTATATCCCATGTAAAATATATTTGTATTTTATTTATTTATTTTTGAGACAGAGCATCAAGCTATAGCCCTGGGTAGAGTGCCGTGGCGTCACAGCTCACAGCAACCTCCAACTCCTGGGCTTAAGCCATTCTCTTGCTTCAGTCTCCCAAGTAGCTGGGACTACAGGCACCCGCCACAAAGCCTGGCTATTTTTTGGTTGTAGTTGTCATTGCTGTTTGGCAGGCCCCGGCTGGATTTGAACCCGCCAGCTCTGGTGTATGTGGCTGGCACCTTAGCTGCTTGAGCTACAGGTGCTGAGCCTATATTTTATTACTTTAACTGGCAACTCTAACTTGGGCCCAGGTTTCTGATATTCAAGGCCTATGTTTTCTGCTACAACAATGATGCTGACCCATAATAGGCTGAAGACAGCCTCTTAGCAGTGTAATTTCTCTCACATTTCACAAAAACTTGTCAGTCTTGGAGACTAGGAGCGGAGAAAAGTTGGAGGAAATTTCCTCCAAACATTAGTGAAGTCAGGGCAATTTCCTCCAGACATTAGTGAATGTGTCCCAGACCCTTCTGTTGGGAAAACTGGCATGGGATTAGCACAGACCCTCAAACAAAACCCTGGGTTTGAGAAGGTAGTCAGAGAACAAGCCTCCCTCTGAATTTGGGATCACAGCATCCCACCTGGTGGGCCAGGACTGAGTAGGAGATATAGCACAGGGTTAAAATTGACTTGCTGGTCCTCCCATGCCACCCCCAGCCCCAAATCACGGCTTGTGTCCAGGACATTGTCCACGTAGCTCTCCTCCCCTCCAACATGGCAGCCCCATGGCCCACCTGTGGGAGGGGCTTAAGCTGAGGGCCAGTAGTTGGCCTGGGAGCCAAGAAGGACAGCCCTGGTGGTTTGGGCCTTGCCCTCCTTCCAGGTGCAAAAAAGAAACAGGGAGTCTGGGGGCCTGGGGGTGAGCCCCTCTGGAGGTCACCTTTATCTAAGAGGTGGCCTCCCTCTACTTCCCACCATGAGTCAGAGGAGATGTTTCGCCCATCCCATTTATGGAGGCATAGTAAGACTAACAGAGGTTGAACTCAAGTTCAGGTGGAAGCTGGAATTAGTGGGAACCCAGGTTTGCCAAGCCCATGCTCTATAGTGTTAACCCCAAGGATAGTTACAAAAAATGAAAAAATGGGCAGCACTCATAGCTCAGTGAGTAGGGCGCCAGTCACATACACTGAGGCTGGCGGGTTGGAATCCGCCCCGGGCCAGCTAAAGCAACAATGACAACTACAACAGAAAAATAGTTGGGCGTTGTGCTGAGTGCCTCCCAGCTACTTGGAAGGCTGAGGCAAGAGAATCGCTTAAACCCAAGAATTTGAGGTTGCTACCCAGGGTGACAGCTTGAGACTCTGTATCAAAAAAAAAAAAAAAACAACAACAAAAAAAGAGTGAATGTGTCGAATTAGTTATGGACAAGAACTGTAAAATATTAGGTTAAAATAATATCTAGGATTCTGCTCTTGTATCAATCCATAATTTCTATATGTCCTTGCTTTACTGTAAAGAAACAGGCCAGGCACAGTGGCTCATGCCTGTAATCCTAGCACTTTGGTAGGCCAAGTTGGGAGGGTTGCTTGAAACCAGAAGTTCAAGATCAGCCTGGGCAACAGTGAGACCCGTCTCTACAGTAAATACATAAACAAACAAATAGAAACTGGAAAGCACTAGTGATAAAATTATAGGTGTGATTTATGCAAAGCAGGCAATAATAAAAAACTATCCTTTGAGCCCATTCTCATAAAAAAGAATAATGTTATGACCCAACATCAGATTGGCAAAGGAATTCACATTTGTGTGTTTTAAGTAAAAATAAAGTGTTTAAAAGTATATAAATGTAAGGACAAATTCCCTGCTTTTCCTGTGTCTCAATCAGTTGAGCACCCTCTATATGAATAAATGTCTGATGTGCATTATATAATCATGTGGATAATGCAGAATAAATATACCCAGGAATGGCATTAAATGCACAATTAAAATTATTTCTCCATCACTCTCTCTCATTTGAGTTCATGTGATTTCATGTACGTGAGATAAACGTGGTATAATGAAGCCCCACTGTATTCAGAAATTCAGCCATCTAACCCTGGCTCGATTAAGTGGTTTGGGCCACCAAACACACAGGGTTTCTCATAGCAGCAGGATCACTGGGACCTGAGATGCTAGCTTTATAGAAATGAAAGTAAGGGTTCTCAAGGAACTTGACTTAAAATATGGGAGGCAGCAAACGTCTCAGAGCCAGACTTAAGTACCTAACTTGTCTCTACCAGTTCCCAAGGGCAAGTCACTTAAACACTCTCTGCTCCAGGTTCCCTTCGAGAGGGTTTCCACATGTTAACATGTTATGCGTAAAGGGGTCAGCACAGTGCCCGGCACAGGGTGAATGCTGTGTTAGAAGTGTTAGCCAAGGCTATTATTTGTATGATTATTATTCACTGTCATTTGCATAATGCATCTGAGAAGTTCTTATCCTAAAAGTTTAAAACAAATAGAATACTACATTTCCCTTGAAGGCACAGGTGTCAACTCACCTGTACATTAAGAGCGCAGACAGACTGGACTGTGACTCTGCAGAAGCTCAGCATGGCTATACAAGCTATGTGGGGAAGGGGGTGCCCCGTTCACCTTCCGGGGAGAAAAAGAATAAATGTTGCCTCAAAATTCCAAAACAAAAGAGTTTATTTATAAAATACTGACAGTTTGACAGGACATGGCACTTCTCATGGTATATTTCAAACCAATTTCTTTCTTACCTTTCATTTAAAAAATAAACCTGCTAACGAGCTATATGACATAGATATATATATATTTTTTATTACAGATAGACACCTGCCATAACGAATATTCTCCCCGTAATTTTTCATTATATCTTTTAAATCAAAAAATAAAGATTTGTGTTGAATTTTTTTGTTTGTTTGGAGTCTGTAGGGGTGAGGAAAGGTAACACATTTAAATGCTTTTGGTCATTCTTATGGAAACAAAGAGAAGGGGAGGTGGTCCCAAGGGGTCACCTGTGCTCAGGTGCTCAGGGGTGCTGTGTGCACATGTCCACGGGCGCCCCAGCCAGGGGCCACACAGAGGCACCAGGGAGTGGGTGGTGGCTGCTCAGAGGGTCTTCCTCTCCATCTCCTGCCCACTGGCCTCCCCGCCAGTGGAGGCACCGTCAGATGTGCACTCTGGGAAGGGGAGGGAAAGCCCCCACCCAGCCAGAGTGACGCTATGGTGAGGCTCTGGCACCTTTAGAAGCGCTGCCCAGGGAGATGTGGGCAGCAACAGAAGGCCTCAAGGCAGCATGCGCTGTGCGGGGCAGTCCCGCTGTGCCCTTGTTTCCTCTGAATCTTGGCAGTGTCAGGTTTAGGGTAGGAACTGTTATGGGAGGGGAGAACACGGGGAGGCAGCCTGGGTCTGCAAACTCCCTGGAACCCTTGGAGGAAGGTGCTTCCGGAGCCCACAGCAGTTTTTTTTGGTTTCTCTCGGCAGTCTGGGTGTAGCAATGACGTGAACTCCGGAGGCGCAGCCAGGAGGGTGAAAGAGCAGCCCTGGTGTGCCCAGCCTGGGTTCCTGGGTGCCACACTGGGAGATTTCCTTAGGGCACAATGAGGCAATGCCAAGGGTGCCCGGTGTGTCCTGGCGGAAACCCTGCTTCTGGTGAAGTCATACGAGCAGGGCCCTGGCATTGTTGGCTCAGGAAATCAAAGGCCAAGAAGACTCCACATTATCCATGGGCAGTGCCCACCGCCACTTTCTAATGTGGCCAGAGGTCTGGGAGGAGGGCTGGGAACCTCCACTTCCCCCCAGCAGATATGTAAACAAGGGCAAAGACATGTCTTCTTAAAGACTCTAGAGTTTCACAGCTGGAAACTGGGGCTTCCAGATGTGGCTGGGGTGGTGGAGGCAATATTTCAGATGGGTGGGCACTGGCTAAGTGTGGGGCTTTAATTTTGACCTCATGCACTCATCTTAGATTCTGGTTGGCACAGAGTCCTTGCCCTCTCAGACAACAGATCCCCAGGTGCAAGTGACCCAGGCCGCCCATGCCTCCTCGGGGGACACAGCTTGGGCTATCAGAGGGAGTTGCAAGAGCCTCTTTGCTCACATTCATAGGTGTGTGTGATCTGTGTATATCTGTGTGTGCACTTCATGAGCACAGCTGTGCACCTGCACCTCACTGCATGTGCACACACGCATTGGCACGGATGCACGTGAGTGTGTGAGGAGAGGGTGGAGGAAAATCTTAGTGCACCAAATGGTTCATTAAAGGCAAAGGAAAATCGGCCTCATGTGCAGTTTATACACACACAACACGACGTTTTTACTCACCCCTCCCTCCTCCCTGCCAAATCCTGCACTGGCTGGGATAAAATAATTCCCTAATGCAAACTGAGAACGTCCTTAAATGGTTACACACTTGGAAGATAGGGAAAAGAATGAAGTTGTTAAAAAATAAAAAATGAGAGAAAAGAAAGCACAGCACGTGCTCAGGTGGGCAGCTGCAGATGTGCTGCTATGGAGATGCCAGATGCTGCAGAGGGGCCGCGGGGGCTGGCGGGGTGGGGGTGGGGTGTCCAGCTAACAGGTCAGAGGGGCCCTGAAGCACCTTAGTTCCTGAAGGAGCAAAACCTCAGCCCTTTGACCTCCCCTGGGGGAAGCATTCCTTCCACGACCCCTTTGGTGGAGAAACCACTGATGGAGCCCTGGAGCTGGGTCAGCCTGTCTGTGGAGCTGCCTTGCCTTTCAACATATCCCAGTGCACGTTTCCTGGGGGCCAAGTGTGTTGGGAAAAGCCTATGGCTGGGTGCACCCTTTCCTGGGCCTGGACCCTGACTTCTTTCCTTAGTCACCATTACGCAGTGTCTGATTTGGGGCTGGTATGAGGGTGTGTGCACGTGTGTGTGTGTGTGTGTGTGTGTGTGGAGATGCAGGCTCTCTCCCCACTTTGGTTTGCTTCTGAAATCTCCCTCCCCTCAGCGGGGCCAACAGGGTCTGTGCTGAGCACATCCAGGGAGCCCTGCGTCTCCTACTCATCCCCAGTGGGCCTCGGGCCAGCTTCCCAGGGCTGGCCAGGATTGTAGAGGGGCCTTGGACAGCCAGGGGAATCAGAGAGGCTCCTCCCCAAACCCCTGTGTCCGGAAGGACTAAGTGGGTGGGAAGATCCAGGCCACCAGAAGTGGCTTTTTAAAGAACATTCCTTGGCACGGTTTGTGTGTGTAAAAGTTTTCCCTCCCACCAGCTATTCTGGTCCCTCGGTCCCATCTGACCTGGCCTGGCCTGGCTGTGCATCTTGTTGGCCTGGCTGTGCATCTTGAACTGGGCTTCCTGAACTACCCTTCAGCGTTCCCAGCCCTGGCTGGGCGGAGGACAGCCCGGAGAACTCTGGGTGCCCCAGACTCTGCACCAGCCTGGCCTCCTCGCTGGGCTCCTGTGCCTCTGTGCTTAGGAGGCTGTGGGTTCAGAGAAAAAGGGACATAGATCTGAAAATGAGGACCCAGAGGGATTTCTTTTGGAGAGGATCCACAGACTTTTTTCCCTTGCAAATGCATGGGAGGGGTGTGTGTGCGTGTATGTTGGCAGGAACATACCTATCCAGGGGATAGTGATATCTGCTCAGGTGGAGGTTCCTCAGCCCCCTAGCTCCCCACCCTAGGCAAGCCTAATTTCCTTGTTTTAGCAGCTCCCATTTTCCTCCTCATTTAAGAATGGGAAAGGTAGTACCTGGATTGGAAGGAAGAGAACAGTCAAAGCTTCAATCTCATCTTCCTGATTTCCTGCAATGCATTTTCCCATAGTCTCCAGGCAGCCACCTTACACCCATGCCCTCCCCCCAAACCCCAAGCCTTCACCTCTCCTAGTCCTTGCTCAGGAAAGTGAATTCCAGCAAAAGGAGGCCGGGTTCAGTCCTGGGGGAAGTGTCCCTCAGCCCTCAGGGCCCTTTTCCTTTGATTCACAATTTAAAAAATAAATGCAGGAACAAGGAAGTAGCTAAGCAAATTCTTACCCTTTAGTTTTTTTTGTTTTTGTTTTTTCCTTTTTCTAAATAAACCAAATGCTTGTGGAGAAGCTGAGTCAGGGAGGCAGGCAGAAGAGGCTGCCGAGACAGGGCAGGTATTTGGGCACGGCCATCTGATGCCTGCCAGCCATGGGGATGGCGCAGGGAAGGAGAGGTGGGGGCAGAGAGAAGGCAGGATTTGCCTCTGGGAACGCCCATCTTTTTTGCACAGGAGCTACAGCAGCTGACCCGGACTTCCAGCACACGTTAGAAGCGGGCAGCTGGCTGGATGTCCAGAAGCTTCTACCTCCCTCAGCCATGACCTCCTGACAGCCCTCCGGTCCTTTGCTTTCTCTCCCCCTCTCTCTCCAGGGGCCCAACCCATTTGGTGCCCGCAAGGCAGGGACATGGCCACTCCCCAGCTCTGTGCAATTCCCAAAGGAGCAGGGAAGCCCCGATCTGGCGGAATAACCACTGGCCACACTCTTCATGGTTTTCTCCCCCTTCTCAACACTGGCTTTGCTGGTCCTGGAATTTCTGGACAAATAAACTTGGGAGGTGAAGAGTTGACTTGGTTTCTTGGTGTTTTTGTTTTCTGGCAGGCAGTGGGAGGAGGAGTGAGGGAGGAGCTTGGTTTTTCTTTCTTTTTTTTTTCTCTTCTGTTGTCAAACAAATGATGAAAATCCTGCTATGGGAGCCCGGGAACCAGGAGCGAGGCTGCTGGGGGGACGGTAGAGGGTGCTCTGCTGACTTGGGGGGTTCGGGGGGTTTTGGGGCGTTGGAGTCCGGCTGGCCTTGGGCCGGAAGAGGCTGCCCTGCTGGGTGCTGTTGCTGTTGGCGATGGTGGTGTGGTCCGGCTCGCCCGAGTCGCTCTCCGTGTAACTGTATGCCTGGGCCCGTGAGATGCCTTTCTGCTGCCGCCGCCATGAGTTGTAATAAGTGGGGTCGCTGATGTAGTGGTTCACAAAAGAGTGGGCCTTCTGGTGGCTTGAATCGACCTCGTACTCACTGTCACTTCCCTGGGAGGACACAAAATCAGGGTATATCAGTGGCCCCACAGGGACAGGATATTGTAATCAGGGCTGAAAGCACAGACCACTGGTTCGAATCTCTGCCCTACTTCTTTCAAAACTTGGGCTGTGGGCATCTCAAACATTCTTACCATCACAGGGGGATAAGTCCCTCTGTGCCACATTCTGTCTCCTTTACAGCAGATTTTAGACATGAAGCGCCTACTACAGTGTTGGCACCAAACACTTGATGTAGCGCTAACCTTTGTTTTCGTTCTTTTTTAAAAATTTGAGACAGAGTCTCATTCTACAGCTCAGGCTAGAGGGCTGTGGCATCATCATAGCTCACAGCAACCTCAAACTCCTGGGCTCCAGTGAGCCCTCCTACCTCAGCCTCCCGAGCAGCTGGGACTACAGGCTTGCACCACCATGCCTGGCTACTTTTTTCCATTTTTAGTAGCAATGGGCGTTTCACTCTTGCTCAGGCTGGTCTTGAATTACTGAGATAAAGGGATCCTCCCACCTTGGCCTCCCAGAGTGCTAGGATTACAGGTGTGAGCCATCTCACCTGCTCTAGCCTTTTTTTTTTCAATTGAAGTGAGTTTCACATAACCTCGAGTGAACCATGTTAAACAAGTGCCTGATTCAGTGTCATTTAGTACTTCAAAATGTTTTGCAAGCATCACTTCTGTCTAGTTCCAAATCCCTCTCACCACTCTTTCCCTTTTCCCATCCTCCTAGTCACCTCGGCCCTCTCCTCTGTCTCCTGGAATTTACCTATTCTGGATATTTCAGATAAGTGAAATCATACAATGTGTGGCCTTTTGTGTCTGGCCTCCCTGCGGCAGTGGAATGTTTTCAAAATTCATCCACAACATACTGAGTTCTCATCTCTGTCCAGCCAACCCCGGAATAAGAGGCTCCAGTTAGTGAGAAAATGCTGGTGCCTACCCCTGTGTATTCCAAAATAAAAGCAACACTCAGTTATAAAATAAGCATGGAAAAAACATCAACAGAAGTTCTGAATTTTCATGCAATGATAACCTCAAAGCTTTTTTTCTTTGAAAATATGAAATATTAAATTATTCTTTTTTTTTTTTTTGATACTTTGGTATCCTAGGCACAGGTTTCATCTCCCTATAGGGGACATCAGCCCGAGACAAGAGTCAATCTGGGTTTCAAAGTAAAATCTGAATTGTGGATCTAAAAATATCACACATACCCCCCACCCTGAGCTCCCAGCAATGTTTTGAAAACTAATAAGACAACAGATGGGGCCGCCCTCACAAGTCTCTGGAAGAGAAGTGCTCTGATTTCAGCGAACAGCACACACTCAGTGAAATGCAGCTCGGGGGACCCCACCCAGGCTTCCTTGCCCTGGCCTAGCTAGGGCCTGAGGGCAGTTATCAAATTATGTCAACCTAAGGAAAACTTATTATGGGCAGTGGTGAGGTGGGGGCAGAAAACCCAGCTTGCCTGATACAAATGAATTTGGGATGGCCATCTGTGTTCTGCTTTATGGGTAAATATGGAGTGCTGAGTTTGGCCAAATAACTTGTTCTCAGGAACTCAGGTCTTTCATAACATTGGGACCTTGAGAGACAGAGCTACGGTGCATAGAACCATACTGGTACCAACTGCCCAGAGCGGGGGCCTTGCCTGACAGCATGAACTGCCGACCTACACCAGCCCCATCACCCCGGTCAGTGTTCACACCTCTGGGCTGCAGCTACCTGAGCACCAAGGCTGTGTGCTACTGTGGCCATGTGAGTGGGGACCAGAACACCAGTGCAGACAGGGTGAAGGTTTTTGCTTAGGAAACCATCTAGCTGGGCTTGAACTCAGATCTCCCTGACTTCCAAAAGCCACGGAGATCCTCACTCCCACACTCCTGCCTGGGGCCCGCAGGACAGGAATGAGAGCCTCTTCCCTCCTATTGTGGGTGGGGGGATAAATGCACCTGAGCCCACCTGCTAATTTATGCCCTCTGGCTTCTCCCCTCCCTCTTCTCACCCCTCCTCAACCCCAGCCACTCTCCTTACTGACCCCCAACCCCAGCAGATTACACCACCACCACCTCCATCCTCTTGGCGGCCAGAACTGGCTGGCCAAGACAATGGAAAGTCCCTGGGCCTTCTCCCCATGACGCAAAGCCAGGGTACAAGTCCCTTTCTGTGCCCACGGCCCAGCTGCGGGCCCAGGAGAACAAAGGGGGTGCACACAGGCAGGGTGGCAACCTGGGACCAAGCCGAAAGCATCTGAGTGAGCAGTGTGGTTGCTGCGAGGCCTGAGGCTGAAGGTCTGGGGATGTGGGGGGCAGAGGGACACCCTGGAGTTTTCTCCTCTTCAGGTTGGGTCTCCCTACCCATTCATCAGCTGGAGTAGTTGCTGGCATTGTTCCCCGAAGTTCTAGAATTTTGGCTAGCCCCAGGCCTCAGCTGTGGAGAGCAACCCCCAGGTCACTGTGGGCCCCCATTTTACAATGAAGGATTTCTGGGGTGAGAGGTGGTTATGGCCCTGTGAAGCTTCTGTTCCAGCTGTGCTCAGCAAGGTGTTTGGAGCCACCACTCAGCCTCAGTGTCCTTGTTGTGAATGGGCAGATCTCACAGTGCAAAGAACTATTTAGGAGAGAGTGAGGGTGGGCCTCTTCAGGAGGGGGAGTGAGCAGCCTAGAAGCCCCCCTGGATCAGTGGGGCCAGAGCCAAGTGGGGGAGGCTGACTCAGCATTCAGGCAGCTGGGAAGGGAGAGGAAGGTTTAGCTCCTGCCCCTACACCCCAAGAGACGTGCCAAGAGGGGGCACATCTGGCCCGGAAGTGGCGGGGAGCGGGCCTCTCTGGCCCTCCCAGGGACCCATTCATGCAGGATCATCATGGCACTGGCTGTCTGCAGACCACCTACTGGGTGCCAGGCACCCTGTGGGCAGCAACCTGCGAGGATGGAGGCACAAAGAGGGGCAGCTGGGAACCAAACCGAGCTGTGCTGCAGGAGCGGCCGGGCTGGCTGCAGAGCCTGCTCTGCCCTCTCTCACCAGCTCTCCAAAGACCAGGGAGGGGGTCTTTGCATCAGCGACTGCTGATCCCGCCTTCAACTCTGTGAACATCTGTTTCTTTTCGGGGTGGGGGTGGGGTGAGAAGAAAGAAAGTGAGGGGGGACCAGGGGCTCCTATTGCAGCTTTCAACTCTCATGGGCCTTGATAATTGAATGCAGCTTCCCAGGAACTGGCTCAGCACAAAGGGGGCCTTTCAGGGGCTGCCCCGCCAGACCGCCAGGCAATCAAGCTTCAGCTCCCTAGTCCCTTAACAGCCCCTCAAAGCCACTCAATCAGCAATTATCAGAGTCTGGGGAGGGCAGCACAGACTCCAGGCCTGGTGATGGCAGTGGGGAGGGGGCCAGAAAGAAGGAGGACCCTGGAGAAAAGCGGGGGCAGAACTAAGCCCTTTCACTTTTTTGTTCATCTTCAGCCCTCATGATCCGGCAGCAGACCCCACAGGCAACGGGCAGGGGACCCTTACGTTGCTGAATCTCATGAAGTCTGGGAGGGATGTGTTACTCTTGATGACACTGGGAGGGATGTGTTACTCTTGATGACACAGAAGTCACCCTGTGCAGCTCCTTTGGAGTCTGGAAGCTAGAGCCCCCTCCCACATCTGCGGTCCCAGGGCCTCTTTAGCACCAATTCTAGCCTGAAGCTGGCAGCACCTCTGTGCTGGTCTCCTGGCCTGTGACCTCGGATGCCCTTACCCTGGAGCCAGCTGGGGCCCGCCCTGATTAAAGGTGGGGGTGGGGGTGATGTGCTGAATGTCTCTGGGTTCCTCTGAAAAACCTCACTCAAAGCCCCTCAAGGCAGTGTTGTTGGGGCCCTGGGTTTCCTGTGCTAAGACAGCTGGAAATTTGCCAGGAATGTCCTTTGAAAAATGCCAGCTCAGACATAATATCGAGTGTGCTCCTTACACCCTTATAGGTAAAGTGACAGCCAATGTGTGCCTGCCCCTCAGCTGTCACAGATGTCTGTGGCCAGGGGCTTCTCTGGAGGCCACTGAGGTGAGGCTGGAGGCAGTGAAGGCCTCTCTCTTTCAGTCTCCACCCCATGCCAGGCAGCCAGGAAAGGGCAGGTTGCAGGAGGCATGGCCTTCAGAGTCAGCGGGCCCTAGATCTGAATCCCAGCTGCCAAACTTCTGAGCTCTGTGATTGAGGACAGCTTCTTGGCTTCTCTGAGCCTTGGTTTCCCCAACTGTTAAATGGGGATATCCCACTTGAATGGCGGGTGTTTGAGGTTAAATTAGAACATGCAAAACACGGGGCTTGGCACATAGCAGGAGCCCCGTGTGTAGCCGTGTGTCACGCTCCCTGGACTTTCTCTGCCCTGTAGTGTGTTTTGAGTTCGGCATATGTTTGGGTTTTGAGTTCGGCATATGTTTGGGCTGCCAGAGTCTGTGCGGGTCGGGCCATGGAGAAAAAAGAGGGGCGGCCTCTGCTGAGCCTATGAGATGCATCACAACCAGATGGACAAGTGACAAACATGGTTAAAAGGTCAGAGCCACTCAGCAGAGGGCAATGACAGATTGTGACCATCGCTGCAGCCATCCTGGAACCCACACGGCTCCCTTCTACACATGAACTAGTTGCTCGGCAAATAAACGCCCCCTCCTCCAGGCAGAACTGAGACCCCAGGTGGAGGGGCCCCTTCCCTGAGGTCTCACAGCACTTTGTCTGCCCCTGCACCACAGGAAATAGACTTTTCCTCACTAGTTTCTTCCTGAAGTCGCCAAGGGTTCCATAATATTTTAATGAGAAATGAAAATGTGATTATTTACACATAGACGGTCTAGATTTAAGCCACTATAATGCAACCTTTGTAAGAGTTTGACTTGACCTCTACTGTAGACGCTCATTTATAGTAGAACAAATACCATATTTCTCATGTATATTGCACTTTTTGGCTCAGATTTTTTTTTTTTTTTTGTAGAGACAGAGTCTCACTTTATGGCCCTCGGTAAAGTGCCATGGCATCACAGCTCACAGCAACCTCCAACTCCTGGGCTTAAGCGATTCTCTTGCCTCAGCCTCCCAAGTAGCTGGGACTACAGGCACCCGCCACAACGCCGGGCTATTTTTTGGTTGCAGTTCAGCTGGGGCCGGGTTTGAACCCGCCACCCTCGGTATATGGGGCCGGCGCCTTACTGACTGAGCCGCAGGCGCCACCCTTCAGATTTTTTTTTTTTCCCCCCCCCGTACGAGACAGAATCTCACTTTGTTGCCCTCGGTAGAGTGCTATGGCTTCACAGTTCACAGCAACCTCTAGCTCTTGGGCTTAGGTGATTCTCTTGCCTCAGCCTCCAGAGTAGCTGGGACTATAGGCGCCCACCACAACACTTGGCTATTTTTTTGTTGCAGTTTGGCCGGGGTCAGGTTCAAACCCACCACTCTCGGTGTATGGGGCGGGTGCCCCTACCCACTGAGCCAGAGGTGCTGCCCTTGGCTCAGATTTTTGAGGGTAAAAATAAGGATAGTAGCACAGGGTGTCCCTAAAGTCACCATACATAGGAAAAATGGAAAATTGTCACTCTATGTGCCTTTACAAAGAGGTGAAACTATTTTGTAAATAAAACAATTACCTACACACAAACAAAAATTTGAATTAAAAATTTAAAAGATAAGACTTTTTTCATGAAAGTTTGGGCCAAAAATGTGGGCATGCATTATATACAGGAGAGCATTTTACAAGGCAAAATATGGTGGCTGTTGAGTAAACTCACCAAGGAATGAATGAATGAACTCCGTGGAGAGCCAAACCATCACTTACTCCTCACAGGTGCCACAGGGGGTCTCACCTGTGCAGTGTATAGGGCAGAGGTAACTGGAAGGTGTGGGGCTTCCTGACTCACTCTGTCTCTGTCTTTACCTGCAAACAGCTCTCATACCACTATTTGTGGTTTCAACAAATAGTACTGAAAATATGATTCATCCTATATATTTTCTTCTCACTTTTCATATAAGCTTAATTCTATTACAATGTGCTTGAAGGGGCTGTCCATCCATGATATTGTAAAGAATTGAAGATCAAGATTGGAAGGCGTGTATCATTGGCCTGGAATCTCCTTTTTTGTTGAGATTTATCTGTATGGTAAATACATATTTTTCTCTACCAAACTTGGGCTCTTATTTTGAAAACAGCTGGAATGCTGCCGCACTGCAGTTTTAGAAGCTCCATCAACAAGCCATGGGCTCTTTCAGTCTCCAGTCTCTAGGCACACCTCCCCTCGGCCTGGCGCCCCTTCTGTGCTCCTGGAGACACAGCTCAACTCTACCCTTAGCCCCTTCTCAGGGAGCCAGGCCCTCTCTCCTCTAGCCCCTCACCCACACTGGATTTGGCCTTTCTCACATCTTATAGTTGTGTGTTTGTTTATAGGTCAGATTGACTTCCTGTTTATTACCATATCACAGGGAAGTGGCTAGGCAGATTTCTGCCAGTTTTGGAATTCGCGATTTGGGTGGTCTGACTTAGAATATAAACCAGGCTGGTGTGTACAGAACTCACTCTTAGGAGTGAAGGGGGAAGGGAGCCTTCAACAAGGTAGGTGATCACTCTCCTAAGCAGCCAAAACTGAGCAGCCCACATCTGAGTGGCAGCTGGGCCTTAGGGACGTGCTGTGAATGAAGTGTCACAGGCAGGGTAACTTCCAGCAAGCGGCCCCATCATCAGCTCCAAATGAAAGTCATAGGGGTGGTTGCTCTGCACCCCAGAAACGGCAAGATGGCCCAGCAGCTTTGCACCTGCGCCAGTGAGCAGCAGCAGGAATGACGTCTCTGAGGGAGGCCAGTGCTAGGCATGTGTGTAGGATAATATTTAGAAATAAACATATCCTGCTTCAAGCACACAAACTCAGTGTGAGTTTAAAACGGTCACACAACAATGTGCTTCAAAAATAAGCATTGAGAAGTCAGTGTCTGTCTCTCCCTCCACACCCACTGGAGCTGGGCTCACTGTCTAGGGAAGATGTGGACACTCAGGCTGAGCTGCTGCTAAGACACAAGACCCAGGAGCATGGAGGAGAGACCCCCAAGCTGAAGCAGGTCCCCTTATCCCCTCACTCAGTCAGAAACAGCTCTGTCATCACAGAATCATAGAGCAGTCTGCCTGGGCACTCTTGGTGACAATTGGGGGCTATTCACCGCCAGCATGGGAGCAATTTAACAGTTAACAGTGGGTACAGAATACCAGGGCCGTGGGATGGGGGGACACAGGGGACCAAAGCCTTCCGAGCTGAACGTTCTCAGTGTCTTCCTGGGCTTTCCTTCTATGAAGAAGCCAGTGCTGGCCACAGCCTCCTAGGACCTAGACTACCCATGGTGACCCTGCAGCTGAGTGCCTGGTTTTCAAGAACAATTCTAGAGCAAACAGACCCAAACTGTCCTGGGTACATTTTCAAGAGCCCTGTGATGAGCCTAGCACTGCACCACCCTGGCCACAGCTCAGTTAACGTAGTCCCCATGACAGCCTCTGGATGGCCCTGCGCTGTGTGGGTGAGGGGCTGTGACGGGCCTCCCAGGTCAGAATCATTAAGGGGCAGGTGTCAGGACTCACACCCTGCACTGGCACCTAACCATGACAATGTGCTACTCTCCAAAAGAGTGTCTCCTAAGCAGCCCTCAGGGAAGGCCCGAAGGGCCCTCCTGGTGACCTCATTGTCTAAAGCTGCTAGGATTTGGGAAGGACTCTAGTGCCTAGAGCACTTCCTTTGAGTTTCTTTGTTCTTTGAGGGTGAGTTTGGGGTTTTTTTTTTAGAAAACCCATAGTTACTTGTCAAATGCACCAGATTACAGGAGTGAAGGTGAGTATCTGGTTCTCTCAAGTATCTCCTCAGCGGGTTCTGAAGGCTTTTCCAGAAAGCTCTGCAGTGAGGGTGACATGACTGGCCCGTGGGTGGGGCTCTGGGACAGGGTAGGACCTGGAGGTGGCTGACTGTAGCCAGAAGACCTGTGTGCAGTGTCTGGCCCTGAAATGCCAGAGCTGCAACCCCAGCTAGTACTTTCTGTCTTTTGGAGCCGAGCCAACTTGGACTATAGGCACCTGCCGCAACGCCCCGCTATTTTTTAGAGACAGGGTCTCGCTTTTGCTCAGTCTGGTCTCCAACTGGTGAGCTCAAGCGGTCCACCTGCCTTGGCCTCCCAGAGTGCCAGGATTACCGCATGAGCCACGGTGCTCATCAGTGTTACTCTGAAGGGGCCACGCTTCTTTGAATGTGTGAGTCTGGGTGTTGGTCAGGAAGGAGCAATAACTTTGCAGCCCCAAATCTTCGTTTCTCTATCCTGGGGACCTGTACTTGCTATTGAGTCCATTCTGGTGGTTAGCTTTTCATTCTTTTAATGACTAGTGACAGAAGGCCCAGGTACCATGTACCGTTTAAGACACTACAGATTCAACGGTGATCAGAAACATCACAAGTTCCTGCCTCTGTGGAACTTGGCTTTCTGAGTAAGTAAGCCTACGCCAACCAGGCCTCGCGGGACTCAAACCTTGAACCATGACGACCTCTGCAGGTCTCCAGAGCCTGGACTATGGTTGCCTGCCCTCAAGGCGGCTGCTTTCTGCACCCAGGAAGCCTCCTCTCTCTAGGGCATGTGCTCCATGGGAGTGACTGCTCCAAGTTGCTATGGAAACAGTGTTCCCTTGATGGGCTTGTTCTGAATAAGTCAGATGGAAGGCCAAGTGGGGATTTTTGGCACTCTTTGTCCGCCTGGGGAATAGCTTCTGAAGCAGGATGCTCTTCAGTTCAGGGGCTTTTCTCTTGGCCACTGCATCAAAGCTGGGGGGGGGGCCCAGCATGGCCCCATGGCCAAGGGATGATTCTGTGTCCCTCTGAGGGTCCTTCAGACTCATGCAGAGATGGTGACAACAGGCTTGTGAGATACCCGGGCAGTATCTTCTGCATTCAAAGGGCTCACTGCCCAATAGGTCAGTGCATAGACAAAGGGGGCGGAATAATAATGTCCTCTGCATAAGGCCAAGGTCCAGAGTGGCCAGACAGGGTCACACAGGAAGTCCTTCCTACCAGCCATCCCTCTGCATTGACAGAGGAATCCTGTATCACAGCCCCACGAGCAGAAGGAGTTCCTTTTGGCTTTCTGACTTCTACCTGGACTGTTTAGAGTTGAATGCTGGTTGCCAACTTTGTGGGGAAGAAAAAATTATACTTGAGGAAAAGGACCCAGGCCCCTGTGGGCTGACCTCGTGAGTCCCTAATATCAATGTGGCTGCCCATGGGCTCAGGGCAGCTCTACCCCTCCACTGAGTCCCAGCTAGACTAAGCCAGTCTAAGTTGGGGTCTCTCTCCCTGCCAGCTCTGAGCTAGGGGGTTAGGTCCAGCCTTCCCAGCTCTGCCAAGCCCCTCAGTAACCCTGGAGCCGAATAAACAGCAGCAAGTGAGAGGCTTGAGCCCGCAGCTTGCACCGACCCCGGGCTTCCAGGCACCTTCGGCCCGGACAACAGCCCTGCTTCCTGCTGGCACATCTTCTTTTGCCTCCTCTCCCAGGACTGGGCAGAAAGGTCCAGGGCATGGGATACAGTGGCCTTTGGTGTCCCCTTCCTTAGCAACTACCAGGCTTGGCCGAGGCCCGGGGAGAAAAGCTGCAACGTGGCATGGCTGGAACGCACTCAATGCCTCCCTCATGACCTGGGACAGCGTCCCCGAGTGACCCAGCTAATGGCAGCTCCCTAAAGCTCTGTGTCCTCTCAGTATAAAAGCTGCCATTGGCTGCATGGATGCCACGTGCCGTGCTCCGTGCTGAGCCCTCCTGTGCCTCATCTCGCAGATGTCCCTGCAGCCCCCTGAGAGAGTCTTCTCATCCCTTCCTGTTCTATAGATGGAGAAACTGCAGCTTAAAGAGGCTACTACCCGCGATGCCCAGCGCGCAGGCAGCAAAGCCGGGGCTCAAACTCAGGTCCAAACCTCCAAAGCTTAATGCCTTGCTGGTCTACACTGCCTCCCACCCTCAGGCTGCAGGGCACTGATCTGAGTAGTTAAGGTGAGCATTTGCTCAAGCCTCTGGTTGTTCAGTGCAGGGCTAGAGGTCAGCCTTCTCCTTGGAGTGTCCCTCTCTGTGCCTTCAGCATGCGTCATTGTAGGCCAGGCCTGCTGAGTAACTGAGCACATGGGGTGACTGCTGCCAGCCTAGAGAACCGTGCTGTCTCATGGGGACCTCGTATGATCAAGGTTCCAGGGACCCCACTGGCACTGGGTGCAGACTCGGAGCAGAACTCAGGAGGTGGCAGCTGGTCCACATATGACTTCGGGGTAGTTCCCTGGGCCCCTTAGTCTGTATGGCCCCATAGGGGAAGGAAGGAAGAAGCCGGGGTGCCCACTCCGAAGCTATATCCTTTCACTGCCCCACTGCCCTCTCCAGGGCACCTGGCCCTCCTCCCCTTACCTGAGAGTCGGAGATTTCTGAGGGCTTCTCCGTCAGGCTGCTGCTCTCTGCGGGGATGAGGTCATTGTATTTAGTGACATCCTCATCGGAGTAGTGGAGGCTGCCTGGGCTGGGCCGGGGAGGAGATCTGGAGAAAGAGCAGAGAAGTGGGGCTGAGAAATGGCTCCACTCAGCTGCCCCTGCCAGGAGACCACAGCAAGGCCTGGGGCAAGTGCCCACGAGTCCCCTCCACCCCGTGCTCCTCTTCCTCCCTGTGTCCACTTCACAGAGAATGGGCTTTGGAGAAAAGAGTCTGGAGGAGGATGAGGAGAGAAAAATGAGGTGTCTGCTCACTCTGGGGGAGGAAAATGTCACCATGGCTGGGTTCAGGGCCCCAAGCCTTGGGCTGGTTTGGTACAAATGGCATTTCCACGTACACACAGTGGCACAGGGACACACGGAGGCCTGGGTATGTGTGCTGCGCACCGTGGGTGGGAGAGGCCAGGAGAGGTCGGGGAAGGAGGCAGCTACTGGTGAAATGCCCCCTTGTTACATGTGCCAGGGCCCTGGAGCCAGCCTGGCGGGCCTGAGTGGCCATGCTGGGTCCGGCTAGGTCTGCCCTGGCAGCCGCAAATGGCTCTTTCTTCAGAAGGCTGGACCTGGCAGGGGATGAGAGCTCAGTCTCTCCAGCCCGCGAGCCCCTCCCGCTGTCCGCCTGATGAACACACACGTCGCTTGGTCCCTCCAAGATGGAGACAGAGAGAAGCTTTGTGAGCTCCCCTGAGGGAGGACTGACTCCCTGCCTGCTGCCTCCAGCGAGCCGGGAATGTCAACAGGGCTGAGGCTGAGACAGGCACCTCTCTGCCCAATCTCTCCTCAGCTCAGGGGAGCATGAAACTGCCACGTCATGTCCAGGAGGGCCAGGTGGGCCCAGCAGCCATACACGCCCTTGGAAATGGGCAGCCCAGTGGCCATAGGAAGAGACGTCAGGAGCAAACAGAAGCTGAACACATCCTACTGGCCTCGTCCTTCCCTCGAGAACGCTGTCCTCTAATGGTATAAATAAGGACGCGGAGAGAGGGTTTCCTGGACAGACGTAGGGGTAGGGCAATGCTACCATGGCTCCAAATAGCTCCCATCCCCTGCCCAGTCCAGCCAGTCAGGGAGCAGCAGTAAAGGGGGGGGGGTCCTGCTCTGTCATTCAGGTGTGGCTGCCCAGTCTGTCCCTGCGGGGGCAAGTGACTACTTGCAGGTCAGTTCCCAGAGCAGTCAGCTCCAAATAGCAGTAGGTTGGTTTAAAAAACGTGGCCAGTTATTTGCATTCTGCTGTCATTGGCAGGAGCCCTCAGTAGCCACCTCCCTGGTGTGCCCAGGCCCCCAGGCTGCAGCTTGGCCTGGTGGGGCCAGTATAACCCCTAGCTGTACTGCTCAGGCCAGGGGTAGGGAACCTGCAGCCTTAAGGCACTTGTGACCTTCCTGGTCCTTAAGCATGGCCTTTTGACTGAATCCAACTTTTACTAAACAAATCCTTTCATTACAAGGGGTATAGCAGAAAAAGATGAAACTTTTCTTGCTTCCTTTGGTGCTTAAAAAAAAACAGTTTGAAATCAGAAGGCTATACCTCTGCTGTTCATTCCCAGCCCTAGGGCATGAATGCTGTTTCCCAGGACAGGGTAAGGCCAAGTAAGTGCAGCCTGCTCTGTGATCCTCCCTGGAGTTCTCCACTCTGGGCACTGCTGGGGTCTGGCCCCCAAGCACAGGGCTCACTACCTGGTGTACAGGCCGTTCTTCCGGCAGAAGGAGTTCTTGACAGAGAGTCGCCGGTTGTTCAGCTCCAGGGCAGGGAAACTGCTTTCATCCAAGCTCATCATCTCCCCATGGCCTAGGGCTCCAGACTTGGCACTGTTCCCTGGGATGACAGTGGTGTCTTTTAGACCTCGTGACTGCCCATCTCCCACTCCACTCCCCCCACCTGGCTGGGCCACCCCCCTTTGTCTTGCTGGACTTGAGACCAACATAAGAGACTAGGATTGTGTGTAGGAAGCCCAGGCTGCCACTTAGCAACAGCAGGTGCACTGCTGGGAGGACACACCTACCACCTCCTGCCCTGGCCTAAAGGGAGACAGACACATGAAGGTCATGTCCAGCCCACAAGGCTCAGTGCTAGTCCTCTCACCTGCGTCTGTCTTCTTGGCGTACTTCTTGCTCTGGCCACGGATGATGAGCACAAAGACCAGAAGCAGAATGAAGATGAGGCCAACCAGGGCGAGGACCACCAAGAACCACCACTCCTCGTAGAAGGGGTTGGCTTTCTGGGCTGGAACACAGGTGGTGTCAGGTTGAGTGCGCTCAGCCTCCTCCTGCCTCCAGACCTTCTGCTCCAGCGGGGACCCTCCCACTGCCCACAGAGTTCACAGGAAGGCAGGGTCTCTGCCCTATGAATGTGGGGACAGTTTTATCTCAATGCCAGTCTGGTCAGTGGGTAAAGGGCTGCCTGAAGGGCTGATGTGAGATGGGTTCTGGGGTTGTTTCCCTACTCACTGGGAAAGAGTGCTGGAGTTGATTGGTGATGTCTGCCAAGGATACCGGTGGGGGACTGGTAGTGTGTACACTACTTTTCTTTTTTTTTGGTCCTTGACTAGGGGCTACCTTGACAAATAGACCTAACTTTGTGTGGGGACATGTGCCTCTCTGGCCTATAAGAGGCCAAGAGAGCTTTTCCTAAGGCTCAGTTTGGACTGATTTATTTTCCTGGTGGCAGAAAGCCAAGCAGGTGGGAGGATGGATGCAAGGAGGTCTTAGAATGCCTCTTCCATGCTCCCCATCTTCTAAAGCTGCGTGTGACTCTGCTTTCTGCACCCATCCAGAACTAGCCAAGCTGTTGTGAGCAAAGGGTGGGCTCTTCTCTTTCAAACCCGAAGCAGCTCTGTCCCATAACTTAGTTCTATCAGTATGGGCAAAGGAAGATGTGCATGGGGGTGGGGGAGATGGCAGGATTCTGGAGGGGAACTGCTAAGTGTCCTGCCTTGGGGAAGGGGCCTGAGCACCCAAGATGGTTATTGATTAGATCTGAGGTCATGTGTTTAGATTCTAGAGTCCTTTGTGTGCTCTGGGACATGAAGAAGAATGAGGGCCTTTACCCTGCCCAACTTGAGCACTGCCCAGTAGATCTAAACCCTGTCGGTGTCAGCTGCTGCTCCACAGGCTGCTAACTTGTCATCTTTGGGGGACGGTTTCCACGGAAACATAGTCCATGGCCTGGCACCCTCAAATCTCCTGGGCAGTAAGCACATGGAAGCTCACATCTTGGCCCATTGTATCATCCCTACCCAGAGCTTCTGGATTCTTGAATAGGAGCCCAAGAGATCCAAGGCTCCCACTTCATCTGGAGTTGAGGGCTGACCTGGGCCCTGGCCCCAGCACTGACTGCTATGGATCCTGGAGACGACAATGGATTCCCATCCCCACCCCCATGCCTTCAGTACTCAGGTGCCTCTCCTTCCCCACTGCCCAGCATCTGTCACCAGGTTCTGCCAAGGGCCACCCTCTCCCGGGTCAGTACCTGGAACAGACTGGGAGGGGCTGCTGGGGGTGCCGAAGCCATAGTCATTGACTGCGATGACTCGGAAGTCGTAGCTCACACCCGGCTTCAGGATGTCCATGCTGAACGTGTAGGAGCTCACCTCCTTGGGGATGTCCTTGATGAGGATGTCCCACAGCCCCTCATCTGCAGGGGCACAGAGAGGGAGCCCCGTGAGGCGAGGGGAGACAGAATCCCCCTTCCAGCCAGTCCTGACAGTGCTCCCTGGGGGCCGGGCCTGCTTGACCACCATGCTCACAGTGGGTGCTCAGATCGTGGTTTGCAGAGTTTTATAAGAGGACACCTTCAATTCTTTTAAAACAGATGACACATAAAAAGTACTACACAGAAGGTACTATCACAACCAACCCAGCACCACCATCCAGAGAAAGAGGCTCAGCACATCAGTGGGCAGGAGGAACTCTGCCCATTCCGGCTTCCACGTCATTGAAAACGGTGGCAGACATGATTTTAAGTGGCCGCCTAGGATTTTATCCCATGGGAATATCCTTCTTTACTTAGCTAGGCCCCTGCTTCCATAACCCCCTTTCATTTGATGCCACCACTGCATAAAACATATGGCAGTGGTGGCATCAGATGAAATAAGAGAATGTCTTTTCTTCTTTACAGTAGCAGTTGCAGGAAGGATCTGGGTTGCCTAAGATTGGTCAAGTTCCCTGGATTTGATAGGGCCCATTCTCAGCTGCCTCCTCTCTTAGGAGCAGAGATCAGTGGAGAAAGAGGGTGCTTAGATGGCCACCCCATCTCTGAGTTCCTGAGCTTTCTTCAGGCTTCCCTGTGTCCATGGCTCTCTGGGCCTCACCCAGTGGGACATAATTTGCTCTCAACTTTGTTCAAAAGGAAAGAGAGAGCTGCCTGTGCCAGGGAAGAGACGCACATCGACCACAGCCCAGGAGCATCCAGCATTTTGATGGGGAGGCCAAGAGGGGCCCTGGGCAGACACTCTTCACAGCCAGGGCTAGCCTGGCTTGACCGAGGATGAATCTCCCATCTGGCCAGTGCAGTGTCAAGCTGCCCTGGGCCCCGGTCAGAGAATCTCTTCGTGGAGGAAGGTCATTGGTGGGCCAGGCTCACAGGTTCTCCCTCCATGGCCTGCTCCTGGGAGGTCACCCAGTGGCTAGTGGGTCCTCTAGGCTGCTGCCATTGGGGAGCAAAAGATCCCTCAGTCCCCCGACCCAAGCACCTCTGGCTTTGGCCTCTGTGACACCATTCTTCTCGTCTGCTTCCGGACCCTTTCTCAGAGTTGCTCTTCAGGGGGGTCTGGGGCCCAGCTCCCACCCACACTGGGCTGATGGCTTCTCCCTGTTTCCTCACCGCACTCTTTCATAGGCCAGCTGTATACGCCGAGTACCCCAGTGGGGGCGCCTCGACTGCCCTACCATCGTTTGTGAATTCTGGACCAAGCGTGTGCAGGATCTACTGGGGGGCAGCCTCCCCACTCCAGCATGGATTCCCCCTATTTGGAAACGGCCGTGGGGGTCCTGTCTGCATTCAGAGCCGTTTTCACAGAGAGCGCCAAGACCTCGGCGTCATTCTTGGTCAGGCTTGTTTTAGGATTCTGCTTTGTACACATCGCATCTTCTTGTTTAATGTTGCTCTCTCCCCCCATCCTTTCCCCTTCTGGGCTGTGAAACCCCTCAAGGGCAAGGGCCACACCTAAGTTGCCTTTTTTTTTTTTTTTTTTTGAGACAGTGTCTCACTCTGTAGCCTAGGCTAGAGTGCCGTGGGGTTCCTGCTCACAGCAGCCTCAAACTCCTGGGCTCAAATGATCCCCTTGTCTCAGCCACAATACCTGGCTAGTGTATATATATATATATATATATCTTGGTGAGACAGAGTCTCATTATGTCGCCCTCGGTAGAGGGCCGGGTGTTACAGTTCACAGCAACCTCAAACTCTTGGGCTTAAGCAATTCTCTTGCCTCAGCCTCCCAAGTGCTGGGACTACAAGTGCCCACCACAATGCCTGGCTATTTTTTTTTGTTGTTGCAGTTGTATAACTGACCCGGGGTGGGTTCAAACCCGCCACCCTCGGTGTATGTGGCTGGTGCTGTAACTAGTGTGCTACGGGCACTGAGCTAACTTTGTCTATTTTTAATAGAGATGGGGACTTGCTCTTGCTCAGGCTGAGCTCAAGCAATCCACCTGCCTTGGCCTCCCAGAGTGTTAGGATGTCTAAATTGAATTCATCAGCCCAGCAGCTGGCCCTGGCTCCCTCTGAGTGCCTACTGAATGAATGAATGGAAGGGAAGCCTTCTGGAACTCCCTGGCCTTTTGTGGCATGGGTGTCCAGCATTGGCGCTTTGGGTCTTGCAATTTAAGTATTGGGGTATAGATCCATTTTCCCCATGTGACTTTGAATTCTTTCACTCATCTTCGAATAACAGTCATGATGTTGATGACCAGGATGGTGACAAAAGTTGGCACCACTCCTTTGTTAAGCATTCTGGGTCTACATGCTTTGCTTTTCATATCTACAGCCGTGGTGAGAGGAAAAACTACTGTCCCATTTTGCAGATGAGGACACTAGGGCTTGGAGAGAGCTGAACTCTTCTTCCTGAGGTCACACATACTTCTTGTCACCGCAAGTGGCAGAGCTGGCCTGACTCTGGTTGCCCAGGACAGGTGTGCACACTTAGTAATTTGCTGGATAGGCAAATTACTTGCCGAGGACCCTGCTGCCCCCTTCCAGAAGCAGGGCCTCCCGCCTATAATTTAACCCCACACAGAGACAATGGGTGGGGTCAGGGCAGCCAGGCCAGGCCAGAAGCTGCTAGAATGTCACACTGTGGTTCTGGCCTTAAGCCCTGGGAGCTAGCCATGCAGCAGGATGAGTTCCCTGGGCCTGTAAATCCCCCGAGCGAATCTCTCCCTGGGCCTACAGTGCCCTGCAGCTCTCTGGCGTGTTCGATTTATCCTATGTAGCAGGAAGAAGGGCCATGCAGGGGAGGCCATGGGACAAGAGCGCTTTCGACCTGAAGACCAGAAGGGGTAGGGGGCACAGAGGGAAGGAAATCCCCCGCCGTCCTCAGTCAGTAGCCTGCTCTCAGTCAGTCTCAGGGACAGCCCCAGGCCCTCTGCCCTCCTTTTTTCCTTTATCTGGTTTCTGACCCTGACCCCCAGGCGTCGGGCACTGCCTTAGTCTTAGCCTTTTGTGGGGTCCTTCCTTTCACTCTCAGTCCTGATTACACCTGTGGCCAAGTCATGGTCTCCAACTTAGAACACCAGGGTCCCATGCTGGGCCTCCCAGGGAACAGTGGAAAATCAATAGGGCCCAAGTCCAAGGCCAACATTCCATAGCCTGGCACCCTGGCTGGCCCACTTGGGTGGAATAAACAGGTGCAGGCCCTGGCTGGGAGAAGCACACTCTGGTCTCCTGGCCAACTCGGCAGCCAGCACCGGAGGGCCAGGAGGGACCATCTGGAGTGGGGAGTGAGCCAGCTCTGCGTGTGTCCTCTGGCGTGGCAATGGATCCTAGCAGCCAGGTATATTAGCTACTTGCAACTGCAATTATTAACATAAGATTAAGGCAAGGAGGGATTGGAATGGCTTCCAGGAGCTACTAGAATTATTACATTAACTCTTTGCTGCGGCGTGCTGAGCACCCAGCTACCCTGAGGTATTAAAGATTTATCCCTGGGATGTTTCCGTATTCCTCCTTAGATGTAGGAGCTACTGATACACTTGAATTCTTCTCCTATGATTATTATTTGCTATTCAGGCTGCGGCAACAAAGTCTTTTTTTTTCTCCGCTTCAGTCACCTAAGCACGGATCCATGGCATGCAAAGACTACGCCTCCAGCCCTTGCTGACTCTGGCACCTCTGATTAACTCAGATGCCTAGCAACATGGGAAGCCAGCAGGGCCGAGGCTCCTATGAGGGTGCTGAGCCAGGAAGCGGGTGTCAGGACAGTGAAACAGGAGCAGTGGGGACGGCCCCCAAGTGACTTATCAGGCGCTTGTCTCCTGATGGCTTTGGAATTTCTTGTGATTCGATTTCAGGCTTGACAGGAGAGGTTGGTACAATTACAGGAACAGCTGAGACAGCCTTGATGGCAGAGATTGGACTCAAAGAGGTAGCTGGGGTCTTCTTAGCTCTGGGGCAGAGGTCAGTGGGGTCATGTGGAGGGTGTGATGTTTAATCTCTGGAGCCCAGGGCTCGTGCCCCAACCTCCTCGAGGTCCTTGGCCCAAGTTGGTCCACACCAGCACCAAGAGCTGTTCCTGGGGGGCTTCCTGGGTATTCCCTGAGAGTCTGGCTCTGACGAGGCACCCGTATCCCACTCTTCAATAGCCCTCAGCCCAACATCAGCTGTCCTTCCCAGGCAGAGGACAGACACAGTGCCTCTAGGAGGGACTAGGGAGGAAGGAGGTCTCCACCCAGGGAGGGTGGAATCTGGGCCCCATGGGGCTGGGGCCAGCGGGATGGGGCACACCTGAAGGCCTGGCCTCTATGACGTAGCGGGTGATGGGCCCTTTGCCGGGGTCTCCGCTGGACCAGTGGATGGCAATGGCTGAGCTGTACCTCACGATGACGGGCACTCCGGGCGGCCCCGGGGCACCTGCAAACGACACATGGAGGGTAAGGGGATATATGGAAAGCAGAGGTGCCACCAGCCAGCCCCCATGCTGGTCTGCTGGCCCTTGGAGCCAGAGCAGGAGAGGTGACCTTTGTGGTAGGAGGAATAAGCCAGGGGCCTGTCTACAAGGGATCCCAAGCCCTTTTTCTCTTGGGGGTGCCGATGCAGAGGCCCAACAGTGTGCAGTCCCTACCAGGCCCACCGCTCCCAGATGGGAGGGCTGCCTTTCCAGAGCCTGACGCACAGTAGGTGCCTCCTGCATGCTTGGGGGACAAGGGTACGGGTCAGTACAGAGTTTGGGGGTGACAGGCTGGCTGGGTGGCCTCTGCCAGGAAGAAAGCCAAGTCCAGCCTTTCACTGAAGTTCCTCCAGGGCCCAGTGGAGACCGTGAGCCTGATGGGAGGCCGGCCCGGACTTACACAACCTGGCAGCCCTGCTGGGCCCTGCACCCATCCTGACCCATGGGCTTGGAGGGCCTCATTTCCTTCCTTCTTTCCTTCCCTGGGTATCATCCTGACTATAGCCCCAGGGCAAGGGCAGCAGGGATCACATGTAGTGGGGGACATAGCCCGGGAGGTGTGAAGGGTCGGGTGGCCCTCAGGACCCCCATGGCCATCTGCACAGAACAGCAGTCAGGGCTGAGGGAGCCATCATCTCCTCCTGGACCGAAGCTTCCAGCCAGTCCAGCCACCGCCAGGCTGCATGCTCTGCTCTGCAGAGCCGTCCACCCTCTCAGAGAAGCCCCACCTCCTCCTGGGTCCTCTCTGCCCTCCCTCGCCCTCTCCATACCCCTGGCCAGGGAACTTCCAGCCTCAGGTCAGAACAGCTGGTCCTTATCTTTGGACAGCCCTCTCCTGTCCTTCCCCTCCAGCGCCTGCCAGCTCTCTCTTCCTGCCTTTGTTTCCCAGGAAGCCAGCTCAGGTGAGAGGCAGCTTGGGCTGGGACTGGGGGCAGATGAAGGGCAGGGCCTGTGTATGTGTGCATGCTTGTGTTTGCACATGCATGTGTGCGATTGTGCAAGTGTGCGTGTGCACATTCAGTGTGTGTGTCTCATGGGGGTGGCTCCCTCCCCGGCAGCCATCTTCTAAACACTTTGTTCCAGGGAGTCCTGTGGCCTCTCTGCAGAACGGGACTGTGAGGAGTAGAAAGTGACCACATAGAAAGAGAAAGTGAAGAGTGACAACTCTGTAGGGCAGGCTCCCAGACCCAGGGCTCCTCCCAGGGTCTCCACCCACTCCTGGCTGCTGTGCCTGGTGCAGGAGGAGTTGGGATTTGGGGAAGGGCTGTGCTCCTTCTTAGGGAGGACACAGCAGTGTGGCCTGGGAGGTGGGTGGGGCGGCAGAGGGGTGAGGAGGGAAGCTGGGGCATTCTGTGGGAGGGTTGGGAGGGGTGGTGGGACAGAGGTTGCCAGGCTCTGCTCCATCAAAGAGTTTCTCAAGGTGCCACTTTCCCAGGAACCTCCAGGGACTCCTGTGATCAGTACAGATTGCTGGGCCCCACCTCAGCCCCAGGGGATGAGCATCTCTGAGCATCCACCCTGGGATGGTGATTTTAGCAGGAGCCGAGTGTGTCTCTTTCAAACCTCGCTCACTAGCTCAGAGGAACACTGCAGGGAGTGGGCTGGGGGTGTTCCTGGGGGTGGGAAGATGGCTCTGAGCAGGTGGAGGTGGGGGCCTGCCAGGCTGCCTCCTTCCTGGACAGAGGTGATGGGGGTGGCAGGACTGGGTGGGGAGGGACCATTAGAAAGGAAGGAGTAGAGTTGCCAGGTCAGGCCAGGCCAAGGGTACTGGGCCTGAAAGGGGAAGGGCCATTCTGGGGTTTGTGGCTTAAGGAACCCAAGGACACTATACCACTAACTACAGTAGAGAAGTTGGGTAGGAGGGGGGAGGAAAACGGCGGGGGGGGGGCGTGCTGGGTAGCAGGGGAAAGAGTGAGCCCCACTCTGGGTCCCTAGGGTCTAGCACAGCTTTTGACACCCAGGGCCTTCTGACTTGGGGTGAGGGGCTGAACAATTTAATGAGGAGGGTGGCAGCTCACAGTTGGCCCGTCACTCTACCTTCTCCTGGGCCTGTGGTGACGTTGGCTTCAATCTCCGGCCCGTAGGTGAAGGTCTTGGCTCTGATGCGGAACCTATAGGTCATCCCCTCTGCCAGGTCCTTCACCTTCAGCCACAGAGGGTTGCTCCCCTTCACGTCCACTGTCACTATCTTGCTGACTCCTGGGGGTAATCACAGCATGTGGGAGCTGCAGGGGGGCCATGGGGAAGGGGTGTGGCCATGGTTTGAGCCCCTGGACACTGGGCAGGGGCTTCGCTTCTTCAGACCAGGCTGAAATGTCACCCCTCCCCATACAGCGCCGTTGCCCACGTTACTTAGAAGCCGATCTCAGGAAAAAGGGCTCCATGATTAAGTAAGTTCAAGAAAAGCAGCATATTTTATGTGTCTGCTGAATAGCCCCTGGATCCTTCAGCATCTGGAGGAAAAAAAACTCCCCATCCTGTAATATAACCACTGTACTCAAAATTTATTACACCTCTATTTTATTCCCCTAGGTAACCTCCCACAAAACTAGAATTCTAAGGATAATTTACCAGGCAGTGTTTCTGTAAAGATGCACAGAAGTTTAGAGTTGGAGGGGATGTGCTTATGACCAGCTCCGGCCCCTGGGCCCCAGCCCTGCCAGGAGCTCACACTGAACCCTTCATCACCTGCACCCACCAGGCTCTTCCATCCCCAGACTGCAGCTGCAGGGGGGGGAGCTTGGGGTACCCCTCAGGAGGGGAGTCTGCACTCTGTGCTTTCCAGATCCAAATGCTTCCATTCGCACCCAGGGCCCATCTGTTTTTTAAAAGATAGAATGATGTATGCTCAGGAGCACCTTCCTGAAAGAGGCAAAGGCTTCCCAGGACCAGGAGCCGGGGCTGGGGCCTGGGGACTTAAGTAAGCTCCTCCCACTTCTGAACAAACTCCACATCAAGGCTTTGGTTGTTCCTACAGGAAATGGGGCTATAGGGTTCCTGGGAAGCTGGTTTGCTGCTGACAGCAAACAGAGCGGAGGCAAGAACTGGGGTTTGTACACTGCACCGGCCAGGCCAGGCAGCATGTAGCCACACTTGGTGGCTGGGCTATTGCGTGGGGATGGGAACATGAGTGCTGAGGAGGCCGTGTGCTCCAGATCCCACCAGACTGAGCACCCGGAGGCAAAGTGCTCACATCTGTTGGGCCAGGAGGGCCAGGTGGAGGCTCCTGGGAAGAGAGTTTGTCCTAGGTTCCTGCATCTGTCTTTGGGACTGTTGTCCTTTGCCCTATTCCTGGGCTATGCGCCTGACCAGACACACAAGGGGCTCAGCTGCCCCGTGGTGTTTTCACACATGGAGTTGCTGGCACCAGGTAGTGGCAGGAAGACCGAGGGCCATTGTTCTCAGGGGTGACCCAGAACTGCTGGCCATAGCCACATTCCCAGGGCCCTGCGCCTTGTTCTTGCCAGGCTCTGTTGCTACGGGAGGGGTGAGAGCGGGTTGGTGACCCAGAAGCCACCACACCCAGCTCTCGCTGGAATGAGACTCGGGCAGTGAGAAGCCCCATCCCCACCCTGCCTGAGTCCCTGTCCTCATAAGATGGTTGCCGGTAACAAAACAGCAATGGTTTCTGTACTGTTCACCTGAGCTCAGGCTTAGCACCCAGGGCTGGGCAGCCCTCTGTGGGTAGGAAGCTGGCAAGTGTCTGATGTCTACTGTCAGGGTCAGTGTGGCCCAGCCTGGAACAAGGTCCCTGATGGGTCCTGGGGGAAAGGGGAGGCTGTGAAGGAGGGTCTGACAATAGCTTGAATGAACAGGATTCAGGACACATGGGGGGCTGACTGCAGAGCAGGGTTCTATAACTGAGGTCCACACATGGTAAGAGGGGTACAGTGGCCCCAATCCTGGGGAGAGGTTCTAAGGCTTTGCTTCGATTCTCAACAAGGTTTCCGACTCTTCTCCCCCAAAGACACAGAAGGACTAACCCTAAGGTTTGGGAAGGAGTGAGAATGGGGTGGGACCTTGGGGGATCCCCCTGCTTCCTGGGCCCGACAGTCCTGTCCACTTTGGGACGCTGTATCTGGCTCCAGGTTCCCTTCACCCCTCCCCCATTTTCATTGACCAAAGAGGAAGGATATATGAGGTATTTAAAAATTCCCTGCCTGGAAGTTAACAGCCCAGGCCCCTGTTCCAACTTTGCCCTCAGTCTGCTGCTGCTTTGCCTCGGAAACTCCTGTTTTCTCGTCCAGGCCTCAGTGACCCCTTTTATAAGGTGGGGATACTCTTGCCACATCTACCCCACGTGCAGTGGCTATGACGGGGCCCCTGAGGAGAGAGGGCCTTTTTGCAAAGCGAGAGTCTGGGGTGCGTGCTGGGATGGCCTACTCACCGTCCACAGGGGTGCAGGGCTCATACACCAGCCTGTAGCCCTCCAGGATGCCATTGGGGAACTGCGGGGCTTCCCAGGAAACGTTCACGGAGGTTGTGGTCAGCTCGCTGAACCTGACCAAGCGGGGAGCACTGGGGGCTGCGGGAGACAGCAAGCAAAGGGTTTTGGTTTCTTCCCTCTGTGGATGCCTTGGGTTTGGCTCCAGGGAACCAGCAGGAGTACTGGGTCTGGCTCAGCAAGAACAAGACAGCAGGAATTAGCATGGTGGGGGCTGTTAGGAGAGTCACCAGGGGCCAGCAGGCCCCCTTCCTCTCCTCTACTTTCCAATTCCAGAGTCCCAAGAACTGGGAAAAAAGGAGACTTTATTTTCACTAGAATTGAGGAGTTCAGCCTTCCTCCTGAGTGGCTCTGAGCCCCAGCTCTGAGTATGGGATAAGCTGGTCCTCCCCCACCACCACCCTTGCAGGTGACGGTGGGCAAAGTCTTTTCCTGACTTTGTGGGGTTCCTCTTTTGGCTTCTGTGGAAGAAAAGACAGTGGGTGTCTTGGCAATAAACAAGCAGATGCCAGAACTGCCTTGGACAGACACGGCCTTCCTTCCAGCCCTGCGTTCCGGGGCTTGTTATGGAGACACCATGCTGTTAGGGGTGGCCAGAACCAAGGACAGTCCAGCCCTCCGGAAGAAATGTTTTCTTGGACTGAGAACCCTGGAGGGACTCTGCAAACAAGGGGGCAGGGGCTCCTGTGCGCAGGGAGACCAGAGGAGGGGAAGGAAGCACTCCACTTCGCTGGCTGGGGTGGGGGGTGTGGATGACCAGCTATTATTGTCCAGTGTGGCCTCCCATCAGGCCGGAGCTACTTGCGACCTGCTTCTGGCCCCTGCTGCAGGAGGCACAGTCAACGAGTGTCTTTGAAGCAGGGAGGTGAGATCAGGGGGCCTTTCCTGCCTCTCCTGGGAGGGATATGGGACAGAACATTCTGTGCTTCTGCCACAGCAACACAAGCCTTCTGGCTCCCAGGGGCTCCCATCTGGCCGATGACACTGGCAGAGAGTGGGAAACAGGCAGGGAGACCACTTCCACACCAGACGCTCACTCTCAGCCCAGCCTCGGCCAGGCCCCGGGGAGCCAGCAGAGCAGAGGGAAAGGCTGCCCCGGGGGCCGGGTCTTATTCCCAGAGGGTCATGATAGGCACAGACTCCCCACGTTGTAACTGACAATGTAGGAAGCAGCAGGTTGGACAGATGCTCAAGGGAGGCCAGGACAAAAGGCTGTGTGCCAGTTCACCAGGTCACAACTCTTGGTTCTCTCAGAAACCCTGGGTTCCAGCCTCTGCTCCCCTGCTGATGAGCTTGACTCTGGGCAAGAAGCAGGACTTCCCAGGTGACCCCTCACTCATTGTGAAAGAGGGATGCTGGCCACCCTGACCGTCCTCAGGGCTTCTGGGAGGGTCGCATGTGACACTGCCCAAGAAGGAACTCTGGATACTCATTTCAGGGGTTTGCTCTGCACACACAGGCCGAGGGACTCTTGCCACCAGCCACTCCTGCCTAGCCGCCCTGCCTCCATCCTCTCCCCCTCACCAGGCTGCCTCCTGCACAGCAGCCACTGTGACTCTCTCAAAACAGAAACCATATCCTCTTGCTCAACTGCTCCAACCTTCCGACAGCCTCCCTCACACTTAGACTTAATCCCAATCCCGACCCCCAGACGCTCAGTGACCTGCTTCTGCCCCATTTTCTTGCAAGCCACCTGGCTTTCTCTCTGGTTCCCTAATCTCCCCTGGGCTCCAGGCCTTCACATCTGCTGTCCCCTCTGTCCGGAACTACCCCCTCCTTACCTCCCTACCCCCTGCCTCCTGAACACCCCCTGGCTGACCTCTTCTCCTTGCTCAGATCTCACCTTCTCAGGGAGGCCTTTGTGGGCAAATCTACCCAGAGCCCCCCACGTGCCTCCCCGCCCCGCCCCTTGGATCACCTGCCCTTGCCACCACCTGCAGCTATTCAGCTGCTTGGTGGATCATCTGTGATCTGCCCTGCTGCCAGGGCAGGGAGCTCGGTGACCTCACTCACTGTTGTGTCTTTACACAGTGTGGCCTCAGAAAAGTCACTCAATAAATATTTGTGGGATGAATGAAGCCAGGGAGATAGAAGAAAGGCTGGTGGGAGCAGGGCAGGGGCTCGAGGGGGCTGGCTTGGGGTGGCTGCCTGGGGCTCTCACAACTTGTGGGGACAGCTGCTTTTCCCTGAGCACCTGCTGCCCTACTCAGGGCATCTTGGGGGAAGGCAGCTGCCTCTACTCCCCTCAAGAGCCTGGACACTAGATGTTCCCCCTGCTACAGAGCAACCCCCCCACCGCAGAGCCCTGCCTTACCTGCTTGCTGGGTCTGGCCCCTGGTGGGGGTGCTCCGAGGCCCATCCCCAGCAGCATTGAAGGCTGCCACGCTGACCATGTAGGCAGTGTAGCCAGTCAGGTTTTTGAGCTTCACACTGTTCTCAGCCAGGAAAAGCGTCTTCACCCGCTCCGTGAGGTTCGGACGCTGGGCTTCCCAGAAATAGATCTGCGGGCACAGAGGGTCATGGAGTGACAAAGGCAAAGAGGGGCCTTCCCTCCTGAATCACGGACCCGGGGTCTAATAAACACCCTCATTGTTAGGGGTCACCTAGGAAATGGTATAGAAGCCTTTAAGAGTGGGTTTAGAAACCCTCCCAGAACCTTCTTTCCATAGCCCAGCCCCTAGTGTCTACCTGACTATAAATGTGAGGGCAGGGCCCCCATGCATGGGGGGTGGGGGTGGGGTCCCTTGTGCCGTCAGTCCACTGCAGTAGTGACAGATCAGCGCTCAGGAAACAGTTCCTGGAGGAACAAACCCAGTGTATCCTGCAGGATTCTCAGCCAAGGAGGTAAAGACAGCACAGAGCCCACCCCAGCGGAGCATGGTGTGTGGGCTGCTGGCACTGCAGTGCCTGGGAGCCGGCAGCGGATGTACCTCGGACCTGCTCTATCAGCAGCTGCAAATGATAAGACCCCCCAGCACTGCACTTGCACACAGCGACTGCAAAGCAGCTGCAGAGGACGGCCAAGGTTGCAATGGCATTACTAGCAGGACGGCTCAGCCAGGCGGCTTCCCAGAGCTGTGGCTTTGTTGTGTATGGACATAGTGAGGATGAGGACGCCTGTTTCCCAGGCTCAAGCAAGGCCAGAAGATTTCCCCCAGGGACTTGGCTGGTTTCCCAAGGCTCCTCGTGGTAGATTTTAGGCCAGGAACACAACAGATGCTCAATAAGGTTTTCAAATGTTGCACGTTCAGCGGGGGTGAACACTCCTAGCTAGTGACGCGTGGAAGGCTCTTAAACTAGTTTTAGGTCGGCGCCTTCCAGAAAGCGCGGGCGGATCCCCCAAACACACAGAGACTTGAAGGTCCTTTGGCGCCACCTGCTGTCCAAAATGTTTTTTGCATGCTACGTCAATTTCTCAGTTTTCCGGACGACGCTCATCAAAGTGTTCCCCCTTGTGTGAAGGGATTGTTGGGACACCTTGTTATGAAATCCTGGCTTTTCTCCAACTCCTCTTCCCTTTTAAAAAGGGATTCTTCTCATATGTGTAGACGAGTGACTGCTGTAATCATCCATTAAGTCACCCATTCATTCACTCATCCCTCCCTTCATAACAACGGGGATACAACCGCCAACAAAGTTCCTGACTTTGGTATTCAGGGAAAGGTCAGGGTAATGCTAAAAGCCTGGGTGTTATCAGCACACAAGCAGCATTTTGCCACTGCACACCAAGAGAATTAATGGATTCTTTTAGAGAAGAGGGCCATGAATTGATTCCTGGGGCCTCAGGTGTTCAGTGGTTGGGGCAGGAGTCAGCATAACAAAGGAGAGTGGGGAGAAACAGCTGAGGGAAACTGAGGGAAGGAAGCATTTTGAGAGGAGGGTGGGATCTGCATGTCACATGTCACTGCTCAGTCCGTAGTCCGTGAGGCCTGATTTTGATCCATGAGTGACACGGGGATACCAGGGGCCTTGGCAGGAAGGGCCAGGAACCTACTTGGAGTAGATCAAGACACAAGGGGAGAGGGATTGGAGGTATGAGAGCAGATTCTTTTGAGGAATTTCTATTGCAAAGGGACCAAAGATGAGAGTAGGAAAAGGCATTGAGAGAGGAAACGTGTTCCAGAATGCTTTGATGTCCTGCCCATGGGAGGCATGCCCTAGAAAGAGAGAGGGTCAATGGCTGGAGCCATGATCTTGGGCAGGGGAGTGGGTTCAAGTCCAGAAGCCAGGGTTGTATAAACACATAATCTTGGAGCCCTGAGCAGGTGCATCTCATTTGTGTGTACTGAATTCAGCAGACCTTTGTTAGGTGGATGATTGGCAGTAAGAGGGACTATCACTTGTGCAAAAGGAGATGAGCCCAGATCCCAGTCCCCAAGGGCCACGTGGCCAAATTGGAGCACATAGACAAGTTTCCAGGTGTCTGCCAAAATACATCCACCAGAGGGCAGGATTGGGGTCCATCCAGCTTCCTTGTGACCAAACACCTAGAATCATGCCTGGGACATCATTCGTACTCAGTAAATACCTGCTGGGTGAATAATGTCGACAGGGCAGGTGCAGGAGCATACCATTATAATCACCACCTTCCTTCTATCCTTCTCAATGCCCTGCCCTTTATTTTCTTCTTTCCAGCTTTACAGAGGTACAAGCAACAAATCAAAATTGTACAGATTTAAGGTATAAAACACGATGTCTTGATCTATGTATATACTGTGAAATCATGACCACCATCGAGCTAGTTATCTGTCACCTTGAATAGCTACCTTTCTAAAAGTTTTGTGGTGAGAACACTAGAGCTACTCTTAGCAAATTTCAAGCATATGCAATATCATTAACGATCACCACCCTGCTGTACTTTAGATCCCAGAACTCCTCTTGCCTGAGGCCTTGTACCATTTGACCAGCATCCCCTTATCTCTCCACTCCCAACTCGATTCTACTCTCTGCTTCTGTCGGATTATTTTCAATTCCATGTATATGTGGGATCACATCATATTTGTCTTTTTGTGCCTGGCTTATTTCATCTGGCACGATGTCCTTCAGGTTCATTTTGTTGTTGCAAATAGCAGAATTCCCCTCGAGGCTGGATGATATTTGACTGCACACACACACCCCGCATTTTCTTTACACCTTCACATTCAGACATTTAGGTTGTTTTCACATTTTTTTTTTTTTTTTTGTAGAGACAGAGTCTCACTGTACTGCCCTTGGTAGAGTGCCATGGCGTCACACGGCTCACAGCAACCTCTAACTCCTGGGCTTACGCGATTCTCTTGCCTCAGCCTCCCGAGCAGCTGGGACTACAGGCGCCCGCCACAACGCCCGGCTATTTTTTTGTTGCAGTTTGGCTGGGGCTGGGTTTGAACCCGCCACCCTCAGCATATAGGGCTGGCGCCCTACTCACTGAGCCACAGGCGCCGCCCTGTTTTCATATTTTGGCTATTGTGAATCATACTGCAATTAACATGGGAGCACAGGTATCTCCCCAAGATCCCTATTCTGGTTATTTTGGGTAAATACCCAGTAGTGGGATTGCTGGATCATAGGATGGTTCTAATTTGAATTTTCTGAGGAACTCCCCTACAGCTACTAGTAATGGCTGTGCTAGTCTCCATTCCCACCAACAGCGGCAAGTGTTCCTTTTCCTCCATACTTTTGCCGACACTTACCATCCTAACAGGTGTGAGGCGATCTCTCACTGTGGTTTTGATTGATGATTGATCACCCTGCCATTCAGCCACATCAAGGGCCTTGTATACCCGTTGTTTTCTTTTGAGAAATGTCCATTCAGGTCCTTTGCCCCATTTTTTAACTGTGTTCCTGTTCTTTCTTGCTTCTTCCTATACAACTAGCAGAAAGCCAGCCCTGGTGAGATCGGTCCACACTCTACACAGCTGGGGGAAGTTTGTGAGCACAGCCTCAGGTGGGCCACGGCTGGGCTGGGCTGCCCTGCCCCACCCCTCTATTAAGATTCCTGCATTCTCCTCCCCTTTCCTCACTCCCAGCTGAGACCATGCACTGGGAAATTGAAATGATCAGATGAGACTTCACCTACCCTGCTGCCTCCTCTTCCTCTCCACCCACCCCTTCCCCGACTCCCTCCTACCACCCCAGCTGAACTGCTGGCACCCCTTAAGGCCACCCATGTTTATACACTAAATCCCAGACCCTCTCGCTCACCCTGGGACATCCTTCCACCATAGCTTCCTTGCTTCCCTGAGCTGTTAAGTTTCTTTTCTATCCTCTATCAGCACACAAAGTTATTTTTCCTATCCTAAACCCTCCTCTGCTGACAGCGTGTCTTTTCCTAGCTTTCACCCTGATTCTCTGCATTGCTTTAAAGCAAAACTCCACACATGGACTGGCCCCATTCTGTCCTGGATCCACCCCAAGCAGGCCTCAGCACCCTCCTCCACCCCCAATTCTTGTCAAGTTTGCCCATGAACACCACCATGTGACTGCAACGTCCAGGGCTCAGCAAACTTTTTCTGCAAAGGGTCAGGTAATCAATATTTTAGGCTATGCTGGTCACACATTCTCTGCCACTAATTCTCAGCTCTTTCCTTGTGTGAAAGTAGCCATAGGACAATTTGTACCCAGATGGACACGGATGTGTTCCAATAAAACTTTATTTACAAAAAATGGTGGCCAAAGGGACTAGGCCTGTGAGCTGAGGTTTGCCAATCCCTGATGGCACCTTGCTCTGGCTCTCTTCAGCTGTGGGCCATCTCATTCTCCCTCCTTCAAGAAGCCTGCTCTTTTTGTGGGTTCTGAGACCTCACTCACTTTTCCCCCAAGCTTAGGTTTCAGGCTTTGTTCTCTGTGACCAACTCATCTCCTGCCGGCACTGTCTATGTGCTGAGGATGCCTCAGTTCCCGTCTCTGGCTTGGACCCTCTCTCTCGAACTCCACACATGCACCTCCAGCCCCACTGTCTCCTCTTGAATGCCCAACAGACATCTTCAACCGGATACCTCTGGAGTCTGTCACCTGATCCTGCACCCCGGCCCCCTCCATCCCCTGTCTCTGCCTTTTCCTCAGTGATTGGCAGCTCTGTCATCCCATCATCATCCCATCACTCCTTAGCCTCGGATCTGTCCTGATGCCCCTGCTCTCACAGGCCATGCCCAGTTCATTAGCAAATTCTCTCAGCTCTGCCATGAACTGTGACGGAAGAGTGACCACCTCTCAATGATGCTTCCACCTGGTCCAGAACCCCATTCGAGCTGACCTGGGTAACTCAGCCACCTCTATATGGCTCCCAGGCTTTCCCCATCCCAGCCCCAGCTCAGCAGGGCAGTGAGTGTGACCTTCAACTGTCATCTACAGTCAGCGTAGCAGCCAAGCCCTGGAGGGCCCCAGGTGTGCTGGCCCTGTCTTCCCATCAAGCTCCAACTCACTCTGGGGACACACAGGACACTTTGCACTCTCCAAGCACCTGCCTACCTCAGGACTGTTGCTCTTCCTTCTCTGGAACATTCTCCTGGATCCAAGTGATTCATACTCTGTTCTTCAGATTTTTTCATATGTTACCATCTCATTAAGTCTTTTCCTAATAACCCTATTTAACATTCCAAACCTCCCTGCAGGTCTAGCTCTCCTCTAACTGGCTATTCGCTACCATCTGGTAAGTATCATTTATTTATTATATTGTTGATATTCTCCCCCTAAAATTTAAGCTCACGTCGTCTCTTTGCTCATGGCTTTACCCCCAGCACTGAGAATAATGCTGGGCAGAGAATAACTGCTCCATAAAGGTGTGTCAGTGAGTGACAGAAAGACCGGGGCCCTGGGGTGGTGCCTGGGTGTGCTTGCCTGTGCGCGGGTCACAGGTGGTCTGACCCAAGTGCAGAGTCATCTCAGCTGTGATGTGTTAACATCGTCGGTGATCATGGATGTCGATGCTGCTGTGCCGGGTAAGTTGTGCCTGGGAAGTGGCCGTTCCCTGATCCCTCATTTCACATCCATAGCTGCTGCCTGTGCAGCAGCAATATTTTCTGGGACATGCAGACGTCGGCTGGGTTATGTGTGGTACTGTGCACCCACATGCTTCCTGGGTCTGGATATCAACTTGCGACTTCTGAACCTCGACAGTCTGGAGGCTGCCAAACTGCTGCCGGCCCCACCTGGCCCCTCCCTCCTCAGGGGAGGCATATGCTGGAGGTGCAATATTTAGTTTTCCCAGCTGGTGCTTCAGGGCAAAGACGTGAGGGGTGCCATCCGTCTTCAGAGCTTCCTTGGCAAGATGCCCTTCCTCCTTCACCCCAGATGGAAAGCAACTCCTGTCTTAGACTGGGGCTACCTGATTCACAAGCCAGGAGGCCTCAGCAAGTTCTTCGCTGTGGCTTCAACATATGGGATGAGGGGCTGGGCAAGGGAAACCCTTAGGTTCCTGTGGCCCCCACTCTCCACCCTGGGTCACGGTACTGGGGCTAGTCTTAGGAATAACATCCAACCACCGAGAATTACTGGACACTTGTGCAGGAGACAGGACTCAGACGCAGCTAAGGGCTGTGTGTTCCACCCGCTCCAACCAGGGGGACATACTCCTTTTTGAAGCCACTTCCTCTAGTGCTCGCATGGCCAGGGCATCCTCTCCACCCCAGGGGTGAAGGCCAGCAGACCCAGAATCGAGTCAGATTCCAGCAGATTTGCACTCTCTGCTCTGTCTGTGGCCTCACCAGGCCTGGCTTGGAGTACTCTGCCCCTGAGCTCAGCCTGCCCTTAGGGGAGGGGCGTAGTTTTGCCCCAGCCGTATAGTATTTTTGCACACGGGGTACAAGCGGCCATGGTGGCAGGTGTGCAGCAGAGTCTGAAGGGGCACACCTGGTTGGGAGGAGGAAGGGCCTGGGGAAAGCTTCCACCTTCCACCTGTGGGTGGCTAGCCACAACCCCCCTACCTGGCCCCCTGCCCCAGCACCCCTTTGCTTTGCCAGAGCACCCCTACCTTGTACCCCTGGATGTCTCCATTCTGGCTGTCCAGCGGGGGTGGTTCCCATGTCACGTCCAGCTGCGTGGCTGTGGCCCCGTGGGCGGCCACGTTGCGGGGTGCTGCTGTGGGCACTGCAGGATGTGGAGGTGGGGAGTGAGTGTGCTAGAGAGGGGACGGGGGCAGGGGAGAGGGGTTGGGTGGGGAAGGCGTGCTGGGGGGCCAGACAGGGCAGGTGGCACTCACCTGCCTCCCCGACAAAGACCTCCTGAGGGGGGCTGGGGGGCCCCTCGCCCACGGTGTTGTACACGCTCATCCTTATCTCATATCGCCTGTGCTTAGTCAGGTCTGTGGGTGACAGCAGAGGAGGGACACACACCCAGTCACCGTCCCTGCCGGGAAGGAGCTCTCCAGGCAGAGGCTATAGGGGAGGGAGGAGGAGCCCCTGCAGCTCTAGTCCCCTGTGCAAGGCTTCAGGAAGAAATAGCTAAGAGGTAGGGGTCAGGGAATGCTCTGTCTCCCTATCAGCCTGGACAAGGATGATGCTGCTGGCTTCCTGGACTGGGCTGAGCATACATTTTATTATCCAACTGGACACTCCTGAGACTGTCACTCTGTACACTGGGATGACTGGTGCAAACCAAAGCTGCCGTGGGCAAGCTGGGCTGTAGGGCCATACCCTCTCCACCTGCCCTGTCTCCCCAGTGGGACAGGTTGCCCATAGCTCCCAGGACCAGGGCTCTGAACACTGCCCACAAGTTCTTTATATAGGTAGGCTCTTTTCTAGGAGAGGCGCTTATTGGATGTGAATTCTGGACTGAGAAACTCTATATTTTTGCCAGGTGTAGGGTGCTGGCATGAGGATGCCTGGCAGAAGCTGGAAGAGGAAGGTAGCTGTAAGAAAATAGGCTGGATCACCCTAAGTGGGGTCCACGATCCCTGCTGAAAGGTCCTCTCACCCTCTCCACTCTTTCCTCTGGCTACGGTTGTCTCCTGCAACAGGCCTGTACAGTGGGGGAGCCAGCCTTGTTAACTGGCCGTGCAGCTCATTCGGGCCAATGGCACTCAAACAAGGCCACCCTCTCCTGACCGTGAGGCCCTCCCACCCAAGGCCCTGCACCTTAGGAAGAACCATGGCTGGGGTTAGAAAAAGATCAGGGTAAGAGAGTGAACCTGCAGGAACGCGGCCTGGGCCCCAGAAGGAAGATGGGGACTGGGAACAAAATTGCTGTCTGCTCCCTCTGAGGGAAAGCCCTGGATCACAAGACCCCACTGGTTCAAGAAGTGCCCTGGATGTGACATGGACACCGGCCCACCCACCCAGCAGAGTCCCACAGCTCCTGCTGCAGCCCTGCGGTCATGGCTCCCCTCCCTGTCCCCCTCCCTGGGCTGCAGATTTTCCTTCCCCATCTCACATCCCACATAGGCCGAGCCTGGGGGAGACTGAGCCTGGGAATAGCCTGCTTGTTTGTGTATTTGGAGAGATCACGTGAGTTAAGGGTGGTCCCATTCTTTAAGCACCCTGGGGTGGGCACACTCCTTGGCCTGTGGTCAAGTGTCCTTGAGGCTCTGTTCCCCATCCCTGTGGGAGACCTGGGCCTGCGGCAGCAGCCGCCATGCAAGACTTACTGTCCAGCTCGTACTGCGTGAGGCTGGGCCGGCTCAGGTTGCGCACGGAGTACATGGCTGGGGGGCGCAGGGGGTCAGAGGGAGATAGCAGACAGAGGAGTTAGTGCACACACATCCCTGCCCTGCAGACAGACCTCTGATAAGGGGGTGGATGGGAGCGAGGTGGGGCTGGCCAGGTGATAGGCGGAAGGAGAGTTTGCAGGTTCCTGAGTTAGGGGTCAGGATAGGAGTGGGGGGAGGAGGTGGCTCCCAGCCCATGGTCACAAGTTGTCTCAAGCCCCTTAGAGCTGGCCTCCAGGCGGACAGCTCAACCCCCTCAAGCCCCAACTGACTCCCTTATTTCAAGGCAGAGTTCCTGAAAACTGCTATGAAATATGGGAGTTGTTAATTTCTCCATGTGAACCAGAAAAAGTTTTATTGCCTGGAAATATGACTGCATTATACACAGGCAATATAAAATTGCAACCACAAGCACATGTTGCCAACAAAGAGAAAACAAAAAGCACCACCCAAAACGCAAGCTGTTGGATCAGCTGCTTCCAGATATACAATCATATCATCTGCGAAGGGCGAAAGTTTGATCTCTTCTGACCCTGTATGGATACCCTTGATCGCCTTTTCTTCCCTAACTGTGGTGGCTAAAACTTCCACTACAATGTTAAAGAGCAGTGGAGACAATGGGCAGCTTTGTCTCGTTCCTGATCTGAGTGGAAATGGTTTCAATTTAACTCCATTCAATACGATATTGGCTGTGGGTTTGCTGTAGATGGCCTCTATCAGTTTAAGAAATGTCCCTTCTATACCAATTTTCTTAAGTGTTCTGATCATGAAGGGATGCTGGATATTATCAAAAGCTTTTTCTGCATCAATTGAGAGAATCATATGGTCTTTGTTTTTTGATTTGTTTATGTGCTGAATTATACTTATAGATTTACATATGTTAAACCAGCCTTGAGACCCCGGGATAAGACTGACTTGGTCATGATGTATAATTTGTTTGATGTGTTGCTGGATTCTGTTTGATAGGATCTTGTTGAATATTTTTGCATCTATATTCATTAGTGATATTGGTCTATAATTTTCTTTTTTTTTTCTTTTTTGGCCGGGGCTGGGTTTGAACCCACCACCTCCGGCATATGGGACTGGCGCCCAACTCCTTGAGCCACAGGCGCCGCCCCGGTCTATAATTTTCTTTTCTTGTTGCTTCCGAGTTTTTCTATTAATAATCCTTTGCTCCACACTCAATCATTTTGCTGTCTGCTAACTCGCTAGAAGACAAGCTCGCAAGGTTCAGGAGAGCTGGGAGGGGAGATGTCAAGATGAACGTCGGGAGGAGACGCTGTCAGACTGCTGCCTGCTCCCGCTGGCCTCTGCTTAGTGAGCCCCTCTCTCCCCGTGCAGCGGAGCCTGTGACACACCACCTCCCAAGTGGCCTTCAGTTCCGTCTCAGTTCTGCAATAGCCTCCAGCTGGCCTTCCTGCCTCTGGTTAGTCCCCTTTCACCAAGCAAAGCCCTCCTCCTCATGCTGCCAAAATGACCCACTTCGTGCAAGAGTCCAGCCATGTCACTTTCATGCTTAGGCCCTCCCAGGCATCCTCTCTTCCTGTGATTTCCATCTGGCTCCTGCTATCTCTGCTTCCCGCTACAGAGGCAGGCTGGACTTCCAGGACCTCAGGGCAGGGCAGTGACTTTCCCAAAGAACAAGAGGAGGCCCGGACTGCTGCTCTGGGGGTGTGACTGGGCATGGCTCTTAGTCCCTTGAAAGCAGCATGCTCCCTCCCACATGCTCCCATCCCTTCTGCCTGGTTAACTGGGCATCACCCTTCAGCCTCAGCACCTACACCACTACCAGGAAAGCCTCTCTTGACCTTCCTGACGTACTCCACAGCTGTCAGCCGAGGGGCCTTCGATGCCTACTCGGGGCTTACACCTGGAACGCCTGGCTCCAAGAGGGCAGGGACCCTGTCTGTCTTGGTTATTAGTGTCTTGGGGCACATAGAAGGTGCTCAGTAAATACTCAGTAAGCGCATGAATGGGAGGAGGAGCAGGGCTCCAGGTCAGAGGGATCCCCGATTCCCTCAGGCATCACTCACGGGTCAGCTCAGCCCAGGCGGCCGCAGGGTTGTTGATGCCTCGGAGTGTGAAGCCCCTCAGCCCTTCATAGAGCAGCTCCCGGTACCGGATCCGGAAGCCCAGGAGGATGCCGTTGATCTTGTCCTCTGCTGGGGGCTGCAGGGAAGGGAAGAGGGCGTGGGGAGGGGACCTGGGGCACGGCCCCATCCTTTCTTCCCACCAGGACCCTGCAGCCACAGAGCAGGGTCTATGTCTCAACCAGGAGATGAAATCAAGATAACATGGAGCAGTTTTAATCTGCAGAGCATTTCCAATGAGGCCATCCATTGCCGCAGTGTTCCCTGGGAGGCAGGTAAGGGCCAGAATCCTTTAATTGCCCTTCAACAGAGCAGGAAACTAAGGCTCAGAGATGTTAAGGAACTGGCCCAAGGTCACACAGCATCGCTAGGGGCTGGAGCATGATGCTGGACACAGAGTTTTCATAGAGCTATTTCTTGTCTGCCTCACCACATCTCCAGCCTCTCCGGGCCTGCTGGTCCTCACCTCGCCACCTGGCCAGCATTTCCTCCCTTCTCTTCAGCACACAGAAGGGTAAGCACCCCCCTCCCCATTATTTTCTCTTTGCTTCCACTCCCAGCTTTGTTGGAGAACTGGCTTTGGGAGAAGGCAGGAACCATCTTTTATGCAACTGCTTTTAAAAAACCTACTGAAACGGTTCATCCTTTTATTAGCTCCTTAATTACTTCCTTGGCTGCTGTGGGCAAGTCCCCACCCCCTCTGCCACGCTGACCAAGCTGCTCCAGCCTTGTCCCCGTCACAGCTATACTAGGTCATTCTTATCTGAGGCGAGGCATGTGCCCTCCTGGTTTTGTCCTCAATGGATTTCCTTTTGGGGAACTATATAGATGGGAAAGGGCAGTGCCTGTCCCTCTGCCCCATAGAAGCAGTCGGGAGTCTGCCCCTTTGAGGCCTCTGTGGGTGACCTGCTGAGCCAAGGCTGGGCTTTAGAGGGCCTGAGAGGGTCCTGACGAGCAGGACAGCCTGGGCTCTGAGTTTGGCCCGGCCTCCTCCAGGCCACAGCAGAGCAGATTGTGTATCCCGCAGACAGGCATGGAGGAAGGGGCATCTCCTCTCCACCTGGACAGTGGGTCCCTGCCCATGGTGACAGACATAGGTCTCAAGAATCCGTTCACTGACCACTGGGCCTCAGGCTAATAAACCAGACCCTGCTGCCTGCTAGCTGTGTGAGCTGAGGTAGTTCACATCCTCAGGCTCAGCCCTCACCTGCAGAGGGGCTGATTAACACCGGCCTGATGTGAATATCTGGAGAGTATCTGTGTGTGTGTACAAGCATGTATAGACTGTTCTGTGACATGCACACCTTCCCAGGTGCTCTGGAGACAGAGAATCTGGGGACCCCAGAAAGCCCTGGTGGGGACTGTTGGCTTGTAGTCCTGGGGCAGAGCTTATCTGAGTCCCCGTGGAAGCCCCCGTCTGCTGGGCTTACCTGCCATCGGATTAGCACGGAGGTGGTAGTGTGGGGGGTCACTGAGAGGATGGTGGGAGCTTCATCTGGGGCTGCAGGGAGAGGCAGGTACGTGGGCTCCAGGGGAAGCAGCCTCAGGTCCCCAGGAGCCCATGGGGACCAGAGTCTGCTGGCACCAGACCACAGGGCAGGTCCCGGTTAAACACCCTCTGTGCCCACTGGCCCAATTTCTGTAGAACAAAGGGCCAGTGTGGGGGGAGAGAGGTGCTATGATCTAAGCTCAGCCAGAACCCAAGGGTCCCAGAGGCCCCTCCCCACAAAGCCACAGGCCTCTATGCTGCTGCTTCCTGCCCCGTTCACTGGCAGCTTTCGGGACCTCAGAAAAAGAAGGCACTGGAAATCAGGTTAGGCCTGGGACCCTGAGCCCTTGCATAGGCCCCTTTGGCCCCAAACTCCTTGATACTCTTCCCTGGGGCACCTCCCCCATTAAGAGAACACCCAGCACCCAGGAAGTGGCTGGTGAGCCAAGAGAAAGCCCCCCCACCTGGAGAAGGTACTCCCACCGGGGAGGAGGACACTGACCGGCCTGCAGGGTGGTCAGCGACTCTGACTCCTCGCTGAACTCGCTGTCCCCAATGTCATTGGTTGCCTTCACTCGGAACTTGTAGGATGTGAAGGGCTTGAGCCTATGGGAATCGGTCCCGTGAACCAAGGGTTTCCCTGAAGACCTGGGCCCACACCTCCACCATGGGGTCTCACTGAGCTCTCCCTGCTCGGCAAAGGGGCCAGGGGTGCTGACTGACTGCACAGGGTCGGGGGGAACACTGGGGCTCTGATAGGATTGCTGCTACGAAGGGGACAAACCAGGTTCAGGCCCTGGGGGTCCAGGGAGCTCAGGCCAGTGCCCCCAGACCATGCCAGCATGGCGTGCCTCTAGCCCCCATCATAAGCCATAGGTCCCCAAGAAGAAATGTCTCTGTATGTCCCACCTCAGAAGACACACAGCCACGAAAGCGCCAATACCTCTCTCTCTGAACAACACCAAACCGCCATCTCTCCCTTCAATTTAACACATTTAGGAAGGGTGGAGCCTCTCAAGAGTTAACCCACACTTCATCTCTAGAAGCCTTATTCCCTCTCCAAGAGGGATTTATTGGGGATGGGGAGGAAAGTATTGCTCAAAACTCCCGGTCACATCAACTGGAATGTAAAAACTACAACCCACTGGGAATTAAACTGAAGCCAGAGTTGCGAATGCAGCTCCGCTGCCCTATTAAGGCTGGAGAGGAAGATGCTGCCTGGCTGGAAGAATCTCTAATGAAGGATGACAAGCACTTCACTGGAGGGGCACTTCTGGACTCCAGAAATAGATAATTAAGAGGCTACCCTCCCTACCAGGGCTCTGGAGGGAAAGCAGTAGGGTCTTAGGAGGGAGCTAATTTTGTGGGGGCAAGAGTAGACGGGAGGTCTTCTGGGCATGCGGATTAAGGGTTGGAGGCGGGGGGCAGGCTGGGGTGTTCTCAGAGGGCCCCCTGACCTCTGCCCCCACTACAGGACCACCGCCAGGGTTGCAGTGCAGAGTGGAGATGCTATGGGACCCCAGGCCTCACCTGTCCACGATGAAGGTGGAGGCATTGTGGCTCACGGAGGCGGAGTGCAGTGTCCACCTGCCGCTGGGCAGCTCGCGGGTCTGGACGGTGTAGTAGCGTACAGGGGACAGCCCGTCACTCCCCGGCTCCCAGGACAGCAGCACGCTGCGGGCTCTCACGTCCTTCTGGTGCACCACCGGCTTGCTGGGGGGCTGCGGGCGGTCTAGAGGGGTGGTGGAGGGCAAGGGGCAGCTAAGCCTGCGCAGGGAAGTGGCAAAGAGGGCTGGACTTTCTCAAGAGGGGAGGAGATGCTCTGGGCTCGGCCTGGTGCTGCCTCCCCACTGATTTCCATGCTCACAGAGGCTTGGCAGGATCTCCCCCCTGTGCACAGCCCGCACCTGGGCCTCTTGGTCAGAGATGCCCCCTCACACTCCTAGAGCCCTGTGGCCTGTGAATTTTTACCTCTTGGGGCACCCCCTAACCAAGGTGGAAGTGAGGAGGTCCCATGCCCTCCCTAGCTCCTTTGCTCCCATGGCAACAAGGCTTGGATGTGACTTGCACTGCCCCCCCACCACCATGGAGTAGGATGGAGCCCGTGTGGCCTGCTGTGGACTCTGCTTCCCACCACCCCCTCACGTGGCTTCCTTGTTTCCCCACCCCACTTCCCCGTCCCCTCCTGCAGGGCTCCTCAGCTCAGCATCGCTGGCGTTTGGCATGGTGGTTCTTCATGGGGTTGGGGGGGGGCTGTCTGTGCCCTCAAGGTGCTTAGCAGCCTCCCTGGCCTCTGCCCACTCAATGCCAGTAGCAGTCCCCAAGATGTGATAACCAAAATGTCTCCTGATATTCCCAACGTCCCTGAGAAGGCAAAGCAGCCCCCCAGTGAGAACCATCGTCCTACTAGTTTTTTCCGGTGACACCAATTGGGGCTTCAAGCCCACTTCTGAGGACCCCAAAGTTGGGCGAGGTTCTGGCTCAGAGCAGCAGGGTGCTGGTGGCTAGGGCTCCGGGCTGCAACTCTGACCCTACAGCCCTCCCGGTGAGACCAGAGGTGCGATGGGGAAAGAGAGAGGGAAGCTGGTCACCAGGTCACCAACTTCCCTCTGGAAAAGCAGAGCTGAGCAGGCTTCTCAGGAAGGGAACTCCCAGCTTAGGGATGGCAGATGCTGGGGCTCTTGCTGACCTTGACTTCAGAGATGGGAGCCACTTTCCAGTCCAGAGCACACTTGTCTAACCCCCAGCCTTCCCCTAGCAGAGGCTCCAAGCTGGGGGTGCATCTGTGACTGCCCCCAGGCCTCCCTAGCCCCCCATGGGCAGTCACCTCTCTTCTCAGTGGTCACCACTAAGGCCTCGGCAGCTTCTCCCCAGCCTTTGCGGGTCTGAGCTGTGATGCGGAACAGGTAGACGGACTCTGGCTTAAGGCCGGTGGCCGTGTACTGGCGGGCACTGGGCGCCAGCACCTCCACCGTGGCAGTGTTGGCTGTGGTGGTGTTGAGCCGGTGTGTGATCTGGTAAGCTGTGGGAAGGAAGCAAGTGACTGTGCAGGCAGGCAAGGCCAGCTGCCCTGCCCCAGGACCCCAAGAAAGGGCCTCTTTCCTTGGCCACAGCAGTGTCTGTGCATGGGCCATCTTGGCTGTGGTTTGTCTGAAGGCCTCTTGGTTACTTTCCAGTCTTGAGCTGCCACCTGGGGAGTATGAACCATGGACAGCACAATGTCTGTGACCCCCATAACAGTCCCAAGGAGGAAACGGAGGCTTGGAGAGTGTTTTTTTTTTTCTTTTTTGAGACAGAGTCTCACTCCATCGCCCTGGGTAGAGTGCTGTGTTGTCACAGCTCACAGCAACCTCAAACTCTTGGGCTTAAGCAATTCTCTTGCCTCAGCCTCCCAGGTAGCTAGGACTACAGGCGCCTGCCACAACGCCTGGCTATTTCTCTCATTGCAGTTGTCATTGTTGTTTTAGCTGACCCAGGCCGGGTTCGAACCTGCCAGCCTCAGTGTATGTGGCTGGTGCCATACCCACTGAGCTACAGGTGCTGCCACCACCCACTGCCACTGGTAGTGGTAAGTGCTTGAGCTGGAATTCCTGCCCAGGTTGTCTGGTCTAAGGCACTTGGCCTCCCACCCCAGCCCCCTAACTCGGGGGGTATGGCGTCCATCTGGGGCAGGCATTGCATGAGGCAGGACTGAAGGCCCTGGTACAGGTACATGTAGCCCAAGCCACCTTTTCTTTTTTTTTTTTAGAGACAGAGTCTCAGTTTGTCGCCCTCAGTAAAGTGCCATGGCGTCACAGCTCACAGCAACTTCCAGCTCTTGGGCTTAGGCGATTCTCTTGCCTCAGCCTCCCAAGTAGCTGGGACTACAGGCGCCCGCCACGATGCCCGGCTATTTTTTTGTTGTAGTTCGGCTGGGGCCGGGTTTGAACCCACCACTCTCAGTATATGGGGCCGGCGCCTTACCCACTGAGCCACAGGTGCTGCCCGCAAGCCACCTTTTCAAAAGAGGGGGCTGAGGCCGCAGAAGGCAACAGACTCACTTAAGTTTATGCAGCTGCTGACTTCAACCCTGGGTATGTGTTGGGGTTGGCAGGGGTGCCTTGAATGTGAGATGAAGATTCTGACCCACAGCCTCCCTCCCCTGAGCTTTGGGCCCTGCTTCCCAAAGCAGTGGTGTGGGTGTACTGAGCTGGCCAGTGTATCCTCACTTGGTCATGCCAAGCAACGGCATCTGAGGCCAACCAGATGGCCAGTTAGCTGGGACACTGACCTGGGCCTCCAGCAGATAACCTTATAGATTAAAAACTTCTAGCAAGAGGTGTAAGACTCAGATCCCACCCTTGAGGAAATGTGGACATCTTATGCTTCCTCCTTCTTGTAGCCAGGGCCCGGGACGGGGTGAAGGCCTACCAAGAATGATGCCGTTGGGGGCCGCAGGGGGCTGCCAGATCAGCCGCACGGACGTGGTCCTCACCTCTGGGAACAGGATACCCACGGGTGGTCCTGGGACTGAAGGCAGCAAAGGAGAAGAGGCTGACTGTGAGGCTGCCACCTGGCCCTGGCTGCAGCAGAGCAGCCAGCGGGGTGGAGGGGACCGGGCCGGAAGCTCAATGAATTTTCTTGGAGTGCTGCTCTGTGACTGGACTCCCAGTGTCAGGAGCCAGGGACACGAAAATGAAATCAATGAGGTTTCTACTCTACAATAAGTGTTATTTGGCAGCAACTAGAAGGTAGAATGAGGTTTCTACCCTCAAAAATAGCTGTTATTTGGCAGGGAGCCAAGGCTCCTGCTTCCTTTAGCTTAGAGTCCATGTACGTGCCAGACCTGGGCTGCCCTTATAGCCAGGCACACGGGCCCTGCCCTGGGTCTGTGCTTTAGAAGGTCCAACTTTGACTTTCTTCCACCCGTGGGTGAGGGGCCATGGGGCAATGCCCAGTTGCAGCCTGCACCAATCCTTTCTCTAGACCTTCCTCCAGAATCCTTACGGTAGACTGTGCACGCCTGGTCCCAGGAATAGCCAAGGGTAGTTGTTTTGGGGGTGTGGCTGGAGACCAAATGGTGTAGGCCAAAGGTAAGGGTGGGAGACAATGGAATAGAGGGTGGGGAGACTGGGGCGGGGGGACCTCTTCCTGTGTCACCTCCTTCTAGCACAGGATGCTAAGATGGCTGAGATTTCTAAACTTGAACTTGGCCTCCCAGGTTATTATAAGGGTATATTTATCAAGGCAGGAGGATGGAACATATTTAATTTAACAGTTCATTAACTTGACTTAAGACTTTAGACTTCACAGACGCATGGCATTTGGGCTTCCCTTTGCACTCTTCCTTGGATCCTGCGAATGTCTGAGGTGGGCAGCACGTGTGTGGGGAGGGGACAAGGGAGGAATCAGTCATTTTCTGATGGGGACTTAGGCTGCAGGGAGAGATGCCTGGAGCCTGGCTGGGGTCAAACTGGACCAGGAAGTTTGTGCCAGGAAAAATCAAGACTTTCTCTTCCATAGACCTTTATTCAAAGTGAATCTGCCCTAGGCAAAAAAAAAAAAAAATAAAAAAAAATAAATAAATAAAAATAAAACTGGTGCAAAGTCCCTGTTGTGTACCCTTTTCCTGGCGAGAGGAAAAATCTAGTCTTGATTCGTCCCTTGCCCCCTCCACACACATGCTGCCCACCTCAGACATTCGCAGGGTCCAAGCAGGGGTGCAAAAGGAGCCCAAATGCCACGCGTCTGTGTAGAGGGCAAGAGACTGAATCAGAAGTCAGACTGCCCTCCTGTGGTCTGCGAGGACATAGGGGCCGTAATGACCATCCCCTGAGTAAACCATCCCCTTAGCAGGTGACTAAGGGAATTGTGTCCTCAGAATGTGACCCCAGAGGGGCAAGGCCAGGTGGGCAGCAGGAAGGACGGCCCCTCCCAACCTCTCCCTTGGTCACCAGGGTTTGCGCTCACCATCATCCAGTGTCCGCTCCAGGACGGGAGGGTGGCTGGGTCTGCCGTCCCCGACGCGCGTGAAGGCCAGCACCTGAATCTGGTACAGCACGTACTTGCCCAGGCCCGTGAGCTGCGCGCTGCGGGACGAGTTGCCTTCCACCAGCCAGGACCGCGGCTGTACATCTGAGTCCTTCTCCTTGAACATCACCTGCCAGGGCCCAGCACTGCATGAGGGCCCCAGCCTGGGTCTCACCCACCAGCATCGCTCCCAAATCTCAGCCCCAGGAGCGTGGTGGGCAGACTTGGGCTCTTCAGGGTGGCTCTGCCCCGAGGGAGAGGTGGTGATTAAGCTAGTGTTCCCAGAGGGCTATGGACACAGAGATGAACCCTGCACAGCACTGGAAGTCTCCTTAGAGGAGCACCCAGGTGGGAAGACACGTCTGGACAGGAGGTGTGACTGTGCGAGGTCACACAGATGGAAGTGACAGAGCTACATCTGACAAGTTCAAGGCAAGGAAGGGCTGTACCACGTAGCTTGGCACAGCTATAAGAGGGATTCTAGAAAATAACAGAAACAGACTGGGCCCATCAGAGCTGCCAGTGAGGCTGGAGCCGCCCCAAGGATGCTGAGCCCTCACTGGACTCCTCTCTAACTGAGAAGGACTCCTTGGGCACTGTGGTGACAGGAGGATGGAATGCCAGGCAGATCCCTGCATCCACTGTAGGAGACAGAGATGCTGAGGGTGGACAGAGTACCATGGGCGGGGAGGCTGGGGGAGCCAGTGTGGTGAGACCCAGGCCAGTGTGTCCCCTCCTGGGACAACAGGACTCACCTTGTAGCCCAGCACAAGCCCATTGCGGTCGGCCTCAGGGACGTCACTCCAGCGCACCAGCATGCTGCTGGACGTGGTGGCCAGCGCAGACACGTTGGTGGGGCCAGAGGAGGGTACTGGGAGGAGAGGGTGGGGACAAGAAGTTAGGAGCCAACGCGGAGCCTCCAGTGAGAGGAACGGCGGGTGATGGGGTCAAGGGCGGCTGTACGTGGAGGGACACATGGCACAGATGTCTCCACACAGCACCTGATCTGATCCCACTGCGATGTCTTTTGAGTTTGGAATTTCAGAGAGGCTATTTCTGGCTACAGGTCTGCTTCAACCCCCTCACACCCCCGCTTAGGCTAATGTTAGATGAACTCGTGTTTCTTGCCAGCACAGCAGTGGGGCCTGTGGCCCAGAGGAGCCACCTGTCATCTAGAAGGTTTCAGGAGAAAGCTACAGGGCGCTGAGCCACATGCAGATGACTATTGACGGTACACTGGGCTCACCCTCTGTGGCGATCCTGGCCAGGCCACTAGGAGCTGCCACTTGTGCTTCTGGAAACTTCTGAGGGCAAACCCTTTCCCCAACCCTCCATCTCAGGCTCTTTCTGGCACCATTGTGTGTCAAGGTTAAGGATGAGGTCAGGGAGGTGGCTGAGAACCCCTAGGGAATAGTGGGGCAGTGGCAGGTGCTGGGGGACTTGGCAACATGGCAAGTGGCTCAGGCCTGAGGAGCACAAAGATGGAAGTTGTGTTTGAACAACATCAGCCTGGCTGAGCACAGAGAGACAGGAGCAGCCGTCAGCAGGGAGGCTGGGCAGGACGGGCCATACCTGACTCCCGGGTCCTGCCCATCACCATCTGGCTCCAGGGCCCACTGCCAATGGCGTTGAAGGCCTGGACCTGGACCCGGTACTCTGTCCACTCCTCCAGGTCCTCGATGGTGTACTCTCTCTCCACCCGGTCCTGGACCATGTGGCTCAGTGTCTTGCCATGGCCGTCTGACCGGCTGTACTTGATCTTGTAGCCCACCGACTCGGGGTTCCCATTGTACTCCATCTCTGGCAGGGGCTGCAGCAAGGCAGGGGCGGTACAGCGGCTGTGAGGTTCATGCCCCTCCTCCAGGGAGCCTCCAGGGCTGCCCAGCACACTGCCCAGCTGTGTGGCTTAGGCTGTGTAGCTCTGTGTCTGATAGCCTCTGTCTCCCTGGGGAGGCTGGAGAAGCAGCGCTTATTCTCCACCATGCAGGTGACAAACTCGTTACCCTGCCAAGGGAGTCTGGCCTTTTGAGGAGACCCACAGGGCTGTCTGTGCCACATGCTGATGAGCATAGCCACCTTTGGCCCTAGCTGTCTCTGCTGCTCAGCTCTGTCACTAGGGCTGCCAACACACACTGGGTTAAACTGCCTACAACATCTGGCCTCGCCTCATACCTGCCCTTGAGGGAGCAAGCGTGGGGAGAGGCAGGAAGTCTTTCCGTCCAGCAAACCTTAGTCTCTTCTGCTGCATCTTCAGCCTCATCTGAGTCTTATAAAAAAGACAGATTTCTTTCCTGGGCCTTAGGACTGGGCTGATGGGGCTGAGGTGGTCACTGGTTTGAGGTTGCTGGGATGAATCTGGGCAACACTGGTGGGCAGTGGAGGGGTGTGCATGTGAGGGGAACCCATGGTTGGAGGCAGGTGTGAGTGCAAAGCCGGCCTTCTGCTCCTCCTCTAAGGGGACAGGGCTGGAGCGCAGCATCTTCAGCCCCTGCCTCCCCCATCCTGTTCACCAAGGGGTTTAGGGGCTCACCACTTGCTGACCACTTCATCCCATCCCTCCACTTCAGCCCCTGACTGCCCTCTCACCATGCACCCCCTCCTGCTGGCCCGCCCCCTCCTGCAGTCACTTAGTGAAGCCAACCAAAGCCCATTAAGATAGCGATCGATGGGCCTGAGAGTGGGAGATGGGACTCGTGGCACGCTCCCGCACCTGCGAAGGAAAGGCAATGGACCATGCACCATTAGCACTGGCCTGACAGGTGCTTGGGGCCCTGCACCATGAAGCAACTGCCTTTCGAGTATCCCCCTCCGGCCTTGCCCTCCACATTGGACTCTTTAACCTTTTAGTATTTGGAAACCTTAAAGCAGGGGTCCTCAAACTATGGCCGGCGGGCCACATGCGGCGGTGTGAATTGTATTTGTTCCCATTTTGTTTTTTACTTCAAAATAAGATATGTGCAGTATGCATAAGAATTTGTGCATAGTTTTTTTTTTTTTTTTAAACTATAGTCTGGCCCTCCAACAGTCTGAGGGACAGTGAATTTGCCTACTGTTTAAAAAGTTTGAGGACGCCTGCCTTAAAGTGAGATTCAGGGGGCAAGAAGAGAGCCAGGCCCAGGTGGTGGTGGGAGTGTGGGAAACGGGGGGCGGGAGGCTGCACAGTTAAGATGCTGCTGGTGCATGAGGCACCTGCCATGGTGCTGTGGGTGGCTGGGCTGGGTGGGGACAGCTCTGCTCCGTGTCCCCACCCTGAGAGAGGAAGCACAGCTGGTAAATCAGTGAGCCGAGGGCTGGCATCAGGCTGTTCCCATATGTGAAAGGCACAGTGGCTTCCCAGTGAACCTGCCCAGGACGGTGTGTTTTGTAAGTCATGTTTGAGATGAACTAGGAAGAGATCTTATGTGGAAACTAAAGGAGTTTTGTGGTCCTGGGGCTGGGGGAGCAGAGGCAAGTGGGTGCTTTCCTACACTAGTGTCCTCAGACTTTCCAAGGAGCCCTGGTGTGTGGTGCTCTTCCCCACATCGATCTTAAAAGTCTGGTTTGTTCCAAGCACCTATTGGGATTGCCACTTTGTGGAACCTGTACTGGGAAACAATGTCCCAGGGGGGCCTGGTGCAGGGGCAGACTGCAGTGTGCCCAGGGGTTCAGGCTGTGAATCTGGGGCTACACGTTCCCTGGCTTGGGATCCCAGCCCTGCTGTTAATTAAAGGGTGTATGGGAGCCTTGGGCAAGCTATCTGATCTCTTTCTGCCCCAGTTTTCTCATCTGCAAAGTGGGAACCAGGATCACTCTGCTGTCACAGGCTTGCTGAGAGGGTTCAACGCCTGACTTTGAATAGAGCACTCTCAGCAGTGCCTGGCAGTAAGGAAGCCTCAGCACATTAGCACTGTCCCCCTGGGCAGTGTCACGGGGGGTAACGACCTGCAACATCCTTCCTGGTTTATGGCATACTCCCTGACTTAGCATGGTGGGAGACCTGGCACCTGCATGCCAGACCCATTACTTGAGAGCTGTGTGGCTGTGAGAAAGTTCCTTACCCATATGAGCCTCAGTTTTCCTAGCTGAAAACTGGGACAACAAAATATGTGCTCTGATTATTGGGAGGATCAAATGGGATAAAAAATGTAAATCTCTCAGCACTTGGCAATGCTCAGTAAGCAGCCTTTCCTGGCTCTTTCCCCTCATACAGGGCATTTCCTCATCTGGCTAAGATCAATTATCAGGCACCTTACCAGGCGAGTAAAAAAGTAAAAAAGAAGCAGCAGTTGTAGGTGTTTGGAGCGTGCCCTGTGTGAGTCAAGGTGGCCATGCAGGGCAGTGAGGGTCACAGAGACATCCTACCCTGGCACCCTTGGGAAAGCCTCACCATCCAGCGGAGCCACAGGCTGGTCTCGCTGGCCGTGCGCAGAGACACATTAGCCGGGGCCATGTCAGGAGGTGCCTGCAGGGTCTGGATCTTTCTAGAAGGCTGGCTGGGTGGGCTCGTGCCTACGATGTTCACCTGGCGCATGCGGAAGCTGGGGTGGGAGGAGAGTTGAGAAGATGGTCAGGGCTGGACCCCAGAGCCAAACTCTGTCCCCATGTGGGCAGCCCTTCTCGTCCACATCCCCACCCCCAGCTCTGCCCTGTTACCTGTAGTAGGTGAAGGGGTTGAGGTTGGGCACCTCCATGGAGCGCGCGTCAGGCTCGCCTGAGAGCTGGTGAATCAGCAGCCACTCCTCTCCTTCTCCGATCATGCCCACCTGGGAAAGGGAGGGACCCTTAGTCCTGTCCAGCCCACAGAGCCGAGGTGGGTGTGCTCCGAGCCCCAGCTCCTAGGAGGTACGAGCTTTGCCCAGGAAAAATCTTGGTTCAAATCTCAGGGCTCCCTGGAGGGCATCAAATGGAGATCCCTCCTTCCAGGCCCTTAAACATGCCTGCAGGAGTGACTCTGAGACCTTTGTGTTACAGCCTCATAGGGTGCTGGTTATACACACATGTCTGGGCTCCACCCTGCACTGGCCCATCAGAACCCCTGGTGGGGGGGTGTCCAGGAATCTGTGCATTTCACAAGCTCCCCAGGTGATTCTGCTAAACGCCTGGGTGCCGCTAAAACCCAAGGGCCAGGATCAGTTTTTGCCAGTGGGACGTAGGTGTCGGAATTTCTGAATGTTCCCTGGGTAATTGTAGGGTGTGGCTGAGACTGAGAACCACAGGTGACAGGGTGGCAGGCAGCAGCTGGGCATCTTTCCAGGCCAGCTGGTCAGCCCCCCACCAGGAGGGGTGTGCGTTTTCACATGCACAGGTGAGGTGGAGATGATATTGGGAAATGTGGGCATGTGGGGGATATGGGACCATCATAGTTACACAGACTGAAACACGCACTTGATTCTGCTCTTGAGAGTGTGTGGTGCCCGGGCTGCCCTCCGGCAGGTCCTACCTGGGCCTCCACCAGCCAGCGGGAGATGGAGGTCTTCCCGTCATAGCCGGGCCTGAACTGCAAGGTCACGGAGCGTGGGCCAATGTTAGAGATGCCCAGGTTGGTGGGGGGCCCTGGGAGTTCTGGAAAAAGAGAACAGGGTGGGAAAGGAGATGGGGCAGGAAGGCCCTTCCATAATGGACAGGACTTTTGGGGCACAGAGGTGAGCTGTGTGTCAACCAACACTGTTGCTGGAAATGACGTGGGTGGACCACAGCCAAGTCCTCATCCCACCAGCAGCCTTAGTCCCTGTGTCTGACAGCACGTCAGTCACTCAGGAGGCTGAGACAGCTCCGAGGGTGGGAGAGCTCTCCCAGGGCCAGGCAGCCGGGCCGGGTCCTTAAGAGGCTTCCTCTGATAGTCTGGATGTGAGGGAGGTTGAACTGGAACCAAGCCAGGCTCGGGAAGAAAGCGACAGGCCCAGTCCTCCCTCTACACCCACACGACCCCTCCCCCCTCACAGGCCCAGTGCTGGCTGAGGGAGGCTGGAAGGACAGGTGCGGAAGGCGGGCACCCTGAGGCTCTTGGGGCTCAGGATGACAGAAGAGCACAGGTTCTGGGGTCGGACTGTCTGAGTGGGAATCCAACTCCACCTCTTAGAGACTGTGTGTCTCTGGGCAAGTTGCCTACCTCTCTGTGCCTCCGTGTCTCCCTCTCTAGGATGGAGATGATAATGACAACACCTCCCTCCGGGCTATTGTGAGGACGAAATGAGTCGGCGTGTATAAAGCTCTTAGCTCCACACCCAGGGGACACCACATAGATACGTGTGCCCTGGCCATGCCCAGGAGCAGGCCACACAAGCGTAGCCTTACTGAGCTAGAGGGACCACACGTTATCCAGTCTAACTCCCCATACTTATAGATGGGGGAAGCTGAGGCACAGAGGAGCCACCTGACAAGGTCCCAGCTTGCTCTTTGCAGGAGGCCTGAGGTTACTCCCACTATGCTCTGCTGCCCCCCAAGCAATACTTCCACGGGTGAGAATCCCATTTGGACTTTCTGGGTGATACTGAGAATTCTTCCCCTCAATCACAGACCCTTAGGCCTGATGCAGGGCCTGGTGTGCAGTAGGGTGTGAAGGGAGGGGCCGGTGGGGCAGATGAGACAAGGGCAGGGATTCCGGGGGCCTGTGTTCTTCTGAGAGCTGCGGGAGGAGCAGCAATGAGCCTGAGGAGCCCCTGTCTGGAGACCTGGCCTGAAGGGAATTCAGCCTGCTCTGGGGAGGACCCAGACCCATGGACTACAAGGGCAGGGGAGGGCTCTGTGGGAGGAAAGACAAGGGCCACCTCCAATGGGACGCTATAAGGAGGGACAACGGAGGCCGGATCCTGTCCTGAGAACGTGTACTGACCTGGAGGTACCCCAGATGAGATGGTTGAGGCAGACACCTGGCCCTGGCCCTTGGAGGTCATGGCAGCCACCTCGATGGTGTAGGTGGTGAGGGCAGTGAGGCCTGTGACACGATACTCCAGGGTCACGTTGGGCAGGTAATGTGTCACGCGGGTGTTGGTTCGGTTGTACTCCTCCCAGGAGATCCGGTAGCCTGTGAGAGCAACCCCCCCCCAAGAGTTGGTGTGAACTTGGCTGTGACTGTAAGTTGGCCCTGACCCTTCACTCCACTTCCTGCATCTTTCCTAGGTTGGTAATCAGACCCACTGGGAGTTACCGGACTGAGGCAGGTGGGAGCTGCTGGCACTATGCTGGGGCCCTGAGGGTAAGCTGGGGGGATGCCACCATAAGTGGGGATTGCAGGAAAGAAAATCACTGTGGCAGCCACTTACGTCTGTGGCTGAAGACCTAGGACATGTAAAGAAGTGCCAGGAGCCTCCTCTGAGCCATCTCTGCTCTAAGGCGGGGGATGGATGAGCTGACCTGCCCGGCCCTGGCCACCTGTGACTCAGAGACACCGTGGTGCTTACCGGTGAGGATGCCGTTCTTCTCTCCTGGCTCCTGCCAGCTGACCTTCAGAGAGGTGTCCAGGATTTCACTGAAGCTCAGGTGTCCCACAGGCCCAGGCACTATACCCCAAAGGCCCCCACCATGCCAGTTAGAGCCAGAGAGAGACCACCATCCGCAAGGCAGCCTGCAGGCTCAGGACACCCCAGGATGGAGACAAGACCAGGACCGCCTTCTGCCCCGAGCGCCCTGCCTGGCACGGGTGGGAGGTGCCTACCATCCTCATGGGTGCGCACCAGCTGCGGGGTGCTGCGAGGCCCGTCTCCGGGAGTGGTGAAGCACAGCACCGAGGTGAAGTACTCCGTGAACTTCTTCAGGCCAGACACGAAGCCCACATGAATGCTGTCTTGAAAGTTAGGCCGGGCAGTCACCATGGTAACCTCCTCCTCCTGCTCCGGTTCCCAGGCAATCAGCTGGGGAGAGACCAGCAATTCAGGCAGGGCAGTAAGAGGGTTCCCAGTGAGGCCCAGCCCTCTGCCATAGGCTGGACTAGCCAATGGTCAGTGTTCAGGAGCTCAGGTTCCTGTGGTGCTCCCTCCCCAGGGAGTGACAAGCAGTGCAGGTGACCCACGGGCTGCTGGAGTTCACTTCAGTGCACTACCCCACTTTGTGGGCTGCTGGCTCTGTGCTGGGTGCTTTCCTCAGTTGGTTCTCACTTGATTCTCCTGGTGGCTCCCTGGGGGAGGCATTTCACCAGGACTGGGCTACATAACTCTGCAGGCCCAGTATACAATGAAAATGGAGGGCCTCCTTGTTCAAAAGTCATTAAGAACTGCAAGGCGACATCAGCAGAATCCTTAACTCAGTGTGGAGCTCTGGAGGACTGTGCAGGTCGCACACCCTTTTTATAGAAAAGGAAACTGAGGCTCCGAGAGGCTCACACAGCTGGGGGAAGCTGATGCTTGGATTCCAGGCCCTGAGCTCTTCCATGTTGCTCCTTACAGTCTGGGGCACCTTGGATACCTCTGAGGGTCACTTCCTGCAGAGCTGGACTTTTAATTTGTGGGCAACTGTTATCTTACACTGCTTTCAAGTTGGGATTTCAATCTTTTTTTTTTTTTTTTTTTGTAAAGACAGAGTCTCACTGTATGGCCCTCGGTAGAGTGCCGTGGCCTCACACAGCTCACAGCAACCTCCAACTCCTGGGCTTAGGCGATTCTCCTGCCTCAGCCTCCCGAGCAGCTGGGACTACAGGCGCCCGCCACAACGCCCGGCTATTTTTTTGTTGCAGTTTGGCCAGGGCTGGGTTTGAACCCGCCACCCTCGGCATATGGGGCCGGCGCCCTACTCACTGAGCCACAGGCGCCGCCTGGGATTTCAATCTTAAACATCACCCAGAAGCAGGGTACCGGCCAGAAACCCCATATGGAAACCACTTTCTCTCCAATCTCCCCCCTGCACCCTCCACCCACTGGTTGCCTAACCCCCCTCCATCGCGCTTCCTTCTTCTCTGCCACCTGTTCTCTCACCTTGCACTCCTGTTTTCTGAGCCCTTCATCTGTCTACAACAATGACAGCTGGTTTCAGAGATTTCCTCATTTATTTGAAGTTGATTAAATTGCAATTAATGGTGAAAAGCAACACTTGATGAGTTTTAATAAGCACGGGTATTTATAGATATAAAACAATACCAGACCAATGTCTCCTGATTAACTCGTGCCTATACCGATGCTTAATCTTCTCCTTTTCATGGCCGTGTGTTTATACAGGATGTTTTGAAATTTAATTGGTTTTGTGGAAAGATAGCCTATAGCAAGTTAATTAGACACTAATTAGACCCTAAAAATACCAAACAAAAATACTAAGTGGCATTTAATAAGGATGTTAAATATCCTCCTTATTTCGGTTGTTTCATAGCAATTAAATTGCCGAACTTCTTTGGAGTAGATTAAGAAACAAGTTTAATGTTTTAATTTAATTAATGTAAATTTGAATTAATTATGCTGTTAGAATTAATTGTGTGGTGTGTTCCCTGGCAAGTGTAGGATCTGGGTAAATATTTTTTTTTGTTGTTGGGTTCAGGCCAATTATAATCACTATAATTAAAAAAAAAAAAAGGAAAAATGTGTCTTTACAGATGCCTTAAAACAGTATCACTGGGCCTTGCTCACAAAAATGACCCAGAGGAAGTGCAAAGGGTCACATAAGTGTGGCTTTGTGGAGTCACAATGTTGATTTCATTACCCTACAGGTTCACGCCTAGAGCTCAACATGGTGGCAGAGCCGTGGCTTCCTGTGGCTGTTTCGAAATATTTCCATTGGGATCTCCAGCTGCACGTGAAGAGGAGATGTGGGGAGAAGAGGACTTCCCTTCAGGGCTGAGAGACGAGAATTGCCCTTTACATCATTCATTTCCTCATAGGGGCTGGGCTCTGGGCAGCTGTGGGATGAAACTTTGGTGCTCAGGTAAACACATACTGGGGCTACTGTCTGTTGGGCTCTTACCATCTGAAATGATTTCAAACCCCTTTGCAGAGCCTGGCACTAGGTTAAGCCCATCCCTGACCAGGCTCATTTAATCATCACAATAAGGATTAGATGGCAATCACTGTTCCCTGCTGTTACAAAAAAGGAAACCCAGGTTCAGGAAGGCTGAGTAGTGTGCACGTGGACCCACCAGGAGCTGAATCCAGATTTGTGGACCCTGAGATCTTCCATGACGACCTCTGTTTCCTAAAGGTCCACAGAGCTGCTGGGGGTTTAGGGTTTCTCTGAGATGTCTCCATGACTGACTTCTCCTTGTTAGAAGGATTGGGAGAACCAGGATTGAGGCTGATTTTTACCCCAAATTTGCTTTTTGGATTTGACTTTGGAACTGCATAAATGTTCTACATAATTATAGAACAAAATTAAACTAAAAAAAATCAATCCCTAAAAATTGAAAACAAAATGAAGCAAATAGACCTAATGATGGATTAAGCTGTAGCCACGTTACAGAGAGAAATGATTTCCAACACCTTTGCAGTCATGTGGAGTATATCCCCAGGGGGTGTACCCCAAGCACAAAAAGAACTGCAAGAAATTGGGAACTATTTGCAGTAACCAAAGTGTTGGTACTACTATTCCAAAACTGTTATGTGTGTGTGGGGTAAAGTAGGTGAATAAATACGCTGGTGTTGTAGGAACTGGATTGCAGTCTGGAGAAAGATACTGACAAAAGACAAATAAGATTATTAAAAGGCTTGTAGACATGAATTTTGAATTGAAATTATCAGTCTCTATTTTATCTTTTTTATTTATATATTTTTAAAGCAGCCACGCTGAGACTGAGCCCTGTGTAGTTGATGCGCTAAGACACGCACTGCCTGTGTAACCAGTGAAGCTGATGGACCATGCCTCAGCACCATGCTATTTTATCTTTTTTTTTTTTTTTTTTTTTTGGTTTTTGGCCAGGGCTGGGTTTGAACCCACCACCTCCGGCATATGGGACCGGCACCCTACCCTTTGAGCCACAGGCACCGCCCTATTTTATCTTTTTTAATAAAAGCATTTCCTTGCTATCCATTAACAAAACCATCCATGAAAAATGAGCACCCATGTGCCCAGATTGTGGTGTCTAACTATCATTTCCCACTGCAAGGAACAAGAGGTCCTTGAAGACTTGGCTGATCCCTGGCACGGTGTGGGGGGAATATATATAGCTTGGAGCATATTGTCATACCAGATTGCCAGGAGCTACCAGAGACTATGGGGATTATGCAGAGAGGACTCACAAGTCAAGTTGAAATGGCTGATGATGGGTCAATTTGGCATTGGTAGGAATAATAAGGGTAGAGGATTAAAACATATCAGATGTGTTTCTAAAAATCCTTAGGTACATAACACTACCAGAAACAAAACAAAAATATGCCTCCCTTCCACCTCAAACTTACCAGTTACTTTAGGCAAAAGAACTAATTCATTATGCTGAAAATTGGCAAATAATTGTAAAGAATTGAGCATCTGCCCTGTTTTTCCTAGATGAATGGAATTTCCGGGAAATAAACGGTGGGACCACACCTATGATGCATATTGCAAGGGTACAAGTCAAATCTGTCAAGTGTAGAACATAAATGTCTTAACACAATAATCAAGTAAATGAGGCAAAAGCTATGTTGATTGGTTTGATGTAAGCACATCAGATTGTATAAAAAAAATCAACACATTGTACCCCACATATGCATAAATGTATTCATGACCTATGTGTATATGACTTAACACAAAAAGAAAAAAGTTAATAAAGAAAAGCTTTCTTTTTTTTTTTTTCGGAAAGCAGTTCTGCTAATAAATCAAGAAGAAATTATAGTATTTGCCTATTTGCATTTTACAACCTGTATTGAAATAACAGGTCCTACAAAGGCTGTCGCGGCCAATAACATCACAGCAAGAGGGACAGCCAGCCTCTGTGCCTTCTAATGGAAATACACAACACCTTCCAGGAAGTAATATTTCGAAAAATAAAAATCATCAAACCTGAATCTGATTAGCCTCTAGCATTAAGTTGCAATTTACTGCAAATATAGTGTTCAGGGGAACGTGTTAAATGACCCCACGGGGATACAATCAGCAAAATCTAGACTGTGGAAAATTCTATAGAACAAATGACTTAGTTTCCACACCAAATAAATTACAAGAAATGAAAGAGAGAAGCCATAGATCAACTGAGATTTAGAAACCCCCCAACTGACTGTGATTGTGTGAACTTCATTTAAATTCTGAAGCAAATAAACCAAGGAGTAAAAGAAATTATGTAGCAATCAAGGAAATTTGAAGGCTGACTGGATAGGAGATGATATTAAAGGGACTGCTGATATTTTTAGGCATGATAATGATAATGTGGTTATTGTGGTTTTGTTTAAACAGAGACCTCAGCTATAATATATCTCTATAGAAATATTTATGAATGAAATGATGCAATGTCTGGGATTTGCTTCAAAATATTCTAGGAGAGGGGACAAGGTTTGGGGAATAGATGGGCCATGTTTGGCTGTGAGTTGGCAGTTGCTGACGGTGGGTATACAGGTGTTCACGAGAGCCTTCCCTTTACTTCTGTAGATGCTTAAAAATGTGCCCAATTCCCTTCTCAGTGGAAGTATGCAGGAACAAACATGGCTCTTTTTTTGTGATATAGCAGAACCCAAAGAAGCAGGGGGGGAAAAAAATCTCTGCTTTCATTTATTTGTACTAAAAAATTAAGTTATAGCAATTATTTTATTATTAAAACCACAATATAACATTTTCTTTATAAGGGTAAGAAAAAGTTCTGGTTTGAATCTGAGCTTTGCATTGAACTTGTCTCTCTGTTTTCCCTAGAACAAGGGACTCCTTTATTGTGCCTCAGTTTTTTCACCTGGAAAATGGGGTGATAATAATATGTCTTAGGGCTAGTGTGCCGCTTGCATGAGAGAACAATGCGAGTAGCCTGGTATATGGAAAGGGCCCTGTCTGAGCTTTTCTCACTCTTCCACCAGCTGCTGTGCTCCCAACATCGGGGTGATTCATTCTCACTAGCCTTTATGGAGTAGCTCCTGGGTGCTGGGCACTGACTGGACCTGGGAATCTGGTAGCCTCTGCAGCCTCTTGCTCTGGGTCACCGTGAGCCATTGCCTTAATTGTGCTGGCTGGCTGGCCCTTGAGGCCTGGGAGCTGTTTGCCTTAAAAGTTTGTAGCTCAGCCCTCCCATCTGTGGAATAAAACTTGTGCTTAGAATTGGTGGCAAGAAGCTAATTGTTCCCAGCTCAGCTCCTCTGCTCCTTGGCAATGTGGGCCTGTCCTTCCGTCTCCCCTGCCTGCCCCTAGGGTCCCTATAAGGAGACTTTTCCAGCAAGAGCTGAAAGTGCTGGGCTGCAGCCCCCAACCCAGAAAGCTCGGTCTGGCCTTGGGTTTGCACTGTTCCTGGGACGGAGAGGGCTGGGGTGGCTGCCCCCTCTTTTGCTGGCTCCCAGCGTCCCCCAGAGAACCTAGAGGCCTTCTCTTGGGGCAGGGAGAGGCCCATGTACCTTGTAGCCTTGGTTGATGCCGTTAATGAACTGGGGGCTGGGGGCGTTCCAGGTGAAGCGGATGGTCGTGGAATTGGTGGCTTCTGCGTGCACGTTGCCTGGAGGGACGGTGGGAACTAGAAGGGTGAGAGAGGCAGGGGTGGGGCCGATCAGTCTATCTTGCCCTGCTCAGTGGAGGCAACCCAGAGATGGGGGCTGTAGACCCTGCTTTGTCACCCCCCCATTCCCTCCCCTGTGTAGACGACTTAAGGTGCCTTCTACTCTCTCTGGATTAGCTTGGGTTTAATAAAACTTGCCTCATCGCCCTCACAGTGCACCAATAAATTAAGGGGATGGAGATGAAACATTCTCTGGGGGGTTTTCAGGAGGAACGCTAGATGTAAGCTGTTCCCTGATCCAGTTAATGTGAAATTCACGGAAGGGCCAACCTCCCTGAAGCCTCTGCCCTTCACCAGGTCCTAGCCACCTGCCTCTTCATCTGGGCACCCTCCCCTCTTGGAAGCTGGGCATGGCAGGGTGGTTCCAGACATAGACTGAGGTTCATAGGGACTGGCAGGCACAGAACCCGGGAGACGCAGAAGCACCTGCACCCTACCCACCTCCCTGCAGCGTCCACTCGGTGACTTTGCTACTGTAGACACCCAGTCCTGCGCTGTTGTAGGCAGCCACCTCGATCTCATAGTTGGTCCAAATAATGAGATCTTCCAGTAGCAGGTTGTTGACATCAGCATCCGTGATGTTCTTAAACTGGTACCCAACAGGCAGCCCAGCCAGGCAGTACCTGCGGGGGTGGGGGGGTAGGGAGGAGTCAGTGTTCTCTGAGGGGGAGGAGTCAGTGCTCTCTGAGGGGGAGGAGTCAGTGCACTCTGAGGGGGAGGAGTCAGTGCACTCTGAGGGGGAGGAGTCAGTGCTCTCTGAGGGGGAGGAGTCAGTGCACTCTGAGGGGGAGGAGTCAGTGTTCTCTGAGGGGGAGGAGTCAGTGTTCTCTGAGGGGGAGGAGTCAGTGCTCTCTGAGGGGGAGGAGTCAGTGCACTCTGAGGTGGAGGAGTCAGTGGGCTCCGCCTTTTGCCCCCAGAATTGTCTAGAGTGGTGCTGCCTGTACAGTAGAACTTTGTGGGATGGTGGGGCTGCTCCATGTCTGGGCTGTCCAATAGGTGGTCGCTTGTGCATGAGGCTGTTACGACCCTGAAATGTGTTTAGTGCAACTGAGGAATTTGAGTTTGACATGGATTTTTTTTTGGTAGATATATTGGAAAAAATTTTGAGATTTGCGACAATTTGAAAAAACTTGCTGGTAGACTAGACATAGTGAAAAAATTAAGAGAAAAGTAGGTCATAAATACATAAAATTTAAGGGCTAATCAACTGTTTATGTTCTCAGTAAGACTTCTGGTCAACCATGGGTATTACTAGTTAAGATTGGTGGGAGACAAAAGTTATATGTAGATTTTTTTTTTTTTTGCAGTTTTTGGCCGGGGCTGGGTTTGAACCCGCCATCTCCGGCATATGGGGCCGCCTCCCTACTCCTTTGAGCCACAGGCACCGCCTATACGTAGATTTTTGATTGCACAGGGAGTTGGTACCCCTAACCCCACATTGTTCAGGGTCTATTGTAGTTTAAATAGCCGTAGGTGACTGGTGGTTACCTGACAGGACAGGTGTTAGGGGATGTGTCTGGACTATTCTTTTTTTTTTTTTTTTTTGTAGAGACAGAGTCTCACTGTACCGCCCTCGGGTAGAGTGCCGTGGCGTCACACGGCTCACAGCAACCTCTAACTCTTGGGCTTAGGCGATTCTCTTGCCTCAGCCTCCCGAGCAGCTGGGACTACAGGCGCCCGCCACAACGCCCGGCTATTTTTCTGTTGCAGTTTGGCTGGGGCTGGGTTTGAACCCGCCACCCTCGGTATATGGGGCCGGCGCCCTGCTCACTGAGCCACAGGCTGATGGGGGAGGAGAAAGTGGTGTGCTGGCTGTCCAGGGATGCTGAGAGTCCCCAGGGCAGTTCTCACAGGTCTCAGCCTCTGAGGTCATTGGCAGAACAGGTGGGTTTATTCTCCTCCTCTCTCTAAGAGGCTCTCTGACTGTCACTTATGTAGGTGCAGTGAAATACTTGGGGGTCCTTACTCCACCATCTCTACCTCATATGGAAAAAAGAACTCATGACACCAACTTGGTGGAATCTGTACAAGCAAATCTCGGGTGTTACACGTGGAGGATGTATAACTCATATGAGCACCACAATGCACACATACCTTTGAGTCTAGTTACTGGAAAATGAGGGGCCCCCAAATATTCTGATGCATTATATTACTCCATAGCGGTGGTTCTCCAAACCTTAGAATGCATCAATATCTCCTGGAGCATTTTTCTTTTTGGTTTTTGGCCGGGGCTAGGTTTGACCTGGAGCATTTTTAAAAACACAGATTTCTGAGCTCATCCCCAACCCAAAGTTTCTGATTCAGTAGGTCTTGAGTAAGACTTGAGAATTTGCCTTTCTGACCAGTTCTCAGGCTGTGTCGACGCTGTCTGTCTGCAGACCATGCTTAGAGAATAACTGCCCTTTAGGGTGAACCAAAAACCTGTAGCAAAATGAACCAGTGATGGAGCACTCCAGTCAACAATTCTAAGTCTGGAGACTTGCAGTGCTGGGGGGTGTGCATGTGCAGGGACGAGGCGCGAGGAGTTGCCCAGCGTTTTGCAACCAGCTGGGATCCAGAATATTGACGAGAGTTCTCAGAAACCTCAAATAACATGCTAATTTGGATTTATGAATCCCACGCGTTAGTGACCCTTAATGACTCTCCTTTAGGTTACTAGCAAAGGAGTCCTCCTCAGTCAAGCATTAGGGTAAAAGTCTATCTCACTGGACTTCACTTCCAGTAAGAACCAAAGAAAGAACTCTTGCTTTTCAATCAATTCTTGGCCCGTTAGTTTCTTTGCTCACTGTTCATGTTGACAGAAATTTGGCCTGGGCTGGTATAATCTCCACTTCCCAGGTGCTGGCCCCTTGGACAGACCTCCTTCCTTGTTGATCTATGCCTGTGTCAGCTCTGACATATGGCAGACTTGTCCTTCCACAGATCTTTAGGTGACTGTACTAGAGCACCTCTCTCAAACTTTCCTGCTGGTTTCCAAGGCTCTTGTGCCTAGAAGTTCTTCTAGGAGTCTAACCCAAGCCCTTCCTACCACGATCTAGGCAATTCTTGCTGCCTGGCTCTTGCTCGATGGAGAAGGGCCTGCCATCAGTCTGCATTGTTTTCCAGTTCAGTTCCAATCTTCCCATCCCCTTCCCCTCAGATTGGCTTCCTGTCCTGAGAGTAAACACTTACCTGATGATGTAGCCCTTGAGGATTCCATTCTGGTGGCTCTCAGGAGGCGGCTGCCACTGGATCATGATGGACTGATTGGTCCGGCCACTGGCAATGACATTCTGTGGAGGGGCTGTGGGAGGTTCCTCAGGGAGGGAGACCCTGGATCAGAAAACACCAATGCTCTTAGTCCTGGGGGCAAATGCAGGAGTTTAATAGGATATGGGCTCTGCCAGGTCCCTTGAGCATTCTACATAATTGTTGTGTGCTTTTGGGCAAGTCATTTAACCTCTCTGAGCTTGTTTCTATACAAGAATTATAAAGATCTGCTTATAAAACTGGCTGAGGCTCAAATGATACAACATAGACAGCAGTCTTTTAAAAATGTTACAAAATACCACGTGTGGATTTTTGGTGCAACAGAGGGGTGAGGGCCTCAGTTTCCCATTTGTCAAAGAAACCGCTTGTTTGGGCTTTAAGGAGACAGTGTGCAAGTATTTTAGAAGTAGGAGTGTTAAGTGATCGCCTTCCAGTTGCCAGTGGATGGTGTACCTTAATGAAGCCTCCTTTGCTGACCAGCTGAGCCTGGTTGGGGTGGTGGGGGAAGGGCACGTTGTGTGGCTGAGGCTGCCAAGGGGGCCCACCCTGCCTCCGGAAGCCAAGCACTATGACGTTTCTCTCTCTGGCATCGCTAGGGAACACCGTGTTCCGCCCAAGTGTATTTTTCACATCACTGACACGTATCCATTAAAAACAAAAGTTAATTACTTTTGATGGATGTCTTTTCCTTTTTGTTTATTTTCATGTTTCTGCTTTCTGATGGATAGCTTTCCAAAACACACCATGCACGCCCATGTTTTCATAAAGATGGAACTGAAGGTGATTTCGCCTTTTCCTCGCCGACTCAGGGCCGTGAGTATGAAGATCTGTTAGGCAGACGGAGCAGTGCTGCCCAGCACAGCTGCAGAGCAGGGGCAAGGCACAGGGTGGGTGCCCCTGCACGTCAGGCCACTCCATGCTTGGGATTTTGTGCCTCCAGAGGGACTGGGCTGTGTCTGCTTGTTCCCAGTCCCAACTCCAGTGGTTCATATGTGGCGTGGCCCACAGGGGGAACTCAACCAGCAGTGAGTGAGTGAATTCTCCTGTGTCAGCTCTCCATGTAGGGCTGTCACCTGTCACTGTTCCCTCTGGTGGGAGTGACGTGAGAGTGTCAACCTAGTGAAGACCAGAGAGACCCACGCTTATCAGAATGGTGGCAAAACCACACTGATGGATTTAAGCTGGGGGGCTCTTTGTATGCACCCATGGGCGATTCTTTTTTGTTGTTATTTTTTTATTGTTTGGGATTCATTGAGGATACAAAGAATTAGGATACACTGATCGCATTTGTTAGATAAAGTCCCTCTCATAATTGTGTCCCGCCCCCATGAGGTGTGCCTTACACGGTGACCCACCATCTCCCACTCTCCTCCCCTATCCACACTTCCTCATTCTCCAACCCCCTCTTGTATTAGCTCATCTGCTGCCTTCCTATTAGAATTCAGTACATTGAATTCTTCCTTCTCCATTCTCGTGATGCTTTACTAAGAAGATGTGTTCCACCTCCATCCAGGTTAGTACAAAAGATGTAAAGTCTCCCTTATTTTAATGGCTAACTAGTATTCCATAGTGTACATATACCACAACTTGTTAATCCATTCCTGGGTTGATAGGCGTTTAGGCTGTTTCCACATTTTGGCGATTGTAAATTGAGCTGCGATAAACAGTCTGGTGCAAATGTCCTTGTGATAGAAGGATTTTTTTTTTCTTCTGGCTAGATGCCAAGGGCGATTCTTACAGAGGCACGCCCACATCTCAGGCACCTGTTAGGTGTGTCACGGTCACTCTGATCTCTCACACACATCTTTCCCAGCAGAGGCGGCTGCTTGTTCCACTGCGCTGAGGTGGATGGAATTTGCCTTCTACATAAACAGGTGTTCCACATCATTCGCTAAACAGATTACCTGCTATTTTTATTCAATTTCCATCATTTTACAAAAGCTTTGCTGGAGCCCTAACAGAGCCTGGCGTTGTGCAAGGCATTGGGTGTGGAGATCCATGTAGACCCGGCATCCCTCTGGAGCTTTGCGACCGCTTAACAACCATGGTGACCCACGGAGATGCAGAGAGGAAGAGGCCGGGCTTTGAACTTGCTTGGCTCACCGTTAGCATTTGTCGGGCACCTCGGTGCTGTACCCGCATCATCTCATGCCCTCTTTTCAGCATCTCTGAGAGGTGGTTTTGTTACTGGCTGAAACTTAGCTGGGACCTGCCACCTTGGTTTTGGCGTAGGCCTCCTCCCCCAGCCCCGCCCGGCTGGAGCCATGGAGATGCCCCTGGCAGAGCGCCTGCCCCTCACCTCTCCGTGTCCTTGCTGAACTGTCCTTTCCCCACATCGTTGATGGCACAAAGACGGAATTGGTAGGAGCGTGCGGGAACCAAGCCCTTGACAGTCACTGAGGTGGCTTCAGGGTCCACACTGGCCAGGAGTACAGTCCAGGGGGCATCTGCAGGGTCAGAGGGTGGGGCAGAGGCGGGCATCTTAGACGGGGACAGTGCATGCTTCTGGTGCCCCATTCCCTGCAGGGGTACAGGTCCTTTGGGCTGGCAAGAGAGGGCATCCCGGCTTGGTCCGGCAAAGCCCAGTATGTCATTTTCTAGGTCCCATCAGTGGTGCGGTCCCAGGGTGGAGGCAGGGACAGGGTGCTGGGAGGACGCAAGTGCTCAGGAGGACTGAGACGCCTTCGTCTTTCTTCCCCCCTCAAATTGACGAGCACTGTTCAAATTACGCCCACTAATTTTGGAGTGCCCAACTTGGGGACTTGGAGAATGAAAACAAAAATTAAAAAAAAATGTAACAGTCATTTTCTTCAAGGCTGCTGCTGTGCCAGCAGCTCCCAGGTGCCATCTCACTCTGCTGTCCCACAGCCTTGACTGGCAGACACCAGCATTCCTCGGACAGGCAAGGAAGCTGAGGCTATGGCAGGAAAGCTTTGTCAGAGGCCCAGGACCAGGAAGTGGGAGCCGGGACCCCAGCCCTGGGCTATGGCGGGGGTGTGGGGGGCAGGGGAACCTTACTGTTCTCCGACATCTCCAGGACGTAGCGGATCAGGGGGCTGTTGCCGTCGAAGGGCTTGGCCCATGTCAGGTTGATGGCTCTCCTCTCCGTGGTGCTCAGAGTGGCCACTGGGTGCTCTGGGGCGTGGGGCAGTTGCCTAGAGGAGAGAGAGGCATGGCGGGGCTGTCCTGTGTGGTCTATAGTGACACCAGGGTCTTGGGCTGGTGGGCCCTGCACGACTGTCCCTGACACCTTGTGCTCAGACATAAAACAGCCTTCAGGACACTACCTGGAGATTCTGGAATTGGAGCCTGCCTACCTAAAGCCATCCTCAGACCCACCACAAAGCTCTTGACAGAGGGCTTAACAGAGCTGGGAGAAAGGGGTCGAAGGATGCTTCGGGTGTGTCCTCAGAGAAGGTGAACAGGCCCACGTCACCCGTGGCCTGGTGGCCTGACATGAGGAAAGCAGGTGGCTCTGAGCGCTCTGGTCGCTGCTGCTGCCTGGACCTCCTTTGCCCTGGGCCTGGCAGGGCTGCCCTTACCTGACTCGCAGGTGGGCACTGCGAGAGTCATTGCCTCCAGCTGAGATCACCCGGCAGGTGTATGTGCCAATGTCCCCTGACCAGGTCTGTGAGACGTGCAGGGAGCCGTTTTTGTCCAGGCGGATACGGGGGTTGTTGTCCATGCCCAGAGCAGCCCCGTCCTTCTCCCAGACGTACCTGAGAGTGAGAAGCACCGATGAGAAAAGAGAGGGAGGGGAGCTCCAGGGGCTGGGCTCAGCACAAAGCCTGTTGCCAGAAGAGAGCTCCAAAGGTGGGCAGGGGGCTTTTCAGGGGCCACAGCGAGGACTGGGGAGGAGGACAGAGGAAGTCTGAGAATCCCAGGGGAGTTAATGGCATTAAGTCATTAATGATCATTTACACCTTTAGTTCAGGTAGGTCAAAGCGGTGTTGCTTTTGGCCAGAAGCCCCTGCAAAACAGCCAGCACAAACGAGCCAGTAAAGGTATTCTTCCAAAGAGGTTAAGAGATTACAGCTGGAAAAAAGAATTAAAGTTTCCGCATAGACTACATTTTGGAATTAGTTTTATGAGGGGAATCATTAGATCGATGCATCACTGTGACAAATTGACTTTAGTGTCCAAAAAATCACTTTAGCTTCGGTCGGTCAGTACAAAGGGGACTTGAGAAATTACACACATACCAGCTCCTGACAATAAGAAATATCTTCTCTGGAATTGTTCTTGAGGAAATGCAACCATTATCATTGTCATCAATGCACTCAGAGTGCCAGCTTTGGGGGGTAGGATGCCATTCTGTCCCCCCTTGGTTCTCAGCACAAGGGTGACTGAGATGCTTGCAGATAACCCCAATAAATGGGGGGAGCCGGATGGGGGCTGAGCTGCAGGCTCATAGAACTATCTGGGTTTAGAGATCTAAGATTACTAGGGAGAGCGAGTCTGTCGTATTTTTAATCTAAGTTTCGAAGTCCGCTAAAGTTAGCCATTGTTATATATTTTTAATGATACGTGGATATCTAGCAATCCATCCATCCATCCTGTTTTGAGAGCTGTTTTTTCCCTGCAACCAAATACCAAATTCTTTTTAATGCGACATTCCCACCCTGGTGTTTATTGATGCTTCAACATGGTTGCTCTGTAATTTAACTCATCCCACAATGCTGGACATTCAAGTTAGCTCCTTGTTCTCTGATATTAGTTATTGCTATGATGAGCATTTATGTACATTCCAAATCGCTTCCTCAAGGACAAAGTCTCAGCGGTAAAATTGCTGAGTTAGTGTATGGCTCTTAATACATATTGACAAATCAACAGCAGTAATCACCTTCAAGTCACCTGTTTATCTAGCAAAGAATCGCCCTTACCAGCATTCATGGAGAGGACAGAATTTTACTTAAAAGCAGATCTAGTTGCAGAGAGTAATTCTCATGTAAGAAACAACCTGGGGCAAGCAGTCTGTGCTTCAGGAAGTGATGTTTTAGGAAGCAATTATCATTGCTGTGAAGTATTTGTGCCAAAACAATTCAACTTGAATCTAATTAGTGGTCACTCAAATATGATTAGACACACAGGGGACAGCAGAACAAGTTAACAATACCATGAGAAAGTAGCTAGTCAAATCCAGAATGTGGAATACACATATTCTATGTGGGGGTCACCAAACTATGACCTGTTGCCTGTTTGTGTAAATAAAGTTTTATTGGCACACAGACGTGCCCCATTTGTTTATAATTTTGCACTATGAACACAGGTGTAGTCAGTCATGAGTCCATTCAGTTCAGGTAGGGTAGACATTTTTTCAAAATAATCTGCAATTATATAACTGGCTATTGAGCAAAATTGATGAGTGGTTTTTGGGGTCCTCTTGACTTTAAATAATAGTTCTCAGGATATGAAAGATGTGGCAAAATAGTAAAAGGATATTCATAATGATATTTCTTAATATTGCAAAAATTTAGAAATAATCCAAATATCCAGCAACATGGAATTGGTAAATATCCACGAAATGCACTACTGAATGATTATGTGATTTGTGTTATACAAAGACATTTATTGACACGGGAAGAGAGTCACAACAGGTTCTTAGGGGAAATGCTGATCAAAACCCAGCATGTTTCTAGTTTAAAATGGTACTGACTTTCTAACTGAGGGAAACAGATAATTTTACTTTTCTCCTCCTCTCTCTTTTTCATTTATTTGCATTTTCTATCTTTCCCTCTTAAAATGGAGTGGATTCCATAATAAGAACAAAATAGAAATATTTTAAAATAATGGCTAAATGTGGATTATTCAAATTTGATCTAGATCCAGATTAGATACCACAAAAAGGTGTTTTCTTCTAGAACTGTTCTGGAGGTTTTCGCTGGCAACCTGCACCTGCCCAGGACCTCAGCCCAGGACCCGAGCTCTACTCTGAGAACGTGTAACTCAGGGTTAAGTGGCTGCTGCTTTCGCTGGATTTGGTTGTTCAGATCCTTTCTAGTCTGTCTGCTCAGGGAACCCTGTTGTGTTCCAGCTGGAACAGGGGCTTTCAATTCTGGTGACACATTAGAATCACCTGGTGAAGTTATTAAAAAATGCTGATGTCTGGGTCCACCCTATGCCAAGATTTACCTCCCGAAGGTGGAAGTCCCCTACCCCATATCCAAGGAAGACAGGCTGAGATGGAAGATGTAGGGGTGGCCTTGAGCTTGGATTTTGTCAGTCTGGGGGATGAGGGGATGAGTTCTGATCTCCCCCTGTCTTGAAAAGTTTGACCTCAATGGTTAATTCCATTTAGGTTGAGTACCCCTCCAGTAAACTGGGACAGAGATTTCTCACCTGTAGGTCTTTGGGGATCCCTAAAGTATGGGTCTGCAGATACATGGCAAGAGATCCCAAATCCCTTTGCACACTAATAATTGTCTAGAGAATGAAAAAAATGTGCAAGTATTTCTCAAACATAAGTAGACAACATTTTTTTTTTGGCCAGGGCTAGGTTTGAACCCTCCACCTCCGGTATATGGGGCCGGCGCCCTACTCCTTTGAGCCACAGGCACCATCCAATTTTATACATAAAAACGCCAATTTTATACATAAAACACCAATTTAAAGTGATACTGAATTAACACAGCTTTTTGTTGTTAGGGAAATTGTTATTATTCACAATTAGTGAATGCTGAAGTACAGCTTCTACCTAACGCACAGGTCTGAGACTCACAGCAGTGTTCTACGTGGGTTCTCTCTGAGGACCTTTTTATGGTTGGTATATTTATTTATTTTTAGAAAAATCTATTAAACCCAGAAATAAACATATTGTGGATTATCTGCTGATAGTGTTCTAACTTCATCTATGTGATTTCAAGGTTCATGTTTGCATATGTGCCAGCACCACAAGATGACTGCCCTAAAGGGTCAACATCTGACAGCGAATGAGGTGTTTCTCCAACTGGGGCCGGATGTGTTCTCTTTGGCCAAGTGTAGGCCGGTGGAGCTGGACCCGGCTCCTGGGGGGTCTCATTTGGTGTGGCCGCACGGACTGTCATATGAGCAGTGACCACCAGGTGGCGCCCCAGGACGCAGCTGCCTCCTGGAGCGAGGGCAGCGCCGGCCCCTCCATCTCCACGCCCGCCCGTGGCTTCCTCGGTGATGATGTTGCTCTCGCTGGTAAGGTAGAGAAGCAACATGTAGGGCATACTTATTCTAAGGAAGCAGTTGCCTTTCCCCTGAGCATTCTGGAGCCCAAGGAAGAGACTGCAGGGAGGATTCCCTCCTGGTTTTAGTTCACAAAGCCGTGGGGGTGGGGGTGGGGGTAGGGGTTGGGCCAGGTGTCCCTCTCCCAAGCTTGGGTGGGGTCCAGGCTTTTGTGTCTTTTTTGGTTGCTCCTCCCAGCCTGTCCAGTGGCTTCCTCAGCAGGACCAGGTGCCCTGGAGGCCAAGTCCCTTGCTAAAGGCCCCAGCTTCCCCATGGTGGATTGGGGTGGACTCACATGGAGACCTTCCCCTCACATGGCTGTCTTGGAGGGTCACTCCAGGGGTCATCTCCTGCCCCAGCCCTCTGGCTGATGCCACGTCTGCTTACCCAGACTCCTGTGTGGCTCAGTTGGTGGCCAGAGGGTCTAAGCCTTGGGGTAGAAGGTGTCACAGAGTGCCACCCAGACTCATCTCTATCCGCCTCTCTCCCTATTCCCTCTCCCATCCTTCTTTTCTTCATTTTTCTGCCTCTCTACCTCTTTCCCACCCCACTTGGACATCACCTCAACTCAATTTCAGGTAGCCCAGCTCCCCAGGGTTAATTCTGCACCCCTATCTCACAGCCCTGCACTCAGCCCTGAACGGCCCCCGGGTGAGGCTGGGCCCCACTGCTGGCCACGCTGACCTCCCTGCTATTGATACTCCCCCAACTGTGAGCTTCCCCCACCCTGGTTCTCCCTCACCTTGCCTGAAGTCAGAGCAACAGCAGAGCTAGTACCTGACGGTCACTCGGGGGTCGTGGGTCACTCCGCATACCATGGAAGCCTGCGTGCCCTTGATGACACTCTGGTCCTGGGGTGGCCTGGTGATACGGGTCCGTGCTAAAAGACAGCGTGGAGATAGCCTGGTGAGCAGGGGTGTGGGCTCCAGCACTACACATGTGGCGTGTATGAGGTATGTGGGAAAGACGTCTTCTGGGGACTTGGGGCTGCATGGCTGGATGAAGGCAGACCTGGTCCAGCGAAGGTCCCAGTTAAAAAGAGTAACGTTCTCCCCACTACTGAAGTTCTCAGAAGCCACACTGATAGTGGGGCTTGTTTAATGTTGCTGTCACAAACCCATGTAAGGGATGGAGAAACAGAAGTCTGAGGACGGGCAGGGCCTTATAGCACCTGGGGTCCAGCCAGTGAGAAAATAGGGTCTTCAGATTTCCAGGCCAGTGCTTTGCCCACCAGCCTTCCACCGGGCTCAGCCCAGACAAGTGGCACACAGGTGTGTGTGTGTGCTGTGTGGATCCCAAGGTGGAAGGGTCGAAGTTGGGCTGGGACCGAACCAGCAGGTGGCCTGTTTGGGTGAATAAACTCTTTCTGGAACACAGCTGTGCCCTCTGGATTACATACTGTCTGGGCCACTTTCTAGAGGTAGAAGAGAACTTAGTCGAGAAGCCGTGACAGAAACTGGCTCAGAAAGCCAAAAACATTTACTATCTGGCCCTTTACTAAAAAAATTTGCCAATTTCTGTCCTAAAATATATGGAGACAGCTCTCCTGTAACCTCGATGTTCTCTTAACTCAGCCAAGCATGGCACAAGCTCTGCTCACATGGTGCTGTTGGTGGAGCCTTTACTTTCCTGGTCTCTGGCCTCTGAATTAGTTTGTCATTGTCCCTCTGATGAGAAGAGCCCTGACTGGGGCAGAAAACAGTGTGCAGAGGCTGGCCGTGTGAATGTGCTCATAGGCACCCTGTGTCCCCACGACCTTCTGGGAAGCACATGCTCACGCACGCATGTGTGGAGCCCCCCCAGCTCTGTACACTCACCCCAAACGACCAGGTCTGCTGAGGCCTCATCCACCCCACGAGAGTTGGTGGCCAAGCAGGTGTAGGTCCCAGCATCGGAGATGTGCGTGGGGCTGATGAGCAGGCTGCCTGACTCCAAGGGCGTGAAGCGCGGCAGCTGGACGGAGCCACTGGCCAGGATACGCTCCCCTGAGGGTGACATGGGGTGGGGGACTCAGCCTTCAGTCCCCTCCAGAGCATGTCCTGTCCCTCCCCTGGCAGGCTCCCAGCTCCAGAAATGCTAGAAACGGAGGGGACAAGCAGTGGCGGGGCTGAGCCCAGAGAGGGCTTCCTGGCTCAGGGATGGGTGCAAGGCACAGGGTCCCAGAGGGGCCTGGAGCCCCGTTCCCGGGTGCTTTTCCCCCCTGCCCCCCACTTCTGCCCTTCACTGGAGAAGACTACTCATGGCTTCCTGATGGCCGTGAGCCACAGCCTGGCACGGCCTGTGGAGGCAGCTGGCACCTGGTGTGTGTTGGGGAGACAGCTTTGACAAGGTGACAATGGGCACTCTGTGCAGGATGGTCTGGAGAGTCACCTTCAAGGGAGTGGAGGGAAGTGGTGCGGGTGGGGTGCAGAGGGATGCCCTGGTCAGGACAGACCTCCTTCTGCAGTGCGACCTGGGGAGGCCTCATGCCTAGCCTGGGGGGAGGGTCCCCATCAGAGAAAGAGAGGAGGGCAAGTGCGGGAGTGAGCCTTAGAGTGTAGATTTTTGTGACTGTATCATTTTAAACAAAATTCTCCCCTCTGTAGAGGGGCACCTCTGTGTGCAGCTGGGGATCACATGTGTCCATTTGCACACATGTCAGGTGGGTATGCTTGTCTCCATGTCTTGGCATGTGCTCCGTTATTTCCGTAAGCATTTACTGAGTACCTGCTCTGTGCCAAACTCTGCTCTAGCCCCTGGGTGACAGCAGTGGACAAGCCCGAGAGCCCGGACACTGCGGGGAGCAGGCAGTGGGCGAGGTGAACTGCAGATGACCTCCTTGTCAGTAGGTGGGGGATGTGGACTAGGGAGGGAATGTGGGGAGGGCCCACCTGAGCAGGGAGCTACTGTGTGCAAAGGGAGGGGTGTGAAGTGGATGTGTGACCCCAGAGGGGAAGAGGGAGCCAGAGGGACTTAGGTCGGCAGCTTGGGCTCTGCTGAGCCACCCTGGGAGGAGAGATGGCCTCCTCCCTGCACTGAGAGCCACCCCCTCCAGGATAACATCTGTCATCAAACACTCAGGGCTTCCCAGCACCATGCAAGCCTGTCACATACATGTTACGGACTAGCCTTCACGTCACCCCCGAGGTACATACATTCCCATTCTCAGTTCATAGATGGAGAACCTGAGGCTTGGGGTGAGTTGAGGCTGGTGAGCCCAGCATGTAGTGCATATTGTGATGTGAAAGATGCTTTCTTAGGCTGTGCAGTGTACAGCCTTCACAACTGTACATGGGGAGCCTAACCTGGCTGGCTCCAGAATCTAGTTCTGAAGGCTGACCCAGACTGTCACATGGCCACACCCTCTGGAGGTTTGTCTCACCTACCTTTCTGCCAAGTGATAGCTGGCCGGGGTGCTCCTGAGGTCTCACATGCCAGCACCACTGACATGCCATCGATCACCGTGCTATCCAGGGGGCCCCTGGTGATGTTGGGGGCGATGCCTGCAAACAGACAGTGGGACCGCTTAGCCAAACCCCAGGAGAAGCTCCTGTAGCCAGAGGGCCCGGGAACTTGGAGCCTACCAAAGGACAGGTCCTCATCCCCCCTGGTGTGAGGCCTTCTTGTTGCGAAGGAGCCCATGAGGGCTCCCCCATCGCCTGCCCTATGGAAGGACCCAGGTGATGCCAGTTCCCACCCTGCTTTTTCAGGCAGCCATTTGAGGGAAACCCAGGACCTCAGAGGGCAGCTCACATCCTCCGTGACAACATAAATGAAATTTACCCTTGAACAGCATGAAATGAAAGCTCTGGCTTTGTAAAAGAAAAACAGTTACTGCCAATAAGGGAACTTTGCCCACTTTCTAAGAGCACCAGAGAGCTCCCTTCAGCCTGGCTGCCTTGTGACCTCCTTGTTCTGTGCTCCTCTTCCCTAACCCCAGCACTCAAGGCAGGGTCTGTCAGATGTTGCAGGAGCAGGACGGAATACTTGCATTTGGAAGCGAGACATGAGATGGCAGCTCCTCAGTAGCCACCTTTGGGGCAGACCCAGCTCCCTCTGCCCCACGGCTGCTTGGCCCAGGGGACTCAGTTGCTCTAGGAGGCCCCTGAACAGCCTTTGCTGTTGAGCTGAGAGCACCGGTGCCCTGCACAGAGCTTTGTGCTTTGAGCCTGGCCACCCACAGCATCATCTGTGACTGACAAAATAACTCCATGAAGCAGCATGGGCAGCTGTTACGGCCACTAACAGAGACTCCAAGAGGTTCCCCCTCTTGCCAGTGGGGGAACTAAGGTGAAAGCGCTGGTTCTCTTCTTTGGAAACGTGAACGCGTCTCCTCCCGTGAGAAGGGGTTGCTTCAGGCCTGGAATCAGTGGTTTCATAGCTCCCTCCTTTTCTCAAAGAGCCAGTGAAGCCAGCCTTGTCTCCACAACACTGGGGAGAACTCCTAGAGCCTGAGACCCCCTCTGGAGTCTGGACTCGGGGCTGCAGAAGCCACCCAGGCTGCTGCACAAGGGACAGTCTTGGGGATCCTGTCTCTGCAGAATGGAGTGTGCTGTTCTCAGAAGCCCCTTGGCTTGGAGGGCAGCTGTGTCCTGGGCAAGAGGGGCTCAGGGGCAGGACATGGGAAGGCCCAACTTACTTGTGACGGCCAGGTAGGTGGAGGTTTGCACCTCGCCAGCCGCATTGCGAGCGAAGCACTGGAACATACCAGTGTCGTCGGGCACCAGGCTGCTGATCTGCAGACTGCCGTCACCAGGCTGCCGGAAGCGGGGCAGCTTCTCCACCTCTACCACGGCCGCGTCTTTGTACCAGGTGATGGTGGGTGGCGGCACACCTGTGGGCAACATGTGGGCCCACTGTCAGCTGGGAGGGGTGCTCAGGTGCAGGCTGAGGCCGGAAATCTGAGGGGGGCCGGTCCCTGGTGTGTCTGGGCCTCTAGGACCCTTTCAGAGGTGCCACTGGGGTCAGTTTAGTGTGGAATTCTGGATGGGACAAACTAATCTCTCTCTCTATATATATATTTGTTTTTGAGACAAAGTCTTACTCTGTCGCCCTGGGTAGAGTGTCGTGGCATCATCCTAGCTCACAGCAACCTCAAATTCTTGGGCTTTAGTGATCCTCTTGTCTCAGCCTCCTGAGTAGCTGGGACTACAGGTGCCCACCACAACATCTGACTAGTTTTAGTAGAGACAGGGTCACCCTCTTGCTCAGGCTGGTCCTGAGCTCAAGGGATCCTCCCAGAGTGTTAGGATTACAGGGGTGAGCCACCACCCCCAGCCTCATTTCTGATTTTTTACTACAGTGTTTAGCAGAGTGCTGGAAACCTCCAAGCAGGGGATGGTGTCCCAACCCCACTGCACATAGAGGTGCATGGGGCTCCCTCAGCCCCTCCATCTGGCCTGCTGAGTCCTCCCCTCAGTCTCTCCGGGTGGCTGCTCAAAAGTCACTTCCCCAGATAAGTTCACCACACCCTGTCCAAAGCAGCCCCCATCCATCTAACCCCCACTGAGCCCTTGCTTCTCCTTCCTGGCGCTCTCCCACCCTGCCATCAAACCATGCCATACTTCATCCAGCCCACCCCTCGCTTCCTGCTCCATTGCAGTATTTCTGAGGTGGGGAACTGTCTTCTAATCGACAGCATGTCATCATTTAATTGGCAGCCTTTTTTCTTTCTTAGTGGTACATAAAATAATGGGGCATCTCGCAACTCATGGCATTTTAGATAAAATGAAATAAGGCATCTTTATTTGTTTGTTGTCTTGCCCGTCTCCCTCCCAAGAATCTACGTTCTCTACTAGCAGGGATTTGCCTGTATCTCCCCACCCCTGAGAGCGATTTCGGCACATGGTAAGCCCTCAAAAAATATTTATTGCACGAGTGAATGATCTTTGCCTTCCCCTTGCAGAGTCTCAGAAGGGGAGTCGTTTTTCACCCCTCCGGCACGAGCCTCCCTCCCGCAGAGCTACACTTGGCCCCTTTGCTCAACGCCTCCCATTGCGCACGTTCTTCTCTCTCCATCATCCCGGATTTCATCCTGGCTGCAGGCTGTCTTTGGGCTCCGCTGAATCAGACGGAGAAAGGGTAGGGATGGGAAAGTAGAAATTCTTCAGCAAGTCTGACAAGGGGGGTTAAGTAGGAAAAGCGGTGGGAGGAGACAGAGCAAAATGGCCCAAAAAACAGCTGAGTGTGAGTGGCACATCGCAGGCGAGACACGCCCAGGGCCTGCTGGTTCTGACATTACAGTAATTTGGCATTGTCTACAACTCTCAAATTATGGGCAATTTGGGCCTGCAACCTGTCCTGAAATTACGGTGATTGGGGTTCATTTGTTACTCTCACGTTATGGTAACATAAGGGCTGATTTCCAGCTGGAGATGATGGTGATTTGGCCCATTTGGCTCCTGGGTACCTCGCCCAGGCAACTACTCTGTGCTGGGGGATGCGGCTTTGAGAAGGGGGTGGGGCTTAGAAATGTCCCTGACAGGGACGGGAGAGGCTGAAGGCCTGGGAACTCTGTGTCCCTCCAGCCGTACCACCACGTTACCTTTGGCCCAACAGGGGATGTCCACCACCTTCTCCATTTCTGCCGTGATGTGCCTCTCGGGCTCCTTGACAAACTGAGGCGGCTCTGCAGGAGGACGGACCAGGGAATGGGTCAGAGCCTGCTCCTTTAGGTCCAGCCGCTGCGGGGGCCACCCTTAAGGAGGCTGCTAGCTTAGCTGCCCCCAGCCCACAGGAGAGCCCCAAGTGCCCTGCTGTGCCTCACCCCACACGGAAAGGTAGGCTCCCCGGACCACAGACGGGACGCTGCTACTGCGCAGGACGGCCTCGCACTCATAGTACCCGGCGTCCCTGCCCGTGGGGTTGGGGATCGTGAGCCGGCGGTTGTAGTCACTGATGCCGCTGGACAGTGGCGCCCCGTCCTTCTTCCAAATGATGTGCAGCTTGATCAGGGGTCTGCAGGGTGGGAGGAAGGGGGTGTTCAGCCACAGGGACTTCTGGAGAACCTGCCTGGGGTCACATGCCTCCTGGCTACTCTCTACCTGCAAGATCTAGGGGTCTCAGTGTCTCCATCTGGAAAATGGACACAACTGTGCCTGCTCATGGGGTTGCTGTGATGATGAATACATTAAAGCAAGTACGTGTGTGCAACAGGGCCTGGCTGCAGGGTGGTAACTCTGCTCAGCAGCTCTGGCAAAGCCGGCAAGCAGCTGCCCCCAACCTCCCTCTGTGTGCTGTGTCCCACCCAGACATGCAGCAGCAATGTGGAAGTACAAGGGTGAGGGGCCCAGAGGGTGCAGAGGACAACCAGCGCAGACAGAAAAACCTGCCCCCACTGTGAGGGAGGCGTGAGTACGAGCCCTTCTATGCTGGAGCCCTGCGCTCCCAGGCTCCCGGGGTTTGGTCTTTCCAGGTACTTCTGCACAGTTCTGGGTGTACCCCAGAGGATAGGTCCAAAGTGGGCCTATGCTAGCCCCACGGGGTGTGCGGCAGAGTCCCATGGAAGAAGGGTCTGCGGCTGTGCAAGTCTGGGAAGCACTGCCTTGGGTGAGGTTGGCCAGGTTCTCTCTGGGGGTCTTCTCAGGGCCGTTAGTGAGCCCAGGGGCATCCTGGCAGCATTTCCCACACTGGGGTTTCCTAGCGCTCCCTTTCAGAGATGCTGCAAGAGGGACGTGCTTCCTGGGAATCTTCAGCCTGAGGGGACTTTGGGGACATCAGTCTGGCTCTCTGCAACGTATCAGTTCACCTTTGCTGAGCACTCATGAGGTGTCAGGTCAGGCTGGTGTCAGTGTGCCACTCCTCTGCTCAGATCACTCCCGTTTTACGGCTGAGCAGTTCAAGGACCTGTTCATTGTTTCCTCTGTAGGAAGGTGAGGGCTGCATGTGGCTGGGAAGGGGCTTCAGTGGCCCCTGATCCCAGGTCTGCCTTCCTGTCAAGCCAACACTCTTAACCACCATGGAAAGTGTCTCCCTTGCACACTGGTGTGCACACAAGGCCCTAATTTGAGAGGCAGTCTGCTGCACTCTGGGCTTCTGCCATGCCCCAGATGTCCTGGACAGGCTGGATGTCAGGATGCAGCCTTTCAGGATTGTGGTTAATCTCCCGTCAGTTCAGGAACAGCATTAAAGTTAGGAGATGGAAGCTGGGGCTGCGGGGTGTAACCCACCTGGCATTGGCCACACACTCCATGGTGACCTCCGAGGTTCCAGCCACCACACTGGTGTTCTTGGGAGGGATGATGATGGTGGGTGCAATGGGGTCTGCAGGCCCCCCAACATCTGGGGGAGAGGTCAGATGTTAGCTGGGTGCAAAGGTCAGTAACCCCATTCCTATCCAGCCCCATTAGAGGCTAAAGCCATAGAAGAATGGCCTGCTCCATTCATGGAGTAGAGCAGGTGGTCACAGGGACAACCCCAGAGCTGAATTTTTGGATACTGAGCCTGGGGACTATCTGGTCCCTCTTCTTCTTCTGATGAGTCACTACCCAATGTCCACGGACAGCCTGACACACCTCTTGTAAAGCAACCACGCCCTCCCTCCCTCACCACACCATCCAGCTCTATTCTCTTCAAAATCCTTCCCTTACTTTGTTGATTTAAATCTTTAGTACCCACCTCCTCTACCAGAACCCATACTCTCTGTACCAGGCCGAACGATGTCCTTCCCACCCCCAAATTCATGTCTACCTAGTGGCTAAAAATGTGACCTTTATCTGGAAACAAGGTTACTATGGATGTAGTGAATTAAGGTGAGGACACATGGGTCATGGTGGGCTCTTGCTCCACTATGACTGGTGTCCTCATACGAAGAGGGAAATTTAGACACAGACATATAGGCAAGGTGACCATGTGAAGATAGAGATCGGAGTGATGTATCTACAGGTGAGAAATGCCACGGATGGCCAGCAACACCAGAAGCCAGGAAGACAAGCTTCAGTGAGCACCGCTCTGCCTACAACTGGATTTCAGACTTCTGCCCTCCTGGACCAGGAGAGAATAAATCACTGTTTAATAAGCTGCCTGGCTGCTGGTACTTCTTTATGGCGGCCATAGGAGACTAATACAATGCCCGAGGCAGGAACCACATGGATATTTGCTCTGGGCTGAACTGTGTCTCCCTCCAAGTCATATGTGGGAGGCCTGACCCCCCCATGTGATGGCATTAGGTGGGGACTTGGGGAAGGCGTTAGGTTTAGATGAGGTCATGAGGGTGGGGCCCCCTTAATGGGATTAGCGTCCTTAGAAGAAGAGGAAGAGACCACAGCTTACTCTCTTTTCCTCTCTGCAATGTGAGGACACAGTGAGAGCATTGGTGGGCCAGCCAGATAGAGGACTGCAGCACACTGGCACCCTGACCTTGGACTTTTGGCCTCCAGAACTGTGAGATCATAACTGTCTATGGCTCAAGCTCCTGGCCTATGGCACCATTATGGCAGCTGATCTGATTCAGTCACAGAGAACGATGTCTGGCACAGAGTAGGTGCTCACAGACATTTGTTAGCTGAATAAATGAGTGCAACTAGAGTTATCATCATACAGCTCCCAGGATCAATGACCAGAATTAGCAAGAACTTCCCATGAGCAGGTTTTACTGGGGGGAAAAAAGAAACACCCCAAATTCTTTTAATAGAGGTGGTAGCATTTCCTTTTATATTTTTTTGAGTTCTTTAGGAAGTGGCCAGGTTTTTATCTTCAAGGGTCAGCGTAGGCCCAATATTGGCAGAAACTCTAATTCTCTGTGCACCTGCTCCACAGCTCCTGAAAATACAACCTCCGAGGGCCCTTACCCTCAGGACAAATCTATCCAGTTGGCACCCTTCCAGAAAGCTCTGGAAGTAGCAGGCCAGGATGACATGTGGGGCCCGGGGCAAGAGTGACAGGACATCCTTTATGGGGCCGGGGGGAGAGGAGGGTGGCCCCTCTCCCTTTCTGGGCCACCCCGGTCAGCCCTCAGGAAGGTTTTCCTATCTTGACTCCAGGACTTGCCAGAAAAGGCCCAGGAAAAATGGGAAGAAAATGTAAAAAATAAAGTAAAATGAAGGAGGAAAGAAAGGAAGCATATAAAGCAAAATAATTGCAACAATATAAAAGCCTCATGTAGGTGCCATAAAGAGCGATCAGATTGAAAGCTGCTGATATAGCTGAATCCATAAAAGTGTGCTCTAAGTTGTTTATTACATGTGGGGTGCACAGGTACCGCGGCCCAGATTAATGGGGCACGAGGAGGAGACAGACAGAGCCTGAGCCGCAGGGCTGCCTGGCAGGCTAGGTAAACAGGGTGCCCTCAGGAAGCCGAGCTTGTCTAGAAATACGAGTGCTGTCCCCAGCTGGCCGGCTCGTTGGCTCCAGGAAGAATGGAGGGCAGATTGACACCCAGCAAGGGACTGGAGCGAATGTCCAGGTGGGGGTGGCAAAGTGGGCCTGGAGTGCAGGGGGCGTGGCACACAGTCGGTACTCAATAAATGACAGTCTCTCCTCCTGGGGGTTTGCCTGCCTATGCAGGGTAAACTCTACTCACCACCCCAGGACTAGGTTATGAACCCAGAGAGTGGGGTGACAGGCCTCGGGGGCCACTGGACTGAGGTTAAGCCCCATAGAGACCAGGCAAAGCCTTGCACTTCCCAGGACTAGGGTGGGTAGGCAGCTTTCTGGAACTTGCAGAGGTGACAAAGGTAGGGCATTCGAGAGCCGGAGCACTGTGTGAGCCAGGGTGTGGGCACAGTGCCAGCATTGACAGGGATGGACATCCTCTGGGTAGAGGTGAGGGTCCTGGTCACATACTGCCCCTTCCAGGAGAAAGTGCTGATTGGTGACAACCCTTTTCCTGCCTGAGCCCAGATGTGTTCTCGGAATCTTTCTTAACATAGTGCAACTAACAGACCAGAGCTGGCAGGTGAGAGGAAACCCCCTGTGCAGGGGGAAGAGTTTAGACCAGGCTAGACTGCTGAGGTTGTAGAGGTCCAGCTCTGGGCTGGAAGTCGGCCCCAGGTGGGTGCGGTGGTGGCAACAGAGATTAAACCAGAGGACAAAATCAAGGGGACTCGGGGTGGTCTAGGTCTGGAGGAAGATAGAGGCCTATGAAGGTTTAGAGATGGTTTAGGAGGACAGTGGAGGCCTGGGGGAGAACTGGTTGTCAGAGGAGGGAGGCGAGTTTGGATTCTCTCGCTGAGGGCGGGACGGTGGCAGGATGTCTGAAGGAGACATTTAGGGATGTGAAGAGGCAGGAGCCCACTGTTGATGGGGACCTTTGGCCATTTGTGTAGGCACACCAGGTGAGAGCAGGAGCCTGGCCAGATCCGGGGAGCGTGGGAAATGGCGGAGAATGGGAGGAACCGGGGGCCGAGAACTAGATTGGGGGGTGCTTGATGACCTGGGGGAGGAGGAAGAAGTGACAGTGTCAGGGAGAATCTCCAGGGACAGAGTGTGGTGGTAGGTCCTGGAAGGTCAAGGAACAGGGGTACTGGGAGGGGGAGTCTAGCAGAGTTGACTGTTCAGGGGGCTGGGCAGCCAGTGGAAGGCCGGATCTGGATCTGGGGATCAAGATGGAGAGGGCAGTGGGGGAGGAGCTGACCAGTGGGGGAGGGAGACACAGGGTTCCCTTCCAAGGGCAGCCAGTTGAAAGGGAGATGGGTGCTCCCTCTGAGACTGACCCCATGGGGCCTGAGCCTGTGAACTGACCTGGGTAGGGGTTAATGTGCATCCTTTGCAGTCGGGAAACCAGTTATTAGTAAATGCCACTGGGAAGTGGATGATGTGATCTATCTGGCCCAGGTTCCTCAGCTTTCCTCCCTGTGAACCATAGGTGATAATAACTCGACCACCTGCCTCTGCATATTGTTGTAAGGGTGAGCTAGGTGAGCTCAGCAGAGGCTGAGACAGGGGCTGGTATGCAGCGATGCCAACAGAATGGGCCATTGGTATAAGCTAGAGGCAGAAAGGGACAGCTCAGAGTGGACGGAGGGAGGCAGAGATGGCCAGGGTGGCATGGACCCATCCTCTTAGGAGGGCCCTGCTGGGGAGCACTGTGCTAAGCTGTTTCCCTCTCTTGGGGACCAGCCGGGTGGGGGGTGGGGGAACCAAATACAGGACACAGCCAACAAATACAGGACACAGACTCATTAAATCCATTTTCTGGACAGAGGCCCAAGCAGGGACAGTGCTCAAAGCTGGTAAGGACAGGCTGGCCTAGAAGACAACAGTCTGTAGCTGGCAGGGGATTGGGGGGACCCTCATGTCTATAGGTATCCCCCAGGACCCCCAGGGTAGGAGCTGCCAGCTCCTGTCTGAGATCTGGGGCCTGGGAGGGTGCTGTTCCTTGCCTTGGCTGGGACTGAAGCCAGCACAGGGTGGTCTGGAGCAGATTTACTATGAATGAAGGCTGCTCCAGCCTCAGTGAGACACTGGGGCAAATTGGGCCCCAAAGGTCAAGCTATGCAAATAACAGGCAAGGTTGAGCAAAGGGGAGGGGTGTCTTCCAGGGGAGCTCCTGCCACAGATCGGGGACCCAGGGTGGAAGGAGGCAGAGGGGGCTTCTACATGGGAACCAAGTTGGATCCCACTGCCCCTGTACACCTTGCATAAAAGCCACAACAAGGGACATCTGCCATGAGCCATTCTTCCCAAACGTCTCATTTAATCCTCCCAAATTGCCATAGGCATCAGTTTACAAGATGAGGAAACTGAGCTTTAGGGACCACGTGACTTAGGTCCAGAGCGTGGTGCTGCACGGGTGTTAGCCACACCCCTCTCCTTATAACAACAGGCCACGGGCCACACGTGCTGTGCTCGTGAAATGCAGCTGCTGCCCCTTTGATTTAATGTGATTTAATCTTAACTAATTTACATTTAATTAAGAATGGATTCCTCAATCCAGTTATTAGGACACCTTTAAGTATATGTGGAACAACTTCTGCATATGAGACTCTACCTTTTCAGCTATAAATCTTATGAAATCTAAATACAGATCACGTTTTTCAGATGAAAATTTAACAGCGGATTGAGATGTGCTCTAAGTGTGAAACACACAAGGATTTTAAAGACAGGCTACAAAAAACAACCCCATGTAAGATATTCTATTCATATTTTTTATACTGATTGCATATTAAAATGATAATATTTTGGTTACGTTGGGTTAAATAAAATATGTTAAAAAATGAATATCATCTTTTTACTTTGTAAAAAATGGGTCTATTGGAAAAGGTAAAATTCCTTATGTGGCTCACATTGTATTTCTATGGGACAGTGTGATCCCCTGGTGTGGGGTGACCACCCAGGTAGAGAGTGTCCAGTTGCTGTGACAGTCTGGGTGAGGTCATCACGGTTACCCTGCATGAAGGACAACTCCTGGGGTCACTGGGTTGCTCTGCATTTCAGAGGGGCATGGACTCCTCAAGGCCGAGGGGGCACAGGAAGGGGTGTGGAGGGGAGAGTACAGGAAGGGGTGAGGGGGAAGGGGGAGCTGGCACTGGCCGTGGGAGAAGTTTCCACTGCTTCTGAGAAACTGGCTAGCAGGCAGGGGGGCTGGGGGATTTGTGGCCCAGAAAGAGGAGCAGGGTTCTGAAGTGCATTCACTCTCAGGGGGAGAAATTTGATAAAAATTAGCTGATTCTGCTCTCAATCACCTCATTAAAGTGGGAGCTGGGTGGCGGCAGGGTGGGAGAAGCAGCCAAATGGGTGAAGCCTGGGTAGATGGAAGGGGGCAGAGGGACCCTGCCTTTCCTCCTGGGGCCAGCTGGAGGACTGGGGGGTGATTGAAGGTGGATCAGGGAACTGGGACCCCCCCTTACTCAGCTGTGGAAGCAGCCAGGCTAACTCCTACGAGGAAGAGCTGGTTGCTGGAGGAGGGGCCCAGAGAGGAAGGCCCCTGACCTGGGGTCTCAGGGTAAACTGACTCACACAGGAAGATGCCTGGTTTTGACTTGGACCATGACCCACTCCCGTGTATCTGACCCTATCTTTGACATTGCACCTTACCAAACCACTGGATCCCACGAGACTCCAGGAAATCTGGTCCCTGGAAAATAGCTGACCAGCACCTATTAGGGAAAACCATCTCCCTCCCCTGACTAAATTCTTTTTTTTTTTTTTTTTTCTAGAGAAACAGCAGCGCCAGGTCATGGCCAGGGCCCAGACTGCTGAAAGTTGACTGAGACCCTGGTCCAGGTCAATGTCAGTGGTCACACCGTGGCCCTGATGGGTCAGTATCCAGAATGGAATTCTTTGGTCTAGGTTGGGGAGAGAGAAGCAGGAATGAGTCCTGCTGGGGTTTGAAAGGTGCAGGGACGGGGACTGGCAATTTTCTGGGCCCTGCAGGCACTGGAAGACAGAAGCTGGGAGCAGAGGAGGGGCACAGCAAGGCTCCCCACTGGCTGCGTCCTCATCTTGCTGCTGACAGGCGCCTACCAGTGCATCAGGGATGATAAATGAGACTTGCTTTGGGAGCAGGCATCGTACAGATGTGGAGGGATGTGAACATCTGGCTCCCCCAGCTCCAGCGTCAGCTCAGCTGCTGCAGGAAGCCTTGGTCTTGCCTCCCCAGCTACCCACTCCACCTTCTCTGTCCTGGGGTAGGAGCATGGAAGGAGGGGCTAGTCCAGCAGGAAAAACCCCGCCTGGGAGTGGAGTGGGGGACATCCTAGCATCTCATCAGTGCAGAGAAATCTGGCTTCAGTCTTGCCCTGACATGTCTGTGCAAAGCACACTGAGGGAGTCGCCGCTCATGTACGTCCCACTGAGTGCTGAGTTCTCTTGGGGAGAGCTTTGTCTCCCTCTCCCAGGGAGTTGGGGGTGTCTGAGGATGGAGGGGACCTTTTAGGCAGATACCTGGGCAAAGGGACTGTGTTCCCATTAGTGGGGACCTCCTGGCTCTGCGTACAGATGGTGCCTTTTATGTGCCAGGTGCGTAGAGGCAGTTAGTATATTTCTTCAAAAACAAGCTTTGATCTCCCAGCTCTCCTGGGGTGCTCACCTGAGCACTCACCCACGCATATACTCTCTCGCTCTGTCCCATAGCCCTGATAACAGTCTTGCTAAGCACCTCCTCTCCCGATGCAGAGCCTCAGATGTGTCACAGGAACGGGTTCCAGGGCTCAGCCCCTCCTCATCCTCTCTGCTCTGCGAGGGCCCCTGCCCGCCCATTGCCCATCCCCACCACTCCATCTTTCAAATGACCCCCTGGAGCCCCATTCCCTAGATTAATGCCCAGCTCCCTGTCGGGTCCCAGGCCCCGCCACAGGCTGACTTACTGTCCACGGCGAGAGTGATGGGCTGGCTGGTCTTGTTATCACCATTCTTGTCATTAACGGCCTGCACATAGTAACGGCCAGCATCAGGAGCCACAGTGGATAGGATGACAAGGGTGTTCTCCAGCGTGATGGCTCTGGGAAGAGGAAGAGGAAGAACATTCCTCTGACCGGCCTGAGGGGAGCAGGGACCCGGGGCAGGTCGACTGCTCACACCTCACCTGCCCCAGAGCTCTCCTCCTGTCCACCTCCCAGCCACCTGCTACCCATAAAGGGACTTGTTCTGTGAGCTTTGAATTCAGTTGAGAGGCCGCATCACAACTGCAGGTTCCCCACTGCTGGCCAGCACTGTCACCACGTTCAGCGTGCAGAGTTCCCAACATGATGCTGACAGCACAATCAGGCCCAGGTATATAGCACGTTCACGGCCAGAGGTTGAGATTGTCCACAGGAAGCTCCCCCAGCCCCTACGCCAAGGTTGTGCTAGGAGTCTTCTAAGCACCCCTCGAAATCTGTCCTGTGTCCTGCCCTTGATGGCCGTGTGCGGTTATCTCTGTCTGGGTAATGAGAAACGTTGCAGAATGAATGAGTGAATGACGGTGAATGAATGAATGGATGGTAATGGATACTACGTATAGAAATGAGCAGGGCCATTCCAGAATCAGTGCCTTAACCCTAATCCTAAATTTGTTTAGATTGATTCAAAGGCCCCAGCAAAGACTTCCGGGGTCCTATGGCCCTCAGGTTCCCTTTCCAGGTATCAGCTTCTACCTCCCTGTGGCTCGTCACCAAGTGTGGGCCCAGCTGGCCTGGCAGGGAGGGAAAGGTGGGCTGGTGCACTGTGGGTACAAGGATGGGCCTTTGCCCCAGCTGGTCCTCTTCCTGAGGTCCCATCACACAGCTCCTCCACAGGCCAGGCCCATAGGTCCCAGACCCACTTGTCCAAGTAGGAAGCTATGAGCTCCACCCAGGGTGTCGCCCATGTGGGCTCTGCCTGTCCCCTCCTTTCACCCACTCTCCCGATGACAAACAAAACCATTAGTTCGTCAAGTCTATCTGCAGATTTTAATGTGATGTGCCCGAGACAGCTGTTAAACATCCTTAATGCTAGTTTAACAAGGACAAATCCAGTTGAATTCTTTTCAAATTTTCCCATTAGGTGAATATTTCAGAGTTTTAAACAGGCTCTCAAATAAACATCCCGTTAATGCTTCTCCAGCCCAGCTTTCTCCCAGCCTGGCTGTGCCGGGCCCTCCTCTGTCTCCTGGTTTTGGGGCTTTGGACACGGAGACTCACACTGTCAGCGCAGCCCTCCTGCCAAAATGGCCGGGCATCTTAATCATGTCCAATGTACTTTTATTTTTTCTGAAGAGTTCTTTTAACCTCCAGCAAATGAGGTGAAAGGAGGTAGGGCCAGAGGCAGGCTAAAATATTTTCAAAGCCGCAAAATGGGATAGGGATGGTGACCATTTTCCTGCCTGGGAGTAACCCCCAGGGACCCTCGTCCTTAGGTGGATAGCGTAAGTGAGGGTGGCTGGGCTATGGGTCCTCCCCCGCAGGGCTCTGGGTGGGGCAGGCAGGTGTAAGCTCTGGAATGGTGCACACCTTCCTCCTGGGCAGGCTGCAGTGACCTCACCTGTGCGAGGGTGGCAACAGGGAGACGTTGGTGCAGTTCCTTCCCTCCCTGAGGGCGAGGGATTATGATTTCAGTTGCTGTTTCTGTTCTTTCCCCATTTGGCCTCAGGCAGCTCTGCAGCCCACTGACTGTCCCCCCCAGCCCCCAGACCAAGGACCAAACGTCAGGACCAAGGGCCACCCCATAGGTGGCAGTGCACAGGGACCATGCAGCTGCAATGGCTGCCTAGGAACAGGTTGAAGGAAGTCTCTGATGAGCTCACTGGGCCGGGAGACTTGGCCCACTTCCCAGGTCACCCGCCTGTCCTGGTCCCCTTTTGGCCTCCAGAGGCTCCGACCTCCAGTTTCCTCTCTCCTCAATTGGGAAGGCTCCCTATCCCTCTTCTCTCTGCGGCATGGCATTTTGTCTATATCATGATCGATCCTTCTACATCAGTGGTTCTCAAATGGGGGTGACTTTGCCCTCCAGGGGACATTTGACCATGTCTGGACAACTTTGGTGGCCACAGCTGTGGGGGTGCCACTACAACCAGTGGCAGAGGCCAGAGATGCTGCTAGGCAGGCACCCTACACCCTGCAAGGGAGGGCGGTCAGGCCCCAGACACAGAGCGGCTGTGGGTAAGACCCCGTCCCAGGTGTGGTGGCCCACTGCCCAGCGCAGCCCAGACTCCCCATCTGTAGTGGAGGGCTGCAGTCTCCGGGGAGCAAGGGACCTGCTGGGGCGGCGGGGCTGAGCTGGCGGGACGTGGAGGGAGGATGTGGTCCCCTCCTTGGCCTGCACCCTAAGCTCCTCCTGCACGATCCTCATCTCTTTCTGTCCCCATCAGAGTGGAATGACTCACAAGGCCTGTGTTGGTGCTGGCAAAGCTCCCATCAGCTGGGCCTCCTGCATGGCTGTTGGGGGCAGGACGTTAAATCCCAGGAAATCCACTTCTGCTGTGTTCGGCCACTGAGATTTGGGGTCCATCTGCTATTGCAGCCAGCACAGCCTTAATCGGCACCCATAGGAAGGCACCCTGGATGGGGACCCGCAGGACCTGGGTTCTTGTCCCCAACGTCGAGTGGAATAGGGGGAGAGAGGCCTGTGATCTGCCCTCCCTGTGACCCCAGCAGGTGATTAAGGAAGGTTGCTGGGTGTTTCCCTCTGCAGGGTGACTGTCCCCTTGATAATAGTCATGGATCTCACTGCCAAGGTGCACACAGCTGTCTCTGGCACTCTGGAAGCTCCTGGCCAGCTGCACCCCAGATGCACCTCACACAAGAAGATGCCGGAGGCGGAATTCTTGGGGGGCTGGGCCCGTAGGCTCACTTGGCCAGCAGAGGCTGAGCTCTATTTCTCAGCCAACACCTGGGTTCATACTAGGCCTTGGCTATTCAGCTCAACTTCTCTCTGCCCTCTGCCCCCCACCTGCTGCTCCTATTAAGCCAGCAGCCCCTTCTCCTCTGCTTCATGGAGCCCCCAAGTATAATTTAATTACAAATAAGATAAATCATCCTAGAATGTGTACAGCGCCCCCAGCACACATCTCTGTGAGAAATCTTGTCTCCTTTTCAACAGTGAGCCCCAGGGCACAGGCCAGGTGCTTCTACTAATCCCACTTCTGCCCCGAGGTGAGAGCAGCCTCTGTAGATAGCTGGGCCTCCTGAGCCCTGTGCTCCCCTCTGGCTGAGAGCACTCATCAGATATGCATCTCTGACTTGGACACCAGAGAATTTGCTTCCAGGGACCCTTTCCACCAGTTATGAATATTAATCTTTTATAATTGCTGAGATAAAACCACCACAGTGTTTTATAGTAGTTATGGCAGGAGTACTGTAGTAGTAGGAAGGGTGTGGGGTGTGTGTGGCCCGGAAGGTGTACACATGTGCCAGCCAGGGCTGTTCTGTCTTGGTGCCAGAGGGTGCTGGGAATGAAAAGAGGGTAAGGACAGAGACCAGGACTGAGAAGGGAGGTGAAAGGTTTAGGAAAGTGATGATGGGAGTGGGCTAGGGAAAGGGTTGCATCTAGCATAGCAAATGTGGGAGATGAGTGCTAGCACACCCCCTCCTGCGGCCATGGCAGACATTGCTAATCAACCATGATGCTCTTCCCATGAGTCTGGATAGGGCCTCAGACTTCTCAACACAGTCTTCCAGGCAGCCACTACTAATTGATTGACATGCAATAGGGCATGTGAGATAACCTCAGCCAGGAAGCAAGAAGGGTGCTGGGCCTCGTCTACCTAGCCCAGCACCTGTGTGGTAGAGCATCCCCCTCTACAACATAATCTCAATATCTGTGTTAGGGTTAACCATTCTCCGCTGGTTTTGTTGAATCTTAGGCCTAAGGGGGGCACAGTATGACTCACACAGCCTGAGTTCCACCTGTTAACTCGGAGTGTGACTTCAGTTCTTCACCCTGATCTGTATCCACATCCTCTGCCATGTGACTTTCCAGGTATCCTCTCTATAGCCACAAAAATGCTGCATAACAGACTTAAGGTTTGGAGTCTATTTCCCTGTCTTTTGATTCTGAGTTCTGTCATGTCTTTGCTTTGGCCAATGGGATGTTAACAGAGCTTAAAAAATGTATCTTTTTGCTTCCTCTCCTGCTCCTGGGCAACTGCCAAGAGGATGCGCTAGGTCTAGCTGGGGGGAAGATGGGACAAGGGACACACAGCTAGTCACCCCAGTTATCTAGTATGAGGCCTGTCTAGATCAGCGAAGAGCCAGCCAGCCCAGATGAGTGAAAGAGCCCAGCCAAGACCAGAAGAAACACCCAGGCAGGCCCAGGTGAAACTACCAACCTAAAGACTCATAAAAATCAGTGCTCAGGGCTTTAAGCCATTGAGGTATTTTGTTATGCAGCATTTTTGTGGCTGTAGATAGCTGATGCATCCTAGGATATTGGTTCTCAGCCCTGACTGCACATTAGAATAGCCTAGAGAGCTTTAAAAACTCCTGATGCCCAAATTTTATCCCATTTCAATTAAATCAGAGTATCTTAGGAAGGATCAGTATGTTTCAAAACTCTGGAATGATTTCAACAGGTAGCCAGGTCGAGAATCACCGTAGCAGGACTAACTTCTGCACAAGTATAATCACTTCATTATGTCTGTGTACCTGTTCTCAGGTGTTTTTTCCCATAAGACAAGACTTAATGACCCTGACTCCGGCACCTGTAAGGTTAGAATCAGCTGTGTGAGATTTGGCAAAGTAGTTGAATGCTTGGGAGCTTCACTTTGTGAAATGGGAATAAACCCAGGACACAGGGTTATTGTGGGGCCATTCATTCAACAACCTCTTTTTCAGCAGGTGCTCTGGGGGAGGGAAGAGAATGAGATTGAGAGCATCCTTTCCTCCCGGTGCACAGCTGTCCTGGAGGAGAGGGGACGTGCGCAGTGTGCCCGGCGCAGTCTGCAGAACACAGCAGCCACTCACACGGCAGCTGCTACTATTACCATGATACATGATACGTGCATGATGATGTTGTTACTATGCTTTTTCCACTAGAAAAGAACCAGGCATCTATCCCTCCACTCTTTGCAGAGACCAGGACAGGCTCTATCCAGCATACATGGCAGCTGAGTAGATCAGGAAAAGAGTGGTCTTCTGAGATAAGGGGAGAGTTGGAGCGGGAAGAGGAAAGCCTGAGCTGGCTCCAGGCCCTGAGGGGCCTCAGGAGGGCAGGGAGGGTGGTTGCACCCTGGGAGGAAATACATTGCTCTTGCCTTCTGAGGAGGTGTGGGGTGTTGGCTGCCACAGGTGACCCCAGGGGACACACAGAGGAGTCCTTGTGAACACTAAAAGGACTGTGTGTTTCCCTCCCGAAGGCTTCCCCTGGCCACACCTCCTCCCTGTAGCCAAGACACACATGGCCTTCGCACACCACTGGATCCAGCTCAGGAGACACCCAGGGCTGCCCGGCTGTCCGGGAGATGCCAGCACCTTCACTGGCCTGAGTCCTGGGCCTGTAGTCATGGTGACAGTGTCTTTGTACGTGCCAGTATGGCGTTTGGCAGTGCTCTGGGAAGCAGATATATTGTTCAGCTGAGTGTGGAGGCCATGCCTTGGGAGTGCCCAGGAAGGGGACCGAGTGTGGGCTGCAGGCTCCAGCCCTTGCATGCACATCCCAAGAAAGCCCCTCGTAAACCAGACTCCTGCCACCATCCTGGGAAGCCCCACCCCTCTGGCGATGCCCCAGAAAGCCTGGCAGGGGCTTCTGTAGAAAGGGTCCTTCTCAGCCTCGGGGCCTGCAGCTGGCCCCAAACCTCTCCCCCAGGGAGGGCCCCCTCCCGACTCCCAGAGTGGGCACTCACATGCGGCCGCTGGGTGGAATCTTGCGGCCATCCCGGAACCAGGTCACCTGCGGCCGGGGGAAGCTGGCGATGCGTGGGGCACGGAGGACTGCTGCCTCCCCATGGGACACGCTCTGGCGCTTCTCGCCCTCCTCAAAGCTGCCCATGTCTACAGGGGGAGAGCACAGGCAGGGGTCAGGGGCAGAGGTCAGCCTCGGGAGCTGCCTGCTCCTGGGCTGGGAGTGGTGTCTGCAGAAGGAACATTCAGGGCCGATAGGATGACTGTGGGGAAGGGGGCCACGTTGTTCGGACCACCCCAATCAGCCCACCGCCCCATTTTCTAACCCACCACTAGGGCATGCCCTGCTTTATACCTTTTTATCTTTCTTTTTTTTTTTTTTTTTTTGTAGAGACAGAGTCTCACTGTACCGCCCTCGGGTAGAGTGCCGTGGCGTCACACGGCTCACAGCAACCTCTAACTCTTGGGCTTACGCGATTCTCTTGCCTCAGCCTCCCGAGTAGCTGGGACTGCAGGCGCCTGCCACAACGCCCGGCTATTTTTTGGTTGCAGTTTGGCCGGGGCTGGGTTTGAACCCGCCACCCTCGGCATATGGGGCTGGCGCCCTACTCACTGAGCCACAGGCGCTGCCCAATATACCTTTTTATCTTTCTATCTTTGAATCAATTCAGCAACCATGGGAGGTTGGCCATTATTTCACATATTTTATGACTGAGAAAACTGCCCAAGTGGGCTCAGAGAGGTTAATTTGTCCAAGGTCATAGAGCTAGGAAGTGGCAGAGCTGGGATTTGAACTCAGGTCTGTAGGCCTGGAGTCAGGTGAGGTGGTTCCTCCTCCACACAGCACTGCTTCCAGCGCAGTGGGCAAGGGAGTAGGTGTGAGGCGACTGGCAGGCTCTGGGCCCTCTCGGAGAGGATTTCCCTCCCGTGCCTTGGTTGTGCCATATGTGAGGTTGCGTGGACATAAACACCATATGGCTCTTTTGAAAACATGCTTACCCCCTTGGCAGATAAAGGGGAGTGTTTGTCCCTGCTCCCATGTTCTGTCAGCCAGGAGGGGAGCAGAGCGCACAGGAGACAAGCAGAGGGGACTCCCTGGTTGCCTGCCTGCTGGGCTGGGGGACGGATTCCAGCAGCAGTGGCTTGGAGACGGGGCTTGGGAAGGGCTGTTTGTGCTCCCACCACACCCTTGAAAATTAATGTCTCCCTTCCTGCTCTATGTGTGGTCTGTGGGTCAGGAGGACGGGCACCACTGGGGTGCCCGCCAGAAATGCAGAGCCTCAGACCCCACCCCAGACCTGCTGGATCAGAACCGGCATTTTATATTTATTTTATTTTTTAATTTCAGAGTAATGCGAGGGTACAGACAACAAGGTCACAGTATTTGAATTTGTTAGGTAGAGTCCCTCTTATAGTTGTGTTCCACACCCCAAAGATGTGTGATACACCCCTAACCCTCCTCTTCCCTCCTCCCTCACTCCCCCTTCCCCCAACTTGAATTGAAATGAGTTTTTCTCCTATGTAGGTGTGAATACTAATATGATGCCTATAGGTTTCATATTAGTATTGTGTGAATTGGATATTTGCTTTTCCATTCTTGTGATACTTTACTGAGAAGAATGCGTTTCAACTCTATTCAGGTTAATACAAAAGATGTAGAGTCACCATCTTTTTTATGGCTAAATAGTATTCCACGGTATACATATCCCACAGCTTGTGTCCCTGGTCAACTGTGAGAGGCACTATTTGTCCCAAATGGACCTTCAGTGTCAGTATCACCTGTAGAGTTAAGATGCTGATGGGAGGCACACCCCCAAAGCTTCTGATCACCCCATACTCTGACCCAATCACTAGGATGTTTCTGGGCCTGGGCTCACCACACCTGTGTGCAGTGAAGTTTGACTGCAGACTCACAAGTCTTAGTCCCCATGGTTCTTACTCGTGGTGCAGCTCAGGATGCCCTAGGCCTCGGCAATCCCACAGTAGTGTGCTCCATCTTCTCTCCTCCCCTGGGCACAGAAAAGCCCTGCTTCAACGCACCTGGCTCTCTTGAGTCCTTGATTCATTTTCTTGACCTGCAAACTGCTGTACACCAAAATTTGGAACCACTGGCTTACACTTTCATTTCCAAAGCCCTGGATGTGACTCTTTCTGGCCACACTAGTTCCTTGGGAACCCTAAACAACCTAATGGTTTGACCATAGTTTCTCTATAAGTGACTCTCATGACTCCTCTGGCTCCGCTGTGAGCTCCCAGATCTAATTTCTGACAGTTTGTTGGGCACTTCTGCCAGAAGTGTCCTTTGTCACTTCCTGCCAAGCTCCTCCTCCTTTTTTTGAAGGTCTCGGTCTGTTGCCCAAGCTAGAGTGCAGTGGTGCCATCATAGCTCACAGCAACCTCAAACTCCTGGGCTCAAATAATCTTGCCTCAGCCTCCTGAGCAGCTGGGACAACATGTGTGCACCAACACATGGGCTAATTTTTTAATTTTATAGAAACGGGGTCTTGCTGTGTTGTTCAGGCTGATCTTGAGGTCTGGACTCCAGCGATCCTTTTGCATCGGCCTCCCGGAGTGATGGGATTACAGGTGTGAGCCACGGCATCAGATCTGCCTCTTGCATTCTTGGCTCTGTTAATAGCTCCTCTCCCAACCCTGATCACCTAAGCTCAAACCCTTAGAGTCTAGGGAGGCACTTCCCTTTCCTGTCCCCCACAAAGTCCTTCTGCTCTTCCTCTGGACCATCAACTGTCATTTACCAAGGCCCCTATGTCCCCTCAGGGGCCTGGCCCCTGACTCCAGTTGTGTAGACTTCCAGCATGTCTCCTACATTGGGTCCCCTTCCATCCCTCTGGCCACATGGCTGACCTGCACGGAGCATTTGGTATCTCCTCATTGCCCCAGGAGACTCTAAATTCCCTTGACTGGATTCAAGGTTCCTACCTAATCTGATCCCAACCAGCCTTTCTTGCCTCAATGCCCACACCACATCCCTCCACCCTGAGTCACTCACACCTGCCTCCCACCTTGGGGCCTATATTTGCTGGGCCCTTCCTGGAACGATACGGAACAAGCTGTGAGTCACCCTGTACCATGATTCTGCAGCATCCTGGAAGGAGGTAGTCAGTTAAGTGTTTCAAAAAACCTAATCTGCTGTTAGCCTACTTGCTCTAAACTTGGCAGGCAGTGTGTGTAATCATAGTTGCCTTGGAGTCTTTGAAACCTGAGTTCAAATCCTGGTTCCTGACAGCAACTGTGACCTTGGGTAAACCTTTTGACCTCATTGAACCTTAATTTCTTCTTCCTAAAATAAAGTTAAGAAGAGTTCCTTTTTTATAAGTCATACTGAGGATTACATGGGACAATATGTGTGTGTCAGGCTTTGTCTCTCCAAAGACAGCTGCCTCAGTATTTTGCCACCATTGCAGAAAGGAGTGTGATTAGTACCTCCTTTCATTGAGAAGTGGGGACTATGTCCCCTCCCTTGAATCTAGGGAGCTTGTGACTACTCCACCAATAGCATGTGCTGGAAAGATGCTATGTGACTTCTGAGGGTAGGTCATCAAAAGAATACAGCTCTCACCTGGCTTTCACTCGCCTGTCTATTGGCCCTTGGAATCCAGCCACCATGTTGTGAGGAAGCTCAATGTGGCCTAAGCGGACAAAGGAACAGCCCACATGGAGAGGAGCTGAGGCTGCCACATGATAGCCAGCATCAACATTAGACAGGGGAACAAACACATGAGCCCTCCGATAATCTCAGCTCCAGCCTTGGAGTCTTGCAGCTGAGGCCTCAGTCATCACAGAGGAGAAGCTCTGTGCAGAACACAGCAGAACAGGCTAGCCGTTCCCTTTCCTGGTTCCAGGATTACAGAATCTGTGAGCATAACAGATGACTTCTGTACACCATTATGGTTTGAGGTAATTTATTACACTACCATGGAAACTGGAAGCATATATAAAAGTGCTAAGAATATATCTAATATTTATAGTATTAAAATATTGGAATCATACACATTTTTCACAGTTTAGTTTGAATGTCACCTCCTTAACCCACATTACCCCCAAACCATCCAAATAGAATCAGAAAACAAAGACTCGTTGAGGACTTAACCCTACGTCAAGTTTCTCTCTAGGTAGACTTCATGTGGATCATCTCATTTAACTCTCACAATAACATGATAAGCCCAATTTTAACGAATATACAGTTTTAGTTGTTTTAAAATTTCTATTACTTGGCTCTGTCTATAAAAAAATTACATCAATGAATCACATTGATTTCAGTTCTTAAAATAATTTTATCTATTTAAAAAACTTTTCACAGAACTCAGAAGATATATTTGAACAATTTAAATCAATTTTATGGTAATAGTGTTTCTTTCTCCTCTCTCTAGTTTTATTAACTCCATTTTGTTGGTGAGGAAATGAAGGCTCGTGGAGATGGGGTGGCTTATCTCAGCATAAACAGTCAGGGCCGGGCCTGGCCAGCACTCGCACCCGGCCCTCGCTTCTGCAATTCCTGCCTGCCTCTTCATGACTCACATCCTGCATGAAAATGCTGCATGCACATTCTTGATCTTTTTCTAACAGATGGTAGAGGCAGTTACATTCATGAGCAAATCTTGCAAGAGACCTGGCCCCATGCTCTGCACACAGTAGTTTCTCTCAAAATTCTCCCAATGCCATCATTCAACACACTCTTTTTGGGGTCAGGCAGACTCTGTGGTGGGCACTGAAGAAAGACCAGGTCCCTGACCTCTTGGGTCGTCTAGCCTAGTCAGGGAGATGGGTGTAAGTACACTAACCCACAGCAAATGTTCAGTGGCAATTGTTAGAAGGGAAGGAATGGGGTTCTTCACGAGGGCAGTAGCAGGAGCACCTACTTTAGGCTGGAGGCGGGTGAGGCTTCTTTCAAGCTGAGAAATAAAGGAGTGTTAGCTAGGGGTGTGTGTGTTGGGGAGGAATTGTGTGAAGGGAGAAGGCGTAGTCAGAAGAAATAACAAGGCCAGTGGGACAGGGTGGTGGGTTTGTTCAATGGACGGATGGATGTTTGGATGAATAAATGGATGGATAAATCGCTGGATGGATGGATGAAGAGGGGAGATGGAGGGATAGATGGATAGATGGAGGAAGGGATGAAGAATGTATGTATTTATATTTATTTGTATGTTTGGGTTATGGGATAGCTGGTTGTACAAGGTATATATGTTTGGGTGGCTGATGGAGGGTTGTATGTAGGGGGGTATGTTTGGTGGCTGCTGGAGGGTTGTATGCAGGTGTGTATGTTTGGTGGCTGCTGGATGGTTGTATGTAGAGGGGTATGTTTGGTGGCTGCTGGAGGGTTGGATGTAGAGGGGTATGTTTGGTGGCTGCTGGAGGGTTGTATGTAGAGGGGTATGTTTGGTGGCTGATGGAAGGTTGTATGTAGAGGTGTATGTTTGGTGGCTGCTGGAGGGTTTATGTAGAGGGGTATGTTTGGTGGCTGCCGGAGGGTTGGATGTAGAGGGGTATGTTTGGTGGCTGCCAGAGGGTTGGATGTAGAGGGGTATGTTTGGTGGCTGCTGGAGGGTTGTATGTAAAGGGGTATGTTTGGTGGCTGCTGGAGGGTTGTATGTAGAGGGGTATGTTTGGTGGCTGATGGAAGGTTGTATGTAGAGGTGTATGTTTGGTGGCTGCTGGAGGGTTTATGTAGAGGGGTATGTTTGGTGGCTGCCGGAGGGTTGGATGTAGAGGGGTATGTTTGGTGGCTGCTGGAGGGTTGGATGTAGAGGGGTATGTTTGGTGGCTGATGGATGGTTGGATGTAGAGGGGTATGTTTGGTGGCTGCTGGAGGGTTGAATATAGAGGGGTATGTTTGGTGGCTGATGGAAGGTTGTATGTAGAGGGGTATGTTTGGTGGTTGCTGGATGGTTGTATGTAGACGGGTATGTTTCCTGGCTACTGGAAGGTTGTATGTAGAGGGGTATGATGGAGTGTTGTATGTAGAGGGATATGTTTGGTGGTTGATGAATGGTTGTATGTAGGTGTGTATTCTGGTGGTTGATGGATGGTTGTATTTTGCTATATGTTCATATGGTGAAACAGATGGAGGCCGGAAGGGCACAGCTGGCCTCAGTCCAGCTTCTGCAGTTGACCCTTCCCTGCACTCCTCTGCTGCACAATGTTCAATCCACACTGTGGCTCTCAGGCCCCCAGGTCCTCCTGCTCTCTCCATTATTCCACTTCATCAGATGTGCTTCCTGGGTCTGCTCAAGGAGAGCTTTGCCCGAGGAGGCCCTTTATGTGTTTGTGTATGTATGTTTTCATGTCTCACCCTTGTAAATACTGAGCTGCATCAGCCAAGGGCTGCAAAAGTGGGGTAGTCAGCCAGGCAGTGCAGGAGTGTGGGCCAGAGGAAAGGAAACCCAGTGATGAAGACCAAGGGCCCAGGGTGCCCAGGAAAACCATCCACATGGGGGTAGAAACAGGGAAGGGTTTATTGCCCCTGCTCTCTGAGGGATATGCTTGCTAACACACCATGTTATGCCCTACAGACCTGATTCAACTGTCCCGAAAAATTCCCCCAAGAACAAAGAAGTGTGGGCTTGGGGCACAGCAGGATGTGGCCTAAAAATTATTCCTGATGAATTTGGTTCATATCTTAAAAGGCCTTGTAAAGTAGGAGCCCTGCTTCAGAAGATATTCATTGCTTTTATGTATTTATTTTAAAAACACTTTAAAATCATGAAATACATCATGCATACAAAACAGCAAATATAATTATATGTATAGTTTAAAAAAGATGAATAAAATAAATACCCCTGGACCTGCCACACCGTGTAAGGACTAGAACACACCCTCCCCTCCCCCCCCGCACTCACCCCGTCCCCCTCAGAGGTCGTCTCTCTCCCGGGTTCTGTGGTAACGGTGCCACTGCTTTCCAGTTTCCTTACACATGGATGCATTCTTAAACAATTTATGGTCAATTTAGTCTGTTTTTAGGCTTTTTATACCTGGGATTATTCTGCATGTAGTCTTAGTCTTGCGTGGTTTGCTTTTTTGTGCCTTAGTTTTTGGAGCGCTACTCAGATCCTTGCACTTAGTCATTTTCACGGCTGCCTGAATTCTATGATCATAATAGCACAGCTCTACTGCATATTTGCTTTGTTTTCAGCGCTCTGCCGTCCTGCCAAGCACGGCCCCCTATGGACCCTCGGGTGCATAGGCTAAGGGGTCTCTAGGGTATAGGCCTAAAAACGGAACTGCGGGTTGTAGGGTAGGCACACATTAATTTTACTAATAATTCCAAACTGTTTTCCCAATTTGTATCCATTTACCAGTTTACACCCCCACCAGCAGCGACGAGAGTTTCCACCAACACTTGGGCTTAGACTCTGGTTTTTGCCAAATTGGAAGGCATGGAATGGTATTTCATCGTGGTTTTATGTGTTTGTCATGGAAACGACGCTTCTCCCTGCAACCAGATCATATCACGCCTCTGCCCCAACCGTCCACGACTTCTGTCTCATTCTGAGTAACATCCAAAGCACAGACCACAGTTCAGAAAGCTGTTGTCTGTCCCTAAGTTCCCCTCACCTCACCTCTTTCCATCCTCTGCTTCTCTCTTTCTGCTCCAGCTACCTGGCTTGAGACAGACACCCAAGTTCACCCCAGGGCCTTTGTACCTGCTGCTCCCTGGGCTGGAATGAGCTCTCACTCTGTCTCCCCAGCTTCCTTGGAGTCTCTGCTCAACTTCACTTCCTCCAAGAAGCCCCTCTCCTCCACCCTATGCAATAAGACCCCTCCTCTGTTTCTGCATTCCTTTCACCTGGCTTCAGTTCTCCTTATAATACCTCACCTTTCTTCCTATTACAAATGAGATTATGCACACACATTCACCTTTACATCTTGTATCTCTGGCTGCTTTCTTTGAGGGCAGGGAGGTGTGTCTTGGTTTTGTGTCCTGTTGTGCCCTCACTACCTAGAACAGTGCTCAGCAAATGTGGGGGCACACTACATAATAGTTATTTCAGGAATGATTTAAACATCCAGGTTAAATGGGTGTTCCAGAAAGACACAATAATATTATCTCGAACTGTCGCATGGCCCCTAAATCTTCTACATTTGATATTCATGCTTCAGATCGAGAATTTAGAAAAACAGCCATTTAGGTAGCATTTTAGGCATCAACTCAGTCTATGTGACAATGGGCAACTCCAGCCTATGTGACAATGGGCCTGATTCCCTCAAACCTCATTTTGTCCAAGGGGCTGCCGAGCTGCCTGGCAGGAGGCAAGCCTGCTAGCCTCCCTGGAAGGGCCCCTTGCCCTGCGATGGGTGGGTGGGTTTGGTGCTGGTTAGTGGTTCCCAGTCTGAGCCATGCAGAGGTGGGCTGGGGTGGGGAGGGGTGGCATCACCCAGGCGGAACCTGGACGTGGTGAACTCCAGGGAATCTATCCCCTCTGCAAGGCTCTCCCAACCCTGTCCGCCATACATCTGCTTGCCAAATGCCAGAGATGTATGGCAACTTTAAACATACAAAGGGACTCCTGGGTGGGGACAGGAAGGGGTTGGGGATGAGGGGATGTTTTATTGACTTCCCCTTAATTGCTGTAATTAAAAACATGTAAAGGATCCTTTTTTAATGACTTTGCCATTATCATTAGTTGTTAGCACAGCTGTCTTATTAATTTCTCATTAGAACTCAATTCACAGCCCCTCTTTGGGAATGGGGCTGGGGTAGCAGGGAGAACTGGCTGCCTGGAGCACCCGACACACCCTCCCCACCCTAGGAGGCAGAAACAGCCAAGGAGGGGAGAGGAGGGATTTGGAGGAGCAGCCATACCCCGCCTGCCCTCCAAAGTGTGTATGTGTGTGTAACACAGACGGCCAGACAGATGCAGGGGATCTGAAGGGCATAGACCTGGGAGAGCCTCAGGACCAGGTAGGGTGAGGGGAGCCAGGTGATGAGGGTGACAGGTATAAGGGGGAACCCACTCTCAGGTATGCAAGTGCAGGATGACCCCTGAGAGTGAGCGCCACCTTGAATTGGGCACCCCTAGTGCCTGCCTGCTGCACCCCAGTCCCAGCCCTGAAGAGTGGGAGTACAGGGGTGGCTAGGAATGTGCCTTCTTCTTGGGGGGAGAGAATTAGAATAAGAGAGGTTCTTTATTTCAAGACATCCTGCCTAGGTGACCTCTCAGAGAGAAAAAAGTCTATTCCTCCCTGAGTGTTGGCCAGGCTGGGAACCAGGTGCGGTGGTTTGTGTGCACTGATTCAGTAATCCTTTCAACCTGCCACCCAAGTAGGTACTGATAGCAGTGTTCCTTTTCACTGAGGAGAAAACACAGGCACAGAGAAGGTAAGTAACTTGCCCCAGGTCACATAGCTTGTGAGAGTAAGACTGGATTTCAACCCTGGGATCACGGCTGGGTTCATGACTACACCCTGTCATGCAGAAGAAGGTGAAGGTAGAATTATTGGCTGTGAGACCTTAGGCTGTCCTCGAACCCCTCTGAGCCTCAGTTTCCCCATCTTGACACGCAGCTCATAAGGTCAGAGCCATCCTGGGAAGCCCCTGGAGGAAGACATTCACACAGTGACACTGGAGGACAGTGTTCTGGAGGGTGCTCTGCACCAGGGGTGGGCCGGCTCTGCGCCTCTTTGGGGATGGTCCTATCCAGGCTGGGCCATGGGCCCTGACCCAGAGAGTCTCTTTAACTTTATTTTATTTTATTTTTTTAGAGACAGAGTCTTACTCTGTTGCCCTCGGTAGAGTCCATGGCATCACAGCTCACATAAGCAGCCTCCAGCTCTTGGGCTTAGCAATTCTCTTGCCTCAGCCTCCCCAGTAGCTGGGACTACAGGCACCCGCCACAACACCTGGCTATTTTTGTTGTTGTTGCAGTTTGGCCAGGGCCGGGTTTGAACTCGCCACCCTCGGTATATGGGGCCGGCGCCCTACTCACTGAGCCACAGGCACTGACCTCTCTTTAACTTTAATAGCTGGAATAAATTTCATTCTACAGATGGGGAAACTGAGGCCCAGAGAGGGAAAGGAAGGCGCCCAGAGTCCTAAGTGAGTCCGTACCTAGGTTGGGGCTAGAATCCAACACTTTCTGACCCCTGTGGTCACAGTGGCCATTAGATCAGGGTGGGGTGAGGATCAGAGATCATACCACATGCTGCCCTGCACAGCCACACTCAGGATGGGGGGCTGTTGTGGGGGAGAATGGTTTGGCTGGTGTCACCTTCCCCTGAATCCAGAATCCCTGGGGGAAGGGGTGGGGATTGGACAGTGGATTCTTCACCTTCCACATCTAGAGAGGGAGGCCAACCCTGGGCTGAGATGAGTGAGTCCGACCAGGGAGGAAGCTGGGGAGAGTAAACCCTTCCTTCGCAGGTTGGGGTGAGTATTCATCTCAAGGCCCAGACAGCATTATCGGGGGCTTCCCATATTTCCTAGCTTTAGGCACCAAAGGGCTGCACAGGGGTTTCCACTTTCTGATGCTATGGGGAAGCAGCTTCAAGGCCTGAGAAGCCATGTGTAGTGTTGGGTGCTGGTTCCCAGTGCTATTCTGGGGCAGCTGCGGATGGTGGCCAGGCAGGTGTTAACCTGGGTCAACCTCTCCACTCCCTCTTCACACCTGCCAAGGTGTCCTGCCTCCAGGGATGGGGGGCTATACTCCCATATGCACAGCTTGGTGGTAGCAGCACAGTATAGCATGGTGGGAAGTGGCGACAATCACGGTCACAACTGTGTTCAGAGGACACCTGGAACCCTGGACCAGAAGACCAGAATCCTCCAGGGAGAGGTGACCCACGGGCAGGCCGAGCTGGCAGGAGGGCATTGGGAAGGGCCAGCCCATTGCTTTGCATTTGGCCAGGACGGCATTTGCTGGACGCCATCCTGCTCTGTGGCCTGCTTTTTTTCTTTCTTAAAATGCTACTATGGAATATGAATGGCGGCTGTCACCCCCTAAACTGTGCCAGCTAGGCTAGGAGCTCTGGAGTTCTGACAGGCTTGGGAGGCAGGTGTTATTAAATACGTTTTATGGATGAGGAACCTGAGCTAGGCTGAGGCTCAGAGAAGTTCAGTCACTTTCCTGGGGTCGCACCCAGCAAGTGCCAGGTACACCAGGGTCTTTATCTAAGGCCTTCTGTCCACGATCAGGAACCCTTGCAGATGGGCCCGGTCACACTCCTCCAGCTTGGGGTAGGTGGACACCTGTGGGTCTGGCCTGGTTTCCAGTAGAGGCCCCCAGGCTGGGTTTGCATGTATGTGAGAAGGCGCCCGTATAAGGTGGCAGTGAAGGGGCTGAGTCTAGGGTGCATTCATTCCTGTCACAGCCGAGGAAAGTAGCACGTCAGCCACGTGAACACAGACCTCCCTTCCTTTCTTTCTGATCAGCACAGCTAACCCAGGGACACTGTTATTTCAAATCCAGAAAGTTCCTACTGTCTCCTATAAGCCAAGGGCTTGGAACAGACCTTCTCCACCCCCTACCCCAGCAATCTGGACTGAGTGGTGTTCTGGGTGGTATTTCCAATTGCACGTGCACCCCCCAAACATACACCTCCTGTACGCAGGTGAGCACAGGGGCTGACCAACCCAGACACACACATCTGTACTCGTAACCAATACATGCCTGTGTACACACTTGCATGTACTTTCATGCACACACACGGATACACATAGGCATGACACACGTGCACACACATGCTCACAACGTGGGTAGGGTAGGTGTCATTTCTTTCAAATATATAGGTGAGAGGCAGGCTGACCCAGACACACATGCACGTGCACACGCACAAGTATCCATGTGCATAACTTGCACACACACACACACACACACTCATTCCCTCCCAGACATACATGAACAAAAAGCAGCCTGACCCAGAGACGGCACGTGTCTCTCCAGAGCCCCAGCCCAGGTCCCCACTGCCCCTGGACTCTTGGCACTGACTAGATGGAGCGCCGGGGAGTCCTCCAGCTGCTGATAGCTGCCTGAAATCCATCATTTTAACTCAGGGCTCTTCTGCTCCTTGGAGTAAGTCGAGTTGGCATTAGTGCTGATTTATGGGGACAATCCGTCCTCCACTTCTGATTATGGTTGTTTTCCATAATTATTATAAACACTCCTTGCCTCACTCGAGATTTTCTTTCAGATTACTCTCTGTACTTCTCTTCATAGAGCAAGCTCTCTCCTAGGCGAACTCAGAGGCGTGCCCCATGGGCTCCAAATAAGAGGGTGTCTTTTTCTAAAAAAATAAAAAATGTGGGGATCTTCTAAGGATACCTACATTCTCATGTCCCAGAAATTTTCTCCCTAAGAAAACCCAGAATGAAATAGCCTGTAATGACTCTCATTTCTAGCAAACAGCAGGAATTTCAGGAAGGGGACAGAGCTTGGATGGGATACTGGGTCGTGGGAGAGGTGTCAGTGGGAGCTCTAGGGCCCTGGTCCCTGAGATTCCCTGGGTTCTTCTGCAGCTGCCCTCCTCCCATTCCTCATGGGAGGAATGTCTGCTGGGGTGTGGCAGCTGTCACCCTCAGGCCCAGTGGGGGTCTCCTGCTATACTTTCTGTGGATGCTCGTTCATCCTGCCTCCTACTTCAAGGGACCTCCCAACACCTCCGAAGATGATGGGCACTCCCAGGGTACTGTTGCTCCAAGATGAGTTAGATAGAGCAGTGAAGGCCCAGGGAAATCTGCTGAGAGGAGGGCTTCGGCTGGAGAGGCTCAGGGTGGCCATTCTCAAGACCCCCCTCCGCAAATGTGAGGCGGACCCCAGAGGAGGCGCCTAAAGCAGGTGGCAAGACCTCATTTTGAAAAAGTAGTTGTTTGGTTCCATTTGAAGGGCACTGAAGAGGTCACCCTCATCTGCAGCTCAGAGCACCATAGAGCCCAGCGCTCTCTGGCTGTGTCACTGGGTCACAAGGCCAGCAGGTGCATGTGGCACCTATCTGCTATCTGACCCTGGGAGCACCTGCTGCCTCTCTGGGCCTTGGTTCTACAACTATAAAATGAGAGCACTGGCCAGAAAGGCAGGGAGGGTCACCTTGCCCCCTGCAGGTGTGCACAGCCATGGCTGGATCTGGCTGTACCCAGAGTGTGGACCCTGCAGGCCTCTCGCAGCCCACTCCCCCACCCCAGGCCCCGTTGTACTTACAGGCCACCTGGACCTCCGTCTGCCGCTGCAGCAGGGCCCCCATCCGGTTTCGCACGATGCAGCGGTAGAAGCCCGCGTGTGCACGGTCCAGGCTGGTGATCATGTATCTAGGGGACAGACGAGACAGCTGGTGAGCGAGGCAGGCAGCTGCAGGGGGCAGAGGTCAGGGGCAGCCAGGCCACCCTTTTTGGCAAAGAAGGGGACCAGAGAACACTTCACTCTGTCATGGGGCCACAGGGTCCCTCCCGCAGGCAAGGAGACCTTTTCTCAGCTGCCCAGGAAGTGCCCTTACTTTTCCAAGGACGGAGGTCCTATTCTCCCAAGTCCTTGGTCCTGCTATGGCTCATCCTCCCAGGGCTATGTCAACTCTGTCTGACACTGCTGTCCTCCCCTGCATGTGACTCATGTGGATGAGAAAGGTGGGGACATTGATTTTTAGGCCTTGTATAGGACTGTGCTGTAAATATTAATTGAAATGGATGGATGTGACAGAGACGGGGAAATTTACAAGTTTCTCCAAATGCTCAGCATCATTCCTTCCTTAAAATTACAGACAGCTCCACTGCAGCGGGGTGGAGGGAAGAAGGCAAAGCCTGCAGGCAGCCAGCCTGCAGGTGTGGGCAGGATGCACCATTCCCAGCTGGGCCCATGGATGCTTGCCCTGGGAACACCTGTCACCCAGAGAATAGCAGAGTGTGGAGCTGGAGCAGGCAGCTGGAGACCTGGTGTGGTACCCTCACCTGGCTGAGAGGCAGGTCGGTGAGAAGAGGGCCTGACAGTGAGACATGGCAGGGTGGAGGGGGTAGGGGTCAGGGGCTCGTTCCCTGGTTCTCCCTCAGTGGTCACCTTTCCTGTTCCTGGGCAACAGTCCAGCAGGGCCCTCAGAGGAACAAGGGGTTCATGCCTTAGGTTATCTTGCTCCAATCCTTGGGTGTCCTGGGGTTTGCCCAACCGACTTGGTGGACAAGTTCATTGCTGCCTGACCCAGGGATATACCAATATGGCCACCCTGGCACGGAACAGCCTTATTCCCAGGAGTTGACAGTTTTGTTTTACACGAATTTTGGCTAGGGCCTTTTATTATTATCACCATCATCTTCTGATGGTGAAACAACACCTCTCCCTTTTACAGCACCGTCTCTGCAGCAGATGCTCTATTAAGTACTTTTCATATGATTCCTCCCTCCACACAGCAGTTCCCAGACTACTGAATATCATGGACCAGTAACACTTAAAAAAATGGGCAACACAAAACTCTCAACTTTTTACTTTGGCAAGATTATTAAAACCAGCCAACCAGAAAGCAAATAATCACAAACACCACCACCGCCACACAAACACACACAAAGAATAATACGAAAAAGTGCAAGAAAGGGAAAAATAAATGGTCAGCATTTTGTTTTAAAAGGACATTCCCGATGATAGAATGGAAACCTAATTTCAGCACAGAGGCTATTGGGGCACATCTTTAAACTTAAATTTCACATGATGCTCCCTGCCCTGGCCTGACTTATCTCCTTTCTGGGCACAGTTGCAGACCGTCATGGGCCAGATTTGAGACCTTTGACTTAATCTCCATGCTGACCCTATGGAGGAGGTACTTCTATTAGCACCCCTGTTTTAGAGGTGGAGAAGGTGAGCTCCAGAAATTTCTTTTTTTTTTAAATTTTTTTTTTGTAGAGACAGAGTCTCACTTTATGGCCCTCGGTAGAGTGCCGTGGCCTCACACAGCTCACAGCAACCTCCAACTCCTGGGCTTAAGCGATTCTCTTGCCTCAGCCTCCCGAGTAGCTGGGACTACAGGCGCCCGCCACAACGCCCAGCTATTTTTTGGTTGCAGTTCAGCCGGAGCTGGGTTTGAACCCGCCACCCTCGGTATATGGGGCCGGCGCCTTACTGACTGAGCCACAGGCGCCGCCCAGCTCCAGAAATTTCTCATCAGTGACCTATAGTTTCCCACAGAGTAGGAGGCAGGGCCAGGGTCCCTTGGAGACTTTCTGACTCTGAGCTTGGCCGTGAAGTGATCCCACAGCCCCAAGGCCACCTTCTGTCCCACACTGCACAGGCCTGACTCCCTTTGGCTTTGTGCATAACCTAGGACCTTCAGTCTGCCTGAGCCTCTTATCTCTGCCACTGGCTGCAGCTCTTATCTGTCTCTCGCTGTGACTGTGCACAGCGTGGTGACAGGGAAAGTAGCAAGTACTTGAGCTCCGGCAAATCTCTGCCCTGTTTCACCCCGTCCTCACGCCATCTGCTGCCTGCCCTCCCCCCGCCCCCCTCATCTCTCCTGAGGCAAGGGGCGGCAGCTCTGGGGAAATGTCTGGGTCTCTAAAATGATGGGGTGACCCCAGGCAGGAGATGGGAGGAGAGCTGGCTGGAAAAGCTCAGAACCTTTGAAAACAGAACCAGATATCACTAAAAAGCACCCAAGAGGGGAAAATAAATAGAAGTGTTCAGCCTCTGTCATAATGAAAGAAATTAAGATCCAAACAACAAGATGAGGTTTGCCTACTATTCTGTCAAAGAGTTTCAGGTATGGTCAAGAGTGAGGGGGAAGGGAAGGCTCCCCTGTAGGTACCTACAGTACCCTGATGGTATTGTAAATGCAAATCTATCCAAATTAGCATATGTAACTCTTTGACCCAGAGGTCGTGCTCCTGGGAGATGGCCTTTGCAACTCTGTGCCCCCCAAAATATGTACAAGGACGTTCCCTATAGCATTGCAGGTAATTGCAGAGACTGAGAAAAACTGGAAGCAAGCTAAGCGTCGGCCAAAATGGAATTGGACGGATAAACGATGCTGCAGCTGCGGGATGAAAGAAGAACTCCTTCATGGGATGAAGGCAGGAGGTCTCCAAGATACACAGAAGAATCAGGAGAAGAATCAGGGTGAGAGCAGAGGGGAGTTTGGTGAATAAAAACATCAGATAGTAAAATTCTAAACAATGTCAGAGGTGACCAGAATTCTTGGGGACAAGAATTATAACGTGTTCTTATCCCCCGCTGTTTATTGATATGGGCTACCAAACCCTTCCTTTAATGTTTTAGATCATATGAATCGAACAATAAAAATAATTTAAGTTTGCTGACAAAAAAAAAAAATCAAAGAATAGCGTGATGAAAGGATTGTAGAATATCATTTGGGTAAATTGAAATAGTAATAGATTTCTCTCTGCATGTACGCAAATATATGTGTGCAAACACACACACACAACCACACAAACACCCTGGTATATGCATCAAATTTTTTTGAGATGAATACTCCAGAATGTGTTATCTTCCTTTTGGGAGAGGTATCTGGGATGTGGAGGGAGGGAGACTGCTACTTTTTTGATTTTTATGTCTGTCTATGCCATTAGGATTTTCTTTATCGTATGCATATATTGCTTTTATTTTAAAAATAAAATAAAAAAATGCACTTTGTGCATATAATTTAAGTGTACATTATAAAAAAAAGGCACCAGGGACTCATTGGATCTGGGTTTGTTTGCTGATGTCAGTGAAGTGTGGTGAAATTTAAACTTTAATAAAAGTCAATTTCTGCAGGAGATTCTATGTCCTTTTGCTTCAGCCAGGAGCCCGCAGGCCCCTACCAAGGCCATAAGGAAGGCCAATGGGCTTCTGGCCTGTCCCCTCGCCTGAGGCCTCCCTTCTGTCCCCCTCCACGGTTGAGGGCAGGTGCTCCCCAGCCCGGCAGCAAGGGCCCTGGCTTGCTCCTCCTGCCTCCTGCTCCCTGGGCTGCCTCCTGGTGCTCCCTGCCTGGGAAACCTATTTCTGGCTTGGAGGCAACATTATTTAAAGTAACAGTTCCGCCCACTGCCTTTCCTACCAGGGAAACCCACTTCACTCTACCCAAATTGCAGTTCTTATCTCCCCGCCTCCGAGGCAGTGGAAGAGCCATTTGGCCAGAATCACGGTTTGCAAATCTAGGACTCTGTACGCGTCTCCGATAATGACAGTAACAGCACTCATTAACGCCATCGTGTTCCCTCCTGGACTGCCAGGACACACTCAGCCCGCAGCTGAGTCCCACCCACCCGTGGCTGGCAGCCCAGCAGGGGACTGGCTGAGTCCAGCCCTGTACAGGAGGGTGAATGAAGTGGCTTCTGGAGGAGGGAGGACCCAAGACAGCCCTGCCCACACCTAATCCACCCATGAGGAAATGTGACTTGGGAGAATGTGCCAAGATGTCCCTGCCAGGGAGATCTGGGCTTGACTTTCATTTCTGCTCTTTCTTAGGAGCATGGGCTGGGCAAGTTATGGAGGCTTGCAAACCTCAATTTCCCCATCTGTAAAATGGGGATAAAGATGGTCATCTTTAACGTGAGCCTCCCAAGAGGCTCTGGGTACAAATGCTTGGCATGTGGTGATGCACAGATGCCTGTTAAATGGAGGGGTGACAAGTAAGTCATTGTGGGGAGTGGAAGGTACTGGGGTGAAATATACAGGGACTTTGGTAGGACAAAGAAGGTATGGCAGGAGCCCTCCCCCTTGAGTGGGGATCCTTGAGTGGGGCTCCATGCCAAGGAACAGGGGACCACAGAGTCCCTTGCTTGCCACATTCCTCAGCTCTTGGCCCCCAGCCTCCCGATTGGCTACCGCTGTTTGCCTCTTCAAGGTGGAAGGGCAGGAGCCGGGCTCCTCCAGGGTTGGGCAGCAGAGCCTCTTCCTGGTGACCTGCAACCTCATTCTCCATCCAATGAACAAGAGCTGGGTGGGTGTGGCCTGCAGGAGTCTGTGCACACCTGACTCACCTGTCCTGAGGTCCCTGCAAAGGGCTGCTTACTTATTAATTTATTATTTATTATAGGAACTATATCCACATGATTCAAAATTCAAAGAATAAAAGAAAAACTAGGGAGCAAAAATCTCTTTCACCCTAGCCACCCAGCTGCCTTCTCATCCCTGACCTTCTCAGCTCACAGAGGCAGGAAACTGTTGCTAATTGTTACTTGAGCACCTTTTCAAATTTCTTTTTTTTTTTTTTTTTTGTAGAGACAGAGTTTCACTCCATCGCCCTCAGTAGAGTGCCATGGCCTCACACAGCCCACAGCAACCTCCAACTCCTGGGTTTAAGCGATTCTCTTGCCTCAGCCTCCCAAGTAGCTGGGACTACAGGCGCCTGCCACAACGCCCGGCTATTTTTTGGTTGCAGTTTGGCCGGGGCTGGGTTTGAACCCGCCACCCTCGGTATATGGGGCCGGCGCCTTACCGACTGAGCCACAGGCGCCGCCCTTTTTCAAATTTCTTTATGCAAATGAAACAAATACACATTCATAATCTTTTCTACACTGGAGACTCACGGCCTCCTGTATGCACTGCTCTGCTCCTTGCTTTGTGCAGGTGGCATTATACGTTGGAGATCTCTCCATAGCTAGATATGAGCATCCTTGGGCCTTCTGACAGCTGCTGAGGACGGAAGAATCTTCTGGATGGACGGAGCTTACTTTCTCCCAGTTAGATGGTCAAAAGGAGCAGGCGGTAGAGAGAGGGGCTGAGGCCTGGGCTTGGGGCTGGGGTAGAAAGACTGTGGGCAAGGAGGATGTGACAAGGACCCGCACCCATTCTTGTTATCCTGGTCACAGAGCGTCCTGATTTTAATCCGGCAGGACCCCGAGGCTCAGTCCTTTCTTCTGAGACAACGAGATGGGCTTGGGGTGGAGGGCAGAAGGCGGCCGTGGGAGAAGAGCCAGGACAGATCATTGGATTTTCAGAGACAAGAGAAGAGCAGGGGAGAAACTAACCACCTGACAAATGTGGCATCTTCTCCAGCACGCGGGGAGACACACAATGCCCTTTTTGGTTCGAGTCCTTGAGTGTCACAGTTGATATTTAAAATGATTCTTACTCGCATTAAATAAGATATTTCAATTCCACGAAGCTGTCAGGAGCTGATGCGGACACCAGAAATAATAGGCACACTCTCCTTGTGTTGTCCTCGTTAATAAATCAGACGCCCAGAGATGCGCGCGGCGATGCTAACATGGAGGAGGGGTGCGTGCGTGCCCACGTGCCACTTGTGTGCACGCACAGAGCACACTCATTTACACCCGCCCGTGTGCACAAGCACGCACACACACTCCTGCACACACATGCTTGCTCACACCCACATGAGTGTGCACACACAGGCTCCCTCCCACTAGACCTTCTTTCCTCAGGTCAAAGTACCCAGAGAGCAGGCAGCTGGGTCATCGTCTCTACTAGGGTGTTAGCTGGGGTCACTGCAGATGGCTGAGGCTGACAGGTTTCAGGGACAGCAGCGGGCAACAGAATCAGAAGACCCAGGTTTTCTTCCCTCTTCCCATGGGCTTTAGGCAACAGGCAGGAGAGGCAGCCGTGCCGGGTAGTGGCATACCCACACGTGTGTGTGTGTGTGTGTCCTCAGACACCTGTGAGCACACACGGAGCCTGTTCCGGCAGGAGGGAGACTTAGACTGTGGTCAAGGAACTGGCCACCTGGTTGGTGGCCTGCTAGAAATGAACTGACTCTACACTATGGATCTGCTTTCGCAAAGATTCTTCAGGAAAGAAGAACTCTTTCCAGGGCAATGGAAAGGGAAAGAATATGTACCGGGTACATACAAGGACAACAACAATAATATACATTCTGCAATAACACAGCAATAACTGTTACCGTCCTTGTACGGACTGTCACTGCTCGAAGGGCTTCAACACGTATCAATTCATTTAATCTCCACAATACTGGAAGAGGCAGTGCTAACATCAACCTCAGTTTAAGGCTGGGCATGGGGGTTCACACCTGTAATCTCGGCACCTTAGGAGGCCAAGGTGGGAGGATCACAAGAGAACAGGAGTTCGAGACCAGTCTGAGCAATATAGTGAGACGTTTGTCTTTACAAAATATTAAAATATTAATTGGCCATGGGGGTGCAGGCCTGTAGTCCCAGCTACTCGGGAGGCTGAGGTGGGAGGCTGAGTTTGAGACTGCAGGGAGCTATGATGTGCCAATGTACTCTAGGCCCGGACACAGAGTGAGACCCTGTCTCTAAGAAAACTACAACAACAACGACAACAAATTAACTCTGTTTACAAATGAGAAAACTGCAAGAGTAACTAACTCGCCCCAGGCCACGGGGCTAACAAGTGCCCAGCATGTTGGGACATCCTAGCATGCAGAGAACATGGACCTCAGCGGGAGGTGTATCCTACAGTTTGGGCTCTCTTATTTCCGAGGTTTGCTTTGAAGGACAGACAGTCTGCCTTTCGGCCCTGTGCCCCTTTCACATGGAGAGAAACAAGTGTTTCTGAGCAGGGCCTGAGGATTTGCTCTGGACCATGTTATTCAAAAGCTACTGCTAAGTACTAGCCAGTCTGGGGACAGCAGAGGCTCAGGAAGGAGGAGCTGGGTGGCTCCTGCAAACCCTGGTGGGTCTTCTGATTATGGAAGGGGGAGCTCGGGGATGGCAGAGGCTGAGACAAACAGCCAAGTTGATGGGCATGATAAGGTCACTGGAATGCCGCACTTCCCTCTGGTAGCAGTCTTACGGGACCTGAACTTATTGGGGGGGAGGGGAGAGGGAGTGAGGGAAAGAAAAAAGGGAGGAAGAGAGAATGAGAGAGAGAGAGGAAGGGGGAGGAGAAGGAGGGAAGGGGGAGAGAGAGACACAGAGACAGCCTGCACAGGGAGCAGGGGAGCGGAGGCATGGCAGTGGGCCTGCCTAGGAGGAGGATGTCAGGATACACCCTGTGGTGAGGATGGCAGGGCAAGTCAGGACCATGATTTCTGCTCTTCTATTTTAAGCGGTTTCCGTCCTGGGCTGTAATTCCCCTCCCACATCTCTGGTAAGTCTATGACAGGCCCGACTGGCTTCTGCTGATGTGCCTTGGGGAAGGATGCTCTGCTCCTGAATGGGAGGGGGAGGCTTGTTGAAGAGGAGGCAGCAGCCTCAGGAGGGGAGAGGCCGAGGAAAGATCCAGAATTGGTTCCAAGTAGGGGTCTGGAGAGGTGGCAGGTGAGCCCAGGCGACGTAAGCACAGTCTTCCAGAATCCCTGGAAGGCCGAGGAGGGGCCTGGACTTGTCCCCATACGGAGGATGGACATTTGGATAGCAAAGAATGTGGTGGCTCTTGGAAGTGGAGGGACTGTGACCCTGACAGTGCTGATTAAGCTCAGGTATCAACTTGTCTGGGCTAAGGAGTGCCCAGACAGCTGGTAAAGGATTAAATCCAGGTTTTTCCAGAAGAGATCAGCATCTGGTCTGTAGACTGACCAGACAAGATCACCCTACCCATGTGAGCACCACCCAACCCACCAAGCGCTCAGAGAGGACAAAAAGGTGGGAGGAGGAGGACTCTGCCCTGTCAGAAGATGGGACATCTATCTCCTGCCCTTGGACAGCAAAGCTCCTGGTTCTTGGGCCTTTGGACTTTGGGACTCACACCTAGGGCCTCCCCACTTCTCAGGCCTTTGGGTTCAAACTGAATTACACCACTGCCTCTCCTGGGTCCCCAGGTTGCAGTCGGTAGTTCAAGAGACTTCTTGGTCTACATAACCAGATGAGCCAAGTCTCATAAAAAAATATAGCAGAACTTCCATAGCTGACCACCTCCCTACACTGACCACCTCCTTAAGTTGACCTAACTTTCATAGATGGACAAGCACCGGATGTATGTGTCAGTATAGGAGGACAAGTGGACAAGTTGGCCTAGTGGACACGTCCAGGCCCCTCCTCAGCCATCCAGGGATTCTGGAAGACTGTGCTGAGCTCGCTGGACCTCGCCTTATGCTGAGTGTCTCCACATGCTGACGAGTTTGTTACAGTCCCTCGTGCGGTCACTTACAAGGTTCCACTCGTGTGTATAGGTATATCGTGTATGCTTAGAGCATCTCTTGTAATTGCAGAAGCCAAAGGTGACTTGTTTATTTTTTATTGGTATATATTGAGTATTACAATTTTAATAAGTTTTTTTCCTTTCTTAAAATGTGCATACTTTTTTTTTTTTTTAGCAACCTGGGTGTGTGTGTTCTGCTTCTCTGGAGAACTCCGACCAGTGTGCTGAATTCAGACCATGGGGGATAAACAATGCTGGTCACAGACACCAGGCTCTTCCCATTCACCTGTTTGTGTCTCAGCTCATAGGCCTATGGGGGCTGACCACCTCCGTTGAGGGGCAGATGGGGAAGGAAGGTTCGGGGGGCAGCCAGGACTCACTTAGGTCAGCAGGGAGAGACCCAGCCAGGCATCAGGACCCACACGAAGACCCAGCCTCTGGCAGGTGGAGGCCCCCAGTCACCTTATCCTCTGGCTCCGCCAAACTTTTGGCAGTTTCTAATGGAGACGAGCTGCCCCTCATTTCTCCATGTGCTGCCTCAGCCCACAGGTCCCCTTCTGCTTTGAGCCAAGACGTTTCCTCCAGGAGCCTATCTCAAATCCCCCCAGGCCCCCTCCGAATCCTCTCCAGTAAGACCTGGAGCATTCATCACAATTCAATGTAATGTTTTATTTACTTGCACGTGTCTCCCCGAGGCTATGTCTGTCCACTACTCCACACCCCACACCAGGCCTAGAACAATACTTGACCAATTACCAATACTTAACCAATTCATACTCCTGGATGAAACAGCCAGCATGAGCAGCCAAATAATGTCCCTGAGTGATGTCCACGGTGTAATCCCCAAAGCCTGTGAATGCTATCTTACAGGGTGTTATGGGTGGAACTGTGTCCTCCCACAAGAAATGTTGAAGTCCTAACTCTGATAATCGTGAATGTGACCTTATTGGAGATGGGTTCTTGGCAGGTGTAATCAAGTTAAGATGAGGTCATTAACAGGTGTCCTAGTCCAATAGGACTGGTGTGCTTATAAGAAGAGACACAGGGAGAAGGCCACGTGATGGTGGAGGCAGAGATTGGCATGATGTGTCCCCAAGCCAAGGCATGCCACGGATTCCAGCAATACCCCAAGCTGGTAGAGGGGCCTGGGGCAGATCTTCCCCCAGAGCCTCAGAGGGAGCCTGGCCCTGTCACACCTTTGCTTCAGGGTTTTAGTCTCGTGAACTTTGGGGGAATAAATTTCTGTAGTGGTCCTGTTTATGGCAGCAATAGGAAACTAACATATAAGGCAATGGGGGCTCAGTGGCTGTGAGTAAGTTAAGGATCTTAAAATGGGAGAGTATCTGGATTAACCAGGTGGGCTCAAGGTAGTCACAGCGTCCTTGAAGAGGGAGAGAGGAGAATCACAGCGAGGGGGTCACAAGCCAGGGAATGCAGGGAGCGTATAGAAGCTGGAGAAGACAAGGAGATGGTTCTCACTTAGACTTTCCAGAAGGAACACAGTCCTGCCAATATCTTAATTTTAAGACTTTTAACCTCTGAGGTCCAAGAGAACAGGTCAGCAATGTTTTAACTCACTAACTGCAATATTTGTTACAGCACCATGGAAAGCAAAGACAGCCAGGTGGACCCCAGGTCGGGGGTGGAACCAGGGAGACTGGCTGACAAAGTGGGAGTTGCAGTGGGTGGGGTGAGGGTGGGTACGGTACATTCTCTGCAGACCCTGGAGAAGCAGGCAGCTGCAGGGCTGAGCTGGGCTGGATGCAGATGTCCCGAGGGCTGCTCAGAAGAGATGCAGCTGGTGGGCTTGCATGACCACCTGTGATGGGTGGTCAGCTGCAGTGTGGGGGAGATGCCTCGGGGTCTCCCTGCTTTGACGGAAAAGCCTACAAGGCTCTCATTGATCTGGGCCCTCTGGTCCATGTCAGGGTGGCTGGCTGTGTTATTGAGCTGGGGGCTGATAACTGACAGCCCTGGCTTGGGCTGGCTGGAGGAGGGTGTCTGTCAGCCCTATGACCTTCGGGCCAATTAACTGCTCTCAATGAATAAGGACAGGACTTCATTAAACTGTTATCTATCAGCCCAGCACTGCACATAAAGGTCTGGCTGGCTGAGAGGGCAGGGGAGGAAGCCATGTGGGCCAGCGAGGTGAAGATGAGAGCAGGGCAAGGCTGGGAGGCTGAGAAGCACTTCCACACGGAAAGGGAGCAGAGGGACCCTCCCGCATAACCATCAGGATAGCAGCCTCTGAGCCAAACTCCTGACATCCACGGTCTGGTTACTCCCACGGAACTGCAGGGGGAAGGAACTCCTCTCCCCACCTTATACTCAGAGCACCTGGGCTCAGAGAGGTCAAGCATGTTGCCCAAAGTTGCTCAGCTATGAGATAGCCAAACAAGATTCCATTTCTGGTCCAACTGTGTCCTTAACCCATGTACCCCCCACCCAGGGGACCTGTCCTGGGTTCCTGGAGACCACTCTGGAGAAGGTCTTCTTCTCTGCTTATTTCTGCTTTGCACCCATGAGAAATTCCTGCAGGGAGCTGCCCAATCTTGCCTTGATCCAGGAGCTGTGTCATAGCCCTCCTGCCCCATTCCCGGGTGGGAACTGTGGTCTAGATGGGACGAGAGAAAGGAGCCCTGTGATATCACTCAAAGTGAAGAGCAACACAGGACGTGGTGTTTTATTATTAACACTAGGAGCAGAGAGAAGTAAGGTGCAGAGAGGACAAACTGTCCAGTTGCAAAGGGTTAAGGTTCAGGTTGCAGTAAAAATGACTGGGAAAAAAGTGAGATTCAAGTGGGAGTGATATGATTATTATTTTAAAAAATACCCCCAAACCTCCAAGAAAACAGAAAAGCAGAAAAGAAGAGCATCTGCCCTCACTCAGATGACAACTATGCTGTAGGATTCCTCCTGCTGCTCCCACCTCCTCTGCTGGGGAGAAAGGCCTCTCCATGTGGCTCACTCAGGGGCCAAGGAGGGCTCCTGCACCCAGCTGAAATTCTTTATGATTCTTTTTATGCCAAGGTGGATCAGAAAGAAACCAAATTAAAGCAAGCCGCTGAAGAGCCTGCACGGAAACTGGGCCTCAAAGGACCAGGTGGCCCAATCGCCGTGAGCAGGAGGAGTGGCCTCCCAGGCGTGCAGGGGAGAAGTCTCCTTCTGCGGCCTCCAAATAGACCTGCCGAGGCCGAGGCACCTCCACCGCTCCTACCCTGCACCATGGTGAGCAGCTCCCTGACCCAGAGGGCCTGCTTGCCTGGGGGGAGCATGGTGCTGGGCCATGAGGGGAGGATATTCTTTTCTTAGTGCTGCTGAAACAAAGTGCCTCAAACTGGGTGACATAAACCACCAGAAATGTGTTCTCTCACAGCTCTGGAGGCCAGAAGTCTGGAATCAGGTGTCAGCCGGGCTGTGCCCTCTGAAAGCGCTCAGGGAGCTTCCTTCCTGCCTCCTTCAGGTCTGGTGGCTCCAGGTTTCCTTGGCTTGTGGTGACATCACTCCAGTCTCTGCATCCACCCTCACACCGCCTCCTTCTCTGTGTGTCTGTCTTTATTTGCTGTTCTCTGTGTATCCTCTTCTCATAGGGACATTGTCATATTGGATCCTACACTCGTGTGACCTCATTTTAACTAATTACATCTGCAATGAACCTACGTCCAGATAAGGCCACCTTCTGTGGCACCAGGGGTTAGGATGTGAAGATATTTTTTGCAGGGGGAACAAATTCAGCATGTTTCTCAGCCCATGGCTTAGAGACCAGGGGCCGGTGGGACTTGGGGGGTGCATGTGTGCAGGGGTGGGGTGGGAGGGCTCAGGTAAACACAGGTGCTGACAGGGGAAATTGAGAGCAGGAAAGGCTTTGGGGAGGAGTTGCTGTACTGAGGGGAAGGCAAGGAGGGATAAGGGGTGCTGGGCAGGATGGGTGATATCGAAGAGCAGGACTCTTGGGACCCTGCATATGGCACTGGCCAGGGGAAAGACTGGACCCATAGCCCAGCCAGAGCCCACAGGGCTTTGTGGGCTGGGCTAAGGAGTTTGGGCTCTTCCCTGAGGACGGTAGGAATATACTGAGGGTATTAGAACAGAGGTTGGCAAACTACAGCCCACAGGCCACCTCTTAACAATAGGTGTACCAAGAATAGCTGTTATATTTTAAAATTGTTAAACAAAATCAAAAGAAGAGTAACATCTCATGACAGGCAAAAATTAGATGAAATTCAAATTTTGGCATCCAAAAAGTACCCCTGGAACACAGTCATGCCCATTGGTTGGCACGTCATCTGTGGCTGTTTTCGCTGAATAGCTGCAACAGACTAGATGGCCTGTGAGGCCGAAAACAGTCCCCACCTGCCCCCTTACAGTAGATGCCAGTCTTGGTGTAAGATGGTCAGGTTCACTTCTGCACACAGCTCTCTCTGTCTGCAGGGATTTGAGCCAGATGAGGCCAAAGAGCTGGAGGCCTTTTGGTCTTTGCCACAGACCTGGGGAGAGATGATGGGGCTGACCATGTGCCAAGGGGTTGGGGAGGGGCAGAGGGTGCCAGCAATGCTGGCATGTGGGGGTGCTTGATGGTCTGGGGTGGGGTAAGTTCAGGGGACACAGCTGGCTGAGGGGAGGATGGGCTAGCTGATGGAGAATGCAAGGTCTTGGGCTAAAAGGAAAAGAATGGTTCGTGGCTACAGAGGACACATGGGGCGGAGGGAGGTCCCTAAGAGGGACTTTGGGTTTCAAAGATGTGAGGCTGGGGCGTGTTTAGATGTTGCTGGTGGGAGCTGTTAGAAGGAGACAGCAAGGGCGGCGCCTGTGGCTCAGTCGGTAAGGCGCCGGCCCCATATACCGAGGGTGGCGGGTTCAAACCCGGCCCCGGCCAAACTGCAACCAAAAAATAGCCGGGCGTTGTGGCGGGCGCCTGTAGTCCCAGCTACTCAGGAGGCTGAGGCAAGAGAATCGCTTAAGCCCAAGAGTTGGAGGTTGCTGTGAGCTGTGTGAGGCCACGGCACTCTGCGGAGGGTGGTACAGTGAGACTCTGTCTCTACAAAAAAAAAAAGAAGGAGATAGCGAGAGAAGCACCAGTGACTGTGCCTGGCGGCAGGATGGGGGCTGGCAGGGCCTGGTTCACTGAGGCAGGGAGGCAGGAAGCGGGAGGAATTCCTACAGTGGCATCCAGTTCTTCAGGGAAGGGGGGGCGAGGGCGGGGTGCTGGGCAGGAGGTTCCAAACAGCAGCTGCAGGGAGCTAGGGAGCAGACTGGGGAAACCACGCAAAGGCCAGGTGAGGTGGGTACCGTGGCTCTGTACAGGTGCTGCCATCTCTGCAGGTGGCTGGGTTTTTGTCTTATGGAAGGAGTAAGATGGGTTAAAAGCTGGGCTGAGGCTGAGGACCAAGGCTGGGGTCCCTCTAGGAAGCAGATGGGCCCACATGCCGAGGGTCTAAAGGCACTGACAAAGAGACGGAACTGGCCTGGTGCACTGGTGGGGCAGCAAGTCCAGCCGGCAGGGAGCTCATGGCCAGGGAGGGAGTGACAGTGAACAGGCAGAGGCTTTCCACAGCCTCGCTGCTCACAGCATGGTGTGGGGAGCAGGGGCCTGTGTGTCACCTGGGAGTGGGTCACAAAAATGCAGCATCTCGGGGTCCCACCCAGACCTATTGATCAGAATCTGCAATTAGGAGTTCCCAGGTGATCTATAGCATACCAAAGTTTGGAGCACGCGCAGGGGTCTGTGAGGTGAAGCAGCAGGTGAGCGGGGGGAAGACAGAGGCTGGAACGAAGGTGACAGATGATGACAGGGCCAGGTGCTGCCAGTCCTGTTTCCCCATTTGTGAGATGACTCTGATTATAGTCTGATGAAGAGGCTGATCATAGCCCCAAAGAGTCAATCTTTAAGATCCCCACCTGTGGCCTCAGACAGCTCTCTGCTCCAACACCCACTGGACCTGGGGCCTCAGACAAGGGATGAGACCTCCTTAAACTCCATCTGCACAAACGCACACTTCTCCAGAGTCCTCCCTCTGCACGTTTTATCCTCCTACATCTGGTATTAGAATGTCCCCTTCAATTTCAAGCAACCTTCCTTCTACCACTTAGCAATAATTCACAAGCTGCCATCCTGCCAACGCCCACTTCCAGGGCAAAGCTTTTGTAATGTAGTGTGTATGCCTCTTAACCATTTCACGCGTGACATCCGTAATCATTTTTACTAGGTCCCTGTCTTTTTTTTTTAATCTATCATTCATGAAGTTTTAGCGTGTCATTCCCTTCATCCCATTTCTCCCATAAGTCCTGTGCTTTCTATGGCTTATTTTGCATGGCACGGGGATTTTTTAGGAATGCATAACATCACATCATGGGAGAACCGACTGCCAAGTGCTTAGCATGCACTGACATTCAGTAAGACACGTGTTCTTATGTATTTCCTGTTGTTACTGATCATTCAATCATCGTCGGAGTGCCCACGGTGTGCCAGGCACTGCATCAGGCTCTGCGTGTTAGCAGTGCACTGGAAGCATTAATGTGCTCAGGCAGGACCAGGTGGGCATGTAGCTGTGATTGTATGAGCTCTTTCCAGCCGGCCTCAGCTTACTGCCCAGCCGAGTCTTGCTCTCTGATCTTCACCAGGCTCCTGATTTCCCCAGGCCAGATGCTGTGGGCTTAATGAATGTTGATAAGGTTGGAGGATGAACTAGAAGTTCCCAGACGCTCCCTGCAACTTGCCTGGCAGGTCAAGGGCAGCCAGGCAGAGACCTCCCCCGCCACCCTGCAGTGCCCACTGATGGCAGCCCTGGTGAGGTGGGGGGTACATGGTGAGACACCCATTCCCTGTCCCAGGCCTACTTGACTCAAGGTCAGTGTGGACCTTCTCTGTCTGCAGCAAGGTCTCAGATGTGGCTAAGTTTCTCCTCTCTGGTATCTGCGGCTATACCTCCATCTATATCCGTGTCATCTTTATCCATGCCCACGTAGGTAGGGGAGCTAGCTTTAATTTGACTAACAAAGATGTGAAACAACCAAAACAGAAAAATCTGTCATATGGATTTCATGTTCTTTTAAAAAAAAGAACATTTTTTAATATCAAAAAAATATGAAAGACAGTTTTATACACAGAATGAATTTAATTGTGTAAGAGAGCCTGCCCATGGCCCGGGTTTTGATCAGTTCACAGTTGACCTGCTCCAATGCCATCCTGTACCTACCTCCACTCTTAAGAACCAGTGTTTGAAACCTGGACATTCCCTCACAACCCCGCAGGCCTTCCCTGCCCCCTCAGGGTGTGTCCTGACTTTTTCACCTTTTCAGTGGCCTGTCTCACCTTCCCTTCTTGCAGCACAGTTGGTAACTGATACTTTGCCCAATACACGGTGGGAGTTCCACAAGCCTGGGCAGACTGACCACTTGCACAGCTGGACAGCACCCCACTGACACACAGGATAAAAGGGGTCCTGAATCAAACCACCCAGCTTTGCTCTGCCCAAGTAGCTCTGCTCTAAGAGCTGGGGGGTGCGGGTGGAGAAAGAAGGTTTTTTGACTGTGTATTTTACTTGCTGTGTGACCTTGGGTAAGTTGCCTAATCTCTCTGTGCTTCAATTTCCTCAACTCTCAAGCAGAGGTAATTAACTATAGATACTAATCTGGGGCAAGCAATAGCTGTTCTAAGTGCTTTACATGTGATGATGCGTTTACTATTTATTAACTACCCTCTGAGATCAGCATTAATCATCTCCAAATTTGGCAGATGAAAATGAGGAAACCGGGTGGCGCCTGTGGCTCAGTCGGTAAGGCGCCGGCCCCATATACCAAGGGTGGCGGGTTCAAACCTGGCCCCGGCCAAACTGCAACCAAAAAAACAGCCGGGCATTGTGGCGGGCACCTGTAGTCCCAGCTACTTGGGAGGCTGAGGCAAGAGAATCGCTTAAGCCCAGGAGTTGGAGGTTGCTGTGAGCTGTGTGATGCCACGGCACTCTACCGAGGGCCATAAAGTGAGACTCTGTCTCTACAAAAGAAAAAGAAAATGAGGAAACCAAGGCACAGAGATGTTAAGTAACTTGCCCAAAATCACACAGCCAGTGAGTGGCAGAGCCCACTCTTCACCACCCTGCTATAGCCCCTACCTGAATATCTGTGAGGATTAAAGGAGATAGCACGTGCAGTGTGTCTGGTGCCAGGCCGGTGATAAGCACTGTTTAGGAGCTAGCTGCCGCTGCTATTGTTAGTGCTGTTATTATTTGCTTACTCATCTGTCCTGGGAGAAGGAAGCATTGCCCTCAGCCACCCTAACAGGCCCCGACGCTGGCCCAGTGCCCACTCAACTAAGCCCAGGTTTGTCCCAGCAAGCCAGCCCAGGGACCTTCACCACCAAGTGTCAGGAATTCAGGTCCCAGAGCTTCTGCTTGGCCCCTGGGCAGTTGGGCCAAGAGTCAACTCTCGCAGCTCTGCATGACTAACCTCCCACCCCCCACCCCTGACACCTGTGGGAGAATTAGACCAAAACTGCCAACGAAGCCTGGGAGACCCATCAGCTAAAAAAGGTAATTGGTGCAGGTGCTGGCATGGGCTGGGGAGTGGAGCACCAGACCCCAATATTGTGCAGCGACTCTATTAAGGATGAGGGGTCCATTTCTTTCTTCTCGACATTGTGGCTGACTTTGTGACTTGCTGTCACCCACGAAAAGTAAGGCTGGACCACTCTGACTCTAGGCCTCCAGGGCCTGGCCCACCTCCGTTTGCCCTCTCAGATCACAGCCTGGAAAGACCGTGCCATGGAGGACAAGAAGCCACGTGCAAAGAGAGATCAGCACCTGCCCCACTCTTCCCCCCAAACTCAGCCCACACTGACGGCCAGAAGAACTCAGCTTCATGGGGAGCCCAGAGAAAGAAGAGAGTGGCAGAGAAATGATAAGCCCTAGTAGTTGAAGCCACCACATGTTGGGTAGCTTTCCACGAGGCAGTGATAACTGACTAGAGTCTGTGGACAAGGCCAGGATCCTGCCCTTTGTACATTCTCTAAGGTCATAAGGGAAAGAGCAGCCCCAGTGGCCTGAGCCTCTGGATGTGCCCTGGGTTGACCTCCAGGGCCTGTGCCCAGTCTCCTCTGGGGACACTGTCTTTTGTGGCCACCGTTCCCCATTCTATAGCAAGGATGGCCTCATTCTCCCCCACCCCTGTGGGCCCACCTGTGCCTGGGCCCCCACCTGTGCTCCCTGCCCATCTTGAGCTGAGGAATACTCTGGCATTCTCCAGCCCCAGGGGCTGCTGGTTAGAGTCAAAACCCCTCTTTTCAACAATCGCCCCACCCCTAGACGTCCTGCCACCCCTGAGGACTTGGGCACCCCTGGGAGAAGACTGGGATGGGAATTTCAGAGTCACAGAAATCCCAGCTCTCCCACAAATCAGAGCAGAGAACTCTCTTAGGGGCACAAAGACCCAGAGGAGAGACACAGAGCCCTCCCATGCTGAGAGCTCCCTGAGAGGGGCTCTGAGGCAGGCACAGAGGAAGCAGGGGTCATTACTAACTCCCCGGGTGTCTGTCTAGACCATTTGCCTGCCTGAGCGCATAGCCGAGTCAAGATCTAATTAGTTTCTGTGCCCTGGCCGAGAGCCAAGGTGGGTGCAGGAAGACCTGGGAGGGTCAAAGGGAGGGGGGCTCTCAGGGCAAGCTGGGGTCTCTGGACCAGCTGTGTGGGGAGAAAGGATGAACACCTCATTTCCATACATTAGAATATCCCAGATAAAAAGCATATGTGCCTCTGACAGAAGCCTCCCCCAGGACTGTGATCTGCGCCTGCCCTACGCCCATCTGCGTGCACTGGTTACCAGGGATGCAGGCCAAATTCAAATATGTCAATTCCAGGTGATGAATGATCAAACTCTTCCTAATTTGCATGTGAAATTTCCTTGTGGTGGAAATAAATAGCCTCAGTTCATCAGAGAAGAGCTTTCCTCAGGAGGCTTTCATTAAAGGCGGCAGCACGCGCTATATTTGCATGATCTGTGCCGCTCACTGGGGAGTCTGCGTGGACGTGGCCACCTGGTCCCCAGGGCTGCCAAGATGGGCTGTGAAAAACGCATCTGTCACCGGTAGAGGGAGATGAGGGGGAGAAGAGAGGGTGTGGCTGTGGGTGCACACCTGTGCACATTCCACACTGCGTGCTCACAGGAGCCGGCGGTGGGTCCACATCCCCAGCCCCACACTAATTCTCACTGTGACCTCGGACAGGTCACTTTACCTCTCTGCCCCAGTTTCGATATCTGTAAAATGAGAAGTGTGATAACGACTTTGTACACTTCCCGGGCCATGCTGGGAGAAATAGATGATGACACCAGCGAAGGCCTACCATGCACGGCTGTGTGGGGACCATGCTGTGTGTCCCCAGAAGCCCTTGCTTTGATGGACATGCAGAGCTGCCCATCATAGGGTGCACAGGTGTCTTTGAGAGAGGTGCCCCTCCCTACCTGCCCAGTGGAACCTGTGGCTTCATCGAAATGTCTTCCCTAAGAGCTGTGGGGCTCTGGCATGATCTAGTGGGCAGACACATGGGGACGCCGAGGGAGCTCAGCAGACATCGAAGGGGAGAGAACGGTAAGAGCAGACCTTTGTCCTGCGGGGGCCCAGGCCTGGCAGTGCCCACTATCCCAACACAGTGAGTTGCTCCCATGTCCCTAGGGGCCAGCCCGACCAGGGAGATGCCACCAAAATCACTGGTCTTGCTGTCTTTACCTCTAATCATGCCAGAATGCAGCTGAGTTCCAAGCAGCCTGGGGCAGAGGCTCAGGGGTTCTGGGATTGAATTCTAATTCTGATGTGCCCTGTCCCCAAGGAAGTCACTTCTACTCAGAGCCACAGTGTCCCAGCTGTAAGACAGAGGCCAGGTGCTAGCTGAGGCACTCCATGGCCGTGTGACTCTCCTAAGGCCCTCGGTCCTCCCATTTTGTGCCTCTACCCCCACTGCTGCCCTGAGCCCAAGGCAACACCCACCACCATCTCCATCGCAGCCTCCTTGGGAGTGGGGGGCCCTTCCTCCCCAAGCCAGCACCCATCGTGGAGCATGAGGAAACAGGTTGCCATGGAAACAGCCAGCCAAGGTTTTAGAGACTCCTGCTTCCTTTTTTGACTTTCCCCTTACACTTTGAACTTATTAGTCTTAATTGACATAATTATTGTAATATGTTAGCCTGAGGCACCAAGAGCTGGCTGTGCCCCTTGCGGCCTCCCACCTGCCCTGCCCTGCCCTTTGGGGATCTCCCTGCCACGGCCCCCTGCTCCCCTCACCTCAGGGTTAGGAAGAACTTGTTCTAAAGCAGGAGGGTGGGTGGGACAGGTGACAGTGTGGGGCTGCAGGCCTGTATTAGGCGGCATTTCCGAGTGTCTTTGGAGATCAGGCGGGGTGTGTGACAGGTAATTAAGATCCCTGGCCATGGCCACACCCCCGTGTGCCCTCCGCCAGGGCCTGAGCCTCTGTGCCAGTCCTGTTAGCAGGACTGCCGGGAGGAGGGCAGGGGTAGGCTGGGGCTGGACTCCTGTGCTTCTGTGTGAATGGGCTTGAGCCGGGCTCTCGGTCCCTTTGAGCCTGCAACTTCTCCTCTGGGTAATGGGGATGTTACATCTGCCCTGCTCGTCCCCCACCAAGTAGCAAATACAGTGGTGTCAAGGAAGGCACCACTGTGCCACAGGAAACACCATATCCTGCATTGTTACGAAAAAAAGAGGGGCTGGAGGGAATCCCAGGAGAGACTGGGGGTTGGCCAGTCACTTCTGTCCTGTCCTCCTCCCATGCCAGGCCTCTGTGCCCACTCCTCTCCATGCCAGGCCCTGACCCCAGCATGGCAGGACCCTTATGCATGGAAGGACACTGTCTCCAGCTAGGAGAGTCGTGGGCACACCAGTGTCTCACTGTAGGACACTGTTCTCAGCAGAGGGTGCTGCTGCCCCAGGGCATGTTTGGCAAAGTCTGGAGACATTTGGGGTTGTCATATCTGGAGGGGGTGTCTATTGGCACCTAGTGGGTAGTGGCCAGGGCTGCCACTGAACACCTTACACAGGAAAAAACTTTCTGTCCCTGTTGTCAGCAGTGCTTTGGCTGGGAAGCCCTGCTCTAGCTCTGCCGTCCTCCTGGGCAGCAGCAGGCTGTGGTCTGAGGGTCCTTCAACTGTGCTTCTTCCCCTCACTCCCCCACTGAAGGCCTGCCCGGCACGTGCAGCGGATCCTTCAGCCTCCCCAGCTTCCCTGGATCTCCAAGAGTGGGAGGAGGCCACCTTGGGTCAGGGGAAGGACAGCCTCCTCCTCCTCCCAGCCCCTCCCTGAGGATCACCACATTTCTAAACTCGTTAACTTTTAATTACTACCTTCCCTCTGCCTGAGTACACTGGCTCCATGCCACGCACATCTCTATTAAAATTCAATTTATGCCCATCATAACTAATTCCTGCACTTCAGTTTCCTCACCGTCAGCCTCCAGCTTCAGACACGAGGTCCAAACACAGGGCTGAGCTGGAGTAACTCTCCCGAGGGGTTGGTCACAGGCAGACGGCTCTGACTTCCTTGAGGAATCTGACCTCATGGAATGAAGCATTGGCCAGGAGGGAGGTGGGGGAGCCTGCCTTGCTCAGAGGAGGAAGGTGGGTGGGAGTCGGCATCATTTTCATTGGTGTCCAGGCGCTCTTCCTAGCACTTGGTCTTGGGTGACATTCCCAGTGGCCCTGGGAGGCAGCTGTTTTGTTATTCCCATTTTATGGACTAGGCAACTGAGGCAGGGGTGAAGTAATTTGCTCTGAGACACCAAGTGAGCCAGAGACAGGACTGGGACTCACACTGGGGGAGGCTGGGGCTGGGTCTTGGAAGGTGAGCGAGGGTTTGTCAGGTAGAGGTGACAAGGACAGCACAGGTAGAGGGGAGGTGAGCGCAGGCCTGTGGACGCTAAGCAGCAGAGACTGCTGGCGAACTGCTGGACTCCTTCCTTCAGGGAAGAGGGCTGGGGAGGGTGGAGAATGGAGAGAAGGGTAGAACTGGGTCACACTTGGAGGACTGCCACCTCCTGTAAGACTCAGCCCAGAACTTTTTTCCTGGAATTCCAAGCCCAACCTCTGCCTTCTCAGGCCACTGTCCTCCTGCTTCCGTGGCCAGCTGGCTCATCCCACCATGATCCTCCCTCTCCCCATACTTTACTATTTGCCTGTGATGATCCCCTCCACAGGAAAAAACTTTCTGTCCCTGTTGTCAGCAGTGCTTTGGCTGGGAAGCCCTGCTCTAGCTCTGCCGTCCTCCTGGGCAGCAGCAGCCTCCCCTCATCCCCCACTCACCCCATCCCCCGCTCCAGAAGGCCCCCAGACATCAACGTTCCTAAATCTAGCTGACAGTTGTAGCATCCAGCAGTGGCTGACATGTTGACCACTTTGTCCTTCTGTGTCACCCTGGTCTCTAGCCTCCCTTCCCCCTCCCTCCAACCACTTCCAGCCCCCTCTTGGCTGAATTCTGGCGGTTGGTTTCTCCCCGTTATGCCCACTGGGACCTCAGAGCCCTTTCCTCTGATACCGTACCCATCCTCTCATCCTGCCGTGTTGACATCGGTGACTCCTAAGTCACCATCTTCAGGCTTTTCTTCTACTTCCCTGCTGGACATTTCTCCCTGAACGTCTCTCCCACCATCCAACACTGAGCACAGCATTTCCCCAGAAAGCCCCTTGTCTGCCAGGGTTTCCTTCCCCAGTGCCTCAACTCCTGCCTTCCTCCCTCTCTCCCATGGCCAGCTGACTGTCTGGTCCTGCCAATTCTCCCTCCTAAAATTGTCTCAGACCTGTCCCTCCCTCCCACCGCCCATCACGGTGCACAGGGCTCCCAGAGGGCCGTGCCCATGTGCATCTGCTCGGGTCCTTTCTCTGGGAAAATCCAGTCAAGGGCTCCACAGAGCTTCTGGCTGAAAATGCAGGTCCTAAGATGGCCTGTAAGTCCCCACCGGGTCTGACGCCTGCAGCCTGCCACTGTCTCGGCCACACTGACCTTCTGCCAGGTCCTCTGGCCCAGCCCGTGCCCACTCACTCGGCTCCCCCCTGCACACCTGCGACCTGCCTAACTCTTCTCATTCTCTAGGTCTCAGCTCCCCAGGGGAAAGCTTGACTCGTACATTCCCTCCAAAGCACGCATGTAAACCCGAGTCCATCAATGCCTGCTCGGCTATTTACTTCTGCTTATGTGCTCACAAGGCAAGGATCTTACTGCCTTATTTAGGGCTTTAGACACTGTCACCAGTGCCAGTGTCTGGTCACAACAGGCACAGGTGGACCTGTGTGGATCCCCTGCCAGGTTCACCGCCTTCTCTCATCATGTCCATTCAGCTCAGTGTCCTGAGTCTCCGGGGGGCTGGCCAACCCCTCCAGCCCCGACTCATCTCTTTCCGCCCCTCACTGAAACTTCAACACTCACTTGACCTTGGTCACCTACTGTCTCTCTGGTGGGGCACAGGGGGGTGGCCAGACATTGCCTCTTGTGTCATCCTCCTTGCCTAGCTCTGTGCCTGGCAGGCAGAAGCCCCCAAGTCCTTGCCTGATAAATGAGCAAATGTTGACATCTCCTGAAGTTCCTTTACTGGGATGGGAGGCAGAAGACCCAGCTCTCATCTTAGCTCTACGACTTCAGATCTTGGGGAAGAATTGGAACCTGAGCTTCACATTCCTCGTGTATCAAGACTCCTCCCTGCAGAAGCTGCTGCCGAGAAGGGGAACCTCTGTGAAAGAGGCCTGCACGGAGCCTGGCAGGGGGTAGGGAATGGTTTGGAGTGTTCCTTAGGAAGGGGTAGGACAGGGCCGTGTCTATGGTAAACTCCATGTAAGTGTTGGCTGTGAATATTCCTCCTGCGGTGGTGGCTTGGAAAGAAAAGACAGGCACAGTGAGGAGTGCAGAGGGACACGTGGTTGGGGCCCTGAAGACCCTGAGTGAAACCCTACTCTGCTTTCTAGCTGTTTGGCTTTGGGCAAGTTGCTGAACCTCTCTGAGCTGACTCCGAGTTATGAAGCATGGCCAATAACTGCACCCAGCTCCCAGGACTGCTGTCAGTAAGAGTTCAGCTTGGCCGCCGGCCCCAGCCTGGCATGTGCTCTCCTTGGGGAAGGCCCTCGGCCACCTGCTCTCACTTCTAAGGGGAGGCCAGAGACAGGGCCAGAGAAGTAAGGGACAAAGCAGCCGGCCCAGAGAATTTCTCCTCATCTTCTCCTCAGAGGAGTTTCAAAGGCTGCCGGCGGCTCTGAGTGTGTCTCCCTGCCTGCGTGGCCCCTGCCAGCATTGTCACAAGTATGAGGCTCTCTGCCTCAGATGGACTTTTTTCCCTGGTGGCCGAGCCTGTGCAGTTCCTGATACCACAGCTCTTAACACCCACCCAGCCTCACCACCAACATCAGCCTGGCCTTAGGGCTGAGCTCTGCCTGGGGCCAACCTCCACCCGGCTGGGGAGAGGAGTGGTGCGAACCATCTTGTGCCCTCCCGCCTGGCCCTCAGAAGAGGCTCTGCCTTCTTGCCTCTGAAGGCAGACAACCCACAGTCTGAGTGTAAGTATTAGCTGTGACAGCTCTTCTACTGCAGAGGCTTAGAAAGAAAAGATAAGCACAAGAGGAGTGGGCAGGGACATGGGGGTGGGGGGCCTGGAGAGATTCTGGGTGACATGTGACTCCAGGTACTGGCTGTATGGCCTTGGGCAAATTGCTGAATCTCTCTGAGCTGCCTGTGATTCCTAGTTATGAAGCACGGCTAATAGCTGCGCCTAGCTCTCAGAACTGCTGTCAGTAACAGCCCGGCTTGGCTGCGGGCCCCACCCCGGCATGTGCTCTGGCGCCCTGGAGGAAGGTCCTCTGCCTCTGAGGAGACAGAGGGGCCAAGTGCCCTGCGTGTGTCTGCGCAGACCTCCGGCTCTGCTCTTTGCATGGTCCTGGGCAAGTTCCAGAACATCTCTGAGCTTCAGGTTCCTGTCTGCAGAACGAAGGTTGCTCACCCCGCGGTGCTGTTGGGGGATGACGGATGTGAAGGACTTGTAGGTAGGTGAGCCTCCATAAACACTAGTGCTCCTGGGGGTGTGCCTGATGGGGCAGGGGAATCTCGGTGCATGCGTGTGGGGCATCTGCCTCACTCACTTTTTATTTTCCTATTTGATTTTAAGTATGAGAATAATTATGCAGGAGGTATTAGCAAGGCAGGACCAAATCATGTGTTCAATGGCCTCGTCACACGACAGGTGGTACTGACTTTCCTCCCTCTCTCCTCCTCCATGGCCACCTATTCTGTCATTTCTCAAGATGGTGGGGTCATCACCAGCCACACAGTGAAACCGGTGTAAACTGAGGCCGAGCAGATTCACCCTGGGGGGAGGGGAGCTGAGTGGGGAGAGTGTGGCCTGCTTTAAGAGGCTCTAACAGCCACTTGGGGGCCCGACTTTTATGACTTTTATGTGTGTTAGCAGGCCACATAGTCTGTAAGTTGCAAAATCACACCCACAAACTACGCATAGGCAGGCTCCCGCTGTTAAACCTGCACACAGAACTATGGAGGAATCACACATTCACACACAACAATACATCCCGTGAGTGCTGTGTTCAGCCTGCCTCCCCGCCACCCCTCCCAACCCCCATAGTCACTTTGTAAGCTGCTCGTCTATTCCTGGGTAGAGGTAGGCAGCAGGGCCAGTGCCCAGACCCCGGGGAAGGTCCCCAGGCAGGGTCTCTAAGAAAAAGGATCTCTTATCTTCAGAGTCAGATTTTACTCTGTCCTCTAGGCTTATATCCCCAACCCTGACTGCTACAGCCACTTGCCTTCTCAAACTGGAAATTGAAGGTCAGTTTCAAAATGGATAAAGATTTGTCACCAACAAGGGCCTCTCATAGCACTCGACCAAGAGGAGCTCTGTAAAGTGTCACAGGCCATGGCGGTGTCATTGGCATGGGAGAACAGAGCCCCCGGTGACCCCCTGGAGGAGACAGGCTCATCTACACATGTGATTTCTGGTGGGTTTGTTCTCAGATTTGCCCCATGACTCTATTGAAATAGAAACCTTGGATAATCCTAACAAGCACCATTACTTTGAGGTCTATTGCCCAGACATGGGGCTGGCTTGACCCCTAGACTCTCATGTAATCCTTACAATAACCCTCTAAGGTAGGTATTACTGCACCTGATTCCAGGAAGAGAAAACAAATTCCGGGGGCTGACTAATTCTGTTCAAGGTCACAGAGCTGGCAGGGGTGTGAGTGTACTCAGATAGGCCCTCTCCAAATTCTGACTTCTTTCCTCTCTAACCCCAGTGACGGACATGGATCCACATGCTTGTGCCATAGCTGCACATGCTCAGAAGGGTGCATGAGCTTGTCTTCACGTAGCTGCCACACACACGCCCCAGACCCATTTGGTTACAGACCCCACTGAGATTAAAGATCTCAGAGATTGGACATGAATGTAAACTTTCCTTCCTTTGGAAACGTACTTAAATTTATGGCAGCACTTCTAATCTTATTTTCGCTCAACTTGCTGAGTAAATTTAGCTATTTTCCTGCTTGAAAATTGGATATTATCACCCTACTGAAAGCCCGGGGTTTGTAAAAAATTGGGAAGTCCTGAGTAAGCAGCGGTCAGACAGCCACAGGAGGGTGGTGCTCACTTCCCATGTAATGTGCTCTTCCATATGTAAGGATTACAAGAGGTGAGCCTGGAACATTCTGTTGAGCCCAAAACAAGGAAGTACAAAACAGGTCAAAAGAACCCGTGATCCAGCTTGAAAGAGCTCCATTGGCCCAATTTTGGTTAATAGGAGCGTTGAAATGAACAATGACATGAGTGGATTAAAACACAGTAAAAAATATAATCCATCAGTTCATACTGATGTTAAATTATTTGAAGGGGTGAGAAGGGAAAGCACTTTACAAAAGAATGTCAACTTCTATAAATAAAAGAAAATCTCCTTACCACAACCACCATGGAAAGAATTGATTCAGGTTAGACTCATCAATGGATACGAAACCAGTGGGTGGGAGATTTCTGGGAAGGAGAATAGTCACACCGCCCCAAGTTATCTCTCTACAGGCCACTCATCAATGACAAAGAGAAGATATCTCGCCAATGGAGAAATCTGGTTGATCACATTGACCAGTTGATCAGACCTGACCAGTTGATAATCAGGCAAACCGTCCTCAGGTGACTTCCAGCAGGAAGTGTCGGGGATACGCACCTACAGAATATGGTTGCTAAAAATATTAAATGTGAGTCTAATCAGAAGGCTATAACTGGACAAATACACATTGAGGAAAATTCTGCAAAACTGGTTGGACTCTCAAAAATGCCAAAGCCACAAAAGAAAGGAAAAATCAACGAGGAATAGTCCTAACTGTGAGGCATATAAATAGTCATGACAATTAAAGGCAATGCATGGTCCCCGATGAGGTCCTGTATCAGACAACAACAACAAAATGGCCATAAAGGACAGTGGGACGAATAAATGTACATTAGGACAGGTGGAGAGATTTGAACACGGGCTGTGTATTAGATGGCAGTATTATACGATATCGATGTGAAATTTCCCAAGTGTGAATATTGGGCTGTGGTTCTGTAGACGAATGCCTTATTTCTAGAAAATAGTACTTAGGAGTGAAGCAACATGTCTACAACACATTCTTCAATAGTTCAATGAAGAAAGTGCATGTGTACACATGTGTACGGAGGAAGCAGAGCACGCCAATTAGCAACATGTGAACAACTGTTTGTGGCGTGATACTTACACTTTTCTAGCAGTTAAACATTTTCAAAATTAAAAAGAAAGTAAGAAGGAAAGTAACAAGCAAGGAAGCAAGCTAGCACCTGCTGTGGTCCAGGCCCTTACTGGGGACAAGGGTGGTGTTGTGGACACAGGTGGCTCCCATCTGCCCATCACCCTTTTCTCCTCCCGCTAACAGCTCTTCCTGTCCTTCCCTTCCGGGTAGCTATAGTGTGGGGTAGACACATGATGCAGGCCTGGCCAATCAGTGCTCCATGCTGCTTCCCACTGAGATTGGTCGGGGATGATATGAGCTGGACCAATCAGAATTCTTCCCTGAAACTACTAAGTGGAACTTCCAAGGAAGTTCCTTTTGGTCTGCAATCAGATAGCTACAGCCTGTGATCCTGGAACTTCTCAGTGTCCCTCATCACGATAATAAAGTAGGAACCCACAGGTGAGCACGGCTGGGCAGCCTGGGGGAGAGGGCTTGGCAGTATCAAGTTCTTGGTTTTACATCCAGGGGCCCGTGGGGACCCAAGGTTCTGGAGCTCTGACCTCAGTTCTGTGGTGTACTTGCAAAGTCCTGTGTAAATGATGAGAAGGCAAGGTGTCAGGGGATGTGTTGTGGGCAGTGGCAAAGGACAGAGGAGGGAGAAAAATGTGTGTGTTTGTGTGTGTGTGTGTGTGTACGAGAGAGAGAGGGATAGAACACGTGTATTATCAGGAAAGGCTTTTTAAAAGAGAAGAAATTTGAGCTAAGTCTTTCAGGATAGGGAAAGTTCTAAAAGGGGCAGTGTTCCCCCTGGAGAGGTTGGGACACTTTGGATAAAGGCAAAGAAGAGGGAATATGCAAAAAATTGTCCTGAGACTTATAGTGGTCTGGTTGGTGGGCATGTATTAGCCCAGATGGGAGTAGCAGGAGGTAAGAAGATGCTCTGATCAGGAGCTGACCTTCAAGAGTTCTAAAGTCAGACTTTACCCTGGGGACACAGCAAGTTTTTGAGGAAAGGAAAATCCTGATCAAACCTGCACTCAGGCACAACACCGTCACCATGCCGTAGGAGCCAACCCTCTCGGGGGCAAGGAGGAAAAGCGATGAGTTTCCCAAGTGCAAGCTCATTTATTTCCCGTGAAAAACTTCTACCCCACACAACTATAAAATGGAATATTTGCATTCTCCCCATTGCTTTGTTTTCTAGAATTTGTAGAGCACAGTTAGCAGAAAGATCGCTGAGGATACACATTAAGGAAGCTATTGCAGCAATCGTTCTTCAGCGACAGGCAGTCGGTAGATGGTGAAATATTCCAGCTCTGAAGTCAGACAAGTTGTATTTTAAGTCCAGCTCAGCAATCTAACCTTGGGTGATTTGTTTAACTTCTCTAAGCCTCAGTTTGCTTATCTGTACAATGGGGGAGCTTACTGAAACTATCACAGGACTGACAGCTGGATTACATGAGATAACCAGAGTGCACATCGTAACGTCTGTCATATAATAAGCTCTTTTTCATTGCCAATGATCATTATCATTATTATTATCAATAGCTGCTGGACCCTGACTGCTACGTGAAGGCCACCAGGGATAAGAGGCATCCCATTCCATTGCTGGGCAAGTCTGATGCTTCAGCTGAGCTGGAATCTACTTCTGGGTATTACCCACCCTTGTGTCTTAGCTGTGCCAAAAGTACAGCTCTGAATCAGATAAATAACTGACTCTTCTCCTGGATCCTGCCTTCAGCTCCCTGCCAGAAGTCCTGGGCAGACTGGGAGCCCTGGAACCACTTACATTTGTCAGGTGCCATCTGCATGCACTCAAGGGCACCAGGTGGCAACTGAAAACCATTGCAGGGACTGCCCAGGGAGGCCCCTCTGGGTCCTTGTGGTCTTTCTGGAGAGCCCAAGGCCCCAGTTGATCAGCCCCAGAAGACCTCTGGCTTCCTGATGCAGGTCCCTCACCATCTGTAGGAGGGGAGGGTGGTCTTCCTGCTCGGGACATACTATGCAGTCCAGCCCAGTCCAGTCCAGGGCCGAGGCAGAAAGACCTTGGTGGTGGGGGACACCCCAAACTCTGGCCTCTACACTCCCCAAAGGATGTGGTCTCTGGGGAGGACAGATGCTCAAGCAATCAACCCCCTCCTCTCATTTGCATTCCTGTCCCTGGTGGCAGATTTGTATCAACATCACCAGGGCAAGACAATCTTGTTTCCCCAACAAAACCGATTATGTACATCAGGCCAGGGAATTAATCACCAGCCACAGGGTTGGAGCCAATAAAAAAGGCAGAGATGTGAGGATAAGTGCAGGAGGGAGGCAGGCCAGGCCCGGCTGCCTCAGGCTCACCCTGCGGCGGCAGATCTTCTCTGGCTGAGACCCTGCCCTCTGTCCCCACTTTTGTTCTCCCCACTTGGAAGTGTCCTGGGAGAAAGAGGCCAGCAGGCATGGACACAAACAGGGAGTGAAGATAAGCACGGAGGACCTTGGCAGGTCACCTCCATGTGCCACCTGAATTGTCCCCTAAATAGATGTCCCCCCCTTTACTGATGCCAGGTTGCTGCATGCCCCACCCATCCACTGGACCCAAGGCCTCCCAATAGAGCCCCCTGGAGGGTTCTTCTTGACTGTGGGGCTTGGGTGAGGACCGGGCTTGGGCCACGGCCACCGCTGCTGGTGACGACCCCCTGCTGGTCATGAGCCACCCTGCCTAGGAAGCGCCCAGCCCACCACCCAGCCATCCTCTGCAGGGCTGTCTCACCCCCAGCCCTCTCATTCTGCAGTGAGGGAGGCGCGTTCACCTGTATTCCAGGGAGAACTTGGTCAGCTCCCTGTTGTTGTGGAGCCACTTGAACTCTAGCGGCCAGCTGCCCTCGGCCATGCATGTGAGCACCAGGCGGTTCCCTTCCAGGTGGACCTGCGTCCGCACAGGCTCTGTCTTGAAATACGGGGACACATCATCTGTAGGGAAACAAAGCCACCAGTTATCACTTTCTCACCTGCGTACCTTGGCTCATTTAGAAACCTGACGCTCTTGGGCAGGCGGAGCAAGGACATGTGGCTAGGTAGCACTTGAACTTGGGTCAATCTGACCCCAAGGCTTGGTCTTCAACATGAGTCCGCCACACACTCCAACCAGAGCCCTGGTACCCTCTCTGCCGGACCACGCCAGGCTCACAGACCTGCTGCCATTCCCACGCTCCGGCACCTTCCATCCCTTCCTGCTCAGAGTACCTGTCCACCCCACCCTCTTTGCTCTTGAGTTTCTCCCCCCCAGAGGAGAAGGCAGGAGGCGTCTAACTGTGCTCCAGCCACAGAATTACAAATTTCACTAGGAAAACAGGGAGGTGCCTGGTTGACACACAAGTCACAGAGGGTAAGGGGTCCCCTGAGTCCTGCTCCCCAAGGTTGGGTGAGCCCCTCAAGGGCCTCAAGCACAGAGTCAGTCCATGGGCCCCTCCACTGCTGGCTGCTAGATCATTCTGTCCTGGGCCAGCCTGCTTTACCTCCCCACTCACAGGTCAGCTGTCCGGGGACAGGAAACTCTGATGTTCAGGCTGTGGGGAGGGGGCCGAGTTGTTGCTGCACCTACCTCAACCCTGTGACCTCACTCATCCCAGAGAGCAGGCCCTGTCCCCACGGTTCCCTGCATCTGCTTTGCATGGGAAGGATAGAAATGCAGGCACCTGTCCTCTGGGGGACAGAGGGTAGAAGCGAGAAATGGAGGCACCTGTCCTCCTGGGGGACAGAGGGTAGAAGCGAGAAATGGAGGCACCTGTCCTCTGGGGGACAGAGGGTAGAAGCGAGAAATGGAGGCACCTGTCCTCCTGGGGGACAGAGGGTAGAAGCGAGAAATGGAGGCACCTGTCCTCTGGGGGACAGAGGGTAGAAGCGAGAAATGGAGGCACCTGTCCTCTGGGGGACAGAGGGTAGAAGCGAGAAATGCAGGCACCTGTCCTCTGGGGGACAGAGGGTAGAAGCGAGAAATGGAGGCACCTGTCCTCTGGGGGACAGAGGGTAGAAGCGAGAAATGGAGGCACCTGTCCTCTGGGGGACAGAGGGTAGAAGCGAGAAATGGAGGCACCTGTCCTCCTGGGGGACAGAGGGTAGAAGCGAGAAATGGAGGCACCTGTCCTCTGGGGGACAGAGGGTAGAAGCGAGAAATGGAGGCACCTGTCCTCTGGGGGACAGAGGGTAGAAGCGAGAAATGGAGGCACCTGTCCTCTGGGGGACAGAGGGTAGAAGCGAGAAATGGAGGCACCTGTCCTCTGGGGGACAGAGGGTAGAAGCGAGAAATGGAGGCACCTGTCCTCCTGGGGGACAGAGGGTAGAAGCGAGAAATGGAGGCACCTGTCCTCTGGGGGACAGAGGGTAGAAGCGAGAAATGGAGGCACCTGTCCTCTGGGGGACAGAGGGTAGAAGCGAGAAATGGAGGCACCTGTCCTCTGGGGGACAGAGGGTAGAAGCGAGAAATGGAGGCACCTGTCCTCCTGGGGGACAGAGGGTAGAAGCGAGAAATGGAGGCACCTGTCCTCTGGGGGACAGAGGGTAGAAGCGAGAAATGGAGGCACCTGTCCTCTGGGGGACAGAGGGTAGAAGCGAGAAATGGAGGCACCTGTCCTCTGGGGGACAGAGGGTAGAAGCGAGAAATGGAGGCACCTGTCCTCTGGGGGACAGAGGGTGGAAGCGAGAAATGGAGGCACCTGTCCTCTGGGGGACAGAGGGTAGAAGCGAGAAATGGAGGCACCTGTCCTCTGGGGGACAGAGGGTAGAAGCGAGAAATGGAGGCACCTGTCCTCTGGGGGACAGAGGGTAGAAGCGAGAAATGGAGGCACCTGTCCTCCTGGGGGACAGAGGGTAGAAGCGAGAAACAGAGGCACCTGTCCTCCTGGGGGACAGAGGGTGGAAGTGAGAGAGGACAAGGGCTGACAGAAGACAGTGGGGACAGAGGGCGGGGAGGCACTCAAGCCCAACACTGAGGAACTTGCCCTTTGGGGGCTGGATGGAGCTGGGAGGTGGGAGCCAGAGTCTAGTGACAGTATCAACAGGGACTATAGCATTTGCTGGGTTCTGGGCTGTTTCAGGAGCTCTACCACAGGCTTGTTTAATCCTCATGGCAACCCCACGACTACAGGGGATTATAATCCAAATTTCATAGAAGGGACGCCAAGGCTCCAAGGGGTTAGAAACCTGTCCAAGGTCACAGAGCCCTGAGGAACGAGCTGGACCTTGCAGAGGCCAAGTGCTTGAGCCCACACAGCCCTCAGGGAAGTGGGGACCAAAGTGGGAGGGGCGGATGGACAGGAGGGAAGAACCCACAGACCCCCAGAGTTTGTGCCTATGAGCCCTGGCACGTGGTAGACTGAGGGAGGGAGTTCCAAGGAAGTGCCACTTGACAGCCAACCTACTGAGCATCCACTAAGTGCTGGGGCCTGGAGCGGCATGCTGAGATGTCAGGTTCAAGCTCTCCGGCACAAGTGCATACACCTTCCGCTGACCACACAGTGCCCAGAGGGTGGGCCGTGCTAGAAGCCATGCAGGGAGAAGCTGGCAGGGCAGGCCCCAGGTTTCCTGACCCCCTGCATCCACAGACCTCTGTGTTCACACTACTGCTCTCCAGTTGCTTGGGTGGGGGATAATTATCCACCTTTCAGAGTCTTAATTTCTCTGCCAGAGGACCTCAGGAGAGAAACGGCTACCTCAACGTCTAAGCAGTGGAGGAGGTAGTGATTGTGAAAATGCTGGCCTTGAGCAGACGGCCTGCAAACACCCACTTCTTCCCTGAATGCTGAAGCCAGTGGGTAGACACTACCAGGCAGCCTTCTTTTGGACTAAGAAAGGAAACGAACCAGAGGAAGGCAGTGGGAGGAATGATGGAAAGGTGGAAGGGGGGCCCAGGCTGGCCAGGCAGCAGCAGGGACCCTCCTGCACCCTGGATGTTCCCCAGGGAGTGGCAGGGGGCAGGAGCCCTGGACCTCACCCATCCTGTCCTCCTCAGATTTCACCAGCACTGGGCATACATGGTCTCTGGACAAGTTCAGCATTTGTTTCCAGGCCTCACTCTGGGCTCAAGCACAGACTTACAACTCAACAGAAGCCATGGTGCATGTGTGGGGCCTAGTCCCCTGGCTCTGTTGCATGCCACCCATAAGACTTGCCCCCCACCTCCAAATCCAAGGGCTCAACTTCATGAGAATATAACTTGGGATGGTTTGTGGGGGCTCTTTCTTGAACACTCACCACCGCTACGGACCCTCACTGTGGGGGCTAACATGAGGGTGGGTTGATGATGGCTCAGAGGTGGCATAAGGCCTCACCCCCACCGCGGGCGTGTCTCCTTGTCTGACCACTGGTGTTTCAATTGTGCATTTCTTATGTTTATCTTTTCGCCGCTCTGCTCACAACTGCCAGGTGGACATACTATCCTAAAACAGGTTGAGAAGGTGCTTGGGGGAGGAGTGACCACCATCTCTTGGTTCCTCTTGGGGTGCTTGTGTCTCAAGGCCCTAGCCCACCTCGAGCCGGGTGGTGGGGAGGGCAGCGGGCACCCATTCACCCAGGAAAAGGACTCCCTGCCTGCTGCCTGCCAGGCCGCCAGCTCTGCTCTCAGCTTAACAAATGGGCACATTCTCACTTCAAAGGCGCATTCATATTCTCCAGCAGCTTTCAAGAGCCCTTTGAATCGCGTTTTTAAAAACCCTCTGTTCGTGGCTGTCATCACTCCTTTGTTTTAAAACAATAACGTTCCCAGCCCCCGAGTGATTAAATCCCTTCCATGCAGGGCTGACTCAGAGCTGGAACAGTCAGAGGGGGCGGGTGGTGTGTGCTTGTGTGCACACCCGTGCACGGGCGCGGGCACACACGCTCCAACACCCTCGCCTCTGTAAACCTGCTCACTGGGCAATTTGCTCCCAGGTCTGCATTTGCCAGTTCATTCCTCAGGCCCTCCCAGGGGTGCCCGCCTGCAGCCCAACGGCTTTTGCTTTTGCGATGATTCTGCTGGTGGCTGCTGGAGATAATGAGTCCAGGGAGGAGGGGGCGGGAGGGAGGCCTTTCCCCCAGGCGCTGCTGGGTCCCAGGCCTTGAGCCGAGCGCTCCGCATCCCTTGTCTCATGTTGTGCTCACAAGGCTCCTCTCCCCAAGTGCCTGCGGTGCAGTCATCCCTGTGATGGGGTGACCCTCTCCCCTAAGATCCCCCGCCCTCTGTATACAGGGGATTCTGGGAGGGAGCCCTATGCAGAATGCAGGGCAGTGGTAAGGAGTCCAGCCAGCCAGTTTTCCTCAGTGGACCTGGCAGGGGTTTGGGGGTGTGGGTGCCATGGGACGAAGGTGGGATAACAGTGCTTGTACATATGTGTCTGTATGAGTTCACATGTGTGTCCTTGTACCTGTGAACGTCAGCGTGTGAGTCTGTGTACCCCTGTGTACGCACCTCTATGTGTTCAAGTGTGTGTGTTTATGTGCCGGGACAGATTTCTCTGCTGTGAATGCATAGGAAGGTAACACAAACCATTGGCTGACTTGGGGAAAGTTACTTAACTTCTTAACTTCTTTGTACCTTAGCTGCGAATAGGGAATGTTTGCTGTGAAGATGAAACAAATTAATAAATACATAGCGCTCAGAACAGAGCCTGACACATGCTACAGGAGGGGCTGCTGTTATTACTATTGATCATACAAGCAGATGGGCAGATTAGCCCAGAGAGAAGAACTCACATCACATTGGCAGGGGTCAACAGCTCCCTTCAACCTTAACCCTAGGATGGTACAGTGTACAACCTGTGCAACTGTACATGGCAGCCCTGCAAGCCACCTTCTCTGTGGGAAGAGGATAACTGAGAATGGAGGAGAATTTTGGATAGAAAGAATTAACATTATAAAGACGTAATTCTCTTATAGCTTTCTTCACTTCAAAAACACATCCATGGAGGAATTTTTTTAAATATACCAAAGAGATACAAATGGATAGCCAAGAAAATTCTGAAAAAGAATGGTGAGCAGGAGACTCATGCAGACCCTGAACTATATTATAATTAAACCACGTGTTCTCATACAAATAGATTGATGCAGTCTAGAAGTCTAGAAATAGACCCCAATACATATGGGGGGTATTTAATGTACGATGAAAGTAGAATTTCAAATCAGTGGGTGAAAGACCAATTATTCCATAAATGGCTTTGGAACAGCTAGGGAGCCATTTGGGAATAAAAAATAAAGTTGAATCTCTTCCTGAGATTTTTTACCTCAAAAATAAATGCTAGATAGATCAATGTTTTAAACATGAAAAACGAAATTCTAAAAGAACTAGAAAAAAAAATAACAGAGATTCAAAAATATACAATCTTGGTAAAGCCAAGTACTTGCCAAGTGCTTTCTAAGTACTATACAAACTCCAGAAGGTCATAAAACAGATTGATACCTTCTACTATATAAAAATTCTGTGTGGAACAAGGACGACAACGAACCTTGTAAATAAAAAGAAGCAACCAATGACAGACCGGGGGACGATATCTGCAACTCTTATCATGGGCAAAGAGCTAATTTTCCTGATATAAAAACATTCCCACAAATCAATAAGAAAACGGTTAACAAACCGATAGAAAAATGGGCAAAGGATATGAAGTTCCCAGAAAAGAATTACGAATGACTCTGGAACACGTACAGAGATGCTTAGCCTCATGATAGGAGAAAGGCAAACTAAAACTCAGTAAGGTACCATTTCTTCCCCATCAATCAGCCAAGATGTGAAAGTGTGATACTCAGCGCTGGCCAATTTGTAGAGAAATAGGCGCGCTGGCACGCAGCTCTGTGGGGCTGGAGCAATTCAGCAATTGTATCAAAGCTAAAAACGCACACATCCTCCAATTCTCAGCTCTTCAAGGAATTTACCCTCTGCAGACACACCTGTGCATGTGTGAAATGACAGCACTTCAGAGCCATACGGCTTGTAAGAGCAAAAGCTGGGAAATGACCTGAATGCGCATCAAGAGTACACTGGGTAAAGGAATGACTGCACCTCCAAACAATAGAGGTCCCCGCAGTGGATGGCGCGAAGCTGATCCTGGAGAACTACCGCTAAGTGACAGAGTAAGGTACGGAACGGGGGGCATACTCTCCTACCATTTATGTAGACGTTTTTCTTTTTTCGTCAAGTATAAAAATGTATTTGCCTGGATAGGCATAGGCTCTTTCTAGTGGCCAACTGGTCCCGTGACACTTTAGGGAGGACTGAGTGTCTGGGGACTTGGGTGGGGTGGGGGGTTACCTTTCACTTTGTGTGACCTTTATATCATGCCACAGGGATGACTTCTTTTTTTTTTTTTTTGCAGTTTTTGGCTGGGGCTGAGTTTGAACCCGCCACCTCTGGCATATGGGGCCAGCGCCATACTCCTTTGAGCCACAGGCACCGCCTGGGATGACTTACTTCTTTATGACCAGATATGTGTATCCATGTACGTGAGTATGCGGGGTGAGCAGTCTTGGGGTAGCCCTGCTGGAAACAGGGGAAAGCACAGATTCTATGTGTATGATTAGGGGGTATCACTTGATAGAGGTCCCTGACTACCAAAGCCTGAGCCCCTTGAATGAAGAGCTGCCTTCAGGGGCAGGCAAAAGGCCTCGGCTCAGGGCTTCCTTCTAATTTCCCATGCAGGTCAAGGGGCCGCTGATGGCCATTTTCCCTCGACATTCCCACTGAATACTCCCATTGTCATCCTTAGGCTCTGGCTAAATGGCCCTATACAGAAGCTAATCTCAACTTCAAATTTCTTCTTCCCTGTAGCCCCCTGAAAAATAATGTCCAGAGTTGTCAGGCTCCCTCCACATCCGTGTCTCTGGGATTTGACCCCCCAGCCAGCCCAGCCCTGGGAACCATACCTCCCATGGAGCCATTCCTTCTGGGAACGCTGGCCAGCAAGCGGGCCCAAATGAAGGTCTCCACCAGCCACTGATGGGCCAAAAGATGTCCATCTAGCCTCCAGAGCAAGCTGGAAGGGGTATGGAGCTGGGACAGATTCCCCTCTCAGCTTTGAAACAGCCACAAGCCTTTTTTCCCTTAGTTGTTACAAGCTTCCCTGAAAAGCTCAGGAACAGGCGGTAGCCTGGGACTTCTAGATCTCCTGCCATCTCCTAGTCTTGACCCCCTTCCTTTTGTCCTCGCTGATCACTGCAGCCACCTAATGGATGCCTAGAAGCCTGTGCCTCTGAGACCTGGCTGGCCACAGACGCAAGCAGACGGGAGGACCCACCCGTCCCAAACCTTGCTTCTCCCTAAACTTCTATTCCTGCCGCCACCTTTGTTCCACACTATTCATGGAAGTTTCTATCCATGGAGCATTTGACATCCGTCATCTCAGTTAAGAGTCATGAGGACTTGCCAAGGAAAGTACTGTCGTTGTCCCCATTTGACATGTGAGAAAACTGACACTCAGAACGTTTCCATAATTGGACTCTGACACAGAGCCCCGGTTCTTTCTATCACAGACACAGGGATTCCCAAAGCTGCCTCTCCCTTCACACCCTGAGACCCGGAGCGCCGCAGGCAGCAGGTGGAGAATGGGGGACATACACTGAGGTTGGGGGACCTCGCTCAGCGTGCTATGTTTGAAGTCACACGCAGAGGTCATGCGGCATTTCTACTCCAGCTCACAATGTCACAGCCTAGAGCCAGATCTGGGATGAGGGTGGAACAAGGCCGGGACGGGAAGTACTTGGAAGGACAATGGTACAGAACATGTGTGGGGAGAGGCTTGTCTGCCGGGGTAAGGGCTCCAGAGGGACGGGCTGACAAGGAGCAGAGAAGGAAGGAGGTCACACGGCACAGAAGGTGGACAGATGTAAGCATGACGCACCGAGTAAACTGAGGCGGAGGCCAGCGCCTGGAGGGCTCCTCGGGCAGAGGAGGCTCCACTTGGAACCTCAGTCTCCAGCTCTACTTTCCACATAAGCCCCCTGGAGCCATCTTTTCCAGGAATCTGGCTTGAAGGTCCCAGTGGGAGAGGATAAATTAGGTACACATCCTTTTCCTATGCTAACTAAAGTTTGGCCTCCAGCAAACTCACCTCCGGGCCTTACCTCTTGTCTCTTGGGTAAAAGAGAGTTGGAAGCCCTTGCCCTAGAGACTTCCAAGGCTTGATAGGGGGATCAAAGGAGCTAAGGGGTATGAAGTTGGAGCAAACCACTTGGTACCTCAGGGATGCCCCTTTCTGAGACACAAACCTTTGGGGGTGACCACATGGGAAGAGATGGGGGCAGGGGCTGTTATGACCATTGCACCCATTTCCTGCTTCCCAGAACTATGTGCTCAAGGATCTGGCAGACTCCTGAATATTCCACATCTGACTTTTTCAAATTCTGCTCTCTCACCGTAGTCATTCTATACTGGCTCAAAACCTGGGTTCTGCCTAGGATAGCTTGTATGGTCTTGAGCAAAGTGTCAGGACTGGGGTAGAGACAGCCTGAGCCTCAGGAAGGGCTGCAAAACCCAATACAGGGGTCCCGGGGACAGGGTGCTACAGCCTTGCAGACTCTCTCCAGCTGCTGACAGAGGCCCCTGGGCCCAGGGCTGCCTGACATTCCCTTTCCTTCCCTCCTCCATGCCTGGCACAACCCACTGCTCCTGCCCCCCAGCCCTTTCCTCATGGGGTCCCCTCCCATCATTGCCTCTCCCACCAATGAGATGCTAATTTATGCCCCTCCCCTGCCTCCCTGTCTCTTGGCAGATGCCAGGTCCAGTGCGGCCCCTGTGCCGCCTGCATGCCAAGTGCTTCATTAGCCAGGAAAGAAGCTCCCGTGCTCCTTAATCTAATCCTCGCCAGTGACCTTCAGGAGCCAGGCACCTTCCAACATTGGGGGGCCCGGGAAGGTGAAACAATCAATTATGCCGTGGCCCCCGCAGCTGCTGCCGAATGGATTTCTTGCTCAAAAAAGCATGTTTGGAAAGCATCTAATGGAATGGATCATCAATTTGTTTGAATACACATCTAATCTGATTAGGGGGGCCTGGCCACCGGGGCAGCCGGTGCAACCAAGCCTGGACATGGCCCTGGCACCGTCAGCCAGGTGGTGAGGCCCAGCCCAGGGAAGGAGGGGTACGTACCCCAAGCCCACCACCCAGCCTTCCTGGGGTGTGGCCCACTGTATGTCCAGCCAAAAAGTCACAGAGAAAAGAACAAATCACACAGATGCCAGAAGGACTGTTTTTCTACAGCCCTGACCTTGGCACACAGCCTGGGACAGAGAATATGCTCAGGAAATATGTGGCGGATAAGTGACAGTAAAGCCCGGGGATGTTAATATTGTCACCTCCAGGGTAAGACTAGCTGATGCTTGCACCGGGTTGAACAGTCCCTGCCAAATTCACATTCTTCTCGAGACCTCAGAATGAGACCTTATTTGGAAATAGAGTTGTTTCAGATGCAATGCGTTAAGGTGAGGTCACATGAACGTGGGGTGGGTCTTCCAGGACTGCTGTCTGTACAAGAGGGGGAGAAACGGAGCAGGGACAGGTGAGGAGAAGACCCCAGGAGATAGCAGAGGCAGGGACTGGGCAGTGCAGCTGCCAGCCGTGGAGCACCAGGTCAGTTGCAGCCTTTGGGGGCTAGGACGAGGCAGGGGGATCCTCTGCTACAGCCTTCTGAGGGAATGTGGCCCTCTTGTCACCTCAATTTTAGAATTCTGGCTTCCAGAACTTCATTAGCCAGGAAAGAAGCTCCCGTGCTCCTTAGAGAAGAGAACAAATTTCTATTGTTTGAAAGCTGCCCAGTTTGCAGTATTTTGTTACGGAAGCCCTGGGAAACACACGACGCCTTTTGGAAACTTCTGTCCATCACTTCTCAGTGTGGCAGAGACTCAGAGTCCTGAGAAGTGAGTCTGGAGCCTGAGTCTTGCCTTGAAGGACCAGGGACAGTCCTTCCCAGATATGCCATATCCATGCCCCAGGGCCTTTGCATGTGCCATTGTGCTCCTGTGGGGAACCCTTTTCTTTCTTTCTTGGTGGGGAAAACATAGGGTTCAATCCATGTGAGCTCCTGTCCAGCACCCCTTCAAAGCTCAAATGCTGTGTCCTCTGTAACATTTTCCTAATGTCTTCCCTCAAGTCCCTCAGACTCCTGAGGTCACCTCTCTCACAGACTACCATGGTACCAAGCCACCCCCTGGAAGGCAGCCTGGGCTCTCTCATCTCCTCAGTCCTAGGAGCTGGCACCAGCCTGGTACGCAGGATGGCCCAGACCCAGACATGAACAGTGGATGACACACTTGCTGTGAGCTCAGCCAGGTCTGTTTCCTCGAGAGGGGCTGACCATCCATGGGACCTCTACGTCCCTGTCCAGCTCTGGTGCTGCAGGGTCTGAGTAGCTGAGAGTGGGACAACTACAGGGCCTGGAATGGGCCATCTGGGCTCAAATACAGTGGGCTCTGCCCCTCACTGGCCTCGTGACCCTGGGCAGCTCTCTGTACTCTGCACCTCAGTCTTTCCTGCTGAAAAATGGGAATAGTGGAGCCTGCCTCACAAGCCTGTTGAGAAGGGCCTGCCTCACAAGCCTGTTGATAGACCAGTGCCCAGCACGGAGAAAGGGCCCACCAAAAAAGAGGCTGTTCTCCCCCCTGTCTTTGCTTGGCATAACCTCTGCAAACCCATCTCACAGCCAGGGCCTCCCACAGGTAAATAACACCCAAGCAACCCCAGGCTTGCATGGAAAAAAGATGGTTCTCATTTCTGATAGGTTTATTTTGCAATTAACAGAGGGGAAGGAAGCCCTTTCTTACATTTCAGTTGGAGGGTTCAGAGATTAAACTTACACCATTGATTAGAATGTTTTTTGCCTAACGGTGCTATTATCATTTTAGTGTATTCAGATTCATTTGAGCTATAAAAGCGGCGATAATAAAATTCTCACGAACTCCTGGAATTCCTCCCAAGAAGTTTGATTATGCTGCATGGACCACAATCCTCTCCCCCTCACTGACCCCAAGACAGGATGGCATGTTGGAACCACTCTCTGGTTTTACTGCCTAGACCTAAGGCCCGGGAAATCAATGACGGCCTGTGTCAATGGTCAACTTTGCGGGGCGGGGGGTGAGCTGCCAGGCCAGGTCTGGGGGGCTCTGTGGAGACATGGTCCCTCCTCTTGTCTCTGTCACCCTTCTTTTGGGTGATGTTCTTGAAGCTTCCTCATAGGTGAGCTCTCTCCACTGCCTGGGTACCACTCCTCAGCCCATCCCCTAAGCTTGGGGACTCTAGTGACATACAGACACTGGCCTCCCACGGGCCTGGAGGAGGCCAGAATAAGGACACATAGGTCTAAGGGATGCTCCTGAGGACTCACAGCCTGGGGATCTCCAGGCTCTACCCCTTTGGCCAACAGCAGTGCCAGCAGACACAGGACACAGAAGGCTGTGCCATAAGGAACACACCAGCAGTTCCAAAGCACTGGCTGGGCGGTCAGCTAAGAGCAGACGGCGTATTGAGCTTGAGGAGAGGGAGACAGAAGTGAGGGGAAGATGGGGTTTAGGGAGGTGGCCCAGACTTAACACCAGCTTTGATTTCTTAACATGAAGGCAGAGGGCTGAGCTGGGCAGCAGATCTTTTAGGGGCTTGGCCTGCCCACACCCAGATGGGTTTGTTTCACCCAGTTTCAGGGGCTTCTCCTCACTTCCCGGTCCCTGGTATTAGGGCCGGGCAGCCCAGTCCAGGGAGAAGGACAAAGAAAGGGCGTGTTTTAAAAAAAATGGAGACTTTACATCCTTCGTATTAACCTGGATGGACGTGGAAGACATTATTCTTAGTAAAACATCACAAGAATGGAGAAGCATGAATCCTATGTACTCAATTTTGATATGAGGACAATTAATGACAATTATGGTTATGGGGGGGAAACAGAAAGAGGGAAGGAGGGAGGGGGGTGGGGCCTTGGTGTGTGTCACACTTTATGGGGGCAAGACATGATTGCAAGAGGGACTTTACCTAACAATTGCAATCAGTGTAACCTGGCTTATTGTACCCTCAATGAATCCCCAACAATAAAAAAAAAAAAAAAAAAAAAGAAAGGGCGTGTTTGTTAAGGCCTATTCCAGGCAGACGGCCTCATGTTTACCTTTTTAAATCCTCCCAACCACTTTGGGGGTGTTATGAGCACCTTCCTATTTCTCTCCTCTGAAGCTCAGGGAGACAGGGACCGGGTCACATGGGTTTTGAACCCACAGCTGTGCACCTCCACCTCCATGCAAGGCCTTTGACCTCCCCTGGAGTCAGGGCTATGTTTGGATCCCACAAAAGGAGTCCCTGTGGCTGGGCCTGGGGCTGGGGGAAAAGCAAAGCGTGCGTTGTTCTCCACACAGAGGCTGAGAGATGGAACCGCCCCTGCCAAGGAAGAACACACATTCATCAGGCTGGTGACCCAGTGTACCGGCGCTTTGTGGCGTGTAACAAAGACTGCAGAGCAGAAAATTGGAGTTCAATTTGCCGTCCATCCTGCACGCAGCGCTCAGCCCATTCCAGTCCCTGGCAGGCACCTCTGTGCTTTGTCATAAATAATAACACCACGCAGCTCCACGGCCCTCTCCGTAGTTATAGTCCTCGAGCAATTTACAAGCTGGATTATAGACAGAGGCCCGCACATGCCTGCCCATGGGCACATGCTGCCTGCTTACAGCCCCTCCCTGGTCATGCGCGGGGGCCCCACAGGCCACCCTCCTGTCCTGGTGTCACCAACCAGGGGCTCTGCCCAACGTGGAGGGAAGCAGCCCCTTGTCCACACCCCAGACGCTGAGCTCCGCTCTTGTCCCAGCCATTGTTCTGGCCTCTTTACTGTCTGTGGTGGGCAGCAAGAGCCCACTGCCCCTTGCTGGACCAAGGTCATAGCTACCATTTTTCTCTCTCCACCCACTTTAGAAAGCGGGTCTGGACCTCCTCCCCTTTGATCAATGGTGTCTCTGTGTCTCCATGGAACTCTACTGAGGGGTCGTGAAACAGCAACTGAGACCCATTAGTTCAACTTCTCATTTAATGTACGTAATGCCTGGAGCCCAAAGAAGTGTAGGACACCATCTCGGCTGCTGTACTGGCACTGAAGCCCAGGGCCACTGGCACTCAGTTCACGACACGGTGCAGCAACCTTGCAGGGAGGCCTGCCAGGGCTGGGGCAGACTGAGCTCCCTTAAAGCCCCTGGAAATATCCCTGAAGGGAAGGCCTTTGGGTCAGAGCTGGTTCCCCTCCTGCCATCAAACTGAGTAAAACTGAGGTCACATATTATATGACAGCATTTATACAAACTACCCACCATAGGGAAATCCACAGAGGCAGAGCTCAGACTGGTGGTCGCCAGGTGGCTGGGAGAAGGGGTACTGGGGAGCAATTGCTTAATGGGCATGGTGTCCTTTGGGGTGATAACAATGTTCTAGAATTCAGGAGAAGTGGTGGCTGCTCATCATTATGAATGTACCACAAATGCCACTGAATTATTTGCTCTATTATAGGATAATTTTATGTTAACGTAAATCTTCCTGCCATCAAAAATAAATAAACAAACATAAACTGGGTGCGGGGTCAGTGCCTGGGTCCTCCTTCCCCTGCCTCTCTGCGCAGGCAGTCCTCAGGAAAAAAGCTGCAGAGGAGTTCCGAAGACCCCTTTCTGTCCTAAGGGGTCCCCTGGCTCCTGGCTCAGCCACCAGGACTTAAGAGCATCTCCCTGAATAACTCAGGTGCTGGCTCTGCTTTTTGGTTCTGAAGGTGTCTCTATTCAGTCTCAGGGGGGCAGGACTCAGAGCCTGTGCTGGTCCCCTCTCTGGGCCACTACTAAGTTTGCAGGACATTTCGAATGAGGACAGAGAGGCTCGGATTTGTGGGTGGATGGGGGGTTGAGCCCCAAGTGTGCATTTACGAGCTGCTCGATACCAAGTCAGCACCTGTATTTTGGGAGCTACTGTCTCCAGGTTTGTACCAGGGGGTCCTGGAACACCTCCCTTGCTGGACTCAACACCATAGAGTGGACAAACACCCAGGGGCAGCACGGCTGGCTGAGGGCTTGGCATGCAGAGCTCACGCGGAGCTGGACTCTGAGCCCAGCCTCATGCTGGGGCCTCTGATGTGTCCTGTTATTCGCTCTATGTGCTGTGGGGTAGACTGCTCGCGATCCCACCTGACAGCTGGCGAGGTTGGGTCACTCCCAAGGTCATGTAATGAACGGGAAGAGGCCTGGGTGGAGCTATGAGGCCACACCAAGGGTTAGTTTTTTTGCACAATCCTGGTGTCATCAAAGGCCAATTCTGATCCCTGCCCTGGGCTGCAGGTTGACCCCCTGCCCCACCCCTACTCACCTTGGCCTGGCCTACCTGCCCAGCTCAAGTGCCTGGGTGGCAGTGACTCTCCCAGACAGCAGCCTGATCTGCCTGCTCAGGGAAGCAGAGGGAGTATTCTGCGAGGGACAGAGGGAAAGGCTTCAGGGCTCCTGTTCCAGGGGGCTGCATTCATATACCCCTGCTGGGGCTCCCTGCAGCCTCTTTCAGAGCCCATCTGTTGTGCACTAACCGTGGCCCAAGTGCAGCCTGCAGTAGGAGGTGAGAGTATCGGGGCTCTGCTACTGAGCCCTGATGGTTATCCACCCAGGGAGGTCAGTTGGCCTCCCTCTCACTCAATGCCACATCCCCAGATCTAATCAGGCCCTTGGTCTTCTCTGGAGGAGCCTGGGCCCAGCAGTTGACACCAGGGAATATGAGAGAGACACAGACACAAGGAAACGCATACCAATGAGAGAGCGGGCCAAGTTCACCCCGGCACCCTTCACATTGAAATGGGGCTTGTGTCGTCTCTGCCTCTGGTCTCCAGCCCCTCCCATGTGTGACATGAGGGGGGCAGTGGTTGAGGCTGGAAGCAGAAGAAAGCCTAGGCTGGAGGCCAGGCCCTGTCCCAGCTGTGCCCCTAACAACTAGAGCACCCTTGGCACCCATAGCCTCTTAGCTGCCCTAGTGGGAAGTATGGGGGGAGGGCTCATAGAGCCCCGCCTCTCTTGTTGGCAGATAGGGAAACAGAGGCTGAAGAGTAAAGAAGGATTGGAGGCCAGATTTTCTGAAACCAAGTCATCATGCCTCACTTGATAGCTCTTGGCCTTATCTTTCCCACCTGTTAAATGGGCACAAGGGTTTAATGGATATCCATTGTCCCTCTGCAGTCTAGGTTCTGCCCCAGGCTTTCCTGAGGATGTGTGGTTAGGCTGAGAGACACGCTTTCCTACATACCCCAAGCTGCCCTTCTCAATGGATTCCTGCTCCCCACCCCACCCCATGGGCTGAACCCTACCCCCTACAATACAGGTACCAGTGAATGTGACCTTACTTGGAGAAGTCTTTGCAGGTGTAATCACGTTCAGATGAGCTCATGGGGGTGGGGGTCCCCAATCTGACATGGTTGACAGAGACCCAGAGAGAGAGACGGCTATGTGATGACAGAGGCAGAGACTGGGGAGACGCAGCTCCAAGCCACGTGCCGCCTAAGGCAGCAAGCAGCACCAGAAGCCAGCAGAGGCAGGGCAGGACCCTCCCTGCCAGGCTCAGGGGAGTGTGGGCCTGCCGACATGGTGACTGCAGCCTCCTGGCCCCCAGAATGCCGAGACAAGAAACTTCTGTGTTTTCAGCCCTCCAGTCTGTGGTCCTTCATAACGGCAGCCCTAGGAAACTAATCCATCTCATTGCCAACACCCCCAACATGCTGGGCACTAAGCAGAGACCCTGTCCCTACCCAGGTTTCCCAGACATGCCCCCAGCAAATGAGTCCCCTCTTGGGACTCACCCATTCTCCATCATCCCCCAACCCCAAGTGACCCTTAAACTTCTGAGCGCCCGGCCAGGCTCTCACACACCTGGATCGTTTCTGTGCTTCGGTCCCTAATCTGGTTTCTTCCATGAAGAAGGAACTCAAATATCGAGCGAAGGGATAAAGTATAGGAGTTTCCTTGTTTCCAGAAGGCTCTGTGACACTTCACACTGGCCCTGGCTGGTCCATGCCGGCCCCAGCTTGCCCACTCCGGACCCACAGCCACATCACGCAGCAGCTCTGCAGCTGGGCCCAAGCGCAGCTGTTGGTGGCTGACTGTGTCCTGCTCAGCAGGGACCCACGGGCAGCAGGATTGGCATACTAGCAGGAGGCTGATGTGACTGATGGCTCTGCCCCAACAGGCCCTTTCCAATCCCTTCCCTGGAAGCGAGAGCTTTCTGGGAAAGAGAGCAGCATGGTCCCACCGCCATCCCCCAGAGTACACTGACTGCCCTTCCTTCCTGTCCCTCCTCCTGCCAAGGCTGAAGCTCTTGCCCCTGCCCTGCTGGACTAGGGGATCAGTGTGGAAGGCATGGTTGGTATTCACCATGTCTTGTGCTCCCCTTTTCTCTGGCAGGTCACCCCCATCCAAAGAGAGTGATGTGACAGTCACATATTCACTGCCCCCCGCCTCCACTCGGTGCAGCTGGCGAAGGGCCCTCAGCTTCCTCGGGCCGGACAGCTCTGTGCTCTGTGTGGTCCCTGAACCCACTTCACAGATGAGAAAACTGATGCTCAAAGGCATGAAGTGACTTAGCCCAGGTCACACAGATGACCCTGGAACTGGAAGACAGGGCTGTTGGTTTCCAAAGCCCAAACTCCTCACACCATGATGCATGAAGCAGGCTGAAAAGGTAACAAAGTTACCTGTAGGTGCTCCGTCCCCACCATCCTGGGGTCTCGGAGAGGCAGGAGCAAGAGGCCATCGCTCCAGTGGGAACACTGTTCCCAGGGACTGGGGCTGGCCTGGGATTTCCTGGGAAAGGCCGGACCCGGGCCCCCAACAGAGACCAAACCACCACGTACCTCACACGGGGGAGGCTATGGATGGCTGTGAAGAGACCCACCTTCCCCAGGACCCTGGGCAGTTGGCCACTCCTCCAGGCCTTGTTTCTGGAGGTCATGATGTGGCAGGTGACCTCTACCCACCCCTCCCCAGGGCACCAAGTTGTAAGCCAGATGGCATTTGAGGCAAGAAGCTGGGAGAAGTAAGGGCTCTCATCACCAGCTGTGAGACCTCAGCTCCCCACAGACAGCTGACACAGGGAGAGGGAGGGCCACAGAGCAGCCCTCCAGGGGCGAAGGCCAAGGGGTCCCAGGAGACCCTGGTTCACTCCCGCCAGGCCCAGGTGTGGGGGGCAGGAGGGTGGGCCGGGAGCCTGGGGTTTGGCATTGGACAAAGCCGGCATGGGAAAGTGAGAGTTTACAGGAAGGCTACAAGTTACTAGAAAGGACAATAAATTAATATAATAGGGCTGCTTGGATGGTGACAAGGGATAAAACATGTGGCCCAAAAAAGTCCCACGCGAGATTGTCAACAGGATGAATGAGAAGGGAAGGTGGAGGGGGGAACGAGTGGGACCAGGAGGCTCCCAGAACAGCCTGCAGCGGCAGCGGGTGGCTGTGCTCCCTGGGCTCCCCTCCTTCTCCACCCCTTCTTGGATCAACCTGGAGTCTGGGGCTTCCTGTCTATATGCCGCAAGGGGTTCCTGCTCTTTCCACTGGCTCCTCCACCCCCATCTACCCAGGAAGGACTCCCCATCTCGCCCCCTAGATTTCCAGGTCCCTTGACTCTATCCTGTGCAAATGCTCTCTGCCCTCAGCAGAATATGCACTTCACTCATTCATTCACTCAAGGGTCAAGTCACTCATTCCGCAAATGCTTTTTGAGCACCTATCACGTGCCAGGAGCTATCGCAGTGAGGAAGAAGGAACCCGCTGCCCTTGAGGAGCTCACAGGCACATGGAGGAGGTGCAGGAGCTGCTTGACATGCTCTGGAGCATAACAGAGCACAGCCCTGCATGTATCGGCCCGCTTGGCCGCTGTGGAGGCACCGTTCTTGGGACTGCGAGGGACCCTAGAGGAAGGGGTCCTTGAGCAGCGTCCTCAAGGGCCTGGGGAGTCAGGCAAGGGCAATTGGGAAGACTGGGTGGCAGAAGGTGCCATTTGTACAAAAGCCAGGACTTGAGAGAGGAAAGGTGGCTTCTAGGAACTTCAGTATTTTAGCAGGATGGGGCTGCAGGGTGCAGGGGGTGGGGGTGCAGATGCACGGGCAGGCCTGGGGAAGATGAACAGGGATCCAGCCCTGGCTTTTCCAGTTAGGAGCTGCATGACCTTGGGCAAATCTGTTAACCTCTTTGATCTGGCTTCCTCTTTGAGGCAAAGAGAATGAGGCAGGAATAATAGTGCCTGCTTCAGAGGAGAAATGAATGAATGCATGGGGAGGCTCAGGGTCCCAGAGCTTAAAGGGCTTATAAACTGTGCCGGAGGAGCTTGGATGTCATCCTGAGGGCAGTGGGGAGGCACTGTGTGTGTGTGTGTGTGTGTGTGCACGGGTGTGGGTGTGTCTGTGTGTATATGTGTATGTGTGCATGTGTGCACAAGTGCACTGATGGCTTGTCTGGGCAGGACCAGCCTGTGGCCCCATAAGCCAGCCCTGATGCCTCCACCTCCATCCTCTCTCGGAGGAGAGTCAGACACAGAGGGAAAGAAAAAGAAGTTAAGGTCTTGAGTGACCTTTGGTGAGACTGAGTGGAGGACCCTCCACTTCTCAGCATAGAGGACCTCGATGTCGTGACTCATCCCACAGATCTTTCTAGCTCAGGGAGTGAACACCACTGGGCGGTAGAGACACAGGATGCTCACAGCCAGGGAGGGCGGAACCCGTGAGGCATGACCACCACCGGGCACTGGCTCACTGCAGGTCAGGAACTTGGCAGATGGGCACTTGGGGCAGAGTGGGGCTACCGAGGAAAGTCGGGAAGCCCCATCAGGAAGCCCCATGGCAGAAGGGGGCAGCGTGTGAGTCATTGGCTGGTTGATCAACCCAGTGGCATTGGTCTGACAAGGGCTCTGCACAGGGGCTGAGGGCAGGATGACACAGTCCTCGAGCTCATGGAACTCAGCGGCTATCAAGAAACTTAGGTGTTAAATAGGGATTGCAAGAGCGAAGGTGTTTGGAAGGTGTGCAGGTGGCCATGGGAAGGCACAGACACAGGAGACACTCCCCCAGGGCGGAACCCAGGCAAAGAGGGGCAAAGAGTTTGGAAGGGACAGACGGCCTGGTTCACGCAGACTGGGCTGGGAACTAGGAGGGGGCGCTTGTTTCTGGAGCCCCAACAGGACAGGAGGAAGGTGGAAGGAACAGGAGGAGAATTCACAGGGCGCTCACTGGCCTCATCGCCAGGCCTGCCTGGGTCTAGGCTTTAAAGGCATTAGAAGTTGCTAAAGGGACAGTGTTAGCTCTGTGGCTTTCTCTACCTCTCCTGGCAGTGTGGAGGGGCTGGGGGAAGGAGGGAACAGTGGACGCTGAGACTGCAGGGGGAGGCTGCTGTCAGAGAACCGCTTTGCAGAAAAGATGCTGAGTCCAGTTGTGGGCATGTCGTGTCCAGGGGGAATGTCCTGGTGCATATTCAGGCCTGGAACCCAGAGAAGGGGCAAGGGGACATCAGTTAGCATGTGTAGGAGACTGGGGCTGCTACTTTACAAAACTTCCCAGAGAGAAAAGGGAGAGTGAGGAGGGAGGCAGTTCTGTGGCCACCGCTGAGCACATCTCCAGAGCCTCTCAGGGTTCTTACCCATTGGAGGTCCCTCAGCCCACTCCCAGTCTGTGCAGGTACAGTTGAAGGAACTAATGTGCGTCAAGTGCCTGCAATGTGCCAGGCCATCCCAGGTCCTTTAGGTGACACACCCAACCCTCAAGGTCACAGTTAGGAAGCAGCAGTGCAGTGAGGCTGAGGTTCTGCCCCAGCAAGGTCAAGTGGGGGGAGAGGGATTCACACCCGGGTCTGGCCAAGTCCTCAGGCTCTTGTCCCGAGGAGACCTGCTGTCTTGATGAGCTGTGGGTGAACAGGCAGGGCTGCCTGCACCGTGTCCTCCATCGCCTTCTCCCAAGCAAGTGGCCAGTCGTCCCATCCCTCCACCCCATCCCATCCTCTGCTGACTCTTTCACGCGGCAGGGCTCTCACCCAGCACAGCAGATCCATGTCTCTGGGGCTCATGTGCTCATCCTGTACTTGTCCCTGAAGGTTGAAGGTTTTATTTCCGGGAGAGAAGAGAGATAACTTACGGACAGGTCCATGCATCCATTACCCTTTGCACTCACTCAGGGGCAGGGGCAGGGAGAGCAGGCCTCGCCCCTGCACCTCAGTCTTCTTTGGGCTCCTTGGCCTCCCCCAGCACCTGCAGCTCGTTTGGTGGCTGTCCTGGTGCATGCTTCTTGTTCCTCTCTCTTTTCTGTCCTGAGTCTTTTTACATCACTTTGGCCATGTGAATGCTTCCTTTGGGGGCTTAGTTTTCTTTTCAGGCATGTGGGGAAAATATTTCCCTGTCCAGAAGAAAGATGGTTCTGAGGAGAGAGGAGGTGGTTTGGCTTGTAGCAACAAGCACGTCTGAGTAGGCATGAGGGAGCCCTGCAGGGCATGAGGGGGACGGAGGCAGCGGAGGTGCAGCAGGGTGGGAGGGACCAGGCTGGATGGCGAGAGGTTCTCCCTGGGCTGCAGAGCTGGGCAAACCCTCTTTGCCAGAAAGTGTCTCAACTTTCTCATCTGAGAAAGGGGGTAACAGCATCAACATCAAGAATGGAGTGACAATTAAAGAGGACAGGCTAGGAAGCCGGCTTATAACAAATGGTAGCCGCGTCAGGTTGGGGTACGAGGGTGGATAGTGCCCCTCAAATTCATTTCCGCCTGGAACCTCCTAACATGACCTTAATTTGGAAATAAGGACTTTGCAAGTGTAATTAATTAAGGTGAGGTCATCCTGGGTCAGAATGAGCCTTAAACCCAGCAACTGGTGCCCTTTCAAGAAGGCCATGTGTAGACACCCAGGGAAGGAGGCTGCATAAGGATGGGCTAGGAGCTGGAGTGACGCAGCCACAGAGGACACTTAGGGTTGCCAGCAAAGTCCAGGTGCCAGGACAGAGGCAAGGCATAGTCTGCCTTGCAGCCTCTAAAAGGAACTAACTTTTTGGCACCTTGATTTTCAACTTCTCTGTTCTAGACCGCTGAGTCTATTTCCGCTGTGTGAACCACCCAGACTGTGGCAATTTGTTACAGCAGCCACAGGGAGTGAACACAGTTGGTAACAAAGCAGAGAGAGATGTGCCCTTAACCTGCCTGCTGCCAAGAGGGGCCATGTGAAGTTCTGTATGGACATGGGGTGGGGTCTGGTGGAGCAAAACCATCCTTTCCACATTCTAGCAGGATTCTTTAAGCTTTGCTCCAACTTCTAGTGTCATCTCTGGTGACCATCTGTCGTGGCCATTTGGGTCTCCCTAGGACCCGTGGAATGCCAACAACCCCATACACTGGTGTCGGGGCTGAGCTGGGGCAGAGGTGGGGCAGGGAGGGATGGGAGGGATGATGTCACAGTGGTTCTCCCATGTGTCTGCCTCCCACCTCCACCCACAGCCTGGCTCCCCCCAGCTCCGGTTCCCACTAACTTTCCTCCATCAAGGTCTTAACAAGTGTCACGGCACCATATTAGCTTTCAGAAGGGAACCATTTTGGGCAACTGCTAGCAAGAACAACTATACCCCTATTTCTCCAGCAAATCTTCTGGCTAAAACCCACAGGAAACGATGACCCCATCTGTTTTCTCTGACAAAAGGCATCAGATTCCTCCTGATCCCCAGCCCTACGGAAGCTCACCACACCTTACTGGTTCTATCACTTCCTCTCAGAACTCCCTAATCCGGGTGTCTATCCCCTTCTCCTGGCCTTGCAGCCCCTCCTGCCCCTCCTAGGGTTCTGCCATGTTGGCGTTCCCAGCACTTTCTCATAGAGAGAACAGTCGCTTTTCTTTCCTGATTTTAGTTATCACTTGGATGCTAATGTCTCCCAGATCTTTAACCGTGATTTCTTGCCTGAATACGTCAATTGTATTTTGAAGGTCCAGGGTGCTCACAAGTTTAAAATTTCCAAAGCTGAGCTTAGGTCTCTGCAAACAGGGAAAGTTCCCCTAACTCTCTACTGGGGTTAGCAGTTTCGTTCACCTAGTTGTCTGAGCTGTCCCTGTCCCCTCCTCCCTTCCCCACCTCCCGTCATCACACCCCCATCCCAGGCCCTGGGAGCCCTGGCCACTCTGCTACGATGCTGCTTTGGCTCCAGAACTTAACACGTGTCTGGGCCATGTCTGTGTTTTATATATTTTAGCTAACAAATTAGTTAGTCCCACAGGGTTTACCACCTAAGCATTTCTTAATCTGGGGCAAGTCCCTCCCTCATCTCCTTTCATCTCCAATCTAGAATCCATCTCCAAAGGCACCCCATTGCAGACAGGACAAAATATTCCTTCATGAAGAATCCATAGCCCTTATTGTCATGGAACCTGATACAGGGTGGAGGTTCTGGAAATGCTGGTTAAACGGAAGAACTCTCCAGCTTGTGATTTCCTTACAAACCACACACCTTACTCTGGGGCCTTCACTCTGGACACCCACCGCCTGACTCCCACCACCCACTTCCCCGCCCCGTAGAGGCTGAGACCCCTGTCCCTGTCCGTGTGCTCCAACCCTCCTCACAACGCTCTCTTTATGCATTTGTCTCTCTCTCGAGGGGCTGATTTTGTGCCCCCAATCATCCCACGGGACCGTTAGCAATGTCTGGGATGTTTGTACCTATCACAATTTGGGGAAGGGATGCTATCCGCATCAGGTGGGTAGAGGCCAAGGCTGTCGCTTACCACCCTACAGTGCACAGGGCAGGCCCCACCACAGAGAACGGCCTGGCTCAGATGTCAAGGGTACCAAGGCTGAGAAAGCCTGGCTCAGATCTGTCTGTTCCCATGCCCCAGGGCCTAGCCTTGTGCCCACTGCATAGAAGGCCTCCCCATGTGTTTGCTGAGTAACTCTCTGCCCTAGGCCTAGCGTGAAATCCAATCATTTCTTCTCCCAATAGGAGGCCTGGGCTGCAAAGACAGGCTGCTGGCTGTCCCCAGGGCCCTGGAGTCAGGTGGCAGCTGGGAGCACTGTCCTTCAGAGAGACATTGCTTCCTTCAGGAGTCAGGGAGGATGCGACCGTTTTAGCTAACAGGTTGCCAGGGCTGTGATAACGTTGCCAGACAGTGAAATTGCCCTTCTCACCAACACTGACTGGCAGGCTGATGAGACAAACGGGCCTGTTAATTACGATTGTAATGGCAGTCACAAAGGGGATAATTTTTCCAAGGAAACAGGGGACTGAGGCTCTCATCCCACCAGAGATGGGGTCTAAGGCTTTGTCACGTTGCAGAGGAAGGAAGGGTCGCTTCATTATGGCCACTGCTCTGTGGGGGTGGTCAGCCGGGTCTGTCTTCAGTCACAGGCTTCCCAGGGGCCAGGGGCAGGTCAGCAAACTCTCTGACAGCCTCAGCACAGCAGTTTGCCAGACAGACGCTTAATAAGGACTTTAATAAAGATGAGTATGAACATCAAAGGGCTCTCTCAGCTTTCAGGTGCCGTCTCTCTCTGTTCCTCTCCAGCCACCTCCCTGTCTTGGAGCCTCTCCCTCCGGCCCTTCCAGAATCCCTTGTGCCCTGCAGGACACGGGCAAAGCGGCCCTCCTCCAGGCAAGGCCCAGGAAGTCCCCCTATTGGTCCCCTTTGGCTGGTACGTGTTGATGGAGATGTGCCAGTAACCGCAGCCTGACCCGGTTCCTTAGCACCCCTGGTCCAGCAGCCAAGGTCATGGCGGGCATGGTGCCAGGGCATGCTCGGGGCCCCATGGCCGATTGGCACGGTGGCCTGGCCTGGGTTCACAGCCAGGCTGCCAAGCCCGGAGGAGTGACATCCCCAGGGCAGGCCGAGTACATCCCCTGGCAGCCTGTCTTGTCACTGGGCACAGGTTTGTGTCTCCATAAGAACGCGAACAGTCTGGGTTTCCCCAAGTCCCTGGACACAGGCCCTGAAGCCCTCTAGGGACACAGAGCATCACTGTAGCCCAGTGCTATGTCCCAGGGCTGCGTGGGAGCAGGGTAGGCCTTTCCATCTGCAAGCCTCACTTCGCAAGATGCTCTGCACTGCCACTTGGGCCACACCCAGCTATGGATATGCCAGCGAGGCTTTCCAGAAACAGTCCTTCACCCCTAGGCAAGTTGGGGAGCCCATGTGGACATTCACCAGCCCCTTCCCTTCAGCCCCCGTGGGACTCCCTGTCCCCAGCAGGCCCCTCCAGCCTACCCTTCAGCTCTTCCAAGGAAGTGCTGCTCTTTGAGACTCGGCCCCAAAAGAAGGGTCATTATTGCTAATGCCTTTTCTCCCCCATCTGTTGTGATTGTTTACACTCCACTTGCTAATTAGAGACTAATTAGCTGGTGTTGAAATTCATCACTTTCCAAACACAACTGGCAGCAGGAAGAGCACAGGGAAGATGCGGGCAACATCTGCACCTCCGCGTCTGCCCAGACCCACTCTCTCCTCCTCAGCCCCTCTTCCTCCTTCCGCCTTCCTTCCAGTTAGCCCCCAGGAAACCTGGGGGTGTCTGCTCTTTCATTCTGTCCCCCACTGCAGTGCAATGCACATCTCACTGTGTGAATGAATGCTTGTGTGAATGAATGAATGAGGGCCAAAGAGCAGGTGTGACAGCAGGTGTGTTGTTGGGGGAAGGGGAGTGAGATTAACTAACTGGTGGGCATTGGGACACAAAGCCACCCGTGGTTCTGCAGAAGAGGGTGACGGATGGAGGAGGACCTGCAAGATGGCGTTCATGGGGGAGAGAGGGCAGCATTAAAGATATGATCCAGGTGGAGACCTGAGCTACACAAGGCCTTGGGGTGCTGGGTGGGGGTGTGAGGAAGGACAGACAGAGCTCATGTACAGCAGGCTGGGCAGCAGGGGAGGTGGCAGAGGGAGGCCGTGGCCTTGGAAGAGCAGAGACCTGGCACTGGCTGGTGTGGGCGAGGAAGGGTGATTACACAAAAAGAAATCTCCGTGGCCCGGAGATTGAAACCATCCATTTGCATGACAGCCAGGAGTGAGCGGGCCTGGGTCCTGACCTTCCTCCTCTCATCTCAGGGAGAGCGGCTGCTATTACCCAAGTCCCTTCTTCTAATGAGGCTGTGGGTAGCAGCCAGCTCCCTGGACTCCTGCATCTCCTGGTCTCCCTGTGGGGATGCTGAGATCCAGTGGCTGCTGGACCTGAGGGACCCAGAGGAGGGAGCAGTCTCAGCCTCCAGCCCAGGCCCTGGTGCACAGTTTGAGGAGGACTGGGGGTGCTCCAGAGATGCCCCCAGGACAGCCTGGAATCCAGAGGGGGAAAGAACAGCACCTGCTCTCTGTCCTGCTAGTGACATCCCAGAAGACAGCACCCTACAACCAGGGAGCCAAAAGTGACCTCTGCTCGAAATACTCATCTGTGTGTGACAAAACACAAGTTTGCCCTCATTCCTGTGTGGGTTGTGTGCACGTCTCACCTGACCTTCCTTGAGTGTGGGATTATGTGAAATCCCCCCCTCTGCCACTTTCTTGCTGTGCAGCTTAGGAGATGCTGCATAACTTCTCGGAGTGTGCTTATTCGTCTGTAAAATGGGGATGTTAACACCTCTCTAATGGGGTTGCTGTCTGGACAGAGGAAGTGACGGTTTCATCCTTTTGGCATATTGCCTGGTACTCACATGCCTTTGACATAAATGCCAGAGCGGGGCGTTCTGCAGTTTGGCTGCCTCCTGGAGAACACAGACTGCCTATTTCTTCCTTCCTCCATCTTTCCTCGCATACAGTGCTGTGCTGGTGAATGCTTAAAACCCTACTTTCCAGGAAAAATAAAAAGCCCTGGTTTGCTGCATTTGCCAATTTCCCTGGTGTAAATCCTGATACCATAGCTGATTTGAAGTTGTCAACAGGACATCAGTGAACACAGGTTAGGAAAAGAGGTGCACTGCCTGCTCGTCACCCAAGTATGGTGCAGGGCAGAGATCTCTATCAACGAACGTAACTAGCTGGGGGCAGATTGGGAAGCCGGGGAAGGCCAATTGAGAGCCTGGCACCCAATGCTTTGATCAGAAGTGGTCCTTGTCCTTGCATGGAGGAGGGGAGAGGGTAGCTGGGGGTGGGCTGTGCTTGCTGGAAGGACCACACCCACCTTCCAGATGCATAATTTCTTCCTGATTTCTCTTCCCTTCATGTCTATCCTGACACTTTCCCTTTGCTCGTTTCACTTATCTTATAAACTGTTACTGTGCTCCCCTCACTCTGTCTACACTGGCAAACTAACCCCATTTACTGCCTGGCAGGGTTTATGGGCAAGCACAAACCTGGGTGCTGACGTGTGTTCTCACACTGGAGCTGCATCAGATCACCCGGGGGGCTTGCTGGACCACAGATGTCTGGGGCCCACAAGCAAGCTCCCAGGTGATACTGCAGCCTCTGGGGGGTCCAGAGACCACCTTTTGGGAACCACTGGGCTTGAGGGAGAGCTGGGGTCAGCAAGCAGGCACCTTGGGGCCAGAGGGTGGCAGGCAGCATGGGGCTGGGAAGACCTGGGTGTTGGGGAGTTCAGAGTAACTCAACTCATTGTTGGAGTTCCATCCCCAAGCCTCCCTGACTCTCAGGAGACCAAGCCTCAGTGACTGGGAGGTCTTCACTGACTCCCAGCCCTCTGTCCTCCACATACTCCATGCCTTGAGGCTGGGCCCCCGGGTAAACCCCCGACCCCCCACTCTGTAACAGAGCTGAGTGTGCCAGTGCCTTTTCAGCCAGGGGACAGCAGGCCTGGAGGGCCAGGGAGAGATAGCTGGGCTGCTGGCTGTCACCTAGAGGCAGCAGGAGACCCTGCCCTCCACACTGCTGAGGGGGGTCCCAGAACCAACTCACTGCTCTCCTTCTTCCCCCAAGGCCTACAGAGGCCCCCCACATAGGCCAACAACACAAAACTATTAACAGTTTCTGCCTTGCACCCCCTGGTCATACTGGGGGCAAGTGACGAGGGTCTAATGGGGGCTTCTTTTAGGTTGGGGGGGTTACAAAGGGGTACCAGAGGGTGCAGGCCACCATGGCTGGCCTTCCCTGCTTCCTGCTGATATTCTAATCTCAGCCTCTGAGTAACTAATCCCTTCTAATGGGATCAGCATCTCTGCCCCCACTTTATTTACACAACAGGGACATGGAGCCCTCCCCTAAACAGTGGCAGGAGGGGCAGGAGTGAAATCTGGGGTGCAGAGGCAGCAGCCAGCCTGAGGCTTTGGGGATCATGAGGATGGATCTTAGCATGATGCTGATTAGAGTCAGTAGCTCAGGATGTGTGTATGTGTGTGTGTGTGAGAGCGCATGCGAGAGTGCACCCATGCACGTGTGTGTGTGCCTGGGTGCTTGGTTAATACTCAGCCACAGATATTAATCCCTTTTTATGCAGAGAGACGATGGAAGGTAAGCCCTGAGAAATCAAACTTGAACCTCAGCCAGCCTTCTGCCCCACTCCCCCTGCCCCTGCCAAATGGACCTGTCTGTTAACGAGGGAGATAAACGGAGAGGCCATCAAAGCAGATTTTCAATCTGTCGATTTTGCTTTGGGGCCTTCAGAACTTGATTTCTCACCTCCCCCTTCTGCCCGAGCCCCTGGCCTCCACTGCTTTCGATTCCCACTTTGTTCCCCACCCCCCACGCTTTTATCTCCTGAAGTTGGATCTATTGACCCGACTCATAAGGGCTCCTTTCATCGGACTCCAGATCTGCTAATGCAGAAGCAGCGGTGGGGGCAGCAAGGAGCAGAGAAGTGGGGAGAGCCTGGGGGGAGGGCTGTGGGCGAGAGGAGGCTTTTTAGAGGTGGGGTGGGGAATGTGGAGAAGCAGGCTGAGGCCTATGCAGGTGGGGACAGAGGCAGATGGAGAAACTCAACTGAGGTAGGGACAACGTGTGTGGAGCTGCATGAGATCACCCGGGGGTCTTGCCGGACCACACTGAGGGGGCTGGGCCCTTCTCCATGTGCCAATCCCACGGTGAATCTCCCTGGTGCATTGACTCAGTTTCCCCACTCTGAATTCACTTTGCTCTTAGTTGTCTTGCCAGGAGGCACCCTGAACCCATTCCTACAAGAAAAATGAAAAATGGTACTGAAGTATAAAGAACCCCAGCTTTTCTATTCGTGCACCCCCACCCTTCATCCGCATCAAAGAAAGGGGAATAAAGGGGGGAGGAGGGGACTTGGTCTTTGAGGCTGATCTCACCTGGCAAGTGGTACCCACTTAGCCCTTCAGAATGGGGTTTTATTCCCATTCTGCAGATGACCAGAGCATGGACAGGTAACTTACAGCTGGTACCTGGTAGACACAGACTTGTGACCACGGTGGGTTTTATAGCACCAGCCGGCAGGTAGAGCTCAGTGTATATTTATAACTACAGCACAGATGCAGAAGCCAGACAGCCTGATCTCCAATAGGTGCTGTGACTATGCTGATTTTACAGATGGGGAAACTGAGGCCCAGGGGAGGTCAAGGAACTTCCCAAGGGCACAAAGCTACAAATCAGAAGATCCATCATGAGCCCCTCAGTTTGTGCCACAGCCGCCCCACCAGGCCCCCCATCTCTCTTTTGTCTTAGACTCTCCTGGGCTGCTCCTCTACCCCATCCCCATCCCTTTGCCCCTTTTTAAAGGGGTCACTTAGGGTCTTCTGCCAGAAACTCACTCTGTGATGCTGGGGCCTAGGGGCCTTAACACAAGATTTGGGTTTTAAAATGCATAAGATAGCTTTTTTAGTAAATGCAAAAATAAGGAAATGGCGCCAGGTGACATTTGAAAAGATGAATGAATGAGCAAACCACCTCCTGGCCTCCTAATGAACAGAAGAAACAAAATAGGCTCTGCCTGTGCCCAGCCCACACTAGGGGTTTGGCCCTTGAGAAACATCACCATTCCTTCAAAAGCACCAAACTCTGCCACATCAGGGTGCAGGAGGGGAAGAGGCCAGGAAGAAACATTTATAGGGCACCCAGTGTATGCACAGCCATCTCTTCTCGGCCTTAAATGGTGAGGAGGACACTGGCTACAGTGTTACCACTTTCCAGGTGGGGGATGACCAGTCAGGAGTAGAGTGTACCTGGAAGCCAGGACCCTGGACTCTCTAGCCCAGTGCTCTGGTGGCTACACTGTCACAGCTCTCACTGTTAGGAGACCTAGTTCCTGACCCATCGATTGACATTCTGATTTCCTCTGCACACCCTAGGAGTGTTGTCCAGAATGTAGTGACCCACCCAGAGGAAGGGGGCAGGTGACCTCAAGAGAAGGCCAGAGAGTGGACCAATGGGGTAGCCCCCCCATGCTGAGTAGCACTGTGCAGCCGTGTCCCAGGTCCTCCGGAGCCCCCCTCCCCAAAGAGGAAAGGAGCCAGCTTATGCCCCTGCCCACCCCCCAAATCTCCCAAGAAACCAAGGAGAAGCCTTAGGGACATTCCCTTGTCACTTGAAATTTGTTTGACCATCACTCAGTGGACAGGTTGAGCAGGCCCCTGAAAGGGAAAAAACAACCACAAATGGGGAGAGTGAGAAATCATTCATTTGTCATCAAAGGGAAGTGAAGTCTGTGAGGGAGGCAGCCCAGGAGGGCCCGGGCAGGGTGGGCAGGGTCAGTGGAAAGGTGAGATTAAACATGCAGCTGTGTGTCAGCCCCACCGCTGAGCACATCCAGAAGCAGGCAGAGGCCGGCAGGAGAGGAGGGCACACTGACCAGGAGGGGAGGGAGAGTGGAACCTGGAGCCGGGGCTGGCAGGAGGCAGAAGCACGGCCAGGGTTTAGGCCCAATGACCCTTTGGTGAACGCACAAAGCAGGTGACACGAAGCAGGTGACACAGCACCAAGCCTTCTGCTTGGGTGGGAGCGAGGGTCCTGCTGAGCCTTGAATTGTGTCCCACTAAAGGACCCATGGAAGCTCTCGTCCCTGTGCCTATGAGAGGGCCCTTCTAAGGCATCAGGGCCTTTGCAGATGTGCAAAAGTCAAGATGAGGTCAGTAAGGTGGGCCCTAATCCACGGTGACTGGTGTTCTAAGAAGAGGGAGATGTGGGCAGAGGACACTGTGTGACCACAGAGGCAGAGACGGGGGTGACGCAGCTGTGAGAAAAGGGCTGCTCATGATTGGCGGCCACCACCAGAAGCAAGGAAGACCCAGAGAGATTCTCCTCAGTCTCGGACAGAGCTGGGCCCTGCTGACATCCTGAGTTCAGACTTTGGGCCTCTAGAACCGGAGACAATAGATTTCTCCTGTTTGGAGCCAGCCAGCTTGTGGGACTACATCACGGCAGTCTCAGGAAACTAATTCAGGTCTCAAGAATGACTTCCAACCCTGACTTGATTTCTCCTACCTCTTTGAATCTAACTGCAATCTCTCCTGCTATTAGTGATGATACTACCCTGTTTCCCCGAAAATAAGACAGTGTCTTATTTTAAGGTGTGCTCCCAAAGATGCGCTAAGTCTTATTTTCAGGGGACGTCTTATGGTTCCTGTAAGTAGGTCTTATTTTCGGAGGATGTCTTATTTTCAGGGAAATGGGGTACTGTAGTTTCAGTAGTGTCACTCACCGCCTCTTCGGCCCTCCTAACAGAGTACAGGACTTGGTCTGATATTTCTTACTAAACCCATTCTATCAATGAGGAAACTGAGGGCTAGCTAGGAAGGGTCATCTTTAGCACACCTGTCAGTCCGCGAGTAGTAGAGTCTCAGACTTGGGCACCCAGGCCAGAGTCCATTCCTCTACTTCTCCCCTCCCCAGCGTGGTCTACTCCTCAAATCAGGTCCCATCTAGGAGAGCAGTGAGCAGATAAAGAGATAAGTCAGTGGTCCAACATCTGTCTTCACTGGAGCAGGGACTAGGGCTAAGCCCCCAGGGCCCCTCACTCCAGCCACAGATGCAGGTGCGGAGCTGTGGCTGCACGGCTTGCCCCCGTCTCTCCTGTGGTGCTCACATTGCAAACGTGCTGTCAGTCATCCAGCTCTGTCGGCTACTGCCCTGCCACGCTGTGGGGCACCACCCCCAATCCTGGCTAAGAGCCAGGGGTAACTTCAGAAGAGCTGTGAGGACAGCTCTGGCTAGGGACAGACAATAGACCCAAGGGGCTGCAGTACCCACAAAGGGTGGAGCCCCTGGGGTCTATAGGGCATGTGTGGAGAAGGCTGACTGCCAAGAGCTTTGTGTCCTTCCGAAACATGGAACGGTGCCAGGCCCCGGCTCTCCCTGCGGGCAGAGCAGATGCAGGGCACGGATAATCCCCAGGCTGCGGATGGCATCAGAAGGACCAAGGCCAGCTTTGGCAGCACACTTAGCACGTGGGGCACCTCGCTGGCTGCTCCCCCCCACCCCCTCTCTGCATCCTCACCTCCATCCCCATTTCACAGATGAGGACACTGAACCTACAGAGAGCCCAGGTCACCTGCCCACTCCTTCCCTCTGCCGCTCCCTGGCTTGCATTTCTAAAGGCATATTTACCTTCCCGATCTCATCTGCTTTTGTTTGGTTTGATATGAAAATGAGTTTGCCCAGAATGCACAGCGGCAGAAGGCAGCGGGCGTGGGCGGAGCCGTGCTGAGTGGCAGGAGGGAGCAGACAGAGTTAAAAGCAGTCTGTCACTAAAGGAGACCCGCCCCCGAGATGTGTGAGATACCGCCAGCATGGGACCCTAGGCAGTGGGGCTCTTGCTTTGGGGGAACCACATGGGCGTGAATGCAAGTCCCGGCCTGTTTGCACCTGCGCACCCTCAGGACGGCACCACATCTCTTTGAGCTCACTTCTTTTGCCGATAAACGGTGACAACTGCGCCCGTTTCACAGGGTTGTCGAGACGAGGATTAAATAAAGCAGTGTCTGGGAAGCATGTGTTGCAAACTGCCAAGTGTCATGCAATACTGAGGGTGTATTTTTGGATTCTCGGCTCCCAGGGGCCTCGAAAGTGCCCAGGACTGGCCAACCCCATCCCAGTGGAGGAAGTGAGCTGGCCCCATGTCCCCACAGGGGGCCTGTGCCTCTCTGTCTGGCAGGGCCCATCCTCGTGCTGCCCACCCCTGCCTGGCACCTTCCAAGGCAGCTTCCCAGGGACCGGGCACAGCTGGCAGGTTGAAGGTTGAGGCTGGGACTCACCTGGTCATAGCAGGGGCAGCTCCTGGAAATATGGCTGCTCCATGGCCGGGGGGGGGGGATGCAAGAGAGGGCAGGGGTCTGCCCATCAGAACTCCCCTGGGACAGCCCTGGCTTGGTGAAACAGCTCAGTGGGAAAGAAGGAAAGCCCACAGAGCCTGGGCCTCTAGCTGGGGCAGGTGCAGTGAGGGACCCTCAGTGACCAGTGCCCTGCTGGGCAGGCTGGACGACTATCCCCTCTGTGAGGGTGGGTGGGGGCAGGGCAGGCTTATGAGGCAGCAGAGGACTGTTAGCCCCGGGGAAGGCCAACCATGGAGGGGCTGGTGCTGGAAGATCTGGGACTTCTGGCCTCTGGCAGTGCCAGGTGGGGCCTCAGATCACTTGGTCTCTTTCTCGGGGCCTGCAAGGGACCTGAGGCTCACATAATTTGGTAGCCTTCTTTCAGAACACAAAATATAAGATATAAAATTAGGCATAAAAGTTCCCAAATGGGGTGACGCCTGTGGCTCAACGGAGTGGGGCACCAGTCCCATGTGCTGGAGGTGGTGTGTTCAAACCTAGCCCCCAGCCCTGGCCAAAAACTGCAAAAAAAAAAAAAAAAAGTCCCCAAATGGCCACAGAGGTGAGGTGCCCTGAAGCCTGTGGGACACCCTGGAGATGACTGCAGTCTCACAGATGGTCAGAACGTATTAGGAAACACACTCCCTCTGCACGCCCAGAGTGCGCAGGTCTGGGATGCGATTGGTGTGAGTCCCAGGAGGAGAGTCAGGTCATGGGCTCTGGGGCCGTGCTCCCTCTGCAGTACAGACAGGCGTCTCCCCCACTCCCTGCAAGGCTCAGCTTCCTCTTTTATAAAGGGGGGAAGGGGACAGAGGAGCCTATAGATCCTCCCAGCTGTCACTCCTTCTGGGCTTCTGCAATTCTAGGAATAGGGATGAGTAACCTGTGGGCTTCAACTTCCTAAGGACACTGGAAGCTTCCTGCCCTTTGTCCAGGACTCCAGGACTCCAGAGGGACCAGGGAGGGCAGAAGGAGGACAAGGTAGTATGGGATGGGGTGTCTCCCTGGGGCTGAGGCAGTGACAGTGCCTGGATACCTAAGCCACCCACCTCTCCTGGGAAAAGATTCTATATTCTGAGAACAGGATGGTGCACAGCCATCACCCACCCCCTCACCTCCTACCCCCATAGAACCAGAGTTCATTTAAGCAGCAATCAGCCCAGCCCGCCTCCTGCTTCCTCCTTCCACTAGACAGAGAATCACTGCAGAGGAAAATACCAGGTTCCCCAAACTCTTCCTACAATCAACTCTGGAGTTATAATCACAGGAGGTGATGTGGGTGGGGAGTGCACCTAAATGCAGGGGTGGCCGTGATTCTGAGCCCAGGAAAAGCCTTTGGCCTAAGACAGAGCACTCTGGGTGCAAAGCCAGGTCTGTCCTCCAGGAAGCCCAGGGCGTAGTGGGAGAGGCAGCCTCCATCCCCCTGGGTGATGTCACTCAGCAAGCAAGGACAGAGAACCTTCTGGGTGAGGACACTGTGCCAGGCAGACCCGTTCCATGGGAGGAGGCAGACACTTAATGATGCCCAAGTGATGCTCAAAGCTGCAGGCAGAGGGACACCTGGGGGACACTGGGAAAGCTCCCCAGAGGAAGTCACACTTCAGAGTGGTCTTCAAGGTGAGTGGAGAGAAGCAGAGAAATGAGTATGGCATGTTTGGGAAACAGGAGGTAGTTTCACGTGGCCAAAGAAGGTCAGGGTACCTAGAAGCAAGGAGACGCTGCAGCTTTATCCCACAGTGATGGTCACTGCCCTTCCTGAGAGGGTTTTTACCTGCTGGACTCCTTTAAACTATCATGACAGACTATGAAGCCTGCCTGGCCCCTCATCCCGAGGTTGCAACTTTGGTAACTTCCTCCAGGAAGTCTTCCTTGACTGCCCCATGGACAGGCTGGGGCCTTCACATGTGTCCTTATAGTCCCCCTATGCCTAGCACCATCACTGCCATTCCCTTGCTTGTCACCCCCACCATGAGGACAGGGATGTTCCAGGCTTGTTAATCACTGTGTCACTGCAATAGGATCTGGCATGTAGCAGCTACTTCAATTTATGGAATGGAGAGACAGATAGATGGATGGATGACAGGAAGGAAGAAGGAGCCGTGGGTGGATGGGTAGAAGGACAGATACACATGTCTGCATGCATGGACTGGCAGGGGGAGGGAAGAGTGGGTGAACGGACGGCTGGATGAAGCTCACCTCTACTGGACTCACTCAAAGCCATCCTGCGTCTTCCCCAGCCCCCAGCCTGCCGCCCCCCTACTCCCACTGTATGTAGGTCGGTCCCAGCAGCAGGAGGGGAACCCTGCAGAGAGCTGATTGTGTCACCAGCTCAGGGAGACTTTCCTTCTTAATTAATTAATGTATGTACATGAGAGCTGCTTGAGGGACCATGGTGGGGATAGGTTAGGGGTGGGGGAAGGGAGAAGGACTGCACTTGAGTTACCCATGTCTTCTTGCAAGCTGGAAGGGACCAGAAAGAGGAGAACCCCCACCCCCACCCCTCCCCCGCCTAGGCTGATTACAGACAGCATGCAGGGAGGAGGTTCAGGACCGCACTGCCATTTCCAGCTGCTCCCCTAACCTGATCAATGCCAATTAACTTAAGACCCCACTGGGCTGGATGGTGCAACCACCAGGGGCTCCCTGAGGGGTGTCCCTGCTGCTGCAGAGGCTGCCCCAGGTCTGCCCAGCAGACTCGTCTGTCCGGTAAGGTTCTGGTGGTGTTCTTCTGCTGACCTCCAGGTATGCCTGGGGGCAAGACCCTTCTTCTGTGCCTGTGCTGAGCCCCTGTAGCCCCCAGGCTGCCCCCATCCCTCCCAGGGAGCTGGAGCTTTCTTAAGAACATACGAAGAGGTGAGAAGAGCTGCCCACAGGTGAACAGGAAGGGACTGAGGGGACAGCCCTGGGTGGGTAGAGGGTCTCTAAGAGGGCTGGGGTTACGTTTCTTCTCTGCAGCTCAGGATCCGGGAGGTGGTGGGTCCTGCAGGAGCCTGGCTGTAGATGGGGGAGGCTGATGGGACCCAGGACTAAGAGGAGGTCAATCCCACCACCAACTCAGGTGATGGGGATGGGGGAGAGGCTGGGGAGAGTGATGGCCAAAGGGGCTTTACAGGAAAGGTGGGGAGACAAGCCTTGCAACTTTGGGAACTGAGAGAGGGGATGGGAGGGAAGCCTGGGCCAGCCCAGCTGCCCCCTCCTCCCTTCTCCCCTCCCCAGGCTGTGGCAGGGGCAGGCTGAGGCAGAGTCCAGACCTACCCTCCCTCTCATGCAGGAGAGGAGGAAGGAATCAATTAATTCATTAGGCTGACATGTCTGAGAACATGGCTCCTGGGACTCGATGGACCTGGCGGCCAATGGTGGTTTAATGGGCACTTTCTCTCTGAAATGGCATTTGGACCAGCTGCTTCTTCCACAGCATGGGACGTGCTTAAAGATGTGAGGACCACAGGCAGGGCTGCTGCCTGAGGCAGGCGGGGCAGAGAAAGCCAGAGAATGGTAGGAGGCCCTTGGCCAGGGAAGGGCCCCTCCCAGTTGCTGTGGAGGCCATGCTGCCTCTGCTCCCAGCTGCCCCGGGACAGGACACTTGGATAAGGCCCCTCTAGGGCTGTAGGTGCAACAGTGCTGGCGGTTTGGTGGGGAGACCTTACTGCCTATCTCTGAGGCACAGGGCCCTTGTAGGTTCACAGAAGGTGTCTCCATAAGGTGTCCCATAAGTCCCTTTCAGTCTGACATGATTGGATCTGTGATCTGGTGGGAAATTTACATTTCAGAATCTACAGGCTTTTTTCAAATGCCCAACCATGAGGTTCAGGGTCCTGAGAACCTGGCAGCTCACAGGGTACAGGATGGCTTTGTTGGCACAGCTTGTTGGTGGCAGAGTTGAGATGTAAACCCAGACTCAGCAGGTCCTACAGGCCACACTCTCAGCCACTCCTCTGTGCTGTCCTACCAGGACCGTGGGGAAGCTGGACCTGGCTCCAGAGCCAGGCATAGGCTCCATGTGCCTGCCTCCTCCCTCACACATGTTCTTAGAGGTGGGCCCGCTGGTCCCAGCCTGCCCTGCCTAGGGGATCTGGCCTGCCTTCAGCTTAGTCTCCTCTTTTGGACACAGCTGCCTAGTGACTTGGTTGGCACCTCACACAGTGTCCACTCCCCTCCCTAGGAGCTTGGACAGGCTGTGGGCTTTGGGCTTAGATGGGCAGCAGGCTCTGAAGCTAGACCAGCCCCTCCACCTCCCTGTGCTGCTGGCAACCTCAGCTCAGACTGGGCAGGACTGCAGCCGGGGTGGCAGCTGAAGGAGGCCGATGGCTATGGAGAAAGCAGGAGTGGGCAAGTCCTGTTCCCAGCCCCTAGCAGACCTGCCTGTGCCATCCCAAACAGGGCAGTTGCCACAAAGCCATCTCCCTAGTCTCCCTCTTGGTCAGAAGGGACTGAGTAGGAAAGAACAGTTCAGAATGCCAGGGACTATGTTGGGTGCTTTTTGCATTTTGATTTTGTTTAATAAGATCAGCTGAAGTGTTATTAATCATCCTTTTTAAAGATTGAAGAAACTGAGGTTGAGACAGGTTAAGCCACATGCCTAATGCCACAGGCTACAAAGTGGCAGTGTGATGTCATTTACTCCTGGAATGTGTGCCCTTGCTGCTGTCCCAGAGCTTGGAGAATTCTGGTGATGTGTGTGCTGAGGGAGAGAGGACCCTGCCACCTGGCTGGCTGGCAGTGTGACCTGTGCCTCCAGATACCCTCTCCTCCATGTCCCTGTGAGCATCAAATCCTGCTCCCTGCTCCTCTCCTCCTCCTCCTCCCTGCAGCACCCTGGGCACAGGGTGATTGTTCCTCCTGGAACATGTGGCAAATAATCCTGATCCCATTTACAGGACAGAGAAGTGGATGCCAAGGCCCGACTGGCACATAAGCCAAGAGTTCTGGGCTCTCCCTGCAGACTGAACTTGCTAGGGCTCCCATTGGCCTAGCACTTGATCTTAGACATCAGCATGGTCTGCTCCTAGGAGGCCCTAGAAAGGATGTGACCTTGGACACTGCCCAGTCCTTGGACATGGTCCAGGGGAACTGGAGTGGGAGAAGCTCAGGCCTCCCTCTCATCAACCAAAGGTTCAGCCTCTATGTGACCTATGTACTTAAGCCTGCTGTTGTTCCAAGGATGGCACCTGGACATGGCTTCTCTGGGACCTAGCCAGCCTCCTGTTGGCCCCAGTTACACGCTCAGATTCCCTAAGACATGTCATCTCTGCCAGCAGCTGAAGCCATCAGGTTTTTCTTTCTCTCAGTACCACATTGAGTGTCAATGACAGCCCTGGCTGCCTCCTGAAGAGGCTCATCAAGGACTCCTGTGCCCACAACGCCATCAGCCTTCTTGTTGTTTGCCAAGGAACTGGGTGCCAGCAGCCCCCACCCTGGCCCTGTTGCTGGCTGATAAAGGAATGATTTTCCTGCCAAAGGAAAAAAACCCTGCAAGCAGCAGTCTTCACTTGTAAGGAAGCTCTCAGGTTCACAGAAGATGCCAGAGTGTGGAGCGGGGAGGGGCAAAGGAGAGAGGAGTGGGAAGAGAGGAGGGGCTGCCTCCTCCTGGCAGCCCTCCTGGACTGCTGCAGAGCAGCTGGCCAGCCAGCTGAAGCTGCTCCTGTTGAAGAAAGCTTCCCACGACTTCCTCCTTCCTCAGGGCTCTGTGGATGCTCTTTGCCCTTTAGCTTATACGTGATTAACTAATTTTTCGTTAAGTGATTAGATCCCTCATTCATTCAACCCAAAACCATTCATTGAGTGCTTGGCATCATAAACAAAGATCTACCCTCTGCCCTTGAGTTACTCATGGAGCAGGGGAAGAGAGAGAGCGCTGTAGGGCAAGGATGAGGGGCTAATCCAGCCTGGAGAGGTCAGAGAAGGCTTCCTGAAGGACTGGGTGACTAAGTCCTAAAGGATGGATGGGAGTCAAGCAGCAGAGGTGAGGGGTAAGCTCTAGGTGGAGGGGGGCCAAAGGGAACATGGCAGGTCCCACATGTGGGAGATGGGGGAGCGGGCAGAGATGAGCAGCGGGAGGGAAGGTGTGAGAGGGCTGTAGCAGACAGTAATCAGATTCTGCACCAGAAAGATCACCTCTGGCTTCAACTTGGAGTCTGGAGGTGGAAGGCCAGGTAGGGCAGGCTGTGATCTGGTTGAGGAGTGGTGCTGACCAGAATCAGAATAAGACAGTGGGTGGGGTCAGTGGGGGTGGAGAGAGGTGAACCAAACACCCTGATGCTCACCCTCCACTGCTCTGCCCGTGCCCTGGCGGGACTGAGCTCTGTTTCTTGGGCTTCTGAGTGCTCTTTCATGGTCTGGTGCTCCTGGCTATTTTCAGATCAGGGTGAGCCAGCTACTTGGAAATGAGCTTGGTGGAGTTCTGACCCTGACAGGGCAGGGTCCAGGGTGATAGCAGACTAAGGGGGCAGGAGCCATTGGCTGCCCCTGGCCTCTGAGTCACTCTGCTCCAGAATTGATGGCTCTGAAATCTTTTCTGCCAGATGCCGCATCCCTGGAAAGGACCCTAACCTGTAACCTTTCGCCCTTCTGGGAAATAGCTCAATTATTGGGCAAATGAGGAGCTGTCCCACAGTGGCTCACCTGGAATCAGAGGATTAGAAAGGGCTGGATGTGAGCACATTGTGGGTGAGTGGGTGTGGGGGGGGGAAATGCGGAAACCCTGGCAGGTGGGGAAGTGAGAAGCCACAGAGCTAAATATCCTCTCCCACCCCAGCCTGCCCGGTCACCTCCTGCCAGGCATGTCCCTTCTTCAAAGCAGAAATTCCATGGTAGATTAGCACAGAAGGCATTTGCTACAGGGTACCGGCTGCAGGTGAAGGAAAGCTGAGAAGCCCAGTGAGGCACAGAGTGGTAACTCAGGGAGCAGCAACACAGAAAGCCCATCTGCCACCCTTAGGCTGGAGGGAGCCAGGGAGGGATTGGGGTTGTGGAGCCCAGGGCCGGTCACCCATCCCCTGGGAGCTGGAGCCATGGTCAAGCCACCACTCTAAGGAAGCTGGGGAGGCCAGAAGAGAAGGGAGAACCCTGGCTCTTCTCTTGTTCCCATCCCCCACCCACCCCCACCCCCCAATCTCCTGCCAGTGCCTCTGACCAAACCCATCCTGGAACCAGCTGACCCCAGAGCCTGGCAACCAGAAGACAACCACCTGCGATTAGGACAGAACAGAAGAAGGACAGGGAAAGGATCTTGGCGGGGGTCACAGCCCAGGAGGGGCACAGTGGGTCACGATGGTAGTCTTAAGCCACAAGGCATGCCTGCCGGGGGCTCGGGGCTCACCCTGCTTTCCTTCCTGTCCAGTGCCAAGTGTTCGGCCAGCACTGCCAGGCGGTGGCATCTGGCTTCTAACCAGCTCCTGGTGCCATAGTAATGAATGCCCAGAAGCTCCCGGCCCAGCCCAATTCATCAAGTTCCCAGTGGCAGGTGGCACAGCCAGAGACCTTGCCCACCAGGAGCTTAATCCCCCAGACAAAGGATGGACTCATAAAGCACTGGGAGCTGCCGATTGCCTGAGCCAGCCTAGGAGCCTTGCAGCTCCTGCCAGAAAGGGAGGGCACAGCCGATGCTGGTGGTTTTCTCTTCCCTCCTATCATTTCATGTGCGCAGGGGGCTGGAAAGGAAGCCTAGAGCTCATCTAGGCCATTGTCCTGCCTCAGTCCCTACCTAACACATCCCAAGCCAAGCAGACACTAATGCAGCCCCTCTTTTTTCCTTATCTCCTTGCATGAATTAACAGCTTCCACTGGATGAAACAGTCAGCAGGGCAGCCATGGGCCCTGCCCTCATGCTGCTTATACACAAAGGGCCTCCAGCACCTTCCTCCTCTGTCCCCACAGGGCAGGGAGACCTTCAGAAGGTCTGCACACACACACCCCTGCCCCCCCCCACCCCCACCCCACCCCCCGCCTCATATGCTGTTGCTTTCCAAACTCTCAGCTTTCTAGAGGAAGCCAAGACCCATATATCCAGGAGACCCAACTCCAGGTTAGAGAGGAGGACGGAGAGGGGGAGGGCATTGGATTCAGAGGGCTGTGATTGGCTGCCACCAGGCTGACAGATGAGTGAAGGGACCAACCAAGACACTTGGGCAGCCTGAGTGGCAAGCAACCTAGAGCCGGGCAGATGCTGCTGCGGTCCCCAGGGCTGCCCTCCACCCTTTGGCCAGCTTCTTCCCTCCCTGTCTGGAGCCCAACTCTAAATCTCTTTGACATAAAATATTGTCAGAGAGCCGCAGCACAGAGAGATTAAAAAACAATAAAGAGAGCGAAACCCTCGTCTATAATTACCAGCCTCTAGCCGGCAGCAGCAGAAATGCACTAAAATTTTAATAGGAACCACTGCATTTAATTTAACGACACATTTTTTCAATTACCAGAATAATTGTTTTATTCATAAAATGAGTTTCAATAAAGAGGGTAATTTTCCTTTGTTTTTATTATTCATTTGTGCAACATATTTGAGATAGAATTCCCTCATGTTAAGGCAGCTTGGCAAGGACTCATGACATCTGTGGCATAGGTTGAAATCGGAGGGGGTGCAGGGGACCTAGGAGAAGGTGGACGTCCACATGGCCAGGTGACAGCCGGGTGGTAGAGGCACAGGCCTGAGTGTGCTAAGTAGAGCATCAAGCCTCTGTCCCCTGGAAAGTCTTGCAAAGTGCCTTGTACTTCACTTCCCATATTCATCCAGCCTCTCATGCTCACATCGTCCACTCACACTTGCTGAGCTCCCCGTGGCCAAGGGAGATTAGAAATGCACTGATGGAGGGAAGCAGGAGCCCAGATCCTCCCAAAACATCATCCTGCTAAACTGTAACACAGTCAGAGGCCAGGACCACTTGGAGGAATAAAGAGAGGCAGGCAGGCACCACCTGCCAAGAAGGCAGCCTGTTGCTAGAGAATTGGGAGCAGATTGCACTTAGGGACCCGGGGCTTCTCTCTCCCCAATATCTGATCAGATCCTGGTCGTGACCAATATCTATTGGGTGCCGACCAGGTGCTACCTAGATTAGCTTCTCAGCACCCAAGAAGTAGGCACTAGCACTACACTCTAGGTAGGAGAACCGAGGTGTGAACAGGTGAAGTAGGACTGGCAGGACATGGGAGAGCAGGATTAGAACCCTGCTCTAAGCCAGGCTGAATGCAGTGCCTGCAGATGATGAAGCTACTACCATGCCATGGGGCCTGGCGTGGGCTGCCTCTCCAATGGAGTTCCCTTACCAACTTTGACTTTGAACCAACTCACTTGCACTGCCCGCCCTGGCTTCGTTTACACTGCACTCTAAGCTCTCTTCTTGGCAAGCTCTCAACTCAAGAGCTCTCACCCGGAGCCTCTGGCTGGTACTTAGAGAAAGCTGGACTGTCTAGAGAGGAGCCAGAAAGGAGACGTTTGGGCCCATCTGGGTTCCGGGAGCATCCTAATCCGGGCCCTGTGGGATTGGCTGCAGCCCCCAGGTCAGGGCAGATGGCTGTGGCTTCTCTGGGTGGATGGATGCTAATAAAGAGGGGGCTCAGTGGCACGGAAATACCCTCTGGGGTGTGTGTTTATGCTGAACCCCATTAGAGCCAGATGAGAAGGGGCAGGACAGATCATAGTGGGCCAAGGGTTGGAACCTGAGGCTACCTCCATTAGGGAAGTTGATGTTGATGACAATTCTCACTGTCAAGGGCTTTACTCACACCCATTAGAGTCCTCATTGTGACCCTGGAAAGTAGGTATTATTATACCTTTGGTAATGATGAGGAAACTGAGGCCTTGAGACAGGTGGTTCTCAACCTTCCTAATGCTGCAATGTATTTTCATTGTTAAAAAGGGGTTGCGACCCACAGGTTGAGAACTATTGCCTTAAGAGATCAAACCAGCCTTGCTCAAAGCCATTAAGCCAGTAAGCAGCCTGGCGGGGAGTCACCCCAAGCCTTGCTAGTGTTTCCTTGTGAGCTGCCCTCTGGAAAACCCAGATGGCACATAGTTGGACAGGATGGGACAGAGACGTCTGAGGCTCAGGGTCACCACGGAGCTACTGTACCAGCCACATCATGCATCCCACCTGAGATCTCCCGCCGCAGGCCTGTAAACTCCCCACCCCTCAGCCCCCCAGGAGAACAGCCCTGCCCTCTGCCCCATTATAGCACAGCCTCTGCCTAGAGACAGGACTCATCCCCTTTCTGAAGAGTTGCAGGTGGAGGGGCAAGTCCAGCTCTGGCCTGAGCCTTTGTTTCCTATGAGCCTCTCTGGGAGTTCCCAGTGCTGAGAGGAGAAGGGATGCAGAGGCGGTGGGCTTCCTCTGAGAACACCTCTTTGAAGGAGGACATTTGGTAGCCCCAACACATCCTCCCTTACCCTTGCTCCTCACTGGGGAGGAGGCCACTGCTTGCTAGCCCTGGAGCAGACCCACTGCCCTCATCAACTCATGGCCTCTGGCCCCTTTCAGGTCTTCTGCTCCTTCCAGGAATCCCCCCACCTCCCCCACCGTGACACCCTGGGCCTCTTAAGGGCACAAGTTGTCCTTCCCTTTGGAAGCCCCATGCTTTCCACAATTTAGGCATAAGGGCCCAGCACCTGCATGAAGTGAGACAATTTCCACATTGTGAGAGGTGGTTCTCACAAATGAGGTTCCCTCAAAATTCATATATTGAAGTTCTAAGCCATGGTACCTCAAATATTTGGAGATAGGACCATTCAAGAGACAATTAAGGTTAAATGAAGCCACTGGGGTAAGCCCTAATTCAGTATGACTGGTGTACTTTAGTTTTTTTTTTTTTTTTGTAGAGACAGAGTCTCACTTTATGGCCCTCGGTAGAGTGCCGTGGCCTCACACAGCTCACAGCAACCTCCAACTCCTGGGCTTAAGCGATTCTCTTGCCTCAGCCTCCCGAGTAGCTGGGACTACAGGCGCCCGCCACAACGCCCGGCTAATGACTGGTGTCCTATACAAAGAAGAGATGAGGACACACATAGAGAGACCATGTGAAGACACAGGGAGAAGACGGCCAATAGCAGGCCAAGGACAGATCCTTCTCTCCAGGTCCTCAGAAGAAAACAACCCCAATAGCACCTTTGCTCTGGACGTCCACTCTCCAGAACTGTGGGAAAGTAAGATTGTCACTTAAGCCACCCAGTCTGGTATTCGTTACAGCAGCTCCACTAAACGAGGACTCACGCTTTTGTACATACCTCTTCCCTTCCTTGGAGCTTTCCTTCTGCTTCTCTGCAAGTGTAAGTTCTATGCATCACGCTGTGGCTCACAGCCCACCTTCTCCAGGAAGCCTGCTCTAATTAAACCCACTCTTTTCTCCTGTAACTCTTTGGAGCTCTCAGGTGTCCTGCTTGTAGGATATTGATTTACACGTATTCACGGGTTGTTCTGTAAATGTTACTGAGTCAATCGAGTGTGGGTTTTGTTACAGGATCAAAACTGTGAGCTTTCTACTGCCAAGGTCTGTGTCTCTTCTGTCCTCAGGAGCCCTCTAGGTGCTTTGAGTACAAGACAGCTTGGTGTCTGGAGTGGCTGGGGACCTGGCTGGGGACCAGGCTGGGCAGAAGGAGGAATGGGTCCTGGTTTGGTCCTTTGACAGCACCGATATCCGCCCCCATGCCTGGGTGACCCTAGCCTAGAGCATGTATTATCTAGCTGTGTGGCCAGCCCTAAGCTAGAGGCTGCACTCAGTCTTGTTCCCAAGAAGATTCAAGTTGAGCAGAGATCACAGAGGCCAGAGAAAGTAGAAAGAGTAACACAGCCACCATCTGTATAGATGGGCCAGAGAGGGCCTTATGGAGGACATGAGTCTCGGCCTGGTCTTGAAAGGAGGCAGGACTTGATTGGTTGAGGTAGGAGGGAGCTTATTGTGAGTGGGGAGAGCAGCTTGTGCAGAGGTGTGACATGTAAATGAATGTCTGGCTGGACTAGCCTGGAGGAGGTGTGCCTTGAGAGTGGTACGCTGGTCCCTGGACCCCATGGGTTTGTCCCCTTCTCTGTGTACTGAGGGTGCTACTGAGGACCAGGAAGGCAAGGGGCTTACCCAGCATTGCTCATTGTGTCCAGGCTTCTGGGAACATGGAGGTCACTATTCCGTCCCTCTCATCAGACAACCCTGGCTGGGCTAGTGCAAATCTCCCATCGTCTCCCTCTCTGCCTCAAAGTCCCCAAGCTCATCTGGGGAGGGCAAGGAAGGGCCCAGGTGGGGGCAGAGGAGGAGGAGGGGGGGCTGCCAGGCACCAAGATCACATAAGCAGCAGATGTCGGTGGATTAGCAGCTCTGCTTCCCAAAGCTGCCCGAGCCACTTAATATTCAGCAGACAGGATCGCTTCCCTTTCATAAAAAGCAAACATGGAATTGAAATCTGCAGACTCCAAACACCTGGGGAGCTTTGGAGTCTCCAAGCCTCGGACCTCAGGAAAGGGGTCCCAGCAATGAGACAAAGGGACAAGAGGGATGCAGGAATCCTTGCTAGTCAGAAACAGTGGATGGTCCCTGCCAGGAGGGAGGCTGTGGGTGCGCAGAGGGGCCTGGGCCTCTAGGCTCCAGGGACAGGCCCAGGGATTTGGGAGACACAGGGGCACTGTCCATGTGGCTTGTGCTAGACAATTGGCAAAGTGAGGCCCCTTTTAGAAGTCACTGCCAGGAAATGATACACGAAAGGATCATTCCTCTCCCTCTTAATGACCCCAGACACCGGGATGGAGGCACCGCTGCTGAGGCACATCAGCAAGATGGGAAGCTGCAGTTTCTTCCAAATAAACAGATCAACAGAGCAAAACAGCAAACAGCTTTAGTTAAACAGGAATAATTCCAAGAAGTCAGTGAGATTTTACCTTATGGATTTGTTGGCTGTTTTAAAAATAAATAAATAAAGGAAGATGATTTTCTTGGATTAGACAGAGCTCACCTTATCCATACGGGAAAGAAACAACTCCTGGTGTCAAGTGTGGCTGGGCAGCCTGCACAGGTGATGCCCCTTGGACATGAAGCTGTTTGTGGTCAGGCATTTATAGACCGTGAGTCACTTTTAGTAGACACATTCATGTTTGACCTACACACAACTCTTTCTTTAAGCACATATTTTAGGAAAAATATTTGCTGAATGCCTGTGGAGCTGTTGTTGTATTGTTGCCATTTTTGTTTCCTCCTGGAAGCTGTCCCCAGTTTGGAAGGAATTTAGTAAGGGGCACTAACTCAGCTTGCCCGGGTGGAAGGTGAGGATGGATGCTCTCAGCACCAATTCTGGAGGCAGACTACCCAGGTTCAAATGTGAGCTTTGCCTTCTGTTGCCTTCGAGACTTTGGGGGATTTTAGAGCCCTAGTTTCCTCATCTGTAAAAGGGGGGGGGTGATGATTAGAATAAAAACTCCCTCACAGGGGAGGCCTGGTGAGGCCTATATGGGTTAGAACTCATGGGGAATTTAGCACCAGATTTGTAGCCTGAGGCTATGGCTAGTGTTGAAATTGGAACCAAATGTCAATAAATTTCATTCTTACAAGTTAGAAACAGCCTGTTAAACAGGAAGCGCAGACACTGGCATTGATCTGCTGTGGCTTGAATTCTTCAGGATATTCTGGCTGTGTGAAATCAAGCAAGTCACTTAACTTCCGTGAGCTTCAGCTTCCTTATCTGTGAGATGGGAATAATGATAATACATTCCCCATAAGAGTGAAGTCCTAAGTGACTGAATAACAAATGCCGCTGGCCCTGCTGAAGGAGGCCCCACCCAGCCAAGGCTTAGGTCAAAGGCCTTGTAAGAGCCTCTGGACCTTGAAAGAATGTTTTATTATATTTCCTTCTCCCCTCCTTCTCGCCCTTCTTCCTCATCCTCCTTCTCTTTTTCTCCCCCCTTCCTCCTCCTCTCTCTCTCTCCCATCCTTTCTGTCCTTTCTTTCTGTCTGGGAGCTCTTCTTTCAATAGAGGGTGCAGACTGTCTGAGCTTTGAGACTCCAAAGCTTCAAAGTCCTGCCATTTTAACTTCCTTTCCCATTAAGAGTTCCTTGAACTCCGTGAGTCCCAATTTCCTGCCCTCAGGAAGACCTGCCTGCCGCCTCTCCCACGTGGTGATATGATGGGAAACTCTGCCACCCGGCAGCAGAAATTGGCAGCTGGTGGCATCGACCTGGCTTCTCTCTCACATCTCCACCCGGGGCTCCCTTTTGAGGACGCCTCCTCTCCCTGTTTCCCTGCCCATCCCCGACACCATGAGGCTGGGAGCCTCAGGGGTGTTAGCAGCTCCAGCTCCATGTCTGGGAGTGAGGCACCTTCCACTGAAGCAGCAGGGATGCAGGCCAGCTGTCAAGGGGGACCCCCAAAGTTCCACCCATAACTGACAGGGAGGCAAGACTTTCATCCCACAGCCTCACTGCACAAACGCTGGGGAAGCCAGCAAATCTGAGACTCTGGATGAGATTAGCTCTGCATAGGGCTCATGCAGAGTGCTTCCATTGATAACAATACTTCCAGAATGCTTCCATTAACAATGACTATGCCTAGGCAGAGACAGAAAAGAACTTATTCTGAAGCTAACTTCAGTTGGAAGGAAGGGAGGAAGGGAAAGCAGGGGAAAAGGAAGGAACAGAATAATGATGGAACACGTTTGCATGGCACTTTAAAAATGTCCAAGTACTATTATATCATCCAGGTTGCGAAGTTCACTGCTCAGGCATTATTATCCCATTAGACAGATAAAGAAACTGAGGCCCAAAGAGGAGGAAAGCCTTTCCCACCCCACATGTTGAGTCAGTGGCCAGGTTAGCAGAATTTGGGATGACCACAATCCCTAGGGGCAAGCTGCCGTTGGGTCTCAGCCCTCTCCCCCACCCCCCCCCAATGCGTGTTTCTTGCCTTAATCCTGGAGCCTCAGAGTTAAGAGATGTTCCCACCCACCGCAGCGCCAGGCCTGGCTCTGCAGCCTGGCTCCCAGGATGAGATCTCATTTCAAAAAGTGAAAAATCAGCTACAAAGCAAAGTGCAACAGGAAAACACCTGTGGGAAGGGAAGAGCACAGCCCCCCTCCCCTCCTCTCCCTTCTCTGTAGGGAGAAAGAGAACACTCAAGGATGCTTTCAGACAGAATCCCCACCCACACCAGGACCTGCAGGCAACAGCCAGGCCCTGAAAGTATTAATATTTGTCCCAATGCAGAGGGCAGAGTGACCCCAGGAAGGAGACAGCATGGCCGCCAGGTTCACGCTTTTACTGCCTGGCTCTGGGGAAGTTATGCAACCTCTCTGAGCCTTGGTAGAGGTGATAGTAACACATCCATCACAGAGTGCCAACGAGGATTAAATGGGATAATGTATGCAACACAGTTGGCAAGGAGCAAGGAGCTAAAAAATGGAATATATGATATGATATAATATACAATATCATAATTACACTATAATGTGTATATTTCTTTTTGTGGGCTCTTGAGAAAAAGAACTTTCTGCTGACATGGAGGGATGAGAGGAGTGGTTGGGGAGGACCCCGAGATGAGACCAGGAAGCCCTGAACAGTACGCGGGGGTGGGAGGGGGCAGGCACGCTGCCCTCTGGCCCGCCCCTCCCTGGCCTGCTACTGCACTTAGTACGGCTGCTCTCCAGCTTCTAGAGGCCGCCCCACAGCCTGAACAGGACACTGCAGGGAGGGGTGGCCCCTCCCCCTTTAATTCTTCCCTTCCCTCCTGTCCTGCCAGAGACAAGTGCCCCTAACACCAGTGCTCCAGAGTCAATGCCACAAAAACCTTGCCAAGATGGGACACAAGAGAGGGGACTCTTATCACCGGCCTCATAACTGAGCACTGGCAGCAGCCAGTTGTCATGGCCTCTTACTAAGCATTTCTTCTTCATCTTCAGGTCCGTGGGGTCAGTGGTGATTAATATGGGGTGGGACAGCATGGAGGGTTCATGGGGGGACGGGGTCCTCTGGGCTGTCACACCCTGCAAAGCAGGTCTGTGTCCTTGGTCCTGCCTTGACAGGTCTTTGGGCTGTCACACCCTGCAAAGCAGGTCTGTGTCCTTGGTCCTGCCATGACAGGTAGTGTAACACAGAGGACAGGGCACAGCCCTGGACACACACAGAGCCGGGTTTGAGTCCAGCCTCAGTTTCCTCATTGGTAGGATGCGTCACTGTTAGTGCCCCTACCAGAAAGCACAAGAATGACCTACAGACAGGGTGTCATTAAAATATTTAATAGCCAAAGTATCTTAAGAATGGAAGAAAAAGTATCCAATGTACTCAGCTCTACTATGAAACCAAATATAAGTGCTCATACCTCCTTATGAAAGCTATAACCCAATTATAGCCCAAGATGAAAGGGAAAGAGGAGGGGGAGGGGAAAGGTGGGGGGAAGGATGGGTGGAGGGAGGGTAATTGGTCGGACCACACTTATGGTGCATTTTGCAAGAGAACATGTCAAATCTACTAAGTGTAGAGTATAAATGTCTTAACACAATAATTAAGAAAGTGAGGTGAAGGCTATGTTAACCAGTTTGATGTTAAGTATTTCAAATTGTATATAAAACCAGCATATTGTACTCCATGATTGCATTAATGTACACAGCTATGATTTAATAAAAAATATATATCTAATAGACAGAAGCAAGTGGGCACCACTCAAGGGGCTGGAGCAGGGCTGGAGGCCCCCACTGCTGCGCCAGGTGTTAACCCTTCAGGTGCTGGGACAGTTGTTCCCTGGCTGTGTCAATACAGAACATCAATACCTTGACACCTACACAATGACAGGGGAATCCTGGGGACCACACACCCAGCTGGCAAGGTGACTGTGAAGGCTGGCAAGGTCATGGGTGCACACAGTGCGTCATGCAGAGCTACTGGCTCTCACCTCACCCCCACCCCCATTTCAGAGACACACAGTCTCCCTGACCTGCGGGCAGTGTCTGGGCCAGCAAGGACTTGTCTCAGGATTTGAGACCCCTTTGAGGTCGCGAAGTGGGGTAGGGGGTGTGATGCCAGCCTGGCTCTTCCTTGCCCCTCCCACCTTGGCCGTGTACAGCTAAATCAGCCCTACTCCACTGCCAGCTGGTATAGGAAAGAGGAGAGACACTGCCTTCCTCCTGTCACTGTACCCAGACTTTGAGGACCTGGTGAGTGTTCCACCCCAGACTCTACAACTTGGTGTTTCTAGCCAAGATAGGGCTACAGGAAGAACTATTTTGGGCCTGGAAAAAGCTGTGGCTGGCATGAAAAAGGAGACGATGATGGGGTTGGCAGGGCTGGCATCCTCTACCCACCCCACCCCACCCACTGGCCCCATGGGCAGCCCTCAGTCTGGCCTCAGCACAGACAATGAGGAGGCCATGAGGGAAGTGGGAGCTACAGGAGAGAGACCTGGAAGGCAGCTGGTGTAGGGGAGTAGAGGTGAGGGCATCAGCACAGGGCTGCCTGGGAGGCCCCCAAATGGTGATGTGGCATCAGAGCAGGAACCACAGTTCCCTGGGCTGCCACAGAGAAGGATAGGCAGCTTTCTTCTTCAGGCTGTACTCTGTGGTTGTCATGGGCCTAAGAGGTACATGACACTGGGCTGTGTGGGGAAATGGGGATCATGATGTCACTGGCCACCTTCTTCCCATGTGAGACTTAGGGCTGGCCTCTGCTCTAGCCTCCACTAGCCATGAGGCTGGACTCGAAGCAAGTGAAGGAGCGGCTGAGTGGGGGGAGCCAGAGGGCCCTGGGCACCACCACGGTGTGGCCACCACACTGGCCTCCCCTAGAACAAGTCTCTGCTCCTGAGGACTCTGTTCTGGAGCTGGGATGAGGGGAGGCCACGGTGGCACCAGCTGCAACAATTAAGGGAGGTTGTCAGAAATCTTAGTCATCAAAGTAACTAACACCTTCCTGTCGTATTTCAAAAAATTCAAATTAATGTAAAAAATTCCACATAAGACAACATATCAGAATGTTGGGCATACTCCAGGATGTCTGGGACCGTGGGGATGTGGAAAGGGTGAGCCTTGCAAGCATAGGGACTGATCTCTTTGTTAAACATCATGGAACTTTTGCATTAATTTGGATTTTTAAAAATATTGTATTAAAACACTACAGTAGAACTTTCATAGTTGACCACCTCCCTACACTGACCACCTTCTTATGTTGACCTAATTTTCATAGACTAGACAGGCACCCCGTGTACCTGTCAGCACCGTGGGCCTAGCTCCTTATGTTGACCACTTCCACATGCTCACCAGTTTGTGATAGCCCCTTGAGCGGTCAACTTACAGAGGTTTTACTGTATTTATTTTTATTACTGGAGTTTGGAGGCAGCTCCAAAATTATGCACTTGGTCTCATTCTGTTCCCTTTTTAGGTATCATTAACTTAGCTGTTTCTCCCACCCACTCTGAGACTTAGGCCAGGTGACGATATGAGAGAACAACATGAAACCCAGGGGAACACGATGCCGGACGCTTCTCAAAGGAAGAGGGGACAGGAGAAGCAGGTAGGAGGAAGGCAGGCACAGGGCAGGGGTGGGGGACACAGTTCTGGATGCCCAGGGTGCCGGGCAAGGCTGAGGACAGGGGAGTTGAGGGTGGGTCTTGGGGTGTGAGCAGCCAGAATGTGGTGGGGGGAGGGGAGAGGGAGAGAAAAGCTGAACACAGAGCAGGGCAAGAAAGAAAGAAAAATAGCTCCCAGAGACACTGCAGGAGCCCAGGGCTGCTGTGTACACTGGGTGCATGTTCTGCATGTGTGAGTAACACATTCTGACTCATTTCATCCTGACCCAGACTTAGGAGGTGGGTATATTTACTTTTCCCATTTTACAGATGTGGAAACTGAGGCACACACAAGTACCTGAAACTGTATTGCTGTGTTAAAGCTGGAATACGAGGTATCAACCCAGGCAATCCGACCCAGACATCAGCACTTTTAACCATCCAGGGAGGGAAGAAGGAAGGCAGGGCAAGGGAAGGAGGAGTGAGGTCTGCTCAGACATGGCCCTATTGCTGAATGCCCCCCGACTGGTCCTCAGACTGCAGCTAGCAAGGAGGCTCAGAGAGACACCTGCCATCGAGAGGAGCTGTGGACCTCAGTATGGCTAGACATGAATCATAGGCAATTTCACTTCCAGCCAGAAGTGAGCTCCCCAAGAAATAAGAAACAACTCTATTTATAAGTCACATTATATCTAACATGTCTTAGGGAAATTCATAACTAAAAAAAAATTTCTTTTAAATCCCTTTGTAATTGTTCTCTAATATATATCTCAGTTTGAAACTCCACAAGCAACTATCAGATGAACCCCCTCCCACAGACAACAACAATAAACAACAGCCTGAGGCCTGGACAGTAACCAGAAGGCGGCAGAGACTAGAGGACAGGAATGACCATGGGTGAGCTTCCCATATTTATGCGTTTTGCTTGAGGTCAGGCCCTAGTCCCTGCTAAGTTGTGCAGCTATTATACAATCTGGATAGAAAATCCACAGTCTTACAGGCATAAAGAACTAGAGCACAGAGTTCAGGATGACCACAGCAGTTAGAAATGGAAGGTGAGAATCTCATAGAGAGGACAGCCAGAGGGAGGAGCCACAAATTCTGTATATAAATTCTACTCAAACTATAGGGTGACCTCTGAAATAGTCATGCATGGGGCTGGCGCCAAGAAGCCTAGCAAAGGCTAGAGAGACTTAACGGACATTTCTGCTCTTGCCCACCATATAGGAGATAGAGTTTGGAATTTGAGCCCTGCCAAGTTAATTGTTTCCATTAAAAAAAAAAAAATCAATACACTTTAGATTAACATAACGAAATCTAGAGATTCTACAATGTGTCCTTCAAAATGTATAGGGTAGAGTCCAAAATTTTTAGGCAGACAAAAAAACAGGAAAATGTAATCCTTACACAATAGAAAAGGCAATCAAGGTGGACCATTTTAAAATGGCTAGTATAACTAGTCTCAAGGACATAAAGGAAAATAAAGTCACAATGAATGAGCAAATAGGAAATCTCAGAAGGGAAACAAAAACTACAAAAAAGGACCAGATAAAATTGCTAGATCTGACTACAATATCCGAAATTGAACATTCCCTGGATAGACTTAATAGCAGATTAAAGAGAAGAGTCAGTGAATGTGAAGACAAATCAAGAGAAAACATCCAAACTGAAGAAAAGACAGAAAAGAAGACTTAAAAAGCAAACGCAAAAAAACAAACCAGAGTCTCAGGGACTGTATGTAAAGAGGCCTAACAGATGGTGTAAATGGAGTCCTGGAATAGGCAAGAGAATGAATAAGGTATAATGAGCCGTTGAAGGAATAAAAGCTGAAAATCCCCCTAATTTGGAGAAAGACAGACCAAAGATTCAACCTCAGGCAGGATCAATACAAAGAGCAAAGAGTCGTTAACCCAAACGATCTGCCAATGGAGAGATCATCATCCTTTATCTTATAAACCACTGGACAGAGGACCAGCTTCTCTGTGGAGTTTCTGTAACTTTTGTGATACATTACATGACAATTTTACTGTCATCTCCCTAAAAAGAACTCAGGAGTGAGAAGTAAAAAGGCACCTAGTAGGTACTAAGCACCTTTGCATATATTTTCTTTTTTTTTTTTTTTTTTTTAGAGACAGAGTCTTACTGTACCGCCCTCGGGTAGAGTGCTGTGGCATCACACGGCTCACAGCAACCTCTAACTCTTAGGCTTACGCAATTCTCTTGCCTCAGCCTCCCGAGCAGCTGGGACTACAGGCACCCGCCACAATGCCCGGCTATTTTTTGGTTGCACTTTGGTAGGGGCTGGGTTTGAACCTGCCACCCTCGGTATATGGGGCCGGCGCCCTGCTCACTGAGCCACAGGCGCCGCCCTGCATATATTTTCTTAATCTATGCTCACCATAACCTCTATAAGAACCAAGACCTCTTGTCTCTAATTTATCTTATTGCTTTATTAATTAATTTTTTTTTACAAAAGTAAAACCTGGACAGAAGCTTACTAAGGCTCTGAGATATTAAGTACCTCACCTAAGATCATACAGCTCGTAGTAACTGGTGGAGGTGGGGTTGGAAGCCTAACCCCCAAACCCATTTTCTTGCCTTTGTGTTAGTACCTATTAACACCGGTCTCATGGTGAAATCACAAGGTGAGGAGTGGGGCTTTCAAAAATAATCTCCAACCCAGAGTAATTGAATCAGAATGGGCAGGGCTGGGGTCTAGGCATGGTGGGGTTTTTTTTTTTTTCCTTACCACGATACTAATGAGGAAGTGGTTTTTTTTTTTAAGTACCTCCATGTGAATTAAGATGTGCTATGGATTGGTAACCACTATTGTACACTATGCTATAGTCTGGAAAATATCAGACCAGAGAAGGAAATGGAGTCACTGCTGTTTACACCAGTAGAGGATGGTTAGAACATTCCATAAAGGCCCTTAGAACAGGGCTCCTGGCCCTGGTCTGTAAGCTTGTAACCCTCCATCCTTGTCTTTTCCCAGAGTTCTAGAAGATGCACAGCTGTCTCCCATTCTCAGCTATAGAAGCTATGGGGGTGATAAAAGCTTCCCAGGAGCCTCTGCAGAGCAAGGGCTGAGTTATGGGAGGCCACAGCCCTGGACGCAGGACACTTACTCTCAGTGAAGGATGAGCAGAAAGACCTCAGAGCCCTAACTCCTCCAGCCTGGAGGAGAGCAGGACCATTACTCTCCCCAGGACCCCTAGGAACTGTCCTGCAATCTTGGGGAGACAGTGAGGGAGGACGCCAGCCAGGCAGACACAGGATGATGGCACCATAGGCCAGGCTTGCCGCTTCTTGCCCCACCATTCACACCCCTGCCTCCAAAACCTTAGCCTGGCCTCAGGACACAGCTCCAAGCACCCCTGCTTCCAGCCCAGAGACCGTATGAGACTATGAGCTCCGGCCTCTGGTTCCCCAAATTCCAGCACACAGTAGCTGCTTAGCTAGTCTCCAAATGCAGACAGAGGTACAAGAGGCGGGCTCTCACTGCTGGCAGGTGAGTGGGTGGTGCAGCTTTGCGACTTGCCATTGGATTAGCCAAAGTGAGACCCACTGAGAACCCCTCTTGTGCTGGTGACGATGATAGTGATGACCTAGCAGCTACCCTTCACGGAGCACTCACTGCATGCCAGGCACTTAACATAGATTGCCTCATGGCCTCCTCATAACCACCCCACACTGTGCTATTATAGCTCCATTTCACAGGTGTGGAGACTGAGGTTCAGAGAGACAACGTCCCCGCCTGTGACAGAACTGATAGCACAGCCAGGTCTGTCTCTAATGCTGTTCTCCTCACTCCTGTGTTCCTCCCACCTTACTCTGGACTGAACTGAATTTAACTCTAAAGGACTCCCCCACCGGGTTGTGCCCAGGCCTCCAGGAATGTGACAGACCCCCACAAGTTCCCTGTCCCCTCTAAGATTCCTGCTTCTGGGAGCTCCTTACTGCATCCCAGCATGCAGCCTGGGGTCTGCTGTGAGCCCCGGCGTGGTCCCCAGAGGCCCACTTAGGCCCATCCCAGGCTCATTGACCAACTGGGGTCCCCGGGGGAGCATGTGGGAGCCCAGCCCAGCAGCCCCACAGGCACTCCCAGCAGCCTGTGCCTAAAGACCGCAGAAAGCCATTACAGCTCACTTAGCCGTAAACAGCTCTCCACAGCACTCATTAGGGCCACTGAGGAGCGCTCCTGGAGTGGGGGGGTGCTGAGTGGGGGCTACACCTCCTTACTGGAAATGCCACAGACTGCCTTCCAGGAAAGGTAAGCTGGGCTGGGGCCTGGCCAGCACCCCGCTCTCTCCTGCCCTCTCTGACTGCCCAGGTCTTATCTCCACCTGCCACAACGGCTCTCTCATCCCTAGGGTGTTTCCCAGCTGGCGAGGAGCTAGGGGCAGGCCAGACCAACCCAGCTGTGGTCAGTATATGGGGCTGACCACACTGGCCAAGACTTTAGGTGTGTGGCCCAGTATTCTGTCTCCCACACAGGAGAGCTTTCCCAAAGATTTTCACCTCTGTCTCTACAAAATCCTATTCAGGGCCCAGTAGATACCACAGGGCTAGGGCAGGTGCCCTTATCTAAATGGGGTGAACGTGGGGGCCCCAGGCTTTTCTGCTCACTCTCTCCCACCCTGTCCTGTCCCTTACTGGCCACGAGGGCCGAGGCAGGTGGGTGCCAGGGGACCGTGACCAGCGCACAGGGGGCTTTCTCTGTCAGGGGCTCTCCCGCCAGCTCCCACCACCCTCTGCACCCTGATGCTGCCCCCGCACCCGGCCCTCCCTGCCTTTCAAACTTCCTTGCTCTTATCACCCAGTTCTTCTTCTCAGCAAACACCCTATTTTCCAATTACATTTTTATTTGTGTGGTTATTTGCGTGTTGTCTGCTTTCCCGGCTGTTCTCTGAGCTCCGCAGGGACAGAGACGGTGCCTTTTAATTTGTCTCCTTATCTCCGGATGAGCCCAGTGCTGGGCACACGGGGGCCCATGGTGCAAACCCGATGAATGAACGAGGGAGGGATCCGAGGAGATCATGCTCAGTTTGCTTTAATTTCGTCCGGAGAAACGGGTCTTGACACCTTCCCATCACTGAGCACTCCCACAGCGCCCGTCCTCACAGTCAGGCTTCTTCCACCCGGACAGCACCAACTTGTCCTTTTCTTTCAGCTGAGGTGCCTCCCCCAGAAGGTCCTGGCCCCATCAAACACCCAACATGGTCCCCTGTGATGGCCACCTGGCTGTCTCCTACTCAGACTAAGGGGCAGGGGCCTAGGTGCCTGGCACAGATGTGCTGAAGGAACGAAGGAATGAAGGAACTACTGCTACTCTGGGACAGCACCTTCGCCTCAGGGACCTGACGACCTGGCCGTGGGATGGCCCCTTGCCATCCTCCACTTCCTCCCAATCAGCCATCCCTAGACACCTTCCTAATGCCTGAGCAAGACATCCCAGAGGACGTGCTCTGGGGCCAGCAGGAGTTGGGAGGCGACCAGGGTCTTTCTCTGTGTTGGGACAATGATGAAGCTAAGGACGGCGCCAGAAGAGACCCTGAGCTCCAGTGTGGTGGGCTGGAGGCCACCAGATTCTGACCCCACTCCTGCACCAGGGTGAGGACACTGGTCCTGGGCACTAGCAAGGCCAGGGCCACTAGGTCAGTCAAATTTCACTACCCTTCTGAATGCCCCACAGGCCACTCTGGGCCCCCCGCTGAACGCCTCTACAGATGCTGCCCACACACAGAGTCAAATCCAGAGTCCAGCTGTAACTTGTGCAGCCCCACGTGGATAAGCCACTACTCTCTTGAGCACTGGCCCAGTCTCCCCTCCACATGGACACACAGCCTTTCCTCAGGGCCTTGCTCTCAGGCTCCCTTTTCTCTCTCCACCTTTGTCTGGGTCACTGTCAAATGTCACTTCCCCCACAGTGGCCAACCCATGTCACCCCAGCTTCTTCATGGCCTTCATGGGCCTTATCCTTCCTTTTTTTTTTTTTTTTTTTTGAGACAGAGTCTCACTTTATCGCCCTCAGTAGAGTGCCGTGGTGTCACAGCTCACAGCCACCTCCAACACCTGGGCTTAGGCGATTCTCTTGCCTCAGCCTCCTGAGTAGCTGGAACTACAGGCGCCCGCCACAACGCCTGGCTATTTTTTTGTTGCAGTTTGGCCAGGGCCAGGTTTGAACCCGCCACCCTCAGTATATGGGGCTGGTGCCCTACTCACTGAGCCACAGGCACCGCCCACCTTGTCCCTCCTTGACGCCCTCTTGTAACTCGGCACTTCCCCATTCTCTGCCCCCCTTGGGAATGGGAGCTCCAAGAAGGCAAGGACTGTGTGTCTGTGTGCTTTCCGCCTGTCCCCCTAGCCCTAGAACTGTGCCTGGTACACAGAAGGTGCTCGAGAAACATGTGTCACATGAATGAATTAATATTTTAAAAATTCATTATTGGTTAATCAATCAGTCCCTTTAGGTCAAATCTGTCTGTAGAGGTACGTCAGATCTCAGCTGCGATCGATCACCCCGATCAGAGCTGACATCACATACATGCATGAATATGCGTGCACACACACACGCACAAATGCACACGCACACACAGGTCCCTGCACATGTGAGCACACAGCTAGCCACTGGCATTCCCCCTCCCTCTTCTGTGTCTTCAATCCCTTGGACACCCAGATCATGAACTTCATTTTTCCTCCTGCCTTTTCACAGTAGCAACAACTTAGGCTAATACCGTGTGTATTGGTGCAGAGTTTCTCATCCCACCCTGCTGGAGTGCTCCCCACTGCCCCGTGCTGGGTGCCTGCACGTGGCAGGAGGCACACCCTGGAAACTGGGTTGAGTTTACTCTTCACCGTCATCCCATCCCCCCATGAGAATGCAAGCCCCTCAGGAACAGACCCTGCCCCTTCCTGAGAAGCCCAGCCCCCAGCTGCTGCTGACGTCCCTCTCCCAGCCTGCAGGCAGCTGCGTTGCAATTGCCTGGGTATGTGCTGTCTCTCACGCTAGGCTGAGCTCCTGGAGCCCAGAGATTGTCTATTCATCTTTAATTCCATAATTACAAAGACAACAATCATATCGTACTTGCCAAGTGCCAGACACAATCCTACATGCTTTACACATATTAACTCGTTTAATCCTTACACCTCCTTGTGAGATAAATGTGATGATTGCCCTGGTCTGCAGATACGGTACAGAATGGCTCGGAGAGATTACGTGTTTTGCCCCAGGTTATGTGGCTTGCAAGAGACAGAGCTTCAGTCCCGGGGGTCCGCCTGGGAATCCATGCTCTCCGCTGCATCACTATACCACTTTTCCCAACCTAGCACGGTGCCCAGCATTCAGCAAGAGTTCTGGAAATACTTGGTGAAAGAATGAATCAATGAATGAAGTGCTGGTTTGGAGTGACTTCTGAAAGCCCTAGAGTATTTGGGGGCAGATTTAGACTCTCTGAGGGAGGGACCCAGGAGTCTTCCATTACAAATATAATCAGCTTCCCCCAAGCAGGGACTCAAGGAAGGTGGATTGTCCAAGCCCCTAAGCCAATCCACCACCAAAACCTGGAGCAGAGAGGACAAGTGCCTTCCCCAAGTCCTAGGCCTATCTGTGTTAAGATGCAGGACTTGAACTCTGAGTCTGTCGGTAGTTCTTCTATGCCCAGATGCCTCTGGGTGTTCCCTTGGGTTTACTCTGGAGAGTTCTATGTGCCCAGGCTCAGGACCCGCCCTCTTTGTTAAGTTGTACTTGGGTCATTGTTAACATGAGCATCTGACCTTTTAGTACAACCTGCGGAGAGGCGGGAGGCAGCTTGGCATTAAATGTTTATGAAGGGAGCTGGGGCAAGACTCTGGGTGCATCTGTCGGTCCAGAAGGGGAGGTGGAGGCCATGCTGCTGTATGTGGGGTGGGAGGGTCTCTTCTGGGTGACAGCTGAGCCTGGTGCTGGGGGCTGACCTGGAAGGACACACACACACACACACACACACACACACACACACACACACACACACGGCAGGGCCATGAAGTTGCCGCTGAACAGAACCAAAAGGCAACCAAATTCTGACACCCAAGGGGCTGCCCAGGATGTCTGGGAGAAGGTAAGTGTGGAAAATGTAAGATGATGAGCCAGATGGTGGGTTTTTCAAGGATGGAAAGAGCATCTTAAGGATGAGAAGACTGTCCCAGGATAGAAGGGCGTCCCAAGGACAGGAAGGGCACTTCAACCAGTAAACAGGATGGGAGAGGAGAGACGTGTTGAGGGAGAGTAGGCTTAGTGAGGGACAGAGAGAAAGCCAAGGGCGACCAGAGCAGATTCTCACCGCTATTGAACAGCAACACAGCCTAAGAAGATGCAACTTAATGCACTGCGAATAAAAAGGTGGCATTTTTATAAGGATCCTTGTAGTCATAGGGATAGTACACTCTCCCACAGATTCCCCAGAGAGGCCAGGGGGTTGCTAGTACCCACAGCTCTTCCTCGCCCTGTGGACTTTGCTCGGCTGTTGCTGACAGTGAAATTTTACAGCCATTGCCATAAACCCTTCAGCCTTAACTGCCTCACTCTGCTCTGGCCAGCTACCCCAGGGAACGCTAGTGCTGCTCAATTAGCGTCCTGGGTCTTCTGCGCAGTTCCAAGAACAGGTACTGATGCCAAGGCCTGAGGACTCTGTGAGAGGCATCAGGGCGCAGTGGTGGCCCTGCTCCCTGCTTCCCCAGTCTCGTGCCAGCCCCACCTGTGCTCACTTCCAAGGATCATGCCCCCAATGGGGACAGTCCTGGTTAGGGAATAAGATATAGGCTGGGTGTGGAGCTGAAGACCTCAAAGAGCTTTGGGATGACTGTCCTGAGAGCACTTCCTTGGGGCTGCATCTGGGTCCAGAGCCAGACTGAGGAGAGGGAGACGCTAACACCCACGAGTGCTGGTCGCTCTGGCTCAGGGCTTTTCAGAGACCTATAAAGTCTCCAGTTGAGTTTATCCCCAAAAACTCCTGAATGGGATCCGTTGGCACTAAATTCCCCGGATCAAATCCTGTTATTCCTCTTCTTACTTACTCAGCAGACAGACACTGAGCACGTACCGCGGCCCAGGCATTGTGCCGGGTATAGGAACACATGGGCAGCCCCTGCCCTTCAGAGGCTGAAAGTGCAGGGGGAGGAGAGGGTCCCCAGCCGGCATGGGAGGAATGATGGCTATGGTTCCCACCCTTCGTGGGTCAGACTGTTTATCATGGGTCAGTTTTCTCCAGGAGATCAAGGTGTCTTAATTTTTACCAGTGCTGGAATCAGCCCTCCCTGAGAGGTGCACAAGTGTGTGTGTGTGTGTGTGTGTGTGTGTGTGTGTTAGGCCACCGATGATGTTGGGCAAATCCTTGATTTTCTTATGCTTCAGTTTCCTCATGTGTGAAATAGCAATGATGTTCATATGTGGTCTGCAGAATAATGTCCCCAAAGAAGTCCATGCCCTGATACCCAGAATCTGTGACTATGTTACATTGTGGTGGCAAAAACGGTAAAGTTGCTAACCAAATGACTTGAAAAAAGGAAGACTGTCCTGGGTTATTGGAGCAGGCCCAGGGTAACCACAAGGGTCCTGAAATGCAGAAGAGGGCGGTGGGAGAGAGTTATGGCAAAGCAATGCAACAGGAAAAACGCTCAATGAAAGGCAGGGAGCCTCCAGAAACTGAAAAAGGCAAGGAGATGGATTCTCTCCTAGAGCCTCCAGCTCTACTGACATCTTGATTCTAGCCCAGGGAGCCCCTGGACTTTTGACCTCCAAAACTGGAAGATAACACATTTGTATTGTTCTGAGCCACCAAACATGTGGTAATTTGTTATAGTAGCTACAGGAAACTCACATGTCATGTCTACCTAATAGGATTGTCAAGGCAATTAATGACTTGATGAAATAGCAAATGCGTACACATGTTATTATTTAGGGGACCATGAGGACATGTTCTGTGGGTCAGGCCTAGGTGGGGTTCCTCATGGAGATAGAATGAAGGTTCAGGAGTCTTTGGGACAGAGGATTCAGCAGGCAAAGGGCCAGGGGCAGGGATTGGGGTTGGGTCAACAGGGTAAGGAGCTGAGCTTCCCAGAACACATCAGACAGGTAAGGGGGGCTCACCTTGTGCACCTGGCCACTAATGCCGGCCCAACCAAGACACTGTCTAGGCTGACTCCATCTCCCATTCGAGGCCTTGTTCTGGGACGTGACAGCCTGCCTGTACCCTGCGCCCTAACTTATCTCTACCCGGTGGTGCCCAAGTCACTATTCCTAAACCAAGCTCCCTGCTACATTTCCCATCCCAGGCTTCCTCTCCTCAGGGAGGGGCACCTGAGAGCAGCCCCAACATCTCCCTGCCCCTCAGCATCCTCAACAATTCCTCCTGAGCCTGAAAATTCTAGCTCTTTCCTCTGGCACCTCTATGTCTCTCCATCCCCACACCAGGGATCTGGCCTGAGCTGTGGCCACCTCCGCTGGCCCATTTGAGAGCCTCATATCCTTCTTCTGCATCCTCTTTTGGGCCTTCCAGGGCCATCTCCTCCCCACAAAGAGCTCTTCACAGTCAAATCCTGCCAGGCTCTTGGAATGGAGCCCATGGAGTTGGGCCCCTGCTGCCCTCTGCAGCCTCACTGGGCACCACTTTCCAGAATCTCCTGCAGAGCCCCTGCCCTGAACCCTGCATCCTTTCACTCTGTATCCCCCACTCCTCTTCCCTGACTGTTTCCTTAGTTTGTTTAGATCTGGGCTCAAAGGGCACACCCCCAAGGAAACTATGCTGGGCTGGGAGTCCAGATGCTGGCATCCAGTCCTGACCCCTGTGACCTTGCAATGTGGTCATGTTTGGAGACAGGGTCTTTGCAGAGATCACTAAGTAAAATAAGGTCACTAGGGTGGGCCCTATTTCCACAGTGTCCTTATAAGAAGAGATAGGACATAGATGTGTACAGAGGGACAACATGTGAGGATATAGGGGAGAGAGGGCCATGTATGGCCAAAGATAGAGGTCTCAGAAGAAACCAACCCCACCAACACCTTGATCTTGAACTTCCAGCCTCTGGAATTGTACAACAATAAATTTCCATTATGGCCACCTAGCAATCTCCATCCAGTGGCCTAGGGTGGGCTCTTCTTCCTGTTAGACACTCTCACTCATCCTGTTCTTCTTCTTGGCATGTACAGATTTGTAACTATATAGCCTCTGCCAGACCACAAAGCCCCATTTCCTGCCACTGATCCTCTGAGGACATGGTTTGCTGTCTAGGCCAAATTTAGTTACACTCACTCCCCAGAGTCAGCCCCTCTTATCTTAAGTGCAGTTCTCAGTTCTGCACTGTACCCTGAGTAGGTACTGGGGACTGTCCCCTCCCTTGAAGGGACAGTCTTCTTGGTCACCACTTGCTTCTCTGGAACATGGGCTCCCACTGACTCAGCCCAGGTGGGCTTCACAGGTGTGAGACTTGTGAAGTCACACAGGGCCCCAGTTCAGCAGGACCCATGCTTGGTCAAATGCTTTGCTGTTGCTGTTTTGAATTTCCTCAAGCTTTTATCTTTGGACTTGTGCTTTGTGAGTGAAGTGCCCTGGAGCAACAGCACACAAGTAAGAGCAGAGGAGCTTGATGGGGAAGGAGAAAGCCTGACATTTGGGTTCAGGCTGGGTAGCCCTTGTCCAAAATGCTGGGGACTGCAAGTGTTCCAAGTCTGGGATTTTTTTTTTTCAGGTTTTTGAATACTTGCATCATACATTTACCAGTTAAGCAGCCTAAATCTGAAAATATGAAATGTGGAATGCTCCAAAATCCCAAACTTTTCGAACACCAACATGATGCTCAAAGGACATGCTCACTGGAGCGTTTTGGATTTCGGATTTGACGTCTGAAATGCTCAGGCCACACCTGTCCAGCCTTTCACCTGCTTCTCACACACGGGCCAGGGGTGGGGGGGAGGTCACTTTACACTGGGCCCTTCTTTGCCAGTAACCCAGGCAGAGCTGAGCTCAGTCCCCCAAAACTTCTGCTAAGGAGTGGCTCCCTCTCAAGGATGCCTTAACCCTCCCAGAGAGGGCTTGGCGTTCATCTCCCTCCCTCACATCACCTTCGTTCTGACCTGGGATCCACACACCTGCAGACCTTGCTCCTCTCCTCACCTTCAAGGTGCTTTTCCAGGCACCCCCAGCTGTGGCGCTGCCCTGTGACCTCCCCTCCAGACTTATAGCAGGTGATCGGTCAGTGCTCCCCAGATAAGCCGCCGGCCACCCCTGCCTCTCCACCCACTCAAGAGGCAACACCCCAGAGGGCCAGCCTTTCAAGGGGCCTTCATCAGAGGACACCCCAAAGAAGAGACTCCTCTTCTCCTGTCTGTCCCCACCTGACCTGGGGCCTCTCTGACAGCCTGGTCAGACAGTAGTGAGTCTGCTGAGTGGGACAAGGTGTCGGATGGTGTCATTTGGGGAGTGGGCAGGACAGCCATTGGCAGAGCTGCCTGAGGGCGTCCAGCCTATTTAGAGCTGCACGGCCCACTCTACCCCTTGGGGGTCAGTGCAGGAACCCTCTCCAGCACCCTGTCCTGAGGCCTGGGTTCTGTGCTGATTGTCCCTGCCCCGCCCCTCCCCTATGTTACTAAGCACCCAACTTTGGGCTGAGCAGGGACAGTACCTGCTCTATGGGGGGAAGAAGGAACAAAGCAGGGGAGCAGGGTGCTGTGCAGGCACCAGCATTTTGTGGGGTTTTTTCATGCTGCAACAGCTGGTGCTGAATCTCAGAGCCTATGGCTGTGGCAATTATCAAAATGTTTACTGTGTGTCACTATTAATAATGCAGAATCCCCACTAGCCTCCTAGTCAGAAAAAGAGTGTGACAACCAAGGGGCTGGGCTTTCTGGAAGGGTCTGGCTCTCTTGCCTGCCAGGTCCTGACACTGCCTGGGCAGCCTCAGAGCAGGGAGAGGCTGCATCTTAAACGGGACTTTCACTCTCTCCCCTTGCTCAGCCAGCCCCTGAGAAGAGAACAGAATCCCTCCCTTCCTTAATGTCCCTCTTCACTCCTTCAGACAGCTCTACACTCTAGATCTGTCTACCTAGGAGCCTTCCAGAAGATTCTAACCCCCAGCATTGCACTCTGTCCTCTACGAGCAGAAGTGTGGTCAGGTGGGCTCTGGTCTCATCAGCCTGCCTCCCTGCCCTCCTCTGTGAGCTCTTGGGGCTGAGACATGGTCCCCCTACCAGCCCCCTCCTGCCTGCCCCAGGACCTTTACATGTGCTGTCTCCTCTCCCAGCAAACTGATTCCTCCCCTCTCTGCCTACTAACTCCTACGCAATCTTTAGGGGTCAGTTTAAATGTTGCCTCCTTTAGGAAGCCCTCCCAGACCCTCCATCTAGGTTATAGCCCCTGTTCAATATTTTCATAGAATCCTGTAAGTTGACTGATGACACCAATCCCTGTACTAACTAAATAATTTGTAATCTAATGTTTCTCCCTCCCTCTGGACTGAAAGCTCCCTGAGAGCAAACCACGGTTTCCTGCCCAGTGCTATCATCTGAGCATGCAGTAGTCAATTAATTCCCTTGGGATGAAGAAGTGAACGCCAAGGACATGCCCTGGTATGTGCAGACAGTACCTGCTGCTTTCCCCCCACTGGAGGGAGCACTTTGGGCTGCTGGGGCGTGCTGGATGGGCGGTCTGCTGTGGGACTAGAATTCTCCTCTCTGGAACAGCCCTGCATCTCTGTTGTCCATCCCAGTCCCCCTCCAAGGTACGGCCAGCTACCCCCAAAACAAAGCGGCAAGAGGGCTCTCGACCACTGTCCCCCACTCAGCAAGATGCCACCCCCCAAACTTCAAGGACTGCTGGAAGCAAAATTAGAAGAACTACCCTGTGCAGTGTGCCCTGGCTTTGACGATGGTCCTTAGGCCTCACCCCTGCTCACAAACCCATGAGCGCCTGGGCCTGCCTGGGGGCAGTGCAGGGACGAGAGCTGTCCACTAGCCATTCTGTCTGGGACTCGGACTCAAGCATGACCATGTTGGTGGTGGGCAGGGAGCAGCAGACAGTGAGGGCCACAGCCGCCGCCCTGGGCTGCCTGCCACGGGGGATTGGTGCCCATCTACATGAAGATTTTGACTTCTAATGTCAGGACACTGGCCACAGAGCCTACCTGGAATGGCCTGATTGGCAAGGAGGCTTGGCGTTGGGGGAGAAAAGTTCTTGCGAAGAAAGGCTGCAGCCCTCAAAGCTGGCCAGATCTTCCCCAGAGATCAGATGGGACAGGGGAGGGCATGCCTCCAGCTCCCTGTCCAGTGGGCACCCCAAGTCAGCAAAACACCTCTTGGCTGTGTCCTGTGCATTGGCCAACATGGACAGCTGGCTGCTGGGGACCCAGCCTCCCCTGCAGGCCTTTTCCTAGCTCCAGGATGGGGTATGGGTAGAGGTCCCATAGGGTTGGCCAGGGCTAAGAAGGTGGGAAGCCTACTCCTTTCTGGGGCTCTGAGAAGAAAAGTGTTGGGTGGGGTCATCTGATGGCACTTTTTCAGACATGAGTGCTCTGATGCCCAAGGATAGGACCTGTCCTCTCTTCTCCCAATGAGGGCAACAGCTGGCTCTGAGGACGGGGCCATGTCACTCCGCGCTATTCTGCTCTCGTGTCCACATGAGGCTTTGGAGCGAGTCAGCCCCCAACAAGTCCTTAGAGCACCTTCGGGTACCGGGGCCAGACCAGGGGCCATGAACTCTGGATGGAGGGTTCAGGGGCTGAGGCTGCCACTCCTGGTTCTGTGACCAACTAGCTGTGCAACCTTGGGCAGAACATGTTCTCCACTGAGCCTTAGTTTCCTCAACTGTCAAATGCAAGGGTTGGATCCCACATCGCAGTGGGGTGTCCCTGCTTTTTTCTCTGACTCTGTGCTCATGGGGCTTCCCTGCCTCTCCTTCCCCCATGTCCCCAGCTCTCTGCAGCTGAGGAGGAGACGTTGATTTAGAAGAGGAAAACTCAGAGGTCAAAGCCTACTGATTTGATATAGGTGATGGATGCTGATGGCTACTCTTCTGTGGTCACTGCTGATTAGAAACCAGTCTAGGATGGAAGATGAAAGACTGGAGGAGAAGAGGATGGAAGAGGGTCCATGCTCTGCTTAGGCCCTTGGTCTTGCTCAGAGAACAGTGACCCGGCACGCTGACAAGTGTTAGCTCACTCAGACTGCTCAGCCACCCAGCAAGGCAGGTGAAATGTGAAGAACTGAAGCTCAGAGAGGTTAAGTAACTTGCCCAGGGCCACACAGCTGAAGGCAGAGCCAGGACTTGAACCTGGATCTGTCTGATTCAGAATGCATATTCTTTCCCTTATGTCTTACACTTCCGGCTATGAGTGGCAGGGTCTAGGGGGATTCAGTGATAAGGGCATTAGGCTGAAATCAGGAGCCTGTGCAAGGCCAGCCCCCTCCTCTATCATCAGTCAGTGTGCCCTTGGACAGCTCAGGGGCTCTTTCTGGGCCTCGGTTTCCCCATCTGTGAAATGAATGAAGTTGTCAGTGCTTCTCAAGTTAATGTGAACAGGAATCTCTTGGAGGGTGAGAAACAAATTCTTGGGCCTGCCTCCAGCTATGCTGGGACCCCAGTTGGTCCCAAGTATGTCAGTGCTGGTGCTGCAGATGTCTGGACCAGCTCTGAGTAGCACTCACCAGAGAGCTTCTATGGTTTCTTTTGGATCTCAAAATGCACGACTGTTAGAAGCTTGGTGTGGGGGAGGGGCAAGGAGGAGGCCAGATAGTCATCAGAGCACACCCAGGGCAAACCCTGATCTCCACAGCTTGTGGGTGGGGGGAGGAATATGCTGGCCACAGCCCTCTGTCCCCCTCCTCTCTAGCAGGCCACCTATATCCCTCCTGCACTGGGGAGCCCTTCCCCCAGAGCCTGGACACTGCTCTCTGGCAAAGGGCGACAGTGATAAGAAGGGGCTCAGGAGCCAGGCAGGGGCTTTGGAAATGGGGGCTCCTCCACTTAGGAGCTATGTGACCCTGGGAAAGTCAGTTGAACTCTCTGAGCCCCAATTTCCATGCCTTTAAAATAAGGATGAGACGGGAATGACATATAGAATATTGTTTACATTAAATGTCCACACCCACATGCATCCCTGTAGACTCATGTATGCATTAACACATATATGTTACATAGGATGTCCTGGGATAAGAAATGGATGGTGGGCTTTTTGGCCGGAGACGCCATCTTCCAGTAATTCACCAAAATGACAAACACAAAGGGAAAGAGGAGAGGCCCCCGATACATGTTCTCTAGGCCTTTTAGAAAACATGGAGCTGTTCCTTGGGCCACATAGATGCGAATTTACAAGAAAGGTGATATTGTAGACATCAAGGGAATGGGTACTGTTCAAAAAGGCACGCCACACAAATGTCACCATGGCAAAACTGGAAGAGTCTACAATGTTACCCAGCATGCTGTTGGCATTGTTGTAAACAAACAAGTTAAGGGCAAGATCCTTGCGAAGAGGCTTAATGTTCGATGAGCATATTAAGCACCTTAAGAGCCAAGATAGCTTCCTGAAACGTGTGAAGGAAAATGATCAGAAAAAGAAGGAAGCCAAAGAGAAAGGTACCTGGGTTCAACTGAAGCGCCAGCCTGCGCCACCCAGAGAAGCCCACTTTGTGAGAACTAACGGAAAGGAGCCTGAGCTCCTGGAACCCATTCCCTATGAATTCATGGCATAATAAGCATATAACATAGCACACAGGAGTACCAGCGGACCCATGTTTTTAGGTGCAAGAACCTATTTATTCCCCATGAGCTCATGGCATAATAGGCGTACAGCATAGCACACAGGATAACCAATAGTCCCCATGTAACAGTGATGCAAGGTGCTGGAACCTGTTTCCCATGAATTCAAAAGTCAATCAAGCTTTGTCACATTCAATGGCAAGGCGCCTCCCTGAGCTACTGGAATCTCTTCCCCTATGAATTCATGGCATGGTAGATACAAATAATAGCATAAAAATGTTTCTTGTTCATTCACTACAAGTGTGTTTTTTTCCCCCCTCAAAGAAGTATTAATGTGTCCTAAAAAAAAAAAAAAAGAAATGGATGGTGGAAGTTAAGATTGACACGGTCGGGGACTCACAAGTCATTGGATACCTTTGGGGGAATCTCTGTATTTCAAGTTTAGCTGTCTTATTCTTCCAAAATGAGGTTCCACCTGCTTCCTGGGGCTGACATAGGGCTGATGGAGGTGGTCCCTACAAAAGGTTGAGCTTAATGCCTGGTATACAGCTAGCACTTGATGAAGTGCTAGCTCTCTTTCTCCCTTCTCCTCCCCAAAGACCCCCCCCCCCAATTTTCCCAGCCCACCTGCCATTCTCCTGGCCTGGACTTCCTCCCTCTTCCCTGTTCGCTTTTATATATTTACCCATTCTCCAAAAGGAAGGGGTGAGTACGGCTAGATCAATCCATCCACATCACTCACTTGGCTCCTCTCGCCTCCTCCTCCCACCCCTCACCCCCTAGCTGAGACTAAGCGCGCGTAAATTCCTTCTGGCTATTAATTAAAAGCAGCCTCTCTCTTAGCGCCAGTGTACTCGCCATAAATTAATAGCGGTCTTCTTAATCAAATCTTATCTCCTCCTCAAGCCATAAACACACAGAGCTCAAAGTGGTATCTCTGCGCACCCAGCCGTGAGATTTAATTTCTGATGCTTCAACAGATGGTGTAGGGTGGGTGGGAACCTGTTGGGGGGGCCACCCCAACTTAACTCCCAGAACCAGACCCCTAGTGGACCAGCTGGGTTGAATGAACCGCCTCCCCTGATGGTTGGGGGTGGAGCACGTCTGGTTCTTTAAACCTGAAGGTTTAGCGGTTTAGCTGCTATGATGACAATCTGTGGCCTTATGGCACCTTTCATATGTGTCACCCCATCTGATTCTCACAAGGAGCTGTAGGCAGCTCTACAAGGAGGCTGGGAGTAGGAATCCCCTATCAGAGATGGAAAAACTACGCATAATGTGTTCCTTAGCATCAGGTGTGGATGGAACTCCCGCTCCGCTGCTTTCTAGCTGCCACTCTGACCCTCAGTTTCCTTGTCTGTCCAAGTGGGGTTATGTAAAATGCCTCCCACAGCTCCAAAGTGAGAATGGGATAAAATGCCACATGCAGTGGCCCAGAGGAGTGCCCAGCCCAGAGTGACTGCACAGGGTATAGAGATTTTCCACTAAGTGACCTGCCCAGGATTATCCATCTGTCCAGCTACAAAGCGGAAGAGTCTGGATACAGACTCCGACTCCGTTCCACCCTCTTAGAATTCCATCCCCAGGCTCTGAAGCCTGAAGTCCCTTTGGATTTGCTAGGTCCCTTGGGCAAGCTTGGCCTAGCCCGCCCCTTCTCCTGGCCCATAAACCCCTACCCCAGTGAATGTCCATGAGCCCCACGACTGAGGGGGAGCCAGGAGCTGTCTGTGTCCCCAGACAGACCACGGCAGAGACTGGACAGAACATACAACTGGCAAACTCCCTGCTGCTGCCGTCACCACCCGGGGTGTTCCCTGGTGCACCTCTCTCCCTGAGTCACCCCAGCATCACCACCCTATGTAGCAGCTGAGAGTCTCCAATTTCCCTTCGGCTGTAGGGGCCTCAGGCCTGTCTCTCTGCCCATTTTCTCTGTCCCTTGCCCAGTGACTCACGCAGACAAGAGACAGAACTCGGAAGCACTTCTAGAGCCACTTTTCTCCTTCCAAGCTGACAGGTGCAGGTGTGCGCTCTTCTGGCTCTTGGTGCCCTTGGAAATCAGCTTTGCTGTCTGAGTCCAAGCACTCCACCCCTCGGCTCCTGGGCGAATGGCCCTCCCTGCCTTCATCAAACCCTCAGTCCCACTTCTCCGCCTCTGGCTCCCGGAATTTCACGGAATTAGCATCACCTTGCCTAAGCATACGGCTGCTTCCGCGTCAACATCTTGCTGCATTTTGAGTCTGAGGTTTTGTTTACTGTAAAATCATCAGGTTTGTCTGTAATTCTTCACAACCTTGGGGAGGCTTCCAAGAAACACCTTCTCATCATCTTTTCCCCTTGCCACCTCCGAAGCCCACCACGGTCACAAGGCGCTCACACAGCGGTTCTCAAAACGGGGTTCCTGGAGCAGCTGAAGTGACGGCAGCCAGGAACTTGGTAGAAAGGCACGTTTGGGGGCCTGCCCCAGACCTGATGAGTCAGAAATTCTGGTGGTGCAGCCAGCAGTTTGTGTTTTTATAAGCCTTCAGATGGCTCTGATACACATTCAAGTTTGATAAGCAATGCTGTAGGTCACTGGTTCTCATTAGGGGTGACTTTGGCCCCCAGGGGACATTTGGCAATGTCTGGAGGCATTTTGGGTCACGGCAACTGACATCAGCAGACAGAGGCCGGGGATGGTGCAAAACAGCCCGCAATGCACAGGATGGTCCCCACCACAGAGAAATTATCTGGCTCAAAATGGCAGTAGCACGGGGGCTGAAAAATCTTGCTATACCCAGGGACAGGGTCGCACAGTTCCAGGGTCCGGTTCACACAGGGCTTTGGTGATAGCAGGGGGATGCAGGGAGGCCTCTCTGCGCGCTGCAGGTGCTGGACACACATTAACCCACTTTAGTCCCACAAGGGCCCTGAGAGAGGGGCCCTCTTCTGACAGCCACATCACAGGAGGGGCCAGCCACCCACAGCACACGCAGCAACCCATCCGAGGCCTCGGCCGGCAAGCAGCGGGGCAGGGGTGGGAGCCCACAGCAGCCGAGGCCAGAGCCGGGTCCTCGGCTACCGCACACTTGACCTCGTCATGTACAGGGACTCGGCTGCTACTAAATGATTTGCTCGGGCAAGAAAGGACAATGCAAACATGGCACCCCCCACTCTCTCTTTCTGTCTAGTTAGTGCCTACAGTATGCTCGTCTCCAAGCTGACTGCTCTTCTGTGTCATGGTTTTAGTTCCAGGATGCAAGAAATTCCCACTCCAGCCTGGAGTGACGAATACGTGTGGGCACACGCACCGAACGCACAAACACACAACCCTGACCCACAAGGGGCATCTCTTTTGGTCTCTCCGGGGTGCAGAGCTGTAGGTGTGTGTAGCATTTGGAGAAACTGAATGGAATGACGGTGGCCCCTCAGGAGGGCTGGGCTTTGAGGTGAGGAGCAGATCTGCAGGTGTGAGAGAAGTAGCCAGAAAAATGCAGACAAGGAACGTGGCCTCAGAGTCAGGAAGACACATAGCTCTGAATCCTGCTCCATCACAACCAGTGGTGTGAGGCTTGACAAATTGTTTACTCCACAAGCCTCAGTTTCCCAATCTGCAAAGTGGGGACATTGCTGCTGGCCCCACAACATCAGGGAGGGATAAAAAGAGAAGCAATGGGATACCCGGCATCTACTCCTTCACAGGCTGCTCCTGAGGTGGCGCCAGCAGGTGGCTGGCCCTGAAGCAATGGGAAAGCTGGTCTGGTCATTGGAGGCTGGGGCTGGAGGAGGAGGGGGACAAACTAGCGACAAGCCTCATCCCCAGACAGCAGGAGCAGAGCATCTTGGTTCTGAGAAGTCCGCAGAATCACTGCAGACCAGCAGGTGTTACAGAGGTGCTAAGTACCATTAGCACCTAATTACATCTTTGTCCTTGAAGTAATCAGGTGAGCTAAAAAAGGATTAGAAAGCAGAGCATCTTAAAGAGAAAGCAGGCAGTCGCCAGCCAGAAATGTCCCCAAACATGCCCAGTCCTCTCCAGGGTGTGGCCTCCTTGCAGTGGCCAGAGGGCTCAGGGACGTCCAGGTGGTCAGAGAGGACACAAGGACACAGCCAGTGATAGACTTTCAAATGCCACCTCTGAAACTCTTAACCAGAATCGAGGTCTTGCCTCAATGGGAAACAGGATGCTGGTGAGGGTCCCTATGAACAGGGAGGCATTTGACAAAAGAGGACCTTTAGCAAGACAGGAATGGGACAGCTGTCTCTGGGATGGATGGAGAGGGAGGTTGATTCAGTGACCCAGGTGTGTGCCAATGTGGCTGAGTGCCATGAACATGCAAGAAAGGACAGGGACAGGCAGCCAACACCACTGGCCCAGCCATTCACTTCTCCTGTTGGAGAAGATGCTCAAAAGCTTGAGGGTCCGACAAGAAACACGCCAGCAACTCAACGCTGGCCTTGCCCATGGCTGAGAATGTGAGCTGAGCCCCAGTACCACCCCTGGAGCAGAACACTCAGGGCTGCTCCTTTAGACCCCAGCCTCTCGACAGTGCAAACCTGGAGGAAATACAGGTCAGAGATTCTAAATCTCAGAGGCGGGCCCAGCGGTGGCACATCTGCCCTTCCTCTTCGAGAACACCTGCGGCGTGTGTATGTCCTGTCTGGTAGCAGCTGGATCCTGGTACTCCTGTTCTGGAGTGTGCCTCCGGACAGCAGAGAGGGGCCCACTGAGGGTGTGATGTCCACAGGGACTGGAGGTGGCTGGGGTGTTGTACTGGGGCTTCTAGTCTCCAGCCCTGGCCATGTCATGCTCCTCCTGAGCTCCACCATGGGCTCTTTTAGATAAACACAAACACAGGACACCCACTTAAACTGGAACTTCTCTTCAGCCCAAGGCTGTTAGAGCTGGGCTTTTCAACTGCAGAAACCTGCAGGACATGCAGAGTGTACTTGCAAACTGGGGCACCACGCGGATGCTAAAAGGTGAAATGTTTATCTGCTATTCAATCCCACATGGGCATCCTGCCTCTGACCTGGCACCTGTCCACCTGGAGATGCCAGGAGCACAAGAACCAGAACATGTCGTGGTGAAAAGCACAGGACACGCCAGGACACCCCGTCCCCTCTCAGCACTCCCCACTAAGGTGGGCACATTATGTAGCTTTGGGGAGCTGGCTGGGCTGTACAGCGGATAACCCCCAAGGGCGGCCCTTGCAGATGTCAGGTTGGGGGGGCACCACTGTCTGCAAAGGTAAGGGGGCCCAAGTACTGAATGGATTGGAGGTTCAAGTAGGGGTTAAAGGTGCCCCTTAGGCACCCCGGCCTTGCTAGGGACACAGGACTCATGCTGCTAATGTGCCCAGCCTCAGTCCCTCACCTAACAGAGGAAGAGAGTTGATCTCCACGGCCCCTTTCAACTTAAAACCCAGACGCTGACGGCAGGCTCTTGGCCTTGATGTGTCAGTAAGAATGCATTCGGGGAATTGTAACTTGTCTACCAGCAGCCTCCTCAACATATAAAAAGGGAGGGAAATCCACAGCTGGAAAGAAGCATCATGGTTGAAGTCCTCAGCCAGGCCTCATGAGCTTGGCTCCATCCACCGCTTGGAATGATCCAGGCGCCTCTGCCCCTCGTCACACTGAAATTAGAGGTTGCTATGTGGGGTGGAGTTGCACCTGCTGGCAAGGTTAGACCTGTGTGATTAGAATGTGTGAGAGCAGATTTTATCCAGATAATAACAATTAAAATGATCAAAATGGAGTCGGAACCCAGCCAAGGAAGGCGTGTTGGAGGGAAAGAGTCTTAGGCCTTTTTATTTTTTAAGCAGGCCAACTGCACGTTGGCTGTAATGACTTCCTCCCCATGCTCTGGCAGTGCCTCCAACCATCTATCCCCACTAGCTCCCGGCCTGGGTGGCTGGTTTCAGAGATGTGGCTGTCTAGAGTCTATATGGGCATGCTAGGAGCCGTCACCCTGAGCCAAGCCCAGGGCAGGAAGAAGGAAAGAGGAGGTGGGGACTTAGGGAGGCTGGCTGAAGAATGCAGGGATGTGGGGGGCGGGGGGAACTAGACCGGCTGCTTCCAGGTTCTCCCCCTCTCTGGAATGAATGTCCAGAGAGGGCCTACTGAGCCCACCGCATATGACACCAAGTACTCTGGGGCATTTATGGCACCAAAGGGTTACAGATGAGTGACTTGTGCACACGCCTGGCTCCCAAGCTCACCCCAGAGTCACATGGGAAGAACCGTCAGAGTTCAGTTGGTGCACCCTGCACATTCTACACGTGACATCCAGGACGGGGCTGGGGGGCCGGGGGGCTGGGGGAGGAGCTTTCCTAAGCGCAGAGCACACTCCTCTCCCTTTCCTACCCTCCACCTGGCCCCCACTCCTTCAAGGATGGGTGCCTCCATCCTTGTCCTCTGCCACATCCACCCATGCCACCTGACATTCCAGTGCAGATGTAGGCCTCCCTGGGTCTGTCTGTCATCCCTGGGTCCAGAGTTGCTCCCGAGAGGCCCAAACACCTTTGTAATTCCAGTTGCTGGGGACCTCCGAACCCCCAAACTTTTGAGGGTAGCACAAAGTAAGAGAACTTCAGCATTTGTCCCCAACCCTGTCTAAACCACAAGAGCAACCTTCTTCCTTCCCACGTGGGCAGGCTCTACCCTAAAGGAACAACTATGGTGGGGGGAAAGGGTTCCCCCGGGAGACCATGAAGCATGTGCTCAGGGCCCTGGGGTGACCTGGGCAGCATTGGCTTTCCAGGGGTGGCCAAGAACTCTAGACCCAGAGGCAGGACACCCATCTTAGGAGGGCCAGAGCCCTCGGGGGAAGGAACAGATGGCACCCAAAGTTGGAACCTCCTCTCTGTAGTGCCCCCCCCCCATGTCATTCACGTGATGCCTGCTGATCAGATTTGGGGTTTCTTAACACACGGTAATCGGATCTCGGGAGGTGTTAACTGGATTAGGCAGAAGGCTTGCAGAAGACACTGGCTGCAAGTGGCTATTAAATGGCCAGGAAGCCCAGGCACATGACACGGGCAGGTTTCCAGACTCAGTCGTCCTCCTCTTCCCCCGCAGGAGGATGGCAGGCTGAGGGGGTACGTTGAGGGCTCAGAGGAGGCTCCAGTTCCTCAGCCCTCTTCTTATTTTGTCCCTGTCCCTTCACTGACCCTCCCGAGCCACATCACAGCGTCCTTCCTGCTCCGAGCCCTGCTGGTGTGGCTGGCTCTGCGCCTGGCACTTGGGTTGCATTGCCTCCTCTGCTCCCCACAGGGAGCTCACAAGGCAAGTTTCCACATCCTCATGAACAAGAAAAAGCAGAGACGTGGAGGCTAAGAAAATGATCCTGTAGCTTACAGTAATGGATATGTTTGGGATTCCAATCCAGGTCTAGCTAGTACTTTTTCCATCTCAAATCCACCTTCCCCAACTTAGTCCTGTCAAACTTACCCCAATGCCGGGGGCCCACCTGGTAGACTTCCCACCCTGGCCAGTCTCTGAGGGTGGTAATTTGTGGGCCCTAAGGGGAGGTCGGCCACTGGACAGCTCCGAATCCCCAGCACCTTAGGCAAGGACACTGGCCTTCCCACCACCAAAGGTGAGGGCCTGAGCCCGGGTCTTTAGACTGTTTTAGACTGAACAGCCTCAAGGCAGACCTTTCCTTGGGTATAAAGATGCCCTTTTGTCCCCAGGTGCTGCTTTGTAAGACTCTAGAGGCAAGAACTTGGGTATTCCTGGAATGTGTGTGGGGGTGGGGGGAGAGAGCGTGAGAGAGAGAGATACAGAGAGAGAATATCAGATAATCACAGAAGTTGGAGCCCCGGCGCTGTGGTTGCTGTCGGTCTCCCTGTCTACCCTACGATGGATAGATGACCACACACAGCATACACACAAGTGGACAGATGGTGCACTCCCAGCACGCACAGCCGGCCCTCTCCTCTGGCCTTCTCCCCGCAGCACCTACGGGCATCTGACATATAGATTCGACTTGTCTCCTCTACTGGTCGTGATACCACCATAACCAGAACCTCAAGGCCATGACAACAGAGACTCTGGCCTGGTGCCGTGCTCCCACTGCTGTGCCCCCAGTTCCTGGCACAGCCCCTGAAAGAAGGGCATTCAGTGATCACCTGTTGAAAGAGTGGAGCCACCAGAGAAAGTGAATGAGAAGGGGTGAGGGCCGGGGGCAGGGAGGAGCAGCTGGGTGAGCGCTGGGCCACATGCATGTGAGAAGGGTCGTCTATGAGACATGGAAATGGGGGAGTGGCTGAAGATCTTTAATGCCATTTGTTGTGTAACTCTCTTGTCCTCAGCTTTTGACTAAGAGTGTGCCCAGGGAAAGCCTAGGCATGTCAAGTGTGGCCAGGCCTGGAAGGTGGCCCCTATGGCACCCAGAGACTCTGCACAGAGCCAGCTTCCTGTACAGCCTTGTGCGAGGCTCTCAGCTCACATGTGACTGTGGACCCTGGGGGCCCAGAGGAAGCTGCCTGCTGCAAGGACATTGCCCAGGGCAGTCTTGGGGAGGTCATCAGGAGAAAAGCCTCTCCTCCTTGCCTGGAATGACCAGTGACCTTCTGGGGAGATCTGGAGTCATGGGAAGGCGGTCTGGCACCGAGGCCAGCTCCAGATGGCCCCAGCTGCTAGCCACAGCCCCAAGGGCAGGCAGGAAGCTGGGATGCAGGGAGTTTAGAGGAGGGCCTGGGGGGAGCTGTGTCATTTCAGGCCTGGTGTCCGCAGACCCTGGCAAGGGCTCGTCTTTTCTGGATTGCATGGACACAGCCAGAGGGCAGCAAGGGTCTGGGGTCACTGGAAGGGCAGACCCCATCCCGTTGGGCTCCCTGTTGGCCAGGACCAGCTGTTGAGGGTGCAGCAGACACAGCCCAGGCAGGCTGATGGGGAAGCAGGGAAGCCCAGGGGCCATGGCTGCAGGGGGACATAGTGAGGCCAAGAGTAGAGGCTTTCCTGGTTTTCTGGTCCCAGCCCCCCTCTCTCACCTGTCCCAACATGCTTGGCCTGCCCTGGGCAGGGACACACATGTAGGGGGTCCTGGGTAGCCTTTGGACAGAACTACTGGGCAATATGAGGAAACGGGCTCTGGAGAGGGGACCCACAGGATGTGTGGAGGCTGTGGGGGCCTCCATGAGAGAAGGCAGCCTAGTGTCCTGGTCAGTGACCAGGATGAGGTGTCAGCACACCAGGGTCCCCATCCTCACTCCAACAGGTAACGTGGGGGAAGCTTCCTCCCCTCTCTGGAGAGGGGGCATGGTGTAATGTGAAAGTCAGTTGGGGGTGGTGCCTGAGGCTGAGTGAGTAGGGCGCCGGCCCCCTATACCGAGGGTGGCCGGTTCAAAATCTGGCCCTGGTCAAACTGCAACAACAACAACAGAAAAAAAAAAAGAAAAAGAAAGTCAGTTGGAGCTCTACGCTGGCCCAGAGACCTCTGGCAGGTACTCAACCTCTGTGAGCCTCAGTTTCCTCCTCTGTAAAATGCGTTTGCACAAGTATATGAAAGCACCTGTCACACTGTACTCTGTCGATATATCTATGAATTTGCACACCTAGTCATTCTCCGTGCCCCAGTGCCCCAGCCTTTGAAAAGGGGCATTGGCTGACAGATATCTGATCCCTGCAGCATGTGTCCCGGGAGCTCCATCAACCCCTCCCAGCAGTCTCCAGCACCCGTCATTCCTACATGGAGAGGAGGAGGGGCAAGGATGTAGGGGAGGACACAGGACAGGATGGCTGGTCCCAGCCACCCTGACTTTTTGCCCCCATTAGCGTCTCCAGCCTTTATCTTCCCCCATGGCCTCCAGGTGACAGGCTTCTGGTGACAGCTCCCTGCCACAGCCAGAAGCATCTAAGCAAAGGAGGAAAATGGAACTGTCTTGGAATGAGAGGGACTGACCTTGTCCTCTGAGGCTGACTACTCACTGGCCTCCCTCCTTTCCAGCCCAGGAAGGTATGGGGGAGACCCTGACCATGTCCTTCCTAGGGCCCCAGGGACCTCTCCTTGCGTCAGTCTGTACCTGCTCCATGCCTGAACCAGGCCCGGTGTACCTGTGCTCACCTCACCTGCGTGGTATCCATGCCCACCCTGGCCAACCATTAGGCTGGCCCCAAGCTCCCCCGTGTGTTGGCTGCCCTCTGATGCCCATGCTCCTGGCTGGCTTGGAATGTCTTTTGTTCTCCCCACCTCCCAGGGACTTGCCAGGGTAGAGAATCTCCCTGGTACTGGCTACCCAGTTCCCCCTGGCCTGCTATGGGCCTCTGGCCACCCCTACTACCAACACAGTAGGGAACCCTGCCCTAGACGGAAGAAGAGAATTGGGGCAGTGCAATTTCTGGACCCTGGACACAGAGCTCCATGATCACATCTCAGCTCTGCCAGGAACAACTGACTGACCATGGGCAAACTATTTAACTACTGTTTTGTAAAGCAGGGGACTATATACTTTGCTTCTAGAACTTTCTGAGATTATGTGTGTAGCTGGCTGGCATGATCCCTGGCACATGGATAGCACAGGATTGACGAAAGCATAAATGTCACAGTTGTGCTTCTCGCCCCAACTCTCATGACTCATCAAATGATGAAGCCTTCCTGCAATCTCCCCTCATCCTTCTAGAAGTGTGTTAATAGGAGGTGCCATCTTGAGCTTCTGCACTTTTTATTTTATTTAGTTTTTAGGATACCCCTATAAGGGAAAACATTCTCCTTCTAGCTCCATAGATGAGGAAACTGAGGCTCAAAGGGTTTGGGTTACTACTCTGAGGTCACATAACTGGCTGATGGCTGACTGGAGAGCTGCTCTCAGGTGCCCTAAATCTAGGACTGTCCATCACATGTCTGCAGGGGCAGTATGCTAGGACTCCTGCCCTGCCACTGGCTACCCACTGTTATTTGGAAGTCATATGCAGAGTGAAAAAAAAAATCATGGACTCAGGGGCAGCTTGCTAGGGTTGGAGAGTGAGCCTCAGACCCTACCCCCCTGCCCTCCTGGGTCAGGGTCACCCAGTCATCGTGGGCCAGCTCGGGCGGCACCTCCCTGACAGCCAACTGGCTGAGGCAGCCACATGCATCAGCCAATTTTGTTTATTCTCCAGCCTTGTTTATAAGTCGATAAAATTCATAACACAGACAGTGCCTGGCTCCCCTGGCTCCTCCCAACCCTGGCCTGGCTCTCTTTCCCAGGGGATGTGGCTCTGCTCCTTATAGAAACCACTTGCTTAAACCAGCCCCACTTGAAAACCCATCACTGTCAGTAAATGACCCTCCAGGACAGGAAGCTGCCCATTAAGTGAGAGGCATTGGGCAGAAGGTGAACCGCTGGCCTCTTTCTTTCTGGGGGCTCCAAGGTGTCCTGCTGGAAGCAGTGGATCTGCACCCAAGGACGCCCCTGAAGTCCACACCTGCACCACCCACAGGGGAAGCTGGGGGCCCTGGACAGGGCAGTGAGAAGCCCTGGATTCTGGCTGGGGGCTGTCACTGCCAGCGAACTGCAAGACTGTGGGTAAGTCCATGATCCTGACCTCCTGTTTGCGTTTATACAATAAAATGAATGGCTCCAGACTGTTTTGCTTTTACCTTTAGCAGAATGCTTTCTTTCAGTAAAATTACTGAAAGAGTAATTCAGTAGAGTGCTCCCCAACAGGTGAGGGAGCCGAAAACAGACTCTTCTGTTTAAGGAGCAAGTGGGAAATGTACCATCCACCCAGAAAGAATCGCCCCTTTTCTTATTTTCCCAATGAAAGTCTAGGGGCTTCTAAAAGGCTAAGGCTGGACGTTTTTCACTGCTGCGTCCTGCCCAGTGGGCCTGACCCAGTGACGTGTCTCTAGGGATGTGTATAGAGGAAGAGGAGAAGTACGTAGAAGGGAGGGAGTGAAGAGAGGAACGGAAAAAGGAGGGAAGGAGGGAGGAGGGGGAGGGGAACACAAGTTAATCCGCTTCCTTTTCTCCTCACCTCAAGCATAACTTAAAACCCATCCTTCTACCCTGAGCCATTCCTTTCCTTCCTGGGACTCAGGATAAAATGAGAGGCCACACCCCAGTTCCCCGCTCCTGGGATCTGGGGAGCTAAGCCAGTGTCTTCACCACAGGGGCCGAGGGCTCCTGAGCTGTCACAGAGTGGAGGCTGTCTATCAGCGAAGGTGGGTGCCCAGTCCTGTCTGCTGACAGGATCAATGTGTCTCACACACCTGTGGTTATCTGTCAGAAGTGTGTGGCTGCTGTTGCAATTAATAAGCCAGACGTCCATTTAGAAGTGATACTGAATCCACAGCAGCCCTTTCTCACCACATGTCTTCTCAAACAGTGGTTGCTAAATAAATACCCAAGGGCAGGCAGAGATCCCTGAGTTTCCTGGGACAAGGGGTCCTGGTGCCGGCAAAGGAAGGGACTGGGTCCTGGGTGGCCCAAGTCCTGGTCAGCCCCAGCCGCCTCTGGGCGTAGCTGCTCCTGCCTTATCCTCAGTCCTGTCCAGTAGCACTGGATTTCTCTCCAGAAGCCCAGAGATGGCAGCTGTCTGCTGGGCCAGAGGCCACATCTGGAATTCATCCTCTTCATTAAATGAGTGGCTGTTTCCCAAGCTTCGGCTCCCTTGATCCCCCAAAGCCCTGTTCATGCTGCTAACAAGGACAGTAATTTGTTCATTAAAAATGGGCTGCCTGCCCGACAGGCCTCCCTGGCTTCTGCCTGCCCCGGGGGAGGGGGTCAGGGAGGGGTAGGAGCTTCTCAGTCCCAGGGGCAGGGGGACACCCAGGGCCTCTCCAGGGCAGATCCTCACCTGTTCTGGTCACTCAGACCCTAACTCCCCACATGACTTTGAGGATGCCCAAGGCAGTGTGGAGACAGTCAGTCCACCAGACAGCCCCCGGGAGCTCTTCTCCCACTCTGTGACAGGGTTTTGTGGCCATCCAATCAATGCTGACAACTGGATCTGGCATCAAGTCCCTTTGCAAACCACAGCCCATCAAGAGGCATTTATTGTCGTGCAAACAGTCCCCTCCCCAGTGCCCAGCCAGACCCATCTCCACTCCCTGCTGGGTCTCCTTGGTCTGTCCTTGGAGCAGCTCAGACAACTGATCCAAGCCACTCCCTCGTTTGCATTCCAATCTCTGCCCAAACTGGTCTGGGTCCACTGGGGGACAGAAACCAGGGTACCAGGGTCTAGGGGTCAGGACCCTGTGGGCAGCAACATGCCTGAGAGAGGCCATGAGGCCTTCAGACCTCCAGTCATTATTAATGATCTGCATTTGAGCATATTGACCCCCATATGAGGTGATGTACTGGGTTAAATAGTGTCCCCCCAAATTTATGTCTATTCAGAATCTCAGAATGTGAAATAGTGTTGTAGCAGATGTAATCAACTTCAAGGTCATGCTGGATTAATCCAATGATGCTGTCCTTATAAAAGGAGGGAAATTTGGATACAGACACACAGAGAAAGGAGAGGATGTGAGACACAGAGACCCAGGAAGAAGACCAGGTGATAACTCTGCAGAGCGTAGGGTGGCGCCCTACAAAACCAAGGACCCCCAGGGACTGCTGGCAGCCTTCAGAAGCGAGGAAGAGGCAGGGAACAGATTCTGCCTTGGAGCCTCCAGAAGGAGCCAGCCCTGCTGACACCCTGATGCTGCACTAGTTCTGGACCCCAGAACTGCATTTTAAGCACCCAGTTTGTACCACTTTGCTGCAACAGCCGAGGTAGAGTAACACGGGTGGGCAGGTTTGGAAAACTGAGGCCCAGAAGTTGGAGTGGTTCATCCCAAGGTCACAAAAACAAGGCAGGGACAGAATTGAGGCTGGAATTTGGAGTCCTACCTCCCCGCCACTAGGATCCCCTGTGAGTCCCAGGACTGAGAAGGAGCACAGGAAGGGAAGCCGGGGCTGGAGGGCCTGGGCACTGCAGGGGTGGGGTTTCTGCCACTGCATCCTCAGCTGCTCACGCAGCCCTGGAGCGGGGTCCTCGGCGGGGGTTCCTCATCTCTGAATCAGTATGGAGGATTCTCTCCCACTTAGCAGAGTGCCTGGCCAAACACATGGTTGGAAGAACAGGAAATATAAGTTCTTTTGCAAAATCCTCCTTTTTGGATGCCAGATGGAAATAAAATTGGACGACTTTTTTTTTCCCATTCTCCGTCTCTTAAATCTCAACAAACCCACACAAGGAATTCTGTGTCTGGGTCTGAGCACGGCCTTGAGGAGCGATGTTGATTTAACACAGGGCTTCTCCAGTTTGGGCGGGTCACCCTCTCGGTGGGGGCTGTCCTGTGCACTGTGGGATGTCAGGCACTGTCCTTGGCTTCTAGGCCCACTAGATGCCCAGAGCACTCAATCCCCATTCCCTGCAGGTGGTGACAACAAAATATCTGGAGATGTTGTCACATGTCGCCTGGGGGGGGGGGCAAAGTCTTCCACCATTGAGACTACTTTGTGCTGGCCTTAGGGGGTACAGAGATGAACCCCATCCTTAGAGGCCTCTCCATTGGGTGGAGAGGGAGGGCAAAGCACTGCCCTTAAGGAGTAGGTACTTAAGTATGGCAGGATAAGTGTGTAAGTATGTCCTAGAAGCCACCATTGCTGTCTGGCCTTGCAGAGAAGAAGCTTCCTATCCCAGGGGGTGCCCAGGCAGAGGCTGATTCCCCTGTGTGGAAGGGCTTCGTATTCTGGATGGAAGATTCACACTGACCACCCAGGTCCCTTCCCCTAGAACAGTGAGATTCTACCTGTGTGCCATGGCACACTGGTGTGCCGTGTGAGGATCTTAGGTTGTGTCATGAAGATTTTTAAAGATCATTAATTAAATTATTTCCAAAAGCAGTTCAAAGCACAGTAAGTATATTCTTTTTCTTACTCATTTATTTGATCAACATAATTTAAGTGTGACGTGGAAGTTTAACTACAGGATCAAGTGTGCCGTGAGATAAAAGTGATTGAAAAACACCGCTTAAGAAGATTCTAAAACTCTCTGAGCACCAGTCCCACTAAGTTGGAGAGATGACTCCCTTCTTTTCTGATATGCAACCACCTAGGTCCCAAGAACCTCATATTCTGAGCTTCCCAGGATGCAACTCCAGGCAAAACAACCTCCCCAGCGTACAGGCAGCTTGGTCCCCCAGGGCTCCCATCCCCAACTCTGAATCTATAACAAGACAGCAACCACTTAATACTTCACTGTTCTGTGCTGAGTACTTTTCAAACATCGTCTCATTAGCCTTCTCCTTAAAGCTGCCCTATGACAGAAGTAGTAGTATTCCCCCCTTTTAAAGAAGCAGAAACCAAGGCTCAGAGAGGTTAAGAAAGTTGCCAGAGGTCACACAGCATGTGATTGGTAGAGCTGGGATTCCAACCTGGGTCTACCTAATTCCTTTCATAACACAGGTCCTGGCACACATGGGATCCCCGAGGCTGTCCACCACGTGGGCCACTTCCTGGGGGAACAGAAACCAGTGGTCACAATGAGCCTCCTCTTCACAGCAGCTCTAGAAAGTGTTGAAGAGCAGAAGACATGAGAGGGAGGAGGGAGGGCAGAGCCTACAACAACATCCCCAGGCAGGAGGACAATGCCTGTCTCAGTGCCCAGGGCCAAATGGGCAGCAGGCCCCCTGGAGGCTGCCACAAGGAGGGAACGCCTGCCCCAGGCAGCACCACCACGTCAGCCTCCCTGGCCACAGGAGTATTTATTTCCAGGGTGAGGCTGGGAGTGGTTTCCAGGTGGGGGTCCATGGAAATAACGTGCTCACAGACACTCTCCTGAGGGAACAGAGCCCCATTCAGCCGAGCGGGCCCACAGAGCTAACAGGTTCCAGGAAGAGGGAAGGCAATTCCAAGAGGGACACCCAGTCAGAGCCAGCCCCTTCACCACCCCCATATCCTTCAGCTCCCTGCCAGGAAGACAAAACAGGCATGGGGCACAGAAAGGGACCTGGCGCTAGGGACACCCCCAGCTTGCCAGCCCACAAAACACAGCATTGCAACAACACACCACACTTTACATCACCAGAGACCCGTGGGCAGTTGGCTTAAAGGTACAAGTAGTTGCCTTGGGACCCCCCCCCACCATCACCTCTGCCTCTTCCCCTGCTAAGTCTCGGGGCTGAGGCAGGAAGACAGCTAGAAAACCGTCCCCAAATTTCAGGAGAAGTTGAGGAGCTGCTCAACATGAAGGGCACAGGGATGGGGGTATGGGCATAACACTGAGATTTTGGCCCAAGACATTGGGTGATGGACGGGTGGGTCCCTCACTGGGACAACGGGGATATAAACAGAGAAATAAGGGAGCTTAGTTTGGGGGCTGGTGCTGAGGGAAGGATTGGAAGATGCTGGCAAGGTCCAGGAGGTCTGGGGCTGGTCACAGCTACTTTGGCAGGAACTGTGGGAGAGGATGCTATCGGCATGGTGACATCAACCAAAGCCACAGGGGGTGAGAGTGGGGACGTTGGCAAACACCAACATTTAGTGGACCACTGCAGGAGGATGTGGCCACAGAGCAGTCCCCGAAGAAGAATGGGGAAGGCGGGAGCACCCCCACCCCCACCCTGGGGACTGTAGGCTGCTGAAAGCCAAGAAGGAGAGACCAGCTACAGACAAGAGTTCTACAGAGGGTAAGGCCTTTAGAGCTTCCAGGGACATGGAGGTCACAGGTAGCCTTGACCAGGAAGCTTTTGAGGAGGGAGGGGCAAGGCTGAAGGTGGGAGGGCAGTGAGGGGTGGGAGCAAATGGAGATGTCCACTTCAAGGAGACTGGAGCAAAGGAAAGATCTAGGGAAGAGGCTAGAGGGTCCAGGGAAATCGTCAGAGTGGGGAGCCTTGGCAGGTGTGTGCTGAGGGGAAGCACTTGGCAGAGAGAGAGAAAGAAGGTGCAGGTGAGACTGAGCAACCGAGCAGGTGAGGGGTGGAATCCAGGCTCACACGGAAGGTCTGGCCTTGACCACAGGAAATGGGAGCGCAGGAAGGCTGTGGTCTGAGAAGCTCTCATTTGAGGGGTTCTCCACCTCTTCAAGTAGGCTGTGGGGGCCATCTGTTGAGCAGAGGTAGCCAGAAGGACCCATAAATCTCATCTCATGTTTTCCTACTCTTTCCAGAGTCAGCCCAGCATCACTAGCCCAGTAGAGTTTCCATGTCACCTGATCCTAGAGAGTTCCCTGTCCTTCCTCTAAACTCTGGCAGTCCCCGGGACACCCCATGCCCTGACTGCACACACCATGATGGCGTGTTTAGGTGTCTGGGTTCCTCGCTAACTCTGTGCACACGCTCACAGGTCAGACGCACGTGTTCATCAGTGGCCCTGGGCACACAGCAGGTACTCCCAGAGCTTGCTGAGTGGCAGACACAAGGGTTGTCTATTTTCTGGCCCTACAGACTCAGCCTTCTGTGATTCACCAGGCCTGAGAAAGCTGACACCCCACTTCCCTGACAGCCCAGAGAGACCACAGAAAACGGTGGAGTTTGCTTTTTTCTCCTTGTGTTTTAAGGAAAACAAGGAAAACACATTCACTCATACCAAACAAATAAAATGAGGTAACCCTGTGGAAGTGCTGATGAGATCTAATTAGCGGAGACGGGCCTATGCTGGTTTTCCTTCACGAACATCCTATTTATTTGTGGGGGGCTGGCCAGGCGCCTCATGCTTGTTTCTTTTCTTTCTTTCTTCTCCCCCTACTCCTTCCCTGGGGAAGCCGGATGTCACAGGGGCTTAGGGGGCAGGTCTGTTGAGCCCCTCTTCTGAGGCAGGGCAGGGAGCTGCTTGTGGGGGAGGGGCTGGTGAGTAAAAGCTGGGAGAGGTTTGGGGGGAGGTAGAAAAATAGCAGCTACCACCTAGTCGGCGCCTGTCCCGGGTCAGGGCCTTTGCCGTTTTCAGCGCCATCTCCAACACTCACAACTGTGCAGGCAGGAATCAATGTTTCCACTTTGCACACGACACCCAAGCAGGTGTAAATCCACCAAAATGGTGTGGCAGGTGAATGGTGAGATTAGGTCCTAATCCAGGTGTGGCTCTGTCCAGGGCCTGGTTATTATTTTTTTTTTTGGGGGGGGGCAGGGGACGGAAAGCCTCTACCCACTTCATCCATTTAGAGTCCGTCCAGATTTTCAGTTCTAGAGATGGAGAGGGCAGGGGGGAGTCGACCAAGTAGGCACTGGTGTTCTTCACTCTGGAAGCACCTGCAGGGCTAAGCAGGAGTTGGGTGGAGACCATGCTGGGGGGCCTCCCTCCGTGCTGAGCACAGTAGTACCTGGTCAAAGGCTGAACAAAGGCCTGGGTGATTTTCCCAAGATGGAAAGCACAGGAATGGCCCAATAGCCAACACTTTTTGAGTGTCTCCAACATTCAAGTCTCTGTATTAGACCATGAAGCTGAACCAAGAGACTAGACTATGTGGCTAGACAGGTGCTGGGGACAGTCTCTTCCTCCCTTATTCATTCAACACCCTTTCTGTGAGCGGCCTCTTTGTCCCACATTCTCTGGAAGAGACCTGTTCCCGAGAAGAGGCAATTCTTGATGGAAGTGCAAATAAGAGGTGTAGACAGAGATCAAGAGGACTTTGTAGAATCCTCCAGATCTCTAAGGAGAAAGAGAAGAGTTCTCCTCTCCACCAGGATGGTGTGGACATGAACAAGCCCTGTTGGGAGGCAGTGCTGTGAAGGAGCACAGATGAGCGTTGCTCTGATCCACAGGCGCTTTGGCCAGTGGGATTGCTGCATAGCATACATTTCCTGGCCTGAGAGCAGGGAAGGCCACATTCTTTCAGCTGTTCATTCTACAGCTATGCATTTGTCCCACGGCTGGGCATCTGGGATCCACCAGGGACTTTTAAGACAAAGATCGCTGCCTTCAGGGAGCTCACACTCTGGCTGGGGCAGATGACGATGAACAGCAGTAAACAGGTAAATGATCGAATAGGTTAGAGACATGTGTCACAGGGATAAAAAGGAGAACACTTGGCAGGGGCAAGGGTCTGGGCGTGGGGAGAGGTATTGGGCATAGGCTGTGGTGCTCAGTGATGGAGGTGGTCCGGCACTGCTGGGGGAGGATACAGGGCAGATGATCAAAGAGGCAGCCAGGGAGGTTCCTGCAGTGCAGCGCTGAGGGCAGCAAGGTCAGCTGACCCAAGGTTCGCAGCAGGGGCCGCAGGGCAGCTTTGAGAGACGACAAGGACCACAGAGCAGAAGCTAACGGAGCAAGACAAAGGGGTCCCAAGAAACAACAGGGCTCAGGTCTCAGGGGCCTCACAAGCTTTCATAAGGACAACAGTTTTTACTCTGAGGGTTTGACACTGCAGGCTCTGACTTCTGGGGTTTTTAGTCGTTGTTGTTAATACTTCATGTTGGAAGGGTTTTAGGTTACTGTCCAGTTGCGAAGACAGAACAAAGCATTCCCATAGACCCCATCCCCAGTTCCCTGTTTCCTTGATGTGTACCATGGTACAATTGTCACAGCCAGGGAACCAATGTGCTCCATTTCCATTAACCACACTCCTCAGTGTGCTCACATTTTCCTGGTTTTCCCTAATGCCCTTTTCTGTTCCCAGACCCCATCCAGGATCCCACATCACATCTCCTTGAGCCCCTCTAGACTGTGACAGTTTCTCTGACGTGCCTTCTTTCTGGTGCCCTTGACAGCTCAGAGGGACACTGGTCAGGGACTTTGCAGACTGTCCCTCAAGTCGGATTTGTCTCATGTTTTTCTCAAGGTTAGATGGAGCTTATGGGTTTTGTGAAGGGGAGAGCACAGGTGACTTCCTCATCACATTCCATCAGGGTACACGCTACCAACCTGCCCACTCACTGGTGAGATAAATCCTGGTCAGCAGGGTGAGACAGGGTTTTCCAGCTTTCCTCACTGTAAAGTCACTTTTAAAAGTTCCCTTCTTATTGTGCATGCTCTTAGGAAGCCAGCCCACTAAGTGCAGGCTGCGCTCAAGGGGAGGGAAATCACATGTATTTTTTAAAGGATCATGGTAGTTGATCCTTTGTCACCCTGCAGTGATGACAAAGATGACAGTGGCCAGGACCAGTGCAGCGTCAGAAGAGGAGCTAAGCTCTGCATATATTAGCAATGTATAGTCTATTAATTATATGGTTCTATTGGTACAGGAGAAAGAGCAGAGTCAAAGTCTCCAGGCCTCAAGGTTTGGCTGGAGACAACTGTGTCTTGGCATTGCCCTTAACAAAGCCTGGGGGAAGGTCAGGAGCCTGCAAGACCTTGGGTGTGCTAGGTTGGGAAGACTTGGTCTGGACGGAGCTTGAGAGACAGGTCAGGGATACACACGAGCGTCTCAGGCACAGGGACTGGAGGAGATCACTAAGGTGAGTACTGTGGGGAGGAGGAGAGAGCGGAGGACTGAACCCAGGCTGCCCTGTCATCAGAGGCCGTACCAGGAGCAGGAGCCGGCGAGGGAGGCGCCTAACCCACAGGGACCTGAGAAAAAGACTGATGGATGGGGGCCAAGGGTTGAGGCCCAGCCCCACAGAGCAGCTTCGGTGGGTTTAGAAAAGAAAGAGAAGAGAGGGTTTAGAGGCAGGGGCATTAACGACTTTTTCAAGACATTTTGCTGGGGAGGCAACAGGAGCCTCTTTGCCCACATGCCGTTAACCACAGTTCACCAGGGTCTCCCCATATCACAAACAGGCCAAAGCACAGGAAGGAGGGAGGGAACCTCTGGGACCACGATGGGAGGAAGAAGTTATGTGAGAATCTCCTGGAAACCTCAAGAGTCCGTCTGGTAGACAGAGCCCCTGCCGGCTGGGGAGATGCCCCAGTGCGGCTATCAACAGGCACCTGTTAGGAGTTAAAAACAGTCTTCAGGCCTGGAGGGAGCGCTGGGGCAGTGGGCCAGGCAGTGTGGAGGGAAACAACTGCTCAGGTGCATGAGCCAGACAGAGGGGCCCCCAGGCACCCCTGCACACCCCATGTCCCCCTCCCTCGGGGGTGTCACTGTCTCTGGAAGGCACGAAAGCCTGGGATGCTCTGGAGCCGCCACTCTCCAAGGATCTCCAGACAGTGGGGTTGAAACTCCCTGAAAGTAAGTCCTAAAAGTTGTTGCTCATGAATATGTGTGCAATTTTCTCTAGGGAGAGAGCCCATAGGTCCTGTCAGCTCTCCAAAGGCATCCATCTCCTCAGGAGAGATGGGAGCACCCACCAGACACTTGTGAAACCCAGACATGCACCTTGTCCCCTGCTCCAGCCCAGAAGCTGCTTGCTCCCTCCAGACACTTCAGAAAGGGTGGAAAAAAATCAACCAGCCATTCTGTTACCAGCCTGAATTTTGGCTCATGATATGCTTCAAATGGCTGTAAATCCCAGGGACATGACTCTGTATCTGGGTCATTCACTGGGGCTCCGCGATTCACAGGGCAGCTTAGGTGCGGTGAGGATGCTGACAGCCAGCAGAGCCAGTGGCCCTGCTCATTTCCCCCAAGCAGCTGTGAGGGAGGCAGGGAGTGTGTATGTGTGTGGCTGGGGTGTGTTTCTGTGTGTCTGGGAAGGGTGGACAGGGAGTATGAGCGTATGTATTTGTGTATACATGTGTTCATGTATATATCTATGCATTTGGTGTGTGCACAAGTGGGGGTGTGTGTACATGTCAGAGGTACAGAGCCAGAGCGTGGAGATCCCTTGTGCATGGGGGCGGGATGTGGCCCCCACCTCCCAGCTTCTCAGAATGAACATGAGGAAGGCAGGATGTGAAATCAGCTACAGATCTCAATTCTGAATCTCCTGCACAGAGTGAAATTGCATTTTACTAGAAATGCAAGTAATCATGTAAGGGCAGGCATTGTGGTCATGCTTCAGTGATGCAAGAGGCAGCCCAGGGGCTCAGAGAGGGTGTGGTATTGCCCAAGCTCACACAGCTCTGAGGGACATAACTTCTGGTTCTTCCCGAGGGGAAAGGATCCAGTGCCCAAGGAGGAGCATTTAGATCTTTTCTCTCTTGCTCTCTTTTTCCCCCTCTCTCCCTCTCCCTTTCTCCCTGTGACACAGAGAGGGACAAAGATCCCTTCATCCAAGTTCAGCCTCCTGGGCTCTGTCCCTCCTTCTCCTAGCATTGGGGCTGTGACCCTGGCTTCCCCTGAACCTCCCTCTGGGAAGGGCCACCACCTTGGAAGGCCCAACACATCTAGGCACCGGGCACTTTCCAAAGAGAACCATGATTAAGCCAGCATCTTCTCTCTGCCAGAGTCAGGGCCTGCTCTAGCCAGCAGGGACATTTCCCAGAGCTTTCCAGAGGCACCCAAGAGGCTAGGCCATGGTACAGCAAGGCTGGGTATGGCCATTGTGTGTCTCTTCCCTGCTGGACACCTAGCTCCTGGGACAGGGGCCTTGGAGGGGTCCCAACACCTGGGCTGGGTATGTGCTTCCTTGATCCCTTGAAGTCTCGGCCCATGTGGCCTCTGCTCACGTGGTTGTGTAAACTCTGTCGGGGACTGACCAGGTGTGAAACTTGGAGGGAATTGCCAAAGACCTCGGAGCCTCCGTTTCCACAGCTTCCCTGAGATTGGACACTGGGAAGAAGCTAGAAAGGTTCTATGTGTCATTAGGGCTCAGGGACCCTGTCTTCACCTTAACTCTGTAGGGCACACTCACCCCATTGGGACCCACGCCCTTGGCAACACAAAAGGAGGGAGTCCAGCCTCTGCCCGCCCCGTGCCCTGCCGCCTGTCCTGGATGGAGATGCCATGAGGCCGGGTCAGAAGACGGTGTCTGTCTCTAGGCTCTGGGCTCAGACAGGGACGGAAGGGGAAAAACGGGAACCCCGGGCACTGGTTGCCGGTCACAGAGGGTTTTCCATCCCTCAGACACTTCTCCGTCTCAGGAGGGAGCCCACTTTTCCCGTCAGCCACCAGGGAAGTCTCCCCATAGCACAGTTGTGAATTAAGCATGCAGCCTAATGAGTTGATTTTATTAGTTTGCAAACGCATTGAGAACTCGTTATCAAAATAAACACCAATTCCTTTCACCCTGCCGCAGCCTCTTCAAGAGAGTAAAGATAAACACAGATACACAATGCCTGTGACCTGGCTGCACGTGGGCTGTACGCTGGCCCCTGCATGGTGGCACTGCCTTCATAGGGTCCCTGTGGCCCTGCTGGGGTCCTGGTGAAGAGAAGGCTGAGGGAAGGGAGTTCTCTGGCCTACAAGACCAGGTGGCTTCCCCAGCCTGACCCCATCAGGGCTTGGGAGTGAGGATAGGAGAAGAGGCCCAGAGGACCAGACAGCCCATTAATAATAACAGCAGCAGTGTGCAGGAGGCCTCTTATAGATCAGGCTCTGCTCTGTGCTGCGGGCCCTCTGATCTTCCACTTGTTCCATGGGGGAGCAAATAGGATCCCACTTTGTAGATGAAGAGATTGAGACCCGCTCAAGGTCATGTAGGGAGTAGGAGATGCAAAACAGCATGAGAGATTTTAGCCACGCCGGAGGCTTTCTCCTGCAGAGTTAAGTGAGGCCTGGATGAAACACAGCAAGACTGGTTTTCTCAAAAAAAAAAGCAAAAAACAAACAAACAAAAATGATCTCCATAATGCTGTGGCTGGCCAGGGGGCAGGAAGATGGACAAGCTGACCTTTGGAGGAGCAGCCCAGGGCCCTCCCAGCTCCAAACCTGGTCTCCCTGGAGACACCACTGAGTGAGTGGCCTGCTCCCCTGCTCCCCTCCCCTCCCCCACACTCCAGGTCCCTCTGGCTCCAGGCCCTTAGACAGAGATGGTTCCAGGCCGGCGGCATTAGCCACCAAGCCAGCAGGACAGGGACCGTATTGTCATGCTCTGCAGCCCGTGGTCTCTTTGGAAAGGATGTTCTAATCCCATTTCATCCGCTTTCCCTGGCTGTCAGCTGTTTGCAGGCATTTGGGAGGCAGGTTTCTGTAACTGGAGCCCTGGTGCGGCCCCTCCCCCACACATGCTCATCCATCTATCACCCTGTCCCAGACCCCTGTGTTGGCATCTTGGGCCTCCCCTCTCCCAGCTGCCCCATCTCTCTTTCTATTTTGGGCCCATAGCAGGGCAGGGCTGGGATGCCTCAGCCAAGCCCCCTCTGATGAGAAGGAGGTGAACCTGGGGGGGGTTGTCTTATGTAGTCCCTAGGGAAGGAATTAACTAAATTTTGGTGACTTTCTGCAAGTGAGGAGTGGGAAATAGGAATCTAAAAAGGCAAAGGACCTGTGCTCCTTAATTCAAAGTATCCTCCATAGCACAGCCAGGGACCTTGAGCTGTTAAAACAGAACAAAAGAAATAAGACCACAGCCCCTGCCCCTCTGGTACAGGAGATTCAGAAGACAGAGCCTGGCTTTCCCAGACTGGCCCTTTGGGGCCCCTGCCCTTCCCCAGACCTCTGTCCCTCCCCTTCCGCTGGACTTTGTACTTAACCGCTTTTTGTTCCCCAACTATGGCCTGGACTGTCCAGCCTCTGGCCATTCACTGAGCCTGGGACGCCCACTCCACCCTCCACTGCAGGCCCGGTTCTTGCCTGACTTCACAGCTCAGTCCAGGTAGGGATCTGGCTCTTCTCAGAAACTTTCCTGAACCCCAGCATGAACCAGGTACCCGGGCTTGGTTTCTTTAAAAGACTTTATGACGCATCTTTCTTAGCCCGAGTAGAGGTCAGGACCACAAAAACACATTCTAGCCATCTTTGAAAGACAGTTTGTAAAGGCTGCTCCTAAATTGTTGTGCAAATCACACCTGACACGGAGTAAGTGCTCAGTAAGTACCAGCTACCTCTATCATTGCTACTTTGCTTGTTCTATTTTTCAGCTCTTTGAACCGTGCCTGGCAAACAATGAGTATGTACTTGATATTAAAACTGTTGGCTCAAGAGTGCAGGATTCTATTTTAGAGTCTTAGCTAGATATGGCAAAAGAGAACCTTAAACCTCACTGATTTTAACATTCTCCTGTCACTGATGATGAATTGGAGTCCACAGAAGTAAAGGAACTTGCTCGAGTCCCCTGAATTGGTCACTGGCAGATCTGAGCCTAGACCCAGGCCCCCCGATTCCCTGACAATATCTTACTCACTGCCCAATGTCCTCCTCATCACTAGCCCTAGCCCACGTGGAACCACGTACTCTAGGAGGGCAAAGTGAGTCTTTGTAGAATCCAGGTCTTTGCATAAAACTCAGAGAACACCAGGGAAGAGGCAGGCCCCTCATTTCTGTGCACTCACAGAAAAGGAGGGAAAAACTCATTCTCCCCAAGCTCTGTTCCTTCCTCCATGCCCGGCCTTGTTTCTGTCTCCCACATGTGGCCCCAGGGCCTGCTGATGGCTGCAGTGAGAGTTGGTCTGAAATAAAACTCCTAGCTGGGTGGTGCCCAGGATGTGGGCATGGGGAGACAGGGTTCTGGGCAAGCTGGTCCAATGCCCCTCAGAGGCCACATTTTCAAATCACAGCCATGTAAAATAGGCCGCACGCACAGATACAAATGCACACAAAAACACGCATATACACATGTACACACAATAACACACTGAATACATACACACATCACGTGCGTATAAAACGTACACATGCACACATACACAAATATGCACACAGAAATGTGTGTACATTCATGCACACGACCTACAACGACACAGAGGCCCATATACATGTGAGCGTACAAACACAAACTCATTATGAACACACACACACGTATTTCTTCCCTCTGTGTTTGAGCTTGACAGCCCACACAAAGTACATGTGTGGTCCAGTTTGTGGAATTTGTGCCTCTTCTCTCCCCCCAAATGCCATAGAGGGACCAGGAAGGCAAATTAGTTGGACACGTCCTTGCAAACTGACCTCAGGGCACTGTGAAACCCGTGTTCAACTGCCCCAGACTTCCCCCCCAGGCTCCTTCACCCTCCCCACCTTCTCCCACCTTCTCTTGTCTTCTTCAAGCTGAGCACCTGCCTCCCCACAGCCTTCCCAGCCCCAGCTCAGAGTCTCCCACTCGCCACAGGCAGCCCAGAAGGAGAAAACAAGAAAGAATGAGGGCAGTTGTGACTGCTTTCTACCTGGGCGGGCTGACCCACTGCCCAGCGGAGGGCCACTGTGCAGTGTAGCCCTGAGCATGTATTATCTTTGCTTGGTTTGTTGCTTTGGTTTGTTTCCTTTTCCCGGATGAATTACCATGTGGCAGCAGATCCCTTTTCTGGAGCAATGGAGTTTTAGTCCTGAGTGTTTGGGGTGGGAAAAATTGATGTTCCAAGATGATGTGAAATAAAGAAAACAGGCTGGGTGCAGTGGCTCACACCTGTAATCTGACCGAGGCAGGAGAATCACTTGAAGCTGGGAGTTCAATACCAGCCTGAGCAATCCAGTGGGACTCCGTCCCTACCAAAAATAAAAAAATTACCTGGGGTGGTGCCTGTGGCTCAGAGGGTAGGGCGCCAGCCCCATATGCCAGAGGTTGCGGGTTCAAACCCAGCCCTGGCCAAAGAAAAGAAAAAAAATTACCTGGGTGTGGTGGTGTGTGCCTGTAGTTCCAGCTACTTGGGAGGCTAAGTGGGGAGGACAACTTGAGCCCAGGAGTTCAAGGTTGCAGTGAGCTGTGAAGACACCACTGAACTCTACCCAGGGCGACACAGTAAGATTCTGTCTCAAGGAAAAAAAAAAGGGAAAGAAGGAAGATAAGAAACTAAATAGTCCAGCTAGTTTTTGCAGAGTACCGTGACAGTGTGAGAGTCACAAGGATAGGAAACCCTGTCCCCTGGGCCCAGCCCTGGGAGAGGTGCTGAGAGATGGGCAGAGGAGTGTGTCCTCTGTGTCTCGCATGGAATGCCTGGGGAGGGGTCAGGTGCCAGGACTCAGGGACAGCTGAGCACGCAGGGGGTTGAGGGGTGGGCAGAGAAACAGCTCTGCTGGGAAGAATAGAGGGGAAGGAAGGGTATAAGGGTGGGTTTTTGCCTGCCCACACATGGCACAGGGGAGACCAGCAACAAATACTTATTGAATGGAAGAAAGAAGGGTAGGAAGGCCATAGCTGTGAGTACATACGTGTGCAGGGGTGGGCGAGGCAGCCGGCCTCATACCAAGCAAAGGAGGCAAAGGGCCACGGAGTGGAGGGGAGAGGACTCCAGGGGGTGTGAGTGACAGCAGGACTAGCAGTGAGGACAAGCTGACCACTAGGAGGGCCTCCTGATTCTAGACATGGGAGATCCTAGGGGGCTTTCCCAGCGTTTCTTAGGGAAGCATCTGTCACCTGCTCTCTCTGGAGAGTATGGAGAGACAAAGAGTCAGCATTTCTCTTTCCAGAATGGTTTGAACATAGTCTTGCTCTAGGCAGGGAGTGAGCACAGAGACCCATAGAGTCCCTTCTGGCTCCTGGATCTGACTTGGAACTCCAGGCAACGGAGGGAGGAAGGTCGCAGGTGGCACTGCCTATAACCGCATACACCTGGCTGCCAGGAACTCTCTGTGTCCAGCATCCCTGGTGGGGACAGGGAGCTGATGAGGGGGAGCTACTGCTATTTGCATTCTCCTGAATGATTTACCATCACTCCCGCCAATACAACTCCATCTCCTGGTGATTTAACTGGCTCTCCTGAAATCATAAATAATTAGTGAGCTGGTCCCTTATGCCACTTAACAGTGTGTGTTTTCAAAGCACTTTATGCCCATTAACTAAAGAATTCTTGATCTACTTCCAGGAGCAAAGGACAATAGTAAGAGAGTACCCAAAAAGACCTTTGGAAATCACGTCATCCATCCCTCCGCCTCTAGGAGGAAAACGAAAGAAAACCACATATAACCCTTTTTGATATTTTTGAGAAAATATCAACATCTAAAGGCCTTTAAACAAAACAGAAGAAAGAAAAACAAGCCATAACCAGGGTAGGCTGCTCTCTGGTAAGTTAAGGACAACTCAGCATGCCAAGAAGCCAAGGGGGTCATGCCATGTATGGTAGGCCAGGGAGGGAGGTCCCTTAATGGACAGAGAAGTGGTTAATTTAACCTAAATTGCAGAGACCTTGAAGCAATAAATAGGTTTCCTCACCTGCAGGTAGGGAAAATGATAATTTACAAAGTAAAAACCATTCATTAGCCTGTAAATGACACAGTTCTGATGCTGAGGAATGTCCCTCTTAATTAGCTCCCCCACCCTTGCCCAGACACATTTTAAGTTGTGCTTTTGGCTCGGGGCAGAGATGGCCCTTCATGCCAACTCACCTCTCCCTGTGAGGGAGCAGTCAGGGTGTCTGAGGATTCATTTACAGTTGCCGGAAACCAGGTCCTCCTGGGAGGCAGCAGTCAGCTAACCCCAAAGGCTGTGGAGCCAGAAGGAATCACAGCGGCTTCACTTTTTTGCCCTTTTAGAATCACAACTTCTTAATTATTTGATGAGGATCTATTGAAAACCTGTTGTATTCCCAAGACAGCCCTGAAAAGTGAGGAAAGGAGTCTCTATGTCAGCCCTACAAATAGGAAGGACACCTCGCTCTGGAATCTGGAGTCCACTTCATTCCCAGGAACCGCATGGGGGGACTCAGGGGAGCATGGGCCAAGCACAAGTCTTCTGCAGAGAATGTACCTGGACAGGTAGCTCCCCATTCTTCCACCGCCCCTGCCATCCTCACTAAGCCAAGGAAAACAATGTTAAGGGGAAAGGGGGGAGCAATGTTAGGGGAAGGTGAAGGGTCTGCATCTGGTATAGCTGAGCAAAGTCCTGCCAGAATACCAAACCCACAGCTAATCACTACATGCTCTGAACAGAATGCCAAAAAAGCAACTCCAGAAGGCACTGGGGAGTGGACCAGAACAGGCAGATTCCAGAGAGGACTTGGTGCTTGGGAGATATGGATGACACAATGTGAGTCTCCTATTTTTTTTTTTTTTAATGTTCAACTTAAGGGCATGCAGAAGTCAGCACAGCACAGAGAAAGCAGAACACAGCCGCGGCAAACAAAAAGTGTGGTACTATCCTAAGGATACACATAGAGGCCAGAGGAATAGAAGAGTCCAGAAATAAGTCCATACATCTATGGCCAGCTGATTTTTGATAAGGTTGCCAAGAAACCCAATGGGGGAAAACAGTCTCTTCAATAAATGGCACCAAATAACTGGATATCCACATGCAAAAGAATGAAACCCCTAACTCACACCACATAAAAAAATTAACTCAAAATGGATCGACAACCAAAATGTAAGCACTAAGCCATAAGACTCAGAAGAAAACATAGGGTAAAGTCATGCTGACCTTAAGTTTTGCAAAACATTTTTAGCAATGATGACAAAAGAAAAAATGATATAGCTGGAAAATGAAAAACTCTTATGTAGCAAAGGGTATAATCAGGAATATGAAAAGACAATCTGGGCGGCACCTGTGGCTCAAAGGAGTAGGGCGCCGACCCCATATACTGAAGGTGGCAGGTTCAAACCCAGCCCCGGTCAAAAACTGCAAAAAAAAAAAAAAAAAGAAAGAAAAGACAATCTACACAATGGGGAAAAAACTGCAAAAAAAAAAGAAAGAAAAGACAATCTACGCAATGGGGGAAAATTTATGCAAACTATATCTCTAATAAGCATTTTGTATCCAGCATATATAAAGAACTCCTACAACTCAACAATAACAAAAAGCATGATTTAAAAATGGGAAAGGACTTGAATAGATTTTCCTTTTCCAGAGAAGATCTACAGATGGCTAAAAAGCGTGTGAAAAGATGGTCAACATCAGTAGTCATTAGGGAAACACAAATCAAAACCACAATAAGCTAACGCTTCACATCCACCAGGAAAGCTGTAATTAAACAAATGGAAAATAACAAGTGTTAGTGTGAAGAAATTGAAACCTTCGTACACTGCTGACGGGAATGTAAAATGAACGGTTCGGTATCTAGAACACAGTTTGCTGGTTCTTTGAAAACCTAAACATAAAATTACCATATGACTCAGCAATTCCACTCCTAGGTCTGTACCCAAGAGAACTGAGAACAGGGATTCCAACAAACACACATACGTCCACGTTCACAGCAGCAATATGGATAATCTCCAACAGGTAAAAACAGCCCAAATGTCTATTAACAAACAAATAAACAAATTGTGCCATATACCTACAATAGAATACTATTTGGCCATAAAAAAGGAATAAAGTACCGATACATGCTATAATGTGGACGGGCCTCAAAAACATTGTGGTTGTGGGTGGTGCCTGTGGCTCAAAGGGATAGGGCGCCAGTCCCAAATGCTGGAGGTGGTGGGTTCAAACCCAGCCTTGGCCAAAAACCACAAAAAAAAAAAAAAAAACAGAAACAAAAACAAAACAAAAAAAAACATTGTGGTTGAGGAAGCTGGATACAAAATGTCACGTATTGTACGAATATCCAGAATAGGTAAATCCTAGATTCAGATTACATATTGGTTGTTGCCAGGGGCTGGAAAAGGGGATAAATAAAGAGTGACTGCTGAATTAGGTAGGGGGGTTCTTTTCAGAGTGATAAAACATTTTGAAACTAGATATAGGTGGTAGTTGCACAACATTGTGAATATACTAAGTGCCACTGTATTGTTCACTTTAAAATGATTAATTTTATGTCCTATAAAGTTCACCTAAATAAAAAAAAAAAAATCTCCAAAAGAAAACTCACAATCTAGAATTCAGGGTAACCACAGGCACTAAAAAGTGAAGGCAAGGCCTTGAAAGGAGACAGCCAAAAAAGCAGGAACTCCGAATTCTGTGCAAAGACTCAGCCTAAATCTCTGGTTGACCCTTGAACCATTTGTGTTTAGGGAAAACTGCAAGTAACCCAGCTGATGATAAAAGAACTGAACAGCCAATGATCTGAGATTTAAGCTACTGCCCTGAAAGAGAGCTTGCAGTTGGATCAACTAAGTTAATTCCCACCAAAGCAAAAATAAAATCAATACTCCTTGAAGAAATATAACAGAATCTCAATTCTCCATAATATACCACAAAGCCCAGGATACATTCAAAATTAGTCCACATACAAAAAACCTAGAAAATGCATCCCATTCTCAAGATAAAAGCCACGAGACAATCAACAAGGTTGACCTTGAAAGAACCAGATATTGAAATTAACAGACATGACTTTTAAAGCTATTACAACTATACTCAATGAGATAAATGACAGTGTACTCATAATGAATGAGAAAATAGTAAATCTTGAGAAAGCTAGAAATTCCAAATATGGAAATTTTAGAACTAAAAAATAAGATATATCAAATTTAAAACTTCACTGGATGGCCCTAACAAAAGAATGGAGAAAATAAAGGAAATAATGAGCTTGAAAACATGCTTATAGAAAGTATTTAATCTGAAGAACAGAGAGTAAAAACATTGGAAAAAGGTAACAGACTGGGACACTACCAAAGCATCTAACACAGGCATTCGTGAAGCCCAAGAAGGAAAGAGAGAATAGGGATGAAAAAAAAGATTTGAAGAAATAATGGCTCACGTTTTCTCAAATTTGGTGAAAGACAAATGTACAGATTCAAGATGATCAGTGTACCCTAAGCAAGATAAATACAAAGAAAATCAGACACAACAGAGTCAAACTTCAGAAAACCAAAGATAATGAAATGTTTGGGGTCCTTCTCAGCTACCTGTTCTGTTTTAGCTGTGGAATGATGAGACGGACCTGGAGATCAATCAACATGTCCTTTAGAGGCGGCTTCCTGCCCACATAGCCTCTGCAGGTGTCCTCAAACTTTTTAAACAGGGAGCCAGTTCACTGTCCCTTACACCGTTGGAGGCTGGACTATAGCTTAAAAAAAAAAAAAAAAAAAAAAAACTATGAACAAATTCCTATGCACACTGCACATATCTTATTTTGAAGTAAAAAAACAAAATAGGAACAAATACAATCACACCGCCTCATGGGGCCCGCGGGCCGCAGTTTGAAGACCCCTGCTACTGTATGGGGGAGGATGCTGTGCTCTGAATTTCCAACTTTCAGTAGGCTTTTCCCCGTCTCATTCCTGCTTAGCCCTAGGCTGTAAGTACATTCGTCTCTGCTGAACAGAGAGGTCAACCAAAGTGGAAAATAAAGCCTTTTAACCTTGGGTTGCCAGAAAGTCAGCAACATTTTGGGACTGGAGTCTCCCTCATGCCTCTAGCCTGATCTCCGAGCCCCATAGAGAGGTCTCTACTTTCTCTGTGATTCTCTCTTGACCTGCAGCTTGACCCTTCTGGATTCCAGAGGCCAGGGCTATTATCATGGCTAGATGGGTCTTCTCAGCTCAAGGAGAGAAATAACAGTGCTCAGTTCAGTGTTTGAGGACACAGGGAGGTAGGAAGTGCTGCAGCTGCTGCACAGGCTGAAATCCACCCCCTGTCTCACCCAGAGGGACTAGGAAAGACATGAAAAGATAAAGAAAGTTACAAGAGGTGACCCTTGGTCCCATGCCTCACTCACTCTTCCCATGAGACAAGGGCCCCAGAAGGACCAGAGGGGAGACAGCTTCAGTGGATCTCCTGAATCTCCAGTGGCCCAAGAGCCATGCTCAGATGCGATGTTTGGTATTACATAAATATTTGTTAAATAAATCACTGCGCAGGTGAGGCTGAGGCTGGTCCAGATCTCTAGCTTCTTTAGCTCTGAAGTCCAAAGTCCTCAGCTCAAAATTCAAGGAACTTGACCATGCAACTCTTTGTCATTCCTGGGAGACGTAGCCAGGGGCCCACCCATCCTGCACTTGACTGACAGTCCACTTTGGGACTTTGCCCTTGTACTGTCCTTATTTGAGTTCTCTTCCAGAGCCAGCCTGCAGCTCTGCACTCTGTCAAGTGAACATCTTCATGCTCCCAGGCCAGAAGTCCCATCCTCTTCAAAGTCCTTCCTGAATCCTCCTTCGAGAAGGCATGTCGTCCCCTCAAGATCATTACTTCCTATTTCCTTTTATTTAACAAATATTTATATAATGCCAACCATATGCCAGGGGCTCTTCTAAGAGCTTTTACAAATAATAACTGAGTTAATACTCACACTGTCTCTTGACATGACCTACTATTAGCTCCAATGTACAGAGAGGGAAACTGAGGCTCAGAGAGGCTAAGCTGCTTGCCCAAGGCCACGGAGACACTCTGGCTCCAAGGCCCACCTGCGCTGTTCTCCACTGCTCTGTAAATTGCTTAAGAGTAGGGATGCTCAGCTGTCTGTCCAGGTCTCTGAGTGGAAGGACGGAGTATGAGGAAGGAGGCCTTGTCACTCATTCCCAGACACTCAGAGCTTGAGTGGCAGGATTGGATAAGGAAGACCATGCCCTATTTCAAATTGGTTTCCTGTCCAATCTGCAAAAGCGGGGATGGGGTGGGGAGAGCTCAGTTGCCTAGCAGCTCCCTCCATCTGATGCTGGGACTACGTCCCATCATGGTCTGCTCCACTGTAGCCCACCCTGTTCCCTCACTCCTGTGGGCTCAGAGCTCTGGGCACTGAGCTCCTCCCTGGATATGTAATAGATCCACACTGTGCAGGAAATTGCCCTTAAATAAGTGATGGATTCCCAGGAGAGCTCTCCTGCTTGTGCCCCAGGAGGATTTGCTGTTTTGTTTATTTAAGGGGGTGATTCCTTTTCATGCTCTCCTTCCCGCATCAAAGGCCGCACTGCAGACCCTTACAAAGCAGGGCCTCTGGCTGTTTTTCCAGGTTCTCACTGCTGGCTGGGGCAGGGGGTAGAGGAGTTCCTCCAGAATGCAGGAAACCGGGATTCAAAATAGACAGTATTTAGGTGACCAGTAGACTCTCCCTACGCACTCCAGGAAGACTGGTGGAACTGATGGCTCATGTTTAGGAGAGTAGAAACCCTCTCAAGATCTTATTTTAAGATAGCAACACCAGCAAACAAACCCTAGTACTTTCCCAAATCTAAGATATGTACCCATTACCTGGGGATCTTAAAATGCAGATTCTGATTCACTGGGTAGGGTGGGGCCTGAGATTCTGCATTTTGGGCAAACACTGAGTCCTGCCACAAGCACCACTCTCAGTCCAGAGTTAACCCGCTTCTCCTGGGGGAAACGGGACCTCAGTACTGGTGGTGGGGGTACTGCTCTTAATAGGAAGGAGTGCTGTTTCTCCAGCACCTGTTGTGTGCCAGGCGCCCCGTGCCACTGCTCTACAACAGAAGGGAAATCTATCCAGGCTTGCAGGGTTTTCCTAACCTTACAGGGTCAGCCGGTCAACAGGATGGGATGTGAAAGGTGTAAACGACAGCATCCAGAGATTCAGGCCAGGTTTACTGAAAGGAGGGGGTGACCCGCCTTGGTGGTGCAAAGGGCTTCTGTGGCCAGGGGCAGTTAGAGATGACCTGTTATATAGGGATGTAGGAAGTGGGCAAATTCCACAGTTTGCCTAGAAAGTTGGCCCGAACTTCCCAGGGGCTGGGCGAGCCAGATCCTTTGTGTCTGTGTCTTAGGAGGAGAGGAGAAGGAGGGAAAGGGAAAGGATTGGTGTGTGGCTGCCTTAGGCCCCCCAACAGGAGGAAAACACACATAAGAAGAGTAACATTTTCTGTAAATAGGTATCACTGCTCCATTTTACAGATGAGGTAACTGAGGCTGGGTGAGAGCTTCAGGATCTTGCTGAGTTCCCACAGCCACCAAGCAAGCATCAGGGTCACGATATGAGGCGAGGTGTGCTCTGGCTTTGAGACAATGGTATTTTGTCCATGGCGTCTTCCAAGCTAAGGAAGGAGCCAAAGGTAGAGAGAGCAGCGCATTCCAGACAGGATGGGACAAGCCGGCACCCGATAAGGAAGAATTCCAAGTTCTGCCCCTCCACTCCCCTGCCATGATGAGTAGTCTCCCAGACAAAACGGCAGAGCTTAAGGGAAAAGTTTCTAGGCTGGCTGGCCATCCTGGCTTCCCCTTGTCTTACCCCCGGGAACTGCGATAAGAGAGTCTTCTTGTGTTGTCAGCTCTGTGAAACCCAGAGAAGGTGGCAATAGGAAAACATGACCCTGGTGGTTGGACTCTGCTGCACAGAGCAGGAAACTGAGGCCTGGGAGAACAGGAGGGTCCGTGAAGTTTCACCAGAGGGCAAGGCAGGCTTCATGCATGGGCTTGTGACCTGATTAGTCGCCCCAGCCCCCATGCTTAGAAGGGCCCACCCTTGGTTTAATACTCTCTTGTCACCATCTTGAAATTCTTAAGAACTTTTAACAAAGGGCCCACATTTTTGTTTTGCACCTGGCCCTACAAATTACACCACCAGTCCTGCCAAGGGTTGGAGAACATGCAGGGGCTCTCACAACTGCCTAGTAACTGCGCAGCACTGAATGAGACAGCCTGTGTCTGTCTGTGGGCAGGCTGGTGCAAGCCCATATCCCCACGGCAGCCAGCCCCGTCCACACCCCAGTGGCAGCCAGCGCCTGAGGGAATGGCGCACAAATGAAGAGTTTAGGGAGTGAGGAGTGAGGAGTGAGGAAGGACCTTCCGGGCCTGGGAAAGTGATGCCACAGAAAGGTGCCCAAGGCAGCCTGAAAACAGCCTCCATGTCCTCCCATGCCTGCAGACTAAGGAGTTGGCCAGGGCTGGGGAGGAGAGGAGAGGGGGCTGGGTCTCTCTAAGGAAACCTCCACCCCAACAATATCCAGACCCCTGATGGCTACCCACAGTGGATACTTGGAGCCCAGCTATGTCAGCCTGTCCCCAGGGACTCTGCGTAATTTGAGCCAAGCCCCTCACTTCAATTTTGAGATGGGACAAAGCCAGGTGAATTTGATTCAGAAGCTCTGGCCTGCCCTGAAGGAAGGCCCAGCTCAGGGGGGAGGGTTCCCTCCAGCTCCCCATCCCCCACTGGTTACTAGGCCTGGCAGGGCAGCCAAAGCCTGACATTCATTCCTCTGGGGCCACTGTCCCCAAGAGACAACAGGTGCTGGCCTCAAGCAGGGCAGAGGAAGGAATGTGGGGCTTGGGCAGGACAGGGGAAAGAATTCATCAGCATGTTCTAGGAGGATGGCGATGGGGAGAGGGAGTGATCTGGAGACCTGGGGACCAACCATGAGCTTGGAACTGCTGTGGTGAGGTTTCAGAGGGGTGGCCCCTCTCCATGGTCCCCTCCTTATTTTGGCCTGCCTGCACTCACAGAGTCCAACACTGGCTGGGGACCTAGGATCCAAGGAGGACCTTTGTGATATCAGACAACTGGAGAATATTGCCCACAGAAGCATCTTACATGTCTTGAGCCAATTCTGGCCCATTTTTTGGTTGCTAGGATCCACACTCACAGGGGCCACTGTGAAGATTAACTGCGTTAATACCTGGAGGCACTTAGACCAGAGCCTGGCAGGGGTTATATAAAGGGTGGACATTTCCGGATTTCACCCATTCCAAATACACATTTTTTTCATTTTTACTTCTTGGGGGTCAGAACACATCCTGTTGTGGGTTAACCGGAAGCATTTTTTTTTCTTTTTTTTTTTTTTATTGTTGGGGATTCATTGAGGGTACAATAAGCAGGTTACACTGATTGCAATTGTTAGGTAAAGTCCCTCCCGGAAGCATTTTTTTTTCTTTCTTGGCAGGTACATAAAATATCGTGCCTTTGAGTTGATGTGTCTTAGGTTCAATATGGGATGAGATGAGGAGGAGGAGGAGGATTCCGCATACCAAACTGCATCTTTCAGTGATGCCTCCTTCCTTGACAGTTGAGCACCCCTCAGGGTGCTCCTGAGCTCCCTGTGCCCTCTGGGAACAGGCACAGTGACCCCAGGAGCTGGGGAGGGGAAGGAGGGCTGGGCACACAAAACAAGTGTCCAGGAGTGGAAGTGCCTAAGGGCAGGGCCACATCTGAGGAAGCCAGTTGGTGTAGCCAAGCGCAACCTGACCTTGGTGGGTACACACTCCTGAGGTCCTTATTTGGTACCTTCGATTGCAGCTTAGCAACAGTAAGGGGAAAAAGCCCCCCAGGTCCCCTCAGGACCACGGGGCTCCTCTTGCCCTTTGCTCCAACGTCACCTTCTCCTCTGGGGCACCATTGGTAGAGTCCAGCCCTCTGGGACTCCTAGGCCACCTGCTTCTTCCCTGTACTTAGCACTTTCTGCATCATCTTATGTAACCCACCTCATGTCTTCACTGGATGGGGAGCAATTTGAGGGCAGGGACCCGCTTTGGGCTTTGCTGGATCCACACTGCTGCTTGGCACACAGTAGGTGCTTAGAAAATGCACAACGAGCAAGCAGAGGGTCATGGCTACATGGATCGTGGGGGAGGCTTCTGGCAAAAGCTGCTTCAGCCAGAGTGTCCCTTTCCCAGGAGGGAGGCCTCTCGGCTGGGGTTGGTTTTCTTTTCTTCCAAAGAAGGAGGTGAGGTGCAACAGGCACAAGAGCCGCCCGCGGACAGACGAGAGGAACGCCTGGCGGTCACGTCCCCAGGTACACCAAGCTCACGAGCTACCGAGTTCCAGCACACACCCCTGTGGGAGGAGTGGACACAGAGCTCACAGGGCAGGAGTGGCTCAGCTCGGCCACTGCGTGACACTGCAACTCGGGCCGCAGGAGAAGCGCCTTCTTCTCGGATCTTTATGCCAGGCCTTCTCACAGTATCAGCAGCACCCAGGACCCTTTTAGAAAGCAGATTCCCCAGCCCCCCTCCTAGACCCAGTGCTTCAGAAGCTCTGGGTTTGAGGCTCAGGAATCTGCATTCTAACAAGCCCGCCAAGGAGCTTTCAGTGTGGGCCCAAGGGTAAGGACCACTGCCCAGGCCATGCCTCCCCTTTGTCACGAGGCAGCTTACACCTGGGATCTGACAGTATGGCTGTTGAGGCCCACCTCAGATGGAGGGGCACCCCCTCACCCCTTCCAAGACCGGGGGCGCCGAGGCCCAGCACAGCGATGGATCTATGTCTCCTCCTTTCTCCCATCTCCCAATGTCTGGGACACACATGGTTGCTTTTGCTGGGACTCCGCCTGGGCTCAGAAGACCCAGCATCCCCTGAGCTCTTCCCCAGCAGAGGTGGAAGAGAAGCCACAGTCAGAGGCCTAATCTCTCTGAACTTGTCCCTGGGGTTGGACATTCCAAGTTCCTGGACACACAATTAAGTTCTAACATTCCAGGGGAGGTGGCAGGCTGGGGGTGCTCAAACAATGAGCCTGTGTTCCTCCTCTGCCTTTCTGCAGGATTATTCTTGAACTAGGGCTCTGCAAGGGAGGCTGAGCCATCAGAGCACCACTGACACCCTAGTGGTCCCTCCTGCCTCTGCTCAAGGCTCCGCTGAGGGTAGGGGGGCCCCTAAGCACACCACCTCCCTTTCTAGGGCCAGACAATGTTCCTTTGCCCTGATGGTTTTCAGCACTTTCTAGGTTCTCCATCCACCCTGGCGTTAGGGGGTAGTCAAACGCTGCGGACACCTCTCTTCTCCTTTCCCCAGGGCCAGGCCTCTCTCTTTCGGGGGCAGTGGGGAGCAGGCAGTGGACAGAGCACTCCAGCCACCTGAAGCCACAGCCAGAAGCGTCTCCCTGTCTTCATTAGTGCAATCACATCAACACTGACAGCAATGTATTTATTACTGTCCCAGCAATAACCATTTTTCACCCAGTGATGCGCAGACTGATCGTGAGCTGGGGCAGAGCTAATGAGAAGCACCCCTCGGCCCTCCTTGGCAGCTCCAGGCCCTCGATGGTCTGTCCACCAACCCACTCCCTGCCTACAAATGCTTCACCGGGGCAGGGAGAGGAGGGACTTGAAGGGGGAAGGTCAAGGGTCACCGGCTGAGCCAGCCAGCATTGTCCAAAGCCAACACTCACACTGCCCATGGGAAGGACACAGGAGGGCTGACCTAGCAATCCGGCATGAGCACTGGGCACAGACTCAGAGCAGAAGCTCTTCCTCTGCTCTGGGTCCCGAGTCCTTGAGCCAGAGCAGAAAGACAAACTACAGCGAAGGGCAGGCTGGCTGGCCCACAGGAGCCCAGATGCCGAGGGAACGCTGCTTGGTTTCCTGAAGCCTGAGAGACTTGGGAGGAGTGTAGAGGAGGCGCCTGAACCCAACTGAGGTTTCCTGAGCGCTGTCAGGGCAGGGCGGGCTGCTCCCAGCTGCTGCAGGGGTGAAAATTACAGTAAGTCCCTCCTTCGCCAGATGATGGTCTTCCAGGAAGCTCACATTTTCTGGAAGGAACCTACCACATCTAAATGAAAAAGGCCCCTGTGTGGTGGACATCCCTCTGGGGAGTGGCTTCTCCCCTAGTACTTGGTCTGACACTTCCCAAACAGGACCCCGCTGGCTTGCCCAGTCCAACAGGAGGAGGAAGGAGGGTCCAGGGAGAATCAGGAGACTGGTCCTCTCATGGTCTGGAGCAGACAGGCCAAGGCTGAGGGAGAACCCAGAAACCACCCCAGACACCCGACAGGGTCACTGAGTAAAGGACAATAGCCTTACTCTCAGATCCAGCACCCTCAAAAGACTCTTCCCTGGTGGACCGTCATGGTGGACCAGTAACATCAGCGATACGATTGCTTTAGAAAACATTACAGAAAATTTGAAACACAAATGGTTAAATGTGCGTGCGTGTGTGTGTGTGTGTGTGTGAATGTGCGTGCCTCTGTGTGTGTGAAGCATCTTAGACTCTTCTAGACAATATGACGCAAGAGATCATCTCACTCAAGTCTTTCAAAGGCAGGTTTTGACATGTATCCTGGGGGCGTCTAGGAAACCATGGGAAAACTTGCCACCACCTCCCGGCAGCACGGATCAGCTTTAAAATATCCCTTGTGTGTTAAAATAGAATTCATACAGGCCATGGGTAGAATGCAAATCCTCCTAGATTTAAAAAATGGAAAAGGACAAGCAGCAACTTTGGCTGCACGGCCAGGTCCTCCGGGGCACGTGTCCACCTTCCTCCATGGTGACAGTCTCCTGGGGAGGCGTTTGGAAATGCTGGGTATGCCCCCACATTTTCCCAACAAGGACATTTCTAGCCACGCAAGCTCAAAGATCCAAAGGAACCCAAGGAGAACCCTTGGTGTTGGCCTTTGAGGACACCGCCATCAACTGCTTCGGACGGTGTCACTGTTGCCTTCTCTCCGATTTCACTGGGATCCCCTGCAGCACCCTTCTCATTAACTGGGAAAAATAATTTATGTCTAATATCTTAATCTATGTTGATGAAGGGTTATGATCAAAATTCAAGTTTATAATTAAAGAAATCAGTTACACATACACATTAAAAGATAATTCAGAATCAATAAGGCCAAAGTGTCCAATGAGACATCTAGACCATCAGCATCCTGTGAGCTTGGAATGGAATGGGAGGACATGTCCCGGCTGGCAGTCTTGTGTTAAATTATGAGGGTGCAAGTGGGATCTGGGTCAGTGGGGAAGAGGACAGGGTCTCCTAAGGGCAGCAGAGGAGGAGGGGAATTAACGGGTTGGGGGAGGGCAGTCTGAGCTTGGGGGAGGGTTGGTGTGAGGCTAGGCAGAGGTGAGGATGCAGCAGCGTAAGCACCAGATGTGGAGAGTTTGGTGTTGGGACCACAGTCATAGGGAAGCCACTGGAGGTCTGTGAGCATGGGAGTTACAAGACAGGTCTCAGCATCTAGTTCCCATCACTGTAACCTATGGGCATTAAGAGAGGGCTCTGACTTCCGTCAGAAAGAGGAAAGGCTGTCCCAGGCTGCACTCTGTGCCCTACCTATGCCATCCAAGCCAGGGGGAAGCCTCTGGTCAAAGGAGACAATGGCCATATGCCCTGGACCCACCAGCCCAGGTAAGCAGCATGCTGAGCAATCCCCACAGGTGGACATCTGACCTGCAGGCATCACCTCTTCCTTCCAAGTCAAGAGATGTGGGCATGCTACTCAATGTTGCTCAACTTTGGTGCTAGCAATGCTAATAACATTAATGCTGTCTGGCCAACCGGATGTTTGTGAAAGCCACCCACATACATTTGAGGTTTTATGAAAGAATCCAATAAAAAAAAAATTCACATTAAGGCCTGAACAGCTGATAAAAGCTTGATACGTGGGTTCTTTATAGTGCATTTGCATTTTAAGTTACAGACACAGAATGTCTCAACCAAATAAGTAAATCCCTAACAGCACATGTTTGGGTGCCACTGGCAGGTCTGTGAAGGACAAAAGGAACAGAAGCCTTTGCAGTCAGGGCACCCATCAAATTGCAGGCCCAACGTTCACCTAGCTTTCCTATCAACAAGATGAAGATAATGATGACAGTGACATGACAAACATGTTTTCAGTGTCTGCTATACACTAAGCCCTGTGCTAAGAGCTTAGCACCTCTCATTACGGGCCATCACAACCTAAGGAAGAAAGTACTACAGTTATCCCCATTTTACAGATGAAGAAGCCAAGGCACAGAGGTTCGATTTCTGTGTAGATGAGGCTGTGTAACTCATACAAGGTCACCCAAACAGTAAACACCAGAAAGGATTTAAACCCAGGAAATTGTCCATATTCTAGGTTTCTTTGTGGTCTGAGCCATCCCACCTGGGCCCTGCCCCTCCAGGGAACCTCCATCGTCACATTCTGCTCTCACAGTTCAAAGCAGAGAATTAGAGGGTCTGTTCCAGATTCATAGTTAATTCATCTTACCTGGCGACAGCTAGGAGTTGGGGCGTCCAGCCATATTTCCGACCATTACGCAGATTGTGGGCAACACAACTGCCTCCCTGACCTGCACCTCCAGAGGGGTGCCCAGGGGAATTTGCTGGAGATCTAGCTCTTGCAGACCCTAAAGAGTCACTGGTGTCTACCCCAGAAGCAGAATGCCTGAATGGGCCTCATTATAGCAAATCATATTTCCTTCCGTTAGAATTATCACATCATCAAAATTTCATCACCCCTCTGGGTCACTAATAGCTTCCTATGTGGCATCAAACTTTAATTGGCTTTCTCCTCCTCTTGTTACCCCTCCCCCACATCCTGTTCAATTTAGAATCTTTGGGTCTTTCCTCTTTTTTGTGGTGCTCAATCCCTGGCAAGTCAATCAGGAATGCCCCAAGTGACCTTAAGGTGACTCCTTAAACAGCTCTGGGACATCTCAACCCCAGGAGGCCAGGATAGGAGAGGACCTCTCCCATTCTGCTAAGTTAAAGCCCAGTGAGAACACAGATAGGGTCGGGGCATGAGGAGGAAGGGAGGGGGAGCTGGAATTGCAAGGCCTATTTCCAAACTCCATCACTTCCTTGGATCAGCCCCAGTCTTCCCACAGCACAACTGTCTGGGTATCTCCCTGGTCCTCTCTCCTTGGGAAGATGGTAATGGTTGCTATGGAGGCCAAGGACAGCCTGGGGCAGTGGAAAGGTGTTGGTACCGTAGGACCCTGGGTCAAGTCTTGACTCCTTGACTTTCCCACTGGAGAGACTTGGGCAGTTAATCTCGGAGGCTCAGTTTACCCATATGTTGGAGTCATGGGGAGGACAAAGACAGACAATGGTGGTAATGCCCTTGTCTGACAAGCAGAGCCATGTACTGCAAAAGAAGGGAAAGAGAGTGGGGTAGGAAAAAGAGGTAGGTAAAATACAGAGTAAAGACGCCAGGGAAGAAAATCTGCCAGTGAAATGCAGTCCGAGATCCTCCCACCCCAAGAGCACTTGAGGAGGCAAACACAAAAGCATGAATTTAGCTGGAAGTGTCTATAAAGTGCTTTTGTAATTTGTCAGGCTCCATTCTGAGTATTCTATTTGTATTATCTCATTTAAGCCTTGTAAGCCTTTTATCTTTATTTTATAGACAAGGAAATGGAGGATGAGAATGTTAAATGACAGAGCTTGAGCCCAGCTCAGCCCAACCCTAAGGTACCCAACACTAGACGTGCCACTTCTCAATAGCTGAAAGAAAAAACAAACCAACCCCAAACAGAAGAAGTAGCACAGACTGGGGGCTGCTTCAGGAATGGCCCAGCCTTGTGCAAAGTAACTTTCTGAGACGCAGAGACCACATGTCTTCTCCGTGGTTATGAAGGAACGCGAGGCATTCCCAGTGCATGCGACCCCGTTCTCTTTTTCCAGCACAGGGAAGCTTGCACTTCCCAGCCCCTTGCCACTGGGAGGGACCACGTGATCAATTCTGGCTAACTGGCTGCAAGGGGAGGAAATACAGCTGAGAGTATTTAAGTGTCCCTGCAAGATCTTCCTTTCCCTTTTTCTCTGTAGCACTGATCGACAACTCTTTATATTCTGAACAGCTCATCCATGCATTGATGGGCATAACCCCCAAACTTTCTACCCATCCTCCCCATGGCTTCCTCATCACACAGCGGTCAGGGATTCGGTAAGGACCCAGAGGGCACCTAACCTAGAGGTCAGGCCTGCTGACCTGATAGCTTCACCTATCAGGCCAGAGTTGGGACTAGCTGAGAAAAAAGTACAAGAAGATCTGAGCTGGGGCTTCCATCTCAATGGCAATACTACCCCATTCTACATAGACACAATCCAGAACAGCTGGAGGACAGGGCTCCTGCCCTTGGGGTGCTCAGTGCACTGAGGGCTCTGCGGCTTGGGGTATACGTGATTGTGCATAAGAAACCACAGGAATTTCCCAGGCCAATCAGCCTGGATGAGGGGTAAGTGGCCAAAGTAGGCAGGTAGGGGCCAGACAGGCAAGGGCTTTGTGCCTTGGGTAAGTGTTCATTCATTCTTCATTTGCTCATTCTTATTTGTTGAGCTCCTTCTATGTGCCAGGCACTGCCCAATGACTGGGAACACAGCAGTGAGTAAAACAAGGCCTCTGTCCTCCTGAGAGAGAGACCAACGGCCAGCAAGTCAATGCGTGTTCATTGGAACCGAGTGTGATGGAGAAGGTCAAGCAGAGGGAGGGCCGGGTGCAGGGCGATGCCACACCTTAGGGTGCTAGGAGGCAGAAAAAGCATGTAGAAGACAGTCCTGAAGGAAATGGGAAGTGGGCCTGGCAGAGATCTGGGAGGTGTGGGCACCACTGCAGGTGCACCAGGGCTTCAGGTACCAGTGGGAGGCCTGGTGAGACCCAGGAAGAAAAGGCAGTCAGGTAGGGACAGGGCAGCAAGATGAGGTGGGAAAGGAGGAAGGGCAGCGGTTAGGACATCCCCGTGGCCTTGCGACACCATGTTATAATATTTAATATTTACAGACAGCCTGTTTACAGTGATTTGGACAATTTCATTTTATTGTTCAAAATAGCTCTGTAAGGTAGATACAATTATTTTGAACTCTTATTTGCTCATTTTTCAGGTGAGAAAACTGAGGCTCAGCTCAGCATCACCCAGTGGGTAGAGGCAGGATTCAAAGGGGCAGAGCCCATGATGGGAGCCATTGCCACATCTGAAGCCTCCCCAGGGCTTCCCAGGCCCAGCCAGGGGCTTTCCAGTCCAGACGCCTCGCCCAGGGAGTCTGATGAGACAAGCCCGGCAGCTTTCTCCCTCCCTCCCCCCAGGATGCTGAGCAACCCTGGACAGTCCTGGCTCAACACTGCTTACTGGCCCTGCCTTCTGCCCAGCACGTGGATAGCAAAGGGTAGACAGTGTGGGTGGAGGGGGAGGCAGCTGGGATATCTCAGCAACGGGCTTGTTTTCCATTACAGGCAGTGGGCCGCTGCCGGCAGGCGCTGCTCACCCATTTGTTGCTATTGGCATCCCAAGGCCCCAAATTATGATGACTAATTCCCACCGCTTTAGGCAGCTCCAGGGCTGTCTGCAGCAATGTGCTCCAGGGGGAACTGGGGTGGAAATCCCTCAGGCAGCATAGTAACACCCAACAACAATTCCAAGTCAGTCTCTTGACTCTCCGAAGGGATGGGAGAGTCAGGAGGGATCGGGAGGGAGGGTGCTAGCCAATCAGAAGACCCCTCAGATCACAGCCAGAGCCTAGGACAACCAGCCATTCAGAGGCCAATTTCTTAATCCACATAACTGTCCAACAACCAGTGTGTTTCATGAGGTATTGAGTCCTCCATCACCAAGGGAATGCAAGCAGAGGCCCATGGCTACTTGTGGTTGGTTTGTAGGCAGGGGACAACTCTAGATGGTTTTTTACACGTCTTTCAAGTCAAACTCAGTGATTCCCAGCCAGTCCTTAGGATAGAGGACAAGCCCATTCTCCCATGCCCTTTAGTTACAGCCCAACTACGTCCTGTGGTACAAAGTCAAATGCAGACCAATGTGCAGTTTAACACATCATTTTAAAGTCGCCCGTTCAGACACTGTTTAAACAGAGGACCGCTGTAAAGGATTTGGCCTCCTTCCCAGCCTCCCTGCCCTGCTAGAACAAGCCTCCTGGCCCCTATGCTGGCCTTCCCGCAGAGGACATAAGGGAGAGGCGGTCGATAAATATTTGCTGAACAAATGCATGAAAGGGGAGGATTTCTGAGGCAGGTGTCAGACTGCCAGCAGGATCAGGCCTCTGGTGGGGTGGGGGGGGCACCTGACTCTGTCCCTCCCAGACAGGGGCCATCTTCTATAGTCAATGGAAGCACCAGACTATAATTCTCCTCTAATCGTGGCCAGAATGTTCTGGACTCCCCAGCAGAAGGCAAGGGGTGCAAAAGGCGAGAGTAGGGACATCCCCCCATCCCGCTCTTGTGGCAGCTGAGCCCCAGGCAAGTGCGACACTCGGCCTCCTCGTAATTAGCAAAAGGCCCTGATCAATAAGTTATTTTTTGCTGTCAGTAATTAATAATTACAGCTTAGCCACACCATGTAATTAAACTTTCATCTGGCTCCCTCGAGTACTGTTTGGCTTTTATTGTGATTAGCTCCCAGCACTAAACTTTCTCCCTTCGGAGCCCTTTAGGAGCCTCCAGAACTGGAGTTTCCAATCCTCTGTCAGGGTTTTCCACTGCCTGGTTCACTCAGCTCAGACTCCCTTTTGTTCTTTCCCCAGGCATGGTTCTTTTGAAAGAACCTTCTGGACCAGCTGGCTCAGCTGCCGCTGTTCGCCTTCCAGCCCCTGGGGCTCACTAGGATGACCTCCGGCAGTCATCAAGCTTCCAAGCACATGAAAAATCTCTGGAGATGCTTGTTGAAAGACAGACTTCCAGGCTGGCTCAGACCTTTCCAGTCAGGGTGTCTGGGAGGGGAGCCCCGGAATCTGTACTTCTAAAAGCTCCCTGGGAGTGAAGCACTCAAGGGCCCATGGAAGGAAGTTAAAGAAAGGGCCTGAGTGTGGAAAAGGGGTTCAAGGTCTTGTTGGGGGGTGGCAGGGTATCATCTTTTAGGCCCTGGTCCCTTGGCTTACAGTGTTAAAACAATTATAACAAGGATGATAATGACAATTGCCATGTATTAAGCACCTTCTGTGTGCCAGGCTTTGCTGGGGGCCTCCCCTGGAATACCTCAAATCCTCATATTGACTCTGCCAGGCAGAAGCTGTTATTCCCAATGTGCAGACGAGGAAACCAAGGGTCTGAGTGGCTCAGAGCCTTGCCGAAGGCGGCCTCTCTGCAGCTAAGCATCAAAGCCAGATCATGAAAGCCCATTCTTTCAGCTGCCAAAGCCAATACCCTTTCATCACTGCACCTCATTTGGGAAATGAGTTTGAATCATGTGACATTGGTTGTGGGGAAAATGGTCAAATGTTGGCTTTCAGTATAACCAGGTGATGTTACTCAGGTCCAGCACCTGAAGCAAAACAGTCACCAGATAAAAGCCAGTGGCAGCAGTCAAAGGAAGGAACAACTGCTTGCTCCCTCATTCTGTGTCATACCTGGAGAATGGAGAGCGTGGGTTCAGAAGTCAGAGATACTTAGTGGCTTCAGCTACCCCCCAGGACTAAGGGCATGGCCTCAGACTGGAAGAAACTCACTCTCTAACTCTAATACAGGTAAGGAAGGACCTGGTGCCCTAACCTCACCCCTCCATCACTCAAACCCAGCACTGCCCCCAAGCCTAAGACCACATTCCCACAGGGGTCTGCAAGGTTTGCTGCCTGGGAGACAAATGGAAGGAGGGGGCCAGGGGCTGGAAAACACTCTGAGAGCCAGAACACAAATGGAGCAGCAGGGGACCTGGGCAGCCTGACTCAAAAAGGCAACAAACGAGAGCGGAGCAGGAGAGGGAGTGAAATCAATTGGACAGACTTTCACGGCTGCTGACAAGGGAGCCCCTCCTGCAGGGAGTGCAGGGACAGGAGCAGCCTGGCCTTAACTTTAACAGGACAAGTGGGATGTTGGCTTCAGGTGTCTGGTGCAGGTGTGGAGATGGGGCAGGAAGGGCCATGAAGATCCCAAAGGGAGGGCGATCAGGTGCCCTGGGGACTCGATAAGGGCCTGGTCCTTGTTGGGACAAGAATTGGTGAGCCACCTGCTCAGGGAATCATGCCATTGTTGGTGTCTGTGCGGTATGATGTTAGAAGGTTCCAGACAGAGGCCCTCCACGCCTCCTGGCTTTCCCCAACTAACCCCATGGTCATCTCAGAGCAAGTCTGTGTGATGCACCAGGGCAGAAGACAATCTGTTCCTACCCCACCCGCCTCACAATCCTCCTGGGCAGACATGTCCCAGGCAAAGAGACCCCAGGTAAGGAGACTCCAGCTGCAGCCAGTCCTGGATCCTGGGAGAAGGGCTCAGGAATCATCTGGTTCCAGTCCTGTCTCTGCCCCTAGATAGTAGAGTGGACTTGGGCAGGTCATCTAATGCCACTAGGCCTCAGTTTCCTTATCTGTTAAATGGATTGAGATGACCAATGAGGTCCCTGCCTGCTTGGAGATTTTATGATCATAAAAATTATAACTTTTATTACCTTACATTTATAGGGCTTGTTACAAAATTTCTAAGTGCTTTTTACATAAATTACCTCGTAAAACCATGCCTTCAACCCCGTGAGAACTGATTATTTCCATCTCTCTGATCTTGGCTCTATAGGTTGCCTGACGCTGGGGTTCCTTCTTCTCCGCAGGCTTGGAGACCCCAGGGGTAGACTGGGGAGTGGGTTGCAGCCCCCCGCAGTCCGGCGCCCCAGAGTGGTTCCGGGCTCCCTCCTGAGCCTGGAAGAGGGCAGGCTAAGCCCTGCTAGAGCTGGAGCTCCAGTCCAGGCTTCCTCTCTCTCCGCCCCCAGCAGGCGCCGCTCGGACACTGCTGGCACCGCTGTCTAAATCAGCAACCCCAAAGGCTAGAACCGCCGGTGGTGCAGCCGCCCTTGCCCGGGCAGACCTGCCTGAGGACTGGGAACGCCTGTGCCTCCGCCCTCAGAGGGGGACAGCGCAGATCACGCCTCCTATGCTTCTTAACACTCCCACTCCCAAAGCCACCAGTCCCTCACCGCTCGGTTGCTCGGGGCAGCCACAGGTCACAGCCGCGGCTGCAGAGACAATTGAGCGACCAGTGGAAGCTGGAGGCAGAGGCGGGACGCAGGGGGCGGAGGGGCGGGGACCGGAGGGGAGGCCTCAGACCCTCCCCGTGCGCCGCAATTACAGTGGGTCCAACGCCGCACCCGCGACCTCGGCTCCCGGCCCGCGCAGCGAAGCAGCTCAATCCTCAGCAGCCGGCCAGGCAGCCAGGCTTGGGTACCCGTACACGGCCAAGCTGGGCAACTGCCCTCCCGAGCGAACAAGCCGGCACCCAGCGCTCGCCCACCCCACTCCCTTGCCCCGGGCAGCCGGCGCCTGCCGGGCAGGGCCTTGTCCTTTCCCGCGGACGCTGAGCTGGGAACCAGGAGCCGGGTCTGGGCAGCTCGGTGGAGCCGAATGTCGCACCCCTCCCATGCCGGACCCAGGACCGCCACAGGGGACGGCGCCCCGCCCCCGCCCACCTTAGACTCTTCTCAGTCTCAGGGGGCGACCCCCACCTTCTTCCATTCGGAAGCTACAAGTCTCGAAGACTTGTGCCCCACCCCAAAAGACAGCCTCCAAAACTCGGAGGTGGGTGTCTGAAAACTCCCTGGAGAAAGCTCTGCCAAGGCTAAGCCTGGTGTCCAGGAGGCCACCGCGAGGCCAGCCAGCTCCCGCCACCCATCCCCCGTCCCCGTTCCAGCCCCCCAGCCCCACGTGGGGGTGGCCCTCCTTACCTTGGGCTCCCGCCGGGCCGATCTGCAGCAGAGCCAGCAGAGTCCAGATCAGCAGCCTCCACATGGTGACCAGCCTGGAGGGGGGTCCTCCAGGTCCTCCTCCCCGGCACCCTGCTTTATAATCCTGATGGGGTCGGGCACCCCGCGGCTTCGTCCCGGGAGACTGTCCACAAGGCTCCGGGCCCGGGTGTGATAAGCCCGGGAGGGGCAGCGCTGGCGACCCCAACCTTTCCTCCGCCTCTTCTGCCCAAGTCCGATCCTGCCCGCGCGCCCGGAAGGAGAGGAGAGAGCAAAAAGAAAGAGGCAGACCCGCCCTTTCGGACTCGGGGCACCTCTCTCTGACCACCCCAACTCCGACTCCGCCCAAGCAGGGCGGCCTCCGCGATCCGGCCGGGTCGCCGGCCCAGCTCCGGAATAAATGGACAACTTCAGGAAACTTCCTCCCGTGGCCACGTTGCCCGACCCCCGCCCCCTCCCCGCCCCCTGCTTGGGTTCTCCCGGCCGACGCAGTCCCCGCCGTTCCAGGCGCCGGGCCCCAGGCCCCGGAGACCCGGCCCAAACTGAGCACAGAGGCAGACGCGGGTGAGGGGCTTCTTTCAGGGGCGCCGGTTTCGGGGGGCGCGGTTAGCATAGCGGTCCGAATATCCCTAGAGCTGAAGTTTTCTTCTTTCTAACTTTGCAGTCGGCATCTGGCGGGGCCGAGCCGCCCCTCTGGGCTCCACCGCCCTAGCGCCGAATCCCGAGACTCCGGGTTGCCCCCTGGGGACGCCGGGGCCGGACGCGCCCTCGGCTCCGCGCCCAGCCGGCTCGCAAACTTTGCGGGGCCGGCGGCCAGGCGCTCAGCCTCGCGCGCCCATGTCTGCGTCGGCCGCGGGGCGGCTGAGGAGGCTGCCGGGCTCGGAGACCCCGACTGTCGCCTGCGCCCGCGCGCGGATCCTCCTGCCGACCGGAGGATGGAGATTGGCGGCTCTGCCCGCCGCCGCGCCCTGGCCGGAGCTCTGGGCGAGACGCACGGAGAGCCCGGCGGGCAGCCCCGGCTTCGGGGACGCCGCGTCCCCTCGGCCGCCTGGCTCTCGCAGATCGCTCCGGCCGGAGGAGCAGCGGCCGCCTCAGCGCTTGGCCCGCGCCGCCGCCGCCCGCCTCGGCCGCCCTCCGCTTCCCGGGCTTGGCGTCCTGAGAGCTGCTCCTGCCTGCGCGGAGCCGGAGCTGCGGGGGCAGCGTGAGCCGGGGACGAGCGCGGCGGAGGCGGAGACGAGGAGAGGGGGCCGAGCGCTACCCCGTGGCCACGACTGGAGAGCAGCCCGCGCGCCGGGAGGGGGCGGCGGCGGCGGCGGCGGCCCCGAGCCAGGCCCGGGAGCGAGCCCCGCAGGAACACAAACCGTCTGCGCGGCCGCGGGCGCCCGGGTGCTGCGGGACCCGCCGGGGGCAGCAGTTCCAGCCTCACGCCGGAGCGGGGAGGGGTGCGCTCGGGCACTCGCTCTCTCGCCCAGCCTTCCCCTGCAGCCTCGGTGGCACCCCGCTCTCAAAGGCCTCAATTCGACTCTGGTCTCGCCCCCAGGTCCCTTCCCCACAGGGAGTGACGGGGGTGGGGCGACGGTTCGGGAAGAGGGAATTGGTCAACTGGTTATCGCAGTCTCCCCTTCCTAGGTCCGGCTCTCAAATGTCTGGAAATGCTCAGAGCGGAGAGCGAGACAAAGGGGAGGCCTGGGACCCACCGAAGACTGAGAAAGTGAAGTTGGTGCCAAGGCGTATGCATTCTTTACGCATTCTCTTTTTACTTGGGAGCTCTGCTTGTGAAGCGTAGAAGAGAAGGAAACTGGTGGTGGTGGGAGGGGACACAAAGGAGCGACGGAGCCCGGAGGTGTCCTCTGCCCCTGAGGGCGACTGGGCTGGCTCAGGGGACCCAGTTAAACTTCCCTGGGCACTAGGGAAGTGCCTTTGTGGACTCCTTCCTCCACTAAACAATGTTAAAAATATTTTGGGACTGTGTTGGCATAAAGACAAGTATATTAATGTTACATATTAAAACATTCTCTTTAGCCTTTCTGATTTTAATAGAAATTAAACATTTCTATGGGTCCTGAAAAGACTGTGGTCTCTGGCACTGGGCCTGCAGAGTTTAGTGGAGAAGGCAGCCTTGCCCTCTGGGCAGTTCTGCTGGGAAACAGCAGAGATACCGCATGGCTCACCACAGCCCTTCTCTCATTTCTCTTCCTGGGGTCCTGTGAGTCTGGCCCCTTACTGCTGCAGTCCCTTTCTGGTCCTTGAAGTCTAGGACTTTGCCTACTGACTCTGCTGACTGCCCAGGGGCAGCTCCTTCCCTAAGGGTGTCCCTCTGTTTGCTGCAGAGAGGACATCCCCCCTGCAAAGATTTCATTACTCTTAGAGTCTCATATCACCTGCCTTGGAAGAAGAGCTCTGAGCATTTGCTGAAAATGGCTGAGAAGCTGGCCTGCCTTCCCTACATCCCCTCCAATCATCTATTTCAGACGGTGTTTGGCCACTTTTCCCTGGGGAACCTGTGCTCCCAGGCCAAAGCCACTCTGGCTGGCTGATTGATAAATGGAAGGGCTTTGGGGGGAAGGCAGCCTAGATAGGACCAGCTCTCCTTCCCCTTGGTGGCCACACAACTCCTACTTGCTTAAGTGAGGCCCAGGTGTGACCTCACTGCCCACCTGCCTGCTCTGAGCACCCCAGGTGAGGGCTCAGGCCCTTCTCAGAGCAGTAGGAACAGCTGGGCTTTAGGGTGCTGTTACACTGCTCACTCACAGAGGGGGCCTGAGAGCCAGATTTGCAGCAACTTCTCTTCCTTCTTCACCAGCAAAGGAATAGCAGAAAGGCTGCACCTCTGTTCACAGAGAGTGGGATTTCACCTGGATACAAATGTCCAAAACCTGGGATTCCACCCTGCTGGTATCCAATCCCTAGACTGCTGCAGCCAAGAGACTGAGCTGGATGTGTGTGGGGCCTGGAATGGTGCTTGTTCCCTTCCTAAGAGGAGGCCTCTTGTACAACCATGTGGAGCCCTACAAGCCTGGGCTTTAATCCCTAAAGGCCATGATAGGGGGCCAACCAGGGGCTGGAGTGAGGGAGGAGGTGCCTATTCTTTATTGGAAGTCACCAGGGCTGCCTGCAGGTTGGAAAAGAGAGAGGAACATAGCCTGCCAGCAGATCTCTGTGGATGAAGATTCAGGCTCTTTCTGGCCTCAACCTACGCACACACAAAGGGAACTCTCTGTTTTTGCTTCTTATCAGAGAAGGCTGAGCCAGGAGCCTGCCCCTTTGACTGAGAAAGTCACTTGCAGACACCATGACCTCATTCTTGCCACCAGCGGCATAATTAGAAGGTTGCAGACAGTGCAGTTACAGTGCGTGGCTCTCCCAGGCTCTGCTCTGCCTGCCTGTTGCAGCCCTGCCCCTTCCTAGTGGAGTCTCCGCAGACAGCGCTCCTGGAACACTCTGGGGATGGGATAGGGTCTTCCTTATTTACATCCCCTCTCCCTCCATCCCGAGGGACAGCACCTTGAGGAAGACTCTTCTCTCCCTTCCTTTGACTCTGTGAGTTTGGGAGGTGAGGGGCAGAGGCAGAGAGAAACACAATTCATTCCCAGGAAAGGGAAAGGCCTGGGTGGATGCAATTTGTCCCCACTTCTGCCTTCCCAAGTAGATGTGAGTTTTAAACATCCCCTTCTCCTAGAAAAACATTCGCTGAACCCCACATAGGACCACGCATAATCAGTGAAAGAGCCTCACTGCAGAATTTGTCAAGCAGCCTGTGGGGTGGGAAGTATATTATCCCATGTCCCAGCCAAGGAGATTGAAGACAAAACCCAGGACAGTCAAATGAAACTGTCCAATATTGCAGAAGGCCGAGACTCTCTAAGGTGGTGTAAGCCCCACCATCATTTATGCACAGAAACCAAAGGGTAGGCAGGGACAGAGGCAGCCTTTCAATATAGTTATTGTGTATTTTTTTCTTCTATTTTCAATCTCAAATGTAACAGCAGCTGGAACAGAGTGTTCAGTGGCAGGATCAGACTGCATCTTCCACCAGCCCTAGATATGTGTTGGGGACCTACAGGGACCAGCCAGATAGCAGGGATCGGGGTGCTGAGGAGGAAAGGGCACACGCCTCTACCCCACCCCTGTGCCCTCATCCCCTGCTTCCTGCTCCCCAAGTTACTCGGGTGCCACCCTTAGCCAAGAAGTGTACCCCATGGCTATTTTGCCAGGGATAAGGAGGCAGAAAGAGTGAGCATAGGATTGGACACGCTCAGTTTAGAAGAAAATGAAGGGGATGGGAAGGGGAGCCAGAGTAGAGGAAGCTGTAAAGCGATGGAGCTTCAGAGCAGAAGTACTCCCATACCCATTCATCCTTCCCAACACCATGTCCCAAAGGCTCATTTCTCTGCATGAGGTTGCTCTCAGGGTGGCTGTGGGGGGGCTGGGCCAAGACCCCCTGGAGTAGAGACCTTCAGCACAGCCATCTCTCCCCTCCTGGAGGGAGCTCAGACAACTGACGGCCTTGAAACATGGGCTTCGAGTAAATAACTAATGGCATCTGTTTTTCATTGTTGTTCTGTTTTGAAGGTAGAGAAAGGGAAGGAATGGACTAGATAGCAGTGGTTTATTAATCTCATCTGGAGAGACAAAGGCCCTGGGTCCCTGTCTCAGGCAGCTTGGGACTAAGATATAGGTTGCCAGGCTTAAACAGCAGAGAGTTTGGTTTTTGTTTTTCAACTATTTTGTTTAATTCTGGAAAACATTCTCAACACACATAAAAGCAGAGTGTACAGCATAGAACTCCGATGCTCAATATGGTGGTCACCAGCCACGTGTGGCTACAGAGCACTACAAATGTAGCTATTGACACGTGTTGAAATGATAATATTTTGAATATGTTGAGTTGAATAAAAAGACTTTTTAAAGTGGATTTCATCTATTTCTTTTTCCTTTTTAAGCATGGCTATTAGGAAATTCAAAATTACACACATGGCCCACATTATATATTTGGGGGGAATGTTGGCATTTACCTATACCTATGACTTCAACCATCAGCAACACATGGCTCAACTTGTTTTATTTATAGCCGTGTACTTTTTATTATTTTTATTTTTTTTTACTTCTTTGATGCCATCTTTACTGATGTACATAAGCTACATTTTATTGACAAGAACAGATATTTATTTCTCATGATTCTGGAGACTGAGTAGTCCAAGATCGAGGTGCTGGTGAGGGCTCTCTTCTTGGCTTATTGGTGGCTACCTTCTTGCTGTGTCCTCTGGGAGGGAAAAAGAGAGGAAGAGAGAGGGCAAGGGGAAGGCAGAGGGGAGGAGGGGAAGGGGCTCTGTTCTCTTCTCTTTTCATAAAGACGTTTATCCCATCATGAGGTCCCCATTCTCATGACTTGATCTAAACCTAATCACCCCTCGAAGGCCTTACCTCCTGATACTATCACATTGAGGATTAGGGATTTAACATATGAATTTGGGAGGAGACACAATCTTAATCCTGGCTCCACCCCACTCTCTATATTACCCCTTAAAATTTGCTTTCTCTTAGGAGAATGGTCCTAAGAGCTCAGTATACATATATGGCCGGGCCAGGGGCAGCCTGTGTCTTTAACTTTTCTGTGCCAAGGTCAAAATCACTACAGGTTTTACTCCTGGCTTTCAAGCTTTGGGATCTGGGGTTTCCAAAGTATGGCTGGACATATACCTAAACAGACCGGAGTTCCAGTTGAAGGAGAATATCCCCAAACCAAGACTAGCACAGAAATGTTCACTGGCTTGCTGGTCTGAAGCCAAATGCAAGCTGGAGAGAATAGAGGTTAAGAGACCACGGGAGACAGCATTTTTAAACAATAAAAACTGCTAAATGTAGGCTAGGCTGGGAAATGAAGTGAGGAGAGAAACAGAATCTTCTGTATCTGGGCTGCTGTCAGCCATTCTGGGGCATAGGCCAAGAGCATGGGGTGGAGGTGGGTGGGCCAGCCAAGACTGGTAGAAAATATAAGGCTATTTCCAGACAGGAGAGGGCGCTATAAACACTGCTGGAGGGTCCGGGAAGGAGGAGGTTGGTTGGGGCAGAATGTGTACTTTGTGGTCATTTCAGACACAAAGAAACAGTACCCACTTTATATGTGAATGTCTTTAATGTGTCTACCGTAAGATATATAAGCACCATGGAGAAGTCTGCCTCTGGGTGGCTGGGACATTGATCTTTGAATTGGACAAAGATTTAGAATCATTTAGGGCCATTCAAAATCACAGAGCGATGAACTCTAACTTGAACAAGGGTTATTTATTTAAACCGCTTAGTACAAAAAGATACTAGTGTATCTGCCTCCCCTGCCCCCCGCCCCCGCTCCGTAAACATCTGAAAGCTGAGAGAATCTACCTTTCTGAGTCTTCAGAGCCAAGTTCTCACAATTTAAAGGGCAAAGGCCTTTGATGGGACATGTTCCCCGCCAGCCACTCTGACCTCCCTGCCCTTCTGCAGCCGCACCTGAAACATTCCCCCTCCCATGTCCTCAGGGCTCACTCCCTCACCTTCCCTGTGTCTGTTTAGATAGTACCTGTCCAGAGAGGCCTCCCTGTCACTCACCTTGAAAGGGTAATCCCACTTTGGGGCGATGTTCAACACAGAAAATTCTGGTGACTAATCACGGCTATTGCAGGCTGGTCCCTGGCACCAGCACGTATTGCTGCACGTCAGCCCTGCTGACTCACAAACACAGGTGCATTCACACATGTGCACACACATCCTCCCTGTCCCCCTTTCCTATTTTGTTTCCCTTCGGCCCTTTTGCCACCATCTGATATAAATACTACAGATGTCACTTATTAATTTATTTCTTGCCTGCCTTCTCTCACTCGACTATAAGCGCTTTGAAGGCAGGGATTTCTGCTTGTTCCTCTTTGTGCCTTCACAAAATCCAAATCAGGCTCGGTGCCTGTGGCTCAAGTGGCTAAGGTGCCAGCCACATACACCTGAGCTGGCGGGTTCGAATCCAGCCTGGGCCCACCAAACAACAAGGACGGCTGCAACCAAAAAATAGCCAGGCGTTGTGGCAGGTGCCTGTAGTCCCAGCTACTTGGGAGGCGGAGGCAGGAGACTCACTTGAGCCCAGGGGTTGGAGGTTACTGTGATCTGTGATGTCACAGCACAAACTAACTTTTGTTTTTTTTTGAGACAGCTTGAGGCTCTGTCTCAAAAACAAACAAACAAACAAAAAAAAAATCCAGGGCGGTGCCTGTGGCTCAGTGAGTAGGGCGCCGGCCCCATATGCCGAGGGTGGCGGGTTCAAACCCAGCCCCGGCCAAACTGCAACAACAACAACAACAAAATAGCCAGGCGTTGTGGCTGGCGCCTGTAGTCCCAGCTGCTCGGGAGGCTAAGGCAAGAGAATCGCGTAAGAGTTGGAGGTTGCTGTGAGCCGTGTGACGCCACGGCACTCTACCCGAGGGCGGTACAGTGAGACTCTGTCTCTACAAAAAAAAAAGAAAAATCCAAATCAGAACAAGTGATGATATTTGTTCAATGTGATCAAAACAATGAGAGATAATACACCTGACATGTGAGCAGCTTTTCAATTTCATCACTGTGTCTTTACTTCCGTTGACCTTGCAAATGAAGCTATTTATACCTCAAATGTGTGTTTCCCGGTATTTGGGTTTATAGACTCCCTGATCCCTAAAAATTAACCCAAAGTGGTGACTATCTGTAATATATACAATCGCGTACATTAAATTCATTTCCAAGAAGTAAGGTTTTGCAGAGCTAAATAAGTTGGAAGACAGCATGAGTTTTAGGCCTGAAGCTACTTTTTACCAACTATGCAAAATATAAACACATTCTAAGTTCTAGGCTGTGAAAGACCGAGGCCTGCTTTCTTGGTTTCTGAAAATGATGCTTCTCTTTATTGAAGTTTACACCTCAGAATCCCTAAAAGCCAATGCATATGAAATATGATTTCATTTACATTCTAGGATCAAAGCCCACCAGTGCTGGGATGAGATAAAAATGCGGGAGAGAATGAGGCTGAGACTGAGTGTCTCAGAGATCTGAATTCAAATTCCAGCTTCACAGCTACTGGCAGAGGAAGCCACCTTTCTAAGTCTTCATTTCCACATAGATCAAATGAGACTGATAAAAATACTTGCCTTATAATATTGTGGAGATTAAATGAGAGAACATAGAGGGTTTGGCTAATAAAAATAATAGTAACCAGTATGATCCAAAAATCATTCCCTCAATGATTGCTTAGTTTTGTTTTGTTTTTTGTTTGTTTGTTTTTTGCAGTTTTTGGCCAGGGCTGGGTTTGAACCCACCACCTCTGGCATATGGGGCCAGTGCCCTACCCCTTTGAGCCACAGGCACCACCCATGATTGCTTAGATTTTTGGAATGATCTTGTTGTTACTCAAGATAATGAAACTCTAGACTTTAGAGAAGGAGTGGGTAGACTGCAGTCTGTGTCCAGATCTGGCCCACCAGCTGTTTTTGTAAATCAAGTTTTATTGGAACTCAACTATGTCCATTCATTTGCATATTGTCTGTGATTGCTTTAGCACCAGGACAGTGTAAAATAGTGACACCACAGATCTTCTGGCCTGCAAATTTTAAGTAGTAACTATGTAGCCTTCTACAGAAAAAGTTTGCCAACTCTGCTGTAGAAGGAAATGAAGGCAAGTCATCCCATATCTTTCTGTAGACTTTTGGGTTCTGAGAGTACACCTGTCCAGGTCTGCTCTCACCCTCATCTGCAGGTAGAAGATCCACCCGGCAATCCTTTCAAACTTGTCTGAAGCCATCCGAGGGCACCAGTGCAGTGATTTGAGGTTATCCTAGCTTCCCTGCACCTGACTTTTATCTGGCTAAAAATCGCAGAAGTCTGTACAATGTAGAAAGTGGAACAGAGAACAAATCTCCTCTGTCTTGGGTACAGAAACAGCAACCTGGTTTGCTTGTATCACTCGCTTTGTCCCAGAGCCCTGTAGACTCTAGGTCCCCCCTCTCTGCCTTAACAGACCTCCCTGGACTTGGTTCTTCTCTGCCTTATTTATCCCACTGCTTCCTTTGCCCTTGCTGCTGTGGGCTCATGGCCTTTTCAAGTCTCTCTCTCCTTCTCACACTCCTTTACATGTAAGCTCCTGGCTGAGATCTGCCCTGCCTGGGTCTGCCATGGCCAGAAAAGCCCTGCCAGCCAGCGCTCTGTTGAACACAACAGGGCACTTAGTCAGGAACACCAAGGTCGGGTCTGTTCTCCTTTCCTTAACTTCTATCATATACCCTAAATGAGGCTGAATCTCCCTAATTCCTATAAACGCACAATGTTAAAGTGTTCCCTGGAAACTCCCGTTTGTCCTTAACCATTTTATCCAAGGCCACTCTCTCCTTGCTGTCCTGTTCCAAAATCCTTATAACTATCCACTTCTCTCTCATGCCAATTTTCTACAATCTGATTTTTACTAGCTTCTGTGAAGCTTCATTCCATTATAGCCGTGCATTTCTTTACACTAAAGCATTTTCCTTGCCTTTTGTTTTCATCTCCCTCTTTTCTTTCTTTCTCCTTTTTTTTTTAAAACAGGGTCTCACTCTGTCACCCAGGCTGGGGTGCCATGGAACAATCATAGCTCACTGCAGCCTCAAACTCCTGGGCTCCAGCAATCCTCCAGGCTCTGCCTCTGGAGAAGCTGGGGCTACAGGGGCATGTCACCACACCTGGCTAATTTAAAAAATGTTTTTGTAGAGACAGGGCCTGCCTATGTTGACCAGGCTAGTTTTGAACTCCTGGCCTCAACAATCCTTTCTTCTTGGTCTCCCAAAGTGCTGGCATTACAGGTGCAAGACCCTGTGCCCAGCCTTATTTCCCTATCATCATTGAACTCTGAATTTTCCCTACGGATGCTCCCAGAGAAAAGGATCACTTTGCCTTCCTGGTCACCCTTCTTTGGTGTGGGCAGGGCGGGCTCTTCAGTTTTGAGGATCCATCCCCCACCTGTGCTTCCATTGCTGTTAAGTTTTTGTCATTGGTTTTCTTCTCATGACATGGCCTGCTCTCCCAGGCCTAGATGATGGCACCTCATTTTTTTTTCTACCATTTGTCTCTTGACTTGTAGATAAATTCAGAAAATCAGTCCTGTGTACTTAGGCTATGTTACTTTTACTGCCTTGCTTTTCCTAAATTTCAGATTGCATTATGCCAGGAGATGTATTTAAAGGTGGTAAGAGAAACAGTCCCGAGAAACAGAAGCCACACAGTTATTGTCCAATCAGCCATGCTCCACATCAGGGTATCCTCCTATTGGAGTGATAGTTTGGCTGGGTATATAAAATCCCAGGTTCAAAATAATCTTCCCTCAGAACTTGAGGCCCCTGCATTTCTGATGAAGCCTGTGATGCCAATTTTACTCATACAGATTTTCAGACAAATGGCTTGTTATGCCTGGAGAGAACTTCTTGTTTTTCCCATCCTGAAATTTTCCCAGGTTATGTTTCTGTGTTGACCTTTGTCATACATCCTGCCTCGAGAGCGCTTTCCCTCTGGTAGAGACGTGGGCCTTCATTCTCCTCAAGGAAGCTTCCTTTGATTCAGTTTTTTATCATTTCCTCTCCTCTGCGTCCTCTGTTCCAGCTACCCAGCAGTTGGACACTGACACGAAGACCAGCAACATGGGTGTGACCTGGGCATGTGTCAGGAACGCAGGCTCCCAGGCCTCCCCCCAGACCTTCTGAATCAGGTTTTCCGTTTTCACACGATCCCAAGTGCTGGGTGGGAGTTCAGCGTTGAGGATCCCACTCTGCTCCTAAGCGTGTGCCCAGAGGGCTGATGGAAGAGGTGGCTGTCCTCCTCCTCCTCCTCCTCCTCCTCTGCACTCCCACCCATGCACGGGATGTGCATGCACAGTGCCTTGTGAGAAGTTCTACTTTGATTCACTCTTATCTCAGGTTTTATTGAAACAAGGAAGGCTGCACGTTGGAAGAGCCCTCGCTCCACACCACGTTGGTCCTCGTCATCAGCCTTCATCTTTCCCGGCTTAGAAAACAGGGATGAGAGACCTTCCATCTCCCAAGGGATCCTTGTCGTCTACGTACCCGCCTCTCCTGGCGGGTTCAGTCATTTACTTTCTGCTAGCTCTTTTCTTCACACCTTTAAATAGAAGCAGGTATTTCCCAACTTGTAAAAGCTTCACTTGGCCCTTTTGCCTCTTCCGGCTCTCATCACATTTCTCACATGGCTTTTCCTGCCAAATTTCTTGAATTCATGCAAAACAGGCTCTACCTCGGTTTCTTTACATAGCCTCTTCCTTAACTCCTGGAAAGCTGGCTTTCGACTCACAGCTCTCTCAAACCCCCTCTACTAAAAGGCCTTCTCTCAGCCTTTTTTCTCGAGTCTTCTCAGCGGCACGGGCCGTGGGTAACCATTGTGGCCTTCTGGAATGTGCTCTTCCCTTGATTGCCGGGACACAGGGGTATTGCTTTATCCCACGGAAGGAGGAGCGGGAAGATGACTTCTCCTGCCCTTCCCTAACTGCTCAGCCCGAATCTGGCCACTTCGGAGAGACTTTTCCTAATGATTGAATTCCACACTCATCTACTGATTCCACCCAGTTCCCTCCTTTTGGGGTACACTGTGTACAAAGACCAGTCAAGCCACGCAGTGATACGGTTAATGCAACGTGCATCTCATCCCACTACCCAGGTCAAAAGCTACGAGGGGCAAGGACAAAGGCTCGTGCCACTGGGAATGATTGTTTTGGTTGTTTCTGCTGCCCCAGGACAGCTGCATAAGGGGCAGCACCACTTTGAAATGAAGGGCCATTTCTTCATATTCCCAAAGATAGTGGCCACTTGCAAAGGCCTGTGCCAGGGGCTTTCCTGCCCAGAGGTGGCGTTTCCTTCTACTTCACCCATAGGCATTGTGTGGGCTTGCCGTGCCCCCGGCCCAGTCTCGAGTCTCTTTTATGCCCTTTCTCACATTTATCCCTGTTTAGGGGCAGCTTGTCAGTGCGATTTCCTAACGGTCTGGTATGTCATTCTTCTTTCCTACTCACGACATGAAAACATTTCAGAGTTTGCTCAGGGTCCGGGTGTGGAGGTGTTATGTGGGCATGGGAAGGTCAAACTTGCTCCTTGAATAAGAATGAAGCCCCTGGCTGTCCACATAGAGTTTGTGGCTCTTCTGGAAAGCTGAGTGGCTGCTTTGCTCCCCTGGCTGGCAGCCTGGGTCTCCTTGTCCCAGGGCCTGTGGCGAGGATGTAGTGCAAAGGAGGAGGAGGGGCAGCGGAGGCCCTGGAGGAAGGCAGGCACCTCTTCCATCAGCCCTCTGGGCACACTCTTAGGAGCAAAGCAGGATCCTCAATGCTGAACTCCCACCCACTGTATCACTGCTTACCCTGAGGTCTCACTGCCCCTGATACTCCAACCAGACCGTGTCTCACCCTCTGTATCCCACCTATCACCAAGTCTGTGCTTCTGTCTCCAAACAGACCTAACATCTCCACATCCCTGTCTTTTTTGCCGTTGTCCTCTCCAGCCTCCTCCAAGTTCCACCTGGACCTCGACTGGGCCTTTTAGCTCTCCGCCTCCATTTCTCCAGCCGCCAAGTCCATTCTGTGCAGGGCAGCCAGGATGATCTTTTAAAAGTAAATCACACGATCAGCTTCCCCTTCTTAAATCTCTTCACTATTTGATGTTCTTCTGAAATTATCATTCTTTTAGGTGTGATATTGTATTCTGGTTATTTCTTTTCTTGAAAGAGAGTCCTGCTCATTTTGGAGATTCCTACCATAATATTTGTACATGAAAGAATCTGATGTTTTAGTTTCTCTTCAAAATAATATCAAGCGGGTCAGGGAAGTGAGAGATTGGCTACATTGAAGCAGGCTACACAGCATTTCATGGTACTAGGCTACTTCTGCATGTGTTTGAAAAATTCTATAATGAAAATGTTTAAAAAAAACTTGCAAAAATTCTTCATTACTCAAAAGATTCGAACAAACAACTAAACGTCCTTGCCATGGCCTGCCAATTCCTGCCTGACCCTGCCCTGCCAAGGCCACTGGCCCCCTCTTTTCCCCTTCACACCCTGTTTCTGAGGCTCCACCCACTATGTGCCCCTCCCGATGGGCTCCTTTCAACTGCCCGGAAATTCACACTCTCCCTTCCTGGGGGCATCTCCTGTATCTTCCCTTACATCTGGGGTCAAGTCCATTTTCTCCAGTTCCTTCTGGCTACTTCCCAGAAGTCTCACTTCAAATCAGTCTTTCAGAAATGTCCTTTCCAATGCTCTGATTTAAATTTAGGCTGGTGAACTTACTTTCTCGCTCCACCCTTTAATTTTCCATCCTGTGCTGACCACAATTTTGGTTGGTCTTCCCCGGGAGGTGGTGCATTCCACGAGGGCAGAGTTCATGGCTATTTTGTTCACTGGTGTGTACGCCAACGTCCAGCACTGTGTTGCAAAATGAAATGAAGTGGCCACCACAACCTCAGTCTCCTTCTGCAGAAATGGCCCTTGACAATTAGAACAATAATTAAAATGAAAAAAAAAAAATTGGTACTAAGGCTACAAGAAGCCATGAATCTGCCATATTGGATCAACAAGCATCAAGCACTTTTTTCATATTTTCTCCATGATGGCTCTCTTTTATTAAGGTGTACAAATGTAGCAATTTGCAGCCTTAAAGAAAATTGGAGACTTTACTTCTTTCATGTTTACATAGGTGGAGCTGGAACATATTCTTCTTAGTAAAGTATCTCAAGAATGGAAGAAAAAGTATCCAATGTACTCAGCCCTACTATGAAACTAATATATAGCTTTCTTATGAAAGCTATAACCCAATTATAACCTAAGAATAGGGGGAAGGGGGAGAGGAGGGAGGAGGATGGGCGGAGGGAGGGTGATTGGTGGGATTACACCTGCAGTGCATCTTACAAGGGTACATGTGAAACTTACTAAATGTAGACTATAAACATCTTAACACAATAACCAAGAAAATGCCAGGAAGGCTATGGTAACCAGTGTGATGAAAATATGTCAAATGGTATATAAAACCAGTGTATGGCGCCCCGTGATTGCATTAATGTAACAACTATGATTTAATAATAAAAATAAATAAATAAAAATGTAGCGATGAGGTCACAGTGTACTGCGCTTCCATCCCCAGACTTACCCCTTCCTTTCTCAGAAGTAACTACTATCGTGAGTGTGGTGTATATCCAGTGCATATTTTTAATATTTTTATTACAAATGTGTGTATCTATAAACAATACACAGTATTGTTTTATGTGCTTTTAAAAATATATGTAAATGGCATAATATGCTACATAATGTTGTACCCCTTACGCTTTCCACCCAGCGGTATCGTATATATGTGGGCGCGCATATATATTATAAATTAGTTCAGCCGTTGTCTCTGTTACATAGCAATCAGTATATGAACACAGCACAATTTATTTTTGTATTCCCTTAATGAGGTACATCTGGCTTATCTCCAATTCTATCTCTGACAAGAAGGCTGGAAAAATGTTCTTAAATGTGTGTGTCCCCCGCTTGTGTCCCTCAGACCCATCGGACTGGCCAAAATAAATGAGGGAGAACTGGCCAGGTGGTAAAGCAATGGGGTCTCTCCTGTGCTGGGGGTGGCACTCTGTAAATTGACATAATTGTTTTAGAGAGCAATTGGTAATATCTAGGTAAGATAAAAATGCTCACCCCTGTGTCCCAGCAATTCTACCCCTGTAAGAAATTCTCATTACCATAGGCAAACTATGTACTTTTTTCCCATTTAACAGAAAGCATAAAGGGTATAATATTCTTTTGTGACAAAGTTTAGGATGCATTTTTATATACGTTATCTAATTTGACAGCCACAACCCTAGGAGTAACATTATCCCCGTATTGTATACAAGGCCACACAAGAGTAGTCTGGTGCTGGGACTAGAATCCCAGGTGCCTGACTTTTTTCCGAGGGCATTTATATTTCCCACACTGCCTCACTATGTGTTTATGCTTTGAAGAAAATTAATAAGCTCCGGACATTTGGCAGGAGATGCCGCTAGGCCCCCAACCAGAGAGAGACATGTGCCTCGACCAGGCCTTGTGCCCTTCTCCTGGGGGCAGTAGGTCTTGGCTGCTGACAGGTCACAGCTGCCCTTCCTCAGAGAACTGCCTTTGGCTCTCTGGAGTGGCCTCACCTAGAAATGCCTGGAAATATTCCTCAACCTCCCTTGGCAGGGGGTCCCCTAGCCCATGGCTAATTGATAACAGGTGTACAAGGCAGGCCTTACTGTTTCAAGGGAGGACAACTTTATGGTACCATTTATGATCCAGAGCTCCCTGGGGGCTGAGGCAGAACTTCAGCAGATGCCACATCCTCGCCTCGCTTTTTTTCCTGCCTTATTCTGCTTTTCTCACTCCTCTCCACCTTCCTCCTGCAGAAATTGCTTTTACCAGGATTCTTATCTCAGGCTCCTCTTTGAGGGCCATGATTTTCAACATCTAACATATATGAAGATCACCTACAGGGCCTGCTGGGCCTCCTACTCAGAGTTTCTGTTTCAGTTGGTCTAGAGAAGGGCCCGTAATTTGTGTATCTAGAAAGTTCCCAGGTGATGCTGATGCTGCTGGTGCAAGGACTACACTTTGAGAACCACTAGGGATCTGACCTAAAAGAGTTGGCGCCAGGAGAAGGGGTTCTAGAACTGGACAACCTGCCGGTGTGAGCACTTATGTTGGTGGCAGGGGAAGAATCAACGGTTCCTGACATGTGGTAGCAATATAATTCCTGTGACAGCTTATATAGTTGGAAGAGGAGGTACTGAATTTTGCAATATTTCTGGCATTTGAGCATGATAGCAGAGACAGTAATTTATAAGGATTGTGGAGTTGAGAGGCTGTTTCTGGGAGCCACAGGTGAAGCAGAGAGAGAATGACGGGCCCACATTGGCTAATCACCAAATCCAGACCAAAGAATAAAAACCAGAGGATCTCTTTGGCAGTGAAGTTCTTCTCTCCCAGAGATGAAAGACCAATCAGGCTGAAAACTAGACTCAGTTTCTAATTTTCAGGGATGCAGAGCTTCAGAGAAGCTTGAATTCTTAGCCTTAGCAAGTCTCCCCCGCCAAAGTCAGGGTCTGAATGGGGAAATTGTAGGGCCTGAGATTTAGGCTTGTGATGTCCATGTATTTGTGATTAGGAACCTTGGTGGAATTCCCTCAATCCTCAGGGCCTTCGGAGATGGCAAATCTCCTTTATCAGAAGAGAGTCCATTAACTCAGGTAAATGTACATTAAGGAAGAGCATAGGATATTTTAAGGCCTGGAGCAGGGCGCAAATTGACAGTGCTATGCAGGGACTCAAAGTGCTGCTTTGTCTTTCCCATTTGAGTAGAAGCTTATGGAGATCAGGCAATACATGGAGTTCTGGCTGAGGGTCATCTCACAGCAGCTCCATTGAGTCTATGGACGCAACTGTGGGTCATTTTCCTAGTTCAAAATGTATAATCAGAATTACCAAACTCAGAAGCTGGCTCAGTCCTTGTTGTCATTCCTTGGCCTATGTAGTAGGAAGAACTATTATGGTGGAAAAGACCAAGTGAAAGTCCTTGAAATGAACAGCCACCCTGCCCCCCACCAATCTGAGATAATAGATAAAGCTATTTGCACACTAGGAGGAATGGCAGAGGTTGATGCCTCAAAGACTTACAGGTTGTAGGGGTGGTGTCTTAACTCTCATGTTGTCTGACTCCTGTAAAACTAGATGGAGCACAGTAGCTACCAGTGGACTTCTGCAAACTTGAGCTAGCCCCAGCCCCAGTTGTGGCTGCTGCCTTAATGTCTCATCTTTAGGTTCCGGTATGTGGCATGCAGCTACTAGTCTGGCAAATGCGTTCTTTTCAATGCCTCTGGAGAAGCAGGAAAGGAAGCAGTTTGCATTTGTGAGACAGCCAACTGCAAACATTCACAGTCTTGTCTCAGGGATTCCTGTTTATCTCAGAGGGATCTGGGTGTCTAGACGTTCCACACACAACGTTATCTTGGTCCAGTGTATGGATCCCATCTCAATATATGGACCTCATAAGCAAGAAGTACAAGTTCTCCAGATACCTCGGAGGACCAGATATCTCCAGAGGGTAGGAGAAAAACCAACAAAAATCAAGAGTCAGGAGGCACCTGTAGCTCAGTGGGTAGGTTGCCAGCCACATACACCCAGGCTGGCAGGTTTGAACCTGGCCCGGGCCAGCTAAACAACAATGACAACTGCAACAAATAAATAGCTGGGTGTTGTGGCAGATGCCTGTAGTCCCAGCTACCTGGGAGGCTGAGGCAAGAGAATCGTTTAAACCCCAAAGCGTTTGAGGTTGCTGTGAGCTGTGATGCTACAGCACTCTACCGAGGGTGACATACTGAGACTCTGTCTCAAAAAAAAAGACCAAAAAAACCCCCAAACAAACATAAAAAATATCAAGAGTCAGCTACATCAATGAAGCTTTCAGGAGTCTAGAGATCTGGGATATGCCAGGAAAATTTCTTCCAAAGTAAAAACAAAAATAAAATTGCTGCATATTCTTGAATCTCTTACAATATGCAGTAAAAATCCAGCAGCTGCTGGACCAATAGAGCAGTGGAATGGCCTCTTGGAAGTATATGGCTGAGGCACCAGATTGGAGACGCCACCGTGGGAGGAAGGGGTGTGGTACCCCAGGATGTGCACGCATCCCCCAAATCTGCTGGCTCAGACATCACGGGATAGAAGTGGGAGCGGCTCTAGTTTACTCCCAGTGACTCACTTCAGTGGTTTGTAATTTTCATCCTTGCAACTTCAGGGCTGTGAGTCTGGAGGCACAGCTCCCAAAGGGAGGGTGATTCCACCAGGACACATGGTGAGGTCTCCCTAAATTTAAAGCTATGGCTGCCACTGCTTTGACTTTGCTGTCTTCATTCCAGTGGCCATTGAGCAAAGCAGAAAGTCTTTTTCTTGGGGTGGGGTAGAACTGTTGCCCCTTATGAGGGCAGGGAGGAATCCTTGGGACACTTAGATGCCCAGTTTAGATGGCAGCTCTTGAATATTTTTAATTGGAAATAGGTGAGTATAATTACGACGTGGTAGGTACAGTGTCTAGGGGCTCAAGCCATCTAGGCCAGCAGCCGTGGGTGATCCAGAAGGGTGACCGAGCAGGCAGAAGATGAGTGTGTGTTATGGCCTCAGGAATAATTGCAATGGCGAGACAAGTATTTGTCCCATTAGCCCTCCTTTTAAAGTTTTCCCACAACCAAATTTCCTCCACAAGTTGACCTAGGAGAAAGAACCGGCCCTAGATGGAGTGAACTTCAGGTGAGAAGGAATGTACCAGATGCTGCTGGATGGGGGACCGTGGCAGGTGCTGCTGGGGGTGGGACTGTGGCAGGTGCTGCTGGAGGTGGGACTGCGGCAGGTGCTGCTGGAGATGGGACTGTGGCAGGTGCTGCTGGGGGTGGGACTGCGGCAGGTGCTGCTGGAGGGGGAACTATGGCAGGTGCTGCTGGGGGTGGGACCGTGGCAGGTGCTGCTGGGGGTGGGACTGCGGCAGGTGCTGCTGGAGGTGGGACTGCGGCAGGTGCTGCTGGAGGGGGAACTATGGCAGGTGCTGCTGGGGGTGGGACCGTGGCAGGTGCTGCTGGAGGGGGGACCAAGGCAGGTGCTGCTGGAGGTGGGACCGTGGCAGGTGCTGCTGGAGGGGGGACCACGGCAGGTGCTGCTGGGGGTGGGACCGTGGCAGGTGCTGCTGGAGGGGGGACCACGGCAGGTGCTGCTGGGGGTGGGACCGTGGCAGGTGCTGCTGGAGGGGGGACCAAGGCAGGTGCTGCTGGAGGTGGGACTGTGGCAGGTGCTGCTGAAATCTTGCCTTGTTTTTTTTTTTAAACCAGGAAGCTGTATCCAGTCCCCAGCTATGGTGAATGTTGACTGCTACCGCTGAAGGTCCAGAAAATTGGCCTTGACTATCAGGAATTTCCTGGAGATATTGGGGGGTTACAAACACCCTCCCCACTCAGAGTTAGCCTGCAACCAAAGACACTGACTTCAGGGTAAACAAGTCTGACACCTTGCCTCAACAGAGGGCAGCTCGATGCTGCCATCCATGCTCCAGAGAGCCTGTGGGATCAGGCTGAGGTCAGACTTCACAAAACTCATGTCTTTGCTTAATTTTGTCCCTTTTTTAATTCTTAATTCCATGTCCCTCAATGCCTTATAGGTTCTTCCTTCCAGGAGCACCTCTTCAGAAAGCCACTTGCATAGGATTCCTTCATTCCTCAATGAGGAATCCCTCATTGAGCCTCTGCTTCTGGAAAATACAGCAAAGACTCTCTTATTAGTTTTTAAAAATATTTTTCTCAAGGTTTGACTAGCAGAAAAATATACAGAAAAAAATGACTCTCTCCCATCACTCACTTTCACCCCACTGGACCTTTCCAGGCATCCTCACTGGCTACAGTTTGTTGCCTCTTGTGGTGTGTGCGTGTGACTATAATAGTTTTGATAAATAATAAGTAGCATATCAAGATTTTTATGGAGTGAGTCAGTGGAAAAAGCATTCTATAGTTTTTGTGCAATTGGAATGGCCATCTGTTTTTCTATTCGATTTTCTAATTGGTTACTGCCGGTAAATAGAAAAGCTATTGGATTTTGTACGTTAACTTTAACTTAACTCTATTTGTTCTAACAGGTCTTTGGTTGATTCTCCTGTATTCTCTAGGTTGATAATCATGTTATGTGCAAATAATGACAGTTGGGCCTCTTCTTTACCAATATTTTCTTCTTATTTTATTTCCTTATTGCTTTGGCCTGTGCCGCCACTACAATGTTAAATGGTAGAAATGACAGCATTTAAACTTTTATTGAGAGTATTCTTAGTGTTTTAGTGGGAATGCTTTGAGTGTGTGACTATTCAGTGTGACATTTGTGCGTGGTTTGCTAGAGCACATAGGAAACATTACCAGGCTGTAAAGTTTTCCTCTCTCCCATCAGTCTTTTCTTACTGAGATGGTTCAATGTCAGTAAGAGGCTGGACAGAAATAGGAGAGGTTTGTCCAGTAAACTAATAGATAAGCTCAAACCCCTGGCTTATTTCATTCATGTTGCTGTAACAGAATACTTGAGATTGGGTAATTTATAGAGTAGAAATGTATGTCTTATAGTGCTGGAGGCTGCGAAGTCCAAGATTAAGGTCTCTGCTTCCAAGTGAAGCCTTGTTATTATGTCCTCACACAGCAGAGGGTGGAAGGGGAAGAGAGGGCTCCTTTCCACCTCAAACCCTTTTCTTTCTTTCTTTTTTTTTTTTAATACTCCTTTATTTATTTATTTTTGCAGTTTTTGGCCTGGGCTGGGTTTGAACCCGCCACCTCCGGCATATGGGGCCGGTGCCCTACTCCTTTGAGCCACAGGCGCCACCCCTCAAACCCTTTTCTAAGGGTGCTAATCTCATTCATGAGGAGAGAGCCCTTATGACTCAATCACCTCCAGAAGGCCACATCTCTTATTGCTATTGCAGTGGGGATTAAATTTCAATATAAAATTTGAAAGGGACATTATCATTCAAATCCTGGCACCTTCCCTTCTAGTGTCCATCTAAGTTGTAAACCAGAACTGAGATCTGTCTGAATTCAGAAGCAGTACTTTCTTCCGAACACTCTGGGAAAAATTAAAAGGATCATCCTAAACAGGCTTGACATTTTGTACAAAGAACACGAATTTCTTTTGTAATTAGGAAAGAAGTTAATTAAGCTTAAGCAAATAATTATAATACAAACAGCCTTGAAAAGAGAGAAAATGTCATAGCACAGCAACTTAATGCTTTGGAATATTTGTGGAAGAGAGGCACATGTCACCAGGTAGCCAGCTCCATTGATGCATCCTGCTTTATCCTGTGGTTTGTAGTTGGTTTAAATCTTGATCTCCCCTTGCCCACCTCTTTAGCTGCTGAAGTTTCCCCCCTCAAATGAAGGTCCCATTAATCACCCCATAGTTGTTTCTTGTAGCATGTTGAGTGAAATATGCTTTGGAGAAATGGCCGCCTTGCTTCAGCCATAACAGCTCATGTTTCTCCAAGGGGAAGAATGGCTGGAGGTCCTGAGGTTCTCTGTGGGGAATGGGCTGATCCCCACCGGCAGTGGAGGTTGCCTGTTCTCCTTGGCTGGGGCAATCAGAGAAGGATCATGTTCTGTCCCTACATCCTCTCCAGTTCCAAGCTCAGCTTCTAATGGCAGAAGAGCTCTGAAACCTCCTAAAATAGCCTCCTGCTAGAAAGAGGTAATGCAATGCACACCACAGTATGCACATTGATTTCTATTTTTGGTTCTTATCAAGATTTATTTTTCATCCCTTCAGGTAAATAGTGACCTTGGACTCACCGCCTTCCATATTTGCAGCCTGAGTCAATGAATCTTGGTATTGACCTCAGGGGCCATCGATACCTGCTTATTGTTGAGATATTTCAATGTCAATACATGGCCCCATGGAAGTGGAAGGGGACCTGCCCAGCAAACCCAGCAGCTAAAAAACCAATCCCTTTTCTCCCAGTTGTCATCTTGGCACAGAAGGGGCTGGTGCTAAAATTGATAACTTTCCTGCAGGGAGTGGGAAAACAAACTCACAAACATAGCCTGAACCCTGCTAAAGGGAACTTTCTCAGAATTACTATCCATTATTATGAAAGGAGAGAAACACCCCTGCATGTCCTGTCTCTGTCTCCCCTCCAACCCTCTCTCCCCCAGCCCCCACCTGAATCACACTCCATCATATGAGAATGTCTGAAAGACTTTGGAAAGAGATGTGTGGTTACTGAAACAGCTTTTTACCCACCCACCCCCCCCCCAGCTTACTTGATCAGGGAGGCTGGTATAGTAAAAAAAAAAAAAAGCTTACATTTTAGCATCAGACAGTTCCAGAAGCAAATCCTGGAGCTTCCTTACTGACAAGTTTTCCCATCTGTAGAATAGGCACATTGCACACTTTGCCGTGAAGATCAGAAATGCTGTCTGTCTGTGAAATTTCCTGGCACCTAGCAAATGCCATAAATCCTAGTTTTTGTTGTTTTATTGTAACTACTATACTTGTCCAGGTGAGAGGCCAGGACTCCCACTTGTCCCAGTTCTCACTCCTCGACAGTCTCTGCTCTATCCCCTTATTGTTTCCTATTCATAAAAGGACTTCAAGAAAGAATGGCTGAGGCTAAATACGTTCCTATCAAATTGTTTGTCTTTACTGGCCACGCTTTCAGCTGCTGGCCTGCTTATTTGTCCTTTCTGGTGTGCTTGGTCTGGCTCAGAACTCCCTGAGGGCAAGGCTGATCTTGGACGGAGTTCTCTGGGCCCAGGGCAGGGGCAGGGGCTGTCCTTGACCTCCACTGAGCAGCTGTTTCTACTTCCTTCTGTGTAGGTGTCATGACTTGCTACCCCTACCTACTTTCTGTGCTGCCCTTCTTTTCTCCCTGGTGACTTCAAAGCTCCCAGCAGCCCTGCTGATGGATCTCTTCTAGCCCCTTTCTTTCCAGGCCCTGCCCTGCCCAGGGTACTTGGACTATGTGCATGGCCCTGGGGATGTTGGCAAAGGGAGGAAGGTTAAGACCACCAGCCTGCAGTGCCTTGACTCTGCCTCTGGCCAGAGTGGTGACTTGTCCCAGTGGTGCTTACACTGTGGTGAGTGGAAGATACTGGGAGGCACCAGCAGTTCCATTGCCATTTCTATTTCTAAACTTGCTAAGAAATGTCATTTTACAGACGAGGAAACAGAAGCTCAGAGGGTTTTAGAGCTGCGGCTTGATCTCAGTCTGTTTGACTCTGATCTCACGCACAGTTGACTTACATTGGAAGGAAGGATTCTGAGGATGGTGGAGAGATCAGAAGGAGGCACTGAAGCATCTGTTTTGTTATAAATATCCTTGGTGCCCTTGTCCTGACCTGGATCTGAAATCCTAAGAATAGAGATAGGGAACACCAACCCATCTTTCTTAAGATCCTTTCCTGGCATGGCAGCCCAGCCCTCAAAGCCCAGTTTCCCCTTCAGAGTGGACTTTACACAGCGGGGGCCAGCATTGGCCAGATTCCCAAATCCTCTGCCTAATGCCACTTCTGGACACTGGCTCATGCTGCCAAAAATCTAAACTTCAAAGCAAACACCCCAAACTCAAGAGTACTCAGACTGAATTATAAATTTGCATATGCAAATCAACACTTGCCCACACACACACTCCCCTCCCAAACAAGCAGAAGTGAAAGAGCACACTTTAGCAAGTGGTAAATAATGTTGTCAAAGCTTCTAAAGTTGATAGAGCTTCAGGATAGTGAGCTGGCATTTAGTCATTCATTCATTTATTCATTTAACTCCACAAATGCATTGCATGCTTACTGTGTCAGACACAGCGCTAAGACCTAATACAAAAGATGACAATTCCTGTTATCTGTTAAGTAAGCACATTTGGTTTAGTAATTAGTGTGTATCTATGGAGACGTATGTATGGATACATGTAATGTATACAAATAATGCATATATAGTACATATATTCACATGTATGTATATGTATATAGTTCATTAACTACAGGGATCTTACCCTCAAGGAACTCAAAATTCAACAGAGAAGACAGACATGTGAACAATTATGATACAGTGAGAAAAATGGCTTTAATGTAGGCAGGATCAAAGAACATAGGAGACTAGTATAAGAAGTGCCCAAGGCTAGTGGGGAGATAGGGAAAGACTTCAATGGGGACGCACTGAAGGCTGAGTGAGCATCTCCCAGACACACAAGGAGCAGAGGAGCTGCCCAGGCAGAAGGAACACACATTCACTTGGTAATTATTTATTAGGACATTTGCTTCTGGCTAGAATGGATTTTTGCTCCCAGTTATGACAGAAAGTTGCAAGAGACCAACACTCTTACCTTTCTATCCTGGAAATAAAACCAAGTTGGTTAAGCTTGGTTTTGTTTAATCACATCTTTTGAAATCCATCAGAGAGCTGAGGACACAAATTTACAGGTCTTTCCTGGGACAGAAGTGACCCATGACTATGAGGATGGTGAGACTAGGACTAAATCCAGCACAGATGGGAGTTAAAAAAACACAAAAGTACAAAACCCCAAACAAACCACTTTATAACACACTTTTAATAGTCTTGTGGAGGCTGATGTGACAGATCTGTATCTTGCAAAGCCCAGTCCCAACTTCCAATTTATTCCCAAGGGACTGAAGGCAAGTCAGGAGAGCTGAGAGATGCCCTCAACATCCTCCGGAACTTCACCAGTTTCAAAGCAGCAGCCAACCAAAGGATATAGGCAGAGAAGCAGGGTGGAGAAACTGCCCAAGGCAGAGAGCCAGCCCTGAACCTGGAGAGCAAAAGGACTCCCCAGTGGACCGAGAACCCAACATCTGGGCTCTAATGCAGAGTGAGATCAGCCGTGGCTCAGACTTGCTGTCACTCAGATCTCAAGCCCCACTGCAGGGAATCCAGCCTTAAAACATTTCCGGTCCATGGTGAACCAGTTGTCACTGAACCTCAGACTCAACTCTATTTAACCACAGATGAAGCTGACTCAGCCTCCCACCTCCACGAGTAATTCTTGTGTACTTTCGTTTCTACAATTCTTCTATACACAATGTCTGAGATATAATTAAAAATTACAAAACACTTGATGAGGCATGAAAATGTAACCTATAATCAAGAGGGGGAAAATGTCATTAAAACAGACTCATAGATATTCCAGAGGTTGTACTGAGAAAACAACAAAGACTTTAAAATAATAATTTCAAATATTGTAATGGATTCAGAGTGAGAAGGGAACAACCTATGTGAACATATGGTGAATTTCAGCATCAAATGATAAAAAAGAAGCAAATGGCTATTCTAAGACAGAAAACTATTGTATGATAAATAATTCATTTAATGGGATTAATAGCATACTGGAGATCATAGAAGAAAGGATTGGTGAGCTTGAAGACAGGTCAAAAGAAGTCACCTGCTAAAGTGGAAAGAGAGAACATCATGGGGCTTGGTGCGGAAGTATCAATATACTCTAACGTGTATGTAATCAGAGTCCTAGAAGGAGAAGAAAGAAAATGCAGCAGAAGAAATATTGAAGTAGAAAACAGTTAAGAATATTCCAAAATTGATTAAGGACATTAACCCACAGATCCAAGAAGTTTAGTAATCTTCAATCTATATTGTGGTGGGTGTCTGTAGTCCCAGTTACATGGGAGGCTGAGGCAAGAGAATCAATTAAGCCCAAGAGTTTGAAGTTGCAGTGAGCTGTGATGCCATGGCACTCTACCCAGGGCGACAGCTTGAAACTCTGGCTCAAAGAAAAGAAAAAAGAAAAAATTAATAGAAGAGTTAAAATGGAATACTGAAAAATAATTAATACGAAAAGATGGTGGGAACTGGAGAACAGGGTGTATACAAATGATAGGAAAAATAAAAAGGAAATATTGAAAATAGGATAATTAAATTCAACCATATCCATAATTTGTCAAGCTATAAACTCTCAAATTAGAAGACAGTGATTGTCAGAATGGATAAAAGCAAGACCTGACTATATGTTCTTTACAAGAAACACAATTTACTACAAAGTTGTGGACAAGTTGAATACAAACACCAAGCATAGGAGCCCTGGTCTGTCTGCAGATTATCAGACAAAGCAGACTTTCAAACGAGGAGTATTAGGGCATTTCATAACCTTGTATTGATAAAAGTGAATTTTTCAAGAAGACCTAATGGCCTTAAATCTGTAGGTAATTAGTAAGAAAACTTAAAAATATATGAAGCATAAATTGGCAGAAATAAAAAGAGAAATAGACAAATATGTGATGAGAGTTGAAGATTTTTGTATCCCTTTATCACTTATTAACATAAAAAATAGGCAGCACGTCAATAACAGACACACAGGGTTTGAACAATATTATTAAACAACTTGGTACAGCTGACATTTATAGAACACAACTATACTCGACAAATATACACTTTTCAAACGTATGGGAATATTCATCAAGATTGACCACATACTGGATCAAGAAAAAAAAAGCCTCAAAGATAAAAATATGAAATCTCACAGACTATGTTCTAAAAGTGTTATGTCATTAAATGATAAATTAATAACAATATGATTCTAGAAAATCTGCAAATACTTGGAAATTAAGCAATATATTTCCAAGTAAACCATTGGTCAAAGGAAAAAAATCACAAGAGTAAATATTAAAAAATATTTTATCTTATTTATTTTACTTTGTTTTCTTTTAGCTTTATTGTTACATAACAGGTGTACGAATTTTAGGATATGTGTGATGACTTAACACATTCATATATTTTGTAAAGATCAAATCAGTGTCATTGGGATGTCAATAACCTTAAATATTTGTCTTTTCTTTATGCTAGAAACATTCGAATTATTTTCTTCCAGCTATTTTGAAATACACAGTAGATTATTGTAAACTTTTGTTACTCTACTGATGTATCAAACACTAGGTCTTATTTCTTCTATTGGACTGTATATTTGTTGCCTTAATCAACCTCTCTTCACCCCCCACCCTTCCTGACCTCACATAACCACCGATCTATTCTCTACCCTCATGAGTGTCACTTGTTTAGCTCCCATATATGAGTGAGAACATGCAATGTTTATCATTTCGTCCTTGGTTTATTTCACTTAACATAACAACCTCCAGTTCCCTCCATGTTGTTGCAAATGACAGGATTTCATTCTTTTTATTTTATTTTATTTTTTATTGTTAAATCATAGCTGTGTACATTAGTACAATCAAGGGATACAATGTGTTGGTTTCATATACAATCTGAAATATTCTCATCAAACTGTTCAACATAGCCTTCATGGCATTTTCTTAGTTATTGTATGTAAGCATTTGTATTCTGCCTTTAGTAAGTTTCGCCTGTACCCATTCTAAGATGCACCCTCCACCCTAACCTGAATAAATGGCTGAATAAAATTCTATTATATATATATATATATATATATATACTACATTGCCTGTATCTATTCATCCGCCGATAGGCCCTTAGGCTGATTCTATATTTTGGCTACTGTGAATAGTGCTGCAATGAACATGGAAGTGTAAGATATCTCTTTACCATGTTAATTTCCTTTCTTTTGGATATATACCCAGTAGTGGAATTGCTGGATCATATGGTATTTCTAATACTAGTCTTCTGAGGATCCTCCATACAGTTGTCCATAATGGCTGCAGTAATTTATACTCTCACTAAGAGTGTGTGAAGGTTTGCCGTCCTCCACATCTGAATCAGCATCAGTTATTGCCTTTTGACATAAGCCATTTTAATCAGGGTGAGATGCTATCTCTCATTGTGGTTTTGATTTGTGTTTCTTGCATGATTAGTTACAGTGAACATTTTTTTCCGATACCTGTATGGCCATTTCTTTTTTTTTTTTTTTTTTAATTAAACCATAGCTGTATACATTAGTATGATCGTGGGGCACCATACACTTGGTTCATAGATTGTTTAACACATTTTCATCACATTAGTTAACATTTTGTAGCATTTTCTTAGTTATTTCTTTTGAGAAATGTTTATACAGATCTTTTGCCCCTTCTTTAACAAAACAGATGATTTTCTTTTTTTGCTATCAACTTATAGATTGTTGTTATTAATCCCTTGCCAGATGGAAAGTTTACAAATATTTTCTCCCATTCTGTGCATTGATTCTTCACTTTGTGATTGTCTCCTTTCCCACACAGAGGCTTTTAGCTTGATGTCATCTCTAGAAAGTATTTTCAGCTGAATGTAAATGAAAACATAATATAGCAAAAGTTGTGAAATGAAGTTAATTTGGTGTTCTAAAGGAAAGTTACAGCTTTAAATAGGTATAATAAAAAAGAAAGTTTTAAAACTCAACTTAAGAAGCTGGGAAAAAAGAAAATTAAACACAAACTAGAAGGATGGAAATATTAAAGATAAAGATAAAAGCAGAAATCTGTGAAATAGACAATGGAAAAGCTATAGATAAAATTAATAAGGATGACCAACAAGCAAAAAGCTGGTCCTTTGAAAAGGTTAATAAAATTGATGAAGCTCAGAAAGATTGATAAAGAAAAAAAGAGAGAAAACAAATTGCCAATATCAAGAGTTAAAGAGACATCATCCAGCCTGAGCAAGAGCAACACCCCATCTTTATAAAAAAAAAAACAGAAAAACTAGCCACGCATTGTAGTGGGCCCCTGTAGTCCTATCTACTCTAGAGGCTGAGGCAAGAGGATCACTTGAGAACAAGTGTTTGAGGTTGCTGAGAGTGACACCCCTCTAACCAGGCCAACAGAGTGAGACTCAGTTGCAAAATATGAAATAAAATAAAATAATCATCATACAGATCCCATGGACACTAAAAGAATGATAAGGTAGTATCATAAAGATTATATGCCAATAAATTCGACAACTTAGGTGAAATGGACAAATTGCTTGAAAAATACATTTTTGCTTCGAGAAAACTGAAAATCTGAATAGCCTTATATCCATTACACACGTTGAATTAAAAAAATAACAGTTCCAAATAGTTTTAGTGGTGAATTCTCTCAAACTTTTAGGGAAGAAAGAATACCAATATCACAGGTATAGATAATGAGGAAAAATACCTCAACTCATTTCATGAGATCATTATATCCCTTGTACCAGTGGTTTTCAACCTTCCTAATGCTGTGGCCCTTTAATACAGTTCCTGTGGGTCGCGACTCACAGGTTGAGAACCGCTGCCTTATACCAAAAACTAATAAAGCAGTTTCTAGACAAGAAAATTATAAAGCAACATCCATCATGAATTTGAGTGTAAAAATTCTTTTACAGAACCCTAGCAAATTTAATTCTACAATATTTAAAAAGGATGACATATTACTACCCAGTGGGTTTACCCTAAGAACACAAGGTTGATTTAACATTAAAAAAAGCAATTATTGCAATTAATTATATAGTGGAATAAAAAGGAAAAAAAAATTCGGTCATTTTAATAGATGCAGGAAAAGCATTTAAAAAAAATCCAACTCCATTCATGATTATTTATTTATTTATTTATCTCTTTGATTTTTAGAGACAGTGTCTCACTGTCACCCAGTGGCGTGATTATAGCTCACTGCAACCTCAAACTCCTAGGCTTAAATAATCCTCCTGCTTTAGCCTCTAGAGTAGCTGGGATTGGAGGTATATGCCATCATGACAGGCTACATTTTGTTTTTTACTTTTTATAGATACAGTGTCTCACCATGCTACCATTAATAATTAAAAAAAATTTCTCAGAATAAAAAAATAGAAAACAAGAAACTTTTTCAACTTAATAAACGGCAATTATGAAAAATCTAAAGCTAAATTATACATAATTGTGACATACTAAAATGCTTTTTTAGTAATATTTAAAAAGAATGCAAGAATGCCCACTCTAACTTGGCCAGTGCAATAAGGCAGGAAAAAGAAATGAATGCTGTAAAAATTGGAAAGAAAGAAGAAAACTATTTTTTATTCACAAATGACACAATTGTAAACATATATAATTCTGATGAGTTTACAAAACAATTTCTAGAATTAGTGAAGTCAGCAAGATTTTAGATTGTAAGATCAAATATAAAACTCAATTGTATTTCTACCATACATTAACAATGAGAAATTGGAGAATGACATTTTTGAACAATATCATTCAAAATACCATACAAAAAATCAAATATGTAGGAATAAAATTTAACAAAAGATGCATAAGACCTCTATACTGAAAACTCAACTATTACTGAAATTAAAGAAGACCAAATTAAACAGAGCAATATGCCTTGCTAATGAATTAGAAGAGTCTGTTTTTAAGATGGCCATTCTCCCCAAATTAATCAGTTTTCAATACAAATATAACCAAAATCCCAAGAGTTTTCTTAGTAGTAATTGGCTGCATATAGTTAAGGGCCCAGAAGAAACAAACAGCCTTGAAAAACAATAATAAAAATTTACCCAAGAACTATGAAAACATAGACCCACAAAAAGACTTGTGTAAGAATGTTCAAATTAGCATTCTTTTTAGCAGCTTCAAACTGAAAACAACTCAGGTGTCTATAGACAGCAGAATGGATGATCGAGTTAGTGACACGCTCAGCAACAGGGATGTGCCACAGACGTTGTCTGAACGAGTCCAGACAGAGCACTGGGAAGGATCCCATTTTTATGACCTGCAAGAACGGGCAAAGAAAATCCATGGTCATGCAAATCGGAAGAATATTTGCCTTTGCAGATTCATCAGTAGGGGGCATGAGGAAAAATTTTGAGGTGACCAATGTTCTCTATTTTGATTTGGGTTGTTGTTGCATGTGTGTATACAATTGCCAAGAACCATTTTTTTTTTTGTCGCTTAAACCTCAATATCAGAGGGAGAGGGGAGGTAGAGGAAGGAGGAAAAGGAGAAAGAGGAGGAAAGATACGTAAGAGAAATCCCAACCAAATGCAATATATGGACGTTGTTTGCAACCGGATTCAAACCAACCAACTGTGAAAACCCATTTTGAGGCAATGGAGAAAAATTGATCGTGAGCTGGGTGGTAGAGGATATTAAATAATTATGGTTATTCTCACTGGCTATGAAAATGGTATTATTGTCATTTGCTAGAAATACATATGGATATATATAAGAGTGAAATGGTTTGATGCCTCAGATTTGCTTAAAAATGCTTCAGCCAAAAAAGTGGATAGGAATATTGAGTAGCAAGACAGCAAAATTTTGATAATTATTGCAGCTGAATGAAGGTATATAGGGGGCATATTACTCTATTCTCTCTACTTTTGTGTCTGCTTATAATTTTCCATTAAAAGTTTAAAAAATAGAATTTAAATTAACATATCAACCATAGATTAGGTCATCATGTCACTCCTCTGTTTAAAATCCTCCTGTGCTTCTCATTTGAGAGTAAAATCCAAAATCTGTGCTGTGTACACAGGAATCTATTAATGGGTCACAAAATCAATCTCCTGCAGCATGGTCAGCATTTTTTATTATATGAAATGGAACAAAATGGATCAGAAAAGTGAAGAAAAAATACTAAGAATAAGAATGTTCCATGCATAATAAAGATATACATTGCTGTACAAAACTACAAAACTATTTGAGATTGGCTATTGTGTGTATGTCTGTTTTACCAGTGGATTATGATGGGAAATGTTTGGAAAACATCCCTGTGTAATGTGTCCCCTCAATCTCATGTCTCTCTACCTCACTCCCCTCCCCTCACCCCACTCTTGCCGTGTAGATCTTCTTGCTGTGTGTCCATCATGCTAAGCCCTGCCCCGGGCATGCACACAGCCCCCTTCCTCATCCTCATGTACCTGCTCACATAGCACTTTACAAGACAGGCTTCCTCAATCATCGTGTGCAGGCTTACTCGCTAGCCTCCTTCATCAGCTTGATTGTATAAGTTAATGTGCTTACCACACCTGGCTTCCCCACATATTTATGGGTTTACCTGTTCACTAACTCCCTCCAACCCCCTCCCAGCATGGCAGCCTCATGAGACCAGGGGCTTCACCTATTTTCTTCACTGCAGTACCTCCAGCACCTGGAATATCACTTGGAGCATTCTAGATACTCAGTAAATATCTGTGGAGTGAAAAAGGTTATTGAGTGCCTAGAACCGTGCTCAGAGCCAGAGAATGAGCAATAAACAGGGGAGATGTGGTCCAGACTCTGGTAGAGCAGAGTCTGTAGGAGCAGGGACACATGGCTGTGTGATAAATGTTTCATCTGTGTAAAGCACAGCCCAGAGAAGCTCAAGTCCCTGTGAAAGCCTATAACAAAAGGATCTGTGTGTCTGTATTGTGTGTGTGTGTGTGGCAGGTAGCTGTGGGGGGAGGATACCTGCAGGGAGAACTTTCCTGAGAACAACATGAAGAGGGAGGCCTACTCATCCATAAAAAGACAGGCAGTACAATTAAAAACAGGCAAAGGACATAAACCACTACTCCGCACAAGGCCACATGTGAATGGCCATAAGGAAATAAAAGGGCAACCAGTATCATTAGTCAACAGGGAAATTCAAATCAAAATCACCAGGAAATACCACCACACACTCATCAGAATGGATAATAATTATTGTTGGCAATAATCTGGGAGGAATGGAAACTCATTGCACTGTGGGAGAATAAAATGGTGCAACCACTTTGGAAAACTGGTATATAGACCATATATACCTACTCTTTGACTTATCAATTCCATTCTTAGATATTTACACAAAAGAAAAGACTTTGAACGCAAATATTCATAGCACTTGTATTGATACATTACCCAAACCTGTAAACAACATCAAAGGTCTGACAACAGGAGAATGGATGAGCAAATTAAGCACTGTGTATTCAGACAACAGAACACTACTCATCAATAAAAACTAGTCATGATGTGCACCACACATGGATGAATCTCAGAAGTGCTACGTTGAGTGAAAGAAGTCAGACACACAAGAGCAGATAATAATTGCTTGCATTGGCACGAGGTTCAAGAACAGGCAGACCTGATCTTAAAACTATAAAGAACAAAGCAGCACTTGCCTGGTGATGAGACACCGATGAGAAAGGAGCCCAAGGAGACTTTCTGATGTGATGGAGATAGATGTTCCACCTGTCTTGATTAGGTGCTGGCTGATGAGGATGTTTTCTATTTCTTTATTTGAGTGATGGTCATACAGATGTGAACATTTGTCAAAATGCACCAAACTATACACTTAAGATCTATGCATTTTACTGTATGTAAAAAATATCTCACCTCTCCCCCCTGGGAAAAAATCTAACTCCTGAAGAATGAAATCAGCCTTGGGTGAAGGACAGAAGAGCATTGTAGGCAGAGGGAACCATGACAAGAGGGAAAGGGCTTCGTGTACTCCAAGGATGGAGCAGAGCCCACTGGGGTTTGGAGGGCAATGGGAAGAAATAAAAGGCAGCAGACCGGCTGGGGTGCAGGCTGCATGGGTCTCACTCATTCTGGACTTTATCAGCCAGGTAAGAAAAAGAAAATAACATCAGATGCGACAGAGAATGGATGTCACAAGAAAGAGCAAGAGGTGGGAGGGGCGAGGTTGGATAGGAGGCTGCTAACAACTGTCCAGGCAGGGAGTGGGGTGCGGTTAGGGCAGGGAGAGTGCAGGGAAGGAGGATCTGGTTCACAGCACTTGTAAGGTAGTGTCATGGCTTGGTGAAATGTATGCTGCAACCAGGTAGAGAAAGGAGAACGTCTTTGTAAGCTGGGGGGGGTCAACAGATGTTTTGAGAAGGAGTGACGGATGTAGTGGGTGGTGAGGCTGGACAGAGGGGCAGGGGCAGTCCTGCTGGCCCCTCACAAAGACCTACTCATGTAGCAATCTCTTGCTCTTTAACAAATTACTCTAATATTGAGTTACTCCAACATTGAGTGACTTAAAAAAACAACCATTTAATAGCTCACGATTTTGTAATCTGGATTGGGCTCAGCTGGGTGATTCTTCTGTTGGTCTGGCAAGTGGTCAGCTGGGTCTAGGCTCAGCAGAGACCACTGACTTATCTGGTTCCCCTCCTCCCTGCTCTCTCCCTTTGTCTTTCTCTCTTCATATTATTTCAGAGTCTCTCCTTCATGTGCTGTCTCCTGCAGGATAACTGTACTTTTTCCATGGTGGCTCAAGGCTCTCAAGACAACCAGGAAGAAGCTGTCAGCTTTCTTAAGACTTAGGCTGTGTGCTGCCACGTCGTATTGGCACTGTGTTGATTGAATTGGACTGTACTGATTAAAGCACATCAAAAAGGCCAGCCTAGATTCAACAAAAGGTGACCACAAAAAGTCACTAATATACAGACCACACAGCTACTTACTAGCCACGTGACTTTGGACAAGTTATTTAAATCCCTCAAAGCCTCGGTTTTCTCATCTTCAAAATGAGGATAATACTAGCACTTACCTCATAGTGTCCTTGTTTGGATTAACTAAAGAGTGTGGCAGAGTGCCTGGCATAGAGTGATGGTAATCAGCGTCAGCACCATGGCACCTGCTGCTGCTGTTACCGCAGAGATGAGTCACTGAGCCCCTGCCCAGCACACAGTCAGGGCCTCCCTGACCTCACTCTCCTGACACAGGTCTCCCATTCTGTGCTGGCAGCAGTGGGCTGCCTTTGAACTTTGATGTGTTGGGCATCTCTTGTTTCCTGCCAGCATCCACTGCCCAGGGAGAAAGGCCCATCAGTCCTGGCAATGCCAGGCCAGGAGCCAGCCTGGCTCAGCCCCTCTGTCTCTCCCTCCCAGCCCCTTGTTTTCTTTTTGTTAATTAAATATGAATCAACTATTTACATGAATGTTAACTGTTGCCATGCCAACCCAGAGAGCATCATGGAGGGGCAGCTGACTCTGCCCACTCCAGGAAGCTGTGCCCCAGCCTCCGTCTCAAGTCCCTGCTCCCAGGCCTCTTTGACTCTCTGCCTCTCATGTCTGTCTCTCTCTCTGTGTCTGTCTGTCTGTTACCCCTGTGTCTGTTTATGTATCTGTCTCTCTCTTAGGTGTCTGTCTGTCTGTCTGCCTCTCTTCACTCCCCTGTGTCTTTCTCTGTATGTCGTTCTGTCTGTCCCTGTCTCTCTGTGTCTGACTGTCTGTCTGTCCCTGTCTCTCTGTCTTTCTCTGTATGTCTTTCTGTCTGTCCCTGTCTCTCTGTCTGTCTGTCCCTGTCTCTCTGTGTCTGACTGTCTGTCTGTCCCTGTCTCTCTGTGTCTGACTGTCTGTCCCTCCCTCTCTGTGTCTCTCTGTCTGTCTGTCCCTGTCTCTCTGTGTCTGTCTGTCCCTCCCTCTCTGTGTCTGACTGTCTGTCTGTCCCTCCCTCTCTGTGTCTCTCTGTCTGTCTGTCCCTGTCTCTCTGTGTCTGACTGTCTGTCTGTCCCTCTCTCTCTGTGTCTGTCTGTCTGTCCCTGTCCCTCTGTGTCTGTCTGTCTGTCCCTCTCTCTCTGTGTCTGTCTGTCCCTCCCTCTCTGTGTCTGTCTGTCTGTCCCTCCCTCTCTGTGTCTCTCTGTCTGTCTGTCTGTCCCTGTCTCTCTGTGTCTGACTGTCTGTCTGTCCCTCTCTCTCTGTGTCTGACTGTCTGTCCCTCCCTCTCTGTGTCTGTCTGTCTGTCCCTCCCTCTCTGTGTCTCTCTGTCTGTCTGTCCCTGTCTCTCTGTGTCTGACTGTCTGTCTGTCCCTCTCTCTGTGTGTCTATCTGTCCCTCCCCCTCTGTGTCTCTCTGTCTGTCTGTCTGTCCCTGTCTCTCTGTGTCTGACTGTCTCTCTGTCTGTCCCTCTCTCTGTGTGTCTGCTTCTCCATCTCTTGTTGTCTTGGTCTCTTTTTCTGTATCTGTCTCTCTCTGTGTCCTTCTGTCCATCTCTTTCTCATTAGTCCCCTCAGGGTGCTTTTCTTTGTAACACCCAATTCCTGCCTATCAGTCCTGAAGAAGAGCAGAACAGCTCGGTGCCCATAGCTCAGAGAGTGGGGCACTGGCCACATACACCAAGGCTGGCGAGTTCCAGCCCCATCCACCCAGGCCTGCTAAACAACGACAACTGCAACAACAACAACAACAACAACAACAACAACAAAAAATATATATATATATAGCCCAGCATTGTGGTGGGCGCCTGTAGTCCCAGCTACTCGGGAGGCTGAGGCAAGAGAATCGCTTAAGCCCAAGAGTTTGAGGATGCTGTGAGCTGTGACAGCACAGCACTCTACCCAGGGTGACATAGGGAGACTCTGTCTCCAAAAAAAAAAAAAAAAAGGGAAGAGCAGAACGCAAGGCCACCACATCTTCTAGGCAGCTCTTACAGACCCTCTCCCCTCTTCTTTAATGTTAAAAGATCCCCATCTCCTACCATCTCCCAGTCTCCCATATATTTACCTTCTTTCAGTTGGGAAAATGCATAACAATGAAAAGTTGCTGTGAATTCAGCAGTACTTTAAAATGGATGTATTTTATTCATTCTAGTCAGTGTGAGAAATACCACCACATATATCTGAGAGATGGATAATTGATTCTGATTTCTGGCAGGATTTGGATTCAGAGCCCACGGCTCTGTCCCCTACACTCTGCTGTGATTCTGGGGATGCCCAGCATGCTCTGTTTACAGGTCAGAACCCTGCATTCGTCCCTGCTGCTCAAAGTGGGGTCCACAGATCCCACTGTCAGTCTCTCCTGGAGCTTGTTAGAAATGCAGGATGTTGGGACCCATTCCAGACCTACTGATCAGAACCTATATTTTAACAAGATCTCCTGGTGATTCTGTGCACATTAAAATTTCAGAAGGCTGCCTTAATAGAGACGGCTGGGGTCACCTGCCGGCAGTCAATTAACGGTAGCTGCTAAGTGCACAGGCTTTAGAACTGGCAACCAGGGTGTGAATCCCAGCTCTTGATCCATGCAACACAGATGGAGGGAGCTCCTCCATGTGTCGGCCCTGGGGTGCAAGCCAGGGACACAATAGAGGGAAAACCAGGCGTGGATCCTGTTCTCCGGGCACCTGCCGCCTCACGTGGGAGACATGTGCTGATGAATGTGGAAAGACGTAAACACAGATCCATCCACCCATCCATTCTGTTCATTTAGTGCCTGCTCCATGCCAGAGACTGCTGCGCACAGACAACGGAACTTGGCTGCACCCAGAAGTCTAGGAGGGCTTCCCTGAGGAAGGGACATGCGCATAGAGAGTGAAGGATGTGTTGGAGTTCACTGAGGGAGGATTGGGTGGGTGGTTATAGAAAGTTTCCTCCTCATCATCAATTGTCAACTGTGGCTGAAAAGACAAATGTGCTGAGCCTGAGATATGCCCGCGGCATGGAGCTCCCAGAGGTCACTATCGACTGCAGTGGGAGTTTTTTCTTGGGAGCAGCTGGACTGAAGCCAGGTTGGGTGGTTGAAGGCGTGTGAGTGGGAGGAGAGGGGAAGAAAGGGTAGGCAAAGTCATCTATCTGAAACTGTTTGCCAGGCAGGAAGGAGGGGAGACAGCAGACAGCTGCTAACGTGACCCAGAGGGAGGGTTTTCTGTTATTTGTTCTTCATAGCTAGGGAAGCTGCTCTGGACTTCCGTGTGACCTTGGGCATGTGGCTCATCATTTCTGAGGCTGGTTTCTTCTTTCTGTGTAAAATGGGGATAATGCTAGGTACAACATAAAACCCAAACCGCTGGATATTAATCATGTTGGAATTCCTCATGGAAAGTGAAGGACCCTTGTTTGGGGCATGCCCTGATTAGAACTGCTGGAAAATTAATAAGGCGGCCCAGGGCCTTGGGTGTGGGCAGAACCGATCTGCCTGAGCCCCAGCAGGAAAGTGGCAGCAGCCCTAGAGAGAAGGAAGCAGAGAGGGAGGTGGCCATGATCTCTGGGACTGATGCAGAAGGTGACCCCTTTCCCACCGGCCCTTGCGCACATTCCCTCTGCTGATGGTGCAGGGGAGGCCCTCGAGCTCTGCAGATTTCCTTGTCTATCTGATGAGAACCAGACTGAGGCAGTTGAGGAAGGGCAGATAGCAGCGTGCCGAGGGAAGTCCCTGGGTGCTCAGCAAGATTGGGCACGATTTTTGAAGGACAGCGGTAGAGAAACCAAGGGTCAGGCCAAGTTCACTCAGTTCTTCAAGGGACACAGAGACCACACCGGCATTGGATTAGGCCTGTTACACAGGGCACTGTGTTGCAAAGCTACTTTAGAGGAAATGACATAAAGCAACTTGCTTACCTCCATTCATGCTGCTAGATTAACAATCGCATATTAGGCACCTGCTGTGTGCCTTGCACACTGTTGCAGATATTAGAGTTGCAACACTCAGGGAAATATTCAGAGCATACATTGTAGTGGAGGGAGACCCACGACAAGCAAATGAAGACACACAGTATATTATGTGATGATAAGAGGTGTGGAGAATAGAAAAGATTAATTTGTGTTTTTATGAAGGAAGGGGTACATGTTGGGGGAGGGAGGGTCATTCCAGTAGGGTGATCAGAGAAGGCCTCTGTTTAGAGTGACTTTTGAGCAGAGAACTGAACGAGGGGGAGCCCTGCAGACATGTAGGGTAAGATCGTTCTAGACAGAAGGAATTTAGCAAAGTGCTTTCCATCTAGCTGGGAAGACGAGACTTACTATAAAAACCATAGCCCTAAACTTGAGAGCTCCTAAGTGTAGCAGGTAGCTTGTGACAGATAATCAGAGGAGGCAGAAGTGACCAGCCAAAGAGGTCGGATTGGCTGACTTTGTAGCTGAGAGTTTATATATATGCAAAAGGGAAGAGAGGTGTCTCATTGGGCAAAGAGAATGGTGATGACAAGGATACCTCGGTAAGCACACTTAGGACATGGTTGACGGCAGATCCTCAAGGCGGCACAAACACGGCCTCCTCTGAGAAGCCTTCGCTCAGTTCCCTCTCTCCACCAAGACGTGGGAGGCCCCTTCCTCCTGGCAACTCTATACCTTGTGTCTGCCACTATCAGCACTTGTTTCATTGTGTCCTGTTGTTTATTTTTACATGGGTCTACCCCAGGAAGTGGTGCTGATCTGCCCCTTGGGGCTTGGCTGGTCCACATATTTATTCTTCTAGGGCTGACATCCAAATGGAGAGTTTGGCTAGAGGTGGTCAGGGAGTGGAAGGTAGGCTGAGGAGGGGACTTGAGCCCAGATTGGAGCTAGAGTTTGGGAAAGAGAATCTGGCTGTTAGGTAAGATGATTTCCAGAAGAGAATCTGGGCAGAGAAATTGACTCTCAATGATACCAAGAGCCACAGCATGGCCAGCAGGGGTGAAGTGGAGATGGGTTTACCTTAATCATGAGCAAAGAGGATGAAAAAGGGAGGAGAGAGAAGAGAGACCTCATGGAGAAACTGGCCCTTAACCACAGAGTGTAAAGGAGAAGGTACTGTTGAAAATGACCCCAAGTTAGGAGGCTTGGAGGTTGAAGAAGAGAAACAGCCTCACCCAGATAGAGCCAGCCTACCCACGCCCTGTACAGACTCGTAGTTCATCTCACGGATCCCTGCCACACATGACTGTCCTCACTTTACTCTTTGGAAAGCGACTTTCAAACCATATTACAGACACTGGCATTTAAATAACATTACTAACAAGGAAGTCCAGTAACTATTCATACACATTAGAGTCAGTTTTGAGTGTCTTTAATGGAACCTGGACAGGTGTATACAGTCAAGATGGTGTTAATACACCTGGTGAATGGAACTACAGCTGTAAGAATGTGAGGCTGAATTCATTGGTGCTATACAATCACGATAATGATGATGATGAGCCTACCTTGCTAGAGCACATTAAAATCAGATTAATTAGTTAATTTAAAATAGCAGTACCCATTAAGAGCATTAAGAACACCTTAACTCGATTTAGTGTCCCAGCTGTAAACTTCTCGGAGCTTTTCTCAAGAATCATCTAATTTTTTTTTTATTTATTTTTATTAAACCATAGCTGTGTACATTAGTATGATCGTGGGGCACCATACACTTGGTTCATAGATCGTTTGACACATTTTCATCACATTAGTTAACATAGCTTTTGTAGCATTTTCTTAGTTATTTTGCTTTGGATTCATGATACTGAGATGAGGCTCCCCATTTCTTTCCTTCATGTGACAAGTATTTATTGAGCACCTACTAGATGCCACACCCTCAGCTGGAATAGGACAGGGCCCTGTCCTTGAGGAGCTTGCCCTATAGTGAGGGGGATGGCCTAGGGAGGGCTGTGATGGGTCAGGTTGGCCACCCAGTCCTGGGGACAGGACAGCGTGTTCTAGGGCCAGGCAGCCTGAAGCCCGAGAGGCTGACACAAACATGGCTGACATCCATCTGTGCTGCCTGCAATGACAGCGACCCCCCAAATCAAGCTTATCACTGTGGGTTTGCCAGGAGGCAGGAAACTCAGAGGCGTGCATGTTGGGGGAGAGGACAGAGTCACTGTTCTGGACTCTTCTCTCCTGTTACACTCACCACCCTCAACGCTCCAAAAGTAGGGTCAGACCCTGGCCCTTCCCCTCTGTGAATAGGGGCCAAAAAGAGCCCCAAGGGGGTCCAAGTCTCCTGGGCCTGGTTTTCAGAATTGCAGCCATCTCTCCCTGACAGACATGAGAAGCCAGGGGAGTGAGATGTTCTGGGTTCAGAGAGCGGCTGGTGCAAAGGCCCTGGAGTTGTAAAGGGGCCACATGGTCTGGGGCTGTTGGAGATCAGCCTTGCCTGAGGTGAGGCCAGAGACGGGCCTGTGGGAAGAGTTTGGGTCCCATTCTAGGGGCAACGAAAGGGCACTGAAGTGTTTCCAGGAGGTGAAGACAACACATTTTCCAAAATATCCCTTTGGCTGTTGAATGAAGACTGATTGGAGGTAATCCTGCAGGCCCCTGCCATCCACGGGATTTTCTGGGATAATGAAAATGTCTGTATCTGTGCTGTCCATTCATCACCTGTGGCCATGGAACAGCTGAAATGAGGATCGCATGATGGAGGGCTGAGTTTAGCGAGCTCATTTAAGTGTAAACGGTCCCGTGTGGCCAGTGGCCATTCCACTGGGCACAACTTCAGACCCCTCTCCGGTGGGGATGTCTAAGGGGTTTTATCCCAAATAGGTCAAAGGGGAGGCACATTTTTAAGATTTTTATTTTCCTCTTTTCAAAGAGCTTTCCAGACAGGCCACCAAGTGTATTCACTCACCATGGGGATGGGGTGGAGCCTCTCTGCCTGTGTCCTCCCCCACGCTGGCGTCTCCCGTCCTTCGCTCTGGTTCTCCGCAGTTGAAGGAACTGGAGAGCTTGATCGGGGGCTGACTGCAAAGCTGGTGTCTATGGCTCCATCCCTTTCTTTTTCCCTCCCATTGCAGTCCGTAAATACTCCCAAACCCATTTCCTAGAATTAAAACAAAACGAAAACATGTTCTCTTGGACCTAGGACACAGGTCAGGCATCCCTGCAGGGGGGAGGGGCCTTGGCATGGCCAGCTGCCCCCTGGGAGGAGGCAGGCTCACTTCTGCATTTCCTTGCTCAGTTTCATACGCGGTGGAGCTTTCCTCAGCATTGTTTTTCAATTAACAGCCCCAATCCTGTGGATTACAGTTTCTCATTTGCCAGGATTATTAGCAATGAAAATACTAGCAATAATGATAAATATTTGCTGTAGAAATCTGCCCAGAGCCCCTGCTCTCCCCTCTCGACGTAATTAAAAAACAAACCAGGTGGGCAAATAAAAAGGCTGGATGACCCCTCTGGCCTCCAGGGGACACGGGAGGATCATGGACCCCAAAGAGGACATTAGTGCCACACCAGAGCCACCAGTAAATATGGAGTAAAACAAATGAAGCTCAGCAGCAAAGGGAGAAGCCTAATAAATCTTGCCCAAAGTGGCTTTCACCTGGGGCTCTAAGCTGTAATTAAAGGGGCGCCACGGAAGAATAGCGGGGGTGGGGGGTGGTGGCAAGGACTGGAGCTTGGGAGAGAGAATTGCTCCCTCTCTGCCTTTGCGCCAAGGGCTGGGTACCGAGTCCCCCCATGTGAGTGGGCACCATGGATCCTTCTGACTCCCCACTTTCGATCCCATCTTGACCCACCCTGTGGGGGTCCTGGGTCAGCCAGATGCATGCTCTTCACTCCACCTGCAGGCCTTCCTGCACCCTCAGTCTATCCTGCTGCCCCCCTCATGGTTTGCTCATTGCTGGGGCAACCCCAACTTCCTTCCCTTTCTCCCACCTCCTGTGCCCTTTCCTTTCTGCAAAGAAGATCTCCAAAGTCACCAGCTCCCAGGAACCTTTCCTCTTGCAGCCAATCCTCTTCAGACTGTCCCTTTATGTGGGGTCCAAGAAGAGCTAAATGCACCCTGAGCTCTGCCTCTGAGTGACCTGTGTGACCCTGGGCAAGTCAATGGCTCTCTGGTCCTCAGGGCTCCCATCCACAGAAGAGTGGCTTCCCCAGCAGTGTTGTTCCCAGGATTAAACATGATACTCTGTACAGAGCCAAGCATGTAGCAGCTGTGCAGCTACAGGTGACTGGAGGACCCTCTTGCCCCACACCTTTCCCACTCAGAGGCAAAGCCTGTGTGCAGCATTTTGGGGTTCACAGTGCAGTGGGTATATTTCTTGTCCTTAGCTGTGTCTCCCCATCAGACCGAGGTGATGGCCGCTTCTATTTGTCCTTCGTTACAATAGCTGATACAGGGCTCTATGTGCTAGGGCTGCCAAATTCGTGATGCAAAGGAGATGGTGAATTATTGGGATGTGTCTCCTTTCTGTTTTCCCGGGGACGCTGCCTCACCACACTCACCGCTGGCGGCCACTCCTGGGGAGTTATAATATTTGCCAGGGTGACCACAAAGACTCTACGTCCCTTGCTTCAGGCTTGATATCTAGACAGACCTTTGCCCATTAGCCCCTGAGAGAATAAAAATGATTGTCTCCTCCCCAGCCGGCCTCTTCTCCCCACCCCACATCCTGGACACACACTCGCTTCCCTGGAGGACAGGATTCCCTGTGCATTTTGGGGGTACTCTGCCTCTTGCAAGTGAGTTGTGGGATCTTCCAACCCTGGCTAAGAAAGCTAAACAACAATCTATATTTCCGACAACGCATGGTGCCTCACACTCATTTATGATACATTTTCAATGCAAAAAAAGCAGGTTACAAAACCGTATGTAAACTAAGAGCCCATTTTAGTTGGGGGGGGGGAATCCCCAACTGTATATGTATCTATGGGTTGCAAATCGGAAGAGTGTACACCAAAATGTTAGCAATGGTTTTTTTGTTTGTTTTTCCTGAGTAGCGGGCTAACAAAGGATTTTGATTTCCTTCTTCGTGCATATCTGTAATTTTCTGATTTGTTTGCACAAGCATATATTTCTTCTGTCTGAACTAAATAAACAAAGAAAAGCACCACCAGGTTCTCCCAGGCCTCGTTTGCATACATTTGCATGCCGTCCCATCAGATGCCATCCATCAAAGATCTGTTCCATCAGCCTTCAAGAATGGAAGAGGCTGGGCACTGTGCCTCCGTCGTTTGTGGTTTTGAGGCCCTCCCTGCGAGGACCCTGCACACCCCCTCTCTGAGATCTGGAGCCCAGCCTGCCTCCCCCACCAAGTTTCTACCCAGCATCACAGTCTCCAACTGGTCTACAACAGTGACACCGACCTACAGGCAACAACAGTTCTGTTGTCACATTTCCAACCTCGAAGGCATCTGGATTCCACTCTGTTGGCAGCATTTTCATGTTATTCTCACCGCTCTGACCTTAAGTGGCTGATTTTTCTTTTTCTTCCTTCCCTTGTATTTCACCTCGCCTCCCCTCCTCCCCTTCTCTCTCCTGGCTGCAATTGTCTGAGCCAAGCATCTGAGCTGTCTCCAGCTTGCCTTGCCGCCTATTTTTGTACTTTGTGAAACCAAGGATACAAAGGGCCATGACTGTCGTGCAGCTCTCAGTCCTGCGACGACGTGTCTGTCTCCTCGGCTGGGGCTGGATCACATCTCAAAAACAGTTGCAGAGTGTAAAGCTGCAGAAAGATCATGCAGATTGGTGCAAGTTTTATCTGACTCTTTGTGTGGGGAAAACAATAGATCTTAGGACACACACACCCTCTGCAAAGGGACCCAAAGTCTGTTTGGACTATTCAATCAGGAACATGTTCTCTTAGATCAAATGGGCAAGGTACATTTCTTGCAGCTGATAACATTCACATTAGGTGGGATGGATACTCCGTGTTCCAAGATATCCCTTGATCCTGTAATCCCTAACACATCTGTTGTCATGTTCTGTGGCCACCACCCACCGGGTTGCAATTTGTGGAACGTTGGTTATGTGCTTGGTGGATATGGCTGCGTTCAATCCCAACATTTATTCGTTAAAAAATAAACTGACTTGTATTGTGGGCACCGGCATTCAGAACAGTGTCTGACACTTAGGGGGCATGCAATAAGCTGGTTTATTGTTCATCTTCCTGGAACGTGGCTGTATGGAGTGGCCCCAGTGTTTGCAAACATAGGTTATTATTTCATCAGTCATTGCAGGAGCAGTAACCCATTTACTGCATCCCTACCTCTCTTCCCAGGTCTAGTGAAGGCTTCCATTTCACCCCCCACTCCAGCAATGGGAAACAAGAGTTAGGCACAGTGTTCGCTTATGTCAGGCAGCTGGTGAGTCGCAGGTGGTAAGATTTGCTTTTTTCTTTGATTACAAAGCCCATTAGAGGTTCTCCTGTGGGCCCGGCCGGAGTCCCCCCCTCCTGCGGTTTAACTCTCTTGTTTTGTCCTTGGGGCTTGATCATCTATAAGATTGTCCTTCATGAATGCAGTAGACTACATCTTGTGTCCTCCCAAGTGTGTTTGTTGAAACTTAACCCCCGATGTGATGGTAGTTGGAGGTGGGGACTTGGAGGGCTGATCAGGTCATGAGGGTACAGCCTACATGAATGGGATTAGTGCCTTTATAAAAGGGACCCCAACGATCCACCTCACTCCTTTCAGCATGTGGGGACCCCGCAGGAAGGTACCATCTATGAACAGTAAGAAGTCCTCAGCAGACACAGAATCTGCTAGCATCTCCATCTCAGACGTTCCAGGTTCCCGAACCACGAGCAATGCCTTTCTGTTGTCAGTGGGTGACCCAGTTTATGGGCTGTTGTTAAAGCAGCCCGGATGGCCTAAGACGGGAGCTTGTGGCTGGATTTCCCTTCACTTGCTGTGGCCCTGCCTCCCTGCTGGTCCTGGCCAGGGCATCTAAAACTTGTCCCTGGCCCCTGCTCATGGCTCGAGGGAGCCCCATGAGATGGTGAGGAGAGAGCAGGCTAATGGCGGGGTGAGGGGTGGGATTTTAGAGCCCAGGCTGCCAGTTCTGCGGTGGGCTGCCGCCATGTGGGGCTTGTGGAAAGCCCCAAATAACAATAAATAATAGCGATAATCATTGCAATGAAGATGGCAGGAGACAGACTGGGCTGTAAATTCCTAGGCCCGCGGCCTGCAGGTGGTCTCTCCTGTCTCTTATTTCTGGAGGTCAAGAGCCAGAGGGACACTGCTCCTCCAGAGCTGGACTTTGCAGCTCCAGGGCCACAGCAGAGGGTCAGAGAGTCTGGCAGACATAAGCCCTCACGTAGTGTGGCTGCTCTGTCCCGGAGGCACAGAGGGCCACAGCACAGCCCATGCCCACCCTCCCTGGCTTCTCATCACCTATGGCGGCCACCAGCCAGAATCTGGGAGGGTGTCTCTGTCCCAGAATCCTTGTGCCAGGCTCTACTGCCAGAAAAACTAACCTAGAACCCTGGGCCCTGGGGCTCAAACCATAGGATACTGGTGATGGTTACAGAGAGAAACTAGGCCCCAAGATCTGCTGTCTATTCCTGGGAAAGCTGCAAATCTCGGGATTCACTGGAAGGATCCCCAACAGCCCTCATTCCCCCCAAACATAGATGCATACAGACACACACAACCATACATACACACACCCAGGCACACATCCATGCACATATAACCACACGCGGCACACACCCATGCACACACATGCATGCACCCATGCACACATACTCACGCATACACATCCATGCACCTGTGCACACACACAGAACCACACATATGGATGCTTCCATGCACACATACCCATACATATATGTATGTCCACATGCCACAGACTGGATGGACTTGGGGGTCTTTGACATGATGTCTCTGCAATTTGAAGGGAGAGAGGAGTCTATTGACAAACCTGTCAACCTTTGCCCAAGGCCAAGATCATGCTGAAGGTTTAGAATTTCTTCCCTTCACGTTCACTTTCTAGGGAGGACGATGGACTCCTAGGAAGTCTCTAGGGCTGAAAATTGATTTCTCGATTTCCACATGTGTTTTGCTTTCAATTCAGAGCACAGAAAAACGCAATCCTTCTTCATTGATCCCTGGCAGAAAGCATAGCGGCTGGAATCCAAGGGACAGGGGTGGCCGGGGGATTCCCCAGCGTCCTCTGTGGCCCAGAGAGAGATCGAGCTTCAGAGGAGTCCCCTCCTTGTTAGTTTTTAAGATACATAATCTGCTTCATTTGTTTTTTGGTCTGCTTTCCCCCTTTTTGCAGCAAACAGCACAGACCCAGGAAGGCTGTAATGGCTGTCTCAGTGCAGGAATTCACCTTGCCTGCAAGAGTCTGGGTTCACTTTCTGTGAATAACTCTTTACCAAATAGTATGACCCTGCCTGGAACCCAGAAATTAGACTCCACTAAACATCATGGGTTCCCCCACTTGCCAGCATCCTTGGCATAAGTAACAAGATGGTGTGGGGCCAGGTGTGGTGGCTCACGCCTGCAATCCCAGCACATGGAGGCCGAGGTGGGTGGATTGACTGAGCTCACAGGTTTTTTAAGACCAACCTGAGCCAGAGTGAGACCCTGACTCTAAAAATAGCTGGGCATTGCAGTAGGCTCCTCTAGTCCCAGCTACTTGGGAGGCTGAGGCAAGAGAATCACTTAAGCCCAGGACTTTGAGGTTGCTGTGAGCTGTGATGCTATGGCATTCTACCAAGGGTGACAAAGTGAGACTCTGTCTCAAAAAACAAACAAAAAAAAGGTGTGATTACCTGGGTGCCCCACAGTCTGAGTCTTGTGTCTACAAACTGCCTGTGGACATTTAAGCTCCCGGACGCTGTAATTCAGGGAAGGGGTAAGCCACACTCTGTCACTGGCATGGGGGTTTCCCATTATCTTAGAGGATTGGGGGCTGGTGGGGTCAGGCCAGCCAGCCAGAGCCTCCCATCTTTGGCCCACAGGACCCTTGGGCTGTTCTTTGCCACCGTCACTGTCTCAAATGTGCCACCGTGCTTGTCCTGGCTCTTTCCTCATGAACCTCTTCCCTTCATTTCCCAGGAAGTGCTTTGTTCTTCCTTGTCCCCACCAGCCTGTCCCTGGCACCACTCTGGTCTTGACATTCTCCCCTCTCAGGACCACTATTTTTTAGGAAAAAGAAAACCTACTCCAGGTTCTGGAAAGATGAAAAGAATCTCACCCTTTCTCAATTTTCCCCCTTCTTATTTCTGTCCCCTTTGTGGCCACTGCCCAATTTCTAGATGTTATGGGATGAACTGTGTCCACTTAAAACTCACATGGAATAGGGGTTGAAGTCCTGACCACCAAGAACCTGAGGATGCAACTGTGTCTGGGGGCAGGGTCATTGAAGAGGTGAAGTTGAAATGAGGCCCTTAGATGGTCTCTCTCCAATATGACTGGTGTCCTTCTAAAAAGAAGCAATTTGGACACATGAAGGGACATGTGTGTGCAGAGGAAAGACCATAGGAGGACACAGTGAGAACGTGGCCATGTGCAAGCCAAGCGAAGAGGCTCAAAGGGAACCAAACCTGCTGACAACTTGACATTGACACCGGGAATCCAGAACTGTGAGAAAGTAAGTTTCTGTTGTTTCAGCCACCCAGCCTGTGGTATTTTACTATGGCAGCTCTAGAAACTAGATGATGTAGCCATTTTCCCAAAGCACGTGTTGGACAGTATGGAGGCGTGGAGGGCGGGTCCCTGACTGGGAGTGTGTCAAATCCCGGCTGCGTCACTCATCACTGTGAGGCCTTGGGCAAGTTCCTTGCCCTCTCCATGGCTCAGTATGCTTATCTAGTAAATATAACAATGGCAGGACCTACCTCCCGCGTGTTTACAAGGATGCAGGGTGTAGACTCTCAGAGAGCAGCTCAAATAGTCCCTCTTACTATGAGCTGAGACCAGTGGGTCCTGAAAGCTCAAGCTAGAGGGCAAAGGCACATATGGGTGTGTCTGTCACCCTCCTGCTGCCCCAGATGGCTCCCTGTCCACGGCGAGTCTCTGTGAAGGTCAGTGACTGCTTCTGCTCACCTTTGAGAAACAGAGAACTGGGGGAGTCCCAGTGCCGGTGGATCGTGGTTGGATGTGCATCTGGTCCACCCAGGCCGGGAAGTCCTGAGCAGCCCTCTGAGCTGCAAGATGGGCACATTGTCTGTCTCCCATTTTGAATGGTGAGCCACACTGTCCCCAACAGAAAGGGCACACACGCTCAGCAGGAGACCACCTGCAGAGAAGGAGGAGACCCAGCTTTGGAAGCACAGGCCTAGGACTCAATCTCCTTCCACCATTCACCATTCATGATGCCTTTCCCGTCACTGAGTCTCTCTGCATCTCAGGGTCTTCACCTCCATGTGAAAGGCAATGCCAGGCACCTCGTAACATTATGGTAAGGATGTCATTTTAAGTAGCTAATAAGAATAGTAAGAGCATAGCAACTACTTATTAACTACTATTTATGAAAGAAGGCAAGACATACATAAAAAAGGAGAGTGCATTATTTAGATACAGGCATATCGTCAAGTTATTGCAGACTTGCTTCCAGACCACTGCAATAAAGCAAATATTGCAATAAAGTGAGTCACATGAATATTTTGGTTTTCCAGTGCATGTAAAAGTTATGTTTATACTATATTGTAGTCTATTAAGTGGGCGATGGCAGTGTGTCTAAGAAACAAGGTGCATCCCTTAATTAAAAAAATATCTTATTGCTGAAAATTGCTAGCAATCTTCTGAGCCTTCAGCGAGTTGTAATCCTCTTGCTGGAGGAGGGTCTTGCCTGAATATTGATGGCTGCTGACTGGTCAGGGTGGTGGTTGCTAAAGGTTTGAGTGGATGTGGCAATTTCTTAAAATAAGACAGCGATGATGTTTGCCACATCCATTGACTTTTCTTTTCACTAAAGATTTCTCTGTCGCACGCGATGCTGTCTGATAGCATTTTTACCCACAGTAGAACTTTCTCCAAGATTGTAGTCAATCCCCTCAAACCCGACTACTGCTTTAGCCACTAACTTTATGGAATGTTCTAAATCCTTTGTTGTTATTTCAAGAATGTTCACAGCATCTTCGCCAGGAGAAGATTCCATCTCAAGTAATCATTTTTTCTTTTTTTGCTCATCTGTAAGAAGTAACTCCTAGTCCGTTTAAATTTGATCATGAGATTATAAGAATTCAGTCACATTTGCAGGACTCTGCTTCTAATTCCAGTCCTGTTGCTATTTCCACCACATCTGCAGTCACTCCCTCCACTGTGAAGTCTTGTAGCCCCAAAGTCGTCTATGAGAGCTGAAACTCCTGTTCATGTTTGTGTGATGACCTCTTCCTGTGAATCATGAATGCTCTTAATGGCGTGTAGAATGGTGAATTCTCTCCAGAGGTTTTCAATTTACTTTGCTCAGATCCGCCAGAGGAATCACTGTCTATGGAAGCTAAAGACGTATGAAATGAATTTCTTAAACGATAAGTTTTGAAAGTCGAAATCAGTCCTTGGTCCACTGACAGCAGAGTAAATATTGTGTTGGTCAGCATGAAAATAGCACCAATCTCTTTGTACACCTCCATGAGAGCTCTTGGGTGACCAGGTGCACTGCCAGTGAACAGTTATATTTTGAAAGGAATCTCTCTTTTTTTCCTGAGCAGTAGTTCTCAACAGTGGGCTTAAAATATTCAGTAAGCCATGCTGTAAACAGATGTGCTGTCACCCATGCTCTGCTGTGCCATTTAGGCAAAGTAGATTTAGCTTAATTCTTAAGGGCCCTAGGATTTTCAGAATAGCAAATGAGCACTGGACTTCAACTTAAAGTCGCCAGCTGCATTAGTCCCTAACAAGAGAGTCAGCCTGTGCTTTGAAGCTTTGAAGCCAAGCACTGAATTCTTTTCTCTAGCTATGAAAGGCCTAGATGGCATCTTTTCCCAGTAGAAGGCTATTTCATCTACATTGAAAAGCTGTTGTTCTGTGTGGGCGTTTTCTTCGGTCATCTTAGCTGGATCTTCTAGATAATTGCTGCGGCTGCTCCACCAGCACCTGCTGCCTCACTTTGCATTGTTACGTTAGTTCTTTTTCCTTAAACCTCAGGAACCAACCTCTGTTAGCTTCAAACCTTTCTTCTGTAGCTTTCCCACCTTTCTCAGCATTCACAGAGCTGAAGAGAGTCAGGGCCTTGCTCTGGAGTAGACTTTGGCTTAGGGGAATGTTGTGGGTGGTTTGAGTGCAGACCACCCAAACTTCTCCATGTGGCAATCGGCCTGTTTCACTTTCCTGTCATTTGTGTGTTTGCTGGGGTAGCACTGTTAATTGCCTTCAAGAACTTTTCCTTTGCATTCACTACTTAGCTAACTGGCGGAAGAGGCCAAATTTTCAGCCTGTCTCAGCTTTTGACATGCCTTCCTCACGAAGCTTAATCATTTCTAGCTTTTGATTTAAAGTGGGACATGTATGACTTTCTTTCACTTGAACACACTGAGAGGCCATTGCAGGGTTATTAACTGGCTTAATTTCAATGTCCTTGTGTCTCAGGGAATAGAGAGGCCCAAGAAGAGGAAGAGAGATGGGGGGACAGCCAATGAGGGGGGCAGTGGAACACACACAACCTTTGTGGATGAACACATTACTGACCAGTCAGACTTTCCCAGTAACATGGAGAGTTTCCACTTAAAACTGCTGATCAGCTGGGTGTTAAGATGTTAAAGGTGCTGGGGGATTCTGTATGATAAGCAGCTGAGAGAGGAGGCAGGGCAAAAGAATAAAATAGGCTGAATTTGGGACAACTGGGAAATGAGAATGGGAGAAATAAGTCTAGGAACAGCAGCTGTGTTAACACAGTGTTGATGGAACGTTTTTACAAAGAAACGATCCACATTATGGGTAACTCCTGAGCAGACACCGGTGTGTTAAGTTTGATATCTTATACATGTATGGGTGCAGTTTATGGCACTTCAAAAAAATTACAAGAATAATATCAAAGATCACTGATCACAGATCACCACAACAGGCACAGTGATAATGAAAAGGTCTGAAATCGTGTGCAAACTTCTCAGATATGACCAGAGATACCAAGTGAGCCCATGCAGTTGGAGAAATGGTGCCTAGAGACTTGCATGACGCAGAGTTTGCCACGAGCCTTCAATTTGTAAAAAACACAATATCTACAAAGAGCAATAAAGCCAAGTTCAATAAAACAAGGTACACCTGTACTCTCTCTTCGCCAGACTGGGGGCCCTTGTATCACTTAACCTGTTGACTGAGATTATTCCTGAATGTTGGGAGTCCCAGAATCATGGTCAAGTTCTGTTCTGGTTAATGGGCTCAGGACAGCTCCTCCTGAGTAATGTATTCGCTGAGGGTCTGCCAGGAGAAGTTTCTGCAAGTTGTCATTTTGTACGATGTGAGGGCTACCAGACCTGAGGGCCCGAGGGGCTGGCAGGGCGTGCTGACAGTGGCAGGCACAGATGCAGGTGGGTACGACTTGTGCATGAACCTTGGTGTCCCTGACCCGTCTGCCCAGCAGCCACTGTGGGCTTGCTGCTCCCGGAGCTTCTGGTCAACTGAGTGTTGTGTCTGCCAGAGGCCTGGCCATGTGGAGGAGGCTGAGTAGCGAGACTGGTCCCACTGGCTACACCGTGCGGGATGGTGCTCAGTCCCTGGGAAGCTCTGGGGATGCTGAGGCAGGCCTGGGGACAGGCTGATTCTTTCAAGGCAAGGCTCTGCCTGCTCCAGACTGCAATTCAAGATTTCTGCCTGTGCTCCACCCCATGACAGGAACGAGGAAGGGCAATCTACCAAGTTGACTCAAGTTTTATTAACCTGTCACCCACGGGGGGGAATAGATCAAGAAGTCCACATTATTGAATCATTGGCTTCAGGAACATAGACATCACTCTGCCCCCAGTGCCCCCGGCTACATGACACAGCATAAAACACAGGCGCCTCTCTCCTGTGACCTGCATGAAATCAGGATGTGCAAATAATTAAATTCTATTTCTTCTGGGCTTCCTAATGCGCCACGCTCCCCTTGGGCTTCTCGTTGCGGTTGTAGTTTGTTTTCTGTAGCAGATTTGTTTGCCTCGTTTTATTTTTCTCTGACTGGTATTGAAATGAGTTCATACCCACACGTGGACGAGAAATTGTGCCTGAATGTGTTGGGCAGGGACTACGTCAGAACCGCCCCTTGGACAAGAATGTGGAAAGTCAGTTCTCAAAGAGTGACAGTGTTTCCTGCAGGTTCGCCGGCACTTCCTTCCCTGACGGCGCTCGCCGAGCTTGTCTGCCTGCCCTCCCTCCTTCATCTCGATTTTTTGTATCTATTTATTTTCTATATATTTTTATTCATCCATCCATCCATCCATCTATTACATATCCGATAAATATTGAACTCTTGTGCTGGCACTAGGGATTCAATGAAAGGAGGAAAGATAGCAACCTTCCTGTTGGTAGCAGAGTGCATTTATCAAAGACAACTGCAAAAAGTATCTCCCACATACTCTTTGCAATATGGCCTTGCCATCCCCCAGTTCAGTTCAATCTGAACTGGACTCAGTGATTCACTTATAACCAGTGGAATGCAGCTGAAGTCGGGTGATAGTGAGTGAATCTCAAGGCTGGATCCAAAGAAGCCACAGAGCTCTCTTTGGGGACTCTAAGAAGTTCACTGAGACCATCATGCTGGGGAGGCCACCTGCCAGTGCTCTGGTCAACAGCCCACCTACGGCCAGGGTGAGGAGATAACAGCCTCCTACAAATAAACATAAGATTATACCCGAGGTCATAGCAACATTGAAGCGCTCTGCAGGATTATGAGAGTGCATTGGCCCAGTGTGGTTGAGGAGATTGCCCCGAGGAAGGGGCGGATCGATTGATATTTGAAAGAGTAACAGGAATTTAATAGGAGACGAGAGGAAGAGTATGCTAGCCTAAGCAAGGGTCCTGTGGCAGGAAGGAGACAGGTTGGGGAGCAGGAAGAGGCCAGAGGGGAACATAGGGCCACTCTCACCCACTGTGCTCAGGATCTGGGCCCTTACAGGGAGAATGATGGAAGCCAGCAGTGTCGGTGTTGGGGGTGTGACTATGAGCATCTCGAGTGCTGTCCTAGAGATGACACTCTAAGTGTTAATGATGCAGGTGAGAACCAGTTACTCAGTAGGACCGAGGTCCTTAGGGGGGCTGCATTCCTGCTGAGAGTTATGGTGCCTCTCTTTCCTAGAAAAGCCCACAACTTCCAATTTAACTGCGTAACCTTGGGTAGGTCATTTCACTCTCTCTGGGGACTGGACGTGTATGGATGATTTATAGGGCCTTTCAAATTCCATGAATCAAAGAATCAATCCTCAATGACTTTCCCATCATGACTAAAGAGCTCGCTAAACTTACATAAATAGATTAAGTAGGCCAACGACATGAAATTACATTTAATATGATTCATTATCATAATGTGCTATCTCTGCAGAGCTATCTCTTTTCTCCCTGGTGCCGGCCTTGTTTTAATAGTGGCACGAGGGTTAGGAAAGGCAACTGCCAAGCAAACATCCTGTGGCTCCCTGGGGAAAGCCCGGCCATGTCAAACTGCAGCAGAGAAACAAATGTTACACACATGACCGTGGCCTGGACATGAAGCTGTGTCCCTGTCTGGTCACTACCCCGGCTGCAGATGAAGCATGGTCACTCACTAGGAGGGGGACATGCTGGGGACACCAGTTTACAGCATTCACTTGACGAGAACTCCACGCCATTCAAAGGCAGAGATCACGAGTTTGGAGTTAGTCACTTTCTGGGACGGTGGACCAGTTATTTTACTTCTCTGAGAAGAACTTTCCTCTAAAAGGGAGATTAAAGTACGAATCTCCCTACCTTCAAGGGGTGATGTAGAGATTAAATAATTCCTGTAAATTCCTACACACTAGGCACCTGGCACATAGCATGTGCTGAATAATGTTGACGATTATTATCCCGGTCAATCCTTCAGCGCTGTTCCTGAGTAATTGAAACGACACAGTTGAGATTACAAATGTCAAACCCACAAATACCCAAGGCCCGCTGCATGAATTTATGCCCAAATTGACTGTCGGAAAACAGAGAGTCAGTTCAGCTTGTCTCAGTAATCCCTTTTGCTGTTTTCATACAGTCCCTAGTTAAAAATAAAAACAAAAACAAAATTGTGAGTAATGTTAAGCAGAGGTTCCCCCAAGCCTGGTGGGTCCAAATGAGATTTGAAGGCACACTCTGGATAACCAGCAAGGCCCCTTCTTCCCTGTTCTGGGATTCACGCTCTGGGCTGCTGCTTGGGCGGTTGCATAGACATGCACACACACACACACACACGTACACAAACACACACCTGTGTGCATGCGCAAGACAAATAACTACCTGCTCAGAGTGGGCCTGGAAAATTAGTTTGTTTCCTTGATGCGGTGGCGCTCTGCGCCGCATGATGAGAATGTATCACGAGTGGCAGGAGCAGCAGAGGCCTGCCTGCTGGGGTTGAGAGGTGAGACAGGGAGAAGGTGACAAGGAGGGCTGGCGCCAGTCGGAGGCCCGGGCTGGGGACCGTGCGTCTTCGAGGCGGGCAAGATAAAATGGTCGCATCTTGGATCCATCTAGACAGTAAATTTTTTGAGTCCCTATAAGCGAAAATCAATATTGGCACAACTGTGTGTCATTAAAAACTAAATGAACATGACAAAGCCAAACGGCTGCCTATTAAACAAATGAGTTTTCTGTCTGCACAGGCACAGCGGGTTATTAAATTCTTTATTACAGGAACATCGCCCATTTGAAAGGGGTAAAAATACGTCTTTATGAGTCATCTGCATGTGTGGAGCAGCATGTTCTTCCTGGGCTTGGTCTCGACGCACCACAGTCGCCGACCTTCTCCTTCTGGGGGAGACAAAGTTCTCTGAGCTATCAGGGGAGGCAGAGAGAAAAGGGTTTCGTGGCGCCTGCTACTCATGTGTCCTGGGTCCATCCATCATTACTTTATTGATTCATCAAGGAGTAGTCATTGAACACCTATGATGTGACAGGCAGTCTGCTGGGTCCTTGGACAGTCTTACAACTGTATCTCAGAAGAGCCAGGGACCTAAAAGCCAAGGATGTTTATTTTCTTCCCTAACAGGAAGCCTGGAGGCAAGGTATTTCTAGAGTTAGTAAAATGATTTACTGATGTAGACACAGCTTATTTCAATCTTTGTGCTCGGCCATTCTCAGTCTGACACTCCTTCCCTTGTGGTTGCAAAAGGGCTGCCGTTGCTCCATACATCTTGACCACACACAGCCATACCCAACTGCAGTTTCAACCCCCCACATTTCACTGTATCAAGAGGTAAAATCTATTTTTGAAGCCCCCACATGCTTCTACTCAGGTCCCATTGTCTGCAGGTGGTGCAGATGCCTAAGCCTTGGCTATAAGGGAGGCTGGCAATGTGTTGTTCATAAGGCTCCTGCTACCCCTCTGAGAAGGTTTCTCTTCCTCTTTTCCAGGCATTTGCAATTCCCTGGATCCTCACCTCCCAGCTGCCCTGCTGCATGCTCTGCCTGGGCACTTCTCTTGCCGCACTGGCTTCTGGCTGCTTTCCTAGAACTCTCCTCACTCTTTTCCACTTTACTGTATGCTCCAAGGGGCTGACTTTTGTAGGGACATTCAAAAGGCTCCTTTGCTCCTTTGCCTCCGGCTTCAGCTGGGAGGGATAGGCTGGACATCAGAGGGTGAGAGGAGAGGGAGAGGCTCTTCATTTCCTAGATGCCTCCTTGTAGTTGCTGGGCTTACTCTCGTCCCTCTGCCTAAGGCCACAGCTCCTGCTGGTCTTCTGTAGCTGCCCTCTGGGATTCTGGCACCTGCTCCCTTCCCTGGCTGTTCATACCGGAGTGCTGGTATGAAACACGCTCCCCGTGGGACTGCCTAAAGCTGCTCTCAATTAAACTCTCACCACGTGTGTTCATCTGCTTCTCACCGGCTGCTGGGGGACTGGCCTGCCGCCTTTCCACAGCTTCTCTGCCCTTCCCTGGGGTTGAAACATCTGACTCTGTTTTCTGAATTCTAGCTTTGCCCCCTGGAAAGTGTCTTTTTGGTCCTTATCAGTTCTGTACCTATAGCTGCAGGCCAGCCCTGGGCCATTGCTGTGCCCTTTTGTCATCATCCCAGACCCCAGCCAGGTGTGTGTCCTGGCTCCCATGTGCCCGAGGAGCATGTAGATGCACTGACCTATACTAACTGGAAATTTTTCTGTCCTCAGAGGAGGAAACACAAGGGTAAAGCCACAGGGCTAAAGGAAGAAGAAAGAATTTGGGAAGAATAGAGAGATTGCAGAGATGGGTGTTCACTCTCTGAACAGCCCACTCTACCCGGGGGAGACTGTGGACCGTGCTGGTGCCTGATCAGCCGGGGCACATGCCCACTGGGGTTTGTCACCCACACTGGAGAGTGACCTGTCTTCTCTGCTTCCTTTCAGGGTTGCTTCCGGATCTCAACCAGGTCTGAGAAGCCGCGATTCAGGACTTAGCACCGTAGTGTACATTGTTATTCTTATTTTTCTGAGTAGCCAAGCAGAGTAGACACTGTGGTCCTCACTTTATAGTGAGAAAACCAAGGCGCAGAGACATTAAGCATCTCCTCCAAGGTTATACATTATTTCTTTTGGGGAGTGGAGCAGAATCCTGCCTCCTGACTTCAAATTCTGCACTACTTCCTCGATGCTGTGGTTTCTAGTCTCTGCTCGGAACAATCTTGGGTTCACTGAACTGAGGAATCTGTCCCACCCATGAAATAGGATAATAACTACTTTTTCTCAATTTGCAGATAGAATGCATTAGTATGTATAATTTCTTTGATTATTCTGTTGTTTTCTAATTTTTTTTCAGAGTCTTATGGCACTTTCCTATCATCAATAGCAGCATCTCACACAAAATGGGACGTGATTGAGCACAACGTTACGTAGTTAACTCCCATATCTCAACAGCTCTCAGTGTTCTGCACAGGTTATCATGTACTTCCCGGTGCTTCATGCCCAGATTAGTAGCTTGAGAACCAATTTTCCACAATTTTTTCCAGACCTTGAAAGGCTAATCTAGACATTTCAATCTCCAGTGTGAATAAAGTACAGTGACTCCAGAAGGGCTGTTTTGAAAGGATGTAAGTCGGTATCTGGACTCAGGGGGATGGAGAACTGGGATCCATTAGTTATGCCTGTGACAGGCACAGGCGTGGGCACTGTTAACATAATTGCCATTCATTTTTAGTGTACCCTGACTCAGACATGTCCCTCCAGCAGAAGAAGAGGCTGATTTCAACTGCTCTTGGTTGTGGCACCCCTTAGGATGACATAGGTGCATGAGAGAGGCTGAGCTGGCCTTGTTCCCCTGCCTGCATTAAGTGGTAATCACAATGGCATTAATGTTGATCACACAGTATCAGTTAAACATGTTTTTTAATAGCCACGACAATGGCCAAGCTCCATCTGCAGACTTTGACCACTACCCAGCAAAGGGCAGCTGCTTGGTTTACATGATGAGAACATTGCTGGCACACAGCCTTGTCTGTCATCCTTGCTTGCTGGAATTCAGAGGCGAGTCTCTCTGAAGGTGACATAGTGGATGGTGGGTTGTCTGCTGCTCTGCTGAAAGAAGAAGGGTGGAGGGAGCGGGGAGGAGCAGGTTACCCAGCGAGTTTAGGGGCACATGGAAGCAGTGACCCCTTCTGGCCAACAGAGGAATGACGTGGACTTGCCAGGGAGGGTTGACCCATCAGGGGGCTGACTGGCCAGAGAGGTGATGGTGGGAAGGACTGACGAGAGAATTTCTATCATGACCCATCTCTTCAGGGATTCCCTAAGCAACCGTCTCAACATCTCCCACCTCTTAGAGGGAGGCAGAATGAATGCGTGTACAGGGAGGATGTGGGTGTGCCAATGAACCTCGGCTATCTCTTTTGGAAAGGGCTAGAAGGGAATGGTGTGGTGAAGAACAGCTCTGGAAGCCTCAGGGACAATGGGCCATGCATTTGAGAATTTTGGGGAGTGACCAAAGCTCTTGGTACGTTAAGGCTTGGTGCTGGAGTCCAACAGTGGCCTCTCCTTGTATTCTGTCTGCTGGTGACTCCTGGGGACACTGTCCACTATCTTTGGAGAGGTGGGCCATCCTGGAGGCTGGTGCAGGACAGAGCTCTGAGGTGCCCTACCCTGGCCACTTGCCTGCTGGCCCCGTATGTCACAGCCACCTCTGACTGTTCTGTAAACCCCTCCAGGCCTTCCCACCTTGGCACACAACACTTCTGCCTAGATGACCTTTCCTTTCCTGACCCATCTGGTCTACCTGGTCTACTTGGGCACATTCAACTTGTCTTTCAGGGCTTGGTCTAAGGTCTTCCTGGACTGCACAGTAAACTGCTTCCTCATCTACCTTCATGTAACACTAGTTATATGGAGCATGTTGTGCTGGAGTTACTTATTCATATAACATCATTTAAAAAATAACAACAGCTATGAATTTGGGGGCATGTCCTCCATGCTGGGCACTGAGAGATGAGCATGGTACAGTGGTCTCGTTTCAAAGTGCCCAGCGTCACACAGCTGCCGTGGCCCTCCAAAAAAATAAAAAAGCTTTATTTATGGCATTTGCCAATTTCTGTGGTGTAAATACTCCACAAATTACAATTTTAAGCTACTGATGCTTTAATGATGGGCTTGCAATACTCCTGAAAATTTAGCAACAGGTGTCACAAGCTCGTGGTACAAGCTGGCATGAACCGGATCCAGATCACCATGGTGACAGCTGCCTCCACCTCCAGGAACTAGGCTGTGAGCTGCTCGAGAGCAGGGACAAGGTTCTAACAACCCGTGACTCCAAGTGGCCCACAAGGCGACTGGAGCTTAGTAGCTGCAAAGTTAGTGTTTGTTGAAATGAGATGGATTTCAGAGCACAGAGGGCAGGGGCAGAGGTTTCCTGGACAGATGCCCTACAGGACGCTGCTTTCTCCTCCTCCTCTGAGGACACATCCAAGAGGTTGAGACCTCAAAGTGGGCCCAGGGCCTGGGGAATGTCAGGGGCAGCAGAGGCCTCTGGGCTTGGAACAGAAGTCACATCTGGGCGTCTGACAGCCTGAGGTTTCCAGGCAGTGGGCAGCCAGGAGAGGTTCAGCCTCCAGCCTCAGCTGTTGTCGTCCTGCCAGGCCCAGTTGTCCTGGGACAAAGAGAGGGGCTGCAACATGCCAGGTGGTGGACAATGTGGCCTTCACCCTGGCCAGGCCAGGCCAAAGCTGACAGGCAACATCCTCCCTGAGTAATGTGTATGAACACGTGTGTGCACGGGAGAAGGGTCCTGGAGAACACCCAGGGAAACCTAGGACCTGTGTGTGGGGTGGGTGGCATAAACCTTTATACCACAAATGTCGTGAATGTGAGATTTTCTTTTATCCAGCTGAGGCCCGAACAAGACGCTGATAGTGAGCAATAGAGATGCTAACTGGAGTGTGAACGTGTGTCTGAGCAGGGCCAAGGTCAGGAGGGGAGGGTCTAAAGAAGAGACTTCCAGAGTGGACTCGGGTCCCCACTGTGGGCAACCTGGGCACAGGGACCCTGGGGCCATGAGAAGATGACCCTTGTTAAGGGCTAGAGCCACTCCCGGAGCCAGGTGGGGCTGTGTGGGAAACTGAGCACCAGTGCTGGCCAGAGGAGTGACTCTCAAACTACAGGGCCCACCCGAATCATCAAGGGCCTTGTGGCTTCACAGGCAAGTGATTGCATGGTCTCCCAGCTCCCAAACACCAAAGACCCCACACTCAGAAGGGCTTAATGTGCTGCTATTGCCATCTTGAGGTTCTTAATAGGTTTTGAACAAGGGGCTCTGCCCTTTCCTTTTGTCCTGGGCCCCACAAAGGCTGTAGCTGGTCCTCCCGAAGGGGCCTGTTAAAATTGCCGGGTTCTTCCCCCAGGATTTCTGATTCAGAACAGAATCAGAACCAGGTGAGAATTGTGCGAATCCTCTGAGCCAGAGGAGTCATATAGCACCATGGGATCACGATAGAGAAGAGGCCCATCCAGACAAGCTGTGTGGTGTGGCCGAGTCAAAGCTGCAGCCACCAAGTCAGAAGCCAAAAGGGTGAAGCAAGGGTCACTCTGCACAAACCTTTATTTCTCAAAGGGTCAGGGAGTCAAAGCGCATGGCCTACCCTCACAGGTGGGACAGAATTAAGAGTGAGCATGCGAGAAAGGACGAGAGGACCCCAAAGATCAGGTCTTGGGAGGAGTAAGCAAATCTGGTGTGAAAAGCAGAGTCTGAAATGGGCTGAGATTGAGTCAAATCAAGCGAAGCTGAGTCTCATAGAGCAGCGTCCCTGGACCTACCCACTGCTTCAAGAGGGAGCTGTACTCTAGAAAAAGAAGATTAATATGCTCTGAGCCAGGAGAATGGGGAGTGGACTGTTTCCAGCTCTCAGGATGTGGGATGGTGGGATCCTGGGGTTACCCAACAGCCCTGAGGTCAGGTTGGGTGTCTTCTGCCCGGAGGAGTTTTCGAGACTATTTTTAGCATATTCTCTATTACAAAGTGATTTCTCACTGACCTGTGTTGGAGCCTGAATCCTACCATTTAAGCATTTTTTCTTAGAGATGAAATAAGGGTTTTTTAACCAGAGATTATAGACCCCTCGGGAGTCAATGAATAAGCTTTGGAAGGTCCACGGGCTCCGTTGAAATTGTTTGTGAAATTCAGTGCACATTATCTGGACATATTTTTTCCTGGGGAGAGTATCCATAACTTTCATCAGGTTCTTAAAGTGTCCTGTGACCCCCTCAAAAAAGGATTTATTGGAAGGATTTGTCTCAGAGGGGGATTATTCAGTAAATGGTGTCGGGATAACTGGCTCACCTTTTGAGGGGAAAAAAGAAACACAAGATCCCCACCTAACTCCTTACACCAAAATACATTCCAGATGGGTCAAGGATTTAAATGTTAAAGGGAAAAAAGTGAAACTGTAAATGATATAGGAGAAATCTGGGTAAACACATTTATATAATGTTGGAGCTGGAAATTGGTTTCCAAAGTGAAAATAAAATTCGGAAGCCATCTAAGAGAAGACTAATTAATTTATCTCAGAAAAATTAAAACTTTAGTGTGGGGAAAAATAAAGACAAGGTACAAATGAGGTCAAAAGACAAGGGGCGAATAGGAAAAAAATAATTATAGCACAAATCATAGCCGAGAAGACAATTCATTACTTTACAATGTTCAGACAACCCCCAAGAAAAAATGAAAATAACCAAATATAAAGATGCACGTCCGGTGTGGATGGGCAGTGCGCACTACAGAAATACAATGAGACGATAGGAAGATTAAAGAAATGCTAATGGCACCAAAAATGGGCTTATCATTTTCTCTAACCTCACAGATAGATCAAAATTTATATTGATCGTGTTTCATTGCTTGGGTATTTTATATCTTATTTAGATCACATCTGGATGTTTTACATCTTATTTAGATGGCATTGTATTCGAAACAATGCTGTCAGAACCAATTTTGTAGCTAAATTCATCCTTATTTACTTAAGATAAATTGCTGAAGGATCACCAATGTTTAGCATCATGCCATTGATCTGGTCTTTTCCAAAGTGATCAGAACAGGCAGGCTGGAGCCAGGGTCACAGTACAGGGGTTGCAGCCCTCCTGGGAAGGGTGGCCTCGGAGCTCGAGACAAAAAACGTGGTAAAGAATATTCATGGAGTATGGAGCACCTGTTATGTGCAAACTGTGTGTCAGGCACTTTTGAATTTATTAGGCATTTCATTTAAGTCTATAGCAACAAGAAGTCAAGCAATCTCTTCTTCTCCTCTGTACAGATGAGAAAACAGAGGGTCAGAAGGATTTAGTAACTTCCTCAGATTGCAAAGCGAGGTATGAGCTGGGCTTCAGGACACAGGTGTCTCTGGCCTATGAACCTACGTCTCACTCACACACCAGCTGTTCACTGAGGGCGGCAGCAGATCCTTGGTGTTGTACTTCCGGAAGGTGGGAGAAAAGAGGAAAGGTATTGCCAGGGAGGTGGATGGATCCCCTAAAGACAATTTTGTCCTTATTTACAATTTTCCTGGAGGTTGGCTCTGCCCCCGGGTGATGTGTCTGTCTCAAGAGAAAGTTCTGCAATGAGACTGAGGGGAATGGATGAATAGAGGTTAAATAGCAATGGGGTTTGCTCTGCTCTGCACCCCTCCCCCAACTTTTTAGGTACATTTAAGTGGGCCACCCAGGTTAACTGTAAGCTTTCATTGCCACAAGTGCGCAGGAGCTTTCATAGACTGCAACAACAGAAAACAGGCTTCTGTGTTCCTTCTGGTCTCAGGGAATTCAAACCCCTTCCTCAACTAATGGCTGTAATTGGCCTTCCCCAACTTGGCCAGCCTATTCAGCTTCCCTACCTCATCCCTGATCAGACCACTCTTCCTCCCTGGGTCACCCAATTCAGGTCAAAGTCTCAAAGAGCAAAGAGCTGGTACAGTGTTAATTTTTAAGTGAATCTTAACAATGCAACATAGGTAGGGGTTTGGGGGCTCAAAGATAATATTACAGGGGTCCTCAAACTTTTTAAACAGGGGGCCAGTTCACTGTCCCTCAGACCGTTGGAGGGCCGGACTATAGTTTAAAAAAAAATAAACAAACTATGAACAAATTCCTATGCACACTGCACATATCTTATTTTGAAGTAAAAAAACAAAAAGGGAACAAATATAATCACACCGCTTCATGTGGCCCGGGGGCTGCAGTTTGAGGATCCCTGTAAGAGGAGCCAGTCCTCTGGACCACACCGTGTCTCCAGATCTGCTGGAGCCCAAGGAGAGAAACTGTGAGTTTGCATAAGCAGAGAGAGGAACTGCCCTGCTAGTGTCTATGACGATAAATTTCTTTACCCTGCTATTATTCTAGGGTGGTTACCAGTTAAAATTATTCCCCAAATATCGGGCTATTTCTAAAGATACAGAACACAATGAGAGATAGTGTAGAAAGTATGAAAAGACTTTAAAAAATGTACATATTCCATGACCCAGCACAATTTCACTCCTACAAATTTATCTTAAAGACATAATCCGATTTGCACAAAGATCTATGTACAATATGTTTTCACAGCATCTTTGATACTATTGGAGAACTCGTAACAAACCAATTGTTCAATAAAAGGAACTGACCAAGAAAATTAATGTGGTTATTAAAAAGCGTGCTTTAGGAAAGATAGTGCTGTGGCAGAATGGTCACAATGTAACAGTTGGTGGCAGTGGCGGGGGATAGGGAAGCCAGCTAGAAACGGTAAGTACAACAGTACATATGTTTATAAAGAAAAAGCCCTGGGAGGAGAGAGAAAGAAGGCTGGAAATCTATGTAGCAAAAAATGTTAAAGAGTTTTCCTCCAGGGGATGGAATTACAGGCAATTTTTCTTTTCCTTGTGCTTTTTGGTTTCCCACTTTTACTGCATTGACTCCCTTTGTAATTAGGAAAAGCATTTTTTAAAAGAAGTGGTTCTATGACCAGTCCTTTGGCTCAGGGTCCTGTGGTGGCAGCAGCGGGGCTGGGTGCTTGGAGGGGTCTGCTCAGGGCAGGGCAGCTGTCAGGTGGAATCCAGGATGCAGGCGGCCGCAGCCTGCTCGGCTGGTGGGAAATGTGAGTGTGGCTCGTGAATGCTCCTGCCGAGGTCACTCTCCCCTTCCTGATCCCACGGGGGAAAATCAGTATCCCAAATACCCAGCTTGTTGGACACAGTATTTGATCGAAAATCCAGTTCCTCGGATTAGTGCTGGGTTGAAAAATGATCCATGAGTCCCAGGAGATGGAGCAGAGCTGGAGCAGAGCTTGGAATTTATAACCCAGCCTCCCAGTGCTGGGCCTGGACACCACACAATTTTGACAGATGATTCTCACGAGAAACTTTCAGTTTCCATTTGATTATGGGCCCATAAACACAGATTGCAATTGAGCAGAGTTAGAGCTGTGCCCGGATTGGACCTGCCAGGGCTCAAGGAGCCTTTCCGGACAGCCCTGGCTTGCCTGTCGCCGGCTGGTTCTGAGCAGCTGCCCTTATTTCTGCACGTGGCTGTTGAAAGCATCCACACGCATCCCTTGTGTGGGTGCCTGCGTCTCCTGTGAGGCTGGGTGGGGACGTGTCTTGAGTCACTCAGTCCCTATCCAGCTATGGGTAGCGCACGAGCTGCACTGGTTCTGGGGGGTTTCAGCTGACTTTGGTTTGGGGTTCCCCGTCTGTTCATTCACCATTGGATATTAGTGAGCAGCTGCTGTGCGTCAGAACATAGGCCTAGAGCAGTGAGTGCTTTTCACTTTTTATCTCAGGGCACACTTGAATCTCTAGTTAAAGTGTGCAGCACACTTAAATTATGTTAATTAAAAAGAGAGAGTAAAATAAAAGAATATACTTAACCGTGCTTTGAATTTCTTTTGAAAATAATTAATGATCTTAAAAATTTTCACAGCACGCCAGTTGAAAATCACTGGCCTCGAGGTCCGCGGTAGACAGAGGGGTAAGGAGAATAAAGCCTCACTGCTGTCCTGGGTGGAGTCACGCTCAGAGACGGTGGTACATGGATTCATTTAGAGAAAAGCCCAGGGGACTAAGAGGGCACAGAGGTTGGTGGGAGGAGAAGGCAGCTGGGCTATGAGGAAGGGAGGTTGGCCACTCAGTGTAACTCAGCAGAAGTGTCTGGAGCACTTGCACTGGGCTAGTCCCCTCTCCCCGGGATTAGCCAGACAATGGCAATGACCCTGAGCACACACTGCTTCTCATTGTGGAACATTTCTTCCAGCATTGCAGGCTGAAACTGCTTCCTCCTTTCTCCACCTGTATAGAAAGTATCACGGGTTGCTTCAGGGCCCTCCAGGAAGAGGACTAGAGAAATCCACAGCAGGGTGACACTTCAGGGGTCTGGAGCCTTCAGCTGGAATTAATTCAACAAGCACATGTGGGCCCTCGGCCAGGCACTTGGAAAAGCAACGGAGAGGCCAAAAGAGTCAAAATGTGTTCTCAGAGGAGAAAGAGACAGGCAGAGACCACAGCCAAAGATGCTAGTGCCTGTGTCAGGCATCAGGTGCAGAGAAGGGCAGGGGAGAAACTTCAGGCAGAGAAGGGATGAGAGGGGATGGTGGCCAGGCGTGTGTCTTATGCAGAGATGATGGCAGCTGGGACCGCGGTGACAACAGAAGAAGTAGCTGGAGGTGACTGGACTCTAGATGCATTTTAAAAGCAGAGCTGTCAAGGTGAGGGTTTAGGGAAGGGAGAGAGGAGTGGAGGGTGATTCTAAGGCTACTAGCTTGAGAACTGGGAGGGTAAGTTGTCGTTTATTGAGGTAGAGGCACCTGGGAGAGGAACAGATTTGGGGGTAGCTGCTTCTCCTCCATGCCTCTGTCTCAGGGACTCCCCAGTGCCACGGTCCCTTAGCCAGGGCCATGCCGTGCCACACGGCCTCTTCACTGAACTCGTGCATCAAGCTCTGTGCAGACAACGCAGCAGCTGACAAGGACATGCCTGCCCGGGTGGCCTTCCTGTCCTGTCCTGGACCCAGAAGCCAGGCAGTTCAGCACCATCCCCTGGGCCCAGACTCCCGTGGCTGCTCCTGCCTCTTGGCCATGCTCCACGCAGCTCTGGTTCCTTCTCCATAGAAACACGCCAGGCACCCCGAGGCTTGCAGGACCTCCCGCCCGGGCAGGGTCACACCAGCCTCTTCTGTGTACCAGCTGCTTGGGCCTCTGCTCTTTCAACCCTGCTCCTGGGAGGCCCTGGCTCTGCATCCTACGCAAACACATCTGGACTTCTTCAGACCCCATGACAGGAACATCTGCTGCCAGAAGGAAAAGGACACAGCGGCCCATTTGTAACCACTCCTGATTGTCTCCAGCCGCCAGATACTTGCACTTTGGTTATGGATTTAAGGGCTTCTAAGATGTTTCTAGAAGCGTGTTAGTGCCCTGGGCCTGGCCGTGTCTGCTGTGTTCCAGGCGGTGGCAAGAGAAGTGCACAGAGCAATTGTGAGCAGCTTGTGCAAACCTCCTGCCCAGGTCTCCCTACTCTTCCCAGGACAGAACAGGGCACAGGGAGGGAGAGCAAGGTGACGCGGCAGACACCCGCCACGTCCCAGAGCAGCCCTGGCAGCTGAGAGGGCAGGTGCATGAATTCCTAGCTGCCTTGCCCTCGGCTGGGAGGATGGGGGCCTCTGGGCTGCGGGCCTTGGGGGTCCTCCACAGGATTAAGCTCCAGTTGCCCACATGGGCTCAGTGAGCTTCTCGCCCCGGACTACCTGCCCCCAACCCCAATACTCTCCCACCTCCTCGATGGTGGTCCTGCGTTGCCTAAAGCTGGGATCCTCCTCCCAGGATCTGCTTCTGGGTAACCTGAACTTAGACCAGTGATGGCCAAGGTCAGCATCTGTGGGTTTATGGGTTGTTTCTAGGGCAGTTCAAACAGGTGCCAGAGCCTGGGGATTTTCTGAAGCCTCAGAACAGGGCCGGGAAGAGCACACGAAGAGAGGATCCGCTCTGAGTGGGGCTCAAGGCCAGGAAAACGCAGAGAGTCAGTCCTTGGTAAGGGGCACACACATGATTGCTGAGGGAGGGGTTTCTCTGGCTCCTCCATCTCCCTCAAAACAGGATCACGCTTCCTTGTTGGAATTTTAAGCCAATTAAACCTCCATTCCTGAGTTGGAGACTTGGGCTGCATTCAAATAGCTAATTGGATGTCCTGTGACACTGCAATGAGACCAAGGCCATGGAGCACGTGCAGGGCCCCATGGGCCTCACTGCAGCCTGCAGTGTGGGTGTGGCTCCTTCACTCGCTGCTTTAGTGAAGTGGAACTTCTGGAATTCCTGAGCCTCATTGCTCGGCCAGTGTGATTGTTTCCTGAGCAATCATGACATCAGCCATGGGTCAGCCACAGAGTCACTGAGGTCAACCTGTGCATTTTGCAACATGGGAGCCACACCGCCATGACGTACTTGCCACCTGTCACTCACCCTCTCCCCTGGCGCTCATCCTGTTCTTGTGGTCCATGGTGAACAGGCTTTGCGAACCTCAGTCTGTCTCATGGAGCCTCTGCAGGGGCGCATCTCCTTCTGGACCCACGTGAGTTGAAAGAGGGAGGCGCTTTCTCATTCACAGTGGCTGAAAGGACAGATATTAAACCCCTCACACTGAGCTTGGCAACCTATTGAGGAATGGGAGGGGATCTGGTTCTCATGTGCACAGATGGGCCTGTTTGCAAATACTTTCTTGGATACCTGCTAACAGGACATCCTGGCTGGGGTGGGTGGTTATGACTGGAGACCAAACAGACCTCAAAGAAGCACCTGCCACAGGAACGGCAGCCTCCGACTATCGGCCAAGAAAGTGTTTGTGTGATAGCCTGTCTTTGAGTGGGATTCTTTTAATACGCAGGCTGGGATGGGGGTAAGGGCTGGGAGCAAGAGGAAGAGCCAGCCCCCCCGCCGTGCTTCTGGGACAGGCATGGGCTTCCATCTGGATGGGGGAGGATGGGATAGAGGTGGGCAGCATGTCAAAAAATCAACTTTGGACATGTCACAGAAGTGCTTGGCACCCGGTTTGGGCTGACAGTTTCTCCAAGAGCTGATGCTAATCCAAGAAGGCATCATGCCCAACCCAGTTATCTCTTGGTCCCAGACTTGTCCAATTTTCTTCCCAAGGACAGGCGGCACACACTGTGCCCTCTTTGCAGTGAGACTATACTGCAGTTGGAAAGGGAACCATGTAGGGGAGACTTTGCACAATGTCCCAATGTCATCCACAAGCATGCAGTTGTGTGTGGCGCTAGGCCAGGCCTCTGCAGAGAGAGACTCTAAAACTCCTGATGCCTTCTGGGATGAGGGTCGCAAATAGCAGGCAGGGATCTGGCCAACCCATCTTCTGTGTCCCAGGCAGATATGGTTCATGGTATTCTTGTGTTAATCTGGGATACAGCCTCAGAATCCTTCTTAACACTACAATCCAGCAGGCAGCCCTAACACTGGGATTCAGAAGCCGATGCCCAAGATTAAACTCATTTTCCACTTCTTTCCTGGGACTTATTTTTACAGTTTGAAGCTGATTCCCTGACGCAGATAAACATGGAGCAGATTGTGTAGATATCTCAATCAGAAACATTCAGTGATTTATAATAGCAGATATGATTGGTCACCTTCCCTAAAAGTTAAGAGTTTTAGCCACAATGCCTGGGTTCGAATCAGAGTACCGTGTGATTCATGTCCCTGATTTGATGCCACCATTTGAGGTGGGCAAGGTATAGCAATTTCGATGGCCTCTCCCAAAGGGACCCCCAGAATCCAGAGTCTGGACAGAGAGCAGAGCAGGTAGACTGATGTCTCCGTTCTCTGTAGCATCTCAATGTGCTCCCACCTCTCCTTTCTCCTGATCTCCCCTTAGGTAGGTTAGTGCACCACTTGTCCTCCTGCCCCGGAAAGGACACATTAATAATTATACCAGAATGACAGGAGGTGTCCCAGGCTAGCAGGGAAGTATGGAGTCCATGCCTGCAGGCTCTCTGCTTTCACATGGAAGGTGGGTTTGTGTGTGCTTTGGTGTGTGTGTGTGTGTAGTGTGAAAGTTGATGGGCGTGCTATGGAGCTCCGTGAGAAACCTGATCCTCCCCTGCTGAGGGGTCAGTCCCCTCCTATGTCCCTCTGGATTCTCCTGCCAAGTCTCCATGGAGCTCCTGGCTGAGTGATGAGGTCCCAGGGGCTGCAGCGATTAATTAAGCCTCTGCCCAGCTTTTGGCACAGGCACAGCACTGTTTGAGGGCCCTTTGATTGCCCGGCATTGGTAGCTCCTTCCTTCCTCTCAGAATCAAGATCCTGCTACGAAGCAGTGGCATTTGGCAGGGTCGATCTGTCCAAAAGCTCAGCACCAGGTTTTGGGTAAACCTTGGGGACCATGTCCTTCCAGCTGCAGTGTCCCTGATGTGCCTACTTCACTTTAGGATCTTTTGCAACAACCAGAGTATTGCTGGACAGTAACACACAGAAGGAACTTCTGAGATCTTAGAGCCCAGCTGAAGTTCCCAGAGGGGAAGGGGCCTCCGGGAGCCTTCCTGGGGAGGGGGATGTTTTTTGCTCTGGTTCTGGCCAATGTCACCGTGTGTGGAAGAGATCCAGGCCTGGCTGGGGTCTACAGCTGCTGGTGGTAGGGGCACAGGACAAAGGGCTGGACATAGTCGGCGCTGGCTGAGGCTGGAGTCCTGCTCGGAGCATGCTTATTGGAAGAACTAGGCAGAGACTCTCAGAACCATACCTAGAAGCAGATTACACAAAGAGTCATGGGCCAGGCTCTTGGGAGGCTTGGGCCCCAGGAGAATTAAGTCCACAAGCAGCCTCTTTAAAAAACTGTCAATGACGCACTGACCTGAGAGCCACTTCGCCACCCTGAGACGGTGGACTGTGGTTCTGTGACAGGCTCTGGCTCAGCATCTGATACTGAGCAGTGGCTGTGCCCTTGTCCCCAGACCTCACCATGGAGGGAGACAGTGGCACAGCTCTGTCCAAACAGCCAATAATGCAAAAATCACCTCTATTTGGAACACATTAGGATTCCAATTCACAACAAATTTTCCTTCCTAAACTTGCTTGGCTTTGCAGATGTGGCCTGCTGATGGCACAGCAAGGGCACAGCCCCCATATGGGTGGAAAGGAAGTACCAGCAGTGAGTCCAGAATTTTCAGGTGAAAATCTTCTTTAGGGAAACTAGGAATGAGGTGGAGGTGAATGTGTGTGTGTGTGTGGGGGGGGGGAGGCAGGCATAAGGTGTTGGGGGAAGCAGGGGACACGGGACCCAGCCCAGTGACAATGCTGAGGGCAGTGACACCTGGTGATCATACTGCAGCACCATCTTCCTCCTCCCGCTTGTGGGGGCCCAACGATTTCACCTATCACCTCAGTTTGCCTTGACTCAGCCCTGTGGGGTGGGTGCTACTGTGGCCCCATCTTGCAAATGAGGATGCTAAAGACCAGAGAGGACCGTTCATGAGATCCCTGCACTAGTGAGTGACAAAGTAGGACTGGAAGGCTGCCGTCTGCCTTTGGGGCCCTGCACTGGTCTGACCCTGAGTCTGGTCCAGGCTAGACAAGCTTCCAGAATTAGTGTCTTTCAGCTCTGATGAGGACAAGATAGCTGCAGTGAGGGCGGTGGTGTCCCTTGTGCCCTTAGGCTCCAGGGTTGTTCTTCATTTTCCATGCTGTGGGCACACAGGGTAGGCCTTGGACCCTATGATAGTCTTGAGCATTTTTCTGTGCCCCCTGACAACATAAGTGGGGCAGGCAGAGGCTGCTGACCTGTAGTCAGAAGGTCTTGGGTAGACGTCCTGGCCCTGTCTGCATTAGGGTCCTGGCCAGGGGAAAGAACCAACCTGTTGGGTACCTCAGGGCCCTGGGGTCACAGCTCTCTGCCGGGCCTCCTAAGCCAGGGAGGGCAAGGGGTGCAGAGGGAGCTGGGCAGGCTGGGCCACACGCAGCTCCCTCCCTGCAGAGAACTGCAGAGTCAGCTTCTGGTATCCAGTGGCTGAGCCCAGCACCTGCCAAGCCACAGCAGGAGGGGAGCGGACAGCTCCCTGGGCCCAGTAGTCTTGGTGCCGGCTGGCCTGAGCAGAGCTGGCCACCGTCCTGCATAGAGGCTGGGGCAGCAGATGTGGGGTGGGCAGCATGTGGGGTTGGCAGAGGAAGGGCAGGAGGGCAGGGAGAGAGGAAGGTCGGCAGCCCTCATGGCCAGAGGTGGCAGAGAATGCACCAAAATGGCTTACGAGAAATGAAAAGAGAAAGGACGTCTCTCATCGGTTCCTTTTACTAAAATAGCCATGCTTGGCTGGATCCAGGGGACAGCCTTGGGATTGGTCTCTCAGTTTTCAGCTCTGTCTCCTTCTGCATCAGCTCCTTGCTCAAGCACTAGGGCAGGATGGTGGCCTATTCTCTGTCTGTGGGAAAGCGAGAGCTTTTTTGCCTCAACCAATGAAAGCCAAGTTCTGGTCCTTCATTTAATCACATGGCATTCACAAACAAATCCTATACCTGTTGGTTGTAGGCTCCTGGAGTCAAGAACTGGATCAGCCCCACAGGGAATGGGATGGGAAAGGGAGGTATGCCCAAGGCCCCAAAATGGGAATGGAGGCCGGGTAGTCCAAAGGAGTCATCAGTGAGCAGGACAGTGTCAACCTGGATAGGTCCGAGAGCTGGGGTTCTTGCATGGAAGGGTGTCTGGGACAAGAGAGGGAGGAAGGAAAGTGCACAGGCCTTCCTGTGGATGGGTGAGTACTGAAGCTTTTGCTCAGAGAGAAATTACTGAGCTCTTGGCACCAGGGTATGGCCATAAATGAGCCTGATGGTGCTGCTTTCAGGAGGGCTCAGGTGTGTGTCAGTGGAGGTGTGTGCACACCTGGGTGTGTGCGGAGAGGAAGGGGATCGCTTGCTCCCTGGGAATGTCTCACCCATATACCTTGATGAACCTCACCAAGAATAGCTGCTATTTCCCTACTGCCTTAGACAGTACAAAGTTGTCCATATTATGTGTCCTGGGGTCTTCTCAATGCCCGCCAGCAGCAGATAAGGAGATATTACTAGGATTTCTGTGGAGCAAGCGAGGCAGGGATGCATGGTTCACATAGAAGGTAAGTGGGCTGCCCCTAGGACTGGGTTGCCTGTATTGGACTCTGGGCTTGGCCATTTACTAGCTGTTTGACTTCAGATCACAGGCTCACCTTCCTGTGCTTCAGTTTCCTCATTTGTAAGAACAGCTAATAGCAGCACAGGGTGGTGTGAGGCTGAGAGAAGTTGGTGTGACCTGCTGCTTGGTATGCTGCAGGAAAAGAGATTTGGGACACATCTTTCAGTCTTTAGGGCTCAGCCCTGCAGCTGGACCAGTGATTTCTAGAGCCCTCAGCCAGGTGTTGTGTAGCTTTAGATAAATGTTTCCCATGGAAGGCTCTAGAGCTCTCCAGTGAACACTCCTTCCTGCAGCCAGAAGTGTAAGCAATTTAAAGGTCCTCTGGGACCCGTGGTATGATGCTGAACTGGTGAGGCTGTGCTATACCTTTGTTAAACAGGCTGGCTGACACCATGAGTTTGAGTGTGGAATCTGGGAGGCCTCTTGACCATTACTTCAGCCTGGCTGAGGGCTCCAGGGGCATGGAAGCTGAGTTTTCTGACCTCTCTTCCTCAAAAGGCATATGAGGTCTGATAATTAAGTTCATCAGATAATCATCAGAGATGACATTGTTTGCACACAAAACCAAGCAACAAGAATATTGAATGCCACTCAGCAAGACAGTGCAACATGTTGACATGAACACAGCTTGAGACACTGATATACCAAGGTTATGAAACCTTATCGAGTTGTTTGTACGGTGCTGCCAACATAAGTACATGGTGGAAAGTTTGCAAACTTAATTGTCAGACCTCTATGATGACAGCTCTGTGGCCATTCCAAAGAATTCCAAAATAGTTTTGAAGGGTGGAATAGGTATTGGCATAGCTTCCCAAGGGGAGTACTTCAAAGGTGGCCATAGGCCATAGTGATATTCAGCAGTGAGGTATGAAGCACTTTTTCTAAGATGAGTTCACAAACTTAACTGCCAGATCTCATATATAGAATAATGCAGAATATAGTGGTATGGGAAAATGGAGTGAATAGAGCCAAGCAGGAGGAAGTTGGACTGTTTGCCTACTGGGGAAAGAAGGGAGACTACAGAGCCTCCCTACTCAAAGTGGAGTCTGTGAACCGGCAGCATCATCCCCCAGAAACCTTGTTAGAGGTATAGGACCTCAGATGCACTGCAGGCATATAGCATCAGCAGCTGCTTTTGAATAAGATGAGTGAGTACACAAAAATGTGTGAGAAGCACAGTGTTGGTTATTGTCAACCCCAGGGAGGGCTTCAGTTCCCCCAGCCAGGCTAAGCTTCCCCAGGGGTTCCATGAACTAAGAGAAAGAACCTCTGATACGAGTCCAAAGACTGATCTCTAGACCCCACCTCCAGGGCTGCACTGCTCAACGTGGGTGCCACTAGCCTGGGAAAAGTGTAAATGTAAATCACCGAAATTTAGGGCAATGACATTTTGGTTCCTCGGTTGCACAAATCACATATTAAGTGCCCCAAAGCCACATGCAGCTCATGAATACTACACTGGGCAGCACAGGCTATAGAATGATTTCATTATCATGGAAAGTTCTACTGGGCAGCATTGGTTTGGTGTTTGATGTTTGATCGTATAGCCACATGGTCTGGATGTCTCCCTCCTAATGGCAGCTTCCCTCTGAGGGTGTCAGGAGAGAGGGATGTATGTGATAAACCTGCAAGTGACAGATGTGTAAAAACTTAGCAGTGTATGTATTGGGGGTGGGGAGGGCCTGGCACTCAGGAAGCAGCTGAATAAGAACATCTGGTGAAAATCAGGCTTTATGTTCAGGTGAGATGCATTGGGAAGGAAGTTAAAGAAGGAAGGAAAGTTAGCTCTAAATCTCTGCCCCTTCTTGTCACCAATTTAATGAACCAGGACCTAGGCTCTTGGTGGTTTGGCTTGACTGGTTTGGCACTCCAAGTCCAGTGCTCGACTTACTTTGTGTATGGGACATTAAGAAGGACTTTATGCCTGCAGAGAGGGTTTCAATGAGATGAGTATGACGTGGTGGAAGAGAGACCAGGTGAAAGAGGACTAGTCTAGAACCCAAGAACTTATGTCTGCAGTCTTGGTGGCAGGTGGCCAGGTGGAGGTGGTGCTGTGGAAGGACGCTGCAGTCAAGACCAGGAGGTGGTGGGACCTAGGTTGGGGAGGGAAGGCCTGGCTCTTTCTCTGATCATTATTCTCTTCTATGACACCTGCATGGGGCAGAAGCTGGGGAATTATTCACCAACATCCCTGTTCTCTTCCTCCTGGACCCAAGTTTCTGTGCACCTCTCTCCTCCCTCGCCAGGCGCATCAGGTGATTGAGCTCCGGCCCATGGAATCTGGATAGAAGGACTGCTGCCACCTTCCAAGGCTGGGCCCTAAAAGGCTCTCTCTGTCTTCTCTGGCATCCCTACCAGATGCAGATGGCAGAGTGGAGAGCTCCTCAGTCCCTGAATCCTGCTGAGATACTGGGAGTGAGGTGCCTTGTCCCCAAAAGACAGAGAAGGTTGCAGCATCCCAGCCAACCCTCTTTAGATAATCACCGCAAGGAATAAAACTTCATTGTTGATTTTTAAAACACCACTAAAAATTTGGGGGATGTTTGTTATAGCAGCTGCTGTACCCTGATACGGGGTGTGGGGTGTGCTCTGAAGTTCTCATATCCCAAGTAGATATCATAGCTTTGCAAGATCCTTGTAGATCCCTGCAGAGACTGTTCTTTCCCCCTCCCTGAGAATCCCTCTGCTCTTGCTTCTTCCAGCCTAGGAGTTCTGTAGTTCTCTCCAACTGGCCCATCAGGTCCCTTAGTCCAGAAGTAGTTCCTAGGTGGTGGCTCCAGGTTACTGTCATGTCCATGGGGTTATGGCAGATCCTGGAACAGAAGTCCCCATACAGAGTCTGTCCATCCTCCTCCTATAGCAAGCCTTGCCCACTTGTGGGTCAAGAACCCTCCTGTGCATTCCACAGGATACAGCCAATGATACCCACCCCAGTCATGGCCTGCTGTATTGTAACATGTCATTTGCTCTGAATTGTAGTTGACTTGTCTTGCCTGTCACTCCATCATGGGGTCCCAGAGAACTCCATTGGTCACCTTGTGGAGCAGCAAGAGCCAGACACACAGATACTCACAGTGGCAGGCAGCTTTGGATGTGGCCCTCAAAGAAACTCCCTCCAGGCACTCATGTTCCTATGTGACCCTCTCTCCCTTAGAGTGACCTAGACCTGCTGACTTGTTGCTAATGAACAGAATGCAGCAGCAGTGATAGAGATTTGGCTTTCAAAGACTTGCTCTATTGTCTCTCCTACCTGATCAACATACTCTACAATAGCAGTTCTCAACCTATGGGTCGCGACCCACAGGAACTGTATTAAAGGGCCACGGCATTAGGAAGGTTGAGAACCACTGCTCTACAAGCTCTGAGTTGGTATGGCTCATGTGGCAAGGAATTGAGTGGCCTCTGACCACGAGCCAGTAAAGGAGTAACGCCCTTGGTCCAACAGCCCATGAGGAACTGAATCCTGCCAACCACTGCAGAGTGAGACTGGATGTGGTGGCCTCACCTGAGCCTTCAGATAAAACCCCATCCCTTGGTTGACACCTGGGTTACAGCCTAGTGTGAGGCTAAGCCATGGCTGGATTCTTAACACCCCAGAAACTGTGAGATAGCAAACGTGGCTTGTTTTAAGCTAGTAAGTTATGGGGCAATTTTTGTAGAAAAATTGCACTACTGTGCAGTAGTAGAAAACTAACACATGGATGAAAAAAATTCAATGAAAGAAGGAAAATTGCTCCTTATAGTCCAGCAGCAGAGGGATTGGGGTTGGGTTGATGGCAATAGGGGAAGTGGAAGAGAACCAGGGTACAAAGGTGAGGCTTGGGTGGGGACAGGGAGGTAACAGGATAGCACCAGGGGCCCTCTCAGGTGGGGCCACCTGATGATGGCCCTGGGGGAAGCTGTTGCCTATGCCTGGAGTCCCAGGTAGGTGACAGCTCTCCTAAGGTTCTATTCCTGAGGCTGACAAGGAATTCCACGTTGTATCCACGCAGCTATAAATATTAAAATGCACCAGAGGAGAGATTGCAAAATAGGGCTATGGACAAGATACAGCTCTGAGCTAGAGAGGAAACGAGAATGAATTTCTGTCTTCCCGTTCTGGCTTCAGTACGTGGAGTGCAGAAGGTGCTGCAGGTGATAAGGAACAGGAAGCCGGTGCCCTGCAGCTGGGGGGTAAAGGTGGTTCTGGAGGCGGGGAGACAGGTGTCATCTAGCTTGGGGTCCTGGCAGTCTTCATGAGACCCCCTCCCCAGGAGTCAGAACTCCTCCCCAAACCATCCCAGCTACTGCTACAGAGCACAGCTTTGGGGTTCCAGCCCTGCTGGCCCCACGCTGGAGCAAAAACAAAAAAAATAAAGTCACATCAAAGCAAACAGGCGAAGTGCTACTGCATGGGTAAACATGGGCTGTTTCGGGGTTGCCAGCCCAGGCTCTGAGCATGGCAGCTAGCAGGAGAAGCCCATGGCATCCTCCCACTCCTCCATTCTCATGCCTTCAGTCTTCCTTGCCTTCAATTCTTCTCCAGAACCTTCTTTCTCATCCCCTGGCTTCTTTGGCATTCCTGTGGCCAGCACCGTCGCTGGATGCTCTTGGTCACCTCCCTGACCTATGGCTGCCACAGTTTCCCGATGGTCTCATTTCCCTCCTTCCCTTTAGCTCCTAATCCAACCTGTCAGCAGATTCACTTTGGGACACTACTTTGACATATCCCCTCGCTGTTTAAAATCTTTTATTTGTCCCAAACCAGGGCAGAAATGGTTGGTTTGACATGTGCGATGCAGAACCCTAGGAACCCCTCCCATGACCTCTCAGATTGGCCCTCATCACACAGGCTGGTCCCCAAGCCTGCCCTCCACCCAAACGTGCCTGAGCCCTTGTTTTTTCTCACACCTCCCACCCAGCCTAGCAGGTCCTGACCAGTTCTACCCCATGTGTTTTCCTGCACAAATTCTACCATCGTTCTTCCAACCCAGGGCAAGTCTCAGCAAATCCATTCCCGACGATTGAAGCCCTAAGCACGTTCCCTGTCCTCTGAACTCTTACACAATCTTAGCCTGTGCGATTCATTTGTTAATTAATCATGCACTGTGCTGCCTTGAGACATCCCCCCCCCTTCTGTAGCCTTGCACTGATAATTAACTCTTTGAGGGTAATCTAAATTTTGTTTGTTTATACCTTGGCTTCATGCCCCCGTGACTTCCTTGGGAGCAGACATCACAGCTTACCCCTTGCATTCTCCATGGAGCCTCGCACTGAGGAAGGCCGGTTGTAGGAGCGCAGAGTGTTTGTGCTGGGTTGTATTCTCTCCTTCCATAGGTCCTGGGACACTAGTCCCTCTTTTCCTCATTCATTCATCCATCGATGTCTCCTTTGGAGACATCCTTAAATACTATTTCAGTCCCATCTGTGTTTCTCACATTCCACCCTCACCCTGAATACTCTCAGCCACATTCACTCTTCCCACCACCGCTTACGTGATGATGGCATCACTGTTGCCCTAAACTGCATATCCCTGTTGGACCCCTACAGACCTGCAGACCCAGACTGAACCTGCTGTGTTGGTTTCCTACACCTGCTGTCACAAAGTATCACAAATGGGGCAGCTTAAAATAAGGGATTTATTCTTTCCTGGGTCTGGAGGCTAGAAATCCAAAATCGAGATGCTGCAGGGCTCTGCTCCCTCTGGACGCTCTACAGGAAGAGTCCTTTCTTGTCGCTTTCAGCTTTGGGCGGCTCCCAGCACCCTTGGCATTCCTGAGCTGGAGGCTGCATCTCTCCGGTACCTCTTCTCAAGGATGTCCCTTCCCTTTGGTCCCGGTCTTCACGTGGCCTTCTTATAAGGACACCAGTCTTTTAGGCACCCGCTTTAGGGCCCACTCTAATCTGGTGTGCGCTCATCTTAATTGCAGCAAGAATTTTGAGATAAAGAGGTTCTAGGTGGTTGTGAAGTTTGGACACTACATAGCCCAGTACACGCACCGTCTTGACCCTCAAGTCACCCCCACCTGCCCAGTCACCTAGACCCCAGAAGCCTGGGGCTTGTGCAGATTCCCTCCTCCTGGTCCTGTCCTCAGCTCTGATCGCTATTGACACTACTCGCAACACTCTCGTCCCCAATCCCTCCAACTCAGTGCTGTGGCCCAGACGCTCACAGTCTAGGCCAGTGTGGCCCAGTCCTCTCTTTATGCCTCTCAGGATGCCGCTTCCCGTTGGTCTTCCCCATGCCTTGTGATGCCACAGACACACTGGATACCTAGTTATTTGCGCTGTGTACTTATGGGCCTTTAGACATAAAGAGTAAGATTTTTGGCTCCTTAAGAACCAGTTGTGCCACTTTGGCCCTCTGGAGGGAATATCACCCCCATGCAGGATGCACAGGCTGTGACGACACCCTCTAAGGCGTGTGCTGGCCCCCACTCCTCCCCACACCCATCCATCCTTCCTTTTCACAAAACACTAAAGGGAGCCTGTTACTGGATGAAGGAATGAATGAATGAATGAGTGACATCTTCTCTGCACTGCTTCAGCTGCCCAAACACCTCGCCTGGACTTTGCTACCTGCCCGTTCCTCCTCTGGAGGTGCTGCTATCCAGGGGCCTGCCCCTGCACTCCTATGGGGCTCGCTGTGTGCATTTAACTCTGCTCAGGGCCCCTGGGCCATCTCCTCCTCTCCCTTCATCTTCACATTCCAGCTGAGTCCCTGTAGGCCTCCCTGGAATGCCCTCCTGTCCTGTCCTCCTTGCCTCTTCTGCCCCAGGCCACCTGTGTGTGGCTCCAGGTGAATGACTGTGCCCACTGGCTCTTCTTCCTGTGGGATCCTTCCCCTCCAGGTCTTTGGGTGGGGGCTGTTACTCTACCCAGTGGGCACATGGTCTTTAAGAATCCCCACCCACTGGACCTTCCATTCATATCTAGTTTCTCATCCGACATCCCCAGGTCATTCACCAGGCAGGCTTAATTGGTGTGACCCCCAGCCCATTGGCAGATCTAGTGCTGGGGTTGGAAGGGAGTGAGTTGCTAGCTGGGTCCCAGTTGGCCCATTATGTGGATGCATGGGGGATGGGCAAGGAAAGTGGGAAAGTGTTCACAAGACCCTGGGGCCAGTCCTGAGTCCTGGTGGGGTCCCCAGGAAGGAGCAGATGGCTGGGCAGGGAAGTAGACATTGACCACCCTGGTCAGACTTCACCATGCATGATGGAGCCCCTGTCCCAGGCTTGTGTCTCCTGGGAAAGACTGCAGACACAGACTGTGTTGTGACCCGCTAGAGGGTATAGAAGCCCTGGGGCCCATGTGTGAATGTCAAGGCAGCGGCAAGGCAAAGGCAAGCCCCCTTTGGGGAAGTGGACGGGGTTGGTAGAAAGAGGAGCGTGGACAAGGGGAGAACCATGTCCAGTCTAGACAGAGGTGGAAGAATTGTCTAGTCCCTAACAGCCACCTCCTCTCCAGATGCACAGCCCTCTCCCCTGTGGGGGGCCTTGCTCTGTGGACCTGGGCCTGGTCTGCTTGGGCGGGTCTGGCAGCAGCAGTGGTTTCCATCAGTGCTGGCTGGTCCCTGGTATGAGTATCCTGCAGCTGCTGTGACAAGTCGTCACACAGAGAAGGCTTCACATGGCAGAAGTTATTCTCTCACAGTTCTGGATGCCAAGAGTCCAAAATAAGTCTCTACGGGCTGAAATCAATGCGAGACTGTGCTCCCTCTGAGGCTCCTGGCGAGCATCTGCTCTCGTTGAGGCCTGTGTTCCTTGGCTTGTGGCTGTCCCATTCCGGTCTCTGCCTCTGTGGACCCTCGAATTCTCCTTTTCTGTGTGTGGTCCAGTCTGCCTCTGCTTTCTCTGTGACTGCACTTGGGGATCACCCAGGTAATCCCAGATAATCTCATTTTAAGAACCTTAACTTAATCACATCTATAGAGTACCTTTTTTTGTATGTCGGGAGACATTCAGTGCTCACCACATCCCCTTTGGCCTCTGTAAGTTATGAGAGTTCCTTCCCATCAAAGATCTCATGGGGGGTGGAGAGGTGTCGGCTACCCCCTCTCCTGCACCTGTGCTTGCTCAGTGCCTCTTCCCCCTTCTTTTCCTGACTCATTTTGGAGTCTACGGAACCATGTGAGTCTGGAAACAGTGTTCACTGTCCCTGCAGTAAGCACATGTGGAAACTCAGGCCCAGCCATCAGTCAGTCCCTCCAAAGAATTTCCACTGGGCCAGCTGGTATTGTTTTCAAACGGCTTGGATGAGGATGAGCTGCTATTTCCTGGGGTGTCCCACTGGTCCCTTGGTGGGATGTGGTGAGTATGCCATGCTGGGTGAGGTGGAAGGTCAGGCCCCCAGGCCTGTTGTCTTCCCACATATTCTTAAGGAGGGAACTGTGCTGGCCTGGGCTGGTTCCTGGACCTATCCGACCAAAGACCGGGACTGGATCCCCATCATCTCCCACCACACTGATCCCAGCATGCTGTGGTTCAGAGGATGACTGTCTGGGTGCCCCCCTGGGGATGACCAAGGACAGCTAATGGCCAGCCCTTCACTCTCATGTTGGGAACTAGGTACAGAAGGACAGATGGCAACAAGAGGACACAGGGTGAGAGAAGAACAGTCTAGGGAAGACAGCACAGCTGCCACATAAGGAGTAGAAAGAATGGATGACTTCAAGTCAAAAGGACTGGATGCAAGCCCCTACTTCTGACTCTCTGTGTGACCTCGGAGAAGCCCCTTAACTTTTCTGAGCTTCATTTGGCTCATCTGTCAACTGGGAATAACAATACCTCCGAGGGGGTGGACAAGATCAATGGGATAAGGTATATGGAAGGATTTTACAAATTCTCTCTACATGCCAACAATGTTTGTTATTCCAATCTCTATATCCCACCTGCTAAGTGTTGTATACACCTACTGTGACAATTAGAGGATTCTAGAACCAGATGAGGGTTGGTGATTTTTGTTACTCCAAATCCTAAGGACGTGGAGGACAACTGGCAGGACAACATGGGGAAACCTCAAATCCTTTCACCTGTACTGAAGGGACAAGGGAACACAGAGGCTTCCTAACCTGACTTTGTTGCTGTTTGTTATTCTTGGGAGGAAAATCCTCTACCTGATTCTGCTTGAAGCTGGCTGTCTGGAGTGATGTCTTGACAGGATGATGGATGGCGGCCAGGCACAGTTTGTGACACCGAGGCACACATTCTGCATTCTTTATCAGCAGAAGGCTACAAATAAGCAATCCAGTTACAGGGATCCCTGATAAAATTCACTGTGGGCCCCGGCGACGGTCACACTGGGTTCGACAGTGCAGAGGCCGGGGAGGCGAAAGGCATGTTGGGAACGAAGCGTGGCCACTGGGGAAATTTTCCCTGAGCCGGAGGCTCTTGTGCTGGGAATTCCATAAAAGAACAGAGACTCAAACCACCTCTGACACTCAATCGTCGTGCCATTTGAGATGTGATGGAAATTACACAGGGAGGTAGCCGAGGGCTGTGTTGTGGCCACCTGCCTGCGACCCTGATGTCAGAGTTGATTTGGTTTTGTTGAGATGTGGGGTGTCATCCTTGGGAGTGCTGGCGGGAAGCCAGCTCAGCTGCCTGGTTCACTCGTTTGGCTTCCATCAGATTTACTGGGAACTGCTGATGCCCAGTGGTGAACATATGACCCCTTTGAGGACAGATAAACTTGCCTCAAAGCCTCAGTATCATACAGGCGTGGATACCAACACAGCCCTTGCTACTTGCCCAGAACCATCCACTGGCTGTGAATTTTGTGGGTTTAACAAAACTTGAGGGGTGCAGGGTGGGGTGGGCTCCTAGGGCCCCACCTCCTGGGCTTCCACACCCACCAGTGGGAACCAACAAACTTCTCCTGTGTTTTTTACGGAGTGGTTTTTCACCCATTGGGTTCTGAAGTCCCAGCTTCCATCTCAAGTTGGCTTACCAAAGGAGTTTTCTTTTTCTTTCTTTCTTTTTTTGGAGAAAGAGTCTCACTCTGTTTCTCTGGGTAGAGTGTTGTAGTATCATACCTCACAGCAACCTCAAACTCCTGGACTAAAGTGATCCTCCTGCCTCAGCTTCCCAGGTAGCTGGGACTACAGGCTGGGTCTCTGTTCTATCCACGGGGCCAGTGTCAGCACCCTTCTCATTCCCAGTGCTGTGCAGGTTTGAAATTCTGCAGGACACATGCAGCCCCAGGTCATTTTCCATTTTTAGTAGATATTAGGTCTCACTCTTGCTCAGGCTGGTCTCGAACTCCTGAGCCCAAGTAATCCATCTGCCTCACCCTCCCAAAGTTCTAGGATTACAGGCCCAAGGAGTTTTCAAAAGCAAGCCATCTCTCTCCCTCCCACCAGCTGCTGAGGGAAGGAAACACTGGCCACACTCTACCGTAGTAATGGCTAACACTCAGAGTTCTCACTGTGGGCTGGGCATTGATTCTCTCAGGGAGGTAGGTGCTATGTTTACACCCATTTCGTAGATGAAAAACTAAACCACAGGGGAGTCTCTTGGCCAAGGTCACAGAGCAAACCTAAGAAGTCTGACTCCCGTCTTCTCATCATCACCAGTTCCCTGGACCTTCTCTCAAAGGTCCCACCCCTCAGTCTCAGCCCCCTACTCCCTCAGCCACTAGGGCTGAGCAGCCTCTCTGGCGCGTGCGTGCTACCCTGTCCCACCAGCTCCACAGCGACAACTTCCTCCCCAGTTGCCCCCACAGTGTGTTGCTCCCGAGGGCAATGGCAGGGCCAGGCCAGGGCTGGGGGGCCTGAGCTTGCATCCTGGTCTGGCCCTTGCTTTCTGATTTTGCCTTGGCTAATCCCTGATGGAGGGTTTCTGCCTTAGTATAGGCATTTGAGACATTCAAGACTCACCTCCATGTCCCCACCTCTCTGGGAACCAGATCTTGTGCCAAGTATGGTTTTGACATTCCCTGCCAGGCCAGGAGGGCTGCATCCCGTTACATCAGGACCTGCTTAGATGAGTTTCAAGAGCACACCTGGAGATGAGGGCTTTGTTTCAATGAGCCTTTCCACCTGGATTCCAGAGACCACCTGTTCTTCCAACATTCCATCATCCTGATTTCTTGGCGTTGGGCTCCCTCCTGACTCCTGGCTTGTGCAGCTTCTCCTATGCCTTCCCTGACATCCGAGATGTTGACATCTGGTAGCCTGGGAGCCTCGCCCTCCAACTTAGGTACCTAATGTGCAGAGACAGCCTGGCAGCCAGAGGCAGGGAAGGCAGCACAGAGGGGCTGGCAAGTTGGACAGATCTGGGTTCAAACTCCATGTCTTCACCTGCCAGTCACAGTGTTGGAAAGCCACAGGGCCCCTCTGGGTCTCTGTTCTGTCCACGGGGCCAGTGTCAGCACCCTTCTCATTCCCAGTGCTGTGCAGGTTTGAAATACTGCAGGTCACATGCAGCCCCACAGCCAGATGCGGCAGGACGCTGACTCTGTCTCCCTTCTCGTGAGCTACTCCAGCTCCATCTCCTGTCCTTTTCCCATCACCAACAATGGCTCAGCCTCAGATGGTCACTGTCACTAGAGCTGATCGGAGTCCAGACTCCTTATCTCCCCCAGCCCTGAGTGTGGGAGAAGACAGCAGGGATGTCAGTGACAACAGTCGGGTCCCTCCTTCTAGGGCATCTGTTCTGCTGCTGCCGGAGACGTAGGGTGACAGGAGAGTTTTGCAAACCGAGACGTAAACTGGTGCCCACCCACATGAAGGACTGTACTTTCTGCCCTGGCGAACTTAAAGGAGGGTTGGTGTGGGCAGTCAGGTCTCACCCCTACCCCTCACTGTGTGCCTTATTGTGGGCTGAGGTGTGTCCCCCCAGATCCAACTGCTCAAGTCCTAACCCCCAGTACCTCAGAATATAATTGTGTTTGGAGATTGAGACTTTGAAGAGATATTTATGTTAAAATGAGTTCGTTAGGGTGGACCCCAAGCTAATATGACTGTTAAGAGAGGACATTTGGACACAGACAAGCACAAAGGGAAGACCAGGGGAGGATTCAGGGAGAAGACGGCCATCTATGAGCCAAGGACAGAGGCCTCACAAGAAATCAGCCCTGCCAACACCTTGACCTTGAACTTCCAGCCTCCAGATTAGCAAGAGGATATATTCCCGTTGTTTAAGCTGCCCAGTCTGTGGTACTTTGTTATGGTGGCCCTAGCAAACGAGCTCATGCCCCAAGCTCAATATCCCACTCAGATGACCAGAGAGGCTGCAGAAGGGCCCAGGCCCAGTGCAGAGCACACAGGCAGATGGAGGCAGCAGAGAGGTGCCCAGAGGCTGGAGACCTGTTTGTACACAGCAGGGTGCCAGGCTGGCCTTCCATTTAGTAGAATAGAAAATCTGAAAGAGGATTAGTGAGGAATTTGGAATTATGCAGGACCTGCTAAGTTTATGATGGCAGAACCCAGCCCTGGCACAGGTGGGGTCCACTGTGCCCAGCCACAGGGCACCCCCTCCCCACACTCACCCTCACCCCTACCTATAACGAGCAGGAGGCAGACCTCTCACGGTGGTTCTTGCCTTCCCCACCCGCAGGCTGGGCAGGCCCTCTCTGCTGTGCAGCTCCTGCCTCCCAGAACCTTCCCCAGCTCCTCCTGCCTTTGGCTTCCTCTCCTGGCCTGGCCTGTCACCATGCTTTCTGCTCCTCCCAGGTCCTGCTTCCTGTCTCTTCTGCCCTGGCTCTTGAGTAACGGATTTATGAGCACATGGGGATGATTCTGTGTTCTCCCAGAGCACAAACAGGCGAATTCCTCCAGCTTCACTGCATCTGGGACCTGGACAGACGCTTCCCAGTAATGTTGTCCGAGGCTCAGCTTCCCCACCTCCTCCCTCGCACGCAGTCCCCAAGGGTCAGCAAACTCAACTGTGAGAGCTCCGACATTTGCTGTTCTGGGGCCTGGATGAGATTTTATATCCTCTGTTTTTGATTTTTCAAAAACACATGTTCAGCAACATTCACCCTGTTCTGTTCTCTGATGGACTATGGAAGAATCAAATATAAATTTTGGTGTGTATTGTGTCTGCTTCCTCTCTCTCCTGGCCCTCCTCCTCTCGTTCTCTTTCTCCTTTCTTCCTCCTCCTTTCTTCTTATTTTGATGTGTACCTTGAATCAGATATTTTTCTGAGGGTCATTGGCCCTATGCAAGAAAAAGATTCCCCAGCTCAGCAAGACATGGGATACATTTCCCCTGGGGAAGGCCCGTCCCTCCAAAGCTGCAGCCACAGTGATGCTGATGGGTCATGATTGCAGTGGGAGATGGGGTATAGGAAGCACGTGTCTGGACAAGTGGACACTGAGGTTCACGACCCCCCAGCCACGGCTCCTGGGATGCTCCCACCAGGGAGGCTCCCCTGGGCCCAGCAGAAGGGGCAGCTTTCCTGTCCCACCCCCGCACCCCTGTCTGTGTATTCTTCTTCCTCATGGCCCCACTCAAGCCCCAGCCTCTGCAGCCCACATTCCTTCCCAGGGCAGCCCTTCCCCATGCTCTGGTCCTCTTGCCTTCTACTCCAACATAGTCCCTTGCCACCTGGCACCTCCTTCCTCCTCGGGTTGGTTCTGATGGCTCTTCAGTGAGGCACAGCTGCCTCCTTCCCCAACACTGTCTCCCCAGGACAAGCAAATCCTTTGTCCTTCTGGTTCTCCCTGACCTTGTCCAGCCTCTTCATTTTCCCATGATGGAAAGTTTCTACCAAGGCTGGGAAGAATTTCCCACCTTCCTCCCCTGGAGCCCCAGGAGAGGAGGGGGAGGGGAGGACAGCAGAGGGTGTCAACCTTTCTCTGGGCCCAGCCAGCACTGGAGGGTGACACAGCTCAGAGAGGATGTACGGAGGGGACCCTGCGGTGGGATCAGCCTGGATCTGCCCAGATGACCTGCAGTCCCTCCCCAGCCCAGGGAAGGGAGTGCACCCTCCCACCTTGGCGGGTGACCTGTCCTGCTGTCACCAGCTCTACACTTCACAGGCGCCTGAGCTAGGGATTTAATCAGCCTCTTGGCTATTAGTCCCCGAGTAGTAATTGAAGTGGGCTGATTGGACCTATCTATTAGGCCCGGGGAGCTTCCGGGAGACACTCTCGGAGCGTTTCCTCCGCCTGCTCATCTATCTGTCTGGCATTTTATCAGGAGCCTGGAGCCCGTGCTTGAGCACTGAGGCATTTTACAGTATTATTATTACTTAGCACTTATAACACACTTCATCAATGAGAGGGTCGGCGGCCCAGCCGTAGCTATAAAGCGAGGTGCTCAAGATAGAGAGATACGGATCTCGCTTTGGCGGTGTAATAGTTGATGCCTGTGTCTTGGGTTCCTTGTGATCTGCTCATTAGTTACGTATCTTCAAAGAGAAAGCCTACCTTCTTTCTCCAACACATGGGAGGCACAGAGAAGGGTGTTGTGGGCTGGGGAGGCCCATGGGGAGGGCTTAGCCTGGGTTCCTGCAAAGCAGGGAGCTGAGTGTGATGATTTATCTGGGAGGTTTTCCTGGGGAGCATCAGGAGCAGGGTGGAGACGTGAGACCTACATGACACTTACGAGGGAGATAAGCCAGGGAAGAATGCTGGCCATTGCTGGGACAAGTGGGGCTTGGCTGGGAACTGGGCAGAGAAGAGTGCCTTGAAGTTATTCCACTCACAGAGTGAGGAAGTTGGACATTGGCCGAGGCTGCTTCTGGGGGCATCAGCTGTCTGGCCTTTTGAACCTGGCCTCTGCCTGGGCTGAGGGAGGCCGGAGAGTCCCAGATGCTTCCAGGGTTGTGAGCAGAGCCCTGGCAATGGATGACAGCTGCTCTGTAGACTGGACACAGGTGTCCTGACGAGGCGACAAGCCCTGGTGAGCCAGCTCTCCTTCCTCACCTCAGCCCCGACAGCCATGTCTTTTGCATCTGAGGGCCGGAGGTGTGGAACATTCAAAGAGGGGCATGACATGTAATTCAGGTTCGAACACTGGTGTCGAACCCTTCTGGCTGTGTGACCTTGGGCAGGTGACATCATCTCTTTGAACCTCAGTCTTCTCATCTGTGGAATGGGTGTAATCGTGTCACCTGGCCGGATCGTTTGCAAGAGTCCAGCAAGCGAGCGCCCATTAAGCACCTGGTCCTGCGCCTGACCCTGCCCCAGAACAAGAGCCTCTCTTTCGCCCTCTGTCCTTACCCATACTTGGGACCCACTTCCCACTGGGGACATTTTGACTTATAAGGGTTTCCTCTGGGGCTCACATTCCTAGGGGATGGGCTGCCCATTTCTGGGACATTTTGCATCTTTCCCACCTGAGCAGGGAAGTACCCTACTGGCCACGCTGCAGCCTGCTGCTGGGGGCTGAAAATTTCCAATATTCATCAGGCCAAGTAGAACTAGGTAGCATCCCCTGAGGGGCCAATTTATACAGCAGCTTAAGTATCTCTTAAAACTCCTTTCTCTTCCCGGAGAGTTGGAGGCAGTTGCTGTTGCTGTTTCCGGCTCCCAGCTCTTTTTCAAAGGGCCTTCCCCTGGGCAGATGGGAAACTTGCAAGGAAAAGCTTTCTTTTTTCTTACACAGTTTTTTTGTCAGTGGCAGAATTATTGTTCTTGCCTCATCCTCTGAATTCCATAGAGTAATCAGGGAGCCCCTGGGGGTCAGGTCTCAAGCCCCCAGGGGGGCCTCCTGTAATCAGCCTTTCCTAATTACCCCTCTGGCTTCAGTTACCCCCTTTCTGCTCCCTCTGCTTTTCTGGCTTCCTCACGGCCAAATGCTTGACATGAGGAGCTTGTCTTTGTGGTCCCCAAAGTACGTGAGTAGTGGGAACTTGGTGTCCCTCTCTCCAGAGTGATGACAGCATCACGAAGGGTGGGAATCAGGCCCTGTACCTTTTTGGGGGCTGGGGGAGCTGCTGCCAACTGGCTGTGGGTGAGACAGCATTGGAGCCTGCCACAAGGCCGCCTGCCCAGCCCAGGTAGGCTCTGGGCAGGAGCCAGTGTTGGCTACAGAGAGGATCCATCAGCGCTGAAAGGCCTGGAAGCCCTTCATCATATTAAAGACCAATTCGGTGCAGATTAAGAGGACACAGCATCCGTTCTCTTGGGCTTGGGGAAGCCATCCATCCTCCTGGAGCCGCTCTTGGTGGGAGGGGGAGCTCTGGGTAGGGATGGGAGAAGGCTCAGGTAGCAAGATGGTGAGGAGAACCCTGAAGAGAGGCTCCTATTGTGTCCTTGTGGCTCTGGTGACCTCCGATATGCGGAGCATTCTGCCTCCTGCACGGGGCCAGGTTTTCAGCCAGAGCTGTGAGTGCTCAGGTGTTTACGCTCTTCCTCAGCATCAACCCACCTGGCTTCTCCCAAGGCTGGGAGCTCGGCTGTGTCAGGGGCATTGTCAGCCGCCTTCCTCTCTTCCTCCTTTGTCTGTCCTTGCTGCAGGGCAGTCCTGAGAAGTCTGAGATCACCTGTACCTTGGGGACAGGCTTCTTTATGGTGGGGGTGGCGGGGATACTGAGGAGGGGACAGGAATCTGCTCTGTTTCTACTCTGCCTTGTGGGAGGACACGTTGGCAGCCAGAAGGTCTGGATAGCTTGAGTGGGGGAGAAGGATGGGATCTGTTCACTAGAGGAGGGGCAGAGAGAAGAAGATGAGCATTTATTGAGTCCCTTTTGTATGCCAGGCACTGGGCCAGGCCCATTTCTAGGTTATCTCATGATAGAAATACAGAGTGGTGGTCAAGGTATCAAGTTAGAAGAATCCCAGCTCTTCAGTTTCTGGCTGGGTGACCCTGGGCAAGTGATTTAACCAACTGCAGCCTCACTCTCTTCATCTATAAAGTGTGAATAATCAAAATACTGTATCTTCCTCCAATAGTTCCTGTATCCAAGCGCATGCCAGTGTGCCTGGCCCATTAGGATGTGTCCTTCTGTTATCAATGATCACATGATGCAGAAATCACACACTTATTTTTGGTAAATGCAGCAGCCAACCTTCTGAGATGTGAAGAAACTCTTCCGAGGCCACTGAGTTAGAGAGAGGAAGAGGTGAGAGCTGGACGGGGCCTGGGATTTACAGGCTCAGAAGTCCAGACCCTTCTAAGACATCCTCCAATCTCCATGGGGAGAGAGATAAATGATCCCGGGGCTAGCAAGGTACCCGCCTGCTCAGCCACCTTGGCAAGGGCAGGGGGCCAGGCTGCCAAGCTCCTGACAGCTGACAGAGCTGGGCAGAGACTTCTCCTTGGAGCTGGCGGGGAAGCTGCTCCAAGGTAGGCCCTGGATGACGTGGCAGGCGGCTCTGCCAGGGGACAGGCATAAACTCTTTAACTTTGTGCGGGCTTTGTCCTTCAGCAGCCTGGAGAAGGGTCGGGCAGTGGGAAGGATGGCGGGGGAGGCGGCGGAGGCTGAGCCCCACACTCACTCACTCACGGCAGATTTGACTCTGGATAAACAATTACAGTCTATTTACCTCAGACCATATGGTGTTAGGGAACAGGTGTGCAGGTAATGAAGAGCCCAGCTCCAATTAAGCGTCTGGGAACCCGGCCGGATTCCTGCTGAATCTTTTGCTTGGGCTGAGGCCCACTTACAAATGAGAGCTAAAAGGACGAAGGAGGCTTGATGCAGTGGGAGTGGGGGCCTGAGATGCCAGGTTGCCAGGCAGGGGCAGCCAGTGGCTCCCACCTACCGTTTCATTCCTGCTGGCAAAGGGGGTGCAGATCCCAGGGGCCTCCTGTGGGGCCCTCTCCACAGCCACCTTGGGTGCGTCTGGGACTTATGATGAGAGATGATTCACAGCCATTCATCTATTGGAGAGGCTGTCCCCAGTAAGTGTCAGGGAGAGGAGTCTGGAAGACATTTCTGTAAGACCATGGGGTGGGGCAGTTGCCTGTCACTCTCGGTCCAGTTCCTTCCACCTCTGGCCCCTCAACCTTGGCCTTCATTCCTGACCATTCAGCACACAATTTGGGACACCTCCTACATGCCAACCTGGGCACTGGGACACGCTGATGGGCAGAGTAGACCAAGCCTTCTCACTGAGTTTATGTTCTAGGCGGTTAGAGATTTCAGACATTTTAGGGGAAAATGGAGTGAGTCAAATAAGGTAATTTCTGAGATTGGCAAATGCAAGGAAAGCACCTCATCCCATCTGCTTGACAGATTCGTAGTCATACCTATAGGTCCCGCTCAAGAAGGCCTTTCTTTTGATACCTCCCAAATGCCTCCAGGGGTTGGTCCCTGCTCCTCAGGGCTCCTGGTCATGGCTATCCCCATTACAGCACCTGGAGGTTTTTGTAAACAGCTGCTCCTGTGCCACTGTCCCTCTAGGACACTGCCCTTGTTCAGGCTAGGGGGAGTGTCCAGCCCATCTGCTATTTCTGGCACACAGCGTGGGGTCAGGCAGGGAGAAGAGGGTTTGGTAAGAGATGGAGAGGATGGACCTGAGCCTCTGCAGCCTGTGGGGAGTCGTCTAGCCTGCTGAGAAGACATTGTCCACTCTGGCCTGGCCTGAGAAGGTGGATGACCTGCAACGTTGGTGAGCACCAGCTGTGGGAGGAGCCCCCCACACCACGTGTGATCACGGAGCGGGCAAGGTGCCCTCACCAGTGTGGAGGCTGCACACAGAGACAGAAGGAAGATGAACAGCTCCTGTCCCCACGGTGGGCTGCTGGGAGTGGAGCGAGGGCACATGTGCCAATGAATCTCTCACGTCAGTTTTTACTGCAGCAAGGAGGCGACGCAAATGAGGGAAGGTGGGGCCGCATCGTTTCTTCTAGGAAGCCCCTGTTCCCGGCATGGTGAGGAGTCAGGCAGAAACAGGCATTTCTCACGCTCCTCTTCCTGGTGAATATTTTTGTCTTCTTTTATTTTGGGATTTCTGCCTTGCTTTAGGACTTGCCAGATCAAAATCAGCACCTTCCCTGCTGGAAGATCCATTGGAACATCTCCCTGTGGGCCACTCGAGCATGGCCAGGCTCTCCTGGGCACGGGGACCCACTCGGCAGGGCTCTCTGCAGCTCTGTCTGATGGTAAAAGAGGTCTCCTGAAACAAACATGCAGCTGGGTTACAGGAAATGGGTAAAAGATGATTCCAAGGAAAGTCAAGGTTTCAGATAAAGGACTTGCACAAATTCCAGGGACGCATGGTTTCTGGGGCAAGGATTCTGGAAGGCTCCGGCCTCCTGCTCTCCCTGCCTAACACAGAGGGCAGGAAGTAAACTAAATGGGTTTCGAGGCAGGAAACAAATTGGGTTTTTAAAAAATGCTCTGGTTCTAATGATTGGAGGGTTTATTCATAATCCTGGAGCAGAAAGTGTGCCTTGAAATCTATGTTTTGTGTTGATAGCTTCTCCCTAATGGGCAAGATCTCACATATGATAGGGTCATAAAACACAGAACCCTGCTGGCCCTGCTACTTGTCTGATAAGGGAGATGGAGGGATTTCCTAGAACAGAGTACAGCCCCCTCTCACACCCTGCCCCATGCTTCTCCCACCCCAACCATCTGGGCTCCTATCTTGCCCTGGCCCCCAGTAGGCAGGGAGGGAAGGAAGGAAGGGGGCAGAAGACAGAGCCCTTAATACAGAATGTCCCTTGGAGCCAGAAGTTTCCAGCGTATTGGAAGACATGATCAACAGAAAACAAATCCCACACTTTGCAGTAAAAGGGTTCCATGTTCTAGGAAGTCTGGGAAACGCCATAGTCCATCCCTCCTCCCAGAGATTTAAAACACTCATTGTCATGGTCGTGGCTGTGATAGTGTGCCAGTAAAGGAAACCGACCTGCCCAGTGGTTTCCAAACTTGTTTGACTACAGAGCCCTGTTTTTCCCCAACCCGACCCTGTGGGGGTAAACATGGGCGTATGAGCCTGCTAGGGCTGCCGTGAGAAAGCAGCGCGGACCGCAGGGCTTAAACCACCGGAGTTTACTCTCCCCCAGTTCTGGAGGCTGGAAGTCTGAGGTCACAGTGTGGCAAGGTTGGTTTCCTGGGCCTGCAGATTTGGCTGCCTTCTCCCCGTGTCCTCACGTGGTTGTCCCTCTGTGTGTGTCTTATAAGGACACCAGTCATGTTGGATTAGGGCCCGACCCAGTTTACCTGGATTAGCTTTTTAAAGACACTGTGTCCAAAAATGGTCACAGTCTGGGGGTACTGGGGTTAGGACTTTCAGCAGATGAACTCAGGAGAGGGGACACAATTCAGCCATAGCAATAGTAATGGGTCTTAGTTGGACCCAGGGGGCAGGAAAGTGGTGAGGTGGCAGGGTCCCCCGTGCTACAGCACGCATGCTTTATTACATAACAGCAGTGCTGTTACCAACAACTGTGTGTGTGACGCATTTTGCATGTTATAAATAATTTTCTGTCCACCAATTAATAGGATCCTTATAACAACCCATAAGGTAGGAGAGCCTATTATTATTTCCACTTTAAAGAAGAGGCTGCCTATGCTCAGAGAGGCTGAGTCATTGGTTTTGGTCACCCAGTGACTAGTGGAGTCAAGGACTAAACCCAAGTGGGCTTAAAGAACCAGGCCTGAGGCTGGATGTGGTGGCTCACACCTGTAACCTCAGCACTGTGGGAGGAGAATGGCTTGAGTCCAGAAGTTCTAGGATGCAGTGAGGTATGATTGAGCCACTGTACTCCAGCCTGAGTGGTAGAGCGAGACTCTGTCTGAGAAGAGAGGGGAGGGGAGAGGGAAAGAGAGGGGAGGGGAGAGGAGAAGAGGAGAGGAGGCGAGAAGAACCAAGCATGAGGATCCCTAAGATTAATAACCTTCCCTCCCCAACGTGGTCACCAATGTCACTGGGAGCAGAGGCCAAAAGACATCCCAGATGAGCCATCTCATCTGCACCTCAGGAGCAGCTACGAGGGCCCTTGCTGCCAGGAGCCTGAGTACCTACAGGTGACATTTATCCTGATGAGTCTGGGCACATGCTGGGGCCAGGCTCTTTGCTTGCCAGCTTGGATGGAGAGCATTTCCCTGCAGCTTCTCGAGTGGTTTTAGATGAGCTGACCCTGCCGGATGCTGCAGACACCTGTCCATTAGAGCTGGAAGCCAACCAGGGGGAAGGGTTGGAGACTTCTCAGCTGCCCCACAGGTCAGACCAGGGCAATGCCACCCCAGCCTCTCATCTCAGAAACAGAGGCGGGCCTGGGACTGTCAGTGAAACCAGACAATTTGCTACTCCAAAGGCAGGAGATGGCGATGGCTGATTTAGCAGTCCCAGTAAATCAGCTGATTTTGCTTTGTCCCAGCCCATCCTAGCCCGGCCACTTGCTGTTTGTTTCCTCAGAACTCCTTGGGAGGGTTTGATAACCAGACAAATTCCTTTCCTCCCAAGCCAGCTGGCCCGCTCTTCATGGGTCCTTCCTGTTGGTCAGAAGAGGTGGCTCTCCAGGTAACCAGGCTGCAGGGGCATGGGTCCCCCACCTTCCCTAGACTGACTGGGCACACCTGTTGCACATCTAATCCAAGATGCTTGGCAGGGGGGAGCAGCAATCACCAGGAGAGATGAACCAGGAGAGCAGACCTGGCCCCGATTCCAAGCTGCTGAGCCTGGGGAAGCTGATTCACCGCCTGTGCTTCAGGCTCACCATTGGTACAGTGGGGCTAATGCATAAATGCCAAGGGCATCGTCAAGGTCCTGATCAAGGAGAGGTAAAAAGTACTTTGCAACACATCCAAAGAGCTGTACAGGTGAGAGTTGTTAGGAGAGGCTGGGGGAAGCTGCTCTAACCTGAGAGCAGGTACAGTGGCTAGAGACTACCTGGATGCCACTGGGAGGGCACTACACCAGGCAAGACTCACCCTCAGCCTCCAGAAGGGCTTAGCAATAAAGAGCCATGAAGCCTGGTGCCTGGGTGTGCCTGGAGCAGCTACAGGACACGTGCACTACCCAGTCCTGGGGACGCCACCTGCATGAACACCTTTGCATGTGGGAAAGAAATTCTCTGCATGTGCCATTTCCTCTGCCCAGGACTCTTTCCAACACCACATCAGGCAGGTCTGACCCCTGGGAACCTCAGCAGAGGGGGTCTCTCCCTCCCTCTCACAGGCTTGCTCCTGTTGGTGGTTCAGTTCTGGAACACCTCTCCAGGGAAGGGACCCAGAAATCATCCAAGCTGGCATCTGTAGGGTGAAGCCAGGACTAGCAAGGAGAGGTGAGACCCAGGGTGTAGGTGTCAACAGGTGGTCACGCTTAGGTGACACTGCACTCACTCTGGCCTGAGTGTGACCACAGCCTCCACTCCTGTATCCTGGGTGCCTCTCTCTTGCTTCAGCCCAGCCCCAGGCCTGCTTTGGGGATCTACTGTTTTGAAGTTCTCTGTCCAGTGACACCTGCTGCCAGCTGTAGGTCGCTGTATCTTACTAGGTTAAAGTCGTTCAAGTTTTGTTTAGCAGAAGACAGGCACTCTGCCAAGGCCCTGTGGGGTCAAGTGGGTGACAGGAGGTCACGGGAAAGACCAGCTGAAGGATCCTGGAGTTTGGTTTCCTTGGGGAGAGGAGACAGATCAAGAGCGTGCGCATGTGGAATGGTGGCCTCCAAAAGACGTGTTCATGTCTTAACTGGCAGAACCTGCGAATAGGACTTTATTTGGAAAAGGGGTCTTTGTAGATGTAACTAAATTAAGGGTCTTAAAATGACATCATCCTGGATTCAGGGGAGATTCTAAGTCCAATGGCAGCTGTCATAAGAGCCAGGCAGGGGGAGATTTGGGAGGGAGCAGGAGAGAACCATGTGGTGACCAAGGTGGAGAAGGGGGTGAGGCTGCTTCAAGCCACGAGCACCTGGAGAGAGGCAGGGAAGGCCCTGGAGCCTGGAGAGGGCGGCGCCTGCTGCCACTGTGCGTTTGGACTTTCAGCCTCCACAGCCACCAATTTCTATTGTTGCAACTGCCCACCCCCAGTTTACAGCAATGGGAGTCACAAGGCTATAATAAGGATGTCATATAAAAGAGGAGGTGGGCTAGGTTGAGGTGGAACTGGAGACTGAATGAGGGACCATGGGTGGGAGTTCCAGGGGGTTGTCTTTCAGACAACGTGAGGAAGAACTTTCTAAGAACAAGGGATGTCTTGCATTGAGGCAGCAGCCTCGGGCAGTGGGGAGCTTCCACATCCCATACCACTGGCTAACCGCCTCTGTCCACGTGGTGGACAGGACCCCTATGCAGAAAAGGAGGGGACAGATCAGTAGTCCATCGCACTCCTTTCCCAAAGGACATCTGCTGAATGGGGCCCCATGTTTGTGGATCACGACTGTGACTCACTCAGGAAAACATGTCAGAACGCAAGCGTGAGGGTGACATCGTGATAGGAATCAGCTTGAATTAGCTCTAATTTCCTTTTACAAAAAACGACAATATTTGCAAATGTTGGTACTATAACTGTTAATAGTAATTTGTTAGCAGGTAGCTCACATTTCCTGGTGAGGCATCGCTGGGACTTGGCACAGTGGTGAGAAAGGCCCCAAGGTCTTCTAGATGGCGCCAGGCAGGCTTCTTGTGCCCTCTGAGCTGCACATGCCCTGGGGATCTTGTTCAGACACAGGCGCAGACTCCCCAGGCCTTGGCTGGGGCTGAGCTGCTGTGTCTCACATGCGCTCCCACGTGATGGTGATGCTGAAGTTTTCTGGACCACACCTGAGTAGCAGGGATCCAGAGGGCTCCTGGTCAGTCCACAGAATGTCCAGAGCTACCCTTGGAGGGGACAAGGGGAGGCATCTGGTCTCGCTACATGTAAGTTAGGCCAGAGCAAAACACACCCTTCCTCTCTGGGAAAGCTGTTGGAGTGTGAAAAGGGACCTGGGTGGCTGAGATGGACGTCCTCAAGAAGTGTGTGCAGGGAGGCCTGGAAGGTGCCTTTCAATGGAATAATTTGGGGTCTCAAATCTGCCTGGGCTTTTGTCATGTCTGGAATCAAAGGAGTTGGTGAGAAGAGACAGAAGGTACCCTACAGCCTGCATTTGCGGGGCTCATCCCCCCGTGCCCAGCTCTCGGGTTAACTGTCTGCTTTAGTGCTCACGACCATCCTCCACAGGAGTCCCCCAGTTATGAATAAGATAGGCCCTGTAGGTTTGTTGTTGAGCTGATTTAGTATGTAAGTGGGAACAGGTACATTTACCTATTACCTGTAATAGCCCCTGTTGGTAAGTGTGAGCCACACATCAGTAGGATGAGTGCAACTCGGGGACTTTCTGTGTATGATTCAAGTACTCCATGTTGCTCCATTTAGCAGATGAGAAAACAGAGGCATAGAGAGATTAGCAATGTGCCCATGGTGACCAGCACTACCTGGTGAGGCCGGCATTGAGCGGGCTCTGAGACTTGGGAGTGGTGTGGCTTATCAGTACTACCTTGCAACTTTTCAGATAATCTGGTGGGAGGCCCTCCCACAGAGCCCTCCCAGGCTCAGCAGAGTGGCGTGGGGAGCCCAGAGGCCGGCAATGGGGTCCCCGCACGCAGCCTCCTCCCCAGACTACCCCCTCTCCCATCCATGCTTTGATGCAGAGCCCCCGCGGCTCGCGCCTGTGGCATGATTAGACTCGGCTCCTCTTCAGCTTTTAACACAGCAGGGCTGCGGGCAGGCACGGGCTGGGGAGGAGGGGAAATTGCCACCCTTGGCTCAAATTGCCACCACTGCTGGATGGAGGGGAAGATTCCTGCACATCAAGGAGAGGTTGGGGCTCCAGGGAGAAGGAGGAACAGCCAGTGTGGCTGTGGGTGAACAGCAGGAGCCAGCCTGCACCTTATAGGATCAGGATGGACCGCCCTGCTGTGTTCTGTCTCCTCATCCTCCTCAGACCTCTTCCACCTTTCCAAATCTTCACCCCCACAGCGACCCCCCCGCATTCCTATGGGCAGTCCCATGTGGGAAACAAGACACCGGTCCCTCCCCAGCCAAGGAGAGCTGAGTCACGTGTCTCCATGGCTGACTCTCTACAGCAATGGTTCTCTACCTTCCTGATGCTGTGACCCTTTAATACAGTTCCTCATGTTGTGGTGACCCCCAACCATAAAATTATTTTCGTTGCTACTTCATAACTGTAATTTTGCTACTGTTATGAATCACAATGCAAAAATCTGATATGCAGGATGTATTTTCATTGTTACAAAGGGGTCACGACCCACAGGTTGAGAACTGCTGCTCTATAGCAAGGTGCAGAGATTGGGATGGGAAAGCAAAAGTAGTCAGACCTTTGGGGACAGGGAACCCTATGGAGCAGGCCAGACATCTTCTCAGGCCACTGGCTGGTGGACTGGAGTTCACCCACTGACACCCTACCCCCCAAACAGCATCATAGCATGGTCCCCGGTCCCTCAGAGGCCCCTGCAGCCTTCTGAGAGAGGCAATCCCTGCAGAGGTCTGAGTGGTAGCTTCATCTCTGAAAAAACAGGACAGACTCCAAGAGAAGCACATAAGCCAATTAAGAGCCCAGCCCAGCCCGGCGGCTCCCGCGGCTCCTGCTCTCATCTTGCGAGGCGCGTGTGGCTCGGGCTGCCGGAAAGGTACAGTGCGTCCTAATTACACACTCCATCGTGACAGGCGGTGTCAAAAGATTAAAGGAATCAAACCAAGTGGCTCTCTGTCGGCCCCACCCCCAGGAACCAGAGCCGCTGCATGAAGGCGATTATGGTACCAAGGTGGTGGTTAGAAAGATAATTTTCTGAAGGCCCCGTGCCTGCTGCCGCCTCCTTTACGAAGTTGCATGTCAGCACTGCAGCTCGGCCACTTTGTCTGGGCTCCGGAGATTCATCTTCTTTTTTGTTGGCACAGCTGAGCAGAAGGAAACAAACTCAGCAGCTCTCCCTCCTTCCACCTCTGCCCCACAGCCCACTGCGCTTCCCAATCCAGAAACATTTCTTCCCCCTTCCTCTCTCTCTCCTCTTCTTTCCTCTCTGTCTCCCCTTTCCATTCTCATTTTTCTTCCTGGCTGTTCCCACTGGCTGTTCCCACTTCATCCCGTCTGCTCTCTGCATTTCTCATCCTTCCCGTTCTTAAATTCCTGTTCAGCGTTCAAGGAGAAGGAAGCCATTGTGCCCAGCTGCAGCTTCTCCTTTTCCCCTCTGATGTTATTTGAAATAATAACAGTAATAATAACCACTCTGGATGGAGCCCTCGCCTCTTGCCAGCCCTGTGTGGTGCCTCCCTTGCATGGCTGAGTAACCCTCAGGATACATTATCAGATAAGGAAACTGAGGCTCAGGGCTCAGCCTCAGGCCACTTGGGACCAGGATTGTGAGTTCAGCCTGCTGACTGCAGAGGAGCTCCTGACTCTGTCCTGTGGAGGGGGAGGATGGGATGGCTAGAAGGGCCGTTGGAAAGCAAGCTTGGGGTGGGGTCACCTCTGAGAGCATCTCTAGACAGAGAAAATGGGCATCAGTTGTGATAGGGAGGAGCAGGGGACCAGGACCCCCACCCCAGCTCTGGTGGATAAGCCCCTAACCAACTTTGCAGCAGTAACGATGGACTGTACTCTCTGACAAAGAGAACCTGTGTCCTTTGGGTGTGCTGAAGCAGAGCAATGACCCAAACTTTCATCATGTCCCAGGGATGGGCTCCTGAAGGGCACTTGGCAGGATGGGACTTTCCTGCCCTCCATCTGAAGGGCTCTTGTTCACATCTCTGTACCTTCAGTATCTGCAGGGGTTTTGCCAAAATCTAAATCTTCACCGAAGGGGTCCTCTAAAATCCTCTCCATGGGGACATTGTGTCCATCTGTGAGTGGGAGCAAAGAGGCCCAGAGGGCTTGGTGGAGGTGGGCACTGGCCCGATAGTGATTTCTTCTGTTTCTGGGGGGCAAAGACACCCCTTGGGGTTGCAGGGGAGGGCTTGCTACTGTTACTTTAGTGCCTCACCTACAGGGGCGGTGTCTGTGGGGGAGGGTGCAGGGGGAGGCGGGGATGTGAAGCCCGCCTCTTTCCGGCCTCCTCCTCCTGCTTCTGTCCTGTTGCACTTGCAACAGAGCATCAGGGGGGATTAGGGATCTAAAAAGTGGCCTCGGAGGCAGGCATAGTGGCCAGCACCAGTTAATGTGGCTCGTCTCCATTACCGTAATAACTAACTGCGTAATAACTGGCTTCCCCACTAATTCTAACTGAAACGCGTGATGGTATCTCCAGGCAGAGAGTGGCAAGCTTAAGTCTCGGCAGACATCTCAGGGCCCCTGGCTTCACGTGGCTGGGACTGCGGCCCTCCTTGGGCATTCTGTGGAGCAGACAGTGGCAGCAGACAGAAGCTCCGTGCGGCTGCCAGGAACCACAGCTGATGATAAAAGCCATTAAAGGTCAGCTGGGAATAGAAAACTATTTATGTTAAATGTCACAGATTAAGCCGCAGAACGAGCCTCAGGTTGGAGCAAAGGGTGAGGTGAGAAACGGTGGTCACCGGCTGCCTCTTTTGGGGCCCAAGGAAGGGTCAGGGTAGCCTTGTGAGGTTGGGGTGGGGCTGGGGGCAGGGATGCCAGGCTACAGCTGTGGGCTCCACAGGTGATTGGCCAGCCTGTGCCCCATCAAGGTTGCTAGGCGACCTGCAGGGGAGGTGTGGAGAAAGAAGATGAACAGACAGGTCTCTGTCACATCATCACAGAAGGGGACAGGCTATCTCCAGCAGGGCATGTGGGATGGAGGCTGAGGATGCTGGGGGAAGCTGGGGCCGACGCTCTCACTCACAGGGTGGCCCTTGCTGGCTCTCTGTCTGGCATGTCGGCCTGGGGGAGGTGTGGGTGTGCTTAATCAGAGCTGGGAACAAATGCCACGTGACTGATCTATCTATTTAGCCAGAAGAAGGAGGTCACAGAGACATGAACAGCATGCCCTGTTCCCCACCCTCAGACGGTCTCGGGGGATGGCGCTTCAAGGCATAGGAGGTGCTTGAGTGGGCGAGGCTTCAGGGCTTGACGGCCCGAGCCAGCTCCAAGAGAACCAGGGCCCCTGGTCATCCCCTGCCTGGAAGTGCCTGGGCCCACACACCCGGCGCGAGCCCCCCCCATGCATCATGGCTCAGCCTACTGGTTAAACTCACTCAAGGAACCAGTTTTTTCAATAGGCCCAAAAGTATTCGTTAGAAGTTCATTTGATCACTAAGGCCCCATGGAAAAGATTATCGCAACCCCTGATGCTCTCCCTGGGGACCGGTTCGTTCTGAGGCAGCAATTTCATTTCCATGTTTTTCAGCTGCCCGTCCTGCTTCAGGACCGCCTTGCGTGAGTACAGGGAGTGCAAACTCACTTCAACCCTGGCATAAGCAGGCATAATTAGGAAGGCAAGTCTAGCGTGTTGGGGAAGCAGGCAAATTAAATACCACCCCAAACCCTGTCAAGTTTGGAGCTGTGTCATAGTTTTCCTCTGAGAGTCGGGATCATCTGTGCCACTCGTAGGGACCTTGGGAAGAGAGGAAGCCACCTCCCCACTGACACCCCTGGGTGGAGAGCAGATTTTCACCAGCCCAGGAAAGTCTGTCCCTTGCTCTTTTTCTATGTGCTGTTTGGCTAAAGAATGACTAACTCGGAAATGATCTGCCCTGGAAGAACTCCCAGGAGTACAGGTGGCATTGAAAGACCCCAGGAGGCCTGAGAGTCCAGGCAGGTGGGTGCTGGATCAAGACAGCAGAGTGTGTGTATGTGTGCGGGTGGGGGGCTTGGTAGGATGTCTGGGGGTGAGGTGAACTTTTACAGGGAGATGCTGGGAGGAGTTACGTGTACTCCTGCCCCCGAAAGATGTGAATTGGCAGTGACCCTGCACCAGCCCAATGGTTGGCCCTGGACCTACAAACAACGCTGAGTAAGGCCATTATCCCTGCTTCCAGAAGCTCATGTGAAGAGGCAAGATCAGTGCATTCCCAGGGAATTAGAGTTGCTTAAAATTGTCTCTAGGAGACAGGTAGATAGGTGGGGACCCAGAGCCCTGAGAAGTACAAGTAGGAATACCAGGAAAAACAGCAGGATGGGAATGCGCTTGGGGACAACGTTGGAACTACCAGGCCTTCTGGAGTCAAAAGGAGAAGATGGGTGAGGGAAACTCGGGCCAGATGAAAAGCCTTGAACATGCTTGAGAAGTTCAATGAAGTTAAGCTGAAGGCAAGAGACGGTTACACACTGTTGCCGGGCAGGAGGATGAGACGGCATGGCCTGGGCTTTGGAAAGAACTCTCTGGAAGCTGCAGGGAGGATGTGCTCCACGCAGCAGTTCTCAGCCTTGACGGCATCAGAATCATCAGGAGGGCTGCTTAAAATGGGAATCGCTGGTCGCTGCCCTAAGAGTTTTTTACTCAGCGTGTCTGGGTTGTGGCCAGAGAAATTTGCATTTCTGAGAAGCTCTCAGGTGCTGCTGCTGCTGTTGGTGCAGGGACCACTGTCCCACTGGAGAGAACTGGAGATAAAACAAGAGGCTAAGAGAGGACAGGCTTGAGAGCCCAGTCAGGGCCCGGGACGGGCAGACAATGTGGTGGGAGGGAGCACTGGCAGGGGGTGGGGCATGCAGCAGGGGGTGGGGCACATGGCAGAAGCCAGATATTGGGCTGAGGACAGAGTTCCAGCTCAGCTGGCCAGAGTGTAGGGCACTGTGCTGAGACCCCTGAATGCCCTGCTTTTAGGCAGTTAGGCCACTGGTCTGGGACACCTATGCAGCTACAGATGGGCCTGGATTTTTGAAGGTTAGCAGTATGCAGGGCCGTGACTCCAGCAGACAGGCCCAGAAATAGCACAGGTGGGAGAGAATCTGATTCACCGTGTGCGTGAGGTGCCAGCCCAGTTATGGTGCTCCATGGCTGGCCTCTCTCTAAATGGCAGCCCAGGCCTGAGAGCATCAGAGCTTCATATCAGATAGACACGCTCCAAGTCCCCAGGACACAGGCCCTGTGCAGATCAGCCCCCGAAGTCCCAGGCCTGGCTGGTGGTCCCACTGCCTCCAGAAGACATATCCTGGGAAGAGTGCAGACTTGGCCACGGGGAGGGCAGCAGTGGGTATTCCATCTGCTTCTGCAGCAGTCCCGGAGCAGGCGGGGGCTGTAGGGGAAGAGCAGGTGGCCAATCCCCCCAGGAAGGGGAACTGTGGATGACCTGCTCTACCTCTGTCTCCACGGTCGGGTGCCTGCATCCTGGCCCTGTGGTCTCTTGCCAGTCTGACCCACTCAGTGGTTTATTTAAAGTAAACGATATGTAATTCTGTGATTGGAGGGGAGCGTCTGTCTAGACTTTACACCAGTTAGTTCTGTCTTAAGGACACCTCACTCAATTCACTTTGGAATGGACCCACCTGATGTCTGTGTGTCTGCCGGCCGGTCAGGAATACGTGCAAGCTCAGCTCTGCCTGGCGTCCTGCTGCTCTCAGTCCCAGAGTTCTTACCCAAGTACCAGAATTGCAGTGCAGACACTTCTTTGGAGACAGCGGCAGGATCTCTGTCCCTGAACACATTCATCCTTGAGAATCTGTTTCCTCCAGGAGCCACGTCCGGAATTGTTTTCGCTTCCGAACTTTCTGAACCTATGGCCCCCAGGTCCCTGCGAGCTCTGTTCCGCTTCACTCTCTTGCTTGTTGTCACTACTGGAATTTCCATCTCCCCTGCCCCAGGGGGCCACACCTGCCCCATATTTAGCAGCTGGCTCTGACATGTGCCCCTTATGGTATCACTGTCAGCAAGGACATCTCATCTTTAAAGCCCAGTGACATTTTATTGATTGCTCCTTCCAGACTGAGGTTTCTCCCCTGCCCACAGTGGCTTTAGAGGAGGCTGTTTAGGCTCCAGAGAGAAAGGGAGTGTCTCTGGCTGGGTGGCCCTGTCTGGAGGAGAACTGGAGGGCAGGAGGCAGCCCAGGAAGAGGAGAGAGAATGAACACAGGCAGTGCAGGGCAACGTGGATGCTGCAAGGAGCAGGTCTCTCCATTGTCCTGCAGGGAAATGCCCACCATAGGCCTGGGGCTGGACGGGCAGGACATCCAGGCAGGGGCAGCCTTTAGGGGTGAGTCAGCTCAGCCAGGCTCATTCTGCCTCTGCCAGGGGTGCTTCCCATCTGCAGAGCCCTGTGGGCTCTTCAAACCTTCAGAAGAGCTGGGTGGGCACCCAGCAGTACAATCAGGAGGGAAGATAGGATTGCAATAAGTTTGGAAGGGAAGAGGGGACAGAAATCCTAGAACCTTCCTGCAAGGATTCTCTTCTGAGATCTGAAACACTAAGACCCCCCCGCCAACCCTGTGCTACCAACCCCAGAAGGAGACACCGTGAAGCACGTGCAGCAGACCAAACTTAGCTTCACCAACATCAGCCCCTCGAATTGCCACCATGACTCTGCAGGGAAGGGCCAGTCATTATGATCCACCTGGATGTGAGAAAATGGAAACTCAGAGAGTTCAATGACTGGCCCAAGATCATAGCAAGGATTTGAGACCAGGACTATCTGTCCCCCAAAGCCTATATTTGCAACCATGACAGCCTTGTCCAAAGTGCAGGTGTTACTTGAGCTCCCTGGGCCTGAGAGGGGGTGGGCGGCTCACAGAGATCCCCCCACCTGCATGGAGGAGCCTCTCCTCCCAAGCCAGTCACACCTGCTGCATCTCCAACCATCAGCTTTTGAAAGAAGATTGGCAAAGTCTGGCTCCAGAGCCAAATCTATCTTGCCACCTGTTTTGGTACAGATTTACTGGAATGCAGTGATTCCCTTCATTTCAGTATTGCCCGTGCCAGCTTTCCTATGACAATGGTCTAGTCAAGTAGGTACAACAGAGATTGGAAGGCCTGAAATGCCTAAGATGTTTCCTTACTGGTCCTTCCTGGAAAGTGTATTTGTCTTAGTCAACTTGGGGCTGCTATAACAAGATATCACAGACGGGGTGGCTTAAACAGCAGATGTTTATTCCTCCTGGTTCTGGAGGCTGTTAGTCTGAGGTCAGGGTGACAGCACGGTTGAATTCTGGTGATGGCTCCCTTGCTGGCTTGCAGACAGCCACCTTCTTGCTATGTGCTCACATGGTGGAGAGAGACGGGGCTGTGGTCCCTTACTCTTCTTATAAGGACACTAATCCCCTCACAGAGGCCGCACCCTCATGACCTCATCTAAGCCGAATTAATTCCAAAAGCACCACCTCCAAATGCCATCACAGTAGGGCTTCAACATATGAATTTGGGGGCAAGACAAATATTCAGTCCATAACACAAGCTAACAGGTGTCTGGCACAGCCCAGCCGAGATGGCGCCAGCAGGCGTGCATGGAAGGAGGTGTGTGAGCGTGTGTGCGAGAGCCCCGACATCTGCACAGGTTTTCTCTTGCCTTCTCTCTGGAGGCGATGGAGTGGGTGTGAGTGGGCAGTGATTTTTTTGCTAAGAGAGCTGGATTTTAGAGGCGTTTATAGTCAGAACAGCAGCACAGTGGCTGCTGCTGCTGCTGCAGAAATTTAAGTAATTTTCTCCTAATTAAGCAATTATCTCAGAGCTAGCTTCTCCCATCTCCAGAAACTTTTTGTGGAGGGTGAGGAGCAGCAAGATGGGGGTGTAGCTTGGGAAGGACTCAGATATAGAAACTTCCTCACAATAAGTTCCCTGCTGAGCCAAGAGCATCAGTGGCCGGGGAACAGGTGGACTTCAAAGGCATGCTTGACAATGACCAACTGGCCCTGAAAGGCACCATTCCTGGAGCCAAACACACACATGGCAACAACTCATAACAGGAGATCTGAGCTAGCGAAGGGCCCTGAGAACAGAGAGCTGAATCCCAAGTTGGAGCAAGGGAGGATGAGCAAAGCCTTGAAGGTTTCCGAGGCCAGAAAGTGAGGGAGGTGTCATCCTTTTGGGGGGCAGGGGAAAGCTGGGAACTCCTGAATAGCCCGTCCTGGAGCAGGAGGCTCCTCCCATCTTACCATGAAGACTTCACGTGGTCATGGATGAAAATAGTTATGGGCACCATCATACTCCAAGAGAAGACAGTCCACAGATCGCCACAACTCCTTCTGCAAAGGCTAGGACCCTCACTTCCCTAAGGTGGTCACAGACTCCACCATCCACTTTAGGGATCCCCACCCCGGAATCACAGGGCCTGGTCTGGGAACCTGATGGAAACTTTCTTTTTTTTTTTTTTTTACAAAGAACTCCTTTTTATTTTATTGTTTTTTTTTATTGTTGGGGATTCATTGAGGGTACAATAAGCCAGGTTACACTGATTGCAATTGTTAGGTAAAGTCCCTCTTGCAATCATGTCTTGCCCCCATAAAGTGTGACACACACCAAGGCCCCACCCCCCTCCCTCCGTCCCTCTTTCTGCTTCCCCCCCCATAACCTTAATTGTCATTAATTGTCCTCATATCAAAATTGAGTACATAGGATTCATGCTTCTCCATTTTTGTGATGCTTTACTAAGAATAATGGAAACTTTCATTGATGCCCTTCCTTGGGGTGGGAGGGGAGCAGCAGCTGTGGTCCTGGAACCCTGAGTCCATTGGCCCAGGCTCTGTCTGTGCTGGAGCTTGACCCACTGCTGGCGGACACTCCATCCAGCTGCTTAGAAGTATGGCATGGTCAGGTGTGGTTGGAAATTCAAGGATGGCTTTGTAGGGGTTATAGCAGCTCTCCGAGTCACTTGAGAAAGAGGTTGCTGTAGGAGCCCAGGAAGGTGAGCCACATCTGGTGGGTAAAGACCCAAGGGACCTCCAGTAGGGAGAGCTGCAGGCTGAGACACACAGAATTCCCTGACATCCTCATCTCCCGGACCCCAGCTGCAGCCGGGGAGGTGGGGGGCTCTAGGCAGCTCCAGGCCCCACCTAGCCCTGAGAGCTACAGTTGGTAAGGCTGCTAAAAGTTACACTGTATTTATTTATTCCCTGCAAGTGCACAGGGACCTGAATAAAAGGAAAGGGCAAAGCTTGTAGAGAGCATAAAAAGAGAGTTTAGTTTTTATGCAGTGGTAACCTGGGAATTAATTCCCAGCTGATAGAGGTCGCACGACAGTTACTGAGTTTTAAACAGGTGCAGAGAGGACTCTGGGGATCTGGGGAGAGGGCGCTGGGACATGATGGTGGAAGGGAGGTGGGTGGGGCGAGGGCTGGTCCATGGGGAGAGGGTGTTAGGGCCCCATTTCAAAGTGTGGTAGAGCCAATAACTCAATGCTGGGCTCATTCAGGCCACATTTATTGGGCACTTACTGTGTGCCAGGAATTGGCTGGATGCTGTGGAGGTCATAGCAATGGATGGGCAGGGGCCCCAGATCTCAACACTGTTCTTGTCTTTTGTGGGTACCAAAATGTGCTATGCCTGGGGCCAGCAGGCGCAGCAGAAATAGCATGACCCAGGAACCAGACACCACGGGCAGGAATTCTTCCTTTATCATAAACTCTGCCTCCTGGGCAAGACGCTTAATCTCTCTTTGCCTCTGTTTCCTCACAAAGACAATAGCAATAATCCTGGTATCTACCTCCAAAGATTGTTCTGCGGAATGACATTAACAAAAATGGCCCAGCACACAATGCTTTCTATGAGAGCAGTTATGAGAGGGGACCTTTCTATGAGAGGTCGATAGCTCAGTTGAATTTGGGGCAAAGTATCATGATGGTACAAAGTGATTCATTGGTTGAAGGGATCTGGGAAGGTTTCACGGAGGAGGCGATATCTGATCTAAATTTTAGATGAGTAGAGAAGAGAGGTAGGACTTCTAGGCTCCAGGTTGAATAAAGTCACGCAGATGTGTCAGCAAGACCAGAAGGGACTGCCTAGCACTGGAGGCTTGACATCCTGGGTTGTCCTGGCCAACTTTAAGGAGCTCCCCCTTGCCAAATATGCAAGGGTGAGCTTAGGGTGATGGGTGGTAGACAGACCCTAACCATTCGTGGGAAGGAAACCAGGCAAGAACGCCTGTTTGTCTGCCCTGCCCTCCCGGAATCATGAGTGAGGGGCTGGGGGGCTGTTTCAGCTGAAGGGAGCAGCCCACAGCTTCTGCAGGTACAAGGCTATTCTGTTGGAACCGTCAGGCTGGGATGATGAATACTTTTGAGAACTTGTTGAGTACAGACCACAGCTGTCCTGCTAAAATATGCCACGTGCCACACTGGATGCAGCTTTACGTTTTCTAGCAGACACATTAAAAAAGTAAAAAGAAACAGGTGTGATTACTTGTGATAGCATAGTAACCCAATATGTTAAAAATACTGGCATTTCATAATAAGCATCAAGGAATTATTCACGAGCTTTCATGCCAAAGTTCCTACAAGCCCAGTGTGTGTTCCACCCTTCCTGCACTTGCTGGCCAGTGTGCAGTGAGCCATGGCTTGGTGGGGGGCAGGGCTGCTCCACCCCACAGTGAGACTTCTCCACTCTCAAGTCCAGAGCTGCATTGCCTCCCTATGGCTGCCTCAGTGTGTCCCTCAAGCACATTGGCAGCTTGCGGCTGAACCACTGTGTCCTGTGATACCATTCATGTCGGCAACGTCAGTGCTGACCAGCTGCCTTCTGCAGCAGGTGACTGGTGGGTGGGGGTAGGGCAGCAGGTAGAGCTGGGTGGGGCCTTTTGGCTGATCCCGAAGTGCCTTTCACATCCTGGCCCTTCTGGAACAATGATTCTGGGAATGAATGGGAACAGAATTAAGAGATGGGGACTCAAGCTGGGGAAATGGCAGCTTCAGTGGCTTGGGCGGTGACAGCCACAGAGAGGAGACCACCCATGCTTCTGCCCACCACATGTTTGAAAATACACAGAGCTAGGGCCTCCCCTCTGCTCAACACACGGGCATGTGGAAGTGTGATCACAGAAACCATTTACTCCATGCCCAACGGTGCAATGTTCTGATAGGCATGAGCCCAGGTAAGCCTCATGACAGCCCTCAAGACAGGTCCTTTTATTACCTCCGCTTCAAAGATGAGAAGTTGGAGGCACAGAGAGGTAAAGCATCTTGTCCAGGGTCAGACAACTAGTTGTTGGCATGGCCAGCATTCGGACCTGGGTTGGGCTCCATCAAAGTGCCAACCCTTCCCCACCACCGTCCAAGCTCATAAGTGCATTGTCACTTGGAAATGACATCACGCTAATGAATGGAGAAGGCAGTGGGGAGACAGACGAAAAGTTGGGAGGCTGTTGAATGACTGGCAACAAGGAGGGGGAAGGCTGCCATTTGGCTCCACCAGACAGGCAGCTTGGGTTGGCGGGAATCGGCATCCATGTCTGTCCTGGCTGGGCTGGACCAGGCTGGGGTTCAGACAGGCAAATTCCCGGCACATAGGCCCCGTGATGAGGGGCGTGCACCACCCCAGAGGGAGCCACGGGAAGGGATGCCTGTGACCTCATCGGCTGGGCCAAAGCCAATGACGTCACCAGGAGGGCAAGGAGCCAGGCCCAGCAAGTTATTTATGGAGACGGCTGGCGGCCAGACGCAGCTCCTGAGCGGTTTCAGATGTGGTTAGGATAAAGCCTCCAGCTGGCCTTGTGGGGCCGCCAGGGCCAGGCAGGAGGGTGAGGAAGGAGGAAGGATGGTGGAGCCAGCCAGCTATGGAGGAGGGCTCCAGCAGGGATCACAGGGGCACCGTGCTGTGTATTGCCTCTGGTCTCTGCAGCCCTCCCTTGGGGACTGTGTGAAGATTCCAGACGCAAGCACCAATGGACATGTGCACCTACCTCTGCGTGCATGGCTGCCGTGTGTGCACGTGCCTCCCTGCATTGGAAGATGCACGCTCTGCTCCCTTGTCCATCGGCGCCCTGAGTGACGGTGTGTGCAGTTAAGTTTGTGAGCACGTGGAGATGTACATTTTTGCATACTGTGTGTGGATGTGTGTGGATGAGGGAGGGAGAAGGAGAGAGGGAGTACAGGAGAGCTAGCAAATACGAACCGAGGAGTCACTGGAGGAGAGAAATCACTATGGGAAGTTGGGAAATACAATTTCAGCGGAAGATACAGAGGCACTTATAGAAGCTTCAGCCAAACCAGACAAACCTTTCAATCCATTTATCAAAAACGCCTGCAGCTCTGCCGCCTGAGCAGGTGCAACAAGAATAAAATATTGAGCAGAACCAGCAATTGTGGAACTGGAGGAGTCCAATAAATAAGAAGTTACTGAGAAGCCCGCCCTGACTGCAGGGGGTTCGCTTTGGTCGACCCCTCCCCCCATCATGTTCTGTGGTCTATGGCCACCAGGGACCAAGGCGGATGGCTCTCTGGTGTTTTGACGCTAGACCTCTGGGAGGGTGCCCGAGGTGGTTGGGGAGGCTGGAGTGGCCAAGCCCTGTGTTGACTAGCTTTGGAGTGCTGGTCACACAGGGGTCCTCGGCCTTGCTAACTGCCCCCCTTCCCTTCAAAATCCCCTGTGAAGGAACCAAAACCACGAGACCCTGAGTGCAGCTTTGATGGTTGTTCCTGACTCTCCGCGGGGCATTGGGGTGTGAGTGGCAGCCAGATTGTGACTAAGGGACTCCTAAACCCAGGCCCCAGGACTTGCTCTCTATGAGGACCTCCCCCCACCTCCTGGGGCTTGATAATTTGCACTGTTTGAGTGGTGGGTGGGAGGATGGGCAACACGTGACTTCCCACTGAATGGGGAACCCCATCATCTGGTCCCTTCTCTTTCATGCCAATCTCTCCTCGACTCCAGGAAAAATTTTTTTTCAAATGCTCCTAAACGTGAACCCACAAAACAGGGTATCTAATTGTTGTTGTTTTTTTTTTTTTATTGTTGGGGATTCATTGAGGGTACAATAAGCCAGTTACACTGATTGCAATTGTTAGGTAAAGTCCCTCTTGCAATCATGTCTTGCCCCCATAAAGTGTGACACACACTAAGGTCCCTCCACACAAAAAAGGGCTCTGCCTCCCCCTTTTATCCCCCACACAGGCACTGCTCCCACCCTCACAGTGTTACCATTTGCTTTCCTCACACCTGCACACCACCCCATCCAAAATACAACCTGGTCTGTCGCATCTTGACACCAAGAACCAAAAGGGCAGGTGGCGCTCCCTGGGGGACTCTGTGCTGCATGGAGTGGGCGGGGATGGGAATGGCTCAATTGGGTGACTCTAGGCCAGGGGATGCCAAACTAAATACCTGGCATCCGGAATAGGGCAAACCCTCCATAGGAGGTAGAGGGTTAAAGTTTGACAAGGAAAGTGGCGAGTACCAACTGGCCATTCTGAGGGACAGAAGGGAGAACCCTGGCTCTGGGTCATGTGGGCCACTCCTCTGCTTTCAGAAATGTAGCAAATGGGAGCCCCACTATCCCTAGAATGTTCTGAGGAAGCCAATGTCCTAGCCACAAGTTGCTCCTCGAGCTTGCAGGTCCCCAGCCTGGCTGTAGGGGGCCCATCTTGGTGTGCTATGCTTGCGTCCTGTGAAGAGGCCCCAGGTCTGCAGAGAGGCAGATGCTGAATAGAGCCCTCTACTTCTTGCTCCAAAGGCACCTGCCTTCTAGGAAGGAATGGAGGTGGGACAGTAGAAAGAACTTCCCACCAATCATCATTCTGGAATTCTAGGGACAAATGTCATCCCCAATGGTGACAGGAATGTGCCAGTCTAGGGGAGCAGCTGTTACTCAAGGCTGTTACTCTTATATGGCATTTGTACAAACCTGCGTCCTGCCCTTCTAGTCTGCTGGCCACGGTCTGTCCCTTCCCCTTTCTCTGCAGCCCTGTTTCCATCCTGAGCAGGCCTCAGGGTGGGGAGGGGTGAGGGGAGGAAAGTTGCCAGGGCAACCGTCCCAGTGCACGCTTTCTTCTGCCTCCGGAAATCTGTGAGAAGAGGAAGTAGTCATTTTCCTGGGGTGCTGGGGTACAGCCCCGTAGAATCAGAACTCTGGGGGTCACAGCACTGAACAGGAGGACCCGTCCCCAGCACACCATCTGCTTCCCAGCTGCTCATATCGCCAGCGCCTTTAAAGATGCCATCTGGGCTTCAGCCGGTGTTCCAATGGCAGGGGTGAGGGGCTGTGCCTCTAGTGAGCTGCTCAAGGAAGGATGTCATTTCACTGGCTTTCAGAGGGCTTGTCCCCATTTTCATAGTTTTTTTTTTTTTTTTGGCAGCCTTACTCAAAGAGATGTGCCCGACTGATGATGGTGTTGGTGAGGATGACAATGACATTGCCGTGTGCTAACTCCATGGTGGATGCTTCACTTGTGTTATCTCTTTAATTAGCACAGTGACCCTATGACATTGATCTTACTATCCCCATTTTTCATACGGTCAAACTGAGGCTGAGAAAGCCTATGTAACTTGCCCAATATCCACAGGTAGAAAGGAACAGATCCTGGACCCAAACCCAGGGCTAGATGATTCTGAAACCTGTGCTCTGGCCTGGGCATTTTTCTGCTTCTGCAAAGGATATGGTTTAAGGTGGGAAAAGTGTAAAGCCAGGCAGAGAGACTGAGTCTTCTTATAGTGCAGAGGGACCACAACTTTAGGCAGGGAATGCAGAGCAAGTAACTCATCTCGGTTTGCCCTGGACGTGGATGGTTTCAGCGCTCGCCAAGTCTTGCATCTGGGAAGACCCCTCAGTCCTGGGTGCACTGAGACAGTTGGTACGACAGACAGAGTGAATATGAAGGAGGGTCTGGACTCATCTCCATGTGGAGACCCACCTGCCTTGGGCGGCTTAAAGAAATTTAAAGCTCAAGTCAGGACAGAATGGGCTCTACTGGCAAAGGCTTTTACAGGGAGTTTGCCTGTGGTTCTAGGGTCCACCAGCTTGATTTCCTGCCTGCACTGAAGTGATGTTAGGTCCTTCCCCATGTTCACACTTGGCAGCAAGCTTGCCACGTCCCTGCCACACCTAGCCCTGGTCCTACCTAGATCTGATTTCCCCGTAGATGCGGAAGGCAATGTTTTCTCAGCCCTTTATACCATCGACAATCTCCATCCTACATAAGTCAGGTCACAAAGGGATCATGGAGGAAACTGAGGGTGCCAGGAATGGGGCTGCTGATGGGGGCCCACATAGCTGGATACAGGATCCCAGGCCTCCAGGGACCCGGAGAGCTGGTCAAAAGCGAGAAGAAGAGGAAAAGAGAAAGCCAAAACTCCTGGCCAAAAAGAAAAAGTTCAATCAGATTTGTAAAGGGCACAATTTACAAATCCGTCACATATTTTACTAGGCTGGGATTTACGGATTAGCCTGTAATACTTAGGCGGCTTTTTGTAATAAAACCCTGAGCCGAGGCAGCCTTGGGGAAGTGAGGAGGAAGAAGGAGCCTCCTCTCTCTATCTCACTTTCATTTCCCCAGCATTTTTTGATCTAGGCAGCCCCATTAATCTGTGCTTTATCTGCCTATGGAGAAGGATTGAGCTCTTTATTGGATTTTTGTCAAGAATAAATGATTTAGTTTGGGATATTGTGGAAACGATTTTTGTGGTATTACACCATCTAATAAATGAAACAGCAGGGATCAATTCCTTTCTTGCAATGTGTTCAACAGGCAGGGTGAAATATGCCCCACGATTATTTGGTATTGCACTCTATAGATATTTATAACTGGGTATGACTGGATGTATATGGGTCTGCCCAGGTGTGAGCACCTGTCCTGGGTGATATGATCCATTAGCCCCAAAGCACGAGACTTGGGACCCATAGTGAAAGGCCGCTCAGAGATGCAGATCAAGTTCACTTTGGCAGTCGGGGCTGAGTGCTGCAGGGAGGGAAGCAGGCGAGGGATTTTGGGGCTGGGTTGGGAGATTGTATTTACCAAGGGCCTGGAGCTCTGCACAGGATGGGAAACTAACAAGGTGGGACATCAGTGCCACAGCAGACCTGGAAAATGCCCAGAGTATGGGGATGACCTGAAGAGAGCTGGAGTCCCACCTTGCCCTAGTTTACAGCCCATTGCCCTCTATCCCTGGACATTGCTTTGAGGGGAAATGTCTGGAAGTACTTAGAAGTGGGAGCTGGCTTTCTGCCCAGGTCGGCTCATAAGGTTTATATCCTTGAAGGCTCACAAATATTTATTGAGAGCCCATCCTATAACAGTGCTTAGCACAGGACTGGCACAAAGTAAGCTGTATAGAGATATTTATTCACAGATCGACAGACAAACAGAAAGCTTTCAAGATGCCCTTCCTGGCCCCAAACACCCACTGTTCTTATAAGCACAACCCAAGAAAAGTAAGAAAGTGACAGGTGGTCAACAGGACCCAGTGAGAGGTGGGAAAAGTGCTTCTCCATGCTTCCCAACCCCGACTCTAAAGAGTAGAATAACCACAGAGGTGGGAGCTGGGGCAGAGGCGCTGGGTTAGCACACCTCACATGCCACCCAGAATTCACACTTGAGACATCAGCACCTTGGCTCAACTTGTCAAAAGTGGTCCCTTCAGACCACGTGACTGCAAAACCAGCAGAGAAGGTATTGTGTCCAACCTTGCACCACCATGAGCCTTGTGTGCTGTGCCTCGGGTGTGGTATTTTGTAAATATTCATCAAATGATTGCCTGGAAGAATGGGTATCAATATCTAGTAGGGTTCCTTCACCTAGCGCTTCATGAAGTTGGTGGCTGTCACCATTCCTTTATTGCCTTGAGGCCCCCCTTCCCACTATGTTCTGGAACTGTCATGGGGGGCTGACTCTGAGACACTACAACTCCCTATCTCTCTACCCAGAGCACTTAATTTTTTTTTTTTTCAGTTTTTGGCCGGGGCTGGGTTTGAACCCGCCACTTCCAGCATATGGGGCCAGTGCCCTACTCCTTTGAGCCACAGGCGCCGCCTGCAGAGCACTTAATTTTTGCACTACACTACAACCTCCTTGGTTGCCTGCCTCCCTACATTGACCACCTCCTTAAGTGGACCTAATTTTCACAGACTAGACATGAAGCACACGTACGTATCAGCACGGTCAGTTTAGTTCCCTGTGTTAACCACCTCCGTATGTTGACTAGTTGGTTATGGTCTACTGGGTGGCCACCCTTCAGAGGTTCTACTGTATTTTGTCTTCACTGGCTGTGTTTTCTCTGCCACAATCAGAATTATTGGGGCTCGATGCTGATGGAAATTTTAAGTACCTTTAGCATAAAAAAGTCTCTTCTGCCTATAGTTCAATTTGAAGATGCATCCCCCATCTCTGCTCCCTCCCCCTTGCTAAGAATTTCAGCAGCTATGAGAGTTTCTGTTTAACCATCTAAAAAGTCATCCTCGACACCACCCCACCCCCCTTAAGCAATTCCCATACATTCGTTTGGATGTTCCACAGGCAAGATGTGGCTGAGCGCTGGGTGCTGGGGCTGAGGTTGGGTCCTTGTGGGCCGCTTGCCCCAACTCCCCACCAGAGGGCAGTTAGGAGGCCTTTCCTTCCAACCCCGGAGGCCAGCTGACTTGGGACTGGCCCTGAGCCCTTTGGGTTCCCTTCATCTTTCTCCTGACTTGCTCTGTGGCCTTTCCACCACTTGGATATGGAAAGCACCAAAACAGTCATCGCTGTTTCAACCATGGACTCCTCTGAAAGCCCCTTTCCCTGGATATAACACCTCCCCAGCAAGACAGTTAATAGTCCTTGCAGAAAGAGTTGTCCCCCTTGGAAAAGAGGCAGACTCTGAGCAACAACGTTCTGCCTGTTTGTTCTTCAGACCCCAGAGATCTGAGCCAGGACAGCTGCTTCCCTCTCGGTCTTGTCTGCTCTACTCCAACCTGCAAGAACTCCCCCCTCCAATCTCTCCCGCCATCTCGCTTGTGGACCCCCTCCCTGACTCTACAGCTCATTCTCAGCCCAGCAGCCAGGGCAGCCACCCACAGCTCAAGCCTTTTGGAACTACTCCTTCCCCAGAATGAGAATCACATCTTCACCATGGCCTCCAGGCCCCTCGCGGTGACCACTCCGCCCACCTCTCATGCCCAGTGTCTGCCTGCCCACCCACCTGACGGAGGCCACACTGGATGCCTTGCCCATGTGATCAAATAATCCTGGCGCCCTCCTGCCTCTGACCCTTTTCTCTGGCTGTTCTTTCTGCCCGGAATGCTTTTCCTACAGAGCTCTGCAGGGTCGACTTCTTCTCTGCCTTGAAATTTTTACTCAAACACCAGGTGGCCTTGCACAGACAGGATAAGAGTACATCTTAGAGAGCCCCAGTGCCTGCCCTCGAGTTCCTTAACTGACAGACACTTGCCGGCCATCTGACACCGCAAACAGTGTTTCACCTCTCTGTGCCTCTGTTTCCTGCTCTGTGAAATGGGGAAATAATGACATTAATTCATGGGGTTATCATGAGGATTAAATGATTTAATATTTGTAAAAGGCAAAAAGATTTATATGATCTGAAGCGAAACCAGAGTATAAAATGATTTAATATTTGTAAAGTCCTCAGGGCCTGACTCAGAGTGAGTGTGACATCAGTGATCACTAAAGGGCTGAGTCCAAGGAGGCTGGCACCACCCGTCCTGCGTAAACATGCAGCCAGCTCCTCACCTCCACCCCTGCACGCCCATCTCCCCCCGCTCTGCTGTCACTTGAGCCCGTTGCATGTGTCTCCTCTCACCCTGCAGCTTACCTACTTCTCATGTTCATTGCTACTGTCTGTCTCCTGCAGCCAGTGTCACTAGAACACTGCCAAGGCAGATACTGTGTTTTGCTCCCTAAGGCCCCACTGGCAGACACGGTCCCTGGTCCACGACGGGCAAGCATTTGTGGTGTGAACACACCCATCCCCTCCACATCAGAGCTGCTTACTTTGTTGAAAAGAATGCTTTTCTGACTCTACAAGGAAAATACGCAGAAAAACTCCTGCTGCAGAAGCCAGACGTGGTGGAAGGCACCATACACGGTGTGGGAATGAGTGAAATTCCAGGTTGGAGGTGGCTTCCTCCAGCAGATGGCCCTGAAATTTACCTACAAACTTAGGGGGTCAGAAGTCCAAAATGGGTGGCTTGTGAGGCTTCGCCCCCTGGGGCATCAGCAGAGCTTGTACCTAAGGAAGAGTCTGCTCCTGCCATGCAGCTTGCGCTGGCTGCCCACGCCAGCACTCCCTGGCCGGGGGCTCCTCCTGCCAGTGATCGCATCATTCCAGTCTCTGCTCCTTTCATCCCATGCCCTCCCTGACCTACCTTCCTCCCTCTTATAATGACCTCTGTGATCACATGGGGCCCACCCCCAGTATGCATGGGGCCCCCAGCATACTGTCTCTATTTTAAAGCCCTTTCTGCAAATAAGGAGTTGTATGTGTGTTCAGGAAAAAGTTAAAACAAATTTTAAGATGAAAAGTGGCCTGATGTCCCCCACATAAAATCATCTGAATAACATGTTTATGTGTAACTTGAAATCATTTTTTATTTTAGTGCTAAAATTCATATGTACATATACATTTGTATGTGTATCCGCTTACATATGCATGCACACACGTGCACACACACATACGTGTAGAGATAGCACACACACATCACATATACTACTCCGAATACTCTGTATTCCAAATGAAGCACGGGAGGTAAGGGTGGAATACAACTTTCCTTTCTGCATTACTCGAATTTCTTTTTCTGCATAGTTAGAATTTATTTCTATATGGAGAGTGTCTTACTTTGTACTTTAAAAAGGCTTTCCAGTGAAAACAAATTAAAACTAGACAGGATAAAGCCATATTGTGGGGGTATGGAAAATAGAGACGTGTATAAAGAAGAAAACCTTTGATGTATTTCTGGCCCTCTCTCAGCATATAGCATGTGGCTTGTGCTGAATATGTACTTTTAAGTTCTTTTTAAACTTAATTTTATATCATGAGCATTTTCCATATCACTAAAGAGTCTTTGCACATATATTTTTAATGGCTGCATAATATTCCTGCATAGATGCCTCATCGTTTATTCATCAGTCCCCCATCAATTTCCCTTCCTGTCTGCTTCATCCCCCCACCCCCTTGCTACTTTAATGACAGATGAGAAACAGCAGCTCTCACACTTCCTGGCCAATGAATGTATATCTGGAGAATTTTGGAGACTATCAAAGTTTCTGCTTCATTACTGTAAAGAGGGCACAGACCAAAGAAAATCAATATCTTCTTCCTTCAAGGAGCAGAAGCCCTCAGCATCATTGTTTCAGGGAGGTAGGTGACCTACCAGGTTTCTCTGTATTTTATCACTTGGGTCTCCACATCCCGTTGCCCCATTCCTGGCAGGTGCTCTGAACAGAGCTACCTGGCCTATTAGCTCAGGAACACAGAAGTTTGGGATAAAAATAAGATTAGGATAAGAGCTTACTAATGTTCCAAAAACAGACCTCCCAAGGCCTTGCTGTCTGTCCTTTCATATGAGAATGCACATTGTGTCCATCAAAGATGGTTTGCAGCTTGGACAAAAAATATGAGGGAACCAATGGAAGACACAGGAAATTGGGTATTTTAATGAGGTTGCTAACCAAAATAACAACACTTCTCCACAGCAGCCTTAGTGGCTGAGAGAGGGAGGGGGGTTGGGGGGCCAGGGAGGGGCACACCCAGGGACAGCCTCCCCCTCGGCATGACATTTTACATCCAGCTGGGCCATGACCATGCATTTCTGGTTGCACGGGAAGAGCGCTGACCTGCTCTGGTTTGGTATCAACACAATTACAGAGGTGATCTTAAAATAGCTTTTCCGCCTTCGGAATAAAACCTTTTGCATTGAGCGGAATCAGGGCAAAGAGGTTAATTGAGAGTTGACTCACAGGCTTAGGTTTGCAGAAAGGAGGTTCAGGTGAGGTCCTTTGCAGGAGTTATTTACCTCAAAGCTTCAACCCCACCACCCTGCAGACTAAGCTGCTCGGGAAGCCTGAGCCCATTCTGGTTCAGTCCTGGTACCCAGGATGCTTGTTCCTACCCTCAGGGAGTTACAATCGATGAGTATCAGGAGAAAGGAAACTTGAGAAGATCCATAGTCTTGCATTTTGGAGAGTCCTAATTCAACATTCTCTCCTTCCCCAGGCAGGGACCATGAATGACTTCATAGCAATGGGACCCACCGGACTTTAGAATCTGATTGGGTTCAACTGAAAAAATAAAAAACCCAACAACACATAAAACCAGCCATTGTTCTGTGGGCAATGAATTAAACTCTGGTGGTCATGAGGGGGTCTCAATCTAGGAGGAAAACAGACGTAAAAATAACCAATCTCCGTAGAGGGAGGGGTCAGCATTCTGGCGTTCTTTCGTTCATTTTTCATGCATCCAGCCATTGCTACCTGTCTACTGTGTACCAGGTACCGTGCTGGAGTTGGGGGCTCTGTGTGCTGTGACAGATATGACCCGTGCCAACATGGAGCTTATAGTCTGGTGACAAGGTAGACACTGAGTAAATAGTAATGGAAGACATCTTGGATATGCATTTGTGATAAAGGCATTGGGGGAGTGCAGAAGCCAGAAGAGTTCAATAACAGAGAACTTGTAAGCTTCCCTAAAACAGGAAGATGGCTCTAGCTCTGTCATAAGTAGCTCCATGATCTGCCCTCCCCCCATCAACACTTTGCTCTATCCTGCTTCTAGGCCCCTCCCCACTCTCCACCCCCAGCTTGCCTCCAAATCCTCTCCAGGGGTCCTCAAACTGTGGCCCACGGGCCACATGAGGCGGTGTGATTGTATTTGTTCCGGTTTTGTTTTTTTACTTCAAAATAAGATATGTGCAGTGTGCATAGGAATTTGTTCATAGTTTTTTTTTAAACTATAGTCTGGCCCTCCAACAGTCTGAGGGACAGTGAAATGGCCCTCTGTTTAAAAAGTTTGAGGACCCCTGCTCTACACATTATGAGAAAGTGCCACTCACAGCCCATGGATCCCAAATGCTTGACTTCAGAACCCACACACTTGGACATACCACTGTACCCCTGTGTTCCCTGGTTTCCTCCTCCAGGAAGGGGGCATAATGTCAGTCTCAGGCGACCGTGATGATTAGACAGGTTGAGGGGAGAGTGCCTCATACATGGCGACACTTACCCAGGTATGAGCCGCACACATGCCAGCTGCTCTGCTCGCGCATGAGTTGTTTCTCCCTTCAAATCTACACAACTTTGAGGCCGGGCTTGGTAGTTCACACCTGTAATTCCAGCACTTTGGGAGGCTGAGGCAGGTGGTTTGCTTGAGCTCAGGAGTTCAAGATCAGCTGGAGCAAGAGCGAGATCCTGTCTCTACTAAAAATAGAAAAATTAGCTGGGTATGGTGGCAGGAGCCTATAGTCCCAGCTACTTGGGAGGCTGAGGCAGGAGGATCGCTTGAGCCTAGGAGTTTGAAGTTGCTGTGATCTATGACACCAGGGCATCCTCCCCAGGGTGACAGAGTAAGACTCTGTCTCCAAAAAACCAAAACAAACATAAAGGAAACGACATGACTTTGAAAGTAGAGCACAGCAGTTCACAGTATCATCCGTAGCCATTAGTATCCATACCCTTGGCTCTCAAACTTGAGCCTGCAGCAGAATCCCCAGATGGCTTGCTAGAGCAGATTGCTGGGTCCCACTCAGAATTTGTCTGATTGGGTAGGTCTGGGGCAGGGCCTGAGAATTTGCATTTCTAATAAGTTCTGTGTTGATGCTACTGGTGCCAGGGACCACACTTTGAGAACAACTGGACTCCACTCACTACTTAGATTTTTGAGGCAGGAATCTATAAATTGATGCATATTTGAGCATCTGCAAAGTGCCCACCACTGGACTAGGAATGCTCACATATTTTATTTTTGCCACAAGATAGCAAGGTGGGCTTTATGAACTTACCAAAGCTCTGAGAAGTTATGCAACCCTTCAGGAGGGTTACTTGTGACTTGTGGCAGACCCTGGTTGTGAACTCTGACCTCTGGGTGTTGGTTTCAGTGCTGTCCTTTCCTGTTGCTTTTTGAACCCAGTTTTGGGATAGGAACCAACCCAAGAGTAAGGAGGGTAGTAAGGAACCCTCTGGAAAAGCGTCTCCGAGGCAGATCGGAGGTCTGCATGTGTGCGACATTTACCTTGGGGGTGATATGAGGCAGCCCAGGGGCTCAGCAATAGTGCACCCAGGACTGCATCCCCAGCCACAGCTCTGCCCTGTGGCTCTCTGGGGCCTCAAGGAGGACACAAGGATCTCAGCCTGAGTGGCTTCCAGCAGCTGAGGAGCAGCCTCCAGGGCCTGAGACCCCTAATACCTAGGAATGGAGTGGGCTGTTTCTCAGCCTCTCTACCCACCTTCCTCCCAGCAGCCAGAAAACAGGTGTTGGCCTTTAACAGGAGAGCGCCAATCTGAAGGAACTGCTCGGCCATTAAGGCCTGACACATACTACAATTTTGATAACTAAGGCACAAATGTAGAAGGCGCCAAGAGCCCCACAGTCCAGTCATAGCTGTTGGGGTGAGTAAAGAAGGGCAGGAAGGAGAGGTGGGCAGGGGTCCCACCTGGTGTCCCTCCTTACAGCCTTTCATCCTCCTGGTAACCTGGAGACAGCCCGGGGCTGAGCCAGGCCTGAGCAGGCAGAACTATTGGCCTGGAGGAGGCTCAGAGCGTTGGCAGACCTCAATCTTACCACCATGTCTTACCCTCGCTTGCAGGGTTCTAAGACCCTCCCCAGCCCTGATGCCACAAGCCTCTGAGATGCTGCTCTGCCTGGGATTTGCATGTAATTTGCATGCGAGGGCTCAGGTCCTCCCTGTCTGGCCTTTCTCTGCAGAGTGATGGGGAGGAAGCAGTGGCCTTCTCTACTGCCTTGGGGATTGGTAACCCTCCACAGCACAGCAAACTTCTTTAGGGGATTTCAAAGCCTGGGAGGCAAGGTCCTCAAGAGTCACCTGCGGATCTGGTTAACATGTAGATTCCAATCCATCAAGTCTGGGGTGGTGCCAAAATCCAGCATTTCAAACAAGTTCCCAAGTGATGCTGTGTCCCAAACCATACTTGAGGAGCCAGGCTGTAGGGTCATGGGTGTGTTGGAATCTCTAGGGAGCTTCATTTCTGCTCCCGGGCCCCACCCCAGAGATTCTGATTTAATGGTTCAGCCTTGGGCATCGGTGCCTCCAACGAGCAGTGTGGGCTCCACTGCGACAGGGGGTGGAGTCTGGCCTTGGAAACCAACAGGCCTAGAACAATTCACAGAGCGTGAGAACTCCGGCATACCCATCTGCAGAACAGTGACAGTACGGTGCTGACCTCCCCCAGAAAGGAGCAGATGACGGGGACGGCTCATCACAGGGTGAACACTCAGCCATGCCTCCACCTGCTGGAAATTAGACTGCTAAAACTAGTTCCAGGAGTAGGGACGGCATTGCTTTGTTCTTGACACATCTGGGGTCCAGTGTCTATAAATGGTGGTGAGGGGTGGGCAGGGAGCCCCCAGGAATGGACGTCAGCCAGAGAAGTGGAGAGTATCCCATGCTCACTTCCTTCCTGACATATTTTGCATCAGGAGGGCGTCTCTTCTGTGACGTGAGGAGAGAAAGGATTTGGGAGCACTTTTTGCTCGTGAAAAACACCCTCCCACCCTTGTTAATCAGGCTTTCTTCCCTGGCAGAGGATGGAGAGGAGAGGAAACTTTCCCTTCACATAAGGGCATCTGCCTGTCTCCCACTTGGAGACGAGATTGAAATAGCTTTTTCAGATCCTCCAGTTAAGCTGACACATGCGGCTCCTCCAAACCTCCGCGGGGTTCCCCCCAGTGGCAGTTATCTCAGCTCCAGCCGAATGGCTCTATCTTGCCATAGCCTGCCAGCTGTCTTGCTTCACCACGGAGAGCGGCTGGGGCCCCAAAGCCAGCCCCAGTGTAAACAGCAGCAGAAAAACAGACGCTGGGCCCTGGGGAGGGGAGGAAGAGGAGGAGGGCTTTGAGGCTGTTGGGCTACCCTCCATGTGGTCAACTGGTGCCCAGGGGCTGCAGCTGGGTTTTGAGGCCTGCTGGTGCCCAGCAGGGCTGAGAGTGATCTGAAGATGACACAGCTAAAAAAGCATCACTTTAAGGTGTGGAAGGTAAATGCCACTTCTGGGCCAGAACCATTCCCTGGGCTGGGAATGAGATAATGAATTATTACCCAAGGAAATGAAATTGCTAATAAATTCAAAAGCAAAGCACGGACAGGTTAAACTCCATTTTTAAAAAGGAGCTGGTGATTTATAAAGTGCCCTCTCTCCTTGCCTTCTAGACCACCACCACCAATCACGGTTCCTCTCTTTCCCCCACAGGCCTGGCCCTGACCCCCTCTATATACAGACCCCAACCCCTATTTGCCTCTAGTTCTTTTTTTCCCTCCTTTAAGCCATTTGCACCCCCAATGGGAATTTAAATCCCAAATTGTGCTGAAATTTGGGCCAATTGGTTTCAAGAGCTCAGTCCCCAAGGGATGGCTAGGAGGAAATCTATCTTCCGTAGAAGTCCATTCCAACCTTTGAGCCAACAAATTACAAGGAGAACCAGCTCCGAATAGGTAATCAGGCTCTGGAGAGTGGTACCAGGCAGTGGCGCACGCAGCAAGCAACTAATTGACTTAACCTCCGACTAACCTCCTCTGTGACCTGGCCCTCTCCACATTTGGGGACACTTGCTGACTGCAACATTTCCCTTCTTACTATATTTGCTCTAATCCCTCCCAACCTTCATTCCCCAAATCCTGGCCCCCTCGAGAGATCTGGGTTCTCCTCGTTCCCTGCCTGAAGCCATCAGGCCCCTGCTGTCTGACCTCATTGCCCGTTTCCACGGTGACTAGCCTGTGATGTCACTTGTGTTGGCCTGTGAGCCTTCGGGTGGGTAGGATAAAAGCAGCAGGTGCCCAGGAAGAGGGAAGGAACAAAGACTTTGTTTTCGTGCCATCATTCCTCATAAATAATGAAAAACTAGGTGTGCTGAGGGTGGGGGAGGGGGAGATCTAAGTCCGCACCCATTCCTAACCAAGCTGCTGTGACATTGCCCTCAGCTAGTGAAGGCAGAAAGGTTTCCCCTTCCCCAGACTCCTATGCAAGTACCCCACTCCTGTGGCCATGATTTAAAAAGTCACACAGTTAAAGAGTGCACTAGGACTCAGTTTCCTGAGTGGGCCATGCTCCTCAGCCTGCCCTGAACCCTCCAATAGGCATGACTCAAAAAGAGGCACACCCAGGCCAGCTCCTGCAAGTCAGGCTCCAGAGCTCCCTCCTCACAGCCTGGGCTCTGCAGGAAGGCCCAGGGCCAAGTGGCTTCCCAAAGTAGCCTCAGCAAGCAACATAGTTCCCCTTGGTGTTCACAGTCCTTTTTTTTCCATCCTGGCACCAAGAGGAAAATGCCACCTCCACTTGGAAACAACAGCTCGGGCAGACTCTCCCCGGTCTGGAAAGCTCACTTCCACAAGAGTTTCAGGTAATTTCCAGCACAGCCTGAATTAGGGGAATTAGGCTGGCTCAGACTTCAGGTGTCTCAATTACCTGGGCGATTTGCATGTTTATGAGAGAAGGGGATTGAACGCTGGCTCCAAGCAAATTCAAAATTCTGACTGTGGGGGCCCTGAGGCCTTCTCTGCTGCACCTTTACCCACCACCAAAGGGCGGGGGAAGCAGCCTCTCAGCCAGCAGACCAGGGAACTGTCGCAGAACCACAGAGCAGGTGACGCGGGAACCCAACCGTCCCCAGGGCCATCCCTTGCCTTAGTTTCTCTTTCTGAATCTGCCAGAAAATAAAGGTAACTGGCTAAGAACAGCTCCAGAGAAAAGTGGGAGAAGAAAGTGAGAAAATCTATATTATTGATCGTTCATGCCTAAGGAAAAAGAAGACAGAGGATTCCCATAGCCAAGCCAGGAAGTGAAGAGTTAATCCTATAATCTAGTCTGCCAAGGAGCAAGGCAAGACTGGAGCTATTTTCAACCCTCAATGTGCATGCAGAATGCTTGATGCTTTGGGGGTGGAGCTGGGAGACTGAGACCAGCCACAAGCATTAATTGAGTGCCCAGGGTATATACAGCCTGTTCTCTAGGCATGGTGGAATTCCAAAGAACAGGGGGACTCTCTGCTACCTTCTATTAGAGCGTGGACCGCACCCCTTCCCCAAGCCACGGTCCCCTCCTGGGCTCTTTGAAGTACCTACCAATGCCAGATGACCTTTTCAGAGTTAGATCAATTACACTCAAGTGAAACAGCTTAGGCATTATAGCAAAGTTACGCTTGCAAACCCTTCTAGTCGTTGGAATAAGAGCTAGCGCACCACGCCTTGGCCGTGTATCAGATTCACCTGGAGAATGTTTTAAACTTCTTGGTGCCTGAGTCCTGCCCCAGAGAGTATGATTTAATTAGCCTTGGATGCCGTGGCATTTTTAAAAAGCTCCCCAGGTGATTTAAACATGCAATAAAGGTCTGAGAACCACTGAGCTGGAGATTCCAGGATTTTTGAATTATTTAATGGTGAGTCTTTGGGCTGAAATTGATCAAGTTTGATACGCCACTGCTGGGATCAAGACACACTCAGATTTTATCTCACCAGGTAGGCTGCCATTTTGAAACAAAATAGGGAAGCTAGATTCTCATGTATTATTGTAATGGATCTTAATGAGTTAGTACCAATGTCAATTTGCCGTTTACTTGAAGGAGGAGGTGGCAGGAAGAAGAAATATTAAATTATTATTAAGAGTGTCATCTGTTGTATGCCAGGAACTGTGCTTGGAAGACTATACTCATATTTCCTTTATTTTCCTCGTTTTACAGATGAGAAAGCTGAGTTGCAGAAGGGACTAGTGATTTTGTCAAAGATTGCATAGCTTCTGAGTGTTGGGAGATGATTTTCCATGTGTCTCTCACATTTCTGTATGACTTAAAAACAGAGATACCGACTGCCTTTGTTCAAAACTATCTTTACAAGAATGTGTGCACCGTGAACAGCTTTGGAAGATAGAGTCTCCCTCCAGAACAGAGAGGAGGCATGCTTACTGCCCGTTAAAAAAGATTCAGATTCCCTAAGCTCAGGATTTCTCTCTTGCAACATAATCTACTATGTGTGCGGGTAACAACTGCCCCTCTTTGTATCAGCTGCCCCTCTTTATCTTATGGAAATCACAGCTTGGGATACTGGTAGAAAAACAGTGCTACTTGGCTACCCCTATTGTTGTAATAAACTGTCCTTTATCTCTGATCCATAAGTCTCTTGTCTTCTGTCAGTGTCAGTGAAACTGGCAAGCCAGACTAACTTGTTAACTTGCAAACAGTGTAACATTTCAGACCCTGCACAGTTCTTGACAATGAGTAGTGGATTTGGCCTCTTAATCTAAATCTTTTTTGCTCTAAGACCTGTGCATTTAGGAAAAGGGTAAGCAAGAGGTGATCTCAAAACTCTCTTCACCAAAGACCACTGTTCATCTATGTAAAACAATACAAATTAGTTCCCTTTCCTCTTGATAAACAGATTCAATCTGTATCAAGAGTTAAATGGCATGATGAAGTCCCCTGTTGGTTTCAGCTTCTGCTTGATTTTGAGCTCTGAGCTAGCTCTACTTTTCTCTCAAGAACATGTCCCTTGATCCCATAGAAATGGCCTCTAGGCCTTGATGAAGCAATCTGTGTCCCACTTTGGGTGTCAGCACCCCAAATCCATTCACTCGGTGGCTCTCTGAAGCCTATTACTGCCTTGTACCTACTCATCTTTCAAATTGAAGAGAAATATGATTTTCTCCTGGTGTCAATGACCTGGATACACCTTCATTTGTGACCGTTCCTCTTTGAGGTCAGAATTTTTAAGAGGCTGATTCTAATCAGAGGGTCACTTTCTTGGTATCTTCAAAAGCTCTTTTCTAACACAATTCTTGACTGAAACCAAGTTATTGGGTAAGTTAATTTTGAAATATTGGCTTCCTTTCAATACTAATTGCTTTCTCTTCTAATGGATGAAAATTTTACATACGATGGCGATCACTAGTAGCAGGTGCTGTGTAATTATCAGCTGTTAATTATTATTATTAAAAAGTATTAAAGATATCTACTCTTTATGTGCCAGGAACTTTTAAATATATTTAATAAAGTATCTCAAATCTGCTCAACAACCCTAAAAGGGAAGTAATTTACTTAAAGAAGCTGACATATCAAGGAGATTAAATGTCTTGGATACGTGGCTAGTAAGTGGCTGAGCTCAGACCTGAGGTGGTTGCTGTCCAGCTGAAGAGCCAAACCTTTCTATGCCCATCTGCCCTCTTTAAAAAACCAGCTTTATTGAGATATAATACACATACCATGCAGTTCACTCATTCAAAGCGTACAAATCTGTGGTTTTAGTATATTCTTAGATATGTACAACCATTGTCACAATTTTAGAATATTTTCATCTCTCTAAACAGAAACCCTGTAGATTCCTGTTATCGCTGGCTGTTTCCCAACCACCCTGGTCCTAACCAGATGCTCCTTATAGCCTCTTTTTCTAAAGAAGCTGAACATTTTTTCCTCTGTACATTAAATATTGCAGTATATTTATTTGCATTTATAAATTAGTTGCTTTTTGAGGTTCTGAGAGGTTAAGAGTTGCTAAAAAAAAAAAAAAAAAGAAGACCTTCTCTGGTGTTCCCTGGGGTTGGTTCTCCTCCTCCTGTCCGGAGACCACTGAGAAGGGCCTAGGGAAGCCCCAGGTGACTTTGTGACTCTGTCAGGAGCTGGTTCCAGAAGGTCTGTGTTAGTTCTACGTTGGTGGAAGGCTTATATCTCATGAGCAGAGAAGAGACTTCTCCATCCATCTCCCTTTCAGATGCAGGGAGAATTGATTCCAGTCTCCCTTGAGAAGCGTCTCACTGGTCCTTTATTATTATTATTGTTTTTTTTGCAGTTTTTGGCCAGGGCCGGGATCTAACCCGCCACCCCCAGTATATGGGGCCGGCGCCCTACTCCTTGAGCCACAGGCACTGCCCCTCTCACTGGTCCTTCTAAGGAGGGTTGGCTATTTAGGGAAGGTGACCTTGTCCAAAGAAGGCTCTGTCAGCACTGGGCTGGGGCCTGCCAGGCTTTGGAAGCTGACCCTGAAGGACCCTGGTGCTTGCAGTTTTAGCCGAAAGGTATAGATAGGGGTTACTGCTGGGGTGTGGAGATCACGGGGAAGGGCTGCAGGAGAGGGAAGGCAGCCACTAAAGTGTGTGTCGCTGACCACTGGGTCACTGGCTCTTGCTCTCATAAATCAACTCTGGGAAACGATGTAAAGTGCCCACCTGAGAGTTCTCCCCTTCCCTCCCATACAGGGACAAGGAGGCTGGGTGTGTAAACACCAACTTCCAGGAGTCTGGTGGAGGGCTTCCCCCAGAGGGTATTAATTCTTCAGTATTTGTGGTGCATTGTGTACATGTGGGCAGAGCAGCCTTCTGCAGTTTGGGGAAAAGCCCTCAGGCAGAGACATGCAGATACCAGTTGTCAGAGGTTGGCCGGAATACACAAAAGGGTTGGGTCTGAGGAACACGGTGGGCACCCATGGCATCTTCTGCAGCTTGGCCTATTTTACCTCCAGCCTGTGTGGGCTCTCTCTCTCTCTGGGATGGGACTGTGGCCACAGCACTACGGCTCCCCCCTGCTCTCTAAAGACAGGCTGCTCCTTTCCGCAGTACATTCATTAAATGAAGTTTATTAGTAGCCAACTGGCAACGTTTATCACTGATGCCAGAGAACTCCCCCGCCAAGTTCTCCGAAGGGTATGAGAGCGCAAACAAGACGTGGTGCAGGTGGAAGTCGCTCCAGCAGGAAAGGCACAAGCTCCACCCCTTTGGGGACAGGGCTCAGTGACAGGGCTCATCAGAGTCTGGTTTTCCAGCTGCAGCCAGATGGGGGCCCGCTGTCCACGCCCAGGGGCCCACGCTGGGAGGGCCCATCGCCTTTTTGGCTGATCCTGCGACAGCAGAGCACCTTGGGGCGCCTCTCCTTCAGGAAGAGAATGGAACTTTGGAGGTCTCGGCAGCCCAAGGTCATGTCTACCTTGTTGCTAGTTGGCAGAATATTCACTTGTTTGTTCATTCACTAACTGATTCCTTCATCCATTCTCTTCTATGAGTCAGGCTATGGCAGTCATGAGATAGTGACAGGAATTACAAATGCCATCTTCTCTCACAGACCTGGAACGACACGTGAGTCCAGCAGGATCTGGACTCCCTCGTACACTTGGTAAATCTGAGGCCTTCCATGTGTCCCCAAAGGGTTGGAACTCGAGCAGAGGTGGCGATAGGGAGGTCTCTTCCCTGCTCCTGAGGTTCCAGCCTTCTCAGCAGCCCCCAGCCCCTGGCTCTAGCTCTATACACAAGTGGGTGGGAATCTCAGCTATGTCACTGGGTCATAAGCACCGTTAGGAGAGGGCACAGGTCCTGCTCTTCACTGTAGCCTCAGAACCGAGTTGTACCTGGCACATGGGACGTTAGTTAACACGTTGATTAACGTCTGTGCCTGGATGGCTGTATTGTGCCTTGGGGGCTAATCCTTTACATATTTTTAATGCCTGTGTATGTCTGGATGTCAGTGCACGTTCCTGTATCTGTGTGTCCTTGTTTTTCTAGGTTATGTAACCGCGTGAGCCTGCGTGTGGGACAGTGAGAGAGAGAGACAGTCCTTAATAGACTCGGGCTCCTCTTCATAATATTCCGAGAGAATGATCATTTTCACTTCCCGGTGTCTGACGTTGCAAGCCCAGTCTGCATGTCCCACACATGTACAGCTCCCCAGATTTTCAAATATTTATACCTCTATATTTAAAATCTGTGAAAGTTCTCTTTCTCATGCCTTATACGCTTGTGTTCTTTCTCTCTTTCCACTGTATTTCCCCCTCGTCCCCATATACATATGTATATGGAGGGAGAGAGAACGCACACACCGAGCCACTCTTTCACTTCTGAGTTGGGGGTAACAGAAGTGGGAGCCACCACCCCAGCCTGAGACAAATCCTAAATGATGAGCCCACGGGGGAGGGGCCCAGCAACTCAGGCTTCTGTCCCCAAACCTCAGTGCTTCCTGCAGAGACAGTCTGCCCCTGGGAGAGGGTTCCTCAGGTCAGGCCACAGCAGAGCGTGGAAGGAGGCGAACTGAGTGATGTTTGCCCAGGGCTTCAGAGAGAGGCGTTGAGCAAACATCGGCATTGCCGGGGTTTCTGACGGCTTAGGGTCTTATCCCTGTGAGGTTATGATGTCTTATGATGCTGACTGAGAGGCAGAGGAATCACCCCCGAGATTCTTCTACATGAGATTGCCCCTGGCCCCTCTCCTTCCTGCAGCCAATGGCTGACAGGAGCCCCCCTCTCACCGGCCTGAGAGACCCGATGCCCCTCGGGGCCCCCGTGTGTGGTTCCCTCTGCCCGTCGAGCTTCCGCTCCGCAGGGCCACTTACTCTCTTTCACGACTCAGCTTCAATATGTGGGCTAAAGGGGGACCTCCAATTCTGAGCTGTGAAAGAACCCTGCACCAATTTCTATCACTGAGGGACAAGTTTCTCACTTTTTTTTTTTTTTTTTGAGACAGAGCCTCAAGCTGTCACCCTGGGTAGAGTGCCGTGGCATCACAGCTCACAGCAACCTCCAACTTCTGGGCTTAAGCAATTCTCCTGCCTCTGCCTCCCAAGTAGCTGGGATTACAGGCGCCCACCACAACACCCCGCTATTTTTTGGTTGTAGTTGTCATTGTTGTTTGGCAGGTCCAGGCTGGATTCGAACCCACCAGCTCTGGTATATGTGGCTGGTGCCTTAGCTGCTTGAGCTACAGGTGCCGAGCCAAGCTTCTCACTTTTTAGATTATCTATACGTCCGGCTGCCCCACTACGCTAAGCCATGACAAGTGCAGACTGTCATATCTGTCTTTTAACCAGAGCCAACGCATAGCACAGAGTTGGGCAAAAGTGAACTTGGGGACAAAGAAAGGTGAGCCCAGGGTGTAGTTGGTGGTGAAGGAGAGTGCGATGAGGCACACTGACAAGGGACCTGTGGATACACTCACTGGCTTCTCATAACCTATCTGTGAAGAAGGGCTTATTACCTCCATTGCACACGTGACAGAGCAGAGGCTCAGAGGTCCCCACAGCAGGTGGCAGAGCTGAGAGTCAACCCAAAGCTGGGCCTCTTGGTCACTGTGTTGTGTGTTAAGACACAACATATAAATGTACTAAAAGGACAAAATAGTCAATAAAGTTTACATCCATTAGTGAGTGAAATGCTTGAGGATTTGGAGGCCGAGCAGCTCCTGGGAGAAAGGTCTGCTGTGACCTCTCAGTATCCCTTTCTGCACCCCACACCCTCTTCATCTTCCTTTGGTCTAGTCTCTGCAGGTGAGCGCCAAACCCATTCTTCCTTCCTGACGTATGACCTTTACGCAGACTTTTCCTGCAAGCAGAAGGCCCCTTCCCTGTTTCCAATCAGACCCATCAACTTCCTAATAAAAGTGGCCACCCACCCCCCACTACCCTCAGAGGAGAGCGGGTGGAGAGTCAGGCCCGATGAGGGCGGGCGTCTTTGCATGCGTTATTTTGAGACCTTTGGTCTTTGAGCTATGTACTATCTGCATTTTAGAAAGGAGAGCTTTGAAGCTCAGAGAAATTGGGTTGCTTGTCCAAGATTACCCAGTTTGTAAGATTAACCTTAGAAAATCTTCCTGCCTTTCTTAAGATGAGTATTTTGAGCTATGAAAGGTCTTTTTAACCTGGGTGGAACTAATTGGTGTTTGCCCAGGACTTCCGAGGAGAAGCACCGGATAAACCTCTGGTCTCTGGAGATGGCGAGTCTTATTTCTGGGAGGTTAAGATGTCTTATGTGTCAGTGGGAGGCAGATTTCTCCTGGCTGGGATGGACTGTGGACCGTTTCCCCATTCTGCAGCCTGTGTCTGACGCCCCCGCCGCTCACTGGGAGTAGTCTGCTGAGACTGCACCACTACGGCCCCATTGATTAGAACCTCGAGAATCCCTAAATGAAGGCAGGGCCTTGGGCTTCCAGGGTGAAGTCCTGATCCCCAGGGAGCATCTGGAACCCCTGTGGGTGCCTCCAGGGTATGACCTCTGTTCCCCTTTCCCAGAAGTGGGTCAATGACCAAGTAAGGCCAGTGATATCCAGTCCCCACATGGGCAGTATGGAGATTGCCATTCCAGAGTCAGAATGGAACATAGGAGGGCCCTGGGACAGGTAAGAAGGTGGCACCTGCTGTGTGTGTGTGGGCCACACCTACTGTCTGCCCTGCTCCACCATACCCTGGGTCCCAAAGGTTGACCTGAGCAGATCACCCCATAGGCACCCAAGCCCTGTGGCTTCCGATTAGGTTTGGCCAATGGGGAAGGAGGAGATGAGGCCAGGGTGGCTGGGGCTCACTACTGGAAGGCTGCTGCTTCCCCCACGATAGACTCTTGCCTGTGATTTGCACTCCTGCCTGTGGGTACCTATCTCTCCTCTTGTCTCCTTGAACTTTGGGTGGTAATAGCTCAACTGCTGCACACTGGGAGTGACTGGCTGCCGTTCTCCCTGCCTTCGCCTTTGAAAATGATCCCTTTTAGATAAACCGACCCCAAATTATCTCATTTGAATGCCTTTCCCATTTGGATTATGACTAATCATACCAAAGTAGATCAGGGGCGTTTGCTGACCTGGATTGAATCTGGTAAAAGTTTGCCCTCATTGTTGCTGATGTATGAACGAATATGGGAATTTTGTATCATTTTAAAAGCGTCTACTTACTCCTCTCCCCGAAACTACTAAGTGTAATAGGTTACCAGACACACTATAAATCTGGGTTTCTCCAGCCAGTAATCGTCCCTGAGGGGCAGGGGGGTTTGAATGGATCATTTTGCTCTTCGCCACTTGGACATCCTTTCTCATCTTCAGAGAAATCTGATAAGAGGCTCCGATTGTTTGCAGCTTTTATTGACTTACCATGGCTTCTGACTTCTGGGAGGAGTTGGTTATTGGCCGGGAGTTATGAGCTTAACATCAGCAGTTTGGCAATTTTCTGAGAGCCAGCATGACATGAATAGCCGCCCAGCAAATCTGGTGATAATTTTGAGCTGCGTGAAACAAGACTGTGCTCTGATCTCTTTCTTTTGAATGTGTATCTTAATGACTTGAAATTCTTTGTGGATTATCTGGGTAGCCCTCTTTCTATAAGAGACAGAAGAAAATTCAGCAGTTTCTTTGTTGTCACTTCATTGTCACAGCACCGCCACTGTCTAGCTTCTCCTGACCAGCTAGCAGAGTGACTGGCTTAAGCATAACTACTCTACCACAAGGCCACTTGTTTTGGGTAGATGTACCTACCCCATGCCCAAGATAATGGGCTGACATTCCAGCAGTTGCACTTATAAGTTAATGTCTTTGTTACATAAGGATGAGTGTTATAATCGCTCCATATGATTTTTAAGCAGCTCCATCCTTCAAATCAGATGCACCATGATTGTCATTGGAGATTTCCCAGTAATCAGGGTAAGAAGCACCTAACTCTTGCTTTGAAAAGGAGCCATATCCCAATCATCATGTGAAAGCTGGGCCTTTGTGTGTTCACCTACTATAGCAGGGCCGGATCGTTTAATCAGGATGGGATAGGTTTTGCTGCTGTAACAAACAATTGAGAAAACCTCAGTCACTTAAAAACATGAGTGCTTATATATCTCTGACATCACACACCAACGTGGCCAGACCACACCAGAAACCACACCACCAGCACCCCTGCTGTGCTCGACACTGTCAGTCTCCACAGCAGAGGGGAGAGACAACACGGCAAAGCACCTCTGAACGCTTCTGCCCTGAAATGACCCATCTCACTTCTGTTCATGTTCAAGGGCCAAAGCAAGGGCCCAATGCGCAAGGTGGGGGATGTGATCCTGCCAACTTCCCAGACAGAGCCAGAGCCCAGGGGGTTGTGATTACCCACAATGACTCTCTAGGGCTGATAGTTTCTCAGGAAAAAAGTCTGGGTCTACCCACAAAGCATCTGCTCCTGTGGAAAGGACTGTGTGTTCAGGTGACATTTTGATTAGGATACTTATTTTCTGCAAAAGGATACTGTGCTGATCTAGGGCTGCCATAACAAAGTACCACAACCTAAGTGATTGGAGATAGCAGAATTTATTCTCTCACAGCTCTGAGGTCAGATCCAAAATCAAGGTGTTCTTAGGGCCATGGACCCGTGGAAACCCCTAGGGTAGGGGTCCTCAAACTGCGGCCTGCGGGCCACATGAGGCAGTGTGATTATATTTGTTCCTGTTTGTTTCTTTACTTCAAAATAAGATGTGTGCATAGGAATTTGTTCATAGATTTTTTTTTTTAACTATAGTCCAGCCCTCCAACCGTCTGAGGGACAGTGAATTGGCCCCCTGTTTAAAAAGTTTGAAGATGCCTGCTCTAGGGTCTAGGGGAGGATTCTTCCTCACTTCTTTCAGGTGATCCTCACCCATTGGAGCATCACTCCAGTCTCGGCCTCTGTCTTCACACGTCCAGCCCCTGCCCCCCGCTTCCCCCAACCCACTGTGTGTCTGTGTCCAAATCCCCTTCTTCTCAGAAGGGCACTGGCAGGTCTTCCCTCCTCCACTATGCCCTGATGTTAGCTTGATTCCACCTGCAAAGACCCTACCTCCAAATAAGGCCACATTCACAGGTACCAGGGGCTATGACTTCAACATGTCTTTTGGGGGTGACACAACCCCCTGTAGACACACAACATCTACTTGATCGATTTTCTCTAGACATTAGTACATGGTTTTATTTTGTTCTGCTTTGTTTCTGGCGAGCTGTTCAAAGCATCTGACAGGCCCTTAGTCAGCGACTCAGGAAATCCACACCCCAGGCTCCGCCCCAGCAAGAGAAGAGACCCTTGAACATTTGGCTGATCGAAGTTTATCAAAAGCTGGGCTGGGGACCCCCATGGTGCTGGGGGCTCATTTGAAGAGAGTGAAGTTCATTGTCACATCACTGGCTTAAAGAGTTTTCCGAGTTTTGTTTTTGTTTCCTTTTCAGCTGTTGTAACTAAGGAAACTCTACTTCAAATGAAACCCTGAGGCTGCCTCCCCCGAGTAGCTGCAATAACAGGCCCAGGGAAAGGTGGGTGGTGTCCTCCCCTGGAAGAACTTCAAAGTGCCTTCCGAGTTCCCAGTCTCTGATCCTCAGTGGAGTGGAGTCACCGTGTTCTGGGGACAGTATCTGCACCTGCAGCCTGCCTGCCCTCTCTACCTTCCCTGGGGCCCAAGTCAGGTTGGCTGCAGTGGGCTCCCATAGAGTTTGACCTACTGCACCTTACCTGTTCCCTCCCAGCATGGACGCAGCCCTCCCTGACACTGCCGAGCATGGTGGGCCTGACCTCTCCTGCAGCACAGAGCAGAGATCTGAGACTCCAGCTCTGGAGGAGAAAGAATGAGTCTGACCCAGTAGGACTGTGGCTTAAAGAGCTAAAGAAAGAGGGACTCAGCCTAGTTCAGCCAGAGCTAGTCCTTTCCCTGCACTGGGCTTCTTCACTTAGCCAGGGCTGCTCCTTCCCTGCACTGGGGGTGGAGTGAGCTTCATCACCCAGCCAGGGCTGCTGCTTTCCCTGCACTGGGGGTGGACTGAGCTTCCTTACCCTGCCTTGGCCTTCTTTGGGTGGCTCCTTACCTGAGGGCCTCCTGGACTGGGTGATAGAGGATGTAGACATCTGAGGTTAGTCCTGGCCCCAAATGCCATCTGGTCACACCCGCAGCATCTCCACCCTTCCCATGGCCACAGTGGAGAGTGGAAAGCACTGATAGGCCTCTTTTCCTGGAGTAGTGCTTGGGCTGCTGGTGGGTTCCTGGAGCTTTGTGGAACAGTCTGAGACTCTCTTCTGGAGACTGTGCCTCTCAGCATCAGCTGTGAGTAGGATGTGGCCAGGAGCTTTGGAGATGTGCAGGGACTGATATCTCACCTCCATGTTGTCTCTGAACCCCAGGGTTGGGGGGCCACCTCTGGATTACAGGTGCTTCTGATGTCAGTCAGGGTCAAGAACCACCATCCCAAACCTTTTGGCTTCATCCCTGGATCAGAGCAGATTATTTCTATGTCCAAGCTGCCCCTTGGCTTCATTCAGCCTGTAAGAATCACCCACTCAACTGTGGACCTGTGCTGACGCTAGAGATATTGGGGTTGATGGCAAGTCTCACTGAGTCAGCATCCACCATGTGGAGATCCATCCCACAAAAGCTTATTTTCTTGGAAAATGATAATCTCGTAACTGATAACGCTTGTCTGGTTGAGCTGCTCGGATACATGGACTTTACTGTGCAGTTCAATTCTAGCAACCTCACGATCCCCGTGGCTCCAGAGGCTGCATGCCACCTTCGCCACTGACCTTGGGTTCCTGTCTTCCTCGGTCTTAATTTTGCATCATACATTGCTACTTCATGGAATTGTCTGTAAGTGCCAGGAACACTTCAGGGAACAAAGTGACATATAAATTTACAAAATTGCAAACAAAGGTGGTGAGTCTGGTGATGATGGTGACGAAGAAGCTTACTGGGGCCAAAGGACACCATTTAGAAGTTAAGGAGAGCTCCTCAGGCCCAAGGGCTCCTGCTAGGCGTCCCCTCCTCTAGAAAGCCTTTCCTGACCACCAGGACTGGATTCACCATCTCATGCTTCTCTATCAAAATGACTTGTTTAACCCTGATCTTCCTCACCACTCCATCATCTTGATATGTGTAAAAAAGCAGGCCTGTGCTTCTCACGGATGTCACCCCAGCACCCAGCACACATGGCAGAGCAGCCATTGGATAGATGTTTATTGGACGAGCAACTGGAAACAGCTGCAGAACTCCGCTGCTCAGTGAAATATATGAGAAACAAACATTAAGGCTTCGTGGTAAGAAGGTGACCCACAGAGCAAGGCGAGAGGGAGAATGAAGGCAGACAGGAGGGAAGGAAGGGTGGAGAGACAGAGGCGCGCTTCAGCCTCTGAGGAGGGGCGTGAGCAGGAGTGGGAGGTGTCCCAGCAGCTACTGTTTACCAAGATCCCAGTGAGCCTTCACAGACTGTGTCTGTTATATCTGCACACGTCTCCCAGGGCCAGCCAGCCACCCCCACTTTATAAATGAGAAAACCGAGGCTGGAGGTACCCAAATTGTCTGTAATCCATCAAGCCCATGAGTAGCTAAGTCAAATTGAGTCCAAGGGTCTGTGGCTTCGAAACTGAGACACATAAAGACAATTGTCGAGATCTAAACGCCCTGCCTTCCACTTGCTTCATGAGTGTCTGTCCATTTGCCCGATGCATGAGACTCTGTTCACAGCCAGTCTCCATCCGTGTGGCTGCTCACCCGCGTTCGTGTAGGGACGAACGGAAAAACAGATGAAAGCTTGCCCTCTGTACTCAGTGAGGACAGATCACCAGGATTCTAACTTGGGGCTGAGCAAGGAGAAAGACCCTGGTGCCTCCCCTTGCCAGTGACCTGGGGTGGTGGCAGGGTGCTGGGGGAGGGTGGCTGTTGCTGGGATCCCTACCAGCCACCAGCCATACCTCCTCTCAGTACTGCCTATTGAGAGGAGCCCATGTTGGGCTCGAGGGTGTCAGGCCAGGCTGGCAGAGCCCAGGGAGGCAGACACCAGCTGGGGCCCTGCTTCAGTAGCACAGCTGCAGCTGTGCACCCCAGGGCCAGTGGTGGCCTTCTTCCCTCTCAGCTGCAGTGACTGCTAGCCAGAGGCTGTCCCTGCTGGATCCTTGCCACTGGCAATCCCGGTCTCCATGATTGAAGGTGCCTCATCCAGACACCAAAATCCAAGGCGTAGGGTAGCACCAAGGTGTGCCCTTGGGGCAGGATGATCTGATTTGCCCTGGCTTGTGTCTTTAGATTTGGAGGCTGTGGGGATCCTGCCCAAGATACATCTGATCCAAAGCTTTAGCTTCCACTCTAGCTGTCTTTCATCTAGAAGTCAATTCCTTATGTGCAAACAAAAATGATAGCAGAACAGAAGCTTTGAGGAAATAGCCCAGAATATAAAGGCTTTAAAACCCCAAGAAAGCCCTGAGCATTTTGAATTACTATCCTGAGTCAATCAGGGCAGAATTGTCTTCTAGGCTTTGAATCAACACTGTCCAGCCAGCATTGTTGATTCAGGAGGGCTTGAGAGTTGGCCAGGGTAGAGAGAGTGTGTGTGAACCCTGGGATCAGAGCTCACTAACCCTGCCTTCTAGAGCTCTGCCAGCCTGGGCTCCTGACTCTCGGGCTCTGCTGCAAATTATCTTGTCTTTGTTGACTTCTCCACATCCGCAGACTCTGTGTGTGTCTTAGACCCACCCACTTCATTGAATTATTAGATTTATAGTCCTCCTGGACTCTTGTCAACTATAATTCAGTCATAGTTTCTCCCTCAAAGGGAATGAAACAAATGACGTACTTCAGTGTTGGTCTGATGGATGCAAGTTACACGTCAGCAAAACTTCCCCGACAGGAAGGTCTGAGATGGACCATCAACAGCAGCGTCCTGCTGGTCTGCAGAGGGGCTTTCATGGTGGAGAACCGAGCATCACTTTGGGCGAGGAAGGGAACTGGGCGGGTATCCGTGGCTCTTCTGGGCCTTTGGGTTCTCTAGTGGTCATGTCTTTGGCTAAAATCTCAGCAAAATGTGGAGGAAAGGCTGCTCCTACCGCAGTTTTCTCTTGGCTCCCTGGAATGATGAAGCAGAGGCCTGGCTTCGTCAGAAAGATAGCCACTTCCAGAGGTATGGTCAATAGCAACTGTCAGGGACAGGAGACGGAGGCTGGGGCAGCAGTGGTACCTTCACACGTGCTTATTTGATCCCACACCAGCAGGCTCAGCTACAGTCACCAGGCCACTGGCTGCCCTACAAGGTAACTGTCACAACTGGATCCTCTTGGAGTATTTGATGTTACAGCTTAGCCCCTCAGAGTAATCAGGATGAGAAGGGACATGGGGAAGTCATCCTGAGCTGTGACCACTCTCTTGGACCCTGCATTTCCTGTTCCAGGGAGACTTGGTGAGTGTCTAGGGTGAGTGTCTAGGGCGGTGTCCAGTCCCCTGGTTTGTCTTCAGAATCTCAGTTCTTAAGGGTCATCTGGTCCACTCATTCAATGTATGGCAGGCACCTTCCCAATTGCCCCTGCCTGCAGCGTCCCCACATATTTCCAGGCAGAGCAGAGGAAGATTCCACACATCACATGGTCCCTACCCCAGAGAGCCCACAGTCTGGCAGGGGGAGACTGCCCACACCACCAGCTCAGGAAGGTGGCATCTGAGAAGGCAGCATACTGTCTGCTTCCCACCACGGACATTCTTAAAAAGAAAGAGCTGTGGAGTCAGTAACAAGATCAGTGGTTGCTAGGGGTTCAGGGCAGGGTGGTGGGAAGAGAGGGTTGAATAGACAGAGCACAGAGGATTTTTAGGGCAGTGAAACTTTATCGCACGGTACCACAACGGTGGGTACTTAGCGTCCCTTTGTCTGGACCAGTGTTTCTTACTTCTTTTATTTCATGGCACACTTGGACCTATAGTTAAACTTCTGGGGGCACACTTGAATTATGTTAATAAAAAAAAAAAAGTTAAAAAAGGAACTCTTAACTGTGCTTTGAACTTCGTTCAAAAATAATCTAATTAATGATCTTTACAAATTTTTGTGGCACACTTAAGATCCTCTCACGGCACACTGGTTGAAAATCACTGGTCTACCTAACAAATGCAAACACTGTAAAATAATTCTTTATACCCTCCAATTAACCTGAAATAATTAAAAACAGGAAAATAACTGGTCTAGACCATAGAATGTCCAACACCAAGAGTGAGCCCTACATGGAAACCATGGACTTTATTTAATAACAATGCACCAGCTTTGAATCATCAGTTGTAACCAACGTGCCACACTCAGCGGGTTGTTAATAATAAAGGGCCCTGGGCGGAAGGGAAAGGTATATGGGAACTCTCTGTACTTCCCACCCAATTTTTCTGTAAACCTAAAACTCCTTAAATAACAAATCTATTAATTTTCTTAAGTGCAGAGCGAAGAAATAAAGAGAGGAATGGAATAATTCTGGGAAGTTTCCTTGAAAGGAGTGCATTGTAAGGAGGGGGGATGTGGAGGGGAGGAGGAAAGGGAGGGATTGTTGCCAGAGGTGAGCATGTGCAATTTCCCAGGATTTCCCCAAGACATCCTTCCTTACCTGAAACCCAAATCTGTCTCTTTTTTGGAGCTGGCAAGATCCTTGTAAGTCCGAGACCCTAGAAAAGGCAGAGGGAGAAAGAAGGGAAGAGAGTGGAGAGAGACAGCCAGGGAACACGGCTTCTGGTCCAGGAGGCACAAACCACAAGTGCAATTAGTCAAAAAAGAACTTGAAATTGAAAAAATGTTTCCAAGCCGAGGAGGGGAGTACATAAGTTACTGCAGCCCCAAGACATTTATGAATAATACAAGTGCCGCGAGGTGGTGGAGCCAGAGCACAGTTAATTAATATGTACAGGAGCAGAGATGCACTTGAAAAACAATAGGGCTGTTTCCCCCTCGCTAGAAGTAAAAATATTTCCAGAAAGACTGACACGTTTATTATTTTCTAACATAATTACCTTATTGTGCAGCGTTTGTAATGGAACACATTAGAGGCGCCCAAGCACCTGCCTGGCTTCCCGGAACACAGAGTGGTTTGGTGGCGTTGGGCACGGAGCTGGGAGGAGGCTGGCAAGGTGGTGGCGGCGGAGGGGTGTCTCGAGAGCTGTGCACTCACATACCTGGTGCCCTTTCTCTCTCCTTCCTCTCACTTTCCCTAAACCTCAACCCTCCTCCTTCCGCTCCCTCCCCCGCCTTCCTCAGTCCACCCCCACTCATTTCTGGGGACCTGTGTGAGTTGGTGGCAGCTTGAAGGGCAGGGCTTGTACATTTGAGGTCGTCTGATGGCCTGAGAAGGCAGAGAGGAAATGTCTGCAGAAGTGGGAGACACAGAATTGACCCTGTGCTGGAGCAGGAAGGACAGAGGACAGGAAAGGCCATCCCGTGACCCAGAGCAGCCTAGTGGGGAGACCCTTCGGCTTTCCTGCCACTTGGGAGACTTTCATAGGGAAGAAGGGTGAGAACGTCAATCTGGGAGAATGGGACCCTGGGATGGCACAGACCCAGGGTCACTTTATGTCTCTGAGTTGAAATGTCCTCACCTGTGGAGTGAGACAGACTTCTGACATCCCTGCTGCCCAGTGTTCTAGGACTCCACACCTTGGTCACTTCAGATAAGCAATGAGCCTCATCATCCTGTTCAGGCATCCCCAACAGAGGGGGTGCCTGTCTTCTCCTTTCCCCTGCCATCAGCTCCCTGCATCGCCACACACACTGCCACTGCAAGCTTGGCCCAAGCACCCTGACCAGGCACACTCCAGCCCTTGGCCTCCTGGGGCCTCCTGCGGACCCCCCCATCCCAATGCGCCCACTGCTCCTGTCTCGTCCTCTCCTCACCCTTCAACACCGACCCCTCTGGCGTTTTGCCTTAGCCCTCCCCCCTTTCCTTTTCCTGGGTCCTTCTGTGGTTTGATCATACAGATAAATCCCATATCTGTCTTTAAAGCCCAGCCCTTTCTTCTGAGCTCCAGAATTTGCAAATACTGCTGCCGATGGGACATCTTTATCTACTTAAAAATCACCATCTGCAAATGGAGGCCTTTATCTCCCCACCCCAAACCTGATTTTCCATTTCAGGGACTGGCATTCCTCTACTTTCACAATTCAAAAATCCAAGAGGCTTTCAAGAATCCCTTTTCCCCTTTATATCTCAGATTCATCTTCACACAAAGCGTATCTCACACCCCAAATATCTCAGGACCCTTCTATCTTCGTGGCCACTGTCTTCCTTTGTTGAGCAGAGTCACAGAGTAGCCTTCTACCCGCTCGTCCTCCCTAGGGGGCTGGCCAAGAAGCTGGCACTTGGGTGGATGGTAATAAATAAGCTTTGTTTATTTATAATAAACGGTAATAAATAAGCTCACTCCGTTTTGTAGTCTGCATTGCCATTTGTCCTCTTTCTAAAATCCAGAGCATAGTTTATCTTTCTTTGGCTTGCAAACCTCCAGATCCACCTCTGACCTATGGGGTAAAGTCTGATCTGGCATGGCTCCCACTCCCTCCAGCTCCCACCCCACTAGGCACGGTGGCAATACAGCCCCCCGTGGGCATTAACCCAAAGGCCCCAGCTCGTGCTTTGGTGCTTTGTGTGTGCCCTGCCTTGTGCCTGGAGCATTATTCATTCGCCATCTGGTCAACCTGTATCATATCCTAAGATTCACTATTCTGATTGACTGTAACTGTGTAATGATGTAATAATGTAATCATACTTAATGACTTAAAAGAACACTCATTTTATTACTGCATCTTACACAGTGCTGGGCCTGACTGGGCTCAGATAGGCATTTCTTGTTTGTGGTCTCTCCCGTGGATGCCGTGGATGCCATCAGACAGTGGGTGGAGCTGGAGTTACCTGGAGGGCTTTCTCGCATCTTACGGTGTCTGTTGGGATTACCTACAGATTGTGTCTCTGCCTGGCTTGAGCTTCTTCCCAACCTGGTGGCCATGTTCCCAGAGCAAGAAGCCCCAAAGAGAGAGCAGCAGAAACTTCTCAACCTTTTCTAACTTACCCTTGGAAATCCTATGGCATCACTTCTGCCACATTCCACCCATGAAGGTTGCCAGAGGTCCTGCCCACGTTCAACGACACATAGACTCTACCTCTTAATGAGAGAGTGGTAAGGTTCTGAGAGAGCACATGGGACTGAAATATTGTCCTAACAACTAGGGCAAAATGCCAGCTGCCCCTCCCCACTCCAGGTTGCTCCTTTTCTTACTGCTGGTATCCCCTCTTGCCCATATTGCCATATTTTATATTTTCAGATCTTGTTCCTTGAGGACCCAGTCTATACTTTACTTTATGCTTGGCATGTATTAATAATTAGTATTCATTAAATGTTTGCGAATTAATGACTGAGGAACTGAGAGACTGAGTATGACCTTACCAACCTGTGCAGGAGACTGCTCTTGCCAGAGTGCTCTTCCCAGGATGGGCACTGCCCAGGCAGAGGTGGCAAAGCTGTTTCTCACCCCTGCATGGACATGCCTCTTAGGGCTGCCATTCAAGACCACTTCCCCAGCTAAGGACTGTGTGTGACCTGCATGCAGCTGTGCACAGGTATAACTCCTCCATCCGGAGCCCTCCGTTGCTCCTAGCACTGCCTCCACCTTCTCACTCCTCTCCAGCAGTGGAATGAAGGGTTGCTCCATTGAAGAGAAGGAAGTGCCTTGTGGGAAGGCTTGCTGGGTCAGTGGGAGGTGGCGGGGAATGGAAGGTGAGGCTGCCCCTTCCTTCATTCCTTCCATGCCCCACTGGCCCTCTGGAGCTGCTGCAGTGCAGAAATATCCCTTCTCATTTCCTAGCGCCATTCCCCAGCTGCCTGGCCCCATCACTGGGCCTTTGGAGCAATTGTTTGCTGAGCCATTCAGCGGGCAGCTCCCTCGTGGGCACCCAGCCCCACCGCCTGACAGGCTGTGTGCAAGGGGACAGGCCTGAATGACTGTAATATGAACCATGAAAGTGGATATTAAAGGCTTTATTACAGGGTGAGGACTGCTAATTGCAACGTTCCTTTCAGGAAGCTGGAGCTGATGAGTTTAAGCTGCAGCACCCAATTATTATAACTCTGTCAGCACAGAGCAGGGGAGAGGCGGGGGAGGAGGAGGAGGCAGGCTGAAGGCACAATTACCTGAACTTTATCCAAGGCACACATAGCCAGCCTGGAATTTTAAAGGGAGATTGGTTCTGCTCTGAGCTTCCTCCCTGTCACAACCATGTTGTTGTTGATTTCTGATCCCCAACCCCTCTCTCCCTCCTTCCAGGCTTCTTGTGGAAGAGATGACATTTGTGTACATCATCTGACACCCAAGCTCTCTCCAGTCCTGCCAGCAACACAGTCCCTGTGCTGTGATCTCCTGAGATCAGAGGTCATTCAGGAGACCTTGGGATCAAGCTGCCTAGTTTGTTTCGCAAATGAGAAAGCAGGCTCAGAGAAGAAGGGCATTTTCCCAGGTTACCCAGCTGGTAAGCAACGCAGCAGGGCAGGATTGGCCCTGTTGATCTATCCAACCCTAGCCTAGCTCTTAGGGCTCTGGGGCCATATTCCAAAAGGTAAGTCAAGGGTATTGGAGTCTCCTTAAAATTCAGCAGCAGGTATAGACATTACCCACTATGTACATAAGAATGAGTCTGCATCTTCCGGTGTGCTCATGGAGGAAGAAAATGGTGTCCTCACCGGGGACATGGCTTATAGACAACATCATCATTGAAACTCATCACCATCCAGCTCTCAGTGCGTTTAGCACTTTACATTTTGCAAAGTGCTTTCAGACATTTGTGCATTCAGATGTTGGTGAGTACCTACTGGGTGCCAGGTGCTGGAGAGATAAAGAGGTGACAGATGACATCCCTGTCTGCAAGGAGCTCACAGCTTAGAGGGAAGACACACAAGCTAATCGACAATTATAATACTGTGTGGAAAGTGCTAGATAGAGGTGTGCCCACACATCACCTCTTTAATTTAATCACATAAATTTAAGTGATTGCACATAAAAAGCTAATACTACAAGGTGCAAGCTGCTCAGTGCCAATTGAGCAGTACAGAGAGCAAAAAATAGAGTTGTTCCCTGGTGGGAGAGCTCACTCTTGCATACAGCAACAGCAACCAATGGCAGCTTCATTCCAATTGAATGGTATGGGTTCAAAAGAGGAGAGGTGGGTTCTCAACCTGTGGGTTGCGACCCCTTTGGGAGTTGAATGACCCTTTTACAGGAATCGCCTAAGACCATCCTGCATAGTAGATATTTACATTATGATTCATAACAGTAGCAAAATTACAGTTATGAAGTAGCAATGAAAATAATTTTATGGTTGGGGGTCACCACAACATGAGGAACTGTATGGGTTCTGGCATTAGGAAGGTTGAGACCCACTGAATTAGAGGGTCTAAATCTGAAATACTAACTCCTCCTTAACTCTGTCCAAGAGCGTTCAGGTTATCCTTGCCAAGGTAAAGTCAGAGCAGCGTAAGGAACATGCTGGTCTATGTCCAGTGGATTCAAGATGCCGCAGAAGAGTGGTGAGGGCCTGAGGGCTCTTCCCACATAGAACATCACATCAACAGTTGGATGGTTATGAATTTGGGGAAAGGGCAAAGTCGGGGAGATCTCACTCCCTTTCCTTGGACTTGTGCTTGGTTCAGAGCTAACTCGTCAACCAAAGAGCCCTGATCCAGAAGGAGGTGTGTCTTATGAACTGAGATGCAGGAGGTCAGGGAGCTGCAAATTGCAGAAGGGGTGGAGCCAGGGTTTTCCTTCAGACATGTCAAATTTGAGATGTCTTCTAGATAACCACACGGAGGCGAATGGATTTAGATAAACAGTTTTGGAGTTCAGGAATGATATATAGGCTGGTAGTGAAACAATTTGAGTTCTGTTGGCTTATGGACAAAGAATACCTAGAGACAAAGAGACAGGGAGAGGGAGAGAGAGAGAAGGGTGAGGAGAAAGAGAGTAGAAAAAATGAGATGGGCATAGGTTGTAAGGTTGTACTCTGGGCCAAAGAAAGAGAGGTGGGAGCAAAGCCAAAGGTGTAGGGTATCCCGCATGTGAAAAGAGTGAATGGTCATGAGAGAGTGGTGCCTGGGGTAAAATATTGCAGAGGCTCTGTGCCTGTGGCTCAAGCGGCTAAGGCGCCAGCCACATACACCTGAGCTGGCGGGTTCGAATCCAGCCCCAGCCCGCCAAACAACAATGATGGCTGCAACAAAAAATAGCTGGACATTGTGGTGGGCGCCTGTAGTCCCAGCTACTTGGGAGGCAGAGGCAGAAGAATCACTTAAGCCTAGGAGTTACAGGTTGCTGTGAACTGTGATGCCATTGCACTCTACCCAGGGTGAAAGCTTGAGGCTCTGTCTCAAAAAAAAAAGAATATTGCAGAGAGACCAAGTAAAATAAGGACCAAAGAGTGGCCGCTCAGTTTGTCCATATGGAGGCCCTGGTTTGGACAGAAAGTGTAGAAGCCAGCAGGAACAGTGGGAAAGTGAAAGGCAACAGCCCTAGACAAGTGAGTGAACTTGACCCTTACCTCACACCATACCTTGCTCAACTGGCACCAAACAGATCTCACTTCATAGTATGTACAACAGCTTTTTATGTGTAATCACTTGCACTTGTGATTAAATTAAATGGGTGTGTGTGTGTGTATACCTCTATCTAGTGCAGTGGTTCTCAACCTTCCTAATGCTGCGACCCTTTCATACAGTTCCTCATGTTGTGGTGACCCCCAACCATAAAATTATTTCTGTTGCTACTTTGTAACTGTAATTTTGCTACTGTTATGAATCATAAGGTAAATATCTGACATGCAGGAGACCCCCAAAGGGGTCGTGACCCACATATTGAGAACCACTGATCTAGTGTCTTACACCCCACATTATAATCATTAGGGGCTTGTGTGTCTCCTACACTAAGCCATGAGCTCCTTACAGAAATAGAATCTGTCATCTTTTTTATCTCTGGTATAACTTGCAATGGATCATGGACATAAAATCTAAAACTGTAAAACTTCTGGAATAAAATGTACAAGAAAATTTTGTAAACTTAGGATAGGTGAAAATTTCTTAGGATGCAAAAAATCATGAAAAACATTAATAAGTTACACTTCACAAAAACATAAAAATTCTGCTCTTCAAACCACATTAAGAAAATAAAAAGGCAAGCCATAGACAGGGAGAAACCATTCATAACATACATATCTGACAGGAGAATCATATCCAGAGTATTTCAAGAATTCTTAAAACTTCATAATAAGACAATTCAATAGAAGAAAAAGGGGATGATTTAAACAGACATTTCACTCCCGAAAAGGAATACATAAGAAGATGCTCAACATTATTAGTCATCAGGAGACTTAATTCATATGAGCTTCTATAAAAAGATGCCATGGACTGGGTAGCTTACAAACAACAGAAATTTATTCTTTACAGTTCTGGAAGCTGGGAAGTCCAAGATCAAGGTGCTGGCAGTCTAACTTCCTGGTTCCTAATTGGCCATATTTTAGCCATGTATTTGCATGATGGTAGGGACAAGGGAGCTCTCCATGATCTCTTAAAAGGGCACTAATCTCATTCATGAGGGCATCACACTCATGACCTTATCACCTCCCAAATTCCCTACCTCCTAATATTATTACATTGGTAATTGGGTTTCAACATATGGATTTACAAGTATTCAGTCTATAGCATCAGGAAAATGCAAATTAAAACCAGTTTTGACAAAGAGACACCACACTCTATGCCAATGAGAATGGCTAAAATTAATATTAGCCATTCCAAGAGTTGGTGAGGATAAAGAGCAACAAGGGCTCTCTTGCATTGATGGTGGCAACGTAAAGTGACCCAGCCACTTTGGGAAACAATCTGGCGTTTCTTAGGAAGCTAAGCATGCAGCTAACCTGTGACCCAACCATTCTACTTCTGCATATTTACCCAAGAGAAGTGAAAATGTATGTCCAAACAAGGATGTGTATGCTGATCTTCACAAAAGCTTTCTTCTTAAAATTCTCAAACTAGGAAGAATCCAGATTTCTATCAATAGGATAATGGATAAATAAATGGTGGTCTATTCATACAATGGGACTCTATTAGGTAACAAAAGATGAATTACTTATATGTGCAACAGTGATAGGAACCTCAGAAATATTACGCTGAGTGAAAGACACCAGACATCAAAGAGTACATACTGTATGATTCCATTTATATGAAATTCTACAAAAGGAAAAACTACCCCTGCTGATAGACAGCAGATTGAAGGTTGCTGGGGGCTGGTGGTGGGAGGGGGGATTGACAGTGAATAGTCATGATAACACTTTGTGTGGTTTTGTATCTTTACTGGCATTGTGGTTACATGAATGTACATATTTGTCAAAACTCATCAAACTGTATGTTTTGTTGTATGTAAATTGGATCTCAGTAAGTTGCTTTTTTACAAAGTGAATGGATCAATCCTATACTACAATACCATATTCTTTCCAAATATTTAAAAATATACATTATTTCTATAAATAATGCATGGACGCATCCAGAAGGAAGGTGGGTCTGATGGCTCATGCCTGTACTCTTAGCACTCTGGGAGGCCAAGGCAGGAGGATCTCTTGAGCTCAGGAGTTTGAGACTAGCCTAAGCAAGAGCAAGACCACCTCTCTACAAAACATAGAAAAATTAGCTGGGTATCATGGTGAGTACCTATAGTTCCACTACTCTCGAGGCTGAGGCAGGAGGATGACTTGAGCCCAGAAGTCTGTGGTTGCTGTGAGCTAGTCTGAGGCCATAACACGCTAGCCTGAAGCAACAAGGTGAGACCTCTGTATCAATGAAGGAGGAGGAGGAGGAAGAGAGACAGAAGAAGAAAAGAAAGAAGCAACATCCAGAATGTACAAAACAAAATGCAAAATGACTGTATTATTTACTTCTGGGCCAAGGTAGGAAGATAGGATTAGAAGACTCAGATAAAGGCAGGAGGCCAAAGGGACTTTAGCCTTAATTATAGTGCTTTAATTTTTTACAAGGACAATGTGTTCACATATAACCTTGTACTTAGATATTTGAAAAGCGTGAACAGCAGATATAAACAGAGGCTATTCCACTATCAAATCTCAATTGAAAGTCTTTTTCACCTGTTTGGACCAGACATTCCCTTCAATTATTTATTGCGTATTCGTGTTTCTAGCAATAAAAGATGAGACAGGCTCTCTTTCTCTGCTCTGGCCCTTCCTTCAGCTCATTCTAAAGAAGCCCAAAGTTCAACACCCATCACTTACCAGCTGGGGGACCAATTTACTCACATTTTTAAGCCTTGCTTTTTCTGAACCATAATAGCACCTGCCACATGGGGTCCCTGAGGGATTCAATGAGAAAAGAGAGGTAAAGAGTTTGGCATTGGGCTTAACAAATAAGAACAGAGATTACTCTTTTTTTAATATGATTATTACCAATTTTATTGATGCTAAGACAGTTTCCCCCTATTTTAACATTCCTGGAAGTAGACATAGTTTACAATAATGTCATAATTTATTTGGCTGGTTTTTTTTCTTGTTATGTAAAGTAATTGTGCACCTGATAATCAGTTGTGTCTTAGAGTCTATGAAATATGGTGAGAGTAGCTCTCTCAGCCTTCTGGTGAGTCCCTGTCGATATTTAACCAACATTAGAAACAGAGAAAAAGCTAATCCTCCTACCAGGCTAGGAGAAGGAGAAAAATCAGGAATGATTTAATTAAACCATCAGCACCACTTCCCCAACAATAAAATGTTCCATCTGGCACAGCTGTCACTTTAGGGAAGGCCCAGAAGTCAGAAGCCTCTTGGGTAACGATCTCTGTCTACCTGCTGCTGTGCCACCTCTCCCCTGCCCGGCCAGGGCTGGTTCCTTACTCCTCAGCCAGGCTACCTTTCTCCACCTCTTGAGCTTCCCCACCTCTGGCCTTTCTCTGCAACAATGACAAGTATCCCTGGGGTGGTCTCTTACCCCTTGCCTCTATTCCCCATACCACAGCTGTCTGAAAATTCAGAAAGGGCATTTTCGGTGTGCAAGATGATTTCTCAGTAGCAAGCCACACAAGCCAACCCTGGCTAATTTGTGTAGAAAGAGATTGCTTTGGGAAGCAAACAGCAGGCTCACAGAGTTCATAGGAAGGGTAGAGAACCAATCTGGGAAAGAGAACAGGAGCCAAGAAAAGGCAGACAACAGGAATGAAATGGCCAGGGTGCTACTGCTGGTAACAGCCACAGTGTACGACCCTGGCCCTGGGACTCTCTGAGCTGTAGATGCTGCAGTGACACACCCATTTTTCCCCACAATCACATCCCTCTTGTAATACTCAAGGTTCAGCTATAAGTGCTGAGTTTCTTGACCAAGCCATGTGTTCTCAACTTACTTCTGTGTGACGAATGGGAATGTTGGTCCCCTTTAAATCCTCCTCCTCCTGGTGACCACTTGGCACCACAGTGGGGTATCTGGCCACCAAGGAAGGGACTAGAGACATACTGGGTGGCTAAATAATGCCAAATGTTCACTGCTTTTGTTTTTACCAATGTTCATGCTTTCAATATTAGAAGTTGATTTAGAGGTGGCACCCGTAGCTCAGTGGGTAGGACGCTGGCCATGTACACCAAAGCAAGTGGTTTTGAACCTGGCCCGGGCCTGCTAAACAACAATGACAAGTGCAACAAAAAAATAGCTGGGCATTGTGGTGGGCACCCATAGTCCCAGCTACTTGGGAGGCTGAGGCAAGAGAATCGCTTAAGCCCAAGAGTTCAAGGTTGCTGTGAGCTGTGAGCTGCTGATGCCACGGCATTCTACTAAGGGTGATGAAGTGAGACTCTGTCTCAAAAAATAAAATAAAAAATTAAAAAAAAAAAAGAAGTTGATTTAGAAGCCCAACACTCAGAAATGTTTCCTGTTTGGTATTTTATCTGAAGTTCAGATACCCAGAGACTTCTTAGCGAGGCTCAAGGAGCCAGGTTAGCTCATGGGCAGGACTAACAGAAATTACTCCTGTGCAACCCCTAACTGTCCTTCCTTACGAAGTAGTGTTAATGTAAAAACCAAGCTCTGTAAAATATTTTAAAGAGGTTTATCCTGCACTGAATGTGAGTGACCATGGCCCAGAACAACATAAGCTCTAAGGTGCACCTGAAGCCGTTGGATTACAGTTGGGTTTTTTATATATTTTAGGGAGATAGGAATTGCAAGTAAATTTATAAATCAATACAAGGAAGGCATCCATTGATTTGACCCCAAAAGGCAGGATATCTTGAGGTGGGGGCTTACAAGGCATAGTTGAATTTAGGGTTTCTTTACTTGGCAACTGGTTGGGAGTATTAAGCTTTGTCTCAAAATTTAGAATCAGTAGGAAGGTAAGATAAGGTGGTCTATTATCTGTCATGTGATACCATGCCAACAAAAAAAGGTGTTTTACTAGATTTTATGGATTCTGTAGTTCAACCTTTGAGGTCTTGTTTATAATTTGGTATCTTATTGCCATAACGCGTCTGCTTTCTCAGTCTTTGGTCTTTATTTTAACAATAATGCTGGTAAGTGTTGTGTCTAAACTCCAAAAGGTGGGGGCTGTAAAGAGGCACGTCCGACCTCTCTTCTTGACATGGCTGAGAACTCAGTTTTAAGGTTTCTCTGGAGTCCCCTTGGCCAAGAGAGTCTCAGTTCAGTCAGTTGGAGGCTTAGGATTTTATTTTTAGTTTACAGTAGAAACAATAACATTTTATCAAAGCAGTCATGAAAAAATAATAATCTAGAATTACATATGTCATTAGTGATAGTCAATTAAAGTAATATTTAAGGAAATGAAGACATCTGTATATTTTCTCAACTAATGCTTAATTTATCAATTATAGTTAAAAGGTAATGGTTTTCAGAACAGCAGAGTCAACCCAGAACTTGTTGGAAATACAAATTTGGGGGCTCCTCCCCAAATCTGCTGCATCAGACCTTTGGGTGGAGCCCAGCAGTTTTTTTTTTAACAAGCCCTCCAGTGTGGAATTTGATCCGTGTTGAAGTCTGAGAACTGATAGTTTCATCTTAACTTGGACTACCAAGAGAGCTTTTAAAACATTCAATGCCCCAATACCCAGGCACCTCCCCTAACCAATTAAATCTGCCTGGTAACAAAAGCTTCCTAAGTGACTCTAATGTGCAGTGAGGGTTAAGGGACACAGACACATGATTATATAGAATGCGTCTAACATCTTAACCTTCTTTTCAAAGAAGCTTCTTGTGTCTACTAACTTGAGATTTTTGAAATTTTCACTTTCCTGATAAACTGATCCCTCTCAAGAGAGAAGAACGTCCCCCCTTCCTTTGGTGCCCTGGTGGTCTCCATCCAGGGGGCAACAGCCACAGTAACCAACATCAGAAAGCAGCCATGGGCTCCTTCCCAGAGCAGAATTCCAGGTGATCGCCTTTTAGTTCTCTAAAGAAGGTTTCTCACAGCCCAGCACGCTAACATGCCCTCCCCCATCCCAATCGATGGGAATCAAGGACCAGGTGTTGTTTAGGTGCAAAGCAGCTGTTAGTGTTTAAATCAGGATTCTTCTCCATCTCTCCGTTCAGGTTCCTCTTTGCCTCTTGGCTGCCTCATCTTCCTTTGCAAATGAGCTCTTTTCGCTTGCTTGCTAGGGAATATGTCCACAGGCAGCTGTAGGATTGCCTCATGCTCCCTGAGACCCAAGAGAAAAGAGGGCATCTCTCATCCTAAGTCAGTGTGCAAAATCCCAGGGAAGCTTTCTAATAGCTTAGCTGAGCCTACTGGATTAAACAACCAGGACTAGTTCACTCAAATCCTAGGGGCAGGGAGTGGGGTCTGTGACCAGCATTGTGGGAAGAGGTGCTGGGCAGACAGGCCCTAAAGTTGTTAGAGCTCAGTTCATCCTTTAGCCACTTTTATGACATGTATATTCAGCTTTTGTGTTTGGGAAAATACAGAGGATGCCCCCCAAATGTATACTCATTTTAAGAAAGGAAAAACTGTATTAAAATTGTAATACTCCATAGATACTGAGAACAAAAGATGAATATAAGTCACGTTGAGCCACCTCTTGTAATTGCAGAAGTCAAACGTGACTGGAGTATTACGAATTTAATACAGTTTTTTCCTTTCTTAAAATATGAATACATTTTCTGGGTGCCCCCTGTGCATGTGTTTTCTGGCACATACTTCTGTCCTTATAGGGGTCAAATGGGTCAGGGGTAGCTTTAATGCCCACATATACAAGTACCATTTGAGAACATATTTTAACAGGACAGGGAGGGTTTTTGCCAACCATACATTGCACATCCAATTCAGAGAAGACAACCAGGATGGGGAGAAGCTTAATTTGAAGAATTGGTGAGAACCAGGACGTGTAACCCAGAGCAGAGCAGAGATGGGAACGGCTGGCTTTTGTTAGTACGCAGAGTTACCAAGTTGACTTGCTCCATGTGGCTTTGAAGGCAAAATTATTCTCTAAGTAGCCACAGGGTCAAGTCCCAACTCCTTAGCATGGAGTCCAAAGCCTGTCTCCACTTTCCAGAGTCATGTCTAACCTCATCTTTGTGTTCTGCAGGAAGCCACTGTCAAAGAGAAAACAGCACCGTGTTCTTGTTAAGGCAGCAAGACGGATTTCATTCAGGCTACTGAGGAGAGGGAAAAGGTCATCCCCAGCTAAGATAAAGGTGACACAGGTTTTTAAAGGGTGAACAGAGGTAACAAAAGGAGGCTCTGGAAGAATGGAATAAAAAGGGTCAGGAGGATGCTGGGGAAATGGGAACTTACAGAAGGGTTAAGCGGAGAATTGCTGAGAATGGCGTGCAAGGTGGCCTGGCGTAATAGATGTTCCGAGGTTTGGCAGCCTTGCATTTTCCTGAGCAAAAGCTCAGAACAGGGGGCTGGGCTCAGTTAGTGCGGGCGGAAGCCACTCTGAGGACTGCCAAGTGTCTTAGCACAGTTTGGGCAAGGTTCTTGGGCCATGTGGGAGTTTATAGTTCTCTGGAGGTAAGGAGGGACATGGGGAGGGGGAGAGGACAGGAGCACCCAGATTTGTCATCTGTGCTGAGATGCGCTCAGTGCCCACCCAGTACTAACATCTGCGGAGCGGACAAATGAATGCGTGCAGGTCAGAGGAGCACTGTGGCCTCTCATCGCCCCTCTGGGCCTTCCTCTGGGGGCTAGATTTAAAGTTTGGGCAAATGAGTCAAAGTGTTTACCCTGAGTCTGCACAGGGGTTCGTTAGCAGTGAGGAGACCCTGAAGGCGGGATCTGGGTTAGACAGGTTTTAGTCCTTTCTGCATCTTAAACATGCAACTCTGGACAGAGCGATTAATCCGACTGACCTTGCATTTTCTTAGCACTAAAATGAGAACACTAATAATGCCTGCCCATTTGACTTGAGAATATGCAAGATTTCACACACCAGCACAGTCTTCATGTGGAACCGTGCTTAAACAAAGTTACTTTCTCTTTGCCTAAACAGTTGTAACCATTTTGTCCTGTTATGTCCCTAAATGCAAGTTTCAGAAGACAGAGAGAATATCTCAGTTGCACAATGTCCTTTATTGCTAAAAACTCAATAAAGATTCTGCTGTCAGTGATGGGGACCACTGTGGTTTACATGGCTGCATGAGATATCCATCTTTCTTAATCCGGACACATGGGACAGAGTTTTCTCCAAGACACATCCATGAGCCACCCATGTCAGGGTCACCTGAATGTAAAATTTCTGCTTTGCTGGCATTTGTGGGCACTCCAAACCCGCAAATCCAGAGCTCCTGAGAGTGAGGCCTAGAAATCTGAATGTGAGTTTGCTTCCTAAACTGATTCTTATGCACACTAAATTTTTCACTGAAAAAGGTTCAAGTTCACTGAAGCAAGTGTATGCCTCCTGCCACCACCCTGGAAGTCCTCATAGACCCCATAACAATGCATCTTTTCTATGAATCAAAGGTCTCCTATGATACTTCATTTCCAGACAGTGTGGGCAGAATCACATAAAACAGCCCATCCTCCCAACACAGAACTTCTGGGAGGCTGTTGTGTATTTTTGAGGCCACTCCCATCATGTATGACCCTCCACACTCTCTTCCCTTGGACCTCCCTCTCCTTAACTCTTGTAGCCTCAATTTTTCTATTTGCTAAACCGTTAGGCATGTCCAACCTTTTTGCTTCTCTTTACCACGTTGGACAAAGAAGAGTTGTCTTGGGCCGCATGTTAAATACACAAACACTAAGGAAAGCTGATGAACAAAAAAGAAAGGTCTGTGAATAATTTTTGCAATATCTGCCACCACAGATAAGCAAAGAAGTCCTGGTGTAATCTGCACGTGGGCCTTGGGTTGGACACCCCTGTGAGGCCTCAGTTTCCTCATTTGCCAAAAAGTGATAAACACCAAGTTTAAATCGGTGGATTACCTGCCTGTCCTGGTTTGTGAACCCAGCATGGTTGATCACCCTCCTTGGCACATAACAGGTGCGTCTGCAAAGCTCATCTTATTTCCTCCTTACAGCTTTGCAGCAAGGGTGGGAGGGGGTGATGCCTGCAGATTCCTGGGACTCAAGAAAGGCCCATTGACAAGGAGCTTGTCAGAATCTGTATCTAACGAGATGCCCAGGTGACCTCTTAGCATGTGAAAGTCTGAGAGAGCCTGGCTTGGTGTTCAAATAATAGTTCTTTCTACCTACTCCCTAACCGAGAGCTTATAAAACGAATGGGTCTTCAGGAAGGGATAGCTCAACTATGTCTCCATTAAGAAATTTAGAAAGAGTTTTTAGGGTGAGGGTAGAACAAAGAAAAGGTCAATTATGGGTTTCAACATAGTCAGAGATAAGGTTGACTTCAACATGGTGGGTACCTTGGGCAAGCCCGCCACACAACCTCTCAGAGAGCACAGTTTATACTCTCAAATACCCAAAGATGCTAGAGCTCCCTGGATATATTCACTTATTCTGATGTTAAGATTGTGATGAGTCATTAAGTCAGGCTGAACCAATTTAGACAGCCCTGCTGGCACCACTGCAGTGGTCCCAACGACCTAGGGGCTTATCCAGTGAAAACCTATGAAGGGCAACGACCCATTGACGGGACAGAGGATATTCCCACAATGCTCCTCAAGTCAGCAGGTGCCCTCATTAGCATATGGCTGCTCCCAAAGCCCAACCTGCAGGAGGTGGCTATTCTATTTCCATTTACACTGAGGCTGCCTCCAAACTGCAGTTTTACTGAATTAGCCCTGTAGGACTCAAAGGAAGTGATTCAGAGAGATCTCATTCAGATTAACATGTAAAATTTAATTAAGGAGGCCTGGGCTATCTCAAAGTTTAAAGCCATTTACTAAGCCTGGGAGCTACAGAGTCCTCCCAGAGACTCCTGTATCTAGGGGGGCAGGGGCAGCCCTTTGATCATTAAGGGCTAAGAAAACCTCAGTTTGCATATTAAGGTCAGGAAATTATGTTTTCACTTTTCCCACTAGATAGACAAAGTATTCAGCTTGTGAAAAAAGAGCGATTCTGAAACTCCAACAGAAAGCAAGGCCCTCCAAAAGGCATTGGCCAGGTCCTCATCTCTAAGGGGCTCTATAAGTAAATTTAATAACCACATAAAAGCCACAGGTACAAGGGAGACAAAATCTCTGTCCCAAGGAACTGTAAGGTGAATAGAGAGATAGACACAAGCCACGCAAGGAAGTATAATAAATGCAGTGTTTTGTCTGGGGGACAAGAGAGCGAGATTGGCTCACGCCTTGGGGGTGATTCCAGGAAGGCTTCTTGGAGGAGGTGGCACTCCTTTTGAGTTCTCTTGGGGGTTATTCTTGCAAATAAAGAAATGGGTGAGTGTGGAAAAGAACATTTTTGGTAGAAGGACTCAGTTAATTCTGAAATTTGTACCAACAAAGCTTCTTTAGTTCAACATACCTCTCTGGAAGATTCTTTCCTGCTTGACTCTATCTGGCTTTGGAGAACTGGCAACTTCAGCTCCCTAAAACCTCCAGACTGCGAGCTCCTGGCAGGCAGAGCCAGGGTTTGTTCAGATTCCCAGCAGAGTCTGCAGAGGACGCTGAGCTTTAAGGGAACCTTAAAGCCAAACAAGAGCCCTTAGCACCATCCCCGGGCCCCTCCCACGTGAGCTGACTCTGCCCGCTCCTTTTGCCTGTATAGAGAAGTGGGCCTTTCCCCCCCTCCCATCACTTTAAACCTCGTAGAATTAAGAGAGTGAGGCAGGATGAGTGGATTTACGGCCTCAAGTGAATTTCAAGATGAATAAGGACAATCACAATTAAAATCAAATTTCTGAGAGAGGATTTGCTTTCTTTCAAGGAGAGAGTGGCCTGGCCTTGCCCACAGCCAGGGATGCTCCTTACTGGGGCTGGAACGCTAGGACCCAGACAGGCGGGCGCAGACACCTAGGGAACGCAGCCACCTTTGAAGCTGATTTTCTGAGGGCTCTTTCACAGAGGTGCCACGGGAGAACAAACACCATTTTAATTACTCACCAACGGTGAGAAGGGCCCCTCTTCTCAGACGTGTCTTTGCTGTCTCCCTTCTTCCTTACTTCAATCTTCACTCCGACTCTCTCTTGGCCCCTGGGGTGGAGAAAGACACCAGGCAGCTGTTTCTCCTGTGGACCCAGTGAGAGTAAAGCAGGGCTCTTAGATGGTGGGAGGACTCAGGAATTTGCTCATAGAAAGCAAGATAATAGCACCCACCTTCCCAGGGGACTTACACGCTTTCCCCCCCTCTAATCTTATAGCTTTCAAAGTAAGTATTATTAGCTTTATTTTGTAGATGAGAGAAAAGGTTCAGAGAGGTTATGAGACTGGCTAAGGCCACACAGCCGGTGGGTAGAATTTAAGTCCGGGTCTTTTGAGCCCAAAGTCTGGTGGTTTTTGTCTGCCCTTTTGATATAGGAGTGTTAAGAGGAGACAGAGGTCATGCTAGGATGCTGAGAAGGGGCACAGACTTGGCTCCATCGAGGAGTCCAGGTCTCTGAGGTCTGCCTGTCCACTTCTTCCCCAACCTTCTGGGGAAGTCCATTCCTTAGACTCCCCCCAAATTTGGTAGGGTTTCTCTTAGTGTGGAAGCTCTGGCCTTCTTCCCCAGCTATTTCCTTCTTTTGGTGATGTCAGAGGGAACCTAGCAGAAGGCCTGTTAAGACATTTCATCTGTTAATCTGGAGAAAGCGTTGGTTTCCCTCCTTTCTTTACAGTCAGGTCCCAGCTAGAGCCTGGAAAATCAGGGTAGTTCTGCCTTCCCTCTCCACTGCTGGGGACATCCGGAACTCTCTGGAGACTTGCTTGGTTGTCACCTTTGGGAGACTGGGTGCTAATGATGTCCAGTGGGTAGAGGCCAGGACACTGTCCCCAGCGCAGAGTGATCCAGCTCAAAACACCTCCAGTACTGCGGCTGAGAAGCCCTGCTGTGCAACTGAATGGCCTGTGAGGGAAGAGAGGGGAGCCCCTAAATGCCAGGCCTTAGATCTAGGGGACACAGACACCCTAGGGAAGAATAGGTGTCACTTTGGGGATGCGGGGTAGAGAGGTAGTGCACAGTGAAAAGGCTGAGCCTCTTTTAAAAAAATGATAAAAACTTCAAGAGGGCAATAGCGGGGCCTTAAACCAGGTTGGGGCTCTTATGGGGCCCTGTGGGAGGGCACAGGGTGCCCTCTGGCCCCCATGAAGCTGGAAAGAGCCTCCTTCTGGTCCCTGGACCCTCCCAGTGTCCTGCCCTCCAGAACTCGCTTGCTCAGACCTGCCCTGGGCACGTGCCGATCCTCCAAGCCTGCTGAAGGCCAGACACCAAGAGGGCAGGGCCCGCTGAGAGTCTGAAGTGGTAGACTCGTCTTTCTTCCATGAAGGGAAAAGTCACTTTTCACTGCCAAGAAACGGAGAAGCAGGGCAGAGTAGACTGCCTGGGAGAACCAAGGCCTTCCTGGTCCTGCTGCTTCTTGGGAGGGACCGAGGGTCAATACACTGGGTGGCTTTTCAAGCACAAAGCATTTAAGAGGGGGAGGAGAAAACAGAGAGGGAAAGGCTTCCAATTTCCCAGATATTTCCCCTGAAGCTGGTGGCCCCCATCCTGAATTGTGTGGCTCTTTCTTTGCTGTCACCCCTCACCTGCAGAGGGCCTCTCTGACCCTATACCCAGGATAGGAGGGGAGGCAGACAGGACTCCCTCTGAGCGAGAGATCCTGGAAATTACCTTCTGTCCCTCCTGGAAATTGCTTTCTCTCCCTCTGACTCCGTCCTCAGCCCAAGTCTCCCCCACCCTCCCAATAAGCGAGCTCCTGCCACCTAGTCAGTGATATTGCCTCGTTTTTCTTAAGCATTTGACAATTACATTATTCTGCTGTGCTGAGAGTATTTTTACAAACCATTTCCCATCCCTTTAGGGAAGGTGGGAGGGGCTTCAAGGAGGTGACGGGAGCCCACCACAAAGTGCTCACCCTGAATCAGATCCCTAAGGAACAGGGAGGAGGGCCCCAAGACGGGCACGGGCAACGCCCACAACAGGAAGCTGCAGAGATTTCCAGAGCCTCAGCTTCCCTTTCAAGACTGGAAGGAAGAAGAAGAGGAGGAAAGTCCAGGGAGGTAGGAGCCCCCCACACCACAGCCAGAGCCACCGTGTAGCTCAGATCCAGGAATGACAGCTGGTGTTCTAAACATTCAAGTGCCTGTGGTTTTCCAGTATCCGTATGAGAGTCAGCGTGATATGCAAGCTAAGAACAGGGACCCTGGTACTAAACTCTCTGGCTCACACTCCAACTCTGCCACTTACCGGCTGAGTTCATCTTGCTGTGACTCAGTTTCCTTATCTATAAAATGTGAGATGTACGTCATCAGGGTCATTATAAACAACTTACATAAAGCGCTTAGGACGGTGTCTGACGTGTGGTAAGCTAGTATGAGTAGTTGTTTAAAAAATTGAATGAAGAGATTGAATCCCCACAGCGACCCTGAGAGGTAGATGCTCTTATCATCCACATTTATAAATGAGGACACTGGGACACAAGGAGGTCCAGACATGTGCCTACAGTCACACAGCTGGGCTGAAGCAGAGCCCGGATCCAAAGCCAAGCAGGCTTCCGCCAGGACCATGTGCCCTCCCAGAGGGGAGCGTGCCCTTGACTACGCAGGTGCACATGGGTGTAGGGGCCAGGAGACTGTGTGTGGGTCTGTGTGTTGGTGGCTTGCCCATTTCCTCACCTGAAGTCACGCAGGTTCCTGATGTGGTGGGCAGCTCTTCCAGCTGTCGTGACTCTAAGAGGCCAGGTGGCCCTGGTTTCTAGTTGTCCTGGCCTCAGGCCTGGCCTCCAGGATGCAGAGCAGTGTGGGTGCAGGTGGCTGCTTTTAGCCTTGCTCTCTGCACCTGCTCTTGGCCATTATTGAATCCCACAGCCAGGGCTGGCGACAGGGTGGTGCAAAAGTGATCTGGAGTGGATTTAATCATTGTTCTGATGCCCGCCAGCCCTTGTCCACTTAGGGGTTCTGCCTGCTTCTCTCTGACATGACAGCCTGGAGACTCAAGGTGATGGGATGACCAGAGCAGCCAAGACCTTCCCTTAGGACTGGCCTGCCCTGGACCACCTGGTCTAAACCATCTTTTCCCCTTCTGTACCTTCTTTAGGGGCCCTGGAATAAAAGCCCAGGCTGGGAGAGCTGGGCTGACATCTTATGGTTTAATTAAGTCCTTGAAGCTAGTAGTCAGAGACCAAGGAGGAGGTGGGTTCAGCATGCCTCCTCCTCTTCCTCAGACCCATTCAGGGTGGCCCTGATGGTGCTTGGGGTGAGAGAGGAAGGGAGGGGTCTAGAGCAGAGATGGCCCCAGCCCCGTATCCCTGAGCTCAGCCCAGCACATACTCTAGCTGCCCACTCCCCAGCCTTCTAGAATCAGCCCCAGGATGGACTCTGCCTGGTCTAGGTAAGCAAGAAGGTCCCCCCATCCTCACAGTGCCTTGCCCCTGTGCCTCACTGCCACCCCCACACAAGAAGCTAGTCCCAGCCCAGACTTCAGATTTGCTCCAAGAAACAACTCCCCTGACCCACCACCTGGGTCAAACACCCCAGATTGACCAAGGAGAAAGAGCCCAGACATCATGTCCTGAACTTCTCAAGCTGCCCATACCAGATCCCCCGGGGTGCTCTACCCTAAAGAGTGCAGATTCCTGGACCCTCAGCCTGGATTTCCAGAAGCCAAATCTCTGGGAGTGGGGCAGAAATCTGAATCTCATAAAGTCCCCAAGGGACTCTTACTCGCTTTACAGAGGTGGTTCTTACCTTGGCAGTACGTAGAGTCCCATGGAAAATATGAACTATTTCCATGCCAGGGCCTCGCCCCTAGTTCAAGCAAATGAGGGGCTGGGCTGGGTATCAGGGATCAATATTTTTTTGTAAAGTGATTAAAATGTGTACACAGGATTGAAAATGATTACTTCAGAGCTTGCAGACCACCAACTGGGTCTTCCCCAGGACAACAGGAAGCAAGAGACCTGGTGTCAGCTGTAAGGGCCAGGTGGGTGGGGCAAAGGCCGGAGATTCCATGACCTGCTTCCACTGGCCAGGCAGTGCAGAGGGTGAGGAGGGGAGCGTAAGGGAGGCGAAGCGAGCTCTGCATAAGACCCTGCTCTGGAGCTGCACAGATGCCCAGGAGAGCAGGTTTATGCAAATGAAGCAATTAGAGAATAGTTTAAAGAGTGAGGGAACTTAGGAAGAAACAGCCAGCAGAGCTTAAAGAAGAACTGAGCTTAAAGAAGGGAGTGGACTCATTCAGCCAAGGCAGGAGCTGGGAGAAGTGGGAGGTCAAGGTCTTCAGTCTAGGCTAGGTTAGGGGAGAAGCGCCCTTAAGGAGGGGGCCAGCCCTGCCCAGAGTCACCTTTGTTATTTGGGGAGTGCCTTTATTTTATTCAATGGTGTTTGGATGAGAACAGGCCAGTGCATCTCACAGAGGAGCCTGCTCCTCCCCAGCTTCAGTCCCTGCTCGGAGTAAACAGGCTCAACTGAGACACCCCCTCCCCAGGCTGCCAGCTCCCCACTTGCTCTCCTCTGTCAAAGGCAGCCTCCTCCCGGTCATGGGCACGCTCCTGTCTGTGGACTCTCCAGGGACCCGCTCCTCCCTTATCCTTTTTCTCTTGAGCTAATGAATCATTTCCTGTGCACCTGCTCTTTGAAAATCCTCCCTCACCTCCGTCTCTCCTTCTCTGTTTCTTTTCATAGCCTGGCTTCTCCAAAGGGCGGCCTGTCCTCGCTTCTCTCTCACTTTTGCACATTTATCTTCATTGTGGTAAAATATAGATGACATAAATTTTACCAATTTAACCATTTTACACTGTACAATCGATGACATTGAGTGACTACATCCAAAACATTGTACAACCATCATGGCTGTCTATTTTCCAGAATTATTTTTTTGGGGTTTTTTTTTTTTTTGGCCGGGGCTGGGTTTGAACCCGCCACCTCCGGCATATGGGACCGGCGCCCTACTCCTTGAGCCACAGGCGCCACCCATTCCAGAATTATTTTTTATCATCCCAAACAAATTCTGTACCTCTCAGACAATAACTTTTCATTCTTTCCTCTCTCTAGCCCCTGGCAGCAACCTCTATTCTTTCTTTACGAATTTGCCTATTCTAGAAACTTCATGTAAATGGACTCATGCCGTATGATTTTGTGCCTGCCTTATTTGTCTTGGCACAGTGATTTCAAGGGTCATTGTGCTGTACTGTTACCACCCAGCCTGGGCCACCTGCCCGCTGCCCGGAGAGGATGCTGACGTCCAGAGACAGCAGAGTTTGCAGCAGAGAAAGGTTTTATTCCAGGTAGTGCTAAGTGGGAAGATAGGAGAAATATCTCAAATCCACCTCCCCGAGAATTGGGGAGACAAAGTTTTTAAAGACAGTTTGGTGGGCAGAAGATCAAGCAATCAGAGTCTGTAATTGGCTGGTTTTGGGGTGAACCCATCAGTCCCTTGGTTGGGTCAGCCAAAACCCCTGGAATGCTGTTCACTGGTTGGGTGTCTGAACCAGTTGAGTCAGTTTCTTGGTCTGGGTGGGTCCATCAATCACTGGAAGGCAGGACCTGGAAGATACCTCAGAAACTACCCCCAGGCCTAGGTTCCAAACAGGTGCTGTGATTTATGGAGAAAAGTGATGAATCTTTATGGCCATCACCTGTACCCTCTAGAGTAGCAATTATAGAGAAGCAGATGAGGGGACAGTAACTATTATCAAGCAAACAAGGGAAGTGGCTAGTTTTCATCATTATTTCAGGGACGTCTGTTCCTTCACAGAGCTTTGGGGCCCTTACTCTAGCTCTCGCCTTGTCCCCCTCCATGAATTTGTAAGGGTGATTTCAGAAGCATGTGCCAGAATTTTCTTTCTTTTTTTTTTTTGCAAGTTTTCTGCCTTTATTTTCATGGCTTTGATTTTTTTTTTTTTTATTAAATCATAGCTGTGTACATTGATATGATCATGGGGCATCATACACTAGCTTCACAGACCGTTTGACACACTTTGATCACACTGGTTAACATAGCCTTCGTGGCATTCTCTCAGTTACTGTGCCAAGACACTTAGATTCCACATTTACCAAGTTTCACATATACCCTTGTAAGATGTTCTTTTTATGGCTGACTAATATTTTGTTGTGTAGACTGCTCACATTTTGTGGATCTGTTCCTTGGTTGTCTATTCTTCCTCCAAAACACACTGTTTTCACCCCTTCTTGTTGTCTCTGCTTCTACAACCCTGGCCTAAGTCACCACTTTCTCCCACCAGAAGGCTTAACAGCCTCCTGTCTGGACTCTCCCCTCACTCTTTCTAAGATAGCTTTATTGAGATGCAATTCGTATGTTATGTAATTCATTCTTTCATACACTTCAGGCTGGGTGCAGTGGCTCATACCCATAATCCCAGCATTTTGGAAGGCCAAGGCAGGAGAATCACTTGAGGCCAGCAGTTCAAGATCAGTCTGGTCAACTTAGCAAGACCCCATCTCTACAAAAAATAAGAAAAATTAGCCAGGTATGGTAGCATTCACCCATAGTCCTAGGTACTTGGGAGGCTGAGGCAGGAGGATCACTGGAGCTCTGAAGTTGGAGGCTACCGTGAGCTCTGATGATGCCATTACCACCTACCCAGGATGATAGAATAAGACTCTGTCTTAAAAAAAGGAAATAAATGAAGTGTACATTTCAATTGTCGTTAGTATATTCTACATGGGTGTAACCATCACCGTGGCCAATTTTAGAGCATTTTAATAACCTCAATGATAAACTATCACCCTTCCCCAAGCCTCAACCATCCCAGCCCTGAGCAAACTACCTGATCTATATTCTATTTCTATAGATTTGCTTATTCTAGACATCTTGTATAAATGGAATCATACGATGTGTGGTCTTTAGTGACTAGCTTTTTTCACTTAGCATAATGTCTCCGAATTCATCCATGTTGCAGTATGTATCAGCAATTCATTCCTTTTTATGCCAAATAATAGTCCATTGTATGGATCTATCATGTTCTGCTTATCCATTTCTCATTGGATGGATATTTCTGTGGTTTCCCTCTTTGAGCTGCTACAAATCACGCTGTTAGAAACATTCAGTACAAGTTTCTGTGTGGATGTGTTTTCATTTCTCTTGGGTCTGTACCTGGGAGCAGAATTGCTGGGTCCTGGGGTAATTCTGTTCACTTGCTTGGGGACCTGCCAGACCACTGTCCAGAGCGGCTGTCCCACCTCATCTTCTGCCTTTTCAAATCTCCTCTTCACAGAGAAGCTGATGTGATCTTTTAAAAATGAACTTCCATTCATGTCTCTTTCTTCTTTTAAAATCCTTCAATGGCTTCTCAGCATTCTTAGAATAAAATGCAAATTATCATCATGGCTCGCAGGGCCCTGTGGTTGGCCACCAACCCTTTCTGGAATCATCTATACCTGCCTGCTGGGCTCCCAGTCCCACTTCTGCTGCTCCAGCAGCTTCCAGAACTGTCTTCCAAAGGCACCCAACACCTCGCTCTGCCTGGAACGCTCTCTTCCTCCTTGTATTAGCCTCCCGCAGCTGCTGTGACAAAATGCCACATGGAGGGTACCTTTAAGCAACAGAAATTGCTTCTCTCATGGTTCTGGAGGCTGGAGTCTGAGCTAAAGGTGTGGGCAGGGCTGTGTTCCCCTGAAGGCTGTTGGGGAGGATCCTTCCTGCCTCTTCCAGCGCCTGGTGGTGGCCAGCAGTCCTGGGCATTCCTTGGCTTGTAGCTCCTTTGCTCTGGTCTCTGCCTCTGTGGCCACATGGCCGTCTTCCCTCTGTGTGTCTGCGTTCACATCATCTTTCCTCCACGCATGGCTGTGTCTCTTCTCCTCTTCTTAGGAGACCCCCAGTCATATTGGAGTAAGGGCCCACCCGGCTCCAGTATGACCTCATTTTAGCTAATGACATCGGCAATGATCCTACCTCCAAAGAAGAACATGTTCTGAGCTTCCAGGGAAAACATGAACTTGGAAAGACCATCTTCAATCCATTCTTCCCTGGCTCCTCATGTCTCTGCTCAGATTTCATCTCCCGCCACCCATCTCCCTACTCCAACCCCAGATCCCCTCTCCCACTACCCCTTTCTTATTTCTTTTTGGTGCCTTCGTGAACTGTGATTAGGTATTGTTCTTGCTTCTCCGTTTCCCCTGCGTGGGTGAAAGCCCTGTGAAGGCAGCCTTCTAGTCTATCCTGCTCATCACTCGGCCACTGTAACCCACTGCCTGACACAGAATGACTCTTCAGGAACTTGGAAGGAGAAAGAGAAGACCCTGCTCCTGCAAGAGGAAGCCTGGATGCCAGGAACACTGGGGTGGGGCAGTTGGCCAGCACACGCTGTGATACAGGTCAGTGCTTTGTTCTTTCTGGTGGCCGCGTCATAGGCCATCATACGGATGGGCGCACACCACAGGGTGTTTACCATTTACCAGATGATGGACATTTATATTTTTTCCATCTTCTTTTCAATGGATACAATATAATTGTACCTACTGGTGGGGACAGTGTGACATTTCCATACATGTGTAGAAGGCACAGTGATAAAATCAGGGTAATCAGCGTATCCGTCATCTCCAACACTTGCCAGTTCTTTGTGGTGATAACACACATACAAAATCTTCTTTTCTAAAGGCTGAGCATGGTGGCTCATGCCTATAATCCCCGCACTCCGGGAGGCCAAGGCAGGTGGATTGTTTGAGCTCAGGAGTTCGAGACCAGCCTAAGCAAGGGTGAGCCCCCTTCTCTAAAAATAGCTGGGTGTTGTGGCGGGGGCCTGTAGTCCCAACTGCTCAGGAGGCTGAGGCAAGAGGATCGCTTGAGCCCAAGAGTTAGAAGTTGCTGTGAGCTGTGACACTATGGCACTCTACCTGAGGTGACAAAGTGAGACTCTGTCTCAAAATAAATAAATAAATAAATAATAAATACAAACTTCTCCTCTAGCTACTTGGAGCTATGTAATATTTTATCATTCACTATGGTCCCCACCTGTGCTCATTGAGTGCTCAAGACCAGCACTCCTTCCTCCTGTCTCAACAATGGTGACACCGGCCCACTTCATCAGCCTTGGTGATGGTGTAGGTTCTCGAGGGCAGGATTCGGTACTCTGACACTCTCTGCACCTCCGAGCTCTGATGCCAGATGGGAATTTGGAAAACATGTGCTGATAACTGTGCAGAAGCCACAGTCTGATTCCCAAGAGAGCAAGCCTCTCTCGAGGGCCCGTAGAGTAAGAACATGTTCCTCTGCCAACCTCCTTCTCAGTAGGACGTGTGAATCAATCCTAAGGGTGTGCCTTCCTGTGTAGGATGGATGTGGGTTTGGGGAGGGGTTCTGGGCATCCATCTGGGCTTCCCAGACCAGTGGGACCCAAGGTTGCAGCTTCCCTGGTGGCTCAGTGCTGGGCCCAGCGCGTGGATGGCCTCAAGCCCCTGGCCGCCTTCCTTCCACAGCCTTTGCCGAGAAGGAGGCGATTTGGATCTCATGTGCGGGGAGGAGTGGATGTGGCAGAGGAGGCAGCTGCGGGAGTGTCAGCAGACAGGGGCGCAGTCTTTCTGGAGCTTGGTGCAGAAATAGCACCCACTGGGTGGGAGTGTCTGCTGTCTGGCATCCTGTGGAGGCTCTTCGGTTTCAAGGTACGTGCCAGGAACAGAGTGGGGACTGGAAAACCAGGGTGCAAGATTGCAACTGCGGCTCCACTCCTGCCTTCCTGTCCTCACCCTCTGCAACGTGACTTTGCAGCTTTCCCCCTCAGGAGATAGAATAGCTTTCCCACCTGTGTTGCTTCCCCAGGGCTGCTGTAACAAGTGCCATAAACTGGGCATCTTAAACAACAGACTGGGTCCAAAGTCAAGGTGCTGGCTGGGCCATGACCCTCTGGGGGAAGATCCATTCTGTGTTTCTCCCCGTTCTGGGGGCTGCCAGAGATCCTTGGCATCCCTTGGCTGGCAGGTCCGTCACTCTGAACTCTGCCTCTGACTTCAAGTGTCTTTCTCCCTGTGTCTCCCTGTCTCTGTGTCATCCTCTCTTCTTAGAAGGATACCAGTCATTGGATGTAAAGCCCACCCTAACTCTGGGTTGATTACATCCTGAGAGTCTTAGTTTAATTACATCTGCAAAGACCCCGTTTCCAAGTCAGATCTAGAGGTTCCAGATGGACGTGATTTTTGGAGGAACTATTTAACCTACTGTATTAGCCCTTGAATCTGAACTGGCCTCATCTCTTGCTTTGGCCAGTAGAAGGTGGTCAAAATGACAGTGTGTCCACTCTAAGGCCACGAAGCTTCCGCTCTTGTTTGCTAAAGCCTGAGACCACCTGTGAACAAAACTGAACTAGCTCATGGAAGATGAGATACAACATGGAAAATGGACCTGACCTTAGCTGAGACCATCCTCGACCAAATGGCCTCTGGCCTACCCAGCAGCTGTGCAAATGGAGCCAGCTGAGCCCTCCCTAAATGGGCAAGCTGCAGAATCAAGACTGAGTACATGGTGGTTTTTTTAAGCTACCAACTTTGGGGTTATTTGTTACACAGCCATGGATAACTGATTCACAAGATGTGATTGGCTCAGGACAAATAAAGAAGAGAGAACCATTTCTAGGGGCTGGCTGAATATAAAAAAAAACTAGTGGCCTTAGACCTGGACCATCACTAGTGGCCAGCAGTCTAGACATCTTCTGAGCTGCCCTCAGAAACAAGTGATACTACTGAATTCCCCAGTGGTGTACACACCCACACACCTCCTGGTATCTCTCTGTAGTCCCTTTAATGTGAAGTCACATACACAATGGTGGCTTCAAAAGGCATGGAGCTGGTGGCGGTGATTGTGACAGAAGCCAGGTTCACAGCCCCCAAGAATAAGGTAAAAATAAGAAATTCCCAATCAGCCCTTTCTGCTCACTGCCTCTCCATCTTCTGGAGCATGACAGGAGGTATATTCCTTCTGTGCTTCTTGGTCACGTGGAAGCCAAGAAGTTGCCAGTCTGAAATCCCAGAGATGGGACCCCCCACCTGGCCAGGGCCAGCGATTAAGAGCCCGAGAGCCAGCCATCAGCGGGTGTTTCAAAAATACTGTCTGAAATTAATCACTTGCCTTGCAAGGGTATTTATTTTCTCCTTTATACCTGGAGAGAAATGGGCCGTGAACTGGAAATTTCCAGAGCAATAGGCTGAACTTTTTGTCTGAATGAGAACAACTTTCTTTTAAAGTGCAACCGTTTACTCTGTTCAATTTCACCATTAAAGGACAATGGCCAATTTTCTATGGACCTGGGATGTTGGTTTTGTTTAAAGAGTGAGTGTGTGGGGAATTTACTAACCTCGCTGTGATTGCCCATGAAAACAGGTTATTTAACAGGATTTAAATACTGTGCTCTGAAGCTCAACAGCAGCCAGGAGGCAACTGGAGAACTGGAGTGTTGGTGTCCCTTTTAGCGTTTAATGAGGAAAGGCAGGAGTGATAGATAAAAGAAAGGTGGAGAGAGACAGGACAGAACCAGGCCTGAAGAGATTGGTGGGAGGACCCCAATCAAGAGAGAGAGTACCTGCTTTTTAAAAAAAGTGATATTAAAAAAGCCATGTATTCATTCAATCACATTTTCACAGGTCTAATTCAACAAGCGTTTGTTAAACGATCAGCTAGGCTCAAAGCTCCCAAGCGGTATTAAACTAAAGCAGATACGGAGCCTTGTGGGCTTCCTGGAAGAGGCATTTTGGAGCCAATTCTTAATCTAATTTTTTTATTCTTCTGCAAGTTGTACCATACCAACCTCCTGATCTCCCTGCACCTTGCTGGCTTGCAACCCCCATGGACTGGGACTGGTAAGATCCGTGCTTGTGAGGACCTGGGCCACACAGGAGGAGGTGATCAGTGGGCAAGCAAGTGAAACTTCATCTGCATTTACAGCCAATCCCCATCCTTTCCATCATCGCCTGGTCTCTGCCTCCTGCCAGATGGCTAGACGCATTAGATTCTCACAGGAGCATGAACCCTACTGTAAACTGCACATGGGAGAGGTCTAGGTTGTGTGCTCCTTATGAGAATGCAATAATAATGTAGATAATGTGCTAATGAAATGTAACAATGTGATAATAATAGAAATAAAGTGCGCGGTAAATACAATGCACTTGAATCATGCTGAAACCATTCTCTCACCCTCTGGTCTATGGAAAGATTGTCTTCAACATGGAATTGGTTCCTGGTGCCAAAAAGGTTGGGGACTGCTGCAATAAATGACAGCTGTTACCATCATCCTGATGAACCACGACTACTGCGAACAGGTCGTTCCCTGAAAGACTGGAATTCTATTCTACAACTGCCATTGGTAAAGTAATCTATGTTTTCATTTGAAAATACAAAAGCATGAACACCCCTGCCCAAGCCCACCTCAGTGGAGGTACTGTCTGAGTAGAGAGAGTTTCACCTCTGGACTTAATTCTCACAATTACTCCACCTGCTCCCAACTTCGTCTCCTCCAAAGCACACCTCGTCTTTGAAGACAGACTGTACTGGGCGAGGGAACAGAAATGCTCAGTTATCTATACAAACGGCAGGAAAGAAATGCTCCTCCTGCCCCCTTAGACTTGAGAATATATTCGGTGACCTCTCCACACTTCAGCCTTCCCTGCAGATTCTGTTTTGCTTACTCTAATTTCCAAATGACTTTTCAGCTCCTGTACGAGAATCGTCTGACATAGATGTAGACCAGGAGGACGTGGGTGGTGGGAGAGCACATTTTCCAAACCCCAAACCAGGACCCAGAGCCTGAGAGGATTTGTGTGGGGGTGTGTTTGAGAGAATGCAATCTGGGAGACATTGTTTGGTTGCTGAAATATTGGCAGTTCAATGGTTTATGGGCACAAAGGAACAGAATTCTTGAAATCAGAGCTGTTCTAAAAAATCCAGGGTGTATAATAACCACTGTGGGTCCAGGCAATCCAATCTTGAGTTTTAAGTTTGCTGCAAAACCGCCACCGCAGGGGCCATCCAGGGTTTACCACCAGACATGAGGTTCCCCATTATCGTCTCTTACTGCTCTGGACATCAATGATTTATCATTATTATTTATTAATCAATGGCTGTTAGTTCTTGGCATACTATTTGCCTGATGGGTATTTGCCCAGGTTTATCCTGAGCTCACAAGAGCAGAGGCTATGCTGATTACTCTGTCCCCTGTTGCACCCTCAGTAGACAAACCATGTATTTGTTGGCTGAAATGAACACAAGAGGATTCCTGGGACATGCTCTTTACCTTGGAGAAAGGTGGCCAGGAGAGTCTTGCTCTCTGGTTGGGTCCACAAGTGGCTTTCCCTGTACCTGTGGCTATTGTCCTAGAGGAACCAGCACAGCCATGCATTGGAGGGGGACAGAGCATGGCCTGCCCCAAATCCCACAGTAGGCCCTCTCAGAACTCCAGAGAATGTTCCATCTGCTTCCTTCTTCTGGTTGCAGCGATGTAACCCAACATGCACAGAATCTGAAATGCGGTGGGAACCAGGCTGTGGGCTCTGGTTTAGAGTAGCATCTGCATTGCCCCACCCAGACCCCTAGCACCTGTGCGGCCATCGGCTGGGCGGGAGGGAGTCAGCGGAGGCAGAAGCCTTGGCCTCTTTGTTCTGTCTTGTCTCTTCCTTCCCTGTCCCTGGGTTAGGCTAACAGCTCACGCCCCGATGAAGTTCTGGTCTCCTCTGTCGAGTTTCTGGCGTGAGCTGTCAGTCTTGGTCAACAGCAATTTTCCAACCTGCTCCGTGTTGGGAGATGATGGCGGGAGGAAAGTGTGGATCTTGAATGTGGGACAGGAGGAGGGAGAACAAAATGCAGAGAACTGGAAAGGAGAGTGACAATACTGAAGCAGTTATCAAATTATTTAAAAGACCGAAGCTGTAGTAATTTGTATTTAAGAAAAACGAAGATGTGGTAATTCATGTGTTCCTTCATTAACACATTAAATAACAGGATTTAGCAGCAAGTCTAATAGCTACCATGAGTTCAAAGTAGTGATGAGCGTAAACAATGATAAATTCTATTGTTACGTATCATTATCTATTATTATATTCAAGCTTAATGAAAATAAGGATTTCTTTTCTCCACCCAACTTCATGGAGACCCTGAATTCTATCATGGACTCTAGGACATACCCCGTGTTAGGCTGCTGTGTCTTTTTGCTGTGTGCTGAGACATGTCTGTTTTCGTATCTTTTCAATCACATCACAGAAAACCCCCCAAGAGGCCCTAGGAAGTGTGTGTGTGGAGGGTGACGGGATAACCATTCTCACTGTGGGAAAATAAGTGACTCTGTAGGCTGTGGTTTACCTGTTGGATCCAGAATAGACACCAGGTGCTTGAGGGTAAAGGCACAGGCTGCTGGGAGATCTGGTCCACCCCTAGCAGTATAAATATCTGTCCTAAGCCCAGAGCCACAAGCAAACAGATGTCCCTCTGTATCTTTATCAGTTGCCTTACTGGCTCCCCAGGGACCATTCCTCCCTGTGAGCCCCCATATCCTAAGGGCAGCTGGAGGTTTCAACACTGTGTGTGTGTGTGTTGGGGGAGCTGTGTGCTCTTATGTTCTTGAAACCATGCCTGTGTCAAAGCAGCCCCCAGAAGCTCAGCTCTGGAGTAGACAGACCTTAGTCTGCCACTTTACAACCCAGGCAAACATCAACAGGCTTGCCCAGGTCACACAGCTAGATAACGGTGGGTATGGACTCTGAACCATGTCTCAGGGCATCCCGTCCAGAGCTCCTTCTGCTTAAGACTCCTGAAGGTCACGGAGGGCTCAGCCTCTCCTCTGAACTGGTTGTCTCTCCTAGCTCCATGCTCTGATCCATCGCCCAGGTGGTCTAACTCAGGGCATTTTCAGGACCCCCCATTCTGCCTGCTGCAGGGACGATTCTACTGCCACCTCCCTCTGGCTGTCAGCCACCAGGGAGGGGAGCGGAAAGCTCCACCCTCCGTCCCAGGTGAGGGTGGGGTGCGAGCAGCGCTGAGACCAGACCTCCCAACCCCAGCCTCTTCACTCAGCTGCCAGCCCAGCCTGCTCTCTAACTGTGGGGGCCAGCCCCCAGCCCACTATGCTCCTGAGGAAGGGGAGATGGGAGACAGGGCAGGACATAGGGCAAGCCGGTGGCAGAGGCTGGAGGGTGGGTGGGGTGGTGGGCACAGTGCCAGTCGGGAGGCTGGCAGTCAAGCTAAAGGATGGAAGGGTAAGAGGCGTTCCAGGCAGTCGGGCGTGTCACATTATTACGGGAGAAAAATTAGGCCAGAGCCTGGCTCACTCTCTACCTCTGTCTGAGTGATCATCACCCTTATTATAAAGCAACTAATTATTAGCCTGGCTCATTAGCAATTATAAATCTCTAACTCTAGAATTTTATTTAAAAAAAATGACAAGTTAGCACTTAATTATTTTCGCAACTGCCTGGATCACACACACTATTAACGCACCCAGCCCCAGTGGCTTTTGGGAGCAGGGCTGGCCCTCAGGTACTATGGCAGAGGCCCTGCTTTGCTTCCCATCCAGAAACCAAGGTGTCACCCTAGTGGCTGAAACCCAGCACCCTGAGGTGGGAGAAGTGATGAACTCTCTCCTTCTGCTTTCCAGTAAAAATAGAAGCAACACATCCATTGAGCATTTCTGGTGCCAGGTGCTTGGCGCGCATCATCGCGTTTAATTTCCCGCAGAACCACGTGGCGCTGACACCATTCCTCTCCATTTTACTGATGTCAATCCTGAGGTCGTGACACCTGTCATATGTGGGCCTTGAGCAGTCAGCTTGGGGGTAACCAGCTTGGCCTGACTCACAGCCCATGCCCTGCACACTACTACCTGCTCAGCCACACGTCTCCATGGTCCTGACGAGGGAAGAGCTGCACACAGGAGATAGTCAGGACCCCACGTACACAAGGGCTCCCTAACACTTGCCCGGCAACACATTAGACCGCGGCCTTCCTCGTGGAGAAGCCCCAGTGATGGGCAGGTGGACGGGAGAAGAGCCCTTCCCAATTCTTAGTGAGCTGGAAACTTAACCCTCCACAGCATTTCTAGCCTCCTGTTGTTCCCCAGTTTCCACCAGTGCTCTCCTGCTTCCCCCTCTTGAGCACTAACTGATGGATGAAACAAAGGAGAAGGGGCTGCTCGAGGAAGGCAGCTGCCCCCTAGGTAGCCTCTTCCAAGCCTCATCTCTTTCCCTCTTCCAGGTCTAAGGAAATGACAATAGTTGGGAAGAGCAACCCAAGATGGGACAGCCAGAGGTGGGGGACAAAGGGAAGACAGATCATGAATCCTCAGGCCCAGAAGATGGAGGGACTCTCCCACCAGGCATATGGGATGCACTGCCAGAGCAGCTCAGCAAGGCGAGGGGAGCCCAGAGCAAGCCAGAGCCCGGGGGTCGTGGTGTCAGCATCCCCTGACTGCAGCGGACAGTGCTTTCCCTGTTAAATAAGGGGTGGTGGCTCAGACTGTTCTTTCAGCTCTGATGCCCACTTAGATGATTTTGTAAGGAAACTCTGGACATCACAGGCAGCAATTCAAACAGACATTGCCCCATAAGCACAGTCCGAGGTTCACAACCCTTGCCAGAAGTGGTAGCTGTAACCTACCCGAGCCACAGAGCTGCAACTTTAATTGCATGCAAGTGCAACAGAGACAGGTGCTAGTGACCCAGGCAGTTTTTGTCAAAGGCTCAAATCTCAGCTCTGTAAGTCACTAGGTCTCAAAAATCTGAGAGCTCAAGGAATCTAAGTGCCACCAGAATGGACACAAGGCTCAGAAGACGTGCTGTGGATAAGGTCTGCTCCTCTTATCCCACAGACCTCAGAAGGTTTCTAGAAGGAAGTGACCGCCTCTAGATGAACAAGAAGGTCAGCTAAACAGGGCAGGTGTCCAAATACTATCCCATAAGACTCAGGAAAAAAAAATCACTGGAATGTCACCGAGGAAGGAATCCTGGTGAGAATGAAAGGAATCCTTTGATGAGAAGCTTGGAGTGACCATAGTTACCATATGTCCTCAAAGAAGGGTGACGCAGTTACTTTGGCATCCCTGAGGGGCAGACAGCCTGGGTTCAGAGACAAATTGCCAAAACCAGTCATAATACAGTCTGACCTCTTGGGGCACTTCTTAAATGCTCTGTAGGTATTAACCCATTTAACTTTCTGGCCAAGGCGAAGAGCAGTGGCCGCATAACCTAGAGACAGGGATGTCAGGATCAAACTAGGTGGCCTGACTCCAGGGTCCCCCTGCTCTTAACCACAGTGGGCTGCCTCTCCACTTATTGAGTTCCCTGTCTACCAAGGTATGCAAGAGAGGCCAAGTGACCACAGGAATCGAGTGCTGATGGGGACAGATAATAAGGTGGGTCTCATCCTTGGTCCATTTGATCACACAAGGCCAGAGATCCCCTCAGGCTGACCCAACTGTAAGCCCTTGTGTTTAGGACCACCTTGTTCTGCTCTCTGAATGGCCACCCATTCTGGGCTGGAAGGGCCTGGCCTGCCCTGAGATGCTGAGATTCTGTGGGAGGAGCCCTCTGCCCAGAGTCCCCGGCTCTGGTGCCTTCTTCCCCCAGCCCTGCCCCTAAGACTCTAGCCAGGTGGGCCTCGCTGGGACCAAGACCCAGATAGCATCTGGTCTCTGGCTCAGGGCTAGTCAGAGGCCTGCAGAGCAATTGCCCTCCTCAGCTCCTTCCTTAAGCTCTTGAGGACACCCCTCTCTGCCGTGGGCGGCCCTCCCAGCCACCCCTGCTGTCAAGCGAGTCTTGTGGAAGCCATGGCAGGTGACAGCTTCCTGCCTGGGAACAGCACCTCTCAGCAAACTGACAGGTAATTGGCCCCTAAATCCCTTGGGAGACACAGGGAGGATGAGGAAAAATTACGGCTGTGGAACTGAGTCTTAAAAATTATATCACTTTTGCTGACAGCGTAATTACTCCTTTTTCTTGAGATTTAGTGCAGATCTCCAATCCTTAAACAGTTGAGGGATATTTTAAGGGCTCTTTCATTTCCATTCTTCCTTTCCCCTGGGCCTGCAAAGGTGGCTGCTGGTGTTTCCAGCATCTCTGCTCCTCCCAGGGGCAAAAGTACCCCTGAGCTGGCCTTGCAGGAGGCCCACCCTAGTGGAGAGGGGCAGAGGTGGCCATGAGAGAGGGGCCTGCACACCTGGCCAACTGCTTGAGTATCAAGGGAGGTCCCTCAGCTTCCCAAGGCCCTCCCCTGACAGATGTGATCCTAGCCTGCAATAGGTCTCATCCTTATGGCTGGAAGGTGACCTGGCATCTGCTGCAAGCCCCTGGAGTGTGCTCATCACTCCAGGGCATGGGTTAAGCCCCAGGTGCTCTCTGGGGGCGCCTGCTTATTACCATAGCCTCTCTTAGTATCCCTTCCTTCGCCAGCTCTGTCTCCCTTCCCCTCACAGACTTCCTGAGCTTGGCCCTCTCCAAAAAAACAAAAAAAAACTACCTGCACCCAAATCCTTGTCTTAGAGAAATCCAGACTTGAGGCCCCCTCCTGCAGCTGTGGGCACTGACTCCTGTTTGGAAGATAGTGTCCTCTAAAGCAGAGGGCCGGGCTGAACAGTCCCACATGAGCTCTGGTCCCATTAGTTGCAACCTTCCCCATGGGCAGAAGTAAGGCAGAAGGCCGTAGACACCCTTTCTCCCGCCTCTGGTCCACGTGTGAGGGGCATCTGCATTTCTGAACCTAGAAAGAAAGAGGCTGGAGACCTGCTCAACTTCCCTAAGCTCTCAGTCAGGTTGACGTGGAATCCAGGGCCCCATGGGCAGAAGCACCCGTCTAGCTCAGACTCCAGTGGGATCGGGGATCACAACTCTGGGATTTGTCTGCAAATGACTGCCAGGAAAGCACTCTGAGTGGTAGAGGCAGAGGGTGGGGGCAGAACGTCCCAGACCTGTGCTGGCAAGTACTTGGATCTCTGCTGCTGTTGGCAAGACCTCAGAATGATCACAAGGCCCACGGCCAAGGGCCAGTTCAGGAGATGAGTGGATGTGCTCAGGCCAAGGGACTCAGTCCAAGAAGGCATTTTTGGTAACTCTGAAGTGCCCAGCTTCGGGCTAGACATACGCCAGATTCCATTGTTCACGGAGACACCTCCACAAGGGCAGAGGCAGGAAACAGACAGGAACTAAGTTTCCCAAGGCAGACGCTGGATAGAGTCCTCCTGTCCTTGGATTTTCTTATCCTGGAATCTCCAACCAGACCCCTGGAGGTGGTGAGGAGGGGCGACTTCCTAGTCTCATCTCCCCTGACATCCTGACGTGTCTGTTGCTTCCCATCACCATCACCCCACCTAACTGTGCACTGCTAGCATCACGGCTGTCACCTGAACCCGTGACATTCTACTTCCTGTAAGGAATAACAGTAACTCACATTTATTAAGTGCCTACTGTTTGCCCAGCACTGAGTATGCTACATATATAAGTTCATTTACCTCTCAAAGCCACCCTCTGAGGAAGGTATTATAATCACCAAGCACCAATCACCGACTCATCCTCCATCACCAGCTTCTTCGGTGCAGAGACGGGATCTGATCCAGAGTGAGCTCCTGACCACTAGCATAAATGTCTTTGAAGTTGATAGCTAAACATGATGTAGGAATAGGATCTTGGAAAGTAGCATCTCCCTCCGTGTCTCCTTGGTCCTTTTTGCTTAGATCTTGGTTGTTTTCCACGCAGGCATGGAGGTTAACTATATGTCAACTTGACTGCGTCATGAGGTGCCCAGACATTTGCCAGACTCCATTCTGGCAGCATCTGTGCGGGGGTTTCTTGATGAGATTAACATTTGAATCAGTAGACTGAGTAAAGCCAGTTGCCCTCCTCAAGGTGGGTGGGCCTCATCCAATCAGTGAGAGGCCTGAATAGGACAAACAGGCCCAGTGAGAGGGAACTGCTCCTGCCTGACTGCTTGGGCTGAGAAATTGGTCTGTTCCAGCCTAGAGCAGTGGATGGGAATTTACACCATGGGTTCTCCTGAGACCTTTGGACTCATACGGTAACTACACCATCGGTTGTCCTGCTGGGGCTCCATCTCCAGCCTCCTGCTTGCAGATCCTGGGATTTCTCAGGCTCTATAACCATAGGATTCAGTTCCGTATAAGCCACCTATTTCTGTACACACACACATACATGTGCATCACACACGTGTTCACCTGTCAGTTATGTTTCTCGGGAGAACCCTGGCTAATGTGGATTTTGCTTCTTGAGCACAAAAGTTCTCAGCTTCTTCTGGGACACTGTCATTGTCCCAGCCAACATGGAGGTGCTGCTGGCAGAGGCCTGCCTCAGACAGATGGGGCGAGAAAGAGCACCTGAGGGTCTGCCAGGGGTCCCTAAGCCTGAATGGATCAGACCTGGCCCTGGACATAAACTCCAGGTGAAAATTCCCGTGGATCCGTCCCAACTCCGGTAACAATAATAGAGCACCAAGGAAGTAGATGTTTGGGGTCATCCAGAATCCATCTCCCCTCTCTATGGTTGGGAAAAGTTCACAGCTCAGAATCTAAACGTGCCAGTAACTTGCTTTGCCAACTTCCGCTGCTTGTGACCAGACTTGACACCCAGATGTGTCCTTCCTGGACATTTTTTTGTCTGGAGATGGCCACAGAGAAGCAGGACAAGAGGAGACCGGTGGTTGTGGTGGCAGTGGCCACCATCCAGCCCCCAGGGGACAGTAGTCCTGCAGTGGCTGCAGTGGCATCTTGTATCCAGGACTCACATCCCAAGGGCCTCAGTGGAGGTGGGTGGAGGGTCCTGGTCAGACCAGCCCCGGGGTGTGACGTTGCCTATGGTTCTGTCTCCAATGTTGCAAAGCCAAGGCCACCTAGAAATTCTGCAACTGCCCAATAATACCCTTTCACCCACTTTCTTTGCTGTTTAAATCAGCCAGAATAGGTTTCTGTTGCATCTAGAAAGCACGGAGGCAACCAGCTCTGGGTCTGACACTTGGAGCAGTTTATCCTTCAGCCCCACCCCAGCCTTTATCTCTGCAAAACTGAGGTTCGGAGAAGTGGAGTCATTTTGCCCCAGGTCAAAGACTTTGGTGGAGCTAGGATTCAAACCCAAGTCTTAGTGACTTCAAAGGCACCATATCCCCAGCCATCATGGCCCCCAGGTCTCTTTTCTGCCTAGATTCTTTCCTCACCAATTTAATTATACCAATAAGTAAGAGAGAAAGAGAAGAAAACCCACTACACGGGATGGGCTGAGGAGCCGAATTCTTTCTGAGCTAGATGCTTTTCTCCAAGTCTTCAAGGAGGTGTCGGCAGCTCTTTAGTTCCAGCTGTGGCGAGAACACAGTCCTAATGTATAGTCACAAGCTGGAGATGAAAAGCTGCGCCATGCCCGGCCATTAATCCTCACTCCGCGATCCATGCGCCTGGTGCAGAGGCCCATCAGTGCTCAGCAGCTGGGAGTGCTCCCCAAATGCACGGCGGAGGCCACAGAGTCAGGGCTCCCCTGCCACACTTTACTGTCCACCCTCATGTCCTAATAGCCACATTAATATTTTGTGCCTCAGTGCTGGTGACAGATGAATTAATGAGTTGCCTCTGAGCTATGGGAAGCACACCCCAAGAGAAGGTAGAACTTAAGGAATTTAAGCGAACGGCCCCACTGTGCCTACCTTCTCAAGCCCAAGGTGGGTGAGTCGGAAGTTCCTGGCAAGGGTGAGGAGAGATGGTCATTTTTCTGGCATTGATCCGTGGGTTTTTCATTTGCCGGGAGCAGCCTGGAGCGAGGAGTGTGCAGGATGAATCTGAAGCACACTCCACTTCTGACCCATATTGCACAGGGAGGGAAAAGCTGGCCTGCAGAAGGGTGTGGGGAGGGGACACAGGGAGCTCTGCTCTGGGCCTGTGTGGTCCCAGGCATGTTAATTGTATAGATTGCTGGCTCCCCAAGGCAGCACAGGAGCCAGGCCTGTGTCTGGCTGCACAGGCCTGCGATTGAAGCTACAGGAACAAGGCTCAGCCTCAGCCTCCCCTCTGTCCCTCTCCTCTCCACTAGCTTCTGTCCCCTCCTTGGTCAGTGTTCCTCACCCAGCCTCTTTCTTTTGACCTCTGACCCTCCACACTGCCATCAGCCACAGGTTAATAGTGTCCTCTAGCAAGCGCCTCCTCTCTGGGAGGTCACTCAGCTCAGCCGCCACCCAGTCCCTCCTGAGAGCAGCCTGTGGCTGCCTTCCCTCCTTTCCCCCACCACCCTGCCTCCTGGTGGTGGAAGGTGCGGAGTGAACTTTGGAATTGGCCTCAGCGAGCATTTGGTCGTGGCTGTGGGCCTGTCACTTACTCTCTCTGATCCCAGACTTCATGGGCCGTGCAGGGAAGGGCACCTGCCTTGCAGAGTTGCGATGAGGTTAAGTGGAACTCTGCATTCAAGGGAGAGATCTTTTTTCCTGCATGTATAATGGCAGGTGCTTTCCAAGGAGTGAACTCGTCCCATGGAGACCTCTGTGTCCTGAGTGCCTTGATGGGTCAGAAGACACAGAGTTATGCCTAGGGTTAGGGTGAGTGCCTGGGAAGCCTGAACTTGTTTGCACAACATAGCGAAACTTAAAACTTTGAGTCCAGAGGGAGGGGCCGCAAGGTGGCAGAAGGCAGCAGAGGCACAGCCAGGCATAAAGTGACCAGTGAAAATGGACACTGTCATGTTAGCCAAAGAACTCTATGACTAGGGAGTTTGCAGAGCTGTTTAGAAGTCCTCCATGTCCCTCTAACCCCAAAGCCTTTGAAAAATTGGAGGAGGGGCATGAGGGAGTCTTCCTTTTGTTTGCTAGGAATCAAGAAACTGTCATGTTGACTGTCACGTGGTCCAAGATAGCACACATCTTGGGAGGCTGGGTGGGGACCCAGTCCAGAAATGAAATCAAATGGAAGCAGGAGTTCAGAGTTGTAGGAGACCACAAGGGCAAAGTGTCCCTGGGGTGTGAAAGGGAAACAGGCCACTGTCTCTAGATATCAAGGGGCAGGGAGGCTCCATCTGAAAGCTGGTGACTTGTCTGATCCACCTGACTTTGACTTAATCCCCTTCCACCCTGAAATCCACTGTGAAGGTTGCAGGTACAGGCCCTTCTGGTGACACTTCATCTGCCTCTGAAGCAGGCCGGGAGGGACAGGGTGAGAAGCAGATCCCTAAGGCTATGTCCTCGGAGGACCAGCTGCCTACAGTTCATGACTCCTGGTCCCCTCCCTTCCCCCCAGGCCAGAGCTGTGTGTGCATGAACAGAAGCAGACAGCACAGGCCTCAAAGGAAAACCTGTTATGGCTTCTGCTAACAGAGAATGACAATACCAACCGCATAGCCACTTCCAAATTGGGAACTGATAAATCATTAAACTTGTCACATTACTCAAGGAAAGCTGGGCTCTGGTCAGTGGGGAGGCAGGCTGCTCTGCGGACCTGGTATAACCACTCCAATCTGAGGAGGACCAATAGAAAGGTCGGGGAGACCCCTACCTCATCCTCTCCAGGGCCTGCTGTACCACGCAGCCCTGGGGCTTTCTCTCCTCCCCTTCCTTCCTCCAAAGCTTTTCTGCAAATGCAGAGCCAGATGCTCAAGTCTCAATGCCTCCATGTAACCCCTGGCTTACCATAAGCAGGTTTTGAACCTCTGTATGCCTCAGTTTTCTCAACTATAAAATGGGAATAGTCACATCACCAGCTGCACAGACCTGTGGAGATAATGAAGTCAATTCATTTATGGAAAGTGTTTGGAACAATGCCAGGGCATAGACTCAGAGCCCCCAAAGCATTAGGCGTTGTGATTCGTTCCTAACAACCTCTGCAAAACTGCCCCTGCCACAAACAAGGCCGGATTGCTGCTCTTGGGATTGGGAGGGAATATTTTGTTAATCTTTATGCCACTTCTGATTTACTGTGGAGCACAGGCTGGGCCCTCAGCTTCCTCTTCCTGTAACTTGGCGACATCATGACCACAAGCTAGAGGTGGCCACAAAAGAGCTTCAGGTGCTTTAGGGGAGCAGATAGGAGGATGACAGTCTGCGCTCTGTCACTCACCCTCGGGAGTCGTTGAAGTGGGGAGTGCTGGAGGGAGCGGGAGATTACTCAGCACCACATTCCGGCCTCTCAGTGGACACTTCATTCCACCCTCCACAGGAACATTTTTTTTTATGTCTTTCAAGAACTTTCTTCTGAATCCATTAGGGTTCTGGTGGCAAGCAACAGAGACCTGTGCTGATGGCATGTCTAGAAGGATATTGGGGCACACAGTGTTGATGAGAGGATAAGGAAGGCTTGAAAAGTGGAGACCCAGGGGGTCTGAAGGTAGGCAGCAGAATCTGTCTGGTAATTCTTCCACCCCATGGTCTCTGGACATACCCACTGCCCTCAAGAGACCACTGTAAGCAAATCCTAACTATTTGTGCCTTTTGGCTACTCAGGCCCAAGTCAAAGCTGGAAAGTATGATTGGCCAACTAGTCATATGACTGGACTTTGCCTGTCAGGATTGGCCACACTGGGTCACCTGACAGGATCCTGGCTGTTGGGAATGGTCACCTGACTGAACTCTACTGGTCAGGATTGGCCAAGTTGGATCACCTGACTGACCTTGGCTTTCAGAGAAAGGAGAGCCAGGTCCCTCCCTTGGCTGAGCAGTGGGGAAGGGCAACTGTGTCTTGCAACATTGCCTGCTATTGGGGGGAGCCAGGATGTACAGAGGCCCACTGCCATCCTGAAGCTTTTCCGCTTCCCTCCTCCCCATCCTCCCGTTGGTCCTGCCAGGGCAGTGCTATATTGGCAACTTCCCCATGTCCTCCACTCAGGGCAGACAAATTGGAAACCTCCCTTGAGGGGAAGGATGGCAGGAGGGGCTCTATTACAAAGCAATATTCTGAAGGAGAAGAGAGCCATTTGGGCAGGAAGACACAGCCTGTGAATTTGGCTTGTCTCCCCACATCGGGGGCAAGATTGATTTTATTCATAAATACTCTCAGTGATCTTGAGCTCCAAAGCAGGCTGCAAATGGCTGCTAATGAGTCCCCTTGACCTTCCCTCTCCCTACCATCAGCACCACTACCCGCCTAGACCCCGCCTTATACTTTATCAACTTCGCATATTTAATGAATGAGCGAACCTGAGCGCAAAGACCAAAGTCCTTGAACTTAGTGGGACCTTGGCATCCCCAGAACTCACGCAGCCCTTTTAAGCCACTATTCCACCTTTCTGTCTCACACTCAAACCCACGTTAGGGGCCCCTTCCCCTGCAGCCCAGGCGGCATCCATGTGCCTTCCTGGCTCAGCTTAGGGCCCCTGACTTTCCCCACAATCGGAGTCTCCTCCCTCGCCCCATAGCCCACACCCATCACAGTTTTCCTGTCCTCACTGACGGATGAGAATAATTGGTACCCGTCCTCTGAGGACCCCCTCCATGTGGTTCTGTAGACAACGGATTTCAAATTGATTTAAAGCCTGTGTCATGCCAGCTTAAAGAAAAATCCCCACAGAAATTAGCCAGTTTAGCATTTGAGGGATGCTTAGGAAAACCTGCACTGGGCAGTTACAGAGGAGGTGCCACGTCCCCACCAGGCCAGAGAGACAGCAGAGGTGCTGAGGAAGGCAGAGCCAGTGCTGTAGATTGCCCAAGGACACCAGGACACCACCTTCCACTGCACTCCAAGTCCATCTCTTCTGGCACAGTAGGAAACTGGTTTAACTGATGATTCGCTCATTTGTACACTCACACCTTCGTCCACCAAGCCAAGTGAGCACCCGGCGGGGGCTTCAACCGAAGCCCTTGTCATCTGTTGCCTGAATTGTTTTACCAGCTGCCTAAATGATCTCCCTGTGTCTAGTCTCTTCCTCATCCAACCTGACCCCTACTTCCCGTAGCCACCAGGGCATGCTTTCCCCAACACAGAGCTAGACAAGTCACTCTCCTGAAGAAAGACTGGGAATGTCATTCACTTTAACTATAAGATACAGGTCGTCACTTTGACGCAAAGCATGAAAGTCTCTTCCTGGCCGCTGTCGAGGTCCCCAGCCCATCTCCTTGGTGCCCCAGGTTTGGGGTGCAGTGTTTAGCCACACTGATAGTCCATAGGGAAGCACATCTGAGAAGGTCCCCTCACTCCAGAGCTGCTGTGAATTAAATTTACCCCTGGCCCCTTGCCAGGCATCTTCACAGCCACCAGGCCTCCTTCTGCAGGGCTCGTCACCCTTCCCTTGGGGTGTTTTCTATACATTTGGTCCACAGATTTAGTCATGGTTAACTTACACATAAGTGCTTCGTGAGAAGCCTTCTTGACACACCCAAGGGCAGATAGAGGTGGAGCCCAGCGTAGTGTCTGGTTAGTGGTCAATAACAGTGAGTTATTGGCCAATACAGGTCATCACTTTGAACCAAAGCATGAAAGTCTCTTCCCGGCCACTGTTGAGTGTGATGTCTCATTCCGAGCTGCAAGCTTCAGACAGAGGAGATGGGCAGACACGGCCCTGCCCTCAAGGGTTCATCTTTTAACAGGAGACTACCCTTCTGCTGTGCTATCTTCTAACTAGTCAAATGGCCGTGGCAGGCGACATTTTTGATGGTTCACAGCATTTATCTATTCAGTATTTATTCTGGGTAGGGACTTTGTTGAGTGCCATAGACACATCACTTTGTTTAATCCCTGCAAGTTCCCAGGTGGGAGCAAGTTCCAACCTCACCTTAGAAACACACACCCTGGGCAGCGCCTGTGGCTCAGTCAGTAAGGCGCTGGCCCCATATACCGAGGGTGGCGGGTTCAAACCCGGCCCCCGGCTGAACTGCAACCAAAAAATAGCCGGGCGTTGTGGCGGGCGCCTGTAGTCCCAGCTACTCGGGAGGCTGAGGCAGGAGAATCGCTGAAGCCCAGGAGTTGGAGGTTGCTGTGAGCTGTGTGAGGCCACGGCACTCTACCAAGGGCCATAAAGTGAGACTCTGTCTCTACAAAAAAAAAAAAAAGAAACACACACCCTTATGGCCCTCCCCAGACCCACCGAATTAAAGACCTGGGGGAGGTCTTTAATTGGCCATGTTTAACAAGCCCTCCAGGAGCTGCTGGTGCCTGCGCAAGCACAAAACCACCCTAGGGGAATCATCTTTCCAATTTTCAGGAGAGGACACTGAGGCTCTGCCACAATAAGTAACTCACCCAGTTAGGAAAGGGAGGCCACATCTTGACTGCCGAGTGTGGTTAGGCTGAAAAATAGTTCCTTCCCCCCAAAATAGCCACATCAAAATCCCTGGGACTTGTAAATATGACCTTATCTGGGGATAAAAGGTCTTTATAGATGTAATTAAGGATTTTGAGATGAGATGATCCTGAATTATCCAGGTGAACCCTAAAGGCCATCACAAGTGTCTTCAGAAGAGGAGGCATTGTGACTATGAGACGGAAACTGGGGTGGTGCTGCCGCAAGCCAAGGGTTGCTGATGGATGTCAGGAGCTGGAAGAGGTAGGAAGGACCCTCCCCTAGAGCCTCCAGAGTGGCGGGGGAGAGGACGGCCATGCTAACACCTGGATTTCAGCCTTCTGGCCTCCAGAGCTGTGAGCGAATTTAATTTATGCTGTTTTAAACTGCCCAGTTTCTGATAATTTGTTACAGCAGCCTCAGGAAACTCACACACAAAGTCACACAATGCTGGTGCTGTTCCTGGGAACTTGATCAGACTCCCACACTGACGGAGCAGGATGCTTGATGGCAAGCTTTCTCTCTGGCAGCTTTTCAACTTGAAGGGAGGGAGAGAGAGAGGCTGTCTGTTCTTACTAGAGAGGCAGTCTCCCGAGGGCAGGAAGTGGGTCCTGCTTGTCATTTTATCCTCAGACTCACTATGCGGTTCATTGAATGAAGATTTTCATCTTGGGGCCAAAACCACAGGATGTAGCCAAGATATCAGAGCTGGCTCCTTCTCAGGGTTAATGTTCTTGGGCAGGAAGAAAATCTGCGAAAGTTTTCCGAGGCCAGAGAAGGTGGTGAATCACTCCCTTTGAGAGATTTCTTATACATGTTCATCTCTGAAGTAGCCAAATGAACGGAAGCACCGACGAGCTTCTCACGCTGTAATGTGCGCAGGCAGTGCCAGGGGAGCTTGTTAAAAGGCGGATTCGGATGCAGCAAGCCTGGGCTGGGCCTGAGAGCCTGCATTTCTAACAAGTTCCCAGGGGCCACCAGGCAGCTGGCCTGCGGACCAGCCTTGGAGTTGCAAGATTGTGGAATAGAGATGACTCTGAAATCACCTTCCCCAACATCTTCATGCCAATGGGAAGGAAACTGAGGCTGAGATGGGGAGGTGGCTCGCCCAAGGTCACAGAGCTGAGGATCAATATCTGATGCTGATCCGAGAAGCAGCTCTGGCTTATAGAGGCCAGAAGGATGGAGGACCCTCCCTTTCGGGTAACGGGTCCCCCTGACAATGCCACCCTGGCCGGTTCTGCTGCCCACCGTCCTCCAAATTTTCAAAAAAACATCAGCTGACAGGCTGATCGATAGGCCTGCTCATCTGTGAGGTTTGAAGCCCTCTCCACAGATGTAATCAGGGCTCCGGAGACGTCCTGGCAGTGGGATGGAGGGAGGGAGCACGGCAATACATTTAATCAAGGAACAGATGGGGAGCTGATAGAGTGCGTAGAAAAATCAGGTTTCTGTGATAACATTCTCTTCCCCCGCTCAGCCCCCGCATGCCTCGGCTTCTCCAACAAGAACTCCTGGCACAACTCCACCCTGTCTTTCCCAAAGATGCTTTTCCCGGGAAGCGGTGGGCCCCTGGTGATGCAGAGGGGGGAGTGGCAAGGAGGCTGCTGCCCGTGGAGCCCCCCACCGTGTCCCGCCCCAACCTCAGGCTCCCCTCTGTGCCGGCCAAAGCCAGAGGAGGCCGGGAAGCCAGGGACCTAACAGGCTGAGCGCTAAAGACTCCTCACAGGCTTCCTGCTGGCAGCCACAGCCGGGGGGAGCTGGCAGGGAGGAAATGGATCCCACCTGCCTGTTTAACCCCTCACCCACTGTCCAGTGCTCCGTCCCCATTTCCCCTGGAGGCACCTGAGTCACAGATGTCCTGAGATCCACTGCCATCCACTCCCTGGGGACGGCTTAGCCCTAAACAGACTTTGGGCAATGTGGCAATGTCTAGGGTCATTTTTGGAGTGTCGTGACTGAGGCGGTGGCATGCTCCTGGCTTCCAGTGGACAGAGGCTGCTGAACAGCCCACATGCCCAGGACAGCCCCTGCAACGTGAATTATCTTGCTCCAAATGTCATCAGAGCTCGCTTGAGGAGTTCTGCTCTGTGGAAGGCCAGACGCTGGCAGGGTTTTTCTCAAAGTGGCCCGGCCCACCCCAGTAGGTCTGTCTGGCTTCTTAGCCCGTTTACATTCAATCCTCAGGCCAGCACATTCCCATTCACCCAGGTCCACACACTAACTCACACACACAGTCACACACTCTCACGCTCACCGTTACACACAATTACACAGGCTCACACTAACACACACATCTGACACTCCAAATGCTGCAGCATTAATGGGTCATGAGGAAGTGGAGGACTGACCCTGGCAGGACACTGACCTCTGAGCATCTCAGGTGCTTACTGTGGTGATGCCCTTCACCTTTGAGATAAATGCATGAAATGCTCCCACCCCCGGAAGCCTCCACCTCTTATGTAGTCCCAGGAGATCCACCTATCAAGGGGGTGGTGGAGGGGCGTGGGGTCCGGGTGCAGCCCTCCCCAGGCCTGTACCTGTGCTGCCTCCTGCAGACCTGTGTGGGCTCTGTCCCTCCCAGCACAGCTACAGGGGAGGCCTGACCCTGCAGCTCCATTGACGGCAGCTGCCACTGGAGTCCCCACCCAGAGCTCGGTGATGCGCGCTGATCTTTGTACAACAGTAACAACTGACCCCCTCTTAGTATTTCCCAGGTGCTGAGATCAATGTATTTAACTCACACCCCCAAGTCTTCTCTGCCATCCTAGGATGATGTTTTATCCCCATTGACAAATAAACTGATTCTCAGAGAGGTTAAGCAACTTGCTTAGGCACACAGAGCCAGTGAGTCGGCAGGGTACCCAGAACTTGAACTCTTGACGGACTCTAAAGATCATCTCTTTAGTGACAGGTCCCTGATGTCCCTTTGGTTGCTCCCCGAAGCAGCCCCCCACACCCACAGTTCCGGCATTACCTGGAAGCTTGTTAGATGCACAGAATCCCAGCCCTACCCTGGCACGTGGAATCAACACTTTCACATGGGGGACCTCAGGCACTCAGGTGCATAAAAGCCGCAGTTCTGCAGGAGGAGGGCCGTGTTCTTGGAGGGTGGGCAGGGCTGGGATGAAAGGACAGGGATGAGAATGTGTCAGAGGCTCTGGGAACCCCAGAGCAACTGGGGTGGGTGCGAAGTCCCTCTGGGCCAGCTGGGTGAGGTTTCTGAGAGGTTTCACGTGCTGACTGCCAGGGCTGGATGTCACCAATGTCCAGCCACATCCCAGCCTTCTCTCTTTGGCTATTCAATGCTGACTTCCCACTTGGAAATTCCTCTTGCTTCTAACTCCCTAGGCCCCCTAGGCATCCCCTAACCCCACCAAGTGCAGCTGGTTGGATCTGATCTCTGGCCCCAAACAAGCCCAGGCTCCTGTCTGTAAGAACAAGCTTCCCCCTGGTCCCCACTTTCGTCCTCCCAGCTACTTCCTGAATTTGTTTTTTCTACCAGTCTTTTTCTCTCATTGGAAACATTTTTCCTCCCATTTGAGCTGGGACTTGGGCTCTTCAGGGGCCTCTGAGGTGTTGTTTCTGTTACCAATTAGAATATAAAAGTGCAGCTATTTATCAAAGATACACATAAAATAACGCCCAGCTGGAACTGCAGAGGGGCAAACCCAGGTGCGCTGGTTCTACGCCGTGTGATCGAGAGGCTGGGACTGCATCTGACGGTTCCCTGCGATCCCACATGGGGGTGGTGTTATTTCCATGTCACATCTGAGGCTTGGGGAGGCAAGTGACTCCCTTAAATCCTGAGTACATGTATAATCACAGCTAAAAAGAGTCAGCAATTGTGATTAAATGAATTACCCTGATGCCTGCTTCCTCCTTCACTCATACCACACCCAAGGTGGCCAAGACCAGCTGAGAACTCAAATACCCCAAGCCAGAAAGTTCCAGGAACAGGGTGTTCTAATGAAATATTGTGGTTCACAGGATTACTACACGTGTTTTAGGTTTATTTATACGTTGTTTTAAACAGCAAATGGGCTCAGTTTTAAGACAATGAAACATCATTTCTTGGGAGGTGACTACGGGTGATGGGAACTGTTAGGACCTGGCTGGGGGGAGTTGTCATTCTCCCCTTGGTATCTTGAGGCAAGGATCTCCAAATGTTTCTTAAAATTGGCCTATTGAAAAAGGAGTAGATTTATTCTGAATTGGTAAAAGGTTGTGTTAGGACCAGTCAGTTTAGAAACAGCAGGGAGAAAGTTGGATTTATAATAGTTATTAACAGTAATAGCATTCTTTGAGCACTTACAATGTTTCAAACACACAGGGCCCTCTTCCTCTTACCTCCAAGTTTCTACCTTGGTCTTCAAATGAGAACCTTCTGGGACTCCCCAATCGGGAGTGTGTTGGGGAAAGAGTCTTTACTCCTCCCTAAAGGAGGGGAAGCAGGCCTGGTTGGGAGAATCATGGCATCAGCTGGGCCATGTCCTAGCCTGGTAAACATGCTTGGGACCAGGCTAGCCTCAAAGCCACCACTGTCCACCTCCTGCTGCCAGATCTCGGTTCTACCCAGGAAGATCTGTTAGGCAGCCACCTGGTTAAGGCAGTGAGCTTGATGGCCTCAGGTCTCTCTCAGGCAGAGTCCAAGGTCTAGGCTTGGAGAGGGGGGGTAGAAGACCCTGACCTTGGCCCTGGGAGCATTCTCCTCTCCAGCTCTTTCAGGGAGCCCTGGGTTTTACAGCAGGGGTCTGCAAATGTTTTCTCTAAAGGTCCAGTTAGTAAATATTTTGGACTTTGTGGCCCAGTCTCTGCTGCAACCCCTCAACTCCCATTGTTGTGCAAAGCAGCCACAAACAACAGGTAAATGAGTAAGTGTGGTCGTGTTCCAATAAAGCTTTATTTTCAAAAAACAGGCCACAGTACAGCAGGGTCGGGGAAAGGTTGGTACTCCCAACTTGGGGATTTCTCATTAACCTGGCAAATCTTCCCAGAGCCCCCTGGGGTCCATGCTGTCATTATCTCCATTGTAGCGATGAGAAAATGGAGACAAGTTCAGCACCTTGCCCTAGATTCACACTATTGCTGACATGGGGTTAGAGCCAGATGGGGGGACTTCAGAGAACCTCTGTTATTGCTGCCGGTTGGAATCATAATGAGAAAGAAGGTTGAACACTGGGGAGATGGCTGGCATGGGGAGGGTGTCCCTCCCTGGCAGCTTGTGAATGAGGGCTGGGTGTGGGGTCAGTGTCCTTCTCAGGCTCCCTCCAGCTGTCCTTGCTCCCACCAGGACTCACGGGCCTGTGCTCTGAGAACCCGGCTTTCCACGCTTTCCTTTGTGCTGTCTGATGAGCCTCACACTGTGCTCTCTGAGGTCAGGGGCTCTTTGGTTGTACCTACGCCCTGTGTCATGTGCCCTAGACAGATCTCTATGCAGAGGAGGCCTGGCTGACCGGTGAGGGAGGAGGAACGTGGTATGCCATCTGGGAGTGGGTGTGCCACCCTGGGAGTGGGTGACTCCAGAGCCCCGAGGGGCCCTTGGGCCCTGCCTACCATCCCTGGCAGGGGGCACCTCCCTCCTGAGGATGGAGGTAGTGAAGGAGGCTCTTCATTTTTTTAAAAAGACTAAAATGCAAATCAGTTGTCTGACTCTCATACTAAACACTGTGCCCAGCAGGAGGTCCTTGCATAACCTGCAGCGCTGACAAGGAGGAAGCCATAACAAATGCCATCTCGGGCGACAAGTGGGGGCCTGGGCCCCCCACAAACTACTCTGTTTTTCAAAAGCTTCTACATGGCCAATCGCCAGGGATCCCTGCCACTTTACAGAAGTGGTAACTGAGGCTCTGTAAATGGCAATTGTGCAGGCATCTGTCCAGAGCTCTGACCTCCTCATCAGGGTTGCAAAGCTAGGTAGGGTTGGTACCAGATCCATGTGAGCGGTCTGGGGTTCTGTCTGGCTTATTCATGGCTGTCTCAGAAGGCATTGCCTGTGTCTGGCACAGAGTAAGTGCTCAAGAAATATGCATTGCACAAATCATGGGCGGCTGGGCCTGGGAGGGGAGAATTGCCCAAATCCGACTGCCCAGCACTCAGTTTCTCTCACTCCAGGTACAGAGATACATCTGCCTGATAGCTGGACCCTGGAGCCACTCTGGGGAGATGGACGTGCGCTTTGTAAGTTAGCAATCTGCCACCTACAGTACAATAAAAACAACTAATGAATTTAAAGCCCAGGTAAGTCACCAACAGGGTGAGCGCCACTTGATTACAAGCCTGCAAGGCACTAGTTTTCTGATGGGGACAAGGGCCACTCTGTGGGAGCTTCTCCTGGGCCAGGCCAATGCCAGGTAGCCACAGGGCACACGGCCATGGCAGATCTCCCTGTAGGGAGCTGTTTGGTGAGAGCACAGTGCCCCGAGGCTGACCAGAAGCAGGGTCAGTGACAAGCCCGCCCCCACCCCACAACTCCTGCCTCCAGATCCCAGGCCTGGTAGGGTCAGTGCTGAGCTGGGTTCTCCATCCACACACTGGGCTGGCATCCTGCAGAGGTCTGCGGCCTTTGCAAGCAGGTCCAGGGACTAACTAACCCTCAGCATTCAATGTTGGCATCATTTTGGCTTCTGCTGAAACCCTTTGTCTGCAGAGGGAGATGGATTTCACATGGAGCTGGCTTGGCCACACCTTTGCTGCTGTTCCTGGGCAAGTCATTCAGCCTTCAAGCCACAGTGTCTTCTTCTCTAGTAGAGACAACATAAAGAACGTCGTAAGACAGTACCAAGCAAATAACCATCATATGAGAGCCCTGGCCGGCCAATACCATCATGTATTAAACCTCCAATCTCAGCACCATCGACAGGGGAAGAGGGACGGCTAAGGAAAAGCAAGAGGAGAACTCGGCAGCTTCCACTCAGCCTGGCCGCAGGGCCAGGTCTCCGTCCCTCCATCCAGTCTGCTTCCTCTGCTCCTCTGACCTCACCAATCCCTCCAGCTTGGCACCAGCTAAAGGCTCAGGGAGAAATATTCAATCTGTTCTGAGAAATTTCTACACAGCCTGCCTTTTCTTTCAAAGGCCTCTTTGTGGGCCTACAGCCAGGGCAGCCCCACCCCTACCCCCGTGCCCACCTCCGTGATGGCTGGAAGATACCCCACATGCTTTCCAAGGAAGGCTGGCCACCCTCGGTGGTAGAGACCTGATCTGAGTTTGCACCCTTTCTGGGCAGCTCCATATCTAGCAAACAAGCCAGCTCACTAGGAGGCCAAAGCCTTGGCCATTCTTGCCCAGCTTCTACCTCTGTCTAATCCCGTATCCTTCCTCTTGCCATGCTGGGTGAATCCCTCATAAATATCACACACCTGCCTTCTTGGACAGCCACCACCACCCCACTAGGAAAGCCATCTCCACCACGAGCAGGTGTCTCACTGAGCCACCCACCCAGATCCCACCCCTGGCAGGACACCCCCCCCCCCAGGAACCCCCTCGGCAGCCAAATCCCCTTCATTCTCTCCACCCCAACCCCCTCAGCTCAGCTCCAGTCTTACCTGAAGGCGTCTCTCTCTTCTTTTCCCTTCTCCCCTCTGAACATCTTCATTTCCTGCTGCTGGCTGTCTGAGGAATTGTTTACCGCCATAAACCACGATACAATTCCATAAATAGGTTATTTATCCTTCCTATTATTATTCCCCATTATTTATTTCAGAAACTCTATTATTAAATCTGTAAAGTGTTCGGTGATACACTGGCAATGAAAGACACTATATAAAGGCAAGTTTATTATTATTATTACTCTGTGATTAAAACAAGGAAGAAAAATGAACCATATTAAATCAAATTGGACTCCCTTTCGCCCACAGGGGCCCTGCTTTGAGGTGAAGGACGGGCCCCCGGGGCCCAGGCTGGGCGAAGGCTTTGTCCCCCAGGTTGGCTGCTCTCCCAGCTCCCTTCTTAGCTGTTGTCAGTGACACCAGGGAGAAGCACAGATTTGCAGGAGTCTCTGTTGCCGGGTGGAGTTTGTTCTGGGCAACGTGAAAACGATTCCGTTTGCAATCTTACTTTTTGCCATCAGTCACTGCCAGTGACATGAAGAGGTAATAGAAGTGCCCAAGAATCCTGCATTTTATTTCCACTCGGCAGCATTTCTCTTGCAGGGGAAACATAAATTCAGCCGATTTTTGTGCAGATTTTGCAAAATTAGTCTCTTTCCATCCAGTTCTGTATGTATATATATACTCCACGCAGGGACAGAGGGATGGTTGGGAGCTGTGATGGGAGAGAATTCCACATACAAAACCTCATCCGGCGAGAGGTGGGGGAAGGGACAGGAGGGGAGACATCTGGTGGGACATGCTGTGAGCTGGGCCACAGAGGCTTGCTGCTTCACCTGGAGACATCCCAGTCTTCAGGGCCATGGTCTTCCAAGTGTGGCTCTCTGGACCAGCAGCACCAGAATTTTCTGGGGACTTGTTAGAGATGCAAATTCTCAGGCCCCTACCCTAGACCTGCTAAATCAGAAACTCTGGGGGTGGGACCCAGTGATCTGTTTTGACAAGCCAGAGAGAGGTGATTCTGATGCAACTCCGGTGCCAGCATCTTGCGACTCAAAGTGCCAGCCGGTGGCGGCTTCGCCAGGGAGCTTGTTAGAAATGCCAGATCTTAAGTTCTCCCAAGACCTACTACTGGATCAGAATCAGCATTTTCACAGGCTTCCCCTGCAATTCTTTCTTCCATTAAAGTTTAAGGAGCCCAGCTTCGGTATTTTGCTACTCTGTTCAGCGTAGGGGACAGGAGAGAGCTTTTGAGGTGGAAGCGATGGACTGGAGCTCTCCTCGGGTGATGGAGGAACAAGTGGACAACTTAGGAGTGAAGGATTTGAAGTGATTCGAGTTAGGTATCTGGGGGTTAATTAGAGAGGTGCAAACAGCTGAATCCGATGCGGACTTTTCCTGTCTGAGTTGAAGGCAAAAATCATCTCAATGGGCTGAACCTGAGACGGCTGACTCCTTAGGAGCTGAACTGACATCTTGTCATTGTTGTCAAATCCTGATGACATCCCCACCAAGGGAAAGCACCGTAGAGCGTACGATGTGATTATCTTACGATGGCCTTCGGATAATTTTATACACTATGGATGTCACAAAATCAAGCACCCTCATTGCCAAGTTGGGATGTGTTGCTATGGAAACCATTGGACTGAGCATTGAAAGGCCGGGATTTCGAACCTCACCCCCTACTCTGACCTGCTGGGGACTTAAGCCAAGTCACCCCACGTTTCCATACTGACTCCCACCCTTTAAATGTCATCCTATCCCAGGATCAGTGCACGCCATTTAATCCCAGTGAGATGGGTCCTCAGCCCCACTTTGTAGACACGGGAACAGAAGGACAGAGAGATTAGGGAGTTTACCCAAGTCCATGCAGCTTCTAAACTATGGCATCAATGTCCAAATCCAGACCTGAGACTCCCCCCCTCCTCTCTTTATTAAGGTAGAATTGGCAGATAAAAATGGCATGTATTTACCATATACAACAGGATGTTTTGATATAGCTATACATTGTAAATGATTTAAACTCCAATTAATATATCCATCATCTCACTTCTCTTTTTTATGGTGAGAACACTTACGATCTCCTCCCTTGGCAATTTTCAGTGATTCCCAAGTAAGCAATCCATTATGATGGATGGTAGTCACCATGCTGTACCATAGGGCCCCAGAATTTGTTGACCCTAACTGACCCTTTGTACTCTGGGCCCAAATCTCCCATCTCTCTGGTCTCTGGTGACCACCATGCTTCTCTCTAGAGTAGGACTGAGACTTCAATAGATTGGATGGTCTTTATCCTGCCCTGCCTCAGTCTGCCCAAGTATGAAATGAGGTGAATAATGCCCCCCGTGGTTTTTCTCTCTAGGTTTGTTGTACAGATGAGACTGCAAGAGTTCTTAATGGCTTCCACCTGCAGGGAGGGCAGCACGTCCTCCCAGCCTCACCTCTGCCCAGTCTGGTTTTTGGCTGAGGGTAACTAGGGCGGCAGTGGCTGGTGGTGTCTGTGACTGGTCAGCTCCTCGGGCACCCTGCTTGCCAACCCCTTCGAAGCTCACCTCTGCCTCTAACCAGAGACATGAGAGCTGTCTGAGTGGGTGTGCGCGAGACCTGTTAGCAACAGTGACATAGAGAGTGTGAGGGAACGGTGATGGATGGAGCCTCTAAGTCACCGCGGGGATGACACTGCTTGATTAAGCTAAGTACTCTCGGCGGCACCTCAGCTGGCAATTGCTCATTTATTTATCTTAAAAGAAGAACTGATTTTTCCCCTACATACTTCTTCACAAACTGTAAATGTTTCCCAGCTCAGACCAGCCTGGACACAGCCTTCTGGGGACAGGACCTCTTGTTACCTCAGAACACCTCTCTAACTTCCACAGGGCTCATGCCCCTCTGCCAGCGACCAGTTACAGTTTCTTGGCCACCCATGTGTGATGTGTCCACCTGCCCCTGTCCCCAGAAACACGTCCTCTTCAGAGTATGAGTTGGCCTGGGGACCATGGGGTCTGTGCCCAGTGGAGGTCACCACTGAGCAGCTCGGAGGCCTGGACTCCTCACCTCTGTGGTTTGGGGACCTCTTTGCAGTTTCCTGGAACGAGGCTCAGTTGTCCCTGTGAGGTGGAGTAAAATGGTTCGAGAAAAGGGCAGTTCTGAGCAAGCTGCTTCTGGAAGCCTGATCAGAATCCAGACAGGCATTTCTCACAGTTCCCCAGTGAGTGGCAGCCTTGTCCTCACCCTTGACCCTGAGGAGTGAAAACAGCAGCTGTCAGGCTGAGGACCAGCCAGGCCCTGCACACACCTCAGATGCATGCTTCACCCTCCTCAGCCCTGCAGGTGCAAACCTCCCTCTGGGGCCTCCTGGCCTCTGCTTATCACTGCGGGAGTCTCAGGATCTAGGGGACAGAAGGGCTCTCACAGATCAAGTGGTATTTCACAAACAAGTGAAGCAACTTGCTCACACTCACAGCTGCTCTTGCAGACCTGGGGTGGAAGCTCAGGTCCCCAGACTTGCCTGTTGAGGAACTGTGTCCAAACCCACCACAGTGAGGCGCTGCTGAGGCACCAGCTGCCTGCAAACCCACGTGGGAGCAGTAGAGGCATGCACTCATGTGTCCACACATTCATTCATTCTCTTGTTCATCTGTTCGTTCATTTGTTCACTTGTTCAACCACTATTTGTGTCCCGCTGTGCGCCAGACACCACATAGGGGTTTATAGTTCAAGCCAGGCATCCTCAAACTTTTTAAACAGGGGGCCAATTCACTGTCCCTCAGACCGTTGGAGGGCTGGACTATAGTTTAAAAAAAAAACTATGAACAAATTCCTATGCACACTGCACATATCTTATTTTGAAGTAAAAAACAAAACGGGAACAAATACAATTCAAACCGCCTCATGTGGCCCGTGGGCCACAGTTTGAGGATGCCTGGTTTAAGCCCTAGAAAGGTTAACAGGATGAGTGACTTGCCCCTGTACTCAACCTAATTGGCTGTAAGCAAAGCCCGAGGAGGGTCAGGATTCCCTGGGAGAAGACTTGATAGGCCCCCCAAATGAATTAAAACAAGTTAAATCATTTGCCAGGCCAGGCAGTTAGGGGTTTTCACAGTGTAATACACATGCTTGAGTCTCCCTTCCACACCCAATGGATGTGGAAAGAATGATGAATGGATGGCAAAAGAGAAGCAGCAGACAGCACAGGGACCCAGGAAGTGTGGGCTGGTCAAGTGTGCCCTGAGCTTTGTGCCCTGCATGACCACGAGTATAGCCGATCTCTTTGGACTCCCACCCTACTGAAACTGGACTTTAATTTCCAGGCTTTTGGTCCTCTCACCACCTGAGGGCCAAGTCCCTGCCCATCAACCCACCCCACTGGGGAGCCTGGTGCCATCTGTCACCCACTTCACTCTGGACCTTTTCAACGCAACTCCAGGTTCACCCAGGGGGTCATTTATTTCCTCCTTGGAAACATGGCAATTGTCGAAGTTAGTAGTGAGTTATGAGGCTGGGGGAACCTCGGTTTCTCTTGGGCCATATTTCAACTCAGGCAGCTCCTGAGCAGGTTTGCATGTGGCTTCGGGGATATTTCTCAGTTCCATCTGATCTCCCCCAGCCCCCCGCATAGCTCTGCCAGGAGGTATGGGGGCTGAGGATGAAACCTCAGGAACAGGAGGCTTCCCTGAGTCCAGTCCGCAGAGCCAATCTTTGCATGGACATCTGAGAACAGAGCAGCCAGCCTTGTGATTAGTGTTTCTGGCCTCTGATGGACCATCTCCTCTTGGAACCGTGGCAATCCTGATGACTGGCATGTCCTGAGCCCACACTTCTCTGCTGCTCTGGGTGGGAACTTCCTCTCCAGCCTGGCCTCTTTGGGGAAGGAGCATTTCCCTGAGGAGTGTATCAAGGCTCATCCCTTTTGCCTCTAAGAGCCACCTCCGTGACACTGCTGCCTCCTTCGTCCCCACCCACTTCTTCTTCACCCCCTTCAGACTCCTCACTTATTAACAATCTACAGCAACTAGCCAAGTCACTCCAGCCCCTGCAAGAGGCAGGTAGATAATGACGGAGCGACTTAGTGCCGTGGTAACAAATTGTCCGTATTATAGCACTTTACATCTTGATATCCATTCTCCTCCACGGGCTTATCTGTAAACCGACTGAATTCACACTGGGATGCTAAGAAAATAGCTGTCATATAATAGATGGGGTCTCCCAGAAAATGAACATTTACAAATGGCTGTAGCATTTACTTAAAATGTCATGCCAATTGCTTGCTGTTGTCTTTATGCAATGAGATTGATTTTACTGCTCCTTGGAGTCCTCAGCCTTGATGGGTAGTTTTTAATGCAGCAGGGAGATGCTTGTGCGTTTAATCTATAAATACAGCGTGCAAAGGCTGGGGCTCTTTAAGGTGCAGCCCTGTGAGCTGTCCAACCCTCTTATTCCAAGGATCCTCCTGTCTCCTCCTCTCCTCCTCCTCCTTCCTCGAGAAGTAGGACCCGGGTAGGGTTTGAGTTGATCCTATTCATGTATGGAAATGCATGCAGATCTATGCATTTTGTTTAACAAGTTAATTCATTTGCCAGGCCAGATAGTTAGGGGTTTTCACAGTGCAATACTCACACTTGATTCTCCCTTCCACATCCAATTATGCCCTGGGGTTTTCCTTGTAGAGTTAATAGAGTTGGAGTGTAATATGGGATAGGAACAGAGGTGGCTTGCCTCTTGGAGAAAATGGCTGTAGGATCTCCCCCAGATGAGAGCTCTTGGGGGCCTCAGAAATCCAGCCCACCTGGTGGACATCCCTCAGGAAGTGTACCTCGCACTACCGCAAAGCATGGATGCTTTTTTCTCGTTTATCTCCTAAAAAGCTCTAACAACCATCTTCTGGCTGCTGCCCCAGATCAGAGGACACAGCCAGCCCCATCCCTGAGACTCAATACCCAGGCATCCCCGTGGAGTTTTGCATCCTCCTCCACTAGGAAGTGGACAGGAAAAGCTAAGGGAGGGAGGGATGGAGGCGCTGCCGAGGCTAGGCAGAATGGCTGCATTGATGCTCCCTCCCAACTTGCCCTGGGAAGATTTCCCATGGCATTTAGAAGCCTTGAGAGAGCCCTTTCCAACACCAGAAGCCTCCTTGCACCTGCGAGGGCACAGCATTTTCATCCCTGTTGTTCCCTCTTGCAGACCTGGGTAAGACCTGAATTGCCTTTAGACGCTGGTGTCTCTTTCAACAGAGGAGTTAGGTGTGTCTGGTAGCTTATCATCATTAACGGTAATAATAACTCTGCACCTGTGTCCCGTTCGCAGGCGAGCTGCTCATTCATCATGCCACCGGATCATGGGGTGGGGAGCACTACTCCCTCCCTACTTATCCTCTACTCATTTCTTCAATGGCTATTTTTTGAGCATTTACTTAGAGCCTGGGCCTGTGTGAGGACCTGGGACAGAGCAGGAAGCACACAGCCTTGGGTGCTGCTCTTGAGAGCATCTGTATTCTGATGGGGGATGGAGGTGAGTGAATGGGAGCAAAGAGGGGCCTGGTACCTGCCACTCCTGGGCCTGCAAGTGGACTGCTCTATGTGGCCTGGGAATAGCAGCGGGAGAGGGTTTAGGGCAGCTTTCCTGGAGGAAGTTCTAGGGATACTGAGGCCTGAGGGATGAATGGGAACAGACCCAGCTGTGATTGATGGGGGTGGATAAGGTACAAAGACAGAGTGTTTGGGGGCAGTGGGAATAGTATTTTCCAAGGAACTGAAGCTCAGAGGAGACAAGACATTCCAAGTCTCATGACTAGGAAGCAAGTATGAGACAAGTTTCTGTGATTTTAGGGTCCCCGGGCGGGAAATTTTATAGGTGGGGAAACTGAGGCAATGGTCAACCCAAATCTCCAGACCCTGGAGATCACCCTGCCTCTTAGGAGGATAAACATCAGTAATCCAGCCCCTTCCATGGAAAATGATTACCCTTTGGACAGATTAGAGACAGCTGTGGTTATCAATGCTGGTCTCAAAAAATTATTAGAATATAAATAATGATTTAGATTAATCATCAGCAAATGACCCTCAGTGGAGACAAGAAAATAATAAAGAAAGCCAATGTTCAGAGTGTTATTTGTTACTTAGATTCAGGACCTAGAATGTCATTAACATTTGATAAATTGCCAAAGGAAGGGGAAGTGCCCTTTCCTCCATGGGGCCTCCGTCTCTTCTCATCCTTTGGGCCAGGTACCGAACACTCATGGTCAGGGACAGAGTCACCACGCAGTCGGGCCCAAGAGTTCACCTTGTCCTCATATAGGGGGGAACTGGGAGTTACAGACAGAGGAGGCCATGTCTAAAGTCATAAGAGATTTGGTGTCAGAGTAAGAAATGGACCGTGTGTCAAACGGTCTATAAAACCAGTGCATGGTGCCCCATGATTGCATTAATGTACACAGCTATGATTTAATAATAAAAAAAAGAAAAAGAAAAAAATACATCGGGCAGCTTTAGATTCTTCTGCACCAGTCAAACCTTGGAAATGCAAAGGCTCTCTTCAAAGGAAAGCAGCTCGAGGCACCTCCTTGAAAAGGCTGCTCCCACCTCTTGTCCCAGGGGACCCTGTTTCCCCAGCAACCACCGCTGGGCAGGGGAGGCTGCACTCCTGCCAAAGGCAAAAGTTACAGGCCAGCCAGACACAGAGCCTGGCCAGGCTGCTCCACGCAGGGGGCTGACCGTGTCAGGTACATTTACTGGTAACTAGTCAACCTCAAAGTTAGCAGATTGAAACAACAGTCACTTGGTGATCTCATGGCTTCTGTGGGTCAGGAATTTGGGCAGGCTACAGGGGAAGCTTGTCTCTGTCCTCTGATGTCCCAGGACTCAGCTGGGAGGACGAGAAAGCTGTGGCGACTCAGCAGTGTGAGGCTGGAATCATCTCGAGGCTTCTTCACACACAAGTCGAGTGGCAGATGCTTGGGGCCAGGGACCTCAGCTGGGCTGTTGGCCAAAATACTACGTGGAGTCTCTCTGAGAGGGGCTAGTCCGGGCTTCCAAACAGCAGGGCTGCTGAAGTTCAAGAACAAGAGTCTCGGGAGAGCTGGGGGAGTGCCTGGTGTTTCTATAATCAGGTCTTGGATGTTACTTCATGTCCATGTGTTCTATCCGTCAAAGCAGTCACAGAGGTCCTCTCAGGATCTGGGGCTAATAGTGCTAGGGTCAGATGGTAAAGAGAGCCCATGGGATTGGAAAACGAGATCTGTGCCTAAGCAGTGCTTAAGCACCCCGATCAAATTATTATACATGTATGAAAAAAATTATTGAGTGCCCGTTATGTGCCAGACACTGCCCTAGGGGCTGTCCTGTTTTTTCTCGGGGAGTTTGAAGAAAAGCGCAGAGCAACTGCAGAGTCACCTCAGGGAGAAACAGATGCGAAAAGCTGACGTGTGACTAGGAGGTGCCCTTGCCACGAGTCTTTCCCCCAGAAGCAGCTGCCTCTCTGCATGGACACAGATGTCCATCTCCACCCTGGCTCCCAGCAAGGGCAGGCTGAGGGCCACACAGTGTTGTCATGACAACCCAGGGACTTGCCCACCCTGTACTCCTGCCACGCTGTGCAAAGGGGGCAAAATTCTGTGTGCAGAGCAGCCTTCCTCAGAGGGTCACAGGCTCCTGGCTTTCCTCTCTGGCTGAGCACAACCCAAACATTGCAGTCACGTTCCCTTCCCACACCCCCAGCCCGGCCCTGCCCTCAAAGCACAGAAGCTGTTCCAAGGCCCTTCCTGGCCACGGCCCTCCCTAGCCCCTGTTAACCACTAAATCTCCCAGAAGTGCCCAGACTTGCTTCCCCTCCCCTTCTCCCAGTCTGCAGCACCATTTTTATTTTCAACACACCCCCATAAGCTCTTACAGGACACTCAAAGGCCACCTGCTACTTACATATTCCCAGTCACAGGCAACTCACTCCAACTCATGTGCAGACAGCCAGACCCTTAGGAGATTCCGCAATCTCCAGCAGAAATAATTATGAACTAAAGGGATCCCCCCAGGCTGGGCCAGCATTTGTGCTCATGTATAAATAGGGAACTTCTTAAACATTAATTGTGGTGGTAGATGGTGGGGGTAGATGATGGTGGCGACTTCCCCGACAGAGATGGAGAGTGTGTTAATGAATGTGGGCGGGGCCCAGCCGCAGAAAGGTGGAGTCAGGCTGATAGGCTGGGCACAGGAAGTGGAGGCAAGACCCAGGAGGAGCTGCTTAGGAAATAGAGATTTGGGGAGGGCTGAGGAGGTCACAGGGAAGCTGGATAATTTGTGCACAGCAGATTTGAAGAGGGGCAAGAGAAAGTAACCACGAAACTGTTTGCACCTCGGAGGCTGAAGGTCCCAGGGTGGTTAATGGAAAGACAGCTGTCCGGCAGACACCAGGCTGGATGGACCTGGGGTCAAAAGAGAGAAAGACCCAGGGATGAATGGACAGAAGAGTACAGAGTTGGACTGGGAGGTAAGAAGTCAAGGCCGTAGCAACAAAAGCTGCAGCCTGCCTTCCTTCCTTCCTTCCTTCCTTCCTTCCTTCCTTCCTTCCTTCCTTCCTTCCTTCCTTCCTCCCTCCCTCCCTCCCTCCCTCCCTCTCTTCCTCCTTCTCTTCCTTCCTTCCCTCAACAAGGGCTTGTTGGATTTCTACTCTGGGCAAAGCAGTGGATTCAGGGAGGAACTGGCTCCACAGCCTTGCCCAAGGTGAACTGAGGGAGTGACTGTGCACAAAGCCCAAGTTCATTCTCAGCAGAGTGGAATGCCACAGGGGGAGAACTGCTTTCCGCTGTTTGGGAGCCACAGAGGAAAGAGGCTCTCGCACGGACAGGCCTTTCTGTCTCACCTGCAGCTTAAACAACCCACTTCTTTGCTTAACCTCCTCTGTGGCCCTCCAGTGTGTCCTGTGCAAACGCCATTCTCTGACTTCCCAAATCCTCAGCTCTAGTCTCCCTCTGCTGGATGGTCTTGTCCTTGTCCTCTCTCTCCTCTGTCACCTGAGCCTCTCCTGACCCTCCTCCCCTACTCCAACCCCCCAGGCCAGACCTGCCTTTGTATCAACCCAAAGAACTCTGGAGGGCTTCCCACCCTGTACCTCACCCACAAATGAAGTCGGGGTGGTGGGCAGTGGCCATCCCCCTTGACTTTTGACTCCTTGGCTCCATGGCCCTCGACTGGGACAATACCGCCCATCTACAGGGCCTTGAGAAATGGGGCAAGTGGTTGTTCCAATGATGAAGGTGCACTGCTGGCATTTGGAGCATGAAGACCAAGGATGCCTTACACTCTGGTGCCCTGTGCAAACCCACATGGTGATGAATTGCCACCAAGGTGCCCTGCTGAGAAACATCAAGGGGCCCTGCCAGCCCTCTCCCTTCCTCTCTTACTCCAGGATGTTAGAGCTCACAGGCCAGCCCAGCCTCCCAGGCTCTCTCTGCTCTGTGGAAAGGTCTCCATCCAATTGGCCCATCCCTGGAGAGATGTCACCCTAAGAGGAGAGCTCAGCAGGGAGGATGTGACAGCCCACCACCACCCCACAGTCTTGCTAATCCAGCTTTTATGGATGATAAGCTGAGAGTTTTAAACTCCCTTTCTCTAAAATCTAAGCCCATCTCTGGACTGGTTCCAAACTCAGAGAAAGGACGGAAGCTGTGACGGCCCACTGATGCTCAAAGCCTAACAGGCTGTGCGGAAGAGGCAAGTGGGTCTATGCCTGAAGCTCGCAAATCCCCCCAGCAACACCACCCCGGGGATTCCAGGCAATGAGCATTCCCTGCCCCTGCCTCCAGTGTGAACCCAGGACATGCTTTCACGTATCTTCATACAACCTTCTCTGCTCCCCCTGTGTGTTTCTCATCCACAAGGGTCAGATTTCTGCAGCCCCGAAGCCACAGGCAGGGAGGTATGGGGACTGGAAAAGAGACATTTTCCTCTAAGGGCTGGGGGGAGGGCTAAAACCCTGCCTTCCATACGACTGATCAATGTGAGAAAATTGCTCTTTCAATTTTAAATTGCTCTTGGTCATGAAGACACCTGCACCCCGGGCACCTCCAGAAGGTTTCTACCATGGGCTCCATATCAAAGGAAGACAGACTTATGACTGGCTCCCCCAGGCCCAGGCCGGGGCTGCCTCCTCTGACCTCAGCCCAACTCAAGGGAGGAGCCAGCCTCCCCTCCTCTCCCTGGCTGCTTTTTCTGCTGCTTCCTCCAGGGCAGCAGCAGGCACTGTGGCATTTAGGAGCTCCCCTGAGAAGAGGGGACGCCTCGCTGTTCTGAAGAGAGTGAGAAGTCTTGCCTGTGCGGCCCCAGTGAGCTTGCCTGAGATTGGAGCAAGAGCACCCTGCCTGTCCCCCACTGTAGCCATTTGAAAGAGGTCCTTACTTCATCAAGAAGGCCTGTGACCCTTCCTCACCTCCCATCCGCAGGGGAACCTCAGCTCATGCCTGCAGCTCTGGAAGCTGATCTAGCCTTGGCCCAACTGCGGCTTCCAATACACAAGTGTCCCCGAATGCGTTCCAAGCTGGACACGAGGCCATTTCTAGCACCTCTCGCCACCTGCAGTCTTCCTGCCTCATTCCACCCAGACGCAAGTGGTGTCATTGTCGCCGGGCAGGAAGGAAGGAAGGAAGGAAGCCCCTCAAGGTTTCAGCTTATTTCAGGGTCCACTCCGTGGGGCCCTGGCCAGGAGCTGGCTCGCCACATGCCAGCCTGTCCCAGAGCTGTCTCTACACTGCTCCCAATGCCTCGCACAGCAGGGTCCCTGCCCCTGCGTCCTGATGGAGAACAGTACTTCCAGGAGGGAGGAGCCGAGGGAGAGACTGACCTCCAGAGCTGACACCCCGCCCTCTGCTGAGCCGGCCTGGCTGGTACTAGAGCCAAACCCTGTCACAATCTCCCTTTATAAGGCCAGAAAGGCCCGGAGGGCCAGCATGGACATTAACTCTTCCTTTCCTGCACAGCCTCCCCTAGGCTGGGTCCTCCCCGCTCCACTGGCTCCTGTCTGCTGTTGTGGCCAGGGATGGGGGTGGTTGTGCAGGCTGGTGGCTCCTTCAGAACCCCAAGATTCCAGTCCTCTCATCAGCTTCTCTCCCCCACCCTCTGCAGCATCTGCTGTATACATCAGCAGGTGGGCCAGGACAAAAGAAAGGAAGCACAGAAGCCACCGAGGGGGAAAGCTTCAGAATCATCATAACAACATTCAAACCCGAAGAGTTTTCAAAAGAGAGAGTGCAATTGGCATGTTCTCTGAATCATTTCCCAGTTTTGGATACAGCATTCGGCAAAAAATCAGATTGGCCCAGATATCCCCGAGACCAAGGAGAGGGCAATAGCTTGTGGAAAGAGGATGTTGATTGCAGTGCTGGGTGGTCTGTATCCAGGCTGCAAAAAAAGAGGTGCTCAGACTCTGGGACAAGGCAAGGAAGTGCAGACTGCAGGTCATAGAATACCTTTTTCCCAGAGAGTCTGCAGGGGTCTCCCCAAATCTTTGCCCTTCTCTTTGAACCTGCTCAGGGAGGGCTGCAGGACAGGGCCCACCATGCCCGACATCCACACAGGCCTCAGGAGGGTGGGCTGTCACCTGGGACCCCCAGTGCCCTGTGGTCTGCCAGACCCTCAGTAAGCAGGAGACATGGCGTCACTCTGGGCATCAGGGAGGAGAATGATCCACGAGCTGGTCCAACAGATAGAGGCAGATCTAGTTTGAGAGTCTCCAAAGATGATATTACTCAGCAGCCTCACACTTTTCATCTGGAACTTATTGGAAAACCTTGCTAAGGGGATCAGCTGCCTCCTGGGCTCCGACTCCCCGCTCCCATCCAATTGGCAGTAAGGCCCTTTAAAGTATTACTTCTCGTCACCATGAGCATTGTATGTTCCTGACAGGATAAGCCCGCCACAAATTAATACCTGGGGCAGATCCTAAAACACAATTCTTCCCAGCTGCAATAATTCCAGCCAACCCCTCTATCTGCACTGACAGATGCAGTAAATCTTTCATGGTTGCAATTCATACATTGTTTTTTTTTTTCCTCTGGTACCTGAAATGGCCCAGACTATAAACTTTGCCTCCTTTTATGATTATCGATGTGCTTATGGGCGCCCATGTTGCCTGCACCACCAGTGACCTGCCTAGGTCCCCCGTGGCGGCTGCCTGTAGGGAGGCCCACCCACGGCTACCATGGCTCTCTTTACCCTGCTGCAACAGTGGGCTGGAGTCTGGGAGGGACAGAAGCGAGCAGGGCTCCTCTGGCTGAGCAGTAGAGGATGGTGACAAGGGAGCAGCAAGGGGAGGCCACTGAAAGGCAGTGAGGAACTTGCAGAGGTCCTTGGCCCGGGAACGCCAGGAATTGCCATGTGTGCCCTGCCTCCTCCCAGATTCTACGTGTTGACAAGCACAGCACAGACAGCCAGATCTGCAGAGAAGCTCCATCTGCAAAGTGGAATCCGTGACACTAGCCCTGCCCGTTCTACAGAGCTATGGGAGGCAGCACGCTGGAAATGGTAAAAAGCCACATAGATTTGGGGGTTGGGGGGTAGGTACCCAGGTTAGTCTGGACACGGCAAGTCTGGACATCAGCAGGTCATCCCCCGACCTGGACTGGGGACACAGAGGCTGCCACAAGAAATGGTCACAGACCCCGTGGCTTAAAACAACAGAAATTCGCTCTCTCCCAGTCCTCCCAGCAGGCCTGGCTCCTTCAGGAGGAGAACGAGCTCCATGTCCTGTCTCTGCATTTGGTGGCTGCCAGCAGTCCTCGGTGTCCCTGGACTTGAGGATGCATCATGCTGACCTCTGCCTCCACCATCTCATGGCCTTCTCCCTGGGGGTGGCTGTCTCTCTCCTCCTTACAAGGACACCAGCCGTTGGACTTAGGGCTCACCCTAATCCAGTGGGACCTCATCTTAACCAATTGCCTCTGCACAGATCTTATTTCCATGGTGGTCCTGAGGTCGGGGGACAGCATTCCATCCACACAGGAGCAGTGGGGGGGACTCTGCCCAAGGTGCCCCTAGCAGGGTCCTCTTCTGATCCTTGCAGTCCCTCCAGGGGACACTCTTCTGGTTCTGCCCCACTCCAAGAACTGCTCAGAGACAGGGATGTCACCTGGCCTCCCTGCTCCCTGATGACTTGGAGTCTCGTAGGAAATCCAGGGAAGCCTAGTGCTGCCCTGAAAACACTCTAGCTCCTCGTCTGACAAGGATGCAGCTGAGCCCCCTCCCACCCTGGTCATCTGTTTTTAAAGAACTATCACAGGCTCCCCTCACCCTCACTGTGTCCTAGCACCTCTAGTCAATTCTAGGACTACTTCCCTTCCACTGTTCCTCCAGGGCCATTTTACCCACAGCGGAGAGTCTCAGCTGTCGCCCTGTAGAAACCCATCCCCAAATTGCACAGTCTAAATTATACATTAGCTTTTTAAGCAGCACTTTAAGCTGGCAGGGAGATAGATTTTTATCAGTGGTGAATGCCCACCTAGGGCTGCTAGATTTCATCTTGGGCTCATATGACGGGTAATAATTCTCTCACCCCGCCCCCCTTTGTTAAGAGACATGGCCCTCGTCTCTCTCTGTGTGTGCAGGCACAATAACACACTTGTTTCATGCCCCCATGTCTCAGAGCCTGCTCCTGTCCCAAGCTCTCCCCACTTGTGCCTTTCCTGCCATTGGTAACCACTGGTGGGACATGGGAGGACCTCACGGCTACCCTCATTCATGGTGCCTGGGCAGAAGCAGGTGACACAGTCACTCTGCCCAAGGGACACCAGGATATTTGCTTTCCGATGCCCATCCTCCTGCTTAATCTCTGGAGAGAGGCACTTTTGTCACCTGCTCTGTAAGTAAATGGTCTTGACATTTTTGGCAGCAACCCCTTTTCAAGGAGGCAGATATGTCCCCCAGGGCTGGGCTTCTGGAGAGAGGAGGCCAAGGTGTTTTTCAGAATTTTCCTGGACATGTGTCCTTCCCAGTCCCCTCCCATCTGCCACTCAGGGAGGTGTCTGTTTCCCTAAGGCCCCTGCAAATCCCCAAGCCTTGTCTGTCCCTGAGGATTCTGCTCCCTCCCCAGCCAAGGCTGATCCTCATTCCATGGGACGCTGATCCTGTTCCCTCTGGGACGCTGCCCTTGCCCTCTGTCAACCCTGTCACCCTGTCCTTGCTGAAGGCAGGCAAGGAGACCCTGGTGGCCTGGTTGAGGCTGGAGATTTTACCACCAGCCCAGGCACCTGGGAAACCTTCGGAGTCTATGGCTGTGAACTCACAGCACGGCCAGCCCAGGCTGTCCACCATTCGAAAAGGCTTCTCTATCCTAAATGAGTTGTTCAAAGCCAAGATCAATTTTCTTCTGAAACTTGGGTAGATCAATATGAACAGTAGCATCTGCCAAGGTGTGTGTGTCTGTGTTCATTCTGCTGGGGGTGGGGGTGCCCCTCCCCCTCCCCCTCCCTCTCACCCTCTTACTTTTATCTGCCTCCACTCCATGACTTTCCTCATATTGTCACTCCAGAAGGGACAAAACAGGATCCTGAATTCATCTGAGGGAAGTGGGTGTGTGTTCACCCTGGGTGCAGGGGACACTGGGATCTGTGGTTTCTGGGAGGAGGATGCAGGGGACACTGGGATCTGTGGTTTCTGGGAGGAGGATGCAGGGGACACTGGGATCTGTGGTTTCTGGGAGGAGGATCCCCTGCCCAGCCCTGCTCTTCTTCTGTTTCCTGAGCCCCAGGCCAGATTCACAGCCTGTGACTAAGCTCAGGGGTTGCAGGGGAAAGTCACCAGCAGGCCAGAGTTCCCCGGGGAGCTGGGCAGCTCTGAAGCCCACTGCCTAGCTTAAGTCACATCTCTGGGATGTGGGCGATCAACCCTACCAAGCTTCAACATCTTCCTCTATGCATCAGGGATGACGGGGTCCTTCACAGAACTCCACTTGACATGGAGTAATCACTCACTTAATAACAATAGCAGCCAACAAATGAACAAGCCCCTACCACAGGCTGAGCATCCCTAATTGGAAAAGCTGAAATCCGAAACGCTCCAAAATCCAAAACTTTTTGAACACCGATTCAATGATCATTGGATTTGGGGATTAGGGATGCTGGAGGTAAGTATAATGCAAACATTCCAAAATCTGGAAAAAAAAATCCAAATACTTCTGGTCTCAAGCATTTAGGATAAGGGATACTTAACCTGTCTGTGATGGGTGCTTGTTTAAGCACTTTACCTACATTAACTCCTTTAGTTTTTGTAACATCCCGTGATTGTCTACCATTCTTATCCCCTCCTTGCTAGAATGAGAAAACAGAGGCCCAGAGAGATAAACAGCCTGCCCAAGGTTGCACAGCCAGTAAGCACAGAGCCAGGATTCAAACTGGGTATCGAACCTGCAGGCCTCATCCCACCATAAATTACTATTTTTTGCGCTGGGTCAAGTGAGGGGCAGGCACACAATGCCCAAAGAGCACTGGGCCATCCCTTGTCCTCAAGCTTCCTCCCCGGCCTCTAGGTGGTCTCCCAGGTGAAGAGGGACGATTTCGGCTTCCCCAGGGTTTTGTGTGGGCAGGAGCTTCCGCCACTGAGTGATTTAACCACATTGAGCCCGCTATGCTCAGCAGCCTGGCTTAGAAGATGATGATAGAATAAGATTTAAGGGCCTGGACAGCAGACCATCATTCTCATCAGAGCTGATAGAAGGGAAGGCGTTTTCCTTCCTGGTTGAGTGTGGATCACTCCCCTTCCCCATGAACCCGCCCTCCTGGACTCTGGCACCTTTTGAGAACACCCCTGCCCCCACAGCCCAGTGCTCCTGAGAGCCTCACACCAGCCCTGCTGTCTGCAGAGGAGCCCCCTACAAGGCTACAGGGCAGAGTGTGGGCTTCTTAGGGATTCACTCAGCAAGTGTTAGTCACGTGCACACAATGTCCCTTACCTCCCAAAAGAAAGCTCCTCCCCTGCTCTTCTGTGCCTCAGGAGGGCTCCCTGGCCACGCTGGGCCCCTCCACGTGCCTCCTGAGCATGAGCCTTCACCCCTCCCCTCCCCTCCATGTAAACACTGAGGGCTTTGCTCATGTGCTCCCCCTCAGGGCGCGTGGTCCTCACCCACCTGCAGATTTTGCCATCACAACCTCCAATTACTTTAGATTGTTTTAGATAAGTACACCACAACATTTTACATGATCTTAGAGATTGATTCAAAATGTTAGACACACACACACATACAGATTTCCACCCAGACTTCCACTCTTATGCAGAGAAAAATCACCTCTCTTGGGATTTCTGGGACCAAGGAAGGTCCCCGAGGTTTCATGCACATCCATCACAGGCCACGCAGTGGCTACGGGAAGGATGTGGCCCTTGGATGCCCACACGACACCCAGCGTGTTCTTCAGGTGTGCAAAGAGAAGAGGGTCTTCGCTTCTTTTCCCAGCCTTTGTGAGCGCCTCTGTGCTTCTCATCTCTCATTGCTCCCCAGAGGGTCTTCCACATGCCTTGCTAGACAGCCTCTTTCTCAGGGTGCATCCCTGAAGGATGTTGGCTCATATAAGGTGGCTTTCAGATGCTGTACGCATCATGCTCAGCCCATTTTTCCATAGAGTTAGAATCAAACACCATCACCTGGCTGGGTTTGCGCTGCTCTGCGATAAACTTCCAGCTCCCGACAGTGACCTACAAAGCTGTGCACCACGTGCCTGCCCAGCTCCCTTGCATGCCCGCTCCCTCTGGCTCCCTCTTTCCGGCCACATCTGTTTCCTTTCTATTCCTCAAGCACACCAAGCCCTCTCCTTCTCTACTGTGTACTTGACATTCGTCTGCCCAGAATGACGCACTCCAGCTCTTATCATGCACAATGGTTCATTCTCATTCTTCAGGTCTCCCCTCAAAAGCCCCCTCTTCAGAAGTGCCTTCCTTCCCTGCCCCAAGAGTGAAGTGTCTCTCTCTCTTCTGGCCCAGCCTCTTGCGGTATCCCTGACTATTCACAGCACTCAGGACTGTAGTTATGTTGGTGGTGGTGCTGGTGGGATTGTGTTGGCAGAGTGGTGATCTGTCTTCCCCACTAGAATGCATTACTACGTGAGATCAGGAACTGAGTCTGTATTTGTACAGTAAAGGATTAACCTTGCCCAAAGAAAGGTTTGGCTCTTTGCCCTGGCTCCTGGTACTGAGCCCTTGGCATTTCCAGCTTCATAAGAGTCTTTGTTCACCTGGAGTCTTGGGCCATGCCAGATGGTCTCTGCTAACAATGTGAATTATGGTGGGGGTTGCAGGGCCTTGGGCTTAACCTATGAAGGGGCTAGAAGTTAAGGTCAACCACACAGGCCATATCTATATGACCAAGTCTCAGGTGAGCAACCGTGATTGGGTTATCCCACCTCATTGCTGGTAGAATAATACTGTCCATACCTTCACATAGAGAGGACAGCCCAGCTCATTCCTGGTCTCTCCCAGACCCTGCCCCAAGCACCTCTTCCCTTAGCTGGTTTTCACTGTAACCTTTCACTGTAAGAAGCTGTAACTGTGAGTATAATGTCTTTGCTGAGTTCTGTGAGTCCTCTAGTGAATTATTGAGCCTGAGGGTGGTCTTGGGGACTCTCCAAACTTTCCAGTTGGTGTCAGAAGGGAAGTAGTACAGTCTTGGGAACCTCAGACCTTTTCAGTATTATTCATGGCTATTTTCCCAGGGCCGAGGATCACATGTGGTATGTGTAAGTACTCATGGAGTATTTGATGATAGTGAATGCTCTTGCTGGGACAAAGACCTCCAGGATGCAACCAGCACATCTCCACAACCTGTAGCACCCTCATCCCACCACATTGAAAGCCCCACCAGATAAATTCCAACCCCCCAAAAGTGCTGAGCAACTTCGGGCCTCTGGACTCTTGTATCAGCTGCATTCTTTGGGGATCCCGTCATCACCCACCACAACTTCCCTGATTCCTCATTAACTTTCCAGAAGCAGCGCAAGAATCACCTTCCCCCAGGGCTGACCCCTAAGTGCTGCCTTTCCAAGCCTGTATGCCTTTGCTCTGGTCTGGATTCCCATAGCATCCTATATAACCTCCACTGTCACACGAGTCATCTGGGCTATAATTGAAAAGGCTTCTGAGTCTTCTTTCCCTAGAGCTATGTTGCATTTGAAAACAATCTTCTGCCTAGATAATAGAACTGGAGCTCTTTGAAAGCCGGGACCTGTGTATTTTGTCTCTGTGTCTTTACTAGTGGGCACTGCGCTAATTACAGTAGATGCTCAGTAAATGCATCAACAAATGGATCCCCTCAGTCAGGAGAGGTATAAGGAAGGTTAGGGATATGGGGGGGGGGGGAAGTTCAGCATCACTTTCAGAAACAAGATTCTGGGTACTCATTCTGATGTCTACAGAGAGGGGCAGGGATAAGCTGTCAGGAGGCCACCCTCTCAGGAAACTGCTTGGAAGTAGAACAAATTGCTCTGCACGCAGGTAGGAAACACATGCCTCTAAGCTTTATAGATGTTTGCCTAATCCCAGACACGGCTTGTGGGCAGCAGAGCTGGCTGCCCCTTCTTCTCTGTAGCAGGCTGATGCTAAGATGATCTAACGTGATGCCTACCTCCTGGCATTTACACCTTGTGTGATTTCTCCTTGCTTGTGGGTTGACCTGGTGACTTGTTCTAACCAAAGGAAAATGGCAAAGGTAATAAATATTACTTCTGAGATTCATTTTAAAAGATTGCAGCTTCAGTCTTTTTTTTTTTTTGAGACAATCTCATTCTGTCACCCTGGACAAGGTGCCATGACATCATAGCTCATAGCACCCTCACTCTTGAACTCAAGTGATCCTCTTGCCTCAGCCTCTCAAGTGGCTGAGACTACAGGTGCCTGCCACAACGCCAAGCCAATTTTTCTAGTTTTAGTAGAGATGAGGTCTTGCGCTTGCTCAGGCTTGTCTCAAATTTATGAGCTCAAGCAATATTCATGACTCGGTCTCCCAGAGTGCTAGGCTTATAGGTATGAGCCACCACGCCCAGCTGTTTGTAACTTCTGTCTTACTAGTGGACTTTCTCCCTTTCTGGCTTTCTTTGTGTGTCAAGGCACTGAGAGATCGTCTGGCCACCAGCTATCTGGGAAAAGGAGCCCTCAGCCCAAAAAACATCAAGGAATTGAATATGGCCAACAGCCCCAGAAGTGAACTTGGAAGGGAAGTCTTCCTCAGTCAAACCTTCAGATGAGGCCACAGCCCTGGATGACACCTTGATTGCAGCCTGTGAGAGATCCCAAAGCAAAGGACCCAGTTAAGTCACACCCAGGTGCCTGACCCTCAGGAGCTGTGAGATAATAAATGCACATTGTCTTAATCTGTGAAGTTTTGAGGTGATTTGTGAAGCAGTGATAGATAGCTAATACACTTTCCTAGCCCCGTGGGTTTTCTACTTTGGGTCTATGTGACCTTGGGCAAGTTCTTAACACCAGCTCTGTTATTAGGAGCATAAGATGATATACCTGCCTCACTGGATTATTTTGAGGATTAGATTAGATCATACATATAAAGCGCTTACAGCAGTGATAATATTTATACTATTTATTACTACAGAGGTTGCCAAAAAAATGTATACATATTTTAAGTGATGTTATCTATGTATTACTCTTCAAAGATTAGTTGAAGGCACTGTTGGTCAGGTGTATGTAGACATGCTATGCAAATCCATTTTACCTCCAATTCATATACTTTCTGGGAATGATAGAATTTACTTCCAGCAAAATCTCTTGAAATGTGTATATACTTTTTTGGCACCCCCTGTATAGATTATGTCATATAAATATTAATGGAACGCATTCTTCCAAATCATCATGGCTTAAGCTCTCACCTGAATTAGGACATACAATTTATCACATGCCACCCATATAACCCAGCACTACCACAAGGCAGGAGAAGCAAGGCCCTGGGACAGAGAGCAGCCTTTACATTCATAGCCTGAAAGTCAAGGGCTGGTCCTATATCGGCTAAGCCTACCTCCTCCAAGCTGCCTGGTATCCTGACCCCCGACTTCAGACTTTGGGCACAGCGAGAGGGGAGTTGCATACATAGGTCTAATCATTCAACTATTTGCAAACAGTCAGGATCCATGTCCCCTGATTGTTAAGGGGAATTCAGTACCAAATCATTACAATTAAATCCCATTATGGACAGTCAGAACATAAAACAGTGCCCTGCAGGAACACACCAACGCCACAGAAAGCCATTTGCTCCTATTGCAGCCAGGGTTGCAGCTAGGGTTGCTTCTGGTGGCAGAGCCATTTAAGTCCAGGAAGAGGCTCTTTTAGTGGTAATCACTGTGCTGGTCTGGGACCGGCTCGGTCCCAAGAATTTACTCTGGAGTTGGAAGGACTCTTCCTGAAGCCACCACCATCATCCTGGGGCCATTTTGGCAAATCTCAAAGGCCTGTGTGTAGGTGGGGGTGCGGGGAGGGGAAGCAGGCAGGGTTTGTCCTTCCTCTAAGGGCCTTAGCCACTTCTGTCCCTTTGGGGATGTTCTTGGTTTGCACTGAGAAGTTCGCTTTAGGCTGAGGCCAAGCTACTTGCGAAGTAAATGCACTTGTGAGATTGTCTCAAGCCAAGTGTACGGGTTAGAGAGCCATGGGAATTCTGCTTGGAAGGATAAGAGGGAGCGGAGCTTCTAGAAGAGAGGGTCTGAGCACAATTTATGTTCTGGGCCTTGAAGAGCTTGTCACTGGCTTCCCAGATACAGCCTGACCCCCATTTACTTTTTAAAACTGCTTGCGGGTATGCAGACACCTCTGAGGATTGGTACTGCCAGCATCCCACCAGGGCCTCCCCGGGGATGGGGGCGTCTGTCTTTGTTCTTCTTTCCCTCAAGGTGACGGTGCTGAGGCATTAGGAAATGCACGAGGCTGGACCTCGCACGTGGGAGCCCGTGTGAATGGCCGCGAGTGTTACAGCTAATGACCATCCGCAGATATTCCCCGGAAGACAGGATCGGATAATTGCTATCAGAGCGATGCTTCTAATTAACTTTCTCTTCCCAAAACTAATTGTCTAATTTAATAGGCATCTGCTATTTTTCATAAATGTGTTTGAACTTCACAAGCCAAGTGATTTTTTTTTTTTAGCAGATAGTCCCAAACTCAGAAAATAATACATTTTGCATCCGATCTTGTCCTTGTCAACTGAACAACAAATTGATAAGGAGGAAGCCAAATAGAAGTATGATCCCCAAACACCCCCCTCTCATGGGAATTAGGGCTATTTCTACCAAGTGAACATGCTAGACCCAGTGTGCACAGACTACAGTACAGAATTTCTCTCCCTCCAATCCAGGCCCTGGCTGAGGAGAATCACATGCAGCAGTGGGGGGGAAGGGGGTGGGCTTCACACCTGCATGTGGTCCTGTGTGCTGTCTCTGGGAGGCCGTGTTCTTTGTGACAAGGATCTTGGTAGGTTCCATGCCATGTTCAGGGGGAAACGGGATTATACAGGTTTGCAGCTTGTTACCTCTGGCTTCCCACAGCCTTCACGCTGTGCACCTGTAGCCAAGTAACTGCCGATGGAGCAAACATCTGCAGCCTTGCGTGGAAACATCCAGTACTCCCTGTGTTCACCCGGCGTCCCCCTCCCTCCATAACCAGAGCAGCTGAATGGAACAGTGGTGCCAAGTAGGGGCTGCGTTCGTTAGGACAGGGTAGCTCAGGCTCCAGCAGCAGACAGCTCCAGAGTCTCAGGGGCACAGACTTCAAAGGCCTGTTTCTAAATCCTGCTGTGTTTCCACGGGGAGGGACAGGCTGGGGGTGGGGGAAAGTCTGCCCCTGCATGGGGGGTGTAGGGGAGGAGGTCTGGGTAGCTAGAGTAGCCCAGAAACTCGCTGGCAGAAGCAAGGAGGAGACAGATTTTTTTCTGTGCAGGAAGAAGCTGTCAAACTTCCAGAGACTTCTTGGAGTGGGATGAACTGCAGAGGAGGTGGCCCAGCTGTTTGCAGAGGGGCTTCCAGCAATAGCTGGGGGTAGAATTCAATCTTTAAGATCCTTTCCAAGTGAATAAAATCAGCTTTCATCACTCACCTGGTTTTAAATAATCCTTGTGTTGTGGTTTGAATGTTTGTGTCCCTTCCAAATTTCATAGTGGAATTGAATCCCAGTGCCACCATGTTAAACCTTGGGCCCTTAGGAGACAATTAGGCCCTGAGGACTCCACCCTTGTGAATTGGATTAGTGACTGGCCAGAGGAGCCAGCCGGGTGGCTGAGGCCTGTAATCCTAGCACTTTCGGAGGCTGAGGCCGGTAGATTGCTTAAACTCAGGAATCTGAGACCAGCCTGAGCAAGAGTGAGGCACTGTCTCTACTGAAAATAGAAACAATTAGGTGGGCATTATGGAGGGCATCTGTAGTCCCAGCTACTCAGGAGGCTGAGGCAAGAGGATCACTTGTGCCCAAAAAGTTTGAGGTTGCTGTGAGCTATGACGCTACCGCACTCTACTGAGAGCAACAAAGTGAGACTCTGTCTCAAAAAAAAAAATTAAAAATAAACAGGCCAGAGGGAGCCAGTGAGGCCTTTTTTGCCCCTTCCATCCACTCTGCCTTGCGAAGCCCCAGCCTTTGTCTCTCAGGAGGACACAGCAACAACACGCCATGTGGGAGGCAGAGACCAGGGCTCGCACAGACACCAAACCTGCGGTGCCTTGATCGTGGACTTCTGGCTGTTCCATTTCTGTTCTCTGTAAATTTCCTAGTCTCAGGTATTTTGTTGCGGCCCCACAAATGGACTGAGACACCCTGCCACAAGCATGTGGCCATCCAGACCCGTGCAAGGCTAAGCCGTGTGAAAGAGAGGCTGCAGTGGAGTTGGGAGACGGCAGTGTGGGGGTGGAGGAGGGGGAGCCCCTGCTACGGGCTCAGTTACCCTTTAGGCGGCTCCTTGTTCATGCCGTGGTGCTCTGAGACTGAGGCTGTGGTTCTCACGCCCCAGGATGGCAGACATAGGGTCTCACTCTTGCTCAGGCTGATCTCAAACTCCTGAGCGACTGAGCTCACCAGAGCCTGGACAGGGATCTGAACCTTCAGATGAGACCCCAGCCCTCGATGACAAGTTGATTTCAGTTTGTATGAGACCCTGAAGCAGGGAACCCAGGGCAAGTGTGCCTAGTTTGCCACAGAGTGATGTTTTAAACCACTAAGTTGTGTGGTAACTTGTTCTGTAGCTAATTCCAGGAGGCCAGCCGAGGGAGCACAGTGCTGACATTAGCATTTGAGATTTGGGTTTGGATCTAAGACAGGTAGGAGTGCCAGGAGGACCGGACCCCAAAAGCTTAGCCGGCGAGCGGCACTTGGGGTCTCAGGCAATGTACTTGGCTAGAACCACCTGCTGAGCCCAGCTTGGGGGGCCCCCAAGATGTCACCAAGTTGGAGAGGTCGGATACTGGATAGAGCAGTCAGCTCAACTTTCAAAAAGCTCAAACTCTTTCACAGCACTGAGAGCCTCACCCCGCCCTATTCATCTTAGATGTTCAGCTGAGTCATCTTCAAATACATTTAAACTGTCTAGAAGGGGATGCTAACAGCCACCACTTATTAAGCAGTGGCCATAGCCCTGGTGCGGTTCTCTCACCAACACAATCAACATTTATCCTCCAGATGCTGCTGAGAAGCAGGTGCTATTATTCCTATTTGATGATTAGGAAATAGAAATTCAAATGGACCAAATTACTTGCTAAAGGTCACTCAGTTCCTAAGTGGCAGAGCTGGGTTCCTCATCGAGTCCCAGAGCTGTTCTCCTTCCATGAAACTGTTCTCCCACCCTGCTCTTCAGGCAAACAGAGGGGTCTCAGGAAAGCTCCACTCCTTGCCGCCTCCTCTCCTGAACCTCAAACCTGAAAACAATTACAAGCCAAGCGTCTTCCCAACAAAAGACAACTGACCCCTCTGCCACCTTGTCACAACCAACCTGAATCATCTTCCAGCCATTATTCTGCTCATAAAACCTCACACCTATTAAAAAGTGTTTCTGCAGCCCATCAGCACCCTGATTGCAAAATATAAAGAAAAAAAAACCCATCTTTTGCTTAATTTAAAGATATTTATGTCACACTTAGAAATGTCAAACGTTTTCATTAAATGCTCTCCCACTTGGGCTGACAAAGGGACACTGGGATCTTTGGGAGACACTTTAATCTCAATCAATTAGGAATAAAGTGGTCCTAGCAGTGTGTTGATAAAAGAACACTTTAATTTTAGAGCTAATTAAATATCAACAATTGGAATGCGGCAACAGACACTTAACCTGCAGTAACCCATTATTTATTAGGAATATAATGCATTGACTCTGGATATGAAGTGAGTTGTAGTATTTTAATACCAGCTGTCACAGTCCAGCAGGCCCCTTTTGTTTCACTCCTGCGCAGTCATTTCCCAGGCTCTGCCGGGGTCACTCCTGCACCCTCTCTTGATACAGATTAATTAAGCTGGACACACCACAGGCATACACACTGGCATGGGGGTGCCTTGGCAACCAGGCACATGACCCTGGGTTGGGCAAAGATCTGGAAGCAAGGTAGGTAAAGCTGCTTGTCTTTGAGTTACTGTGTTTAAAGCCCCAAGGTAGGCAGGCTGCAGTGGCTCATTTCTGTAGTCCTAGCAACTCTGGGAAGCTGAGACTGGTGGCTTGCTTGAGGTCAGGAGTTCAGAACCAGCCTGAGCAAGAGTGAGATTCCATCTCTACTAAAAACAGATAAAGTAGCCAGGTGTTGTGGCAGGTACTTGTAGTCCCAGCTACCTGGGAGGCTGAGGCAGGAGGATCACTGAAACCCAGGAGTTTGAGATTGTTGTGAGCTGTGACACCATGGCACTCTACCCAGGGTAACAGAGTAAGACTCTGTCTCAGAAAATGAATAAATAAAAAAATAAAATAAAGCTGCAAGGCAAAAGGCTGTGAGCTTGGGCGGCGCCGGTGGCTCAGTGAGCAGGGCGCCGGCCCCATATACCGAGGGTGGTGGGTTCAAACCCAGCCCCGGCCAAACTGCAACAAAAAAATAGCCGGGCGTTGTGGCAGGCTCCTGTAGTCCCAGCTACTCGGGAGGCTGAGGCAGGAGAATCGCCTAAGCCCAGGAGTTGGAGGTTGCTGTGAGCTGTGTGACGCCACGGCACTCTACTGAGGGCAATAAAGTAAAACTCTGTCTCTACAAAAAAAAAAAAAAAAAAAAAAGGCTGTGAGCTTGCTGCTCCAGACCTCCTCTGGGTCCCTAACTTAATCATACACAGGGAAGATACTCTCCCCTCCGACCTCCCGTAACACCCCCAAGTCAGGCCTTGGATCTGTGGCCCTGACCCCTGGTTACCTTTAGCACCTTCAGTCCCCGCCCCCGGCCTGTGCTCCTGGTATCTCTACGGGGCAGGTTATCCGTTCTCACCTCTCTCATCAGTGGCAGGTCAAGGAGCTTGGCGACCATTCATTCCTGGAGTGGTCGACAGACTCCTACTCATTTCTGGAAATTAGGAAGAAGGGAAGAGTGGAAAGCATCAAAACATATGCCCTGCCTCTTCCTAGGCGGGGGGCTTATCTTTTCAATGAAGACGTAGTCACTACCCTTGCAGGAATGTCTGTGAAAATTTCGTGAAGTAATGGATGTCGGGTATTTAAAAAACCTGGAGCAGCCTGACAGACTGCATACCTGGTGAATATCATCAGGTAGGCAATGGATAGGAGTAATGACTATTAAAATACCCAGTAAATGCAGTTTTCCCGCAAAAAGAATTAGCTGCTTTTTTATTTCACTTCTTTTCCATTGATTTTTCTTGAATAAATTTTGTTGAAATCATTGGTTGCTATCATCTCAGATTCTGCATCCACCTGTTTGTTGGATGCCATCTGACCCAGTACTTAGTCCTTGATCTGTCCTCTGTCACTGTAGAAATAGTTACAGGGAAAAAGAAAAAGAGAGAAGAGATAGCAGTTGATGTAGGAAATTTCAGAAAGAAGAAAGTAGCTGGTCTGGGGTCAAAATGAAGGTGGTTGTGACGGCTAATGCTCACGGCAGAATACGTCCTTTTCTAAAGGGAGAAAAACACCTGTTTCAGCTGAGCCTGAAAACATGTTTGAGCTGTTCTCTCTCCTCTGTTCTCTGCTCTCACTGAAGGGCGGGCACAGGGAACCTGACTCAGGGGTGGAAAGTATAAACACACGTGGATAAGGGAAACACAAAAACTCCTGGGATCTATTTAGTGCATCAAGGAAAAACATGACCTAAATAAAATACAGCCAAGAGGGTCCTTCTTAAGACAAACTTTGATCACTGGAGGGTAACAGTAGCAGTGTGTTGAGAAGGATTCTGCAGCACCACCCCAGCGAGGCTGGAAAGATGTCATGATAAAGTAGTTACGTCTGCTCTGGGTGCAGGATAAGGGTCATGGCAGAAAGTATGGGTCAATGATTGTTTTCTATGTCCTTAAACCTTTCCTAGTTCACTTGGAATTTTGAAACATCATCTAAACTACATGCTAACTGTAAGCTGGGTAAAAGTTACAGCTGTGGGCATTGGACAAGACGGTCTAAAGCAAGAAATTTGGCAGTCCTGGAAGACCTCCAAACTCATAGTCCCCTCTCTGTACTCAAATTACTTGTTCCATAACTCTTGCCCCGGAAAGGCAGACTGCGCCCCTGCCCCTCTTTGAAGGGTGAATCTAACACCCCTACCCAGCTATTAGCCTAATCCTTTCATGTGCCTGGAGGGACCCGTTTCCGCTTCTTTGTGTCTGCTGTTGTGCTCAAGACCAAACTTTTATCCACAAGGGTCCAGGATCAGGGACTTGGAGTCACAGGCCTGGTTTTACATCCTGACTGTCCACTCTTGGGCCAGCTCCCTCGGCCTTGGTGTCCTCATCCGTAAGATGGGAATAAACATAGTACCTGCCTCCTAGGAAGAATGACCATCTTGTTTATTGTCTATACTGGGACACTTATGAGAACTATTCATCATTAAGCCAGAAAAAAGGCATCATCGGGATCATCCCACAGAAACCTGGGTGTGCACTCCCCCTGAGAATGGGGATATTGTGAGGCTACACATGGGAAACGCAGGTACCTTCCTGGAACAAGCCTCAGGACAGCCTGGGCCGAGACCACTCTTCATGCCCTCTTCAGGGCTGTTTCCACCAGCACGTTAGCACATGAATGTGCAACAATTGCTTCAAAGAATTAACTTCACAGGCCCTTGCCCTCTCTGGCTGGTACTGCATCTCTGCTCTCCTCTTTAAAGGAGATTTAAAGAAAAACAACTCTCATCCTATCTCTGCTCTCGAGCACCATTTCTCTCCCGAGGGGCTTCTTCTTCACTCTGTGATGGGCAACATCCTCCTCTGGCCTCTGCTCTGTGTGGCCCATCCTCTGAGACCTCTGTACCTCACCTCTCACTGCCCCCCAGATGGCCCACTCTGCTCCAGCACATAGGCTTCCTGCTGTTCCTCAGATACTCCAAGTTCTCCACCTCATGGCCTTTGCATTGGCTATTCCTTCTGCCTGGAACACTTTTCCCTGCATTTTCACATGACTCGTTTCCTTGCTTCATTTGGGTCTTCACTCTCAGCCTGTTTCTGCCTGGTTCATTATAATACTTCTGCATCTTAAAAGTAGACTATCCCTTAATTGGATGGGATGGGGGAATGTACAGGAAACACAGGTATGTTCCTGGAACAAGCCTCAGAAGTGCCTGGGCTGACCCTGGTTCTTCCTGTCTATGCAAACCAAGAGCTCGTTTGCTCCTTACTGTGTCCTTCAAGCCCAGAACAGTGCCTGGCACATGGCAGGTGCCCAGTCAACACTTCCCGAATGAATGAAGTAAGTAGTATTATGGGGTATGATGATCTGTAGTACATACTATTATCATTAGTGACAGTGTATAGAATTGAATTGACTTTCTTGGATATCCAGGCACATTTGAGGTTGTCTGTTTTTGAGCTAACTCCCAGTCCCCCAAACCATCCCCTGTGCCAGTCTGTGTGTTTTGGGAAAGTAGGTGTTCCCCTCCGAGAGGTGCACAATTTTCCAGATGGACCCCTGGCCCTTCTGAGTTTCAAGCTCCTCTGATGTGATCACCACCAGCTCCTCTGATGTGATCACCACCAGCTTCTCTGATGTGATCACCACCAGCAGGAGCAGCAACACAGACTGAGAGCCCTGCCCATCCATCAGGGCTGGGGGCGAGGGGTTCTCTGTTGTCCTTTCTCAAGCTCTTGCCCCCCTCAGGCTTCCACTGAACATCAATGACTCATGCCCGAAGCAGACTCCAGGCCAGAGGATGCCAACTGGTCTAAAGGAGGAGAGGATGAGTATGAGGGGACCTGCCACCTCCTTCTGCAGGTCTGCTAGGCTGGCCTGAGGCTTGCTGGACCCCACTTCACTTCCAGGAGTGAGTGCAGTGGACGTTGGATCCTGATCATGGTGGCTTTCTCCAGCCCAGGGAAGCTGAGTCTTGGCAGGAAAGCCTAGGGCCAAATAGGTTGAGAAGAACCTTACTTCCCTGTAGACCTCCCAGTGGGCTGGACCCTGGCCCCTGCCACTCTTCACCCAGCGTCAGCTCCATCAGGCTGCCTGGTCCTACCTTTCCACCCCCCCACCCCCCACTGCGCTCCCTGCCCAACCCCATTTGGAACCTTCCATGCACATCCCTTCCCCACTTTGCTGTAGGACTTCAGGGACAAAGCTGGGCTGGATGCCAGCTCCCTTTCTGGTCCTGTAACTTTGAGCAGGCCATTGAACCCAGGAGTCAGCAAACACTTCTGTCAAAGCTGACAGTAAAGATTTTAGGCTTGGTGGGCCACACAGTCTCTGTCACAGCTACTCACTGCTGTCAGCCCATGTAGCTCAACACCAGCCAGGAACAATCCGTCAGTGAATGGGTGTGGTCATGTTCCAATAAAACTGTTTATGCAAACAGGAGGTGGGCCGTAGTTTGCGGATCCTGATTTAAGCTTTCTGAGACTTGGTTTCCTCCTCTATAAAATAAGGATCATTATACCTTCATAAGGTCACTGAGAGCTGATAGAGACAAAAGTACTTAAAACTGCACAATAAATGTGGGGTTTTCTGGGTTTGGTTTGGTTTCACCCCTGCCCAGAGGAGCTGTCTAGCTGTGCCACCCTCCACGGTGCTGCAATCGGGCACATCACTTTGACATCCTGCCCGCAGCCGCAGACCCAGCCTGCCTGCGCGCTTGTTTACACCGGCAGCTACTGTGCTTCTCCTCTGCCAGTGTGGGATGCGAAGGCCTGAATGGGCGCCAGGCCTCGCCTGGCCATGAGCGGCTGTCTCAGCTCCTGACGAGGCTGAGCCACACAACGGAGACGCCGCCTGATGCAGCCGGGCCAACGTCTCCTCTGTGCTGCACCAGCTTCGTTTCCTTCTCTGCGGCCCCATTCTGCCTTTGCCTTTCTTTATTTCACTTGCTCGTCCTCTCCCCTCCTAATCTGCTTAATAGCTGGCCTCCCCCTCTCGTGAGCCCTCTCCCCACCCCTTGATTCCCCCTTTCTTTCCAGTCCTAATAGCCTGGCTGCGCCTCAATATAATGAAAGCTGCTGACTAGGAACCCCAGCTGTCTGAGTTACTTCCTCATTAGAAAGGCAGGGCCTGAGGTCTGGGGCTGCAATGAGGCAGCAGGTGCTCCCTCTACCTGGTACCCTGGGTCCTGCAGGAGACAGCAAGGGTCTGCTGGCCTCTGTCCAAGGGCAGCCCCAGCTCCACTCCCTTTCCCCAGTACCTTCCCAGTTCCACAGCTGGGGATGGACTGACTGGCCAGCAGAATAGACAGGAGATGACTTGCCCCAGGTCGCCCAAGCCTCCTTCTAGCCTCCTTCCAATGGAAGCTTCATCCTTTGGCCTGCGCAGGTGAGCCAGTGGTTCCCAAGATCTACCTTTGGCTTCAGAGAAGTCTGCCCTGTGAAGAGGTTCTCACCAGCCAACTGAATCCCTGAAGGAACAGGAGAGAGGAGCTGGACTCCAAGAACCCACCCCACCCGCCTTTCCTCTTCAGAGCCCTGGGTCCTCAGAGGGATCAGTAGCACCAGTGTCAAAGGAGGCCAATACCCCAGCGCACCCTCCTCCCAGGCCCACAGTAAGCGGGGTCTCCTTTCAGCACCCCACCTGCCTCTCCCGGAGAGCTCCCCTGGGTTCAGAGCTGCTCAGAGCCTGGCAGAGGTAAGCATCCTACAGGTATAGCTGGTAAGCTGTTATTTTTAAAAGCTGGCTACATTCTGAGCCTTTTACTCTCGGGTCTTGGAAGATTTACTCACTCTTTTGTTTAAGAAAACACCTTAATGGGCCTGTTGGCCCCGGGGTAAGTCTAGATGGGAGAAGATTGAGACAGAAACATTGGCTTGCTCTGCATCATAAAGTAAAAGGAAGTTTAGGGGGGATCCGACTGGGAGGATGAGGGGGAAACAAAACAGGCTGGTTACCGCTGAGGAGGGCCTGGGGGCTGAGGGTCTGGGTCTGCCAGCCACTGCTATTCTGGCTACTCAGTTGGTCTTCCCAGGAGGGGGCTGGCTCTCCCTGTTGGTGCCTGTTGACTGAAATGCTGCTCCTCCCCTGGCCAACTAAGAAAGGGTACTGCTTTCTGGGGGTCTATTCCTGTCACCAGAATGCCTGGCACCTTCACCCCTCACTGCCCACACCTCCTTCCCTGGCTCAGAGGTTGGAGATTGGGAAATTGTAGCCCTTAGCTGTTTGGCTAGGGACCCTCCCCTCCACTCCTGTGCGTGAGGTCACAGCATGCTTGCTTGTGCCTGCAGGTGAAGATTCTGCTCATCTAGAGGAGAAAGTCTGCTCCAGCTCTCAGTTCTGGGACTTGAGAAAAATCATCCTTTTGTCAGAAGTATACAAAGTCACCACGCAGTCACATGAAACCCGTGATGGCTTTGCTCTCCTCTTGTCTTAGGATGGTTCTCTCACAAGGAGATCCTGAGACCAGGAACCAGGTGCGACCAGTTTATCTGGAGGGTGATAGAAAAAAGCAGAAGTCACTGGGCGGCAACGGTAAGACAGATAGGGGAGAGAACCCCACCGGGGGGTGCGCTGTGGGCAACCCGACCTCAACTCCTCCGGGGACCCACCCAGAAATGACGAGGAATTTGCTTAGAGACCGTCCCCACAAAGGGGACCTGAAACATTTATCCTGTGACTCTGAAAGCATTTGAAGCATTAAATTCCCCGCACTTTAGGCTGCTCTGTGCACAGAGTACATGGCTTGTGCAAGCTTTTGAGGTACCAGGGAAGATCAGAAGCTGAAAAGCAGAGAGTCCTGGGCAACTGAGGCTGGAGGCTGTCAGTATAAACAGGTGCAGGTGAACTCCAACGTGAGCCCAGAGGTTATGGGATGGGACCGCAAAAGCATTTGCTGTAACTCCCAACTCTAATGTCCCCAAAGCTGACTCCAGAGAGGGCACAGCTAATAAGGAAGCAAATGATTTGGGAAAGCAAGTTCTCCTGTCCTGGTTTTCTACCTATTCCTAAGGTTTCCGTCCTTTAACTACATTTAAACAAGGAGTCAGCAAACATCTGAAGAATGAACTAAGACCCATAGTTTTGGATTTTCATGAAGTTGTCTGTCTATAAGGCAGAGACACGATGAATTTAGGAAAATGTAGGCTATGTACAACAAAGACTTTATGACCATAGTATATAAGGCCTGCCATATTCAATAAGAAAGTAATTACAAGCTGATAGAGAAAACAGTAAGATTATACAAACAGGCAGTTCACTAGAAAAAGAAAGACATGCATCTTACAAGGGAATTTGTGAATCCTAGTACATGTGGAATGTAAAGGTCTTAGCAAAATAACTAAGAAAATGCCACAAAAGCTATGTTAACTAGTGTGATGAAAATGTGTCAAACGGTCTATGAACCAAGTGTATGGTGCCCCATGATCATACTAATGTACACAGCTATGATTTAATAAAAATAAATAAAAGAAAATAGCTAATAAATATCTAAAACTATTTCAATCTTATTCATAATAAAAATAATTTACAAGATCTTTTTTTCATTTAATTACATTGGCAAAAAGTTTACAAGATTGATACTAGCCAGAGTTGGTGAGGGGGTAGAGAAACAGATATTCTCCAGCTGACTACTCTTTTTGGAGGGCAGTTTGGTGAAATGTATTTATAAATGAAAAGTGGGCATGATCCTTGACTGAACAGTTCCACTATTACATGCACAGCCCCAAAGAAACATCACCAAAAGTGCAGAAACGTATTAGATACAAAGAAGTTCACGTCAGCTACAGCAAAAGAATTCAAGCAAGTCTAAAACATGTGTAAGGAACATGGTGAAATTGCAGCATTATCACACCCCGGAATAAAATGCACCTATTGAAAAGAATGAGATGGACGAGGCACCGTGGCTTATGCCTGTAATCTTAGCACTCTGGGAAGCCGAGGCAGGTGGATGGCTTGAACTCACCAGTTTGAGACCAGCCTGAGTAACAGCAAGACCCCCTTTCTATTAAAAATAGAAAAATTAACCAGGTATCATGGCAGGTGTCTGTAGTCCCAGCCACTTGGGAGGTGAAGGCAAGAGGATTGCTGGTTTTTTTGTTGTTGTTGTTGTTGCTGCAGTTTTGGCCAGGTCCAGGTTCAAACCCACTACCCTCAGTATATGGGGCCGGTGCCCTACTCCCTGAGCCACAGGGACCACCCAAGAGGATTGCTGGAGTCCAGGAATTTGAGGTTGCTGCAAGCTGTGATACCATAGCACTTTAGCAAGGGCAACAGAGTGAGACTCTGTCTCAAAAAAAAGACAGAGAGAGAGAAAAGAATAAGATATCCTTGTAAGAGGTCCATTAAGTAAAAGAAGAAGGTGTCAGAACAATATTTTATCGTTATCCCATTTTTGTAAAACAAAAAAGTGTACCTGTATTTGTGTAGTGTGAAAAATACCCAGCAGGTTTCCAGATAAATTGGTAATGGTGGTAACCTCCAGGGAAGGAAATCAGAGTGAGGATGAGCACAGCAGGGGTCAGAGGAGTTGGTGCTATAAAGTGGAATTTTTAACTTTCTTTACTGTTATTTGGTTTGTTATTTTTATAATGAGCGTGTGCTCTGTACACAATGTAATGAAAACCCATAAAATCTAAAGCACTAGAGATAAGTAGAATTTAAGATCATCCTAGCTACTCTCATTTCCTAAATTTGCTCTACTGGATCTTCCTAGAACAATTTCAGGCCTGTTTCATAAATGACAAGCTGGGCATCAGGGGCACAGTGCAACTCCTCACGTTACGCTTCTCATAGGGCCCAGCTGGCTTCCTTCAGGCTGATCTCTGGGATGCCTCTTACTGTCTGGGTAAGGAGGATACTTTGGTTAACTACAGCTGTACACTAAACATCCCAACACCTAGTGGCTCAAAACAATAACCATTTATTATTCCTCCCATGACTATAGGCCAATTTGACCAGGCTTGGCTAATCTCACCTGGGCTTACAAATTCAGCTAGTGAGTTGTGATCAGCTAGTGAGTTGCTGGTGGCTGGTCCACGATGTCCTGGACTTTGACAGTGTGGCTCTCCCCACATGCCTCTTACATCTCTCCAGCAAGCTAGCCTGGGTGTGTTCACATAGTGGAAGCACAGGTGCCTGGTGGAAATGTACAAGCACTATTTTAAGCTCAAGGTCATTGCCAAAGCCACTCACAGGGCCATCAACAGCTGCCATGCAAGACCAGGTCTCTCTACCTTCTGCAGTGAGACAGTTGCAGGTGCACCCCTCCCCAATGCATCAGAATCCTGGCTGCTGGGACTCCAAGTTCTGAGTCAACTACTGGTCATTGCAGCCTCCTCCACAATGGGCTCAGCATGGGGATAAAGTAGTCCAGTCTTCCAACTGCAGGAATGGCCCCCACAGCACAGAGCAGAAGAAGATCAAGGAATCTAGCTGTGGTTATCTGAGGATTAGCAGTGGGAGATTGCCCAGCCTTCTAATCTTCTGGGATCCCAGAGTGAGCTGAGGATGGGAGGTTGGGCTGTGGGGGAAGCAGAGAGGAGGGAGGAGTGAAAACTCTGTGGGGACAGGGTGGGTATGAGTTTGTCCCAGCTGTACCTCATCCAGCCTGCTGTCTGGCCGCCACTTCCCCTCCTTTTGTCTCCCATATCTCCCCACCCCGCCTTACTCCTGCCCGGTCATGTATATTCAGTCAGAAATTAATTGTGCAGAAACTCCCAATGTTTAGCTCTGCCCTAGGTGTCCGTGAGTCTATTTCCTGCTCCTAGAGTGGGGACTGAGCTCACCTCAAGCCCCGCTGCTGTCCTAGTCCCCCGACACCCTCTCTCCCACCCCCAGCCCTGACCCGCGCTCCTGTTCAGCACACTCTCTCGTGGACAGCTCCTTCGCAGTCTGCGGGGACTCTGGCGTGGAGTGATAGATTCTGCCGCTTTCTGCTTCCAGGAAATATTGCCACTCGCTTCACATTTATCCTGCCCCTCATCACCGCACGGAGGCCGAGGCTGGGGCGGGCTCACAGCCATCTATTTTCTGCGTCTGTAGGAGGAGGAGGACAGGCTCGCACTGGGAGCGCCAGGAGGTGGGCTGGGGCTGGGGAGATGGAGCTCTCATTCAATAAGAAACAAATATTTATTGGGAGTCGGCTGTGTGCACAGAATTGCAGGTACTGAAAAGAGAGCAGAGAGCAGACCACAGGGCCTAGGGACATGCCACTCCCACCCATGGAGCCAATAAAGGTGGGGCATAACCTTTTAGAGGCTGGAGGGAGAGAAAGGGGGCATAAGCATGCTAGATAGAGGAATATCTGAAATCCGGTAAGAAAAACTTCCATATGCATGCCTTTTGATCCAGCAGTTCTGCTTCTAGAAAATTTTCTAAATAAATAAATGTGTGCAGAGATACATCTACAAGGTTATCAGAACATTATTTTCAGCAGAAAAATAACTGAAAAGCAACCTAATAGGAAACAAGTTCAGCAACCTATGGTACATCCGTGTAACAAAATACCATGCCACCATTCAAATGTGTGGGGTAGAAAAATATTTTTTAGCATACAAAAATGTCTGTGAGCCATCAAAAGTAACTTCCATCATGTTGGTATATATCATTCTGGCCATTCTTACACACATTTTTTGCACAAATGAAATAGGAACATATGGTCTAAACTAAAAGGTCTAGAGAAGTTTAGGTTATAAAAGAACTAAAAGGGATCATTGAAAGTAAGGGGCTGAGAGAGCTGAACCAGTCAGTCACTGGTCCTAAGAGGACCCACGCTGTCACACAGACCGTTAATAAATGTTCATCACGAGGACCTGAGAGCTGTGCAATGGTTTAGGAAGGTAGCCACATATGTTAAATGATTTAGAAAGATTTCCATTCAAAAGGGCCTCAAATCAAAGTTTTGCTAGTGAGAGAATAGGGGTAGATGGGATTGAAAACTTAAGTACATGGAAGAGTCCTGTCCTGTTGTGGCCAGATGAATACCTACCTGTGCTCCCTGAATGTAATCGGGGTCTTTCATCGTCCTATAAATATCTGGGTTTTGCAAGTTTTGTTTTGTTTTTGTTTGTTCGGTTGGTTGGCTGGTTTTACCTGCATTCCTGGATGTAGACACCAAAGGCAAAATCCCCAAATATTATGTGCCTGCTGGGAATCCCAAACACTCTGAAAGGAAAAAATGATGGCAGTAGGAACTTCTGGGGTGGGGTCTGTTTTGGCAATTGTGGGTTTGGTGCTAAATGATGAGCCCAAGCTGACTGGCTGGGAGCAGGGCTCTGAGTTCAGGGGTGGGCTGCAATGATGACTGAGGACTTTCTGGAAGACCAGGCTGCATCCTGAAGGTTGAGGGAGGTTTCCACAGGCAGGTAGGGAAGGTCAGGAAGGATAAGCAACTGGGGCTCAGAGAGGGGTGTGACTTATGCCACATCACACAGCTTAACAGGGAACCTTTAACTTGGGTGATGCTCTGGCTTCTGCAGGGCCAGGTGTGCCTTGAAGGAGCCAGGCGAGGGGCAGGCAGCCTCTTGGCTCCACTTTCTTGGAGTGTCTCAGACACAGAGCTCACGTGCACGGTGCTGTGGAGAGAAGTCCTGCACTCCGTCTGCTCATTTGCATGTGTAAATGCCTGTGTATATATATTGCTTATTAGTGTCAGTGGAATTTGCATTTTAAGTGGATTGGCTTGTTGGGCATGTTCTTTAGAGCCCTAGTCTAGAAAGGAATTTTCCAACTTCAGTGTTGCTGCTCCCTGTGCAATAAGCAATGGGGCTCTTTCCAAGGGGCCGACAAGAGGTGGGTAGATGGGTGCAGTGTGGAGGAAGAAAAGGGACACTGACTGGCATGTCCAGACATCAGTGGCCAGTGTCTCTGGGCAGGAAGCCACTTCCCCAGGCCCCTGCTTCCTTATCTGCTCTGTCTTCCTTGCTCACCTCACCAGATTGATTTAGAATCACAGGAAGATCATTGTTGCCATGGGTAGAAAAGTGTAGGACTCTGCAGCTATTGGCAAGATTGTCTTTCCCGCAGCCCGAACTGCGGCTGTTGGTGCCTTCTCTGCTGCTAACGTCTATACATGCTATTCAGCTCTGCACCTCCACCTGGACACAGAACCTGGCGTGTTTGCAAACCTGCCCTACACCCCCACAACTGTAATGGTCAGCCTAGGCTTCCCTGGACAGAAGAGACAGGGGGTGTGTAAAGTCCCTATAAGAATGAAAACATCCACACTAGTCATTTTCATTCTCCATATCCCATCTCTCAGGCCTTTCTCTCCACCAGCCATCCCACTGCCTCTGCTCTCTGAAACTTTACCTCTTTTTTTTTTTATTGTTGGGGATTTATTGAGGGTACAATAAGCCAGGTTACACTGATCACAATTGTTAGGTAAAGTCCCTCTTGCAATCATGTCTTGCCCCCAGAAGGTGTGGCACGCACCAAGGCCCCATCCCTCTCCCTCCTTCCCTCTCTCTGCTTATTTGTTGAACAGTGCAACTCTGCTCTGGTTTTGTGCCTACATTTGCTTACCCCCACCCTTTGAGAGGCCTGGCCAAACCACAGGCTCTCTAGGTAACCAGACTGCTCATCTGGGGAGGGGAGTCAGGCTGAGAACTGCAACCCGCCTACCATTTCAACACTGTTCTGTGGCATCAGGAATAGAGTGTTGGCTTGTTTCCCAACCTGTCCTCGGAGCTCTCCCAACACCCTCATTGCTTCTTGTCAATTTAATGGCCATAAATCTGGCTTCCCAAACATCCTAAGGGTATATATGTCATCCTTATAATCCCAGAGGACCTCTTTAGGAGTGACGGTGACAATAAGTTTCAGTCAACCAGTGACTGGACACATCTGCATCCCCAGGAAACAAGGAATGGTAGTATTGAGAGGACCAGGAGGTGGGAGGGGGCAGAGGGACAGGGATGGTCAGCCGCTGAGCTGGCTGAAAAATGTAATTAAGTGCAGAAGACAGACAAATCTCCCTTGCTGAAGAATTCTCAATAATTTCGGTAGCTACTCTACTCTTAAGGGGTAGAGACTAACTCTCTGATCCTTCAGTGGGGGTCATACATAGGGACTTTCTTCCAAAGAGTATAGCATAGAAAGGAAAAAAGGAAGAGTAATTTTCCACTGCCCGTATGTGATGAGAAAGGCACCTGACCTCTGCAGCTGGTCTTCCCCCCCAAAGCCTAGCACCCCCGTCTCACTGTGGGGGAAAACATCAGACAAACTCCAGTTGAGAAACATTCTACAAAATAACTGGCCAGCATTCCTCAAAACTGCCAAGGTTATCACAAACAACAAAAGTCTCAGGACACCTGACTACAAAGCATAATGCAGTCTCTGGGATGGGATCCTGGAAGAGAAAAAGAGATCTTTGAAGAAAACTAAGAAAATCCGAATAAGGGGTGATATTTGGTTAATAATAATGTATTGATATCGGTTCCTTAAGTGTGACAAATGTTTGATACTGATTTAAGCTGTTAATAATAGAAAATAACAGGAGAAACATCGTGAGGAATAGGCACTCTCTGTACAAACTTTGGAATAATTCTGTAAACCTAAAACTGCTCTGAAAGAAAACACTTGTAAAAAAAAAAAAAGTGTAGGTCTTGGCCAACAGTCCGCATGTGGCACTATACTCACACCTCTCTGGAACCAGACGAAGCAGCATTTCCGCTTTAGGTTCTGGGTACCAGGATTACTCATCAATGTCGGCATCACCAGATTGTCAAATGCTGAACAGCACCTTAAAGAAGGCTGGCAGCAAATCCCTCCAGCCCATAAGAAAATGGCCTGAGCCAATGGCATGCTGTTTGTAAGGGAAATAGTTGGAGTGCAACTCCTCTCCGTGTTTTTGACAGTGAGGGAACACATACTTCCTAGGCCATCTGGGCTCTTCCATTCATGGTGTGACCCTAGGCCGTGTGCTCATCTCCACTCAGCTTTAGTTCCTTCATATATCAGACACACTTAAAATAGCATAGTCTTTGCAGGATAGCACAGCACATATGAAACACAGGACACATTTATTCTGCTTACAAATGATTTTCCTAATTCAGGGGCCACAGGAATGCAAACTCCCATTAGCCCCAGTGTGGATCGTGTTTGTTTCAAACCCCTAATGTATCCTCAGGGACCAGAAGAATAGCTGGTACACAGTAGATGCTCAGTAAGTTAATTGTTATTCAGTCCTGGGTTCCATTCTGGACATCATGCTCATTGGCTCCAGCTGTCTTCAGAAACTCCTGACACTCTCCACCTTCTTCCATACCACATCAAAACTCACATGTAACATAAACATTAAATGCGGATGACTGAAAGATCCTCTGTACATAAACATTCATGCCCCAACTCCATCTCTTACATAGCTGATGAGAGTGGACCCCTGTTCTGAGACTACATACCTCTGCTTAGGACAAGGATGATGCAACACTAACATACGGGCTTCCATTCAATCAGTATGGTGGATTAGATACTTTGAATGGCCTTCCTTTTGAAACAGCTAAAATTATTGGAGGAGGGAATACAAAAGGTAAATATCTCTTTTGAAATACATGTATGGAACAGGAGGAAGCCATCCACAGAAGCAGAAATAAAATGAAAGTAAAGAGGGCCAAAGCCAACTTTCACCCTGAGAGTTGCTGCTTGAACTTGGAGAATTTGAGCTTCTATGTTGATGGTTGTCTGAGGCAGTGGAGACAGGGGAGAAGCCCTCAGTCTCATAGAACCGCACATCAGTCTGAGGTCACAGGGTGTTCATGGTGTTAGGGTAAGTGTGCAATACACCTGCCACATAGAAGAAGCCAAGGAGGAAACGTGCTTGTCTTGCTCAACCTTGGCATTGGATGGGGGGCGAAACATAAACTCACTTGAGACTTGGTAACCAAGAGCTAATTCTCACATGGGTCTATGGTCATAATTTTGACTGCCTATCGTCCACAAGTCCTCAAAAGGAAAATTAAATTTAGAGTTGTCCTAGCTTGGCAGACCATGGCAGAGACCAATGTAAGTCCCCCCTGAAAAAGTCTACGCCCACAGGCTTCGCAGAATTTTCATAAAATTCGAAGAAATATGTCCAAAGACAAACCTCCCAGAGATTATCCTGTTAAGACTCTATGAAGACAAAGTCTTAAAAAATAAAAATAAAAAGGAGGGCAAAAAGAATGAGAAGGTCTAGCATATGTCTAATCAAAATCCCAGAAGAATATTACAGGGAAAAAATGGGGAAAAGGTAGTATTCAACTAGATAATAGCTGAAAACTTTCAAAATATTTTTGTGAGGCACACGTTTTCATATCCAGGAAGCTCTGCTTAAATTTGATACTATTTCTGGATGGAAAGATTGGTGCTTTGAGAAAAATGTTTGGCACTTCTTCTTAGTTTGTAGACAGTTGCTAAAAAAAAAAAAAAAAATACTCTCATCCTGACAAGAAAAAGCTGGGTAAATTATAGACTAACAACTTTTCTTGAACTCCTCAGAGCTGAGGTCACCAGATAACTAAGCAGCCTGAAATCCAGAAAGGAACAAAGCCCTCCAAGCAGAGAAGGGGTGAAGATGACTTCTCTCATGGCAGAGCAGGGGAGAAGGAGGTACTAGGTATTGCAGCCAAGTAATAAGGAGAGCTGGCCAAAATTTTAAAGAACCACTATGGGCCAGTTGTGAGTTAGTGTATCAGTCTGACATAGTTGGGAGCATCTAATAAAAATAAGAGTTCCTGTTCACTCACAAGCTATTTCCCTCAAGCGTCAACCAGGCGTTCCTAAGAATGATTTGGAGCAGGCAGGACACGCTTAGTGTGCAGACCTGCACAAGGTGACCAGCTGCCACCATGAGGGAGGCGTAAAACTCTGTCATTTCCCTAGATCATTCTCTCTAAAAGGAAAAACCTTAAGCCACTAGAGGTGGGACTGCAAACACTTTTACCCACTGGGTTTTAAGGACGTGAACAACAGCTGTAAGGATAAAGAGGGAAGTTGCAGAATTCTGTCCTTTTCCTTTCCTACAATGCAAAAGCTATAAATCACTTGGGAAGGGAGAACAAAGCCTCTTGCCCACAGGCAAAGACACAGGGTAGTTGGAGAAAAAGATAAAAAAAAAAAAAAAACTCTCCAATGCCAGGAGAGGAGCTGGTAACAGTCCTGGGCTCTAGAGCCCATTCTGATATCAAGTGGAGATCTCCTATCACTGAGGGAGGACGAGGAGCCTCCTGTTCAAGACCAATTTCACATACAAGGCTGCATACCTACCAAAAGAAGAGGGAAATGGGGCGGTAATGTGAAAAGACTTTGCCCCCAAAGTTCAGGTGGACAAGGTCTCCCTAAGACTGAACCTGGGTGAGGCAACAGAGAACCTCCCTTTCTTTCCAAAAGCCTACCAAAGAGTTCCAAGAAATAGTAGGGAGTTCCCAAGAAACCACTGGGGAAAGGCCAAACATGGAGAAAGTTCTACTTTGTGGTACAGACACGATGAAACCCTTCCAGCACCCCAGTGCTCACCCCCAAGTGTAGGCAATAGAAGCACGTCCACTAGAGGACCTTAAAGCCTGTGGTCCATTGATGGTAACCATAGCAACAAAACCCAAACCTAGGTCAATTTGCAACTGGGCAACTCGCCTTTCCATCTTAGTGGCCTAAACAAGAAGCATGCCCATTTCCAGACATGAATGTTCCTTATCTCATGTAAATCTATTTTAACATGATGTCTGACATTCAATAAAAAATTACGAGACACACAAAAAAGGCAAGAAAACACAAATTCTTGAAAATAAATGAAACAACCCAGGAAATAAGACTCAAATATGATAGATGTTAGAACGATCAGCAAGTACTTTGGAATAACTATGATTAAAATGGTAAAGGATTTAGTGGAAAGGTGGACACCATGCATGAATAGATGGACAGTTTCCACTGAGAGATAGAAACTATGAGAAAGAATCAATTGAGAATGAAAGAAATAAAAAAGACATTATCAAAGATAAAGATCTCCCTTGACAGGCTCATCAGTAGCAAAATATAGATCAAATAATTTTGATCTATATTCTGAAAATAGATCAGTGAAAATAATTTTCAAAAATAAAAGAGAAATAAACACTTTTTTAGACAAAATCCAGAAGAATTTATTACTAACAGATCTGTATTGCAAGACTATTAAAGGAAGTGCTTGAGGCAGACTGATAAGGAGGAAAAAAGGAAAAGACAGACATTACAAACAATGGAAACAAAAAAAAGGAGATATCACTCCAGGTCCTACAGACACTGAGACATTAAGGAAATATTATAGAAAACCTCATTCCAATACAATTAGTAGCTTAGATTAAAAGTACACTTTTCTTGAAAAATACAAACTAGCAAAACTTATTCAAAAAGCAAGAGATAAGCTGAATAGTCCTATATACAGCATGTTAAAGAAATTAAATTCATACTTAAAAACTGCATACGATAGTCAAAAACCTTCCCACATAGAAACTGTATGCCCAGAAGATTACATGCACCCCATGGCAACTTCTTACAACATTTAATGAAGGAATAATGTAATTCTACAAAAACGCTTCCAGAAAGTAGGAAAGAAGTGAATACTTTCCAACACATTGAATGAGACTGGCATCACACTGATACTAAAACCAAACACATTACAAGTAAAACCCCACACACATACCCCCCAAAAAAGAAACACCAAAAAACAAAAAACAAAAAAAACCCCTCTATAAACATAAATGTAATATCCATTTGTGATTTTTTTAAATCTCTGAAAAAAAAAACTAGAAGGAAAAGGAAATTCTTCAACATGATATTGTTAATTTATGAAAACCCAGACCTAACATTACATTTAATGCTGAAATGCTAAATGCTTTTCCCTTAAGATCAGAAACAGGGAGGTGAGGTCCACTCTCCCAACTCCTATTCAACCTTATGCCAGAAGTCCTAGCTAGTGCAAAAAATCAAGAAGAAAAATAAAATGCATAAACAAAATAAAACAAAATACCACTAATTCTAACAAGTTCATTTAGAAAGAACATAGGATATAAGGTCATTAAATAAAAATCAATTGCATTTTCATGTGCTAGCAATGAACAAATGAAATTTTGAAAAAGTTTTTTAAAGAACCACTTACCAAATATTATCAAAACAGTAAAATGTATGTGCAAGATTTAAATGCTGAATACAACGCACAGATGGTAGAAACCAAAGCAAATCTATATAAATGGAGAGATACCGTGTGTTCATATTGTCAAGATTTCAATTTTCCTGATATTGATCTATAGGTTAACTATAATGATAGTCAAAATCCCAGAAGAATTCTTTGTAGAAACCAACAAGCTTATGCTTAAAATTCACTTGAAAAAGTGAAGGAACTGCAATAGCCAAAACAATTTTGAAAAATAAAAACGAATTTGGAGATTTATACTATTTAACTTGAAAATAGGCTATGCGCATATGCTCAATATTATTATACTGGGGGAAATGCAAATTAAAACTCAACACACTATTCCTACATACCTATCGAAATGGCTAAAAAGCAAAACAAAAACAGAACTTTGACAATGCCAAATGCTGGCAAGGATGTGGAGCAACCGGAATTCTTACACACTACCAATGGGAATGAAAAATGGTACAGCCACTTTGGAAAATGGTTTGGCATTTTCTTATAAAGTTAAACATACAGGGTGGCACCTGTGGCTCGAAGGAGTAGGGCGCCAGCCCCATAGACTGGAGGTGGTGGGTTTTTTTGGCCACTGCCAAAAAAAAAAAACTGCAAAAAAAAATTCAAAGTTAAACATACATTGACCATAAGTGATAAGCTACATAAAGGCCCCCTACCAGGATCTGTCTGCATGCTAATTCCCAGAACATGTGACTGGTACCTTGAACGGCAAAAGAGCAAACATCACCTTATATGGTAGCGGTTCTCCACCCACAGGAACTGTATTAAAGGGCCGCAGCATTAGGAAGGTTGAGAACCACTGTTCTAGGTGTTCCCAGTGGGCTCTAAATGCAATCACACGTATTCTACGAGAGAGGCAGAGGGAATCAGGGCCTTGAAGATAAAGGCAGAGACTGAAGTGATGTGGCCACAAGCCAAGGATCATCACACTGTTACCACGGCCACCATAAGCTAGGAGAGAGCCTCTGGAGGCATTGCGGAACTGTGATGGAGGATAAGTTTCAGTTGTTTGAAGCCTCTAAACGTGTGGTAATTTTTCATAGCAACCTTTGGAAACTAACACAGGAGTCACTACAAAAGTTTTGAGACAGACTGTGTTAAGGTCCATTCTTTCCCTTCCAAGAAACATAGTTGACAGTACCTTCTCTGATTCACCTGTGCAAGTGTCAACTTGCTTGGCTTACGGGCGTTGCTGGGAGGGCTTCATTTGTTTCTGTCAATGCAGATTTTATGTTTCTTGATTTTTATGTTTTCTTTAAACTTACATAATGACCCATGTATACCAGATAAACAGGAAATTTTCCTGATACATTTACCCAACAGAAATAAAGACATCTATCCAAACAAAACCTTTGCACGAATGATTATAGTAACTTTATTCATCATTGTCCAAAATTGGAAACAACAAATACGTCTATCAGCTGAGGAAGGGACAGATTATGGCACACCTGTCCAAAGAAATGCTACTCAATAGTTACAAAAAACCAAGAACAAATGATACGTACGACAGCCCAGAGAACTCTAAGTAGCATTACATGAGGTAAAATAAGCCAGAATCAAAGGGCGTGTGATTCTATTTATGGGACACTCTGGAAAAGGCAAAACTATAGGAACAGGAAATAGCTCAGCAGTTTCCAGGAGGTAGGGATTCAGGGAAGGAATTGACTACAAGGGAGCGTAAAGAAATGCTTTAGGGTTTGGGCCACATTCTACACCTTGGTGGTGGTTAAATGATTATATAAGTTCATCAAAATTAATGGAACTATACACCTACAAGGAGTAAATTTTACTCCATTACATTATACTGCAATAAACTTGAAAAAAATTATGAGATGCCAAAGAAAAAGAAACCATCCTAAAAGTGTCAAGACAGTGAGAAGGCAAAATCTACAAAGAAACAGCAATTAGGCTAGTGGCTCACTGCTTAACAGCGGCATCGGAAGCCAGGAGACCACGGGGTAATTTAGCTTCAATATCCTGGAAGAAAATTACTGCCAACCTAGCATTCAATATTCTGAGTAATCAGAGTCTGTCAGCAAAACAAAAAGAGGTCTAAATATTTTAAGCAGAAAAAGATTTAACAGAGGAAATTAGGTGCCTGCAAAATTGGTGGAAGGGCTGAAGGAGTAAAATTCAGATGATGCAGGTGGCAAACGCAGATAATCAGAAACGAGACTACAGATGAAGTCCAAAAGTTGGAAGCAGAATGGACTGCAAAGTCTGCAGATGTTGTCACCGAAGCTGTCACCACCACAGAAGAATCATACACCAGTGTCCACCTTTTCTGCCAAAGGGAGGCTTAAACGCCAACTCCTTCATGCCTCCCGAATCTCATGCAATGGGAGAGCTGATGGCAACAGATTCTGAAAAATACAGAGGTGCAACTACAGCAGTATTTAGAAAAGTTATGGCAAATAATTTGGGACAGGAGTCTAAAATGACTCCATCCTTATATGAGTCAGGAGGAACAGAAAGGCGTTGGTCAACTTTCAACCTTATGAAGCCAACTGTTCACGTGAAACAGCTAGGGAAACTCTTAAATACAATAGGGATAGAACACATAATCCCCAAGTAGATGAGTAAAATGAAATAGTAGAATTTTTAAAAAAGAAATTAAAAAGTCATTCTAGAACAGTGATTTCCAACTGGTGTGCTGTGAGGAGATCTTAGGTGTGCCATGAAATTTTTAAAAAACCATTGATGAAATTATTTTCAGAAGGGGTTCAAAACACAGTAAATACATTCTTTTTTTTTTTTTTTGACTCTTTTTGTTTTATCAACACAATTTGAGTGGCATAAATTTAACTATAGATTCAAGTGTTCCATGAGATTAAACAAAGGTTGGAAAACACTGTTCTAGAAGAAAGAGAAAAAAAGGAGAAACATCTGACCTTACGTGATGGGCTTCAGTCAAAATACAGTCAAAATTTTATTTAATGCATAAAACTGTTAAAAATATTGCATAAAATCATCTTCTGCTGTGTGTGAAAGGTGTACATGAAACATAAAAAAAAAAGAAACATAAATTTCTTGTTTAGACGTGGGCCCACCCCTAAGATATCTCACTTTATATATATGCAAATATTCTAAAATCTGAAACACTTCCGGTTCTAAGCATTTTGAATAAAGGATATTCACCTATATGCCAATAATCATGAGAATAAATTATATTTTTTAGTTATAATACCAAGATCATCAGACTATTTTTTTTTTAAATCTAGGTAATTGTGGTTTAGAAGAGTCAGGAAATATATGATGTTTGAAGATTAAACCTAAAAATAAAAGTTTCTTTTAAGGAGGAGGATATAACCAGAAAATACTAAACAAAATAATTCTGGTGAAGCCATACTAACATAAGATGAAATGAACTTTTAGACAAAAAGTACTACTAAAAATAATGGGACTTTCTACATAATGATAAAGGGTTCAATTACTCTAAACCTTCAGGCATCAAAATGTATAAAGTAAAAAGTGATAAAACTAAAAGAAGAAATAGAAACAGTCACCATCATAGTTTGAGATATTTTAATATATCTATCTCAGTTATTCATCAAGCATACAACAGAAATGATTCATACAAAAATTTGAGCAGTGCAAATGAGAAAGATCTTGTGGACATGTATGAAATATTGCACCCAACAATAGGGGTGTATGCATTTATGTCAAAGCATAAATGCAATAGTTACAAAGAATGACTCATAGAGCTAGCCTCAATAAATAATAAAACCATACTCCCTGGTACTAATGCATCCAAGAAAATTTAATAACAAAATATATACATGAAAATCCATCTATGTGGGAATTTTAAAAATCTAACTATTCATGTCAAAGAAGAAATTATTATGTATAATAAAAATTAGAAAGTAAAACTATAAATGAGTGATAAAATTATTCCACATAAAATTGCAACTAAAGCAGTATTTAGAGGAAAATTTATGCCTTTACTTTCTTGTTTTAGAACTAAAGAAAGACCCATGATTAATGATTTGAACATTCTATTTAAGAAGTCAAAAGAGTAGCAGAATAAATGTCATGAAAACAGAAAGAAAAAAGTATTAAAAGTTAGCAGCAAACTGAAGGCACAAAACAAAGTGCAACAGAAAGAAATGTCAAAGCCTGAAGTTGGTTCTTTGAAAAGAAGCTTTTGAGAAAGATCATTCCCTAGGTAGCTTACTCAGAAGAAAATAAAAAGGCGTGGAGGGTACAGAATGAAAAAGAAAAACAATATCAAGAATTAAAAAAGGGTTATAACTACAAAGGCTGCAATGATTAAAAAGATGAAAAGAGGTTAAGTTTTAAAACTTAGACAAAACTGGGTGAATTCTAGAAAAATCTAGTTTATCAAAGAAGCGATAGAAAACCTGGACAGTCTAATGACCTTTAAAGAAATGGAATTATTAGTTAAAAATCTTCCAGAAAGAAAAAACTAGGTCCAAACGATTTATCAGCAATGCCTATGAAATGTTTTAGGAACCAGTCTTCCAGATAATAGAAGAAGAAACCTGCCCTAGATACTTTAAAAGGCTAGCATAATTTTAATTCTAAAACTAGACAAGGATACTGGCAAGAAAAAAAAATCAGACTAATCTCATGGAAAAACTGCATTAGGCAGGATAGAATAGATCATTTAGTAGTAAAAAAAAAAAAAATCCAAAATCTCCCTGGTCTTGCATAGTAAAGGTCTGGTTCTCTCCCATGTTATAGCCTGTGGCAGGGCAGGCAGCTCCGCTCCAAGCAGTGACACAGGGATCCAGGCTGCTTCCCTCTTGGCTATAATCCCCTAGAACATGCGGCTTCCAAAATTGCCACAAAAAGGGAAGTAGAGGCTGGAAAATCATGTGAGGTGAATTCTAAGGCCCAGGCATAGAAGTGACTACATTATTTTTGTGGGCCAGCTGACTTGTGTTTCCCCAACATCCATTTGTTGAAGTTCTAGCCCTGGCACCTCAGAATGTGACTGAATTTAGAGATAAGCCCTTTAGAGTCGCAATTAAGTTAAATGAGGTCATGTGGATGTCCTGTCCTTCACCGCAGCTGGCGTCTTTATAGGACGAGGTGATTAGGACACAGACCTGTGAGGACACAGCAAGAAGGGGGCCGGCCATCTGCGGGCCAAGGAGCAACACCTCGGGAGAGACAAATCTGCTGACACTGCGATCCTGAACGTCCAGCCACCAAACGGTAAGAAAAAGACATTTCTGTGGTTTAAGGCACATTGCCTGTGGTGTTTGGTTAGGGAAGCCCTGGGAAACTCATCCAACTGTCAAGCTGGTAGTGAGAACTCAGTCACATGGTCCCAGTCTAACTCCAAAGGATGCAGGGAAATTTGCTGCTTATCTTTATTCCAGGGCAAAGAATATTGCGGGGGGGGGCTAAACACATTATATGGCTTCTGCCACTTGAACAATGATGTAAAAGCCCTAAACAAAATATCCCCTATAAATCAGCTAGAAAAAGTCAACCAACCCAATAGAAAACAAGCAATACAACAAACAGTCATTTACTAAGAGGGAAAGTAAATGGGTCATAAAATACAAAAAGTTGTGCCTTGCGGCTGCTTCTCTAAATGCAATCCTTTAAACAACAGCGTGGGTGTCCTCTAACAGATAGTGGTAATCAGGAACATGAAAAGGAAAACCCCATAGAGATGTCATTTCATAGCTACCAGATTGGTAAAAAGGAAAAAGTTCATCAGTATCAAAAGATGAAGATGTGGACCGATAGAAATACTTGTCTTCCCCTGGGTTAGAGTGGGTATTGGTGTAACCACGGTGGAAAACAATTTGTCAGTGCTTTGTAAAGTTGAGTATGTGCTTATCCTAGGACCGGTAATTCCACCTTTAGGTATAAACCTAGGTACATACAGTGGTGCCTCTCACATTCCAATGTGCATGTAATTTTTTTAAAACACAGATTGTAATTCAGCAGATCTGGGATAGGACCCTGAAATTCTACATTCAAAGTTAAAGCTACTATTTTGAGGGCCACACTTAGAGTAAATCAAACAGGAGTCAAGTAAATCAATATTTACAGAAACATATGTGATAGCCAAAACCCCAAATAATTTCCACCAGCAAACTATTGTACCAGTCTACTGGGCAAATAAATGGGAGCATATATATATATATATATATATATATATATATATATATAGATATATTTTAGCTTATGACCTAAATGTGTCAAGGCCTTTTCACATTTTTATTTATTTATTTATTTTTTTTGTAGAGACAGAGTCTCACTGTACCGCCCTTGGGTAGAGTGCCGTGGCGTCACACGGCTCACAGCAACCTCTAACTCTTGGGCTTACGCCATTCTCTTGCCTCAGCCTCCCGAGCAGCTGGGACTACAGGCGCCCGCCACAACGCCCAGCTATATTTTTGTTGCAGTTTGGCCGGGGCTGGGTTTGAACCCGCCACCCTTGGCATATGGGGCCGACGCCCTACTCACTGAGCCACAGGCGCCGCCCTATTTATTTATTTTTATTGTTGGGGATTCATTGAGGGTACAAGAAAACAGGTTACACTGATTGCATTTGTTAGGCAAAGTCCCTCTTGCAATCGTGTCTTACCCCCAGAAGGTGTGGCACACACCAAGGCCCCACCCCCCTCCCTCCTTCCCTCTCTCTGCTCTTCTCTTCCCCTCCCCTCCCTCCTTCTTTCTCTCTCTGAATGGGAGCATATTTATACACTGGAATTCTATTTAGAAGGGAAAGTGAATGAACCACAACTATCCACATTAAAAATAGACAAATCCAGCAAATATATTAGGCAAAGGAAGAAAGGCACAGAGAAAATACACAGTATGATTCCATTACAGAAAGTTCAAAACTCAGGCAGAGCTAAATAATGTATGGGCACACCTGGATTTATTATGATTCACAGATGCTGTGTTTTTGAGAAATTGGAGTTTTGTGGCAACGCTGTGTTGAGCGAGCCTGTTTGTGCCATTTTTTCCAACGGTGTGTACTCACATCATGTCTCTGCATCACAGCTCAACAATTCTCACAGTATTTCAAACATTTTGATTATCATTGTTTCTGTTATGATGATCTGTGATCAGTGATCTTTAAGGTTACTATTGTAATTGCTTTGGGGTGCCACGAACTACACCCACGTAAGACAGCTAACTTAATCCACAAATGTGGTGTTCTAACTGCTCTGTGACCAGTTGTCGTCCTTTTTCTCTCTCTCCTAGGGCCTCCCTATTCCCTGAGACACAGCAATATTGAAGTTAGCCTAAGTGATACCCCTGCAATGGCCTCAAAGTGTTCAAGTGAAAGGAAGAGTCACACATCTCTCACTTTCAATCAAAAGCTAATAATGATTAAGCTTAGTGAAGAAGGCATGTCAACGGCTGAGACGGGCCAAAAGCAAGGCCTCTTGCACCAGTTAGCCAAGATGTGAATGCGAAGGAAAAGTTTTTGAAGGGAACTAAAAGTGTTGCTCCAGTGAACAAACGATGAGAAAATGAAACCGCCTCATTGCTGACAGGGAGAAAGTTTTAATGGTCTGGACAGAAGATCAAATCAGCCACGACTTTCCCGTAAGCCAAATCCTCATCCAGAGCAAGGCCCTGACTCTCTTCAACTCTATGAAGGCTGAGAGGGGTGAGGAAGTTGAAGAAAAGTTTAAAGTTAGCCAAGGTTTGTTCATAAGGCTTAGGAAAAGAGACCACCTCCATAACATAAAAGGGAAAAAAGTTAAGCAGCAGGTGCTAACAGAGTTATCCAAAGGATCTAGTTAAGATAACTGATGAAAATGGCGACACTAACCCATAGTTTTCAATGCAGATAAACAGCCTTCTATTGGAAGAAGATGCCATCTAGGACTTTCATAGCTATAGAGGAGGAGTGAACGCCTGGCTTCAAAGCTTCAGGGAACAGCCGACTCTCTTGTTAGGGGCTAATGCAGCTGGTGACTTCAAGATGAAGGCAAGGCCCACTCACCATTCTGAAAATCCTAGGGCCCTTAAGGATTATGCCAAATCTATTCTTCTTGTGTTTTCTCAGTGGGACAACAAAGCGTGGATGTCAATACATCTATTTACAGCATGGCTTACTGAATATTTTAAGCCCACTGTTGGGAACTACTGCTCAGAAAAAAAGATTCCTTTCAAAATACTACTGTCCACTGACAGTGCACCTGGTCACTCCAGAGCTGTCTGTGATGATTAGTGCTATCTTCATGCCTGCTAGCACAATATTCATTCTGCAGGTCATGGATCAAGGAATAATTTTGACTAAAGCTATCTATAGCTACCATCACTGGTAATTCCTCTGATGGACGTGGGAAAAATAAATCGAAAAACTTCTGGAAATGACTTACCACTCTAGATGCCACTAAGAACATTTGTGATTCATGGAGAAAGTTAAAATATCAACATCCACAGGGGTTAGGAGGAAGTTGATTCCAACCCTCAAGGATAACTTTGAAGGGTTCAAGACTTCAGGAAAGGAAGTCACTGGGAATAGCAAGAAAGCAGCCTGAGGATGTGACTAAATCACTGCAATCTCGGGATCAAATCTGAACAGATGAGAAGTTGCTTCTTATGAATAATGAGCACAGAACGTGATTACTTGAGATGGAATCTTCTCCTGGTGAAGATGCCATGAACATTGTGGAAGTGATACCAAGGATTTAGAATATTCCATAAACTTAGTTGATAAGCAGTGGCAGGGTTTGAAATTGATCGAGTCCAATTTTGAAAGAAATTCGACTGTGGGTAAAATGCTGTTAAATAGCATCACGTGCTACAGAGAAATCTTCAGTGAAAGGAAAAGTCAACGGATGCAGCAAATTTCACTGCTGTCTTATTTTAAGAAATCGCCACAGCCACCACCCTGACCAGTCAGCAGCCATCACCAAGAAGGCAAGACCCTTCCATCAGCAAGAGGATTACAACTAGCCAAAAGCTAGATGATTGCTAGCAAATTTTAGCAATAAATTATTTTTTCATTAAGGTATATACATTGTTTTTTAGACAAAGGGCTACTGCACATTGAAAGGACTACAGTGTCGTGTAAACATCACTCTTGTATGCACTGGGAAACCAAAACATTCCTGTGACTCAATTTCCACGCAATAGTCACTTTAGTGCAGCAGTCTGGAATGAACCGAATAACTTTGATGTGTGCTGTGTTGCTCAGGAATGCCTATGTATCTGGCAGAACTTCGGAAAAAAGAGGAGGTAAGGACATGATTAGTATGAAACTCAGGATAGCGGTTACCTCTGGTAAAGAGAAGGAGGCGGCTGATACAGAATAAATGTGCAGGGCCTTCTCAGCTACAGTAACGCTCTATTTCTCAAGCTGGATGATGAATATGTGGGTATTTTATTCTTCTTCACACAGTGTATATGCATTTTAGGTATTCTTTTGAATAAAAAGGTAACAGGAAGACTTTTTGTATTTAAGTCTCAAGTGACTAGTAAAATAAATCTGGTAAATTATAAAAAGTCTACATTGTGAGAAGCAAGGTTTGCTTGTACCTCGGAAATAAAACACACATCCATCTCAATTTGCAAGTCAGGCAATATTGGACCCCGAAAGGCAAGCCTGGGGGATACGCTCTCTCTTTCAATTTAAGGATTTCGGTTGTAGACAAGGAGATAGGATGAGCAGAAACGCAGAGGGTGTGGAGAGAGCACAGAAGCCCTGGCCACATACCGACCAGGGGCAGAGTGGTCCGCGGAGGGTGGAGATAGCTCCCTTCCTGCAGCAGCATCTAAGGAGAAGAGAGAGGGCAGGGAGGGGCTCTGGACCCTGCATCCTTCATCAGTGTGGACGAACCTGATTTCCTTTTCTGAAACCTCATCAAACTTTCTCTCTCCCACCTGTTGGCTGAGGGAGCCGTAGTCAGGCCTCTGCACCCCAGACCAGCTCATTGGCCTGGGGTGCAGAGCCTCTGGCTCCCAGCCCTCTGCCTCCCACATAGGAGTGGTCCCAGGCCAGACTCCTCCCACCTCCCTGCAGGGAATTCCTCCCCTGGAGCAGCTCTGCTTGCCACTTAACCACCAGTGCACGAGTGATGATGAGATTGCATTTTAGCAGAGGGAAAAGCAAGTTATAAATACATCCTGGTGTACTATTAATGTCAATAATATTAGTGCAATTATTTCCAGACTAGTCAGATGCAATAAAAGCGGCAGTAAACAAGCCTGGAGCAGCCACCAGGTGAGCGCTGTGGGGGCCGCACAGCTGGCTGGCTGGCTGCTGGGAGTACATTGCTTTTGCTGCTGTCACTTGGGGGAGGGGGAGCCATAGCGTAGTGTATGGCTGCAGCTCCAGCTCCTGCCTTCACCTCCTGGCCAGGCCCTGCCACCTTCCAATAACTGAGCAAGGCAGCCATCTCCATTTGTAGCAACAATCATGCCATATACAACAAAAGAGAAAGAGATGGAGCTCTGTGCGCTACTGACAGATGAGACACCTGTAAACCCAGAGCACAGAGGATCGTCCAGCTCCACAGACCCTTCCTAAGTCCCCAGAATGCTGGCATTCCCCGTGCCCCTTCTCCTGCTTCATAATTATCCATTCACAAGTCTATCAACCCTCTAGACTCTGAATTCTCCAAGGACACTACAGGTCAGGAATCCCTGGTGTGCAGAGCAAGGCTCCGCAAATGCCAAGCTGTGAAATCCACAAGGCTTTGCCTGGCTATTTGGGACATGAGACACTTCGGCAGCTAAGAATGTGGGTCTGGCATCAGGTGGGCATGGAAATAATGGCTTTTCCCCCACTGCCTGGCAGTGTAACTTTGGGTCAGTTACTTGGCATTCTGTGCCTCATCTGTACAAGGGAGGTTATAAAAATCCTTGTCGTATAGGGTTGTTAAGAGGATAAATATAACTAAAGTAGCCCGCTGCCAGGCTCATATAAATATTTAATAAGCGTGCTACTATGTTAACAAGTAGATTTTTATCTATGATTATTAGAAAGGCAACTCCCTGGTGGAGATTCTTGTCTCAGCCCCTTGCTAGTTGTGTGACCTTGAATGACCATTGGTGACTGGTCCGGAACTAGGGCTGAGACCAGCAAGGTGCGCAGGGCGTAACATTTGCGGAGAGGCCTCACTCACCACCCGCCTCCTGCCCCTGCGGAACAAGTCCTTTGCATCTCTGTGCCACATAGTAAGTGATAAATGAAACGGTAGCTGCTCTTGTGGATAAAATTAATCTCCCCGGAACAACTGTCTATGAAGCAGACTGTTAGGATGTTGTACAAAAATAGTAAACCGGAGCCCACCAGCACGCTGAGAGGGAGGGAGGAAGCAAGTGGGGGAACAAAACGTCTTTCTTGGAGAGCCCCGGCCACCTTTCCATCAGCCACGTTTTCCTGCAGTTGGCTTGAGTGGGTTTCTGTACCTTGCAGATCAAAAACTCTTTGGCTAAGCAGTGATAGAAGGCACCAGAAAGAAAGCCGAGAATCAAATCCAGGATGCCTCCAGGACCACAGTAAGAAGTTTGGTCTGGGCTCGCACTGGCTGCTCTGTATCTCACACGGTGGTTCCCACCCACAAAGTCACCTGCATGATAACCCCTCACACACCCACCTCCTGGGCAGCCTGCTCTGCTGTCTGCCCACCCAGACTCCTCTCCTTTTCAGAAGGAGTCTGAAAAAATCCTTGTCTTATAGGGTTGAGAGAAAAGAGGGTCACCCGGGGTGTTCCAATGCAGCAATGTAAAACCTTCTGTGGCTGGTAGAGCGCCAATCAGAAAGAGCTAGTGTCCATTTTATTCTTAAAAAGGCTAAAGCGTCCTTCCCAGCAGCTACCTGCCAACTTGGGACTTTAAACAAATTTGCATGGAGCACTCCCTCTGGCAGGTCCTGCTCTCTACAAAGGCCTGTATATCTTTCCCCAGGACTTCCCAGCGGAATTTTAAAGAGGATTTTAGAGTGTGTCACGACAAGGTTCTTCAGAGTCTTCTAAATCACACCGCACAGAAGCCAAAGACGGCGCTGTGTCCCTGAGGGCGATTTGTCTGCTCTGATCAAGGATTCGTCCGCCCAGCCCCAAGCTAAGAAACTTTGCAAAAAATGTAAAACTTCCCATCAGTTTTCCCTCTCCCCCCAAATCGCTCTCAATTTATTTTATCCTTGTTCCCCCTCCTCTTTTCCCCTTCTTTCCATCATAAAATAATAAAGCAGGCCCAAGTGCATCTAATTCCCTCCTCGAAATTGCTGGAGAGGGGGCCGCCAGCCGTATTTACTACTAAGTGGATGCAAATTCACTTACCCTGATTTTCAAAGGCATGCGCCATCCCCGCCACAATATTGCTTTTCTCATCACCAAATGGGGCCTTGGCTTTATAATTTGGCAAAGCTGTCAAAACAATCAGATCTGGGAAGCTGGATGGTGGCTGCTTTCCGCCATCCCGAGAAAGCGCTCTTAACAGCAGCCGGGGGCACCTCTGCTCAGAAGTGTGCTCCGTGGAGGAGGCTGGTGAGGAGGCAGTGTTGTGGGAGGAGATGGTTTAGCAGGATATGGAGGGGCCGAGCCCAGAGACCAGGTTAGGAAGAGCTAGGCTACTCCATCCTTCCAAAACAGCCCCAGGGAGATGGGACTCCGGACCATCCAAGATGCTGAGGGAAGAAAGTGCTGGATACACATCCTCTACCACCCCATGCTCTTTTCCGGGATCTTCCAGGCCTACTGGCCACTGCAGCCGGCCATGGACTCCAGATTTAGGACTCAGGATGGGGAGAAAACCCATCTAGGGCCTGTGAAAGTCATGGGACCTATCTGAGACAGACTGATAGGAGAACTGGTGAATCTTCCCCAATGTACTTTTCAGTCTCCAACTACAGGACTTCTGAGGTGTCAGACACAAAAGCCAGCTCTGAGACTTTCCTGTCAATCCTCAGGGGCTCGGTGCACTAGCCGGGATTCTTTGGGTTTCAAAGGATAGAAAATCACATTGAACTCAAGTTGGTTGGTTTAAGCCACTAGATAGCTGGGGGGTATTAGTTTTCTAATGGCTACAGTGACAACTAACCACAATCTTATAGTTCTGAAGTCCACAAATGGATTTACATGGCTAAAATCAAGATGTTGGCAAGGCTGCATTCCCTCTGGAAGATGTAAGACAGAATTCTTGTCTTTTCTAGCTTCTGAGAATGCCCCAAATTCGTTAGCTCAGGGCCCCTTCCCAGCACACTCTGACGACTTCTTCTGTGGTCAGACTTCCCTGTCTCTTATCCTCCTGTGTCACCTTGCCATTCTGTCAAGCCCACTTGGATAACCCCAAGATGATCTTCCCATCTCAAACTTTTTAACTTAATCATATCTGCAATGCCCCTTTGTCATGTAAGTCTCTGGGGACATGATATCTTTTGGAAACTACTACACTAGGAGTGGGCTTCAGGCAGGGATGGATCTAGCAGCTCCAACAGTATCATCTGCATCTTTCCCTAATCTCTACCTCCATACTCTATTTCCTTTGTGTTAGTCTTATCCCCTATGCTGTTTTGTAATTCTTCCTCTTTATAGCCAAGAAAATGCTGCCTGTAACCCTAAACTTTGCCATTTCAAATTAGTAGATCCTGTGGGGGAAAAAATAATGTTCCTTTCTCCTTCCTTTTCCTCCTGGTCCAATCACCAGTCTCTACGTAAACTCCTTGAATTAAATAAGGCTTTGGGGAGAAGGATGCTCGAGAGAGCCAGGTTGGGGGTTAGTCAACCTAATTTGTGCCCATTATTAATCAGCATGTACTAATTTTGCAATCTGAGCTGATGATGCCAGACACATCAGCTACAAAGTGCTCCAGTAGCATTGTCTGGTCATTATGTAATCTTTTAAAGGCCAGGCCAATTGCACAGAGGCATGGGCAGAAATCCCAGATCTGCTCTTCTGGGGCACTGACACCTGTGGTGAACAGGGCTGGTTTCACCAGGTGTCTCCATAACCTTGAAGTCATGATACCAGCCACATAAAGTATTCTCCCTCCTGGGGTGGGATTATAATTAAGAGTAATTGTGGTCCTGCCAGGCTCCAGTCACAGCAATTACAGAGTTCTGGATATGTTAATATTCATATTTGCATGGAGAAGATGGGGGAATTTAGAGCATAGACCCCAAGGTGGGAGCTATGGCCAGGATGACCTTATATCCAAGTTTGCCAGGGACAGTCCTAGTTCACACCTGCTGGCCTGATAGAATCATTCTCCCTTTCACTCTCAAAAGGGTCTCTGCCTAACTGATAAATGTGTGGTGACCCTAATATTAACAGAGGAAGAGAAGAATTTATTTCCCCCGCCTATGGTTCAGCTGACCTCTGACCCAGATGGGGACTGCAAGGCAGCTGCTGGGGAAGACCCCTACATCACACCGGCTCCCTTCTCCCGTGCCAGCTTTAGAGCCAAGGAATAAACAAACCCTTCCTATTACAGAGAGCTGGGGAGCCTGTGATGTGGTTTTCTCCTAGCTGTCCCCAGCCTGCACACAGGACCTTCTTGGTCTGCTAGGGTCTCTTCTGTCCCTTCACCCAGATTTACTGGGGTAACAGCTCAGTTGCTCCAGGAAAAGAACTTGTACAACTTTCTCTTGAATTTATGTATATGAATACCTACGCCTTTATCTAAATGCATAAATGCAGTCATATGCATAAGGCCTCCCTCATAACTACTGGCAATCCATTTAACACACTAGTTGGGGCTCTTCCATGTATTTTTCATAATCATATTGTCCTATATAAATATAGACATACATACATACTACATGTCTGTAACTACATGTGTGTGACTTTTAATGCACACCCACATACATGCACTTGCACACACACACCCTTACTACACACTCATAGCCAGCGTTTTGCCATTGTTTGTTTTGCTGAATTCTATGATATTCGGTTTCTTGCTTTCCTCGTTCAACAATACCTTGGGGAAATCTTCCCAAGTCCTGTGGTATTGCTCTAATTAATTGTTTTCAATAGCAGATAACATCGCTTGGTATGAATGAACTATCATTTATGCACCCAGACCTCTAATGTGAATACTCACTTTGTTTCCACAGGAGAAATTTCCCAAATTCTCCAACATATAAATGCGTCGCACTTTTGCCCTAATGTTCTGGATGTGCAGATGATTCAAAAATCTTTTTAAAAGCATGTCAATTTGAAGGATATTATCAGCCACTGTTTTTTTCCTGAGATGTCACACTGACCCACCAAACTGTAGGCATGGCTTGGCACCCTCACACCATTAGTCTCTATTAGTCTGTTGTACCATTTTGTGTTTGTTTGAATGCGATGCTGAGCTGCGGTGACCATTCGCTGGGGCCCTATCCAGGGGACACCTCCATGTATTAGAAAGGGATTGGTCTTTGGAACAGACATCCCTGGATTCAGATTCTGCCTCTACCACTTTTAAGTTGAGAGGTTTGCATAAATACTCCTTTTCCCAGCCCCAGTTTTCTTGCTTTTAGGATAGAAGTCATGATACCAACCACATAAAGTGTTCAGTGAGATTATGGCTACACAGGCTCGGGAGACCCACAGCCCCCATGTTCTCCCCCAGCCCCAAATCCTAAATCATGTTGGGGCTTGAAGGGGAAAAGTTCAAATCAATCAATAGTGATGTTTAGGGCAAACAGTCCAAGCCAGATAAGCAAACAGAAACAGGCTGATTTCAGAATAATTGGATGCCCTGTCTTTGTTTGCAGAGTAGCATGTGGACCAAAAAAGCAGCTTGTGCCTGGTAGGATCCAGAGTGCTGGGGAGCCAGGGAGGGACAGTGGCCATGCCAGGGAGCCCATTCATGTGCTTGTAAGGAAGGGTCCAGAAGGCAGGAGCTGATGGAGGTTTGAGTATGTGAGGGAGGGGCCCTGCGGTAGGTGTACAGTGATAGCAGTGGCCTGAACCCTCCTGGCCATAGGCTTGATGTGGCAGGAGCGGGTGGGTGGGCATTTCCCCTCCTGGTAGCTGAGGTCACTTCCTGTCCTCATCCCACTCTATATATCACACTTCCCAGAATGTACCCCAATCAACCTGCCTAAAGAGAATGCAGAAACCAGCTCCACATCACAGATCAGTCATGCACTGAAGGTTTGTGTCTACTCCCCAAATTTATATGTTGAAGCCGTAATCCCCTAATGAAATGGTATTTAAAGACAGGGCCTCTGGGAGGTGATTGGGGTTAGATGTGGTCATGAGAGTAGTGCCCCCACCATGGGATTAGTGGCCTTACAAAAAGAGAAAAAGACAGAGCTGGCCCTCACAGGCACTCCACCCCCTCCCCGTGCCACGTGAAGACACAGCAAGAAGGTGGCTGTCTGCGGGCCAGGAAGAGAGTCCTCACCACATCCAGATCAGCCAGCACCTTGATCTTAGACTTCCAGCTTCCAGAGCTGTGAGAGATAAATGTCCGTTGTCGCAGGGCTCCAGTCTTTGCCATCTTTTTATGGCAGCTTGAATGGACTGAGCTAGCAGCCCTACCTTAACTTGTTAAGGTATTGAGAACAAAGGCCAATAGTGTTGTGAACATATCTGGTACTCCAGACTGAGTCCCATGGCCAGCACAAGCCACATGTTTCATCTATCACCATGCTCTGGGGGTGGGGAGGGGTGTGGGCCAGACAAGCAGAGAGACATCAGGGCTGCAGGACCCGATGAGGGGTCTTTCTCGTGGACAATTTACTCAGGACTCTGACATACTCCTTTGCATCACCCATGGTCTAAGCATGGTATCTTGCACAAAGTGGGAGCTTTATATGTATTGTGGGGCATTGATTAAAATTAATAGCTGTTGAATATAAGCAGATGACTGGGACCAGCAGCTATCTGGATTGGAGGAAAGAAAGACATCCCTCCCGAACCCCAGGCTCTGCCTGGAGCCCAGAGTCCCACCAGAGTAGTGGGAGCCACTGCTATTAATTACTTGGTGGGGGGAGGTCATTCATTAAAATCTCCAAAGAGGGAGCCATGTTAATGGCCAGCCACACTGTTCTCTTCTCTCAAGGTAAGAAGATATATTGCCCAAACTTACATTTTATCGCGTACAACCGAATAAAAATGATAGATTCCCCTGCCCGCCTTACAGCATCCTTCCACAGTTATTAAAGTCTCTAAAAATGTTTTCTTTAAAAAAAGGTTAAAAGAAAGAGCGGTAGAGAGAGAGAGAACCGAGAAGCTGGGAAACGCGGGTTGCTGGGGGCTATCCATCTTGTCAGCCGCGGACCACATAACCTTGATGTCACTATATTTTCTGCTCATATCCAGATTTACAATTTGCCAGCCAAGGAGATGGAAATGCCAAACCTCCTCCTTGGAGGTGGATGCTAGAAGGTTCTTAGAGAGGCTGAGCAGGGGGCATGGCAGCTCCGAAAACTCCAAAAAGGCAAGGACCCTGTCCCTGTGCTAATCGCAATTTCCCCTGAGTTGGGGAATCCCTGTCTCCAAGACCAAGAAGATGGATTGAAGCCCCAAGGCCCCAAATATATTCAGCAAGAACTCCTGTTTCCTCTGGTCGCTGAAGAAGGAGCAGGCTTTCGTTTTGGAAGGCCAGAAATTTACTCAGGCAAGTTAGGAAATGAGAGTGTTGGACGTTGGGCAGACAAGGCGTAAACGGGAAAGGAGATGCTTAACCTACGGCACAGAGTCGCTGCCGCAAGCCCTGCGCGCCCATGCACCTGTGTGCAATTGCCCACCACTCATCTGCGCAGCCTGCTGCGTCCCGGAGAGCCTTCAGTTCACCACTTTGTTAATTTAATTTTACTAAGTGGCAAGTAACACAATTATCTATCACCCATTTCCCTGTCGTATTGTGAATTCCTACAGGACAAGGCTAAGTTGCGCGCGCGCGCTCTCTCTCTCTCTCACACACACACACACACAAACACACTGGGTGCCTTTTGTAGGGCTCCACTGAAGCCTATTTACTCGAAGGTGGTAAAACTGTGTTTCAAAATTCTGTAATTCAAAATGTGTTATTGATCAATCTGGTCTCTTTCCAAATTAGGTCTCCTTAGCTAGGTCTTCCTGCACTTGTTTCTGGGAAAATCTAGACATCTGTCCTCTGCTCGCACCCAGATCAGACTCAGGCCTTCCTGAGGTTCCTACACTGTAGGGGGCCCTGCAGCCTCCCCAGAAGGCTTCTCCATCGCTTGGGGCTTTCCGCATTCCTGAGAGCTGCAAGCCTCTGGGAGTGTGTTCCTGGCGTGGCCTGGATGGTGGCCATGAATCTGTCTCGGGCCATTTGACTCTAGCTCCCCGTGCCAATCTGAACAGACACCTCCATCAGCCTGAGGCGCCAACGATCTATAAGCCATTAGCCAGGCACTATCAGACCACCAGACCAGGTCTTCTTTATGGGAATAAATGCAGAGGGGAAGGGGGGAGGAGGGAAGAGAGGAGAGGTACAGAGAGAGAAAGGAGGAGGGACCACCAGGTCCTCCCTTTCCTGTAGTAGTAAATGCTGGTGGTGATGATAACAGCAGCTAACGAAGAGCTGCTGCATCCTGTAAACGCATCCCATGGAGCAGCTGCCTGTAGCTCATCCAATCCTCACAGCAACCCAGTGAGAGAGACACATTACTACACTCACTTTACAGATAAGGAAACTGAGGCACTGGGCTGTTAACATCCCCAGGTTGCAGAGCCGCTTTAACCAGGTTGCCCGGCTCCCTAATCTGGGTGCTTCCAGCCACTGGGTTTATTGCCAAAGTCACAACAGCCTGGAGCAAGTCCGGCTCACAGTGGGCCTCAGAGTCCCTGCTCCCAGTTGGCTGCCACTGCGCTGCCAGGACTGGCCCCCAGCTCACCAGGCAAAGGAGGGTCCTTGCATGGGCCACAAAGACCAAAAACAGTATCTCAGATTTCTTCTAGAAATAAGTGTCTAAGCTGTTTCCTTTATCAGAGCCCCTCCGATTTCTTGTCATTTCAGGTCCAAAACCTTCCATGTCTGAGGTTCTTAGTGACCAGAACTCCAGCCTGTGCCAAACAGCTGTGCCAGGGCGGCTGGTCTCCAGAGTCTCCTGACGTGCCACTAACACCTTCTTACATAAGAGGGACAGAACAGGATAGAATGAGGGGTAGGGACGGATGGGATGAGGTGTAGGGGGGGTAAGAAGGGAGGGAGGGACTGTGTCTTTCCAAACTGTCCAGAGGCTCTCATCACCATTCTTTCTAGAAACTACAGATAGTCATTAAAACAGAAGCACCCTTCCATCCTAACACCTGCCACACAGCAGTAATGTAGGGCTGCTGACCAAGGGCCACTGACCCAGAACTGAGAAGGCCTCACTCTGGGCACATGAGCCCCCACATCCTCAGAGTCTGGCCCTCAGAGGCCTCTCCCCATGTTCTGGCCTCAGCCGTGGCCCCCAAACTAAATGGACTCGCCTATTCTTTTTTTTTTTTTTTTTTTTTTTTTGCAGTTTTTGGCCAGGGCTGGGCTTGAACCCACCACCTCTGGCATATGGGCTGGCGCCCTACTCCTTTAAGCCACACCCCCTCTTCCAAGAAGCCTCCTCTGACTTTCCTTTTCTCTTTGCTAGCGCAATTTAGAATTTGTTGCCCAAATGAACACTGGCTTATGCACGGTGTGACATTGATTTTTAATCTTGTAATCCAAATGTATAGCACCCACGTAGCCTGTGGTTTTGCCCTCTGGTAACTCCGACCAAGTTTAATTTTTTCAGTATTTAAGAATTAGACTCATAGAACTGTGGCGTATTAACCTTCATTAAAAAAATTTGGAAACACAGGCTCAGAGAAAGTGAAGCAACACGCTGGGTACCACAGGGCTGGTGAGCCGGGGTGAGGGGGTGCACACTGAGCTTGCCCCCACCTCTGCAATGCAGGGAACTTGGTATCCAATTTGGGTTTTCCTGAAAGCAGGCCCTTGGGCCAGGATGGGAGTGCCAGAGTTTTATTTGGGAGGTGTTGGCAGGAGGCTCTGTGTGAGAGGGAAGTGGTACCTACCCAAGGGAATGTGGAAAGCTGATTAGAAACTCATTAATGACCAGGTTACTACTGTGGACAGTGGGGACCCACCCCCTTGGGGCCTCCAAGAGCCTGCAGAGGTCATTGGGAAGCCGGGGCATTTCTCTAGCAGCCCCTGGCCCTCAGGGTCCAGAGATCCATTAGGAGAGGTCACTCCCAGAACCTCAGGCTGCTCTGCAGGGCTGAGCCCCCTTCCATGGCCAAAGAACCTTCAGAGGCAAAGAAGGGCAGTTTCTGGGGTGCAGAGTCTCCCGCAGGTATGTGAACTGTCCACAAGTAAGGCTGGGTTGACCTCCAAGCAGGTCTGCCACACCCGGGAAACACCTGCCCATTATTGGGAGTGGATAGAGGTGGGAGCCCCGACTTCCTTACATATCTGTGTCGGGTTTTCTTTGGGGGGAGAATCATGTCTTTGGCTCCAAAACATCATATCAGATAAAAAAGGATCCCCAGCCCAGGGACATATATCATCATGGGGGACTTTGAAGGGACACAGAGAAAGGTGTGCTGTCTGATGACACGTAGGGGTCATGACTGGGAGAGCTGAACCCCTAAGCTTCCCTTCTCGCCTGTGCAAGGACAGGGGTCCCTCCCACATGCCCTTTCTCGAGAGTATGGCCCTGTGTGGGGCTCGGAGAGAGGTGCTGTGTGTGTGTGTGGAGTGGGGGGGACATGAGGGTGAAGCAGACCCCTCCTAGCTTCCCATGCCCCTGGGGGAGGGCAGGTCGGGGCCTGGAAGCTTGCAAGCGTGCCACACAGGCCCCATGCGTGGGAATCTTTCCGGAAGCATTGAGGAGACAGAATCTCCACGTAGCCATAAAGGGGAAAGTCAAGCAGCGATGTCCTCTGGTGTTTGACACAGCTCCCGACACACCGCTCCCTGTTCTGAGTTTACAAGGTAAACTTACTTTGTTACTTTCACCTGCTGTCCTAACAGCCAAGCTCCTTCTACCTCGCCACAGGGCTTGCTTCCCCGAAAGGTGTCATGAGCACAGTCACACCCTGTACACACGTGCACGGGCACACACCTGACAAGACTGCAGCCTCCCACGGCCTCCGGCTAGCTGCAAGCCCGGCAACTGTAAATGCATCTCACTGGACCTTATTTTTCTAAAGAACCCCCAGAGATGCTCAGCCCACCGTCCAGAGAAGTTACAGTCCCAGGATGGACAAGAGAGGATCTGGAGGCCTCTCCCCACCACACCCTTCTCCAAAGAGGCAGAGTCGTGTACCCAGGGCACCGGTGCATCAGCCCATGGGGGGACAGAAGGGCTGGATTGGTGGTTGGAAGCATCCTGCTTTGCCCTTTTGGCAACAGGGCTTTGAACAGATCAAGTGGCCTGGCATGGGGAGACCCTCACCAGCCCCCACTGAAGTGACACCCCCACCAGATGCCACCCCCTCACTTCCACCGCTGCTCTGCTTCTGCAGCAGAGAGGGTGGGGCTGCTGGTGACTGGGAAGGGGTCAGAGGAGATTCTCCAGATCCCCCTCTGCCTATAACGCTATATGGACAATGTCTCAGGACCCTGGAGGGCCAGTTCTTTGCAGAAAGGCTTTTCCTGAAGTCCCCCAGGTGGTAGCCTTAAATCAAAGTCTTCCCACACAGCCCCCCACAGCCACCTGCCTTGGAAGACAGGGCTCAGATGTGCAGTGGGATGGAGCCGAGCCCTGGAGGCCCACGCAGGGCAGCCCAGCTCAAGACACGCCCCCAACGAGGGGCTTTGGTTCCCTTTTGTAGTGTTCCGTTTGCTGAGATCAAGAAGTCTGCGAATACTGCTTGGCTTTTGCAAAGTTCCTGTCAAACATCTCCCCTGTCAGCACTCCCCAGCGCCATGGCTAGGTGATCACCACCAAACTCCAGGTGGGGAAACTGAGGCTACAGGAGCAGAAGAGACTGAGGCATCAAAGTCACTCAGCAAGTCATTAGCCTGACACTCATCCTCACCAACCCTCTGACTCCTGAGTCAGGAAGGACATGGTGGTGGGAGAAGCAGGTTGGCAGAGAGACCACCACACTGACCCTTGGAGGCCTGGGGCACAGCCATTCCTCTTGCCGAGGTGGGTTGTGACCAGCAAGTCACTGGGAATAGGAGACAAGTTTTTTTTTATGGACTATACAAAGAAAGGAAAAAAATAAAGGAGAGCAGGGGGAGGGGGAGGGGACTGCATGACTCAGACTGGCTGACGCAGCAGCCTCTCGTAGCTGCCTGTCCAGGCCTCCCCCATGGGCCTCCCCTTTTTACATCAACATTCAATCATCTTTTCCCAAGCACTTCATCTCTTCCATTTTTATCTTAGGCTGCCTGTGAAAATTGGTGTGAAATGAAAAGGCAACTCTGCCTGCAGATGTAATCAATTGATTTGGCAGGTCACCCACGAACACCCAAGAAGGGGACAACCGATTTCCAGTGGACATCCCCCCACTTCATTTTCCTTCTCCCTCCCTCCCTTCCAGGCTCTCTGTCCCCTTCCTTTTATTTTTATGTTTCCTTATTTGTTTGGCCTTGCTTTGATCTTCTTATTATTTTGTGCTTTGTATTTAATGGAAATAAACCGGTTTATGAATCTCCCAACCCTTTCTGTATTTTTATCATTTTACATGAAAGGCAGAGAAGGAGAAGATGTGTGTCTTTCCCCCACTGTCCCTGCAGGACTCGGGGAGATACTCTGCACTCCCAGAGGTCTCCTCAGTCTTTCTGGGGAGAGAGGACCAGATTCAAGATCTCACAGGATCACAGCCTCCTAACACAGACAGGAGATGGTCTCTAAAACAAATCCCAGTGTGGAATGTCTCTCCATTTTTTGGAGGAAAGGAGCAAGTGTCCTATGTAGCAGAATTATATATTTTCATTCATTAATGCATCTATTTAAAAACACTTAATGAGCATCACTACGGGCCAGGCACCGGGGACGCAGAAATGAACAAAACAGTCATAGATCCTGCCCAAGTACATGGTCCGGCATACAGTAGGTGTTCAATAAACAGCAGACTCTGTTAGTTATTATTATTCTGGAAGTCTCTATTATAGTCCAAAATATTTATTCTTGTTCAATAAATGTCAGTTTCCTCCTTTCTAGAGGCAAGAGACGTTATCTTTGCATGATAACTGTTTCTTGGTCTTTGTTGTTGTTTTAACACAAGACGGAATGAGGGAAGGAAGCAAACATTTTCACCCCGGTCTAGTCTAGATGAGAAGATAGTCATTAAACACAAACAAGCTGGTAATTAAAACTAGTGATATGTGATATGAAGAAAAGGCACACGGTGATACAAAAGGACTTAATTTAGACAGTGGTGGGAGGAGGAAGCAGAGGAGCCGGCATCTTGGCGAAGCATCCCTTAACCCAGTGGCTCTCCAAGCAGGGTCTTCACAGCAGCAGCACCAGCAGGAACTTGCTAGAAATGTCAGTTCTTGGCCCACCCCAGAACTACTGAAGCAGAAACTCCAGGGACCAAGCCCAGCTATCTGGGTTTCGGTAAACTCTCAGGTGGCTCTGAGTACGAGAACATGCACTGAGCTTGGAGGGAGGAATCTGAGTTGCCCAAGTAACAGGGAGAGGGAACAGCATGGACCAGGGCCCTGAGGCAGGAGGCACCACCAGGCTGGGAGACAGCAAGACAGGGTGAGAACTGGGAGTCTCTGGGCCTTAGGACGACCATACAAATGTGTGGATTTTCTTCTAAGTCTACTGGGATCCCTGAAAAGGTTCTGAGCCGAGAAATAATGACACACAATGTCCGTGTTGTGTCATAGAATCCCGACACAGCCCAGAGCTGCTTCCAGCTGCTCCAAGCCCTTCCCTGGTCACGTCTGCACTTCTTGGATGGGCCCCTTCTTCTCAGCCCTCTGGGCTTGCCCGGGATGGTGCAGGAGGCCATAGGGGAGACTCTTTCTTTTCCTTCTATGCCTTTTGAAATCTGATGGAATTTTCTGTTTTCATATATTATTTTTACCTTTTTTTCAAGTTTCAATAGAATTTTTCAAAAACAATAGGATTAGAGATTATTTTTGTTTCTGCCCCACAAGTTCCTGAATTTTATGAAATAAAAGCAAACAAAATTTGATAAACCCAATATTTATTACATACTATTATATGTTGATTGATGACTTCACTCTCCATTCAACAAATATTTCCTGAGCACCTGCTATGCCCTGGCACCTCATAGGCCGGGGGTGGGGGTGGAGAGAAAAAGAGACCAAAATCCTGCTTTTGTGGACCTTCTATTCTCACGGCAGGAGTCAGGCCAACAGATCAACCCAGAAAGCAAAATATATGTTGGCATTTGCCCCAGAATAAGGCTGGTCAGAAGAGCCTGAGACGGTGGCAACTGGACCAAGGCTGGAGGGGACTCGAGGGGATCAGGGGATTAGCAGATTGGGCAGGGGTGACATTAGCAGGTTGCCCAGGGGTGAGAGGCATAGGGGAGAGGACACAGCAAGTCCCATGCAGGGTGCTGGCCCAGGGAAGGAAGCAGAGGGCACCCATGGCTTCTCCAAGGGAGGAGAAGAGGACAGAGGACAGAGGGAAGGAGCTTGTGAGCTGCTAGTGATTGGGAAGCCAGTGTGATCTCACATCCAGAAAGGGCCCCTGGGCTGCTTGTTGAGAACAGCCTATGAAAGGGGCAGGTGGGACAGGAGGCAGGGGGCCCGGCAGCAGGACCTGCCCCAGCGCGACAGGTGGGTGCAGTCAGACCCTGAACCCACTGAGCTGGAGGCCACTGGGATCTGCTGCTGGGATGGATAAGGGAGAGACAGCACCGCCCTTTATGGAGATGGGACTGAGGGACAGAAGTAGGTCTTTTGAGAAGAAGGAGTTGCAGGTTAATGCATTTGTGAATCTGATAGTTTAGGTCCTCTAAGGGGCAGATGCCAAGACAGGATTGGATGTGGGACAGACTTGGTGGGGAAGCCTGAGCAGGGCAGCCGGAAGGAGCAGGAGAGGCAGACGGATGTGCAGGCCTGGCTCCCGTGAAAGAGGAGGTGGAAGGGAGGAGGAGGCCGAGGAGCAAGAGCCTCAGGCCGATGGGGGATCCTTAAGCCAAAATCTCCCCTGGGAGTCCCGGATCCCACAGAGGTGGCCTGCATTGACCCCCTCCCACCTCTACCCTTACGATCAGGCTTGGTTGGGAGGCCCCCAGGATGTACAGCTTCAGTGTGCTGTGGCAGTGGGGTGACAGACACCAGGGTCCCCATGACAGAAGGTGCAAGTGGAGTGTTTTCATGGCTACCACAGCCTATTAGATACATAAGTGGAGACGCAGAGCAGGCAGTTAGATATATGAGCCTGCAGTTCAACGCAAGGTTCAAGGTAGAGATAAAAATTTAAGAGTCCTCAGCTTATAAATGGTATTTAAAAGCACGAGAATGAATAAGCGTGTGTGGCTGGCAGAGGTGAGTGGTCAAAGGACCAAGCCCTGAGTTGTAGCTGCATTTGGAGGCTGGACTAGGGGAGCAGGAGGGAAACTGGGAGTCCCTGCAGGCCCAGAAGTCCAGTAAAGAAGATGTTCCTGGGGGGTGTGGTGGGGGGTGGGCCACCTCTCAGAAGACCACAGATTCCTATCGAGTCTCAGCGGTTGTGGGCATCACCTCACTCAGCTGCTCATGAATGCCAAGATGTGCCTTGTCCTGCCTGACCCGTCACCTGCAAGGCAGGAGGTCAGCAATGGCTGGTTCACAGAGAGCCTCAGGGAGTCCCCTCAAGGCCTTCCTGTAATGCTGTCCACAAGGCTGCCCCTCTGATAGTACCCATAGTGCAACCGAGCCTGAGGCTCTGTTTTAGGGGTGCTTGGAGGGGCCCCTTTGAGAACAGCACCCACCAAACCCCCATAGGTGGACAAGACAGACCCACTGGAGACAAAATGCTGCTCTGAAACTAGGAGCACATTGTGACATCCCTGTGCAAACGGCGGGTCCTCAGGGAAGTCGGGCAGTCCCCACCCTGGGGGAGCCTGTCTGCCGACAAAGGAGACAGCCAAGCCACCTGAGAACCATTTCAGAGCTGCACTTACCTGCTCATTTAGCCCAAGCAGAAGCACCCGGAGGAAAGTTAGGGTGGAGCTCAGCAGAGAGGGCTTCCTGGAGGAAGACGGCATTCAGATGTGTATGAAAGGCTGCCAAGGGCTAGACAGAGAGAAGATAGGGGCCCAATCATTCCTCATGGCACAGTGGCCCAGGATTTCCAGAAGGCCCCATTCCACCATTTCCCAGCCATGTGCCTCGGCTTCACAAAACCTTCCAGATTCATTGTCATTATCTGTAAAATAGGAAACTAGAGTGAGATTATGTGTCTGAAAACATTTTATCAACTCCAAGGCAGTGGTTCCTGGACTTGGGGATTTCATAGATAAGGGAGGTTTCCAAAAATCTGGAGCTGATGTAAGGATTCCAACTCTATTTTGCCACCTAAGGACATTAAAACGTAAACAAACAATGGCTTGTCCATTGTCACTATGACATCATCAAAGACAGAACACACTTTATGCTAAAAACAGAAGGCAAAAAAATCTTTCTTTTTGAATGAAAGATGGCTTTTTCAATTAAAAAAAAAAAAAGAACAAATCCTTATAAGGGATAAAAATGAACTTATAGGAAAAACTCACTGGCTTGTCCTTGTTTTTCTCATTTCGCCAAAGATAAGAGACATTTTTCTATGAGAACATCGTGAGCTAAGAATGTGGGGATGGCACACCCAGATAAACAGAGGAAGCTGCCCGCTGTAGAGCTGGGGGCCCAGAGCTGCAGGCTCCCCAGGTGTTGGGGTGGGTGGTGTCAAAGTCTCCTCCTACCTGACACCCATTTAAGGCACCAAGGTCCCGCAGGGGGGAAGACTTTGTGTAAAGTTCCTTGTGTAGGGACAAAATAAGGTGCTTCTCTCCATGGGAGGAGTGAGCTGGGAAGAGTCAGGACCTGGTTAGCAGCAACAGTAACCACAGCAACACCCGTAATCACTGTATGCTCGCACTGTCCTCAGGCCTCCTGAAGGTTAACCTATTTCTTGCTCACAACAGACCCGTGAGGAAGAAACTATTATCATCTGTTTTACAGCTCGGGAAACTGGGGTACAGAGAGGTTGTGTCACTTCCCCAAATCTCACAGCAGTTAAGTGGCAGAGCCTGGGTGCTAATTAGACAGCCTGGTTGCAGAGTGTGTGCTCTTAACTACCCCATGGCATGGCCTTGAGAGAAAGGAACTAGAAAACTCCTACCAGCAACAGCCCCACTCCTGGTGTTCAGAGGCTGACACGCTGGATTCCAGGCTGCAAAGCCTCCTTCCCATAGGAATCCCCCACTGCAGTGGGCTGAACAGTGACTTCCAAAAAGATACATCCAAGTCCCACCCCTGGAAGCTGTAAACGGGACCTTATTTGGTTTTTAAAAAGGGGGGGAGCCTTTGCAGATATAATTAAAGATCTCGAATGAGAGCATCCTGGATTGAAGGGTGTCCTTACAAGAGACAGAATAGGAACATACAGAGGGGAAGGCCACGGGAGGCAGAGGCAGAGATGGAAGCCATGCCTCTACAAGCCCGGGAATGCCAAGGACTGTCCAGCAGGCAGGACAAGGGGACAGGCAGGAGAGGCAGGAAGGGCGTCGCCCAAAATGAAACAACTCTGCCCACATCTTGATTTGTACTTCTGGCCTCGTGCATTGTGGGGGATAAATTTCTGGTGGTTTAAGCCACCAGTTCCTGGTACTTTGTTAGGATGGACCTAAGGATTTTATCCGCCGCCTTTCCTACTTCGTCTGGCCACCTTCCAAACCTCTCCCTAGCGAGAAGGCCAGAGAGACCCCCAGAACCCTCACTCCTCTCACTCGCCACTGAACCCATCCTCAAAATGCTGACTCGGTGGGTTAGATCCCCATAGCAACGGCTCTGATGCCAAAACCAGGATTAGGACACCGGATTGGCCAGAGACGGGAGGAGGGACCGGCAGGCGGCTGAGGACAGGCCATGACTGGGAGCCCGCGGCTGGACGTGAGCTGCTCTCTAAGAAAACAGCGCTGGGAAGGGGCCTGGACCGAGAGGATGAGGGGCAGGTACAGAGGCAAACACCGGAGAAGGCTCCCGCCTGGGAGCGTGTGCGTCTGCGTCCTGGGCGAAGGGAGGCAGCCCCGGTGCAGGGACCGAGCGGCACCCTCATCACAGCTGGCCCTGCTCTCCAGCGGCCTTGCTGGCCCTCTCGCCCTGTTCCGCGCTGCGAGCAGCGCCCCCTGCCGGCGCCTGGCCTCGCCGTGAAGCTCCTTTCCTGCCAGCGACCAGTCCCTGAGGCTGTTCCATGCGACCCCCCACCCCGTCCCCGTGGCCGTCCTTTGCGCTGCCCGCCCGTGTCCTGGTCCCCGTGGCCACTCTCCCCGGTCTGCGCCCACGGCTTCTCCGCCCAGGCCCCGGTCGCTCACCACCAGGCTTTCAACCCTCCAGCCCTCTGCGGGCCTCGCCTGCTCCCGGATTCCCTGGAGACCTTGGCTGAAGCCTGGTGGGGGTGGGGGGAAGGGTTGCTCAGGGGTCCCAGCCCATTGCCCGAGGAAGACCTCCCTTAGCCCATGCCACACACACTCACACCCACACACAGACACACAGACTGTCACAGGCACAGATACTCACACACACCCCCACACACATCCACAAACACACACACAGTGTGATAGCCACACAACAGAGACACACCCAGACACACAAACTCACACCCCCCACTCATCCGCGAAGACTCTCACAAACACACACCCACAGACACACACAGACATACTCTCAAACACACACACTCACACCACAGACACATACAGACACAGACCCACACACAGACTCACAGACACACACACTCATACAAACTCATATACAGACACATCTGAATGCGCGTCTAGCCTCACTCACATAGACACTCTCACAGACACACTCCTACACACCAATACACTGAGTCATTCACAAGCACACACAGGCACACACGCCCACAGACACGCATGAACACACACAGAGCTTCACTCACACACCCTCCCACAGATGCACTCATACACACCAATACACCGAGTCATTCACATGCACGCACACACACACACTCACATCCACAGACACACACACACACAGACAGGCAGGAATACACACAGAGCTTCACTCTCACACACTCTCACAGACACACTCATACACACCAACACAGAGATTCACTCATATGCACATGCGCAAACACACAGCCGCGCTCACACAGAGATGCATACCCACAGACACATTCACACATTCATAGACACAGATACACCCACCCCCTCGGACACAGACACCTCCAGAATTAGTCGCAGACACACCTACCCAGTGACACACACATAAGTATACCATCAAATACATGCAGAAACTCACACAAACACCCAGAGGCCCACACACGGGCACACTCATGCACACACTCCCTCTTGTGCACATTCTGACCCACACACACGTCCCAGTCCTGAAGCCCAGGCATCCCAGCCACTCAGGCACTACAGTTTATGTGGTGACAGTCACAGAAGTGCTCAGGTCAAGCAACTGGGACTGGAGCAAGGTCATCAGTAAAACTCATGAGTGCCTTGGTGACAAGGGCCAATGCACCCTATTTCTCTGTCTCATCCCCTCTTTCACTGCCCCCACTGCCCAAATCCCCTAGCACAGCATAAGACACACAGTAAGTTCTTCATCTATATTTATTAAATGACCAGACATGACAGACCCAAGCCTAAACCTCCATAAAAGTGTGAGGTGGTCACCATTTTGTACTCTGAACTCAGCCTTAAAGCAGCCTTGGATAAAGCCACTGGGTCACTCTCCAAAGAAAAGGGAGAGTGGAAAAAAAATATCAATATCCTCGGACGTCTGCCTATATTCCCTGTACTTCCTGACATGAAGTCTTGAAGTCTTGCCATCCGGAAAATCTCCCTGTAGTTGCTATAAGCCCTGTGTGTTGGGCTCAAGTAAACCCTCAGCATTTCATTGTGGTATGAATAAATAAATGAATAAATCAGCAAGCAGTTTTCTCTGGATCTTAGCACAGGTCTAGGTGCCCTGAAGGCATCAGTCATGATGGAGAGGGGAGTTAGGTGGATGGATGGATGGATAGACAGAAGGATGGATGGTTTGATGATGGATAGGTACAGAGATGGATGGATAGATGGATGGGAGTATCCTTTAAATTCTGATCAAAACTTACTTCTACGACACTTTCTGGAATATTCCGGCTCCATTCTGATCTCCCTCTTTATCGGGCCTCTTCCTGGTATACAATGAATCCAGCTTGCACGACATTCTTGCCTGTTGTCAGCCCCAAGTGTGTGAGTATATATGAACTCATCTCCATCACTCCTTCCATTAGTCTATAAATTCCTCCTGAGCAAGGACTGAGCTGTATCCTCAAGACTTCTTTGGCAACACTTATGGGGCTGTGCCAGAACAAGTGTCCAGCGAGCCACCTGGGTCTCCCCCTAGTTAGATGGTGAATGCTGGGGGCAGTTCCATGGCAGATGCTCCTTGGAGTAGAAGTCCCAAGCTCAAGCGATCCTCCCGCCTCCCAGGGTGCTGGGATTACAGGTGTGAGCCATCAAGCTTGCTGCTATTTTCTATGCTTTGGTTTCTCCACACCTCTCCCCAGCCCTTGCTAACCACAACCAAAGCATCAACAGAACCAACAGTGCCCCCTCAGGCCTTGGCCTGTCCAGTACGTGGGTGATGGCCTCAGGGAGCAGAGACATCAAATAAATGCATAGGGAATGTTTGCCTACAGAAAGAAGCTTCCTCGGAATTCTGCTGGAATTCCGGGTTTTTGTCTCTGAAGATGGTACCCTGGAATGAATAGTCGCCTGTGTTCTTCCCTCTTGTCTCCTCCTCCCGCCAATCTCCTTAGCATCCTGGATTTAACACAAACACCAGAGTACAGGTCAGGGCATGTGAACTCCCAGCTTAGCCAATGGCTGGCTCTGCAACCTCAGAAGCCTCCCTTGACTGCCCTATGTCTCTTTCCTAGAAGCCTCCCAAAGGCCCAAACAACTTCCAAGTTCAAGGATTCCCTGAGCTCTACTAGCCTCTAGACCAGTGGTTCTCAACCTTCCTAATGCCACAGCCTTCTAATACAGTTCCTGTGGGTCATGACCCACAAGTTGAGAACTGCTGCTCTAGACAGAAGGGTCCAGGATGTACCTCGCTGCAGTGTGGGGCTGTCTGGGTGCCCTGACAGCTTATTCAGAGAGGAGAATATCTAGGGGGGGTGTCCAGCTTATGCCCTGTGGGCCTCATGAAGATTCTATGAGGACTGTTTTGCTTATCTATGGAGATGGATATTGCACAAAGTCTGCACAGACCTTTTTTTTTCTCATCAGCTTTTGTTAGTGTCTGTGTATTTCATGTGTGGCTCGGGACAACTTTTATTCTTCCAATGTGCAATAGAAAAGAAAAAAGATTGGACACCCCTGGGAACATCTCGTTTCCCCCAACCAAGCCCTCTCTAGGCTGTGTGGCCCAGGGGACCCGCAGGTCCACCTCCCAGCACGGCCGCCATCTGTCCACGTGGGCTCTTCTATTGTGTACGCTGTGTAGAAAAGAACAGGATTAACCCATTTGTTCAGTCCAGGACTTGTCGGGGTCACCTTACGTGTGGAGTATATGATGAAACCTCCCAGTGATGCCTGCTGACTGAACTAAATTTGACTTCTATAATGGCCTGAGAAAAGGTCGCAGCCTGGGACTCTGTATTAGTCTGTCACAGAAATTAAAGGGACAGTTTGCCATGATAAAGGACCATCTGCTTGGTGGCCTGCTCACCTTTGCCAGCGCCCTCCTGCTATCTTTTCTGATAATGTGGATAAGAATCCTCTTCTAACAGCTAGCAGGATAAATTTACTCTGCAGGACTACAGGTAAGCCAGGAACACAGCTGCCTACACCTCCACCTCTACCAGGACACACCTTGGAATTAAAATTGTTTTGGGGGAGGGGGAAAAGGAGCCTTTCTGAAGAGTTCCTGTCACCAATTTACTTCCTGGAGTTTATCTCTTTATTTTCCCAGCTCTGATCCAAAAAAGTAAGTAGGAAAAAACCCTCAGTTGATGACCTGTGGTTATTTGTGAGAGAGTGGAGATGGGAGAAGAATGAATGGAATTAGAAATATCAGTTTTCAATTCTTTTCTTTTTCATGTTTCTATTTTTTCTAGGGATGGGGGTCTCACTATGTTGCCCAGGCTGGTCTTGAACTCCTGTTCTCAAGTGATCCTTCCATCTTGGCCTGCTGAAGTGTTGGGATTACAGGAACGAGCAACTGTACCTGGCCTTCATTTCCCAATTTGTACACATGAATTAAAGTTTTTTATACATTTTTAATTTTTTGTATTTTCCAAATTAACAAAAAGAAGCAAGCACCTTCCCTGGGAGGTAGGGAGTGCTTATACTGAAAGCCCTGAATCTTATCATGAGTGAAACAGCAATGGGCTGCTGCGTCCCAGACGGGTGTGGGATTTCGAGGGGACCAGGGAGGGTGAGTGGGTAAGGAGGAGAGGAAGGACAAACCCTTGGAAGAATGAGACAATCATTAAGACTTAACATTTTTTTTTTTTTTTTTTTTTATAGAGACAGAGTCTCACCTTATCGCCCTCGGTAGAGTGCCGTGGCGTCACACGGCTCACAGCAACCTCCAAATCCTTGGGCTTAGGCAATTCTCTTGACTCAACCTCCCAAGTAGCTGGGACTACAGGCGCCCGCCACAACGCCCGGCTATTTTTTTGTTGCAGTTTGGCCGGGGCCGGGTTTGAACCTGCCACCCTCCACATATGGGGCCGGCACCCTACCCGCTGAGCCACAGGCGCCGCCAAGACTTAACATTTAATAACTCTGTGCGATTAGATAAAGAAGATTTCTCCCCATCATCCTGAGCCTTTGTTTTGTGGCTTACATTGCTGAGTTTTTTCCCTGCCAGGGTTTCCAGCCTCCGCACCATCAGGCCCTGTGCACGGATTTGATTCACAAACAGAGGCTGTTGCCTGGGGAAGGCACTGCTCCTGCCATCGCTGGGCTACTGGGCCTCCTCTGCAATAATTAAGGAATTCCTGATATGACTTGTTTGGGGGTTGCTCTGCTTTGCGGGGTTGATTGGGGGAGAAAACTTCCCAATAGTGGCTCTTGAGTGAACCAAAGTTGACATTGATGAGTGGTGCAAAAAACTCCCTATCAAGGAACTGGGCATGAACCTTCTGTCACAAAAATGGCGGACGCTGCTTCTAACATCACCTACTCCTATCAGCTCTTGAGAGAAAGTACTGGGAGAAAGTGCAATCCAGCCCTGGCTACCAGCTCCCGCCCCAGCTGCTGGGCTCCGGACAGACGAGGAAGGAAAGATCCAGCTCTACTGCAGACGAGTCACCTTGAGGAAGTATCAGTTTAAAACTGTCGAAAGAAGCCTGGAAAAACTGTCAGAGGCTCTTACATCCCTAGCACTGGCGAATCTTGACTCCCCGTATGACAGCAAAGCCCAGGGGTGTGCCACTTGCAGACAATTCTTGGCAAGATGCCTCTGGATATTACAATCCTTGCAGGAGTGTACAGATGGCCGAGAGAACACCCACTCTGGCAGCATGGGACCTTCGCTTGGGGAAGACATCCCTCTGATCATTAACTACCAGGCCCTGAGCCAAAGTATGTGAAGTCCCCATGCATTTTTTTTTTCTTTTACTGTTTTATCGTGAGAAACAACAAATATATACAAATAAACAGAATAGGGTGTTGAACCCCCATGAACTCATCATGAAGCCTCAACAATTACCAGCATTCCATGGTACCTATCTCATGGCTTCCTCCTTCCACTCCACACCCCTCCACTTCTTTACTTTTTCTTGGCAGTTTTTTTAGATAAAATTGATATACATTGCAATGCACAAATCTTCACTCTATGATTCTGACACATAGACACGTCCCTATAACCCAACGCCTCATTACAATAGAGAACACGTTCATCTCGCTAGAATGATCTGTATTGTCTCTTGCTAGTCAATAGCCAAGCAACCACTATTCTGATTTTTTTTCAATGTAGATTCAATTTAACCTGTTCTAGAAATTCATAGAGCCTGGATTCTTTCTGTGCACGTGACCCCAGCGAGATGATTCCCTGTTGTCACATGTACCCCTAGATCCTTTTTTATTACTCGGTAGCGTTCCATCCCGTGGCTATTCCACCCTCAGGCATCTGCTCTCCTGCTGAGAGACATTTTGCTTCTTTCCAGTCTGGGCTGTTATTAATCGAACTGCAATAAATAATTATATGCAAAACTTTTGCGGATATATGTTTTCATTTCTCTTGGATAAACACCTAGAAGCAGACTTACCGAGTCAGGGCGTAGGTATACGGTCAACTTTATGAGACAGCATCAAAACTTTCTGGAAAGTACCCGAAACATTTTACACTCCCACAAGCCATATGTGAGACTTCGGGCCGCTCCACATCCTTGCCAATATTTGTTGTTGATAGACTTTCGGTTTTGTGAATATTTTCTCCCGGTTTGTGGCTTGCTATTGCTTTTTCTTCGTTGTATATTTTGATGAGTTTTTCATTTTGAAAAAGTCTAATTCATCGATTTTGTTATCTTATTGTTTTCAGTGTTCTATTAAAAAAATCTTTATTTGCCCAAGATTGCAAAAATGCTCTCTGTCCCTCCCACCGAAACGTTTTAATGTCAGTTTTTATGTTTGGGTCTATTGTTTATCTCATATCAATTCTTATATATTGTGTGAGGCAGGGGTTGAAGTTCTTTTTCTTCCCCTGTGTGGGTACTTAGTTGTTCTAAAAGCATTTGCTGTAAAGTTTTCTCTTTACCCATTAAAATGTTTTGGTGCCATTGTCAACAATCAATTGATCATGGAAGCCTGTGTATGGCCTCGGTAGTCTGTTTTATTAAAAGGCAAAAGATTTATACTATTTGAAGAGAAACCAGAGTATAGTATTCTGTTTTATTAACCAATTAGTCTATTATTTTATTTTTATCAAAGATAGGGTCTTATTATGTTGCCTAGTCTGAACTTGAACTCCTCCTGGGCTCATGTGATCCTCCTGTCTCAGCCTCCCAATTAGCAAGGACTACAGGTGCATGCCAGCACATCAGCTTTAATTAGCTATTGTTAAGGCAATACGGGTGTGACACTGTTTTGATTACTTTATAATGAGCTCAAGTTTAGAAGTGTATGTTTTCCAACTTTATTCTTCCTTTTTAAGATTGGGTGGTTATTGTAGGTCCTTTGTTTTTCCATATGAATTTTAGAAGCATATTATCAATTTCTATTTTTAAAAAGTCTGGGGGAATTTGGGAGTGAATTGAAATAGGAGAGAATTTACTTCTTAATGATACTGAATCATCTAACGCTGGAATATTGTATTATTATTTATTATGTATTCTATTATTTATTATGGAAATTATTATTATTATAGAAATTACAAAAATGCATTATAGAAATTATCATAATAGAATCTGTCATTTCTCTTATTTAAGTTTTATGTGCAGAGGGCTTGCAGATATTTTGATAAATTTATTCTTGATGTGGGCTGAATTGTGTCTCCCGAATTTCCTACGTTGAAGCCCAATGTGATTGTATTTGGAAATAGGGTCTTTAGGAGGTAATTAAGGTTGAATGTGATCATAATTAAGTTTGAATGTAGGCTGCTAGTCTTGTAGGATTGGTTGCTGGTCTTATGAGAAGAGAAAGAGAGAGGGAGAACTATTTCTCTTTCTCTCTCACTCTCTCTCTCCCTTTCTCCCTCCCTCCCTATTTCCCTATGAGCATAAATCAAGAAGAGGCCATGTGAGGAGACAGCAAGAAGATAGCTATTTACAAGCCAGGAAGAGACACCTCAACAGAACTCAATCTGGCATCTTGATCTCAGACTTCCAGCCTCTAGAATTATGAGAAAATGAATTTCTGTTGTTTAAGCCACCCAGTCAGTGATATTTTGTCACGGCAGCCCCAGCAGACTAATTGTGTTTGTCTTTATTACTGAGGAATAATTTGGCTGGGTATAGAATTCTGGGTGGGAAGTTTTTTTTTCCTTTCAACACCTTATTGTTCCCTGTCTTCTAGTCTCCTTTGTCTCTGATGAGAAGTCAGGCATCGTTAATATCTCTTGATAGAAAGTGCTGTTTTTCTCTGACTGCTTTCAAGACTTTATCTTTGGATTTCAGCTGTTCGATTATGATGGGCCTAGGTGTTGTCTTCTTAGTATTTATTCTTTTGAGGGTGTTCATGGACCTTCTAGGATCTGTAAATTGATTACTAAATTTTGGGACTTTCAGACATCATTTCTCTAAATATTTGTTCTGCCTGATTTTCTGTCTCTCCTTCTAGTACTCCAATTCTATACATTTTAGTTTGGTATTATCCACAGATGTATGAGGACCTGCTTTTTTATCCCCCCGTTTGTTACTGTTCATTCTTCTCAGTGAAGATTTATATTGATCTATATTCAAATTCACTGATTCTTTCTTCTTCTGTTCCCCATCCACTACTAAATGACTCAAGGAATTCTTTCATTTCAGTTATGTACCTTTGGGGTATAGAACTATACTTCTAAATACAGCAGTCAGTATATATCTATTTAAATTCCAATTAACTCGAATTATTTTGTGGTTCATTCACAGAAGCGACATCCACATGTGGTGAGTGACTATTATGTTGGAGAGAGCAGCCAGAGAACATTTCCATCACTGCAAAAAGTGATGGCCAGCATCACTCTAGAATTTCCATTCGGCTATCTTTAATAGTTTCTATGTCTTTACTGAAATTTCCCATTTTGTTTCCCATAGGTGTAAATTTTCTTTAAGTCTTTGAGCATATTTATAATAGCTACTTTAAATTCCTTATCTACAAATTGCAATATCTGGATCATCTCGGGGTTTCTACTGGTGTTTTTTTTCCCCTTTCGTATAAACAACATTTTCCTGTGTCTTCATCTGCCTGGTGATTTTTGATGGCATACTGAACACTTTGAGTCCTACATTGTAAAGCCTCAGACTCCAGTTTTGTTCCTCTGTCAATTTATTCAATCAGGCAACTAAGCTGACCATCTAAATCTCCAAAATTCATCTCCTTTGACCAGCAGCAACTGAAATCTCCACTCAGTTCCTTCAGTTTCTAGTTTTGCTCTTTTTCGTCTTGAGTTCTATAGACCAGCATCATTATCACGTCCACCCACAAAATTCTCTGGGGACACTCCCCAAACACCCATATCTTACATGTGCCAAGAATTTGGGCAAATCTCATACATATGTAGATCTCATGGGCTTCCCTTCTGAGGTATTCTTTCTTTCAAGGATTTCCTTCCTTAGCTTTCTGATTTTCTTCCAGCCCTGAGGGCTGTCCTCGGACACCTCAAGCCAATACAGTGATGATTTTCTACGTAGGTCACTACAAAAGTTTTGAGACAGACTGTGTTATGGTTCCTCATTTCACTGCTAAGAGACACAGTCAACAACGTCCTTTCTGATTCTCCCCATGCAAGTTTCAACTTGATCAGCTCATCAGTGTTGCTGGGAGAGCTTCATTTATTTCGATCTGAGTGGATTTTATATTTCTTCCCTTTTGGATAGCTCCAAACTTTTTTAATGATCCACACTACCACTTCACACTACCACAGATGTGGAAGTTCCAGGTTAAAAAAAACCTCAAATTCCCAAATATCACTCATACAGGTAGTCTCTCAAGGGTAGACTCACCTCCAGTCTGTGCCTACTTTTTATCACACCTCTGTGCCCTTTTATAGTTTGTTCAGGGTTTATAATTGACATCTGTGGAAAGTCACTGGGACCAAAGTACTATGCAATTACCGGCAGCCAGTAGCTCCCTCCAGCATTTTTGTTTTCACTGTAATGTTCATTAAGTTTGTGTTGCTGAAGACTGTTAATATTGGGGCATATCACCACAGGAGGAGAAGCTTCTATTATTCATTGCATGGAGGAAACATAAAGCCTGGCCTCGTGCCCATAGCCATCAGAGTCCAAAGTCATCAGTACCTCTGGGTTAGAGTGGTCAGCAATCTCTAAGGAACATGGACTGTGTAACAGGAACAGTCCCAACTGGACCCAACCTTTCCCTCATTCCCTTTGAAAACTAGAAATAAACTTTACTTTCTCTTCTAAGGAAAGAATGGCTAGAGCTTGAGTATCTAATCAGCATTATCACATCCAGCAAAAAACAAAATTCTCCTTAAACTACTCACATACACCTATAAGTTGCGCTCAAACAGAAGCCTGGCCGCCCCGTAATAAACAGACAGCGGATACGCTTGTGGATGCTGAGAAATGATATAGCACAATGGGAGGACATGAATGCAAAGCCCAGGCCCTGTCACATTTTAGTTGTGTGGTCCTTAGACACTTGTCACTTATCCAAAGTGATCCTGAGGATGGCCTCTTCAGTTCAGAATTTCTGAGTGTTCCTTCGGTTTCCTACAGGTTTATGGAAACTCTGCTCCCTATGATTGATTCCTGGTATAAGATCACATTTCAGCGAGGTTCTCTACTGTATGGCATCATCCTTTGAATCATCTGGTATCCAGGTGAGGGAGGAAAACCATGATGTCATAAGTCCCAATGTCACCTTCTGAGGCTATAGCATCCAGGCTCTGGTATTCACTCTCCCTGAGATGAAATTTATGCAAACCTTACTGTATTGCCTCCAAAACTAGACAAAAGTTACCAGCTTGCCCGGGGCTTTTATTCCTTTTAAGCATATCTTCTATAAAAGGCAACCATTGTTGAATCACTCTAGCGCCACTGGGAAAGCCCTTCCGAGGAGCTGGCTCTACCAGCGAGCATCTGCTTCTCAGAATTTCAAGCAGTTATTGACTTCCTGGTTTGTGTGACTGCATTTGCAATGTTCTGTTTCTTTTTCTTTTTTTTTTTGGCTGGGGCCGGGTTTGAACCTGCCACCTCCAGTATATGGGGCGGCGCCCTACTCCTTGAGCCACAGGCGCCACCCTATAGTGTTCTGTTTCTTATCGGCACTTCACCTAAAGTGTGGGAGCTGCACGTGCCCACAACACAAGAGGTGGCCCTGAGGCTCCAATTACTTACCACTCAAGAGCAATGTCATCGCAGGAAGGAACAGTGCACAAACTGACAAAAAGTCCTTGTCTGTCTTAGCAGGAGTCTAATCGCTCCACAACTATGTGCAAACCTGTCTCTACAAACTGTACCCAGCACAAGACTCCTAGGCATTGATTTCGAGCAACAAGCCACCTCCCTGGCCGTGGAAGAGACTTGTGTTTAGTGCTTAGAACTAAAACTCACGTTTTCCAGCGGAGGTGGGTACCTGGCACTGAATTGTGCCCTGAAATAGCTCCCTGCTCATTGCAGATTAGGTTAAGCCACCTGCCCGGTGAGTTATCACTCGATCCATCCATTTGTTCCGTGCATATGTGAGTGTCTCCTTCTGGGAAGATAGCAGAGAACAAAGCAGACACTGGCCCTGCCTGCGGTAGCTTATATTATAGTTCATGAGACAGATGATAAACAAATGGATGAGTGTAATATCACGTATTATAGCAATAAGTGCTAAGGAAGAAAATAATAGAGTAGGATCAGACGCTAGACATGATGGGGTCAGGGAAATATTTATGGCAGAGTGCCTGAGGGACTCTTTCCAGCCAGATGGCATTTGAGCAGAGACCTGAAGGCCACACAGACACCTGAGGGAGGGTGGAGGCAGCAGCAAGGACAAAGGTCTGCACCAGGGGCATCTTTGCTGAGTTTGAGGAACGCCCAGGGGAAGGGAGGCAGAGCTGAGTGAGGAGGAAGCAGGGAGCTGGGAGATGAGCCGGGGCGGAATGAGGCCAGACCCTGCAGGGCCCCTCCTGAGGCTAACGTCTGGAGGCAGCAGCTTCCTCACAGCCCCACTGCCAATGCATCCCCGGCACAGGAGGAGGATTCACTCCCCAGTGTGACTAGGTTGCTTCCCTGTGGGACACCCTCAAAGGTGTCCCTCCCCTGCAGGATCAAGCTCCATCTCCTTAAGGGGGACCACAGGGCATCTTGAATCTGACCATTGATCCCTCTCCACCCTCTCTACTCTACAATTGTGCCCCAGCACACACAGGTTGCTGGGACCCGCCCTGCCCACAGGGAGCTTTTTCCTCTCCAAGCCATCACCTAGGGTAGGGGTAGGGGTCCTCTGTTCAGAAGGCAGACACTAAATGGATCCAGCTGGTGACTCCAGAGTCGGGACCGTGGTGGCCACTTGAGGCCCATCACTGGACTGAAATGGATGAACAAAGAGGAATCTATCCCAGGGTTTGCTCTTAGCACGCACTAAGGATGTGAAACCAAGGCAAGAGGGAACAGATACTCACACCACCGGACCCGGTTAATTCTGCCAGAGGACATCTCCTAGGACGAGTGCAAGTTTCTCATAGAAGACCTACTCTGTCACGCAAACTACAAAGCATTCTATGTGTACATTTACTCTCATCCTCACAACCCAAATCACACAGATGAGAAAAGTGAGCTTGCACAAATCCTTCTGAGAAGTGGAACTGGGATCTAACCCGCAGCATATGTGATTCCAAAGCCTTCCAAAACCGGGAAGGGAGAACTGAACGCAGCATCAGAGACCGGAGGGACCAATGTCCTTCTCATATACCAAACTGGAGCCACTGGCACACACATGTGCTCAGAGGGACAGGGAAGGGGCCAAGAGGATGATCTCTGCGCCCATCTGCCCATGTTCAGTTCCTGGACCTACCCAGGCTAGCTTATGGCCAATCTGTGCCTCAGTGGCCTCATCCGTAAAAAGAGACTGGTACCTACACCTTACCTTATAAGGATCAGAAGAGTTGTTTTTTGTTTGTTTTAAATGCAAAGAATCACTTGCTCACCCTTGGTAAAGTGCTGTGTTGTCACAGCTCACAGCAACCTCAAACTCTTGGGTTCAAGTGATCCTCTTGCCTCAGCCTCCTGAGTAGCTGAGACTATAGGCACTCACCACAACACCTGGCTATTTTTTAGAGATGGGGTCTGGCTCTTGCTCAGGCTGATCTCAACCCATGAGCTCAGGCAATCCACCGGCCTTGGCCTCCTAGAATGCTAGGATTACAGGCGTGAAACACCTCGCCTGGCCTGATCAGAAGAGTTAATTCCTGTACAGCACTTACGCAGTCACTGGTGCATATTAAGAGATCAATAAATGTTAGTTACACTAGCAAGACACAGCAAGGTCACCCCAAAGCCCTGCTCCAGACCACCCTGCTGGTCCAAGGCCTGTGTGCCAGAGGGCACAGGGTCAACATTAATCAGGATTTGCCTTTAGTTTCCATTTGAATGGAGAGGTGTTTTCTGGGGACCTAGTCCTCCATTCTTTGCAGCCCTAAAGCATGCAGTTGCTAAAAGCTTGCTTCCTGCTTCCCGGCTTTCCTGCCTGCTGTTCACTTTAGCATTCAGAGATGCTGCTGAGCCGCTGAGGTCCTCCCCAGAGTAGTTCATTTCCCCTTCACCGCACACTCCAAGGCCCAGCTCTAAGAGCCCTCGCCCCCCTGAGCTGCCCTGCCGGCGGCCCAGCTGATTTCATCACCCCCATAACTCTCTGGAATAGCTGTCGTCATGCCGCAGCTACTAGAGCAAAACTGGTCCGACTGTGTCTCCTGCACGGGCTTCATAAACTTCCCCAGGGATTTATTTAGTGCCCACTGTGTGTGTCCCCTAGATGCCTACTGAGGGGTCTCCCTCTACCATGCACCCCGTCAGCCCACACCGCCTGCCTCTGGTTCCTCTCTGGCCCCAGCCCAGCAGGGGTCCCTTGGGGCTGGGGATGAGAGGCCCCTCCCCCTGCTCCAGCTCTGCCCTCTCTCCCGCCACCATCTGCCCACATTTGTGCGTTGTCTTTGCCAAGATGCCACACGCTCTTGAGAGCGCACAATAGGTGCCAGCGTGCTCTCGCGCATGTGGGTGCCTGCAGCCTCCCGTCGTTCTCCCAGGCTTATTCTTCCGGGGCGTTAAGGGACCACAACGAATTTCTGAATCGGTCGTGTTCTTTGTGGTCACCGTCTGTTGTCATACACTGAAGGGGTAAACCGCGCTGCCTGTTCTTTTGCCTCTCTAGTCCCAGAGATTTATTTTCTAGAATTTTTTATTTTTTTGTCATTGTGTTGAAAGAACTCAAGAGAGTCTAATCGCCCTCCTTTCTCTTTTAGCGGAGCATAAAGCAGGGAGCAGGGACAACTCCCAGGGACCCACACCTGGGTGGGGGTTTGCATCTCTGCCTGGAGGTGATTGTGGAATCTCCTGGGTCTTTGCATTTGTTTTTAGACAATTATGAGCTCCACTCCCAGCGCAGATGCCCGACACGGCAGCCAAGAACCCAATCTCTAGCATTGGAGCCCATCTGGACAGTGACCTGCTGACCAATGAATGCCCAGAGGTGCTGGGATCCCGCCCTTCTGTACCCCTGAGGATGGGCCACCCTGCACTGTGGGAACAGATGACACTCAAATCTCAGAGGCTAAATTTAAGTTATTATTATCTCACTCATGGACATTTTGCTTGTTCTGGTGACTTTGGGACCTGGGTTTTGAGAAGTGCCCTCTCAGTCAGGGGGAGGGGATGCAGAGACTCACGCAGGCACACAAGGCGAAGGTGGCGATGCCTGCTTCTGGGGGCTGGGGAGTATGTCCCTCCACGTGCCCACAGCATGATGCCCTTCGCACTCTTCCCTCCTCAGAAACTTCCAGGTTTTTCTGTATCCGCAGCAGTCAGCTCAGTCCCTGATGACATCCTTCCTGGGCTCAGGTTCACGGGTTCCATTTGTCCCCATAGATGGTTTAAAAAACTTCTTGTATATTTCCCCAGGTCACACCAGTGTAGGGGTGAACACAGAGTCCCAGCATTGGTAGGAAGGGTAGGGTGGGAGAGATGCTGCACAGCCAGACGGTGGGAACCCTGGCTTCCCTCATGCTGTGCGAGGAAGGTATCCCTGGGGCTCCGGCCACACCACCTGCCTCTGGCTCCTCTCCTGCCCTCCAGCTCCTACAGGCATCTCTTGTGCCTGGTGGCAAGACATACTCTCTGACACTCCTGCCCCTCCGTCCTGGACACCTGAAGCCACCTGCTCTGGACTTTTGCCCCATGTTCCTCTGATACCCAGCTGTGGCCCCTCCCCTGGGCCCTAGACCTGTGTCTTCTAACCAAGCTCTATCCCCAACTGCCTTGCTCAGGCTGTGCTGATCCATTCATTCATCATTTCTCCCATGAGGCTGCAGCACTCCTGGCTGGACCTCTACCCACCCTGGGGCAGGTGCATGCCTGAATCTGAGGGCAAACAGAATGTAGGGCCTGTCACAGTCCCAACCAACAGGAGGGCAATGTCAGAACAGTCACCAGGTGTCTAAAGTGGCGTGATTCCGGGGAATATATTGTTCACAGTTTTAGCCGCTTGATGAGACACATTTCCCCACAAAGCAGAGCTGCCCTGTGAGCACTGGCTCAAATGGGTACTGCTCCTCCTCAGGGGGCTGCAGAGGGGCCTTCTGCATTAGGGGAGAGCCCTAATCGGCCAGCTAACCACCTGGTCCTTTCAGCCCTGGGATTCAGCGATGCTCCTCCGAGCAGGAACAGACTGTGCCTGGTCTCCCCCGAGGGCCAGCATGCTTCAGAGCACAGAGAGGTGAGGACGGATTTCTAGTCCTCTGTCTCCGATGGCCCCAACATGGGGTCAAAGGCCTTGGGGGGCTGGCAGAGCCTGAGCTAGAGTAAAGCTAGTCAGACACTCAGTTCTGGCAGGAAATTTAGGGGGACCCAAGAAATTCTATAAACAAGATATTATTTTATAGCAATATTTTAAACATCAAAATGATGCAAACAAACTATCCACGATGAACAAAATATCCCAATGTGAAATAAAACCAGGCTTCATCCCTACACGTGTACGAGCCTGGCTCGCTTGCCTCCCCTCCCTGCTCTGGCCTGGGCCCTGCCCGCCAGGACTCTGGAGCTGCCCTGTGCCAACTGTTCTTCTCATGCCAATTCCTTCACCTCTCACAGAGTTCTAGGAAGGTGACCGCCCTTGGCCTTGACTGTTCCAACATGTACCCTGGGGCTTCTGACTCAGCTGGGAGCTTCCTCTGGGTGCAGGAGTGTATGCTCAGTCCACTCTGGTGCAGCTGGACCTGCCAGAGAATTACCACCCTGGAGATGGATCAGACAAATGTCCTAGCGTCTCACCCTCAGGTGGGCCAGATGGGAACTATGTGGTACACCCCATCCAGAGGTCTGCAAAGGGATCAGGGTACAGATGTGGGCTTTTAGACACCCCCAGAACCAGCTGCCTCCCCTTCTGCTCTCACTCCCCAGTCCCTTCCCAAAATGACCTCCCCAAACAGATACTTCTGGAGCTAGCTGAGACATCCCAGCTGGTGCTGCCACCTCCGGCCACCTGTGACCCTGTCCACAGATGACCCCTGAGTCTCACAGCACTGATGCCATTGCTGATGGGGTGAAGTGGGACAAGGGAGCCCCTTCTCCCATCCTTTCCATGTCCCTTTGGCCCATAGACTACATCCCATCCTATTCCCATTTCCATGCAGGGGTCTCGAGTGAAGTCCGCCCTCCATTCTGCTTGTGATCTTCTAGCCCAAAACTGAGGCATGAGAACCCAGTGAACAGCAGGTGAGGCCCTGGCCCAAACTCTCTCCTCTGTCTCTGTCCCCCCACCAAGAGCCCACCTAAAACAGTGGGCTCCATACCCTCCCTGGGGCCAGCTCTCTCCCACAGCACAAGCCCAGATCACGGGGTACATTTGCAGAAGCCCAGGCCCTTAGCGTTCAAGTACCCAACATGATGAGCCTAGGATGTCCCCGGAAGGATTTCCTAGCAGGATGAATCCTTAAAGGTCAAGTCTGGAAAATACAATTCTTTGATGGAAGCATAGAGAATTCTTAGAGCCGGGCAATGGTAATGATTTCAGATGATTCGGTCTTGCCTGGAGCCCTAGAAGGAGGCAGTGGAAGGGGCAGGGTTGCCTACCCCTCCCAGAGCCTCCACTAGGCCTCTAGCTGCCTGGAGCTCAGCATGGGACAAACAGGGGCTGGTGGTCTGGAGTCAGGAGCCCTTGCGTCCCAATCCCAGCTCTTCCATGTGGAAGCTATGTCAATTTGGGCTTGACTTGTCACCTCTCTGAGCCTCAGTTTTTTCATCTGTAGGAGGAGGGAGTTGTATCAGAGGCTCCCTGGGGTCTCTTGTTGCAGCTGTATGATTTCTATAAAGAAAAATAAATCCTTCCTTTTGAAGAGTTCTAAGACCTGACAAAAAGCATTTCCAAAAGAAACAGCCGAGTCTCCACTAGGAGTTTGTCAGAAATAGAGGAAATATCAGCAGTACTGAAAGAAGCACATGGGTGGTCACCTAGGGAGATGGCCGGAAAGGACATGAACTGCGGCTGGGGCTGGAACTTGCCTCTCACCCCAGTGCTTTCCCCTGAATCTTTGAACTAAGATCAGACACTTTCTATGAAACAGACTGCTGGCCAACTCTGCGGCTCCAGACACTTGGCTCACTGCCCCCACTAACGTCCCATGATGGGGTCATGGCGACAATCTCCCAGTTAATGCTTTGCTGTCCTCAGTGGGGGGAGTGGAAGGCCTGCCATCCACCCAGCCCAGAGAAGCTGAAATAACCATAGGCTGAAGAGAAGAGGTGGGAGAACAAGAGATGGAGCACCCAGATAATTTGAAAAGAAGGAATAGATTAAAAACCACAAGGGACTTCATCAGGGCAAGTTAGGCCCACAAATATCGATGCTGAAATGTGCTGAGATGTCCATTCAGGAAGACCAGGAAACCAGGAAGCTCGCAAAGACCTGCTCATAGCCACAGCTTCGGCGGCCACCTCCGCTAATGCGGCTTTTTCTAATGAAAAAGCCTCATCTAATCCCTCTCTCCAGGTCCTGGGAGGACTGAGAGCACCATTTGCCAGCATAAGAGCTCAGGAAGGGACTTAAGTTTTAAAACCAGTTTGTCCATGGTTTTCCTGCCCTAGGGGACTTGAGTAATAAGAGAAGAGAGAGGCAGCTGGCCCACCACCCTTCTCCTCTCCACGTGGGCTCCCAAGGGTCAACTTCGGAGTGGGAGAGAAATACCCTCCTGCCTGCCTGTGTCCTGCCAGTGCTGATATGGGAGCCAGCAGGCGGCTTGGCAGGCAGAGACCTAACTGGAAACTATTAGGTGTTGGAAACACTCTGTCTGAGCTCATTCCACCTTGGCGGTCTTAGGGATTAAAAGCTAAAAAAGGTCTTGGAGATTGATCCAACTCATCTAGTTTATGGAGGGCAAATAGAGAGGCTCAAAAATGGGAAGATATTTGCCAAAAATCATGTTGTAGGGACAAGAATAAGAATGAGAAGCAGGGTCTGGCACAAGCTAAGACCCACCCGAAGCCTCAGCAAACTCTGTAAGCACCAACTGATGCATTTCAGACAGGACAGAAGACACAGTGGGAATTCCTGTGCCATTCCTTGGGTGTTCATCTGCCAAGTGGAAGGCACTTGCTGAAAAGCAGAGGGAGCAGAGGGGGATTCCAGCCAAGGAGACCTGAGGGAGGAGCCTGCTTGAGGGGGCGTGGACACAGGGAAGGCCAATCAAAAAAGTGGGCTGTATCCCTCATGGCCTGGGTGCACTGCCAACATGGCCGCCTGTATCCCTCAAGCTTCCAGCTGGGTGATGTGGCCCCAGAAGAGTCTTGTATCCCTCTTTTCAAGAGCCCACTCTTGATGCTACCAGATCACTTACATCTACAGGCCCACAGGCAAAGGTGGGGAAGAGGGTGGAAGATTTGAGGAAAGTTATAACCCAGGTGTAAACACAAAAGGCAAGCAAACCAAATGTGTCCCATCTGCCCCAGGTTGTGGGCATGGTCTAGTCAGGATGAATGAAGACACTTAGTCTTATTAGCTAGAATTAGACACCACTGTGTATAACACAACATCTGCACTTACAGTGGCTTAACCAAGATGGCAGCTTCTTTTTTCCTTTACTCAAAAGAAGTGAGGAGGTAAGTGGTCCAGGGATGGTAACACAACTCTGAGATCGTCAGAACACAGACACCCTCTGTCTTTTGGCTTCCCCCATCCTAGCGCAGAGCTTCCATTTTGAGGCCCTGACTTGGTCTAAAATGGTGCAGGAGCACCTCCCATGCCGTGGGGAGGGAGACAGGAAAACCAGCAGCTGCAGGCAGTGCTCCCTCCTTGCTGAGCCAGCTGCCATGGAGCCGCTAGTCCAGAAATCCCAAAGGACATGGCCTTTTTCATCCCTCAGACGGAATTTGTTCCTCTGGTCGTGCTTAGCTGCCTGAAAAGCTAAAGAACGTGGTCTTTTAGCTGGTTCTCCCACTAAGGAAAAAGAGGATCCCAGTGATTGGGTGGAATTAGCAGCATTTCTGCCCCTCCTTAGATCTTGTTTTCTCTGTGTTTCGGCTACACAATTACAACCTCAGTTTTCTACATCTGTGAAATGAGCGAAGTCCTCACGCTTCTCCCTCGCCAAAGAGAAGTCTCAATAGTGCAGAAGTTCACTGAAAAAAAAGAAAAGTCTTCAACTCACAGGAAAGAAACTAAACTGGTGGGGCCAGGCAAACACAGAGAGTCAATGTGGCCTGGCTCTCCCATGCGGCTGTCAAGACTCCAGGGCAGCAGCTCATTACGGGCTCCCTGCAGCGAGCCTTGAGGAAACATAAGAACTCTTTCAAAATATGACTAATTACCCCCCATCTGACTTTAAGCCTAGATTTTTATGTATGAGTCTTTTTCAAACTGAGCCTCACCTGGCTGCCTTTTCTAAGTGGACCCATGGCGTAAAATTTGGGGGGAGTGTGGAGGGGAAAACGGAGCTCCAATGGGCATGTGAGAAGCAGAAAATCCATGGTGCCCAGAAGGACTAGCCTCTTCTCCAAAACTGCAGCCTGAATTGCTAAGGAGTCAGGCGAGTCCACCTCTCTTCCTCCCCTGGCCTCGCTCTGGTGGGGTGTTCCTGAGTGCTGGACCAAGGGCTGAGGAAGCCACGTGGGGATGATGTGGAACTTGAGGGAAGTTCTGCAATCGCAGACCGATGCTCCTTCTCCCGGGCGAAAGAGTCTGCTGACCACAGGGATGAGAAGGAGATGCCGCTGCCACTGGGAATAAGGACAGGGACCAGCACCACGAGAGGCTCTGGTTTAGAAAGCAAAGCCAGGCTCCAAGACCAGCACCCTACCGAGGGCTTCCTTATCCTCAGAGGAAAGATGCAATAAAGGGGAGGAGGGCAGGAGGGAGGAATGAGACAGAAGAGAAGGAGAGTGAAGATGCAGATGTAGCCTGGCTATGTCTACAAGTCCTGGGAGCATGGAAGACCCTGGCTTGAAACTGCAGGATGTTTCTATTGCACCTCAGAACAGAAAACACCCAGGGAGCATTTTTCCTGAGTTCCCATTTCCATAGAGCCTTAGTGTGGACATCAGTGAGATCTAGGGAAAATCAGGTGGGGACTTGCAGGGATTCCATGGGGCGTCATGAAGAACCTCTGAGCTGCAATGGCTTCCCGGAGGAGAATATATTTGAAGAGGTCTTGCAGGATGAATAGGAGTTCACTGGTGGACCAGGAATAGAGAGTCTTCCAGTCAGAGGCAACACTGTATACAAAGCCCAGTGGTGTGAAATGACAAGGATGTCCAGGGAAATGCAGGGGTTTGGTCCTGGCTGAATACAGGTTTGTAGGGGCAGAGCTGGATGAAGTGCAACAAATAAGTGAGTCCCACTCCAGGAAAATTTCTGACTTGTCCAAGGAATATGGCCTTCAGCCTAAGTACCCCAGAGCCCTTGAAAGTTACTACAAGGGTCCAGCGCAGTCAACAGCATATTTCAGAACAAGCTCTCTGGCTGAAGAAAAGAAAAGGGACTCAGGAACCAAGATTTTTGGCAGGAAGACAAGTTGCAGAACTATGGCACTGCTCTGAATGAAGATAGTGGGGTCAGGAGTCACTGCAGGAACAGTGGTGACAAGAGGGCCCATCAGAGGGGTGTTGATAGGACCTGGAGTAGGGGTCTAGATCGACTCTTGGGTTTCTGACATGGAGGCAGAGTTAACGGTGATGCACTTAGATGGGCGGGGAACAGAAGGAAGAAGGAGTTAGAGAAGTGACAAGTTTGATTTGTTTTTAGAGATAGACTCTCATACTGTCACCCAGGCTATAGTGCAGTGGTGTCATCATAGCTCACTGTAGACTTAAACTCCTGGGCTCCAAGGATCCTTCTGTCCTTAGCCTCCCAAAGTGCTGGAATTATAGGCGTGAGCCACCTTCCCTGGCCGAGCTTGCATTTTGACATTTCAATTTTGGAGTGGCAGGGCCTTCTGGTGCAGACAGTTGGGTGGCAATTGGATAGTCAGCACAGAAGCTGGAGACCTCTCCAGGGCACCCATGCATGGCTGATTCCATGATTTTCCGCTTTACTCATTTAGACTCATTTAGATCGTGGACCTGTTGTCTTTGCTCAGGCCTTCAGCAGGCTGGTCATATCTAGAGAACAAGTGAGTTTCTTGGGGAAGACAGACCTTTCTTTGCTGGAATGGGAGGGAGGTAGAGCAGGACTCCCAGGGAGCGGCCCTTCCCATTGCCCCACTGTCAGAATTCTGTGGGACCAAGCAGTGTGCCATTCCCAAGACAGATGTCTTCTTTACAGCTGCTCACAAGGGGGAGAAGGAGAGAGAGCTGGGATGGCAGAGGCCATCAGTGGTAGGGCGCAAGGGGAAAGGGGCATGGGGAGAGTTGGACCAATGGACAAAGGATCCTTTGGAACCAACCCCACCATTCCCTTCAGTGATTGCAGCTAACTCACTCCGATCTGCAGCAGGTACCCCCTCCCAGGGGCTGGTCTACTCACACCCCTTCAGAAGGCCTGTCTTTGCCATGCCTAGGATAAAGACATGGCCAACAGGTGACCCTGGCCAGGCAGATTGCTCCTGCCTCTCCAGTAGGGAGTGGAAATTGGATTATTCTCATCAGACTTGGTAGCTGGCACTGCTCGGAAATTGAAAGGCTATTTATTGTCCTTTCCAGCTGAACCCCGAAGGCAGAACACTAAGTCCACTTGAAGGGACACTGCCAAAGTCAAGAGGCCTCCTCTGTGACCCTGGTTTCGTGGTATGAGGACCAGATGATGTTTTTGAGTGGAGCAGTGACTAAGTGGCCATCTGGAGCTGCCCATCAGAGCGACGATGCTTTCCAGATAAGACCAGGGACTGAGTATTGATCTCTTGGACTCTTTCAGGATAAGGGTGGGGGAGGGGCAGCCTCTGGAGGAGAGAAAAGGGGATAGAAACAAAGGATGTGTGAGATGAGGAGGAAAAGACCACTCCCCTGCCTGACAGCCTCTCTCTCACCATTGCAGAGACCACGGACCAATTATTCCATCAAGTTTGATATTAGAGAATCCAACTTCATTAGAGCTTCAAGGCGCATGAAACGTTAATCATGGAAACCTTGATATTCTGCAGGAGAAGCTTACTCTGGGAAGAAAAAAAAACACACTTTCATTTTCCTTTGAGGTTAATAGAAGGCTAATTTGAAAGCACTCGGTTAATGAGAAAGCTAAAAATACCTCGAGTACCATCACATGCCTCAGTCCCAGCCTCGGTGGCTCCAACCTCCTCGGGCCGTGAAGCCGATTTTGGGTGGGAGAAGCAGCTCTGGGCCTGGAGGACTAGTGGCCATCTCCAGGCTGGGCAGCGGCACAGCTGTCCCCAGCTGCCATATTGATAGAGGAAAAGGACCACCTCCTGCTCTCCTCATCTCCAGCCTTCTCACTCTCCCCTCCAACCTGTAACCAGCAAGTGAAAGGCCATAACCACCAGCAGGTGGACAGCCAAGAGGACCGTGCTCAGAGAGCATGAGAACTCGAGGGAACTCCTCTTCCCTGGGATTTAAGGCACATTCCCTAGTCCATCTATCCAGCATTAAGGCCCAACATGGATGCCACCACCACGAGGGGACATACAGACGTGGCTCTCACAGGGAGATGGTTATTAGACAAATAAATTGAGGAGCCCCACATTGTTAGGGTGCAAATATGAAGTGGTTTATGTGCCCCTATAACTCTCCCTAACTACAACCTCTCTTGCCTACTCTCTTGAAGATATTTGGCCAAATTATAGACGTTTCAGCCATGCCCAGTTATTAGAGCCGTCTCACTCCAATATTTAGTCTTGTTCATTTTAAAACTTCAGCCGCTACTAAACTCAAAGCTCCACCCCTCCCTTCCCACACTATCCTCAGCAGGCCAGACCTGCCCCTGGCTGAATGGATTTCAGGGTGGGTTGGAGGTCCTGCTCTTTGGACTGTCTATCCATTGCCTTCCCACCTGTGCTGGCTTCCTCAGTGATGAGGGTGTCTCTAAGTCTGATTGGCAATCCCCGGTCCTACCATTCAGATGGAGGGAGGGTCACATGGACCCTGCAGGGGCTCCTCATGGCACCATTTCTTGATCTGGAAGGTCCAGCTCTTCTCAACTTGGTCCCCACCCCCACCACTTTCAGCCTTTCATCCAGCCAGAGACATTCTTGGGTGAAGTTCTCTCCACTCAAGGCAGGAATGCACAACCCTGACCACCAGTGCTGGGATAGCAGGCCACATCCCTCCCCTGGACCCAGCTCCTCTAGCCAACTCTGTCCCTGCCTATGTGGGGAGCAAGATGTTGCCAGAAAGTCTAGAGGCCAGAAAGTCTCCTTCTCTTCTCTCACAGGAAAGAAGAGAACAGCCTTCCTTCACAAACTGCACTTCAGCCAGGCCAGCTACCTCCATCTTTTGGCTGACTTAGGGCAAGGGGGATAATATTGATGATAATAATGATGGACATAACATTTCTGAAATGGTACCTGCTTTCCAGACTCACTCACTGACTCATTTAATCCTCACCACAATTTAGGATGTCACTCTTACATAGTACTGATATCTTCATTGGGGAAACTGAGTCATAGGGTGGTGATGCAGCCTACCCACAATCACACAGAAAGTGCCAGATGCTGGCTCTGCAGCCCACAGTCTTGGCCACTCCTGAAGTACCTCCCTGAGTCCTGTGAGGTAGAGGTGTGGACAGTTTTACAAACACAAAACCGGGTGTGCTGAGCCCTTTCTCCCCCTTTCAGGACAGGTACTTATAGTGCTGGCTGTCAAGGCCAGGATGGAGAGGCTATTGAATGATAATGGGACTATCTTTGAGCCCTTGCCTGGTTTCCCGCAGCCCCATCCCACCAGATGTTTTGTGTGTAGAAGAGGGGAAATCTGAGGGCAGGGCTGGGGCTAGTGGGCTTGCCCAGAACAGCAGGGGCCTCCTACAGTGACTCAGAGCATTTGTGCAGCAGCCTAAGGCTTTCTGCCTTGCCCCTCCTTCCCCCAAGGACCTGCACACAGCTCTCCAGAATCCACCTGTCTGGGAAATACATAGTGCTACGGAACATAACCCTGTAATGTGCAACTAATGTTCTGTGGACAGTTACACAGCAGCATCACTGCAGGCTTGGTGACCCAAGATGGAAGCCACCCCACCTCAAGGCAGGGCCTGCCCTGCCCTGCCCAGCTGCTCTGTGTTGGGGCCTCCCAGGAAATGAGAAAAGGGTCTGAGTGCCAACTTCAGAGCAGCCTGGAACACAAGGACAGAGGTCAGGAAATCCTGGATGCTTGGGTAGGGACCCACAGAGGCCATGAAGCCAGTGGCTATGGCTCTAGCAGAATTCACGTGTGACTGTGCCTCTACTGTTAGTAGCTTCTGTGCACCAAATGCTTTGCCACCTTCACCCAGTTTAATCTTCAAAACAACCCTGTGGGGAAGCTGATTTTCCCACTGTGTGATTGAAGGACAGACCACAGCAGGGGTCAGGCATCAGAACTGGGAACTCAAACTCTGCTCTGATTGATGTCAAAGCTCCCAACCCCTTAGCCAGGACCGAGGGAAGGCAAACCCCTCCGGCTGTCTGGGCTCCTGTTCTTCGTGTGGAGAAGACTGACAGCAGCTCCCACCCCCAGAGCTTTGTGTGGGATCTGCACCACCAGAAGGCGGGACATGGGGCTGCCACACGGCAGTGTTGGGTTGGGGTTCTGTAGAGTAATGGAACCAACAGGATGTGCATATAGAGAGGTTTATTTTAAGGCATTTCTTCACATGATTGTGGAGACTGGGAAGTCCAAAATCTGCCAAGTGGGCGACGGGCTGGAAACCCAGGGAAAAGATGCAGTTTGAGTCCACAGCCTTGACTGCCAGAATTCCCTCAGGCTCAAAGGAGGGCGGTCTTTGTCCTATGCAAGACTTCAGCTGATTGGATGAGGCCCACCACACTCCAGAGGGTCATCTGCTTTCCTCAAAGTCCACCTGTGCAAATGTCAATCTGACCCAAAAAATACCATCACAGAAACATCCGGAATAACGTTTGACCAAACATCAGGCACGATGGCCCAGTCAAGTTGACACATAAAATTGACCATCACAATGGTGAACATGGCCACTGAGGCAGCCATTCTGGGCTGGTGTCTGCATGTACACAGGGCGTCATAGGATGATAGGGGTCCCTGAGCGAACACGTGGTGTGCACACGGCTGTACAGGGGACCAATGGCACAGGGTGCCCCAGGAGATGGGCCAAGCTGGGGCCACCTTGTTGACCCACTAGGACCCCGTGTGTTGGGGGAGGGGGATGGTAAAAGGAGGCAGCCAGACTGGGTTCAAACCCTGGCTCCTGACCATGACTGCACATAGAGCCTCAAACCTCCCCCTTTCCAGCCTCAGCAAAAGGGGGAGGATGAGCCTCATGGCCCAGAGCTGCTGAGAGGACAGTACATACGACTGAGGCAGAGCCCCTCGCTGGGCCCAGCCCGGCACACGGCCGCCTCCCCTGCCCAGTCTTGCCAGAGAGAAGAACACGTCTAAAGCAGAAGAGAAACTTAATTAGGATTGGAAAAATGTGAATTCCAAGGCTTATTAAATTCATGATATTTTTACTTACCATGTACGCAGAAATATATTTAGCAAAGCAATTTACACCATCACTGGCTGATGGATTGTGGTTTTCTAAGTTGGGTTTTAAGATGTAAATGGGCTCCAATCAGAGCTTTGGAGGGAGAGAGAAAGGAAAAAAAAAACCTTCCTCTCCACACTGCCCGGGTCCTTGGGCCTCCAGCCACAGCTGGGCAGCCCTTAGGATGGACAGATGGCTCTGTCTCCATGGAGGCTGTGCTGGGGCCTGCCTTTCTCCAGGCAGCTCTGCCTGGTTGGGACAGGGATGGGACAGGAAACAGGCAATGTAACAACAACGATTTATCAAGCACTTACTATGTGCCAGCTGCTGGGAGCTCCACCTGTATTAATGCAACCCCACCGGATAAGGGGCCCCGAGGCACCGTGACTCTCCAGTTGTATGACCTTGGGAAAACTGCCTAACACTGCTCCTTCTCTCGCTCTCTCTCTCTGCCTCAGTTTTCTCATCTGCAAAGTGGAGATACTAATGCCTTATATTGGAGAATATAAGCGCAATGCCTGGAACTGAGGAAACACTCAAAATTAGACATCAGCGAGGCTACAAAAAGGTGAGTTACCTGCTCAAGCCCAAATAGGTAGTAAGTAGTGGGATTGGGCTTGAAAAGCAGGTATAGGCACTAACACTCTTACTTGCAAGTGGGGGTCACAGGTTCATCCACAGGCAGACCAGGCCTCTCCTGTCTAAGCGTGAGCATGGCAGGGGAGTCAGTGGGGTTGGGTTTAGCCTGCCCCCAGGACCCCCACATGCCCAGGAAGCCGAGACAGGGATGGTGCCTCTGTGACCTGCTGACTCCTTCTAGGTGAGCTGAGGCTCTCCCGGCAGGATCTGGCTTCTTCCCCAGGGCAGGCCAGCTGCACGATGCCCAGCCCAGCCCCTTTCCTGTGTTTGTCACTGTCCTCTCTTCTGGGGTGCCCTTGCCCGAAACAAGGGCTTGCTGAGCAGCATAAGCAGCTGGCCTTGAAATCTTATTTACTGAAATAATTTGCCTATGAACTACATTTATAATGCAAAGCCAAACATCCTCGCTCAGATGAAATGATCACAAATTCCAAATTCATGGATTGGACAGTACACAGAACTCCCACTGACAAAAGATGGTGAACTCAGGGTCAGTAATGATTTCCCAGAAGAGGACAGGCTGGGGACACTGCTGGGGCCCAGGGTAACTGGGTGGGAGGGACACTGGCTGGGAGGAGTTGGGCCCAGCCCTACAGAACCCTCTGGGCTCTCACTTTCCACCACCACTCAGGAGCAGGCTGAACGTCCAAGTCACTGGGATTGCATGAGGAATGCAACTGCTCCCCTGGACCTATGGAAAACTTACTTGCTTTTCAAAAATGACACTTCCACCAGCAAACCACCCTGGATTTTCCCAAGTAGAATTTCTCCCTCTTTCCCATAACCTCTGTTTATGCCCCTTCTCATTTTGTGGTTTTAGTCTCATTGTGGGCACACCTGTAATTCTTTGGGCCTGAAAACAGGAAGCTCCCAGGGGTCAGAGAGCTTTGGCTTTTGCCATCTCAGACCTTCCTTCTGTTTCTACCTGGGGCTTAGCATATTTACTGTATGTAGTGCTACTCTGGAAATGTTTGTTGACTTAAACTGAGACATATTCTGGAAGGGTGTTTTTAACACTATTTTGAGTAAGAAAAAAAATCTAATGATCTAAGAAGAATCAGAAAACACAAGCTAAGAAGAACGCTGGTTCAAGGGAGTGGCAGGGAGGGCACGGAGCCCCCAGCTGGCTCTGCCCCACAGTGCCCTAAGTGGCCCAGTCACCTGCCACCCATGCTCAGAGCCAGAGATCTGTGGGAGCCCAGAAACCATCCCTGAGGGAGGGCGACCTGCAGCTCTGGAAGGTTCTCAGACCCCAGAAGAGGCCGCCAAGGCCTGAGAAAGGCCCCAAGAGCATTACACAGAACTGGAGTTGGCAACCTAAGCGGACTGTGAAGAGGGAGACTATTCTGGCATCTCTTAAGAGTTTTCAGAGTGGGGGGCCTGCAACCAGGGGAGAGACGGGTGGGGCCCCCATCTGACAAAGCTCTGTGCGACCATCAGAAGCAGTGTCCCTACCTCACTTGTCCCCTAGGGGGACAATTACACTGCCAATTACAAAGACCTGGGTGAAATGCTCGACCCCTCCAACATTCTCATGCTCTTCACTGGCCCTTCTGAGACCATCCGAGAATGACTTTCTTCCAATGCTTCTGGCAGGGAGTGGGGACTGACTTTAGAAGCCAAAGGACCCAAAGGAGCCCTAAAATGTCTGTCTTGCGAATCCGATCTTGATTTGCCAGGGCACGCCGTGTGTCGGGACTGCATTCCCATGGCCAAACCGGCTGTTCCCCTCCCTTGACCCTTTTGGGTTTGTCTGTAACACATGTGGGGCTCCTCCTCCCAGCAGCAGCTGGGTTTGTCCTCGGCAGCTGGCCATGGGGGGATGGCAGAGACCCGGGCGAGACAATGGTAGCTTTGTGGGGGACTGACTTTGGCCCCTGGTCAGTGAGCTCTGGGCTTCCAGATGCCCCTAGAGATGAGCAGAGGCTGTGGAGACATGTACCCTCTCATTTCTGCGGGTCACAGGAACATGCACCCCAAACAATTAGGGTTGCCTTTGCCCTTACCCATCTCCAAGTCAGCTGTCCCAGTGTTAGTACTCCCTCCAGAAAAGACATGAGCTGTTCCTCTCAGCCTCTGCAGGTATTAAATAAAAATAATACAAAATAAAGAGCATTTACTATGCCTTTTATTTTCAAGTTATAAAAGTAATTCATTATGTGTTTATTGCAGCCCAATTCATAATTGCTAAGTCATGGAAGAAGCCCAAGTGCCCATCGACCCATGAATGGATTAATAAATTGTGGTATATGTACACCATGGAATATTATACAGCCTTAAAGAAAGATGGAGACTTTACCTCTTTCATGTTTACAAGGATGGAGCTGGAACATATTTTTCCTAGCAAAGCATCTCAAGAAGGGAAGAAAAAGTATCCAATGTACTCAGCCCTACTATGAAACCAAGTTTCATATGAAAGCCATAACCCAATTATAGCCCAAGAATATGGGGAAAGGGAATAGGGAGGGGACGGGACAGGATGGGTGGATGGAGGGTCATTGGTGGTAACAATTACATTACAGGGTAACAGTGCATCTTACAAGGGTACATGTGAAATTTACTAAGTGTAGAATATAAATGTCTTAACACAATAACTAAGAAAATTCTATGAAGGCTATGTTAACCAGTTAGATGAAAATATTTTAAATTGTATATAAAACCAGCACATTATATCCCATGATTGCATTAATGTACACAGCTATGATTAAATTAAAAAAAAAAAAAAACAGAAAAAAATAAAAGTAATACATTCTGATTGCAGATTACCCAGAACATGCAGAGGGAAGTATAAGGAAGAAAACTGAAACCAGTCGATGCACTGCTAGAGACAAATGCTGTTAACATTTTAGTCCATTCGCATGAGATTTTTCCCGTGTGTGTGTGAGTGTGTACACACCTCCATATCCACTTTAAAAAGCACACTTAGGATAGTTCTGTATACACTTTTGCATCCTCTTTTCAATTAACTTGGTACTATGACCCTTTTCTCGTCCAACTAAACAGCTTTTATCCACTGCCTGGTCTTGTCCACTTGTGTTTGGGTCCTTTGAGAGGGCAAGGGTCTGGCTGCCCACATCCCTGGCTGGGAGGGAACACCCAGCCCAGGAAGGAAAGAGACAATGGCATACATTAACCCAGAGTCAACAACTTATAAAGTCAAACATTTAAAAGGCAAAGAGAGTTACAGTTAATCAAATAGTCGATTCGTCAGAAGGTTGAAGGAGATAAAGCCATGGCTTCAATTTTAACTTTACTAAATGTTTTAGTGAAGTCACCTCCTGTGTCCTGCTCAGAAATCCCACCTCTCTCAGGACTAGGACGTCCTGTGATTTTAGTTGTCACGGTGCCCAGTAGCTGCTCACCCCTCCGCTGGGTGCCTTTTTCCTTCCCCATGAATTCTGTCACTAGGGTCAGGTTTCCCCACCACATGTCAGAGCTCTGGGGGAAATGGGGCAGGGCTTTGGAGCTCGCTGGGGATGGGGTGTTGGGATGGGTGGTTGGCGTGGACAGGGCCGATGTGGGACTGAGAAGCTAAGGTAAAAGGCACAGCCCAAGGTCAAGGGCTGAGGGTCAGTAGGAAGCTTTTGTGGCACAGTCATGAATTCAAGATACATGAAACCCTCTAACCCAGCGGTTCTCAACATGTGGGTCATGACCCATAGGAACTGTATTAAAGGCTCGCGGCATTAGGAAGGTTGAGAACCACTGCTCTAACCATTTGTTTTTTACTTTCTCAGTGGTTTTTCAAGCAAGAGTAATCTTGTTCCCTAGAGGACATTTGACAATGTCTAGAGATCTTTTTGGCTGTTCACGACTGGGGGAGTGGATGTCACAGGCATCTGGTTGGTGGGATGTTACTCAACATCCCCACATCCCTTCCACAGAGCAGGAGCAGGGCCCATGTGTCAACAGCGCTGAGATCAAGGGACCCAGCATCTTTTTCTCTTCTTTGGTCTTCTTTGCCTGCCTGTAGCATATACTTAGACCCTTCCAGATTCACGGATACAGATTCTCATGAATTGCAAAGTCTAGTGGACTCAGTCTAGACCACTAGGATCAGGAAAAACAAGGAAACAGAGCCTGGAAGGGACAGGCACATGGGGTGCGGGCAGAGCTGTGCAAATTTGGTTTCACTGCACTCTCTGGAAGCTCTTACTAGCCTGTGGGGAACAAAAGCAGTTTGCCCCCTTCTCAGGCTCAGCAAGCCATACTCTGCCTGTAAATAGTAGGATCCAGTGTCTGGGGAGCAAGTTGCACTTTGACAATTTTGTGGGTTGGAAGGAGGAGGGGACATAGACGTCTTGGAGACAGAGGTGGCAGGGAACATTGTATGAACATTAAAGAGATTGTACTTCTTGAGGCCCTGTCCACCTCCCCAAGCTCTTGAGACTAGTAATGATTGCAAAATGCCCAGTTACCTCTGTGCACACCTGGTAGCTAGGGGTGTTCTGAGAGGTCATCTTGTTGAGACCACAGGTTCAAAGGGCACAACTCTGCATGGAGCGTCAAGACCACCGCTTGTTAATCATCTGAGGAGACAGCACATCCACAGACCAGAAATTAGAACTCAGAGATGAGCTTCCGGCCTTCACTTTCTGGGCTTTCCTGGGAGAGGACCATTGTCAGGGTGATAACTCCTGATGACAAATGTCAAGATGCCACCACTCCCTAGCTCATCCTGGCAGGAAGATGGAAGAGGGCCCAAGAGCTTCCAAGAACAAGCCATGGCTTGGAAGCCACATCAGCTATCTCCTCCTGCCCATTTATATTTCCTTTTGTTGACCCTGACACTCAGTACTGCCTTGACCAAATGTTCAGCCTGGGAGTGCCCACATGCAGGGGTGTCCAACCTTTTTTTCTTCTCTGCTGCACATTGGAAGAGGAAGAATTGTCTTGGGCCGCACGTTAAATACAGAAACACTAACAAGAGCTAATGAGCCAAAAAAAAAGGTTGGTGCATAATTTTCATGATATTTGACCCCACAGATAAACAAATAATTCTCACATAATCTGCATGTGGCCTGCAGGCTACAGATTGGTTGGACACCTCTGAAGATGCTAGTGGTTTCTGGGGACAGGGGAGCCACCCTGGAGACTTTAACAGACCTGACATGGAAAGTGGGTCCCCGAGGCTGGAGGGAAGGCAGCCTCCTCTCTCTCCCTATGTGACTTGCTTCCTCAATTACCAGCACCTAAGGATCAGGGCGTCCTGATTGTGGGAAGGGAAATGGTGGTTCCCCTCTTAGTAAACCTTGATGACTTTCTAACTTGGGACTGATTTTTAACTGAGAATGAGAGTCTCTGGGACGTGAATATGGTAATGGGGTTAAAGCAAAAGAGATTCCAAGACAGGGTATCTAATCTACAAGGGTCAAAAAAAAAAAAGACTGGAGGAGAAACTTCGCCTCCTCTGTATCCACAGAGATATCAGAACTGGCCTCGGGAAGGACTGGCAGCTCTGCACATCAATCTGCTGACCTCATCAAGCGACGGGGAGGACACCCCTTTTAGGGCAGCAATGCGGGAAGGAGTAGGGGAAGGGGTAAATAGTTACCTCGAATATCTCTGCCTTTCTCCCTCTTTTTTCACAGACGCTGGTATCTCCTGGAACTTCCTAGAAAAAGCCTGACATTGGTATGAACTTATTTGGCAGAGATTCGTTTACATACTAAACATCCCCTGAATACAAACCGTATACAAAGCGCAGTGCCTGGCATACCTTAGGGACTTAATATCTGTCTGTTTAGGAGATCTAAGGGTGACCGAGAGATTGACCAAGGAGGAAGAGAGACCCGCAACTCTATTCTCCAAGGCAGAATGCAGTACGTCCCCTCACCCTTCCTCGGGCTCTGCCTGCTCAACTCAAAGAGAAGCGGGGCCCCGAGAGCTGAGGAAATTTCTTCCTTGAGGAGCCCCTAAGAATTAATAAGGAGGCTTTTCCCAAAATAAACCAGCTCACCCCTCCCTTTGCCTCTCCCCTCAGCTGAGCCTCCTGAGCAATGACAGTACCATATTTTTCAGCTCTTTTCTCCCACGGAGAAGCTGTGCTCTCTGCTGGCAATGGGACTTTGGAGGCTTGGGCTCCGGAGGCCAGTGAATCTAGAGACCACCCACCAGATGGGGGAACTTGGGTACTGAGCCGTGGTTACCTCTTCTGCAAGGGAGCTAATTTTGTCTTCCTGCAGGGGGTGGGTGTGAGAATCGTGAGTGCAGTGGCAGGCACACTGCGCTGGGCCTTCCGTGCGCTGTGGCTTCACCCTGTGCCAGGGTGCGCACAATAGCATCACTTGTGTTACAGCTCCCCGGGGGCAGGGCCCTGCACTGTTGATGTCCCTGCGTCTCCTTGGTGGGCAGGGCAGTGCCCATAGTAGGTAATAAATAAATGTCTGTTAATTGTTAATATTTCAAACATCTAGCTAAGATGATCATACCTTCTGAACCAAAACTCAGGACGTGTCTGACAAGGACAAGCCTGCCCAAGGCAGGGACACAAGGAGCACTTTCAGTGAGGCTGGTCCTTGGGAGCCTGACCCCAAGATCAGTCTGACAAACCTCTATGTCTTTCCCCCTATTTCCCGGCAGGGCTATTTTTCACGGGCCGAATGATGAGGTCCAGAGAGAAATCAAGATGACTTGAGCCTGGTCAAGTCAAATATTATATTCTGAGGATTGCTGGCTCCCAGCTTCATCCTTCCATCCTTCACTCTCTCTGTTTTCATAAGTATGAGTTAAAGATTTTTAGAGAAAATCTATCCAAAAAGCAAGAAAAACATTCCCTGTGATGTTCCAATTGCCCAGATGACACATCGGAGAGGAGGAGGGGACAGAAGGATGACCTGGGCTCTAGAGCAGGGGTCGGCAAATGTTTTCTGGAAGGGGCCAGATGGTACCTCTCTGGGCTCCGCGGGCCCTCCTGTGTCTGCCACAACACTCAGCTCTGCTGTCGGGTGTGAAAGCAGCCCTAGACGCCGTGCACAGGAAAGAGCGTGGCCGTGTTCCAACAAAACTTTATTTATGGACACATTGAGATAGAAATTTGATACAATTTTCACATATCATGAAATAATATTCTTTTGATTTTTCTTCAACCATTTGAAAAAGTAGAAATTATTCTCACCTTTCCGGCTATGAAGAAACAGGTGGCATCCTTGGCTGGTGGGCAGTATTTATCAACCTCTGTCCCAGGTATGGGTGAGATTGTCGCTGGAGACCGTGGCATGATTTTCTCACTTCATATTTTCATCTTCCTCCGGGGAAAAGAACCTTCTGGCCACGGAGAGATGGCTGATCCCTCAAACAAAAGGCTCAGAAGTACGAATAACGTGCTGCCTTCTCTGCAAGGCCACTAGCTGGGCTTCCCATCCAAGACCATGAGTAATGGTCTAACAGGGATAGGCAGCCAGAGATCAAACTGGAAATGTGTGTTTTAAGCCATTTAACCCCCTAACCCTGAATGCTGGCATGGGGTTCCTCTAGCTTGATCTAAAAAGTTGCCTGAAAATAAATACGTTTGAAAAAATAATAAAATAGAATGTTGTGTAAAAGCAAACGATCATGCCTAGACTTTCTCTTTGCAGAGGGTCCAGGAAACTGGCCATCTGAGGGCTCCCTGCTAGCCGTGGTTGCAGAATGTTCAGTGAATCCCTTTGAATTTGTCCTTTGTAAATTTAACTTAGAGGAGCATCTGAGTTTACCATTCATATTGTGGCATAAATAAACAGGGAGCACGTGCCCCAAGAGTAAAGACAAAAGAAGTTCTAAGTCCACGGTGGAGTGCAAAAGAATGATAGGGAAGCCTGAGGTTTGTGAAAACCATAAATACCTGAACAGTATGTATGGGCAGCCAGGGAAGCTTCGTTATCTGCTCCCCTGACTGTTTTTATTTGCTGCTTATAGAAGCCTGAGAAATCACCAGAGGCTGTAGGGCTGGGAGAAGATTTGGCTGGAGCTAAAGGAAGCCAGCCCATGGGGACGACAGCTTCAGAATAACCTGAAAACACATAGACACGTGCTCACAGACAGACGCTTTCATTCATTCATCAAATATTTATTTGCTGCTTATGATGTTCCAAGTACTAGGCTAGATACGGAGGGAATCAAGTTGAAGGCTCAGTCCCTGTCTGCAAAGCGCCGGGAGCAGAGTTAGGCAGGCAGATTATCAGTTGGAGAGTATCTTGTGAGCATGAAATTATTGCCAAGGCAGGGGAGATCCAGGGATGCGCCCCGCACAGTGACTCTCCCTTGCAGAAGCCCAGCAATCTGCAGCTTGAGTCCTTAGTACTTGGCCACCACCTGCTGAGACGGAGCAAAGATGCTCAGTGGGTCCTCTGAGTTGTCCTCCCTCTGCAGGAAGTTCCCAGCAGAGGGGGTCCCAGTCAGCCCTGGGCCCTTAAAAACAAGGATAGCTGGATTCATCTGCCCAACCTCCATCTCTCTTCCTGCTTGAGAGAGCTCCTTCCAGCCTGCTCAGCAGAGGGGACCACCCCAAGAACGTGACAGCAGTGGGCCATGGAGCCGGATGGAGACAACTGGAGGAGCAAGCACATCGAAGACCCGGCCTCCTCCCTGCCCTGTCACTGCCCTGTCCCAGGCATTAATGGTTTCATTTTTCTGGGGGGAAGGGGAGAAGAACAGACGCAGAAGATAATTGTAGTGGAAAGGCTGATAAGTAACGTTTGGTCTCCTTTTTACAACCATTCCCTAGGGCCACATTATGGTAATTTTTCTTCTATAACTGGCAAATTGTATAACAAGTCAGATGATAAACCAGCAAGCAAGGCAGAAATTTGCATTTTAATACAACCTCGGGTCCCACCCCCGTCTCAGAGAGGTCAGGGCCTCTGCTCCCGGACCCCCTGGCACCCTGCCCTCCTGCTTCCTTCTTTAACTCTGAGTGTGTGAGTCTGGAGCGCTCAATAAATGCAGCATTTTAAATGAAAGCATCATATCTGCTTTCTCCAGATACTGTGTAATACAGAGATTAGGACCCAGTGCCCTGGAGTCAGCCAGCCAAGCCCTACCCAGCTCCACCACTTACCGAATGGGTGTCTTTAAGCAGGATCCTAAAACATGCTTTAGTTTCCTCTCCTGTAAAATTCAGATCATTTTACTACTTACGTAATGGGTTTTCAGTGGATGTTGCCTGGTGTGTAGCAACTGCTCACTAAATACTGTTAATAACTGTGTGGCGCTCTGTGTGGGAAAAACTCAAACTGCTTTCCTCTGCTCTCATGCCGCGATCAGCGCAGAAGGCTTCCGTGACCAAACATGAAGGGGCCTTTCCCCACACGCCAAGCAAACAATCCATTCTGCAGGGGACACCAGGTAGCTGTCCTCCAAGTCAATTCTGACACTGTCTACCTAGAGACGGCATCAGATCCCACAGGGTGAGGGCTGAGTCCCCAAGACTGCGCCCCTCCCCCCCCCCCCACCGCCAATGCCCATTGCAAGGTTGTTTTACCTGTGCTTCTGACCAGCCGGCTAAAATCAGTGTTCCCACAACCTCCTCCTTGGGTTTGAGCAGTTTTCTAGAGGGGTTCACAGAACTCAGGGAAGCACTTATGTCACTAGTTTATTATAAAGGATATAATAAATGCAGGGGACATAGATGGTGCACAGGATAGTGGGTAGGTGGGGCCCAGAGCTCCCACACTGTTCCCCAGCATGCCATCCTGCGGGGCTATCCATGTGTCCTACCATCTTAAAGTTCCCCAACCCTGTCCTCATGGGCCTTCCAAGGAGACCTCAGTGGATAGGCAGCCACGAGCGGGTACCGAGTGATCTGACACTCACAGGCTGGGAGGAACACACAGTGAGGCCTGTGTGTCCAGGTTCTTCTGGGCCTTGCTGTGCAGCATCCTTCCTCTAGGAGGGTCTGATGACCCACAGGCAGACAGACAAGGTAGGGCTGAGCATTCCTTTAAGCTCAGCTTCAAGACAGAAAGGTGGGGGGAGATTGGAGTCTTGCCTAGGGCAGGGGAAGGTCAGAGAGAGGTTCTGTTTTCTGAGCCCTAAAGTACCCCAACTTGATAACAAGAGTCTGTAACAAGGGCTAAGGGAGTAATGAGCCAGGAACCATGAATAAATATCTATGTGTGTCTACATCACAGTGTCTCAGGTGGTGATGACGAGCATGGGGTTAGAAAGATCCCTGGGTCCACAGGACAGTGGGTCCCTGTTGAGACCACATCTCTACTTCTCACCTGTGCTCTGCACATCACCCCCATCACCAGGGCCTTGGTGCTGCCTCCATGTTCTGGAAAGGAGTTCAGGGTATACAGCAGCCATAGATCACGGAAGATCACACACACATCCACATCATCACAAGTACCCAGGGCCCAAAACTATTCTGGTCACGCACATCCCCACCCTAAGCAAGCCCAATTTCAGGACGTCTAGACTCTTCTACCCGTATGTAGTGGTGGAAGAGTCCTGGCCTTTGAGTAGCAGGCTTGAACTTGAAGCTCTGCTCCGTCACCTCTGTCTGCCTGACCTTGGGAAAGGGAGCTTGTTTCTCATCTATGGGGCCTGGAGGGGTTAACAGACGCCTGTGCCTGGTACGCAGCAAACACCAGTTGAATCCACCAATTAGCTGACTCTGAGGAAGGCACTAACAACCTCAGCCAACTTTTCGGTGTGGTGGTTACATTTGGCAGGGACTGCCTGTCCTTTCATGCTCAAGAGAAGTTAAGTGGTATCCAGGAAATCCTGCCAAAAACCCGGGATTATTATTTTAGCTCCAGGAGTGAAGCCTTCGGGGACTTGGCATGCCCCGTTGTTTGAATTTATTGACAGGGCCCCTCCAGCGACCAGCTAGAGGGAGAAAAGCGTTGCTATCGCAGTGGATTTTGTAAGGGTTATTTTTAGAACTTCCTACAAACCCTTGCGACCATTGGAGGTTCCAGACCAGACTGGGGATTGAGTTTGGTTTTGCATCTTGATGAGGCTTTTGTCCACCTCGCTGGGGCAGTGGGGGCAGGTGCTGCTCTTCCTACACAAAATGAACCACAGACTATGACAAGGACTTGGGTGGTGCTGTCCCAGCTGAGAGCATTCATTCATTCATTCAAAAAATATGTATTGACTTCCTACTATGATCAAAGCTGATCTAATGCTGAAGATACGTTAGGGAACAAAATGGACATCGCTGCCCACCTTCACGGGGGCTTATGTTCTGGTGGAGACGCACACACACAAGAAGTAGGTGAATTGTACGTTAGCAGGTGGTGGTGCTGGGAGAAAGCAGGGCAGGATGGAGAATCAGGTGAATGTTCCGTAGGTAGTGTGTATGGACTGGATGGTTGCCCCAGTTTTCCAAGTGCTCCTCCTGAAAGAATCTTATATCCCAGCTCTTTGCAGGTGACTTAGCAGTGCCCCCCTCCACCCAGAGCAGGGGTGATACATTTTCTACACCATGAGGCTGGGCTTAGCCCTGTGACTTGTTGAGGCCAACCGTACATTAGCCATGACACGTGCTCATGAGCCTTGGCGAGGCCTCTGCCATGTGAAGACACGCCCAGGTGCATGAAGAGACAAGAAGTAGACTGAACCCCCGGGCAGTCTGTGGTTTAGCCACGCCCAGCTTGGGCAGCCTAACCCCAGCTGACTTGCAGACAGCAAGCATGAATTATAATGTGGCATGAGATCTCTGTATTCATGTTCTGTTGCTACTGTAATGAATTACCACAAACCTAGTGACTTAAAACAACACACATCTGCAATCTCAACCCTTCTGTAGGTCAGAAGTCCAGGTTGGCTCCAGATTCCAGTAGGACAAAACAAGGTGTCTGCTGTTTGGGGTCTTATGGGGAGGCTGTGGGAAGCATCTGCATCCAGACTCATGTAGGTCATTGGTTGCACTCGGTTCCTTGTGGTTGTAGGCCTGAGGTTCCCATCTCCAAGCTGGCTGTCAGGATTGGGTAGTCTGTCTGGTCCTGATGTCTCAGAACAGCAATGGTACAGTAAAGCCTTCCCATTCTTGGTATCTCTACTTTCTTCTGTTTTTCTTTCAGCTTTGAAGGGTGGAAAGATTATAAAGGATACTCCTGAATAACTCAGGGCACTCCCCCTACCTTAAAGTCAGCTGGTTAGTTACTGTAATTACATCTGCAGACTACCTTCACAGCAGTATGATTAATTAACCAAGGGGTGGGAATCTTGGGAAACATTATTAGGATTCTGTCTTCTACAACCCATAATTTGTGGGGGCTGTTTGTTACGTAGCACTATCACAACAGAAACCTGACTATTCTAATCACCAAGACAGGCCTCACTGAGAAGGAAACACCTGAACAAGAACCTTCTCCAAGCTTCCTTTTTCCTTCCTACTGACTTGAATGTACTTCAGCCCAGCTTAAGCCAGGTCTGTGACAACAATGCCTTGGACAATGATTTTTGACCATTGTGGCATGGCACACTGGTGTACTGTGAAAGGATCTTAAGTGTGCCACAAAAATTTTTGAAGATCATTAATTGAATTATTTTTGAAAGAAATTCAGAGTAAGTATGTTCTTTTTCTTCCTACTCTTTTCTTTCTTCTTCTTTTTTTTTTTTTTTGTAGAGACAGAGTCTCACTGTACCGCCCTCGGTAGAGTGTCGTGGCGTCACACGGCTCACAGCAACCTCTAACTCTTGGGCTTACGCGATTCTCTTGCCTCAGCCTCCCGAGCAGCTGGGACTACAGGCGCCCGCCACAACACCCGGCTATTTTTTGTTGTTGTTGCAGTTTGGCCGGGGCTGGGTTTGAACCTGCCACCCTCGGCATATGGGGCCGGCGCCCTGCTCACTGAGCCACAGGCGCCGCCCCCTACTCTTTTCTTGATCACCATAATTTAAGTGTGCCGTGGAAGTTTAACTACAGGTTCAAATGTATCATGAGATTAAAAAAAAAAAAAAAAGGTTGAAAAACACTGGCTTAGGAAATGGAAGAGCAAGAAAGCAGAAGAAAATGTTCTCTGGATGACCACAAAGAACAGAGAGGCCCTACTCACCCCACAAATACTGGGTAAGAGAGAAGTGCATTTTGTTATTGAAGCCTCTGCATTGTTGCTTAAACAATTGTATTATAGCCGCTTAGTCTCTTACCAATATTAGTACAAAACCTAATATAAAAACTACACTGCACGGCAAATAAACCAGTAGACATGGGACGCAGCAAAGGAAGAAGCAGTGAGGGTACCAAGTGGACCCCGACAGGCTGCTTGGAAGAGGCATACGGCCTTGACTTCTCAGGTTCACAAGCACGATAGACGCGTGTATGTGAAACAATGTGCGGAGGATGGAGGAGTGAGAGCTGAGTGACAAAGAGTGAAAAGAAATAATTCTGATTAAAGACATGGAGTCAGGTAAAACAAAGAAGGGGGGTCTAGAAGAGGCAGAGGGGGATCTGGGGGAGGTGCTGTGAGAACATAGAAGCCAATCTCAGCAGGCTGAATGGGGGTGGATCAGGGAGTTGTTCAGTCATTAGGAAAAGATGAGGAGGTGGACAGTGACATCCAGCTGAGCCTTCCCGGCACCTAATACCATCACCTAGCAAGCAGCCAGCAAGTGGCTATTAATTGACAACTCAGGGGGACAAGTTCCTCCTCCCAGCCCCAAGTCAGGATATGCTACCGACTTCAATAGCGAAGCAGAGATGAACAGCCTTCTCATGGTGACACACATGCCCAGAATGTCACTAGGTTGAGTTTCTGTTCTTTCAATCAACATTTGCGGGGCTGGGCGCAGTGTGACCATAAAGGCAGATGAGCTATGGCTCCTGTCGCTAAGAAGCTTGCCAACTCGGAGATGATATAAGATGTGCAGGGTAGGAAACCGGGATAAAAAGGAGAAATTGATGTGCACCATGACGAAGTGTAGAGAAAGTGTTCCGAGAATCCCAAGAAGGAGCACGGCGGGCAGGAGGGTTTGGGGAGGAGGAAGGTGTGCAGGTAACACGGGCCTCTCGGCCGAATCAGGAAAGAAACTGAAGGCAGGACGTCCCGGTAGGCGCCTGGCTGAGCGCTGGGGGTGAGGAGGGTGCCAGGTGGCGCCAAGTTGGAGGTGGGTGGGGGATGGACTCAGGCTGGAGCCTGTTGGAGTTGGGGGACCAGTTCCTTGGGTTCACACCACCACAGCTGATCCCCTGCTCTCTGGATCTCTTGATCCCTTCTTCTGCACCGAGGGGAAAACCAACGGTGTTTTGTTTAGAAGTTTGCAAAGGTGAAGACTGGGAAGCCCTCGCATTGTTTCTTATTCTGAGAACCTGAGAAGCCCAGGCTTTCGGGGGAAGGAATGCTCAAGTCTGTCCCCTCTACCAGAGCTGCACATGCTGGGGAGCTCCTGTCCCCCTTCACCTGTCCAGCAACCTCACCACGGCCAATCAGCCCCTTCCTGTGAGCACCACTCTCAACTCTGAACAGGGAGAGAGGTGGCTTAGGCTAAAAATATGCCTCACGCTTCTAGTGGGTGGTGATCCCAACGGGAGGGCCAGAGCCTCTCAGAACTTGGGAACTGGTAGTGCATTGAGGGGTGGGAGATGGAGTCTCACTTTCTCCTCGTCAAGGGGAAATCTCAAAGGCTGGGGAGAAGCAGAGGCCGGAGCTGAAACCTGAGCCTGAGCACGTCCCTGGTCACACGCTTCTCCCCAACCCTCCTGGCAAGAGGAGACGAACGGTTTTCAGAAGCACCACTGGGAGATGTTAATAACATCTACTAGAAAGTGGGGAGGGGGAGCCCACACACTAAGTAATTGAAATTCTTGAGAGCTGTTTGGAGAGACACGATGTTCTTTGCTATGTATAAGAAAGGTTAATAAACACCAGGCAGTGACTGGGGACTTGCGGTGAACAGAACACTCCCCAGAAGGACACCTGTGCCCCAGGCTGGTGCACCATGCAGTCTCCATTCCTCCCGTTCCTGCCTTTGGTCTGCTAGTCCCAGGGGACACATCAGAGGCACCCGGGGATGCAGAGAGACATCCAAGGCCTTCTACTTGAGAAGGCTGGGCAATATCTCACCCACGCCCCTGAAGACTCAGTCCACAGTAAGGGATGGAATCTCCTTATTGGTCCTTAAAGGGAAGAAAGAGGAGGAGGAGAAAATTGAGTCCTGATCCCCTGGACCTGCTTCTGGCATCTCTGTGCTAAAGCCATCTGAGATGGAGCCCTCCTGAGCTGACTACCTCGCCTGTGCCGCCCTGTCTCCCCTCACAATGAAGTCTGTTGAGCAGCAGCACCCACTGGCAGCCATCAGAGTCACAGCACCATGGTGCATGCACCAGGCGAGATTGGGCGTGGACAGGCAGGCCCCCAGCTGCTCTCTGGTAGCTGGGAGAGCCTGCATCAGGGTGAGGCAAGCCCTGTGGGGAGCCAAGATTCTCCCAGGGATCTGCTGCCTGCTGGAGTCTGTGTTCAGGCTGAAAGAGTCCGTGCACAGGCCTCCTTCTGCCCCAAGCCCAGAGCTGCCAGCACATGGCAGCCAGAACCCCGGGACATTTCTGGAAGCTGCCAGGTGCTTTGATCTCCCTAGCAAGTGCCTGGCGGCAGCGGTTTACTATCTAAACGCCACATCCAGAATCTGACAGGGGAAACAAGCACTTGGGTGACACCCAAATGCTGCCTCAACACAGACAAGCTGACATTTCCATCTGCCCCTCTGTCCCAAGAGTCCCCATGTGCAAGAGAAGCCACAGGCAAAAAAAGTGGGTCACCCTACTCTGGGTGGCAGAGGGCAGGTGTTTGCCAGATGCTCAGCTACCTGCTTTTGGGGGGTGGATATAGTGAGGGTGCAAAGAAAGAGAGAGGAGTAAATCTTCTGCCCAACCTCACAAACCAGCAGCTGGCACGTGGCAATGAACTTGGGTCTAGGCCAGTGGTTCTCAGCCCTGGCTCAGAAGGAGCTTTATGTGAAAAAAAAAAAAAAAAAAAAAAAAAAAAACCCTGTTCTCTGGGGCCCCACCTAAAATCAATTAATTCAGAATCTCTGGGGAAGAGATTGAGGCATCAGTAATATTTAAAAGCTCCCTAGTTATTCTGAGGATGTGCTATCATGACTAAGAAGCTCCTCGCCCCAGCAGAGGGTGTAGGGGCCTCCCTTAGAGATCTTCAGGAGGGTAGGAAGGGATGGGAGAAGGAGGTGTTCCACGCCGAAAACTCCTGCATTTTTCTACTTCTACAGCCCAGCCTTACACTCCCACCCGGTGCCCGCTTCCTCTCTGCTGTGTGCATTTGACTGACTCTTTGAAACCCAGTTTCATTCCTCTTCCTCTGATCCCTGCTGGGGGTGTGTCCCTGCTGTGGCCCATTCCGCCTTCTCTCACTGTCCCATTCCCCTGACTGACCCTGTGCTCCATCAATGCAGGTCTCGTTCCTGGAGACCAGCCATCCTCAAAGTGTGGTCTCTGAGCTTGCAACCCGGTTAGAAAGGACATTCTCAGTCTCTACCCCATGCCTGCTAAGCTGGGACCCAGCAATCTGCATCCTGACAAGTGCTCTGTGTGCAGCTGGTCTCCAGACCCAGGCTACCCAAGCTGGGATGGGGTGGAGTGGGCAGTGGCCTCTAGCTCTCCTGGGAGCTGTTAGACACGCAAGATCCCACAACCCATCCCAGGCTCGCCAAATCAGAATCTGTATTTTAACAAGGGGGGCACGGGGTGTGTGTGTGCTCAGGGAAGTATAAGAGTGCTGCCCTGCAGGACAGGGGACTGCCCCACTGGGGAGGGGAGGGTCAGGGCGCTTCATTGCCTTCCTCACAAGGCCCATACCCCAGACTATCTCAAGAGAGCTCCGCCTTTACCACAGGCTGCAGGTGCTGCGGCCCATGGAGAGATTTCAGACAGGTTATCCAAGAAAGAAATGGCACAGCCCCTTCTCCACGTTGGCAAAATGTGGCTCCGAGGTTGTTGCATCTGGTTATGGCACCCTGGACGTTCATATTCCAGCGGTCCCTGAACAGATGTGTCCAGTGCTGTACGGGGCCCCTTACACCTACCCAAGGGTTCAGTTTGCTTTTTAGTGGTCACCCCTGGAGAGCGACAGTTGAAATTGTCCCAAGGTTGTCACCCAAGCCAAGCAAAGCCTCCCGAATCCTCCATCCTCACTCCTGCATTCCAGTCCCCTTCAACCTCCCCCAAGCATTCGCCTTCCAAGGAACGCACTAGAGAAAAGTGACATGGTTTCAGATCTTAGGCCCAGGAATGGGACTCAGGCTGGGCTGGGCAGAGGCAGAGAAGGGAGAGGAGCAAATACCGCGGGATCTCCCCGAGATCTCTCTGGCTGGTTCCCTTTGGTTTATTTCCAGGAAGCTTCCAGCACCTACTATGTGCACAGTACGGCCCCTCCCTTCTGTCCTGGCCCCTCTCTCCCATTAAAGGTTGTTAAAAATTTATTCAATACGAGTTTGATATTCAGATGCCAGCTTCTTCTGACAGGTTATAAATAGCCGCTTTGAGTCAAATTTGAGGTTTTGATTTAAAAAAGAAAGTAAGCTATCAGCCATCCATCTGGGATGGAATCAGAGGGGCACTTCTCCCCTCCCCCACACCCACCATCAGAGGCCATTACTAAGTTCCCTACTCAGAGAAGATTGCGTATGGGGCTTTAATGTCCCCTGGGAAAGTCAGACCATTACGGGGGTGGGGGGAAGGGAATAAAGACGTTATTTCCATCTCTGTTCCAATATGCACAACCTAATTAAGATTTTATAAACACTCACCCAACAGGAAAACACACGCACGCGTGCATTCAGGCACACCTAAATTAGCAAGGCAAATAGAGTCTAGATGAAGTGGTTTTCTTGCCTGTTTCCGTCCAGCTTTAATTAGGCATCTGTCACAAGGAGGGTGTCACACAGTGGAATTGTCTCATTTTGATGCTTTAGGTTTGGGGTATTAAGCAGCTGGAACCTCACCCCTGCCCCTATTCCTGGGAAGCACAGGCCATCTCCGCTGAGCCTGTTCTGTCCACGTCACCTCCTGCCTGTCCTTTGGCTCCTGGGAGGGAGGAGCTGGATCTCATCTTCAAAGCAGCCCCATTTTAGTGGCCTCCCTATGGCACCAGCTCCCAGGGGATCTGAGCCTGTCAGAACCCCACCTGTGGACTGCCAGGACACTCCAGATGCTAGGCTCCAGAAAGCACAGGCCCCTGTGGCCCCTTCAACCCGGCCTTCTCCAGATGCGGGCAGTGCAGTCTGTGCCCCAGGGGGCTGGTCCTGTTGATCTCCACTCTCCCGTCCCTACCCCGTGCTCTTCCTGATGGAAGAGAGTACAGGAGATAATTACTTTCTCGCTCTTTGCATGTCCTTGGGCTGTTTGGGAAAAAAAGCGTATTTTCTTCACATGTATAGAAAATGAAATCCGTTGTGTTTTAGAGGAGGGAGGAAGGGAGGTTTGGGGGGAGTGTCACTTGCTCATTTGGACAGACAAGGCTGTGGGGGCCGAAGCAGGGGAAGCTCAGGTCTTCTGAAGCAGCTGGGAGGTACCAGCTGACCCAGAGTGGCCTCTTGGTCCTGCCAGGAAGCAGATTCCTCCTTGAAGCAACACTTTGTTTGCTAGAACAAAGCACCTCCTTACGCCCAAGGTGAGAGTCAACACTCCAAGACAGGCTGTGGGGTGGGGGTGGACGTGGGGCAAGAGCCAGGCTGACAGCAGAGGAAGTGGACTGTGGTCGATGGTTGCTGTGAACAGCCTGCCACACTTGTCGGTCCTGAGGTCGCCCTCTGCACCATCCCTCTCCTCCCTTGGGGACCAGGGCAGGTAGGCCCAGGAAGGTGTATGTGAAGGTGTGGGGTCCGTGGTCATATTGAAAAGATGGTAAAACTGAGGCCCAGGGGAGATTTGGGGAGCTGAGATCTCACTGCTCCTTGCTCAAGAGACAAAGAGAGTTGTCAGTGGTTAGGGCACCAGCCCCATACCCAAGAGCTGGTGGGTTCTGGCAGGTTTGAACACGGCCTGGACCTGCTAAACAACAATAACAACTACAACAACAACCCAAAAAAAGCTGGGCATTGTGGCAGGCCTGTAGTCCCAGCTACTTGAGAGGCTGAAGCAAGAGAATCGCTTAAGCCCAAGAGTTAGAGGTTGCTGTGAGCTGTGACAACACAGCACTCTACCAAGGGCGACATAGTGAGACTCTGTCTCAAAAAAAAAAAAAAGAGACAAAGAGAACTCATAATAATAGATGCCTCCATGCTGGAAGGATGCAGTTCATCACTTCTCTCTGCCCAGCCAGGGGACATGTGAGGGAATTGATGCAAAAGAGCCCAGAAAGGCCGGGAGTGGGCGCAAAGGAGTAGCTGCTAGAGATTTGTTTTAATTGCACGATAACCTCAAATGCACATCTCCCGAAGTGGAGAAACAAGACAGTAGCATGACCCGCCTTTGGGATATTTACAGTTAGGAAGGAACCTGCTTAACTCTCAAAGCAATGGTGGCCAGGCAGCTGGAGGGAAGGCTACTGTCAATTCCAAGGACATGCAGACACACACCACCCAGGCTGGCCACCCTGGGCCCCACCGTCCAGCCTCCCTCTGGCTGGCTGGCTGCAGACCCTGCCAGGAGACAGCTTGCTCACCTGTAAACATGGCCATCTTCTGGGGCCACTGCTCTGCCCCCTACCCCAGGACAGCTGCAGCAAGCACAGAAGCAGCTGGGCCCTGGTGAATTAGCTGAAGTGACACTCACTTTGTATACACATGTTTACAATCAGGGCCAGATGGTGAAGTGTTGGCTTTGTTTCAACGCCACTCCAGCGTGTGCTGAGCCGAGCCAGGCTTTGCACGTGGCACCAGAAAAACAACCCGTGGGGAGGGGCGGCCTCTGCCTTCCACACCAAACCTGAGTCCACTCTGGAGCCCAGGGGGTATTGATTAGCCCTCACTTAAGAGTAGCCTCCCCTTGCCAGCTGTCGGAACTTTTTATGAAATCTGAAATTTCACAGACAGAAGGGAAAGAACAACCTACCCTGATGCTTTTTTTTTTTTCTTTTTTAAATGAAAACTAAGTAAATAAATAAATAAATCACACTTGATGGAAAGGAGTTTTCAAACGATCACTGACGACGGTGTTTATGTTGCCAAATTATTTGTACTGACAGGAAGAGAGGGTGGGCTGAAGGCAGATCGAAGGGAGTGATTATTTGCCAAATGATGAGGACGTCCTCAGGTGACATGACGGAGAAAAGGGAGGCGGGAAGATGTTGGCAAAGTGCCAGAGACCAAGTCCAGTGGGCCTGTGTGTTTGAATCTACTTCCTCTTGAAAAGAAAGTAGCAAGAAGGACCTCCAGGACAGCTGCCCTCTATAGCTGGGACTGCCCATCTCCCAGGAGTTCTAAGCCCAAGCGTCCAGCTGGCAGGCCGGGAGGAAGAGGCGGGGGGCCTCAGAGGTGGTGAGGGTGTGGCTAGTTCTTACCCTACTGCAACACCACCCTGAAAACATCCCCTCCCAATGAACCCAGATAACCACATACAACAGAGAGACAAAAGAAAGAAAATGGGGGGAAAAAAACCCCCAAATCAGAAATAGGCTCTTGTCATCTGTAACGACGGGAATCATATGATCTGAGTAGAAAGTAATAAAACTTTCTGGAAAGATCATTCTAGAATCCCTCCATCAGAATGAGGACAGCTCAAATTGTCCCTCAGGGAGACCGTACATTTATTCCAGGGATGTAGCCATTCTTAAAACATCTTATTTCGAAATTCACCTTTTGAAATTCCCTTTAGAGTCAGTTCATGAGAAATATCTCATCAAACAGCCATAACTTGTATGGAGGAGGGGATGGTGGACAGGAGGTGGCTGCTTGCAACTGGAATTCTGAAATCCTTTGCACCAGAGCGGTTTCCAAACAGTGACCCGCTGACAACCCTCAACCTCCAAACAAATCTGGTCCCAAAGAAACAGCTTTTTCACCCTTGAGAATTTCCCGAAGGCTCTTGTTCCAAGTCATTCCAAAAGATTGCTCCAGAAGTTAGTTCAGCTATGGCAGCATGTGGGAGCATCACAACAGCATCACAGAGTGCCATTATGGACGAGAGATCGTCTTCTCCTTGAAAGAGCACGTGCCCACACATGCAGTCAGGGCCTGTCTTCAGAGATCAGGCATTCATCCCTGTCCTCAGAACTGGCTGTGTACACAGCCTTGCAGAGAAGCATGTGCCTGACCCCCAAGGGGACTTTGGTGGTGCAAAGTCAGGAATTTGGCTGTTTTGTTTGCTTATGAATCCCCAGAGGCTGGGACGGTGCCCTGCACATAGCAGATGCTCAGTAAATATTCATTGAATGACTGAAGTAAGGACATAATGTCAGGTGAGGTTTGAGGAAGGAATAGGTGAGTGTGGCAGCCAGACTCCGGAATCTCACCATGACCCCCACTCCTGGTATTCCTATTCCTGTGTAGTCCCCTCCCACACAGTGCCAGGGTGGTCTCCGTGACCAAGAGACTATGGCAGAAGTGATTATGTCATTTCTGAGGTTAGGTTATAGAGATACATCAAGACTGGGGAGAGTCAGCTGCCGTGTCATGAGCAACACTACAGAGACATCCACGTGGAGAGGAACAGGAGGCTCCAGCAAACAGACAGCAAGAAACGAGGCCTCCTACCTGCCAACTTCCAATTACCTGTGCCACTTGGGATGTGGTCCCTGCCACAGTCGAGCCTTCAGATGACTTCCGATGACTGGCCGACATCGTGATGGCAACCTTCTGAAAGACCCTGACCCAGCTGAGCTGCTCCCAGACTCTTGACTCACAGAATAAACTGGGAGGCAATAAAAGTTTGTTGTTTGATGCAACTACCTTCTGGGGTGATTTTGTTATGCAGCATTAGATGACCTTTGTACTCCTTCACAAGGCTGTTTTACTCCAAACCCTGACTCTGGCTTTTAAACGTATGTTGAGGGAAGGGGAACGGATAGTGTGGCTGGCAATATCTATCCTGCTTCATTGTGTTATGCTCAAAAATTCTATGGCATTTAGGAAGGACACAGCAGGAACAGCTTATCTCTGCTCCATGACCTCTGAGGCTTCGGCTGGGAGGACTCAATGGCCAGGGACATGCAACTCCTGGAGGGTGGAATCAACCAGAGGTGTCTTTAGCACTTGCCTGGTGGTTGATGCTGACTGTGAACTGGGACCTCAGCTAGGGCTGAGCAGCACCTTGGAAACCTGAAGGACAAAATATGACCTCCCCCCCAGAGAAAAAGGCACAAAAGGCATGGAGCCACCTCTCCTCATACAAAGGGGAGTCTCTCATTCAGCAACACAGGCCAAGTTTAACTTGCCATCCGGGGTATATTATTTAGCAGTCCTGTGATGATTTTCTTCTACAGTGAACCCTCTCCATCCTCTCCTGTTTCCTACCACTACAGGGAGTAGGGTAGGAGAGACAGCTATTCAAAACTGAAGTCCATCTCTGCGCCAGCACTGAAGTTGCGGAGATAGATGATGTGGTCCCAGGTATTACTGCTGCGTAACAAACCACCCCCAAAACTTAGTGGTTTAAATCAATCATTGTGGTTTAAATCAATCAATCAATCAATTCTATGGCATTCAGACAGGACACAGCAGGAATGGCTTTGCTCTGCCCTGTGATCTCTGGGGCTTCAGCTGGGAGGACTCAATGGCCAGGAACATTCAACTCGTAGAGGCTGGAATCAACCAGAGGTGTCTTCATCACTTGCCTGGTGGTTGATGCTGACTGTGAGCTGGGACCTGAGTGGGGCTCTCCACAGGAGCACGTGCACACAGCCTCTTCATGTGACCTAACTTTTCCCACATCATGGCAGCTCCTGGGCAATTGAAGTTCTGACTTGGGAGCTTGGGGCTCCACTGGTGAGTCTCTCGGGAGACCCAAGCAGAAGCTATCTTGACTTTTCTAACTAATCCTCCAAAGTCCCATGGTGTTTCTTCCACCTTAATCTATTAGTGGAAGAAGTTGTCACAGTCCACTTGAGTTAAGGGGAAGAGAACAGACTCATCTTCTCCAAGGCAGGAGTGCCAAAGCCTTTGTGGACTTAACAGCCATGGGGCCAGTGGAGGTGAAAGGAACGCACAGTGAGGGCGGGAAGCTCACACAGAGATCATGAGGGGAGAAAATTTCTAATGACAACTAAGCGGCCCAAAGACGGGAGCAGGAGTGGAGCTGAGGCTGGGGGCAGGTGTCAGGCAGATTGCGGAATCATGAGAGTGGCGTGTGGGGAGAACGAGGAAGAGCTGGTGCTGAAGCCCTGGGAGGACAGCAGGAACTGGGTTCCAGCAGAAACTGTGGCTGAAGGGAGTGACAGGGCATAGGGTGTGGGGCCTTCAGATGCGCTGCGGGTGGCTCACACTGCGCTCCATAAAACACATCGTCGTCGTCTGCCACTGAAATTTCATTTGACTGACACCATCTGCACCGATCCCGCTGACAATCCCCCAGACTCCCTCTCCACTCCCACCCATCTGCATCCGCCAGTCTCTGCATCCCCCTCTCCACTTGAGAACAGAAACATCTGCCTGCAGCAGCCACCCTCCTCCCAGCCCGCCCAGGATGGGTGGGCTGCCAGCACAGGGCCTGGGATTGACTCTGCACGCCTCAGGGGCCCTCACTCTCAATCTGAGGCCGCAGGAAACATGTGGAGGCTTATCAAGAGCCTCGAGTTTGGTCAAAACAGAAAAGCAGGGAGGCGGGGCACAGGGAGGCAGCGGGCTGCAGCACTGCACAACCGCCTTCCCTCTCCCACCACTGCTGAGAAGAGAAGGGCTCCACGCCCACTTGGGCAGCTCTGCCAGGGGCCTGCCCACGTGGTCCTCCTCCCCAGCACCTGCCTCCAGGAAGCGGCGGGGCAGCCAGGCCCCGCTGTTGTGGTGGCGGGAGGAGCTGGCACCCATGGAGATCGTGCCTTTTCAAGCCTGAGTTAATTGGATTTTCCAGCATCCTCTCTTGCGCGGCCCATCCTTATTAAATGACCAAGAGGAGAGAAGGAGGGGAGCCGCCCATCACTGATCACCGGGAAGGAAAAGGTTAGCAGAGTGGCTTCTTTGTAGAAAGTAATCAATGCTCAGCCTCCCCCCACACTTCCCGATGTGTGGGCTCAAACAGTGCCCAGAACTCAGGGAGGACGCAAAGGGTTAGCCGCCTTTATTACTATTCTTATCATTACAAGAAAGGTGCACTCTCACCCACGCACCTACGTCATTGTGTGTGTGTGTGTGTGTGTGTGTATGTATGCAAACAGCCACAAACACTCTCACCTGGCTACCCTGTGACCTCAGAAGACCTGTTACCAGCCCAAAAGACCAGTGTGCAGGGCCACAGATCTGCTGATTTTGCTCACGTTTGGATGAAGATTTGCCACCCAGGGTCCAGAGCTCCAGCAGGAGGGGGTCACCTCGACTTTAGCAGTTCCTGTCTCTCCCGTTAGTTACATAGAAATCTTCTCTCTTCCTGTCACAAGAGGGCTTGAGGAGCATCAGGGAGATATTTCTTCCTCTCGCTTCCCTAGATCACGATTTAAGGGAGAACGATGCCTTGATCAGCTGATGCTGGCCAAACCAGCTAGGGTGGGAGTTTGGGTTTTGATCTTAGTCTTGTGCTCCCTACAGGAGCATAACACATCCACACTCTCGCCTGGGCCTGGGGTGCAGAGAGAGAATTCCCCTTGACCTCAGCCCGGCCTGCACAGCCCGCCCGGGCCCTTGGGGTATAAGCAGACACCAAGTGAGCACCAGCTTGGAATGAGCTTGCACGGCTGGCCTTGCCCTCTCAGGCTTGTGCCACTCCTAAGAAAAGAACAGACCTCCATACCTGCTGGTCCAAGGAGGATGAGAGCCTCAGGGAGCAGGATCTGATCCCAGCCCCAGCTGGTGCAGGCTCAGGGAGCAGAGTTGTCCCAGACTTGCAGGGAAGAAACTTGCACCAGAATGGAGACTCCCAGGTGTGCTCCCCCAGGTGGTGACCATGGCCATGACCAACTGGTGCAGCACACCTCACCCCATATACAGAAACACATGCTAGATGTATTTAAAACTAAACTTTAAAATATAGGGCATAGGGCAGCGCCTATGGCTCAAGGAGTAGGGCGCCGGTCCCATATGCCGGAGGTGGCGGGTTCAAACCCAGCCCCGGCCAAAAACCACAAAAAAAAAAAAAAATATATATATATATATATATAGGGCATAAATACATGTTTAAAAGACTCTCAAAGCTTAAGAGCAATGAATGTTAAGAAGAAAAAGACCAACGGGATTAACTGCAGAACGATTAAACGACTCTGTGTCATAAAGCATTAGAAGCCAGTTGAAAGTGGAACGTGATACCTGCTAAAGATTAAATGTGTTGGTCCCATTTTCTTTAAGACACTACGGCTGGCTCTGTGTAGGAATTCAAGGCAGCCCCCCTTGGCAGAGGGGTGGATATTTCTAAACAGGCAATGCTAAAAAAGATGTCAGGACAGGGTGGCGCCTGTGGCTCAGTGAGTAGGGCACCAGCCCCCTATACCGAGGGTGGTTGGTTCAAACCCAGCCCCGGCTGAACTGCAACCAAAAAATAGCCGGGTTGTGGCAGGCGCCTGGCTGCTTGGGAAGCTGAGGCAGGAGAATTGCGGAAGCCCAAGAGCTGGAGGTTGCTGTGAGTCCTGTGACATCATGGCACTCTACTGAAGGCAGTAAAGTGAGACTCTGTCTCTACAAAAAAAAAAAAAAAAAAAAAGATGTCAGGACAAAAGAAAACAGCTTTTTTCTAGAGGTCTAGGGCGGGGCAGAGAGACGAGCACAGGCCCAAGCACAGAAGCAAGGAAAGAAGTCTTCATCCAAGCTCTGAACATGTGTGCCCACCCTTGTGTGAAGTCAGACATGCAGGCCCAGCTCAGAGCTATAGCAAAGACACCATTCGTGCATCCAGGGGCTGTGTGACACAAGCATTTTCAGGGACAACAAGCCCATCAGAAGCTGTCCCCCTGTGTGTGAGCAGGAATAGTGGCCGGCTTTTATTGCAGTCCCTGATCCAGCAGGGGTGCTTGTGGGAGCTTGCAGAGCCAGCCCTCTATACCTTCACATGACACATTGTGTGGCCTCCAGGTATATGCTTACGTCCAGGGTCCCCTGTGTGTTCTAAGGAGACCATGAGGCATCAGGGGAAGATCCCTGTGCCTGAACTCTGGGGCCAGACTGGCGGATCCCATAGTACGTTGGACTGAGGACCGAGGGAGCAGACATCCTTGTTACAAAAACCAAATTGGAATATTGAAGGCTCTCGGTAGTCAAGGAAAATTGGGATTAGAAAAAAAATGCCATGAAGTGAACACATTTAAAGGATAGAAAGAAATAAACGCTTGATTGCAGTAACTTTATATTTTTCATAAAAAAATATAAATTATGAAACAGTTTGTTTTAGCTTACACTTAACAAAACTAGGCTATTAATGCAACGCTTCCTTAATTCTTCGAAGGAACAAAGAACAAGATGTTGATTCGGGGGCGTAATTTTTCTGACGAGATTGTCTGATAGCACCATACAACAACTGTGATTTCATGTTTGACTTTCACAGCACAATCATAAAGAGGACATTTTGCAAAAAATATTTGAAGGCGTCATCAATTTTCCCAATGGCCTGTCTTAATCCTCTAAAATTCAAATCTCTCTCTTTTGAAGTGCCTGTCATTTCATCAGCCTTGTAGATTTTCTGTTCTGTAATTGTTAACTGGCTGAAAACTCTGCCGTATCCTCATTTGCCAGTTGCCTTGCATGTGATGCAAGTAATTCTCCGTAATCACTTTGATCAACCTTAGGAAATTCTGCACCTTTTGCAAAATTTGAAATTGTCTTGCCTTATACTCCAGAGCGTTTGCAACATATGGCTAACAGGAACAGCCCAGCCCACAAATACGATGATGGAAAAAGATGCTGGTGTTAAGCACTAGGGCTGTAGGAGTGGAAACAGAGTTGGTAAGACATCAGCCCAACTTTAATTTCCTATGCAACGTTATAACATCAGGGATTCAGACCATAAAATATGGAAAAACGATAACCAATGTATATCATCAACAGACATTAACCACAATATGCAAAGAACTCATACAAAGCAAGGAGGTGGAGGAAAACGAACAGAAACAAAAGTCTTTTCCAAAAAACAAAACAAAACAAAAGAGTCTGAGCACAATGGCTCATGTCCATAATCCTAGTACTCTGGGAGGCCAAGGCAAGGGGATCAGGAGTTCAAGATCAACCTAAGCAAGAACAAGACCCTGTCTCTACAAAAATGAGAACACTTACCTGAGTATTGTGGCATAAGCCACGCAGTTTGAGGATGCACCAAGCTATGATGACGCCACTGCACTGTCACTTGGGTGACAGAGTGAGATTCTGTCCTAAAAAAAAAAAAAAGAAAGAAAAACAAGAGGTTAAAAACCATGGGGAAAAATATTTAACTTCACTGTAAGCAAAGAAATACACAAGAAAGCAATGTTTTGCCATCAAGTGAATGTTTTTTAAATTGTAATTCTCGATGCCGCTAAGGTTATGAAGAGCTAGGCCTTCCTTATGCACTGCTGGTTGGGTGTAAATTGGTACAGGCTTTCCAGAAAGCAAATGTAAAGCTACATCCAGCAGACTTAAAATTATTTCAGCAGCATCCTTTTTTTTTTTTTTTTATAAAGTCCCATGTTGCCTAGGCATATCTTCCCATCATCCTTAAAATGAACAAAGACTAAATCAAATGTTGATTTTGAGGGTGTAAGTTTTCTAGGGGAAAAAAAAATTGTCCAGTGGCTCCAAACAATATCCTTCACTTTGAGTGAAGTTAATTGCTTTTTCAGCTCTCTCTAAAGTTTGATCTCTCACTCAGAGGCCACTATGCACAGGAAATAAAGGCTTTCCCCTCTGGAGAATGCCCCTAGGAAGAGGCGGGACTGAGGAGAGCTGCAATGAGGCTCCAGCACCAAGCACCCAGTACTCCCTGCCCCAGCCTCAGGGCTCCCTCCCCAGCAAAGAGGAACAACTGTCTGTCACAGGTCAGAGCCTGCACTCCCAGGCACTGAGAAGCTGGGATGTTAAGTTCCCTGTGGCCAGGAGTTCACCTTCCTGCCCTCAGTAGTTTTCTCCAGGTGATAGGGCTAGGAAGTTTTTTAACTTTCTTCTTCAAACTGTCTGTGGATTTATAAATTTCTACAATGAGCAAGCACCACATTTACAATCATAAAAAGATTTTTTTTTAAAAGGAGACAAAAAGAGGGAATAGCATGAACAAAGCACAGAAATAGAAGTGGGAGGAGGGGGACAGAGAAAATGTCAGGACAATTCAGAGACTGGGAGCCTCAGTAGCAGGTGGGTTGGGTGGAATCAGACAGAAAGGGTCCAAAATTATCTGCATTGAAAGAGCATTTATTCCTGTCGGCAGTGGGGAGCCAGGCAGCCTAAGAAGGAGTCCATGCTATGGAGAGCATAGTGAGGAAATAGGAGAAATAGAACGTTCTTTGGAGAGACCACTGAGCTGCCGAATCATCCCTCCTCTGAAGTGTACCTTACCTTTGGATTTTTTCAGACCTGTGCACCAATTAATACCTTTTAGTTAAAAACTAACTAAGCCACATTGAGCTGAGTTTTCCATTAGTGGCAACAGAAAGTATGCCAACTGGAAGAATTTTGAAAGGAATATGGCTTGTGGGTGTGGACCTGCCACTGCCTGTCCTGGTTAAAACAGGGCAAGTCCTTTATCATCCCCTGAGCCTTAGTCTTCCTACTGATGGGACGGGGGCTTACGTGCTGTCTTTCCAGCATAAGGAAGAACACTTGCTGGGTCTAACAAGGGTCTTAGATGAGCACAACATTCGAATTCCACAAATTAGGCCCAAGAGCAGTTTGGCTTGAAGGCTAAATGGCTTTTAAGGGTCAGATCTATGGGGAAGTGAGCGGGAGTCAGGGCAGGGCCTGCTGCAGGAACACCTCTCGCATTTAGATGGTGCATAGGAGTGGGAAAGATATTGTTAAAATGCAGGTTCTGGTTCAATAGGCCCAGGTGATGCCTGAGACTCTGCATTTCTGATGAGAACCCACCTGACGTTGAGGCAGCCCAGAGCTACAGCCAGGTCAAAACACACGCCTCTTCCTGGGGCTGCCTTCAGCCCAGCATCATATTTAAGGACTCAGCTTCCAGAGACCAAAGTTCCCGCCCCTCTCTCCTTCCCAGCTGTGTGAACTTAGGACATTACTTACCCTCTCTAAACTTTGGGCTCCTCACATGTAAAAGAGGAGCAACGATAATACTGACCTGCTAGGATTGTTATTATGTGGAGACAAACATATAAAGTGCCTGGCACATAGTACGTGCCCAATAAATGGTAGCCATTTTTCTTACTATTACCCCGCAAAAGCTGGTGGGTCTAAGCTTTGAGCAATGTTATAAGTAAATGCCACTTTGTTAGCCAAGAAAAACTGAAATGCAATTTAAAACCCCTCTTGGAACCTCTCAAAGAGCATGAGGTGATTCTACCACCCATAGCCAAATTCCCGCAACTCAACGCTCTCCTTTGCACACTCTTCGTTTCTCCGCCACCTCCCTCTGGTTTAACAGCTTGCGTGGCACATCCCTTTAGCTCCCCTGCCTTACATTCTTTGTTTGGCGTTTGTTTTGTATCGTTGGGGTGTGGAGGATATTTAGTTTTATTTTGCAGTGACCCAGGAGCAGACCGTGTCAGCTGGGTCTCCGCCGCTCTATGTGGAAAAACTCAGTACAATCAAAAAAGGAAACTTTTAAAAAAAAGAAAGGGTGGGGGACTTTTAGGCGAACACATTCAAACCTTCAGGGATCAGTGGGACTGGTGTTGAGCAGAGCTGGGCTCAGGACCCGGCTCCTCTTCCTCTCCTGGCTCTGCCTTCCCTGAACTGGCTTCATTTTCTGGATAGGTAAGAAGCGGCAGCGCACAAACCCCTGCGCTAGACCTACCAAAGAATCAACTTCCTGGGAACATAACCGAGAAAGGCCAGATGAGGCCCCTTGGCTCGGATTGGGCTATCTTCAGTCATGTGCCCGTCCCTGAACCATCCAAGGGGCCAGAGGGTGGAAGCCTCTCATTGGCTTAGCCTGGATCATGTGCTCCACCCACACTAGGTTCAGCAGAACAGCAGGCCAGAAAGAACAGGACAGTGGACCACCCATATGAGCTTTGGGGTGCTGTTATCAAAAAAAGGAGAATGGATGCTGATCAGTAAAAACCACACACATACACACACACACACCACACACACACACACACCCTATGCCAGGAAATCTTTCCTCCTTAGAAGGCCAGGGGAGATGTCGGCAAACCACTGCAGGCTACAGGTGGTCTTATGTCCTACAGCCAAATCACCCTGGCTGTGTTAAGTATGGAGTCACTGACAGTCAGTGAGTGTCCACAACTTAGAGTCTGGATGTACATTACATACATCCCAGAACACTGCGGTACTTTCAGCATGCCTTTCCCCTGCTCAAAAAACACTTTTCTCCATCTGACATCTAAAGTTCTCCATGACCTCGCCCCAGCCTGCCTACAAGTCCCCCCCATACTCCCCCACACCCTGGGGTGGCGCCCTTCTCCCTGCCACCCAGCAGGTTCACTCTCATTCCTGTGTCTGTGCTCTGTAGTGCCTGATCCTCCTCTCTGCTTATCCAAATCCTGATGGAGAAAGCCTAGAAAAGGAGGTGGGCAAGCTGGTTCTTCTCCTGACTGTCCACTGTCACCTCATGTGATGCAATCACTGAACCTCACAGGGCCCAGGTTTCCTTGCCAGTGGATTGGGATGGCACCCACTTATGTCAAAAGGAGTAGCTGTGAGATTGATGGAGAGATGGGGTGCAGGAAAGCCACCCTTCCAGACGTGTCTTGTCAGTGAGAGGGCCTCATCTCTTTTGAAGGGACAAGCCCAAGTCATGCCCACTCCCTGCAAGATTCTCTGAATTTCTCAAGTGCCCCTGTGCCTGGTGGTTCCTCCTGGCCTGGTGGTCTCAGTTGAAAAGACCAACAACCCACCAGGACTACATATAGAGCCCTTTAATCTGAAGACATATAAGAAGTAGCAGATGAGAAGGGGCCTTTCCTAAGCATCCCCTATCTGACCAAAACAGAGATTCCTGAGAATTCAGCTACTATAAGCCACCATCCAATGGAGACTCCAGGCCTGGAGGCAATTGACTATTATCATGTGGCACTCCAAGAATATTGTGTAAACAGGCTGTATTAGGCAGCTTAGACTACAGTAAAAAATACCATAGACCAAGAGGCTTAAACAACGCACACTTGTTTTGCATGGTTCTGGAGGCTGGAGGCTGGAAGCCCATGATCAAGGTGTCATCATCTTGGTCAGGGTCTGGTGAGGGTCCCCTTCTTGCTGTGTCCTCACATGGCAAGGAGAGAGAGAGAGAGAGAGAGAGAACACCGGCAAGCTATCTGATGTCTCTTCTTATAAGGACACTAACCCCATAATGAGGGCCCCACCCTAATGACTCATCTCACCCTAATCAGTTCTTGAATGTCATATCTCCACTTTAATAAGTTTGGGGAGGTAGGGCTTGAGGGAGTACATGAGGTTGTGGGGATACAAACATTCAGTCCACAATGCAAGCCTTGTCCAACCCTCTCCTACATCCCCACTGAGGCCTCCTTGCCCCATTAAGCTAGTATAATAACTGATCAGAGATCTGCTCCTTATGGAGTATTTCCATATGCACATGAAATAAACCTCGTCTTTTCTCCTGTTAATATATCACCAGTTTAATTCACAGGCCCCACCGAGCCAGACATAAGTTGACAGAGGAAAAGTTTTCCCTCCAACATCGTTGACTAAGACATAGGCATATATTTCTCATTTCTTGTTTCCTTGATATGATTCCTCAGAGGACAGAGAATGTCCTCATCCATCCTTGTGCCCACAGATTATGCCCACTCCCAGATCTTCTCTTCCTCTGAATGTGCTAGGTCACAGCCTACCTCCCCTGCCATGGCTCTTCTGACTGGACCTGGGCTTGCATCTTCCCATCAGACCCTGCTTACTGCCAGGAACTGCCAAGTTCCTCTCAGGGTACTGGCTGCTGTAGTAGAGGCAGGGATCAAATGAAAACAAACCCACACTCTGTAAGGAGGGACTTTATTCAAAAGGATTATTATCAAAAGGGGACGAGGGCTAGGAGATACTACAATGGTGAGAACACTTTGACCATGACATCTGCAGGGTCTTGAGGGCTGAGCTAAAGAGCTTTCAGAAAGCAGTAGGAAAAACTGGAAAGAACTGAGTGTGAGAAGTGGATGAAAGGGTGGTCTGACTGGAGAGAAGAAGGGAGACTGTCCCACCTTGAGGCCAGACTGTCCTCAGCAGGGACTGTGCACTGGCTCAAGCTGAGGGGGGACCAGGGTGCACATGCAGAGTTTAGGGAGGAGAGAACCAAAGTTTGGCTAAAAGCCATTTTTCTCCCACTGATCTGTGGGGACCAGCAGTTCTGCTAATCAGTTATGAGGCCAAAAATGGGCATTTGCAGGGTCTGAGTCTGAGAATTTGGAGACTCAGGCATCGCTGAGTCTTACCTAAGTCACGTGGGGGAGGGTGGTTCTTTGAAGTGAGATGTTTTCTAAAACAAAATGGCGAGGGTATTTCTTTAACCTTGGCTGTTCTGCAGGAACACAGGGCTCACGTGAAACTCAGCATTGTCACACACATAGTCATACATGCACACACAGTGCACAAATTCAGAGACAACAAGAAATCTTTGTTTTTAGAGATTTCTGCAGTTGCTTTTTTTTTTCCAATCTAAAGACAAAAATTTGAGCCTCCCAAGGAGAGCAGATTGACCCCTGGTTTGTGGGGTGGCCCTCTTAATGAGCCTCCCAATGACAGCAGATTGACCGCTGGTTTGCGGGGTGGCCCTCTTAATGAGCCTCTTGGTTTTGCAAAGGCAGTGCCCACTTCCAGCGTTAAAATGGAGATAAGTGAAGACAAGGAACTGGCAAGTTTGAGACGCAGAACGAGTGCTCCGCGTATCAGTGAAAATATCCTCAGAAAGTATAATATCTTGGTGCAGGCGAGGCGGCGGGGCGGGTCGCAGGGCCAGGAGGCAGGGCTGCGGGGTGGCAAGCTGGCCGTGCAGTCGGCATCATGGCGTACCCCAGACACTCTGGCGCGGGCGGTGGGTACTACCCAGGCGGGTATGGAGGGGCTCCCGGAGGGCCGGCTTTTCCTGAACAAGCCCAGGATCCGCTGCATGGTTACTTTGCTGCTGTAGCCGGACAGGATGGGCAAACAGATGCTGATGAACTACAGGGATGTCTGACAGAGTCTGGCATTGCAGGAGGATACAAACCTTTTAACCTGGAGACTTGTCGGCTTATGGTTTCAATGCTGGATAGAGATATGTCTGGAACAATGGGCTTCGATGAATTTAAAGAACTGTGGTCTCTACCGAATGGCTGGAGACAACACTGCCTCAGTTTTGACAGTGATAGGAGTGGAACAGCGAAGCCTCAAGAATTGCAGAAGGCCCTAAAAATAAAATAAATAAAGAAAGAAAATATAATTTCTTTAAAGTAATGATAAAGTTTTCCCTCCCCAGGGCATGTCAGAAGATGAGGGTGCAAAAGGGCTAGGCTCAAGGAGGGAGCCCTGCTTGAGATACTCCTCAGAGGGAACTGTAAGGCTGAACCAAAGCCAAGGTTGGGGCCCATGGAGGCCAGGAGTGGCCAGGAAAACACCTGTGTTTTCTTTCCTGCATTGTCATCCCCTCTGCCTGCCTCAAGCCCTGGGGATGTCCAGGGGTACTCCAGTCTATAACATCAGGGAGGCACCCAGTGGTGGGCTGGCACGTGTGTAACAATTGGCTCTCCAGAAGCTGGAAAGGGGAAGAGAAGCCCTGATTTGTAGCACCTGCCAATTTTCATGGTGTAAATACTCCCACTATGGCAAAGTTGAAGTTCACAAAATTCCTGAAATTTAACAATCAGTACCCATACGCCAGGATAAGCCAGCTCCAGTAACCCACTGGTACGTCTGTGGCATCATTTAGGGCACAGGGAGGTAGTGGACAGTGGCCCAGGGGAACTGGTCATGAGACAGCAAAGGAGCAGAGCTGTGGTCAAGCTCTGATATCCAGCTGCCATGGCCCAACTGGGAAACAGACACACATTTCCCAGGGGTTCCCAGCAATCTCTGGAGTAGGGAACCTGTAACAAATTCCCTGTGGACAAGGAGAGGCTGAGGCTCTAATGTTGTCTGGAAGATGTGGTTACCAAATACCAGACCCTGTGTGGGTTACAAAGTCTTGTTAGAAAGTGCTTTGCAGGGGGCTGACCCGTGAGTTCCCCTAGTCCATGGTCACTGCCTCCTGAACGCTGGGAGGTTGGTGGAAACCACCTGAGAATGTGCATCTGTAGGCACTGGGGACAATGCAGGATGAGTAGCTCAGAGCAGGCATCCTCTGGGCAGCTCAGCGTGACTGTCAGAGAGAGCACTGGGGGGTGGGGGAAGCCGCTCCATGCCCATGTTTGTGCAGCACAGATGGCTACCATGGCCAGAGACCGCCACCACTTTGATCACTTCCCTTCACCATGTCCATTAACCAAGCAGTTCAGAGACCTGGGAGAGTAAAGCCATTTGCTTAATGAGGTAATCATGTCCCCTCCCTCCAGGGCTGTACAATGAATAAATTTGCAATCAGCCTCTCAAGGGTGCAAGAAATGGTGCATAACTTCATTGTCTTTAAGTCAAATTCAATCTGACTTCAAGTCCTATCCCATGGGGATGACACGAAACAGTCTTGTTCAATGTTGGGGCTCCCTCCCTGCCACCTCCCTCCCCAGGGTCACATGAAGGAGACAGCAATCACTGCAAAGTAAAACTATGGGGGACCCTGTGTTCTATACTAGCTCCTTGAAGTCCAGCAGCTCCCCAGCATCTGTGCTAGGTGAAAGTAGGGGGCTCTGCTGAGGCAGGGCACCCCGGGGCCTAGTCCCCCACTCCCCATAACCCCTACCCCTGGGGCACCTCAGGGAAGCTAACTACAGAACTAGGGAGTGGGCCCAGGCCCTCCTTCGTGTTCTGGGATAATGTCACTTCTTTTGCTGCTCCTCACTCTGTCCCTGTAAAGCCTCAGTCCTCTCTCTTCCCATTGTGGGCCACCCAGCATGTGTCCTCCAAGAGCTGATGCTTTCCTGGGAGCCAAGAGGACAGGGGTGTTCCTCATAGTGTCTGGCCCTGCACACCCCCACATTCCCCAAAACAGGCAAGGAGAAAGGCTTTCCCTTGGATTGGGGAGTGGAAATACAAAGAACCAAACCAGATAGGTGCAGGCAGTCTGATTCTTCCACCACCAGGAAAACAACCCACCCATGAACATCACAGTCCAATTGATATTCTGCCCGGCACAACTGGGAAAAGAAATTGAGATACTAGCAGGGAGGCGAGACCCCATCCTCAGGACCGGGCTGTGGAGACACAGGTGTGGCCCGCCCATGCCACTGATGGCTGAGAAATGTCCCTGGAGTTTGAAGAGGCAGTGAACAGAGGGCCAGAGGCTCTGGCAGGAAGGCTCACCCTCCTGCCAAGATTTTCAGACTCAGCTTCCCAGAGGTTGATTCCCTCCCTCAGGGCACCAGCCCCATCCCAGGGTTCATGGTCTGAACTGTCAGAGTCACCTGCAGATGTGACAGTCTTTCCTTTCTTCTCTCCTCCCTCCTCCTCCCTCGGTCTCCTTCCACCTGCCCCCTTCCACCCCTCCACCACTCCTCTCCCAGCCCACCCTATGGTCTGCCCAGGTCCTGCTAAGCCCGTCTCTTGGGCACTGAGAAGTTTCACCAGAGATGGGAGAAAGGACCAGGTGGCTATGGCCACCACCTCCCTGGTGTGGTCAGTGTCACCGCAGGAGTCTCCAGGATGGCCCTTCTGAAAACATTTGTAGCTCCTGAACCAGGCAGGGAGGATGCCACGACCCTCTACGTGTTCAACCTATGTCCTCCCATCACCCGAGTAGCAGATGTCAGGGGAGCAGGATAGAATGTCTGGCTGCATCCTGAACCCCAAAGCCATGACTCCTTCATGGCACCCTAGACCTGCCCAGAGAGGTCCCCAAGGCCCCCATCTCTGCCCAGAAGACCCTGGCCACAAGTGCAGAAAAACACTGGGCCTTCCCCAGGCCCCCTCTTCTGTTCCAGGCCTCCCCTGATGAGCTCAGGGAGACTTCGGAGCTGAGCCTCAGACTGAGGCAACAATAACATTAATCACTGCAATTAACTGCACACCAGGTGCTCACTCATCCCTCACAGCCGCTCTCAGAATGGGAAGCCCTGGCCAAGCCCAGAGAAATCACTTATCCAAGAGTACATAGTTGGTAAGCCTTAAAGAAAGCCTAGTGTGTCAAATGCTCTTTAGTGTTGCAACTTTGTTACAGGGCAGGAGGAGGAAAACATTATCACCTCACCTCCTCTGAGTAATTAGCCTGGGTTCGCCCACCAGGTTAGGTGTGCTCAGACAGGAGGAAGCAAATAGAGCCCCAGAGGGATACATTTTGAGGGCAGGAGAGCCATTTCAAAGTGGGAGGGCTCTGGGAAGCCGGGGAATGGTGATGGCCCAGATGTTGTGCAGTTCACAACCTGCACAGCCACAGGCAGAGCCAGGAAGAGTGGGCACCCTGCCTCTCTGTTCAGGGCAACTGTGCTACCAAAGCCCCAGGGAAGTTGTTAAAATGCAGATTCTGGTCCAGCAGGTTAGCCTGAGGACTGAACATCTGCATAAGTGTGGGTCTGATCCACAGTCACACAGAGCAGCAAGGCTCCGAGGCTGTCCCCACCCGGAGGGGACAGCCACATCAGCAGACCCTGGCACCACCCTTTCCTCAAAGTCCCCTCCTGGGCTCTCAGAAGGGGCAGTAGGTCCCTGAGGCCTGCTGTGGGGACTCACATCCCCCCAACCACCATGTCGCCTGTGATTGGTCCTTGAGATGTTTTGCATTGCAACCACTGGCACCAGAGCAGCTTAGGGAACCAGAGGGACCAGGGGAAAGTAATATTCTCACAGCCTGGGGGGCGTAAATAATGAAAGTCAGATCCATAAGTAATTACTTTTTAATTAATTAGGAATGATGAATACTGAAGACCCGGCGATCCCGGGCGGAGTGGTGTTAACTGTAATAGCCTTGTTCCTTTCCCTGCCCAAATTGATTTGCTGGGCAAGGAGGCAGAGGAAAAGGATCACCCCGGGGCTTCCGGACAGGAGGCAAGGCAGGGAGGGAGGGACCATCCCTGCCAGGGCCGGGCCCCAGGAACCTCTGCCAAGGTCAGGAAATTTACCCCACTCCATGGAAATGTCTATTCCCTGGAGAGGGAAAGGGCCGGACTTCTCACTCCCATATTTTTTATGGGCTGACCTAATTAATCTTCATAAACTTCCTAGAGACACAGCTCTCCTTCCTTTTCACTCACAGCAGCTCAGCCACTGTCCAGGGAGGGACTGCACCATGCCACAACTCAGGGGGCTGCTCGGTGGGTCAGGAAGACCCTTCCCAAGGCAGACCCCAGTCAGCAGGCTGGCAGAAGGGGAGGAGCCAGGTGACCCAGGAAGGTCAAAGGTCATGCTGTCTTCCTCTCACCCAATGCCCTGAGCAGAGTAACCCAGACCCCAGCCCCACTCACCACTTGCCAGGGTAGTGCGCCTGAAGGCAGGACCATTCTGAGGTTCACCCCCAAACCTGACATCATTCAAAGATGTGGAAGGCAGACGTCTAGCCTTCCAGCTTCCAGTTCGTAAGAGACAGCACTGGATCCTGAAAATATGAACACCATTTAACAACTACCAGGGGTTTGATCCCCCATCCCTTGCCCCAGCCTTGAGGACAGTGTGGGGGCCTCCCCTCCCCTGCAGATCAGGGAGGCAGATGGGGAGGGGAGGAGGTAAAGATTTTCTTCAGGTTTGAAGAGAAGCTGGGACTAGGGAAGTACAAGACATGTACTTGCCTCCTGAACACAACGGAAGGGGATACCCCAAAAGTGCAGCACACTTGCTGGCCCCCTCTCAGACAGGTGGGATTCTATCTTTATATGAAATTTGTATAATTTTTTTCATCATACATTTTGGGGGGGAGGTTGCATTTTTATTTTTTAATATTGCATTAAAATATTATCTATCCTGATTGCCTAGTTTTTAGCATACATTCTACCCCTCTCCCCCCTAAATCTGGAGGGCCACGCCTGCTTTACTTACTGGGCCGCAGTCCTGTTTGGAAGCTACATTGGGGAATGAACAAAGAGCATTGATTTTAGAACTAGACAGAAAACCAACTTCATCTTTGCCACCACACCTGGCCATGCCTCAGTTTCCTTCTCTATAAAAGGGGCACACTAGTGCCTCTGCAGAGCGACGGTGAGGCAGGTAGTGAATGTCGACCCTGGTGCAGTGTCTGGCACATGGCAGAGACTCCATAAGGCAGCTCCCTTCTCTGCCCACCTCTTCCTCGACCCAGTCCTGTGATTGCATAGGAAGCTGGCAGCCAGGGGCCCACGGGGCACAGCAAGGCTGGGTGGGGACCACCAACATCTCAAAAATCCTTCCCAGTCCTTCTCTGGCAAGTGGAGAAATGAACGGCAGATTTAGTGTGAAAAGGGAAGCCTAATAATTGCAGCTGTGTCAAACCAATTTGTTTGTGTTAATTGCAGCCAATTAAACTTCCTTTTTTTTTTTAAGTTACCCACCCCAGGTCAGCTATCTTAGGGAAGTTGATTTCTGGCCAGATGGTAAGAAATGCCTTTACCTACCGTCACCTGAAGCAGAGGGAGAAAAGTGAATTCCAAAGGTGCTCAGGAGTGATGAGCAGAGGGAAAGGGCTGGTGAGGACAGGTTAGAGAGAAACAGGTGACTGGGGCCATCTGAGGCGACCAGCCCCGTGTGGGGTAGATGAGCAGAGGGGAAGGGGGATCCAGGCCAGCTGGGGCTGGCTACTCATGTGTGGACCATGGACAGCTGTATGGCGTCACCCCGGGGCTTGTCAGAGATGGAGCATTGCAGGCCCGCCCCAGACTGCTCAGCTGGAATCTGTATTTGAAGGAGACTCTGGGGGGATTTGTACACATGGTACAAGACTAAGAGATGCTTGTCTGGACCACTCTGAGATCCATCCATTCTGAATATCTCTTCCCAAGGCACCAAAACGGAGGCTCCTTAGAGCACGGAGTCTTTTCTGAATCATCCCCATCCCTTTCCAAAGTACCTGCTATTCACCAGGGAAGGTCCTCTCCATGACTCAGCAACTTCTTCTGCAGATGGGTCCTTCACTGCTGCCCCGTCGGGCTCCAGGAACTATTCTCTGGCATCTGGCTGGATTCAGCCAATGGGGGCCCAGCTGGAGGTGGGAGGTGGGAAGAAAGAAATGTCCAGGGATGTGTCCTCTCCTCCTTTGCCCATGGCCCTGCAGCTGTCTTTCGGCCACATCTCCAGCACCCTGTCCGAGGCGCAGCTCTTGCTGGACTCTGTGAAGGCCGCTCCCTTCTCTTGCTCCTGCAGGCCTCAGGTGGGCAGCGGCTTCTGGCTACTCTCAGGATGTCTCATTCCTGTCTTTGTTTCCCTTCACCCTGCTGTTCCAGTGGCTTTGTCACTATTAAGGTTTGATAAAAGGCCAGGATCCCAGCACTCTGGGAGGCTGAGGCAGGTGGATCACCTGAGCTCAGGAGTTTGAGACCAGCCTGATCAAGAGGAGACCCCATCTCTACTAACAATAGAAAAACTAGCCAGCGTTGTGACGGGTGCATGCCATCCCATCTCCTTGGGAGGCTGACGCAGGAGGATTGCTTGAGCCCAAGAGTTTGAGGTTGCTGTGAGCTATAAGGTGATGGCACTCTACCCAAGGGGACAATGAGACTCTGTCTCAAAAAAGGGGGGGCATGATAAAGTCAACAGATTAGGAGGGACTGCTATTGAAGTGTGAGACCCCAGTCTATGGGTCTCACACTCTCAAAGACAGGGAATGTGCCTTCCCCCCCAACCACCCCGGGACCACGCAGGGAAGCCGGGGGATGGTCACGAGGCAGGGGGAAAAGAGAATTATGGCGAGAGCCTCTACTGCAGGTTCCTCAGGAAAGAAATGGGAAGGCAGGGTCCTCTGAAATAGGATTGGCTGGTGGAGTCAAGTCAGTGGGCTCTGGGGCATGGAGGCTCTCCCTAGTTGTCTGGCACCTGGCCCTGGGGTCATTAGAGCAGGTGCGTAAGGGCCAGAGTGTGAGGACCCAATAGGAGGGGTTGGTGTGGGGTGCGGACTCTGGGTTGGTTGCTTTGAATGTGAAAAGTCCACACACATACCCTCCCAGGAGGATGCCGGGCATGGGCAAGGAACGAGGGGGGCCAGGACATTGAGGCAGGCAGACACAGGCATTACCGAGTTGTCCAGGACAGGGTGTAGCTGGCCTCTGCATGCAGGACATGTATTAAAGGTTTAAGTCTGCTGAAGCTGGAACCTGGTTAACATACCTGCCCATACCTCTCCAATAGTGCTTTCATTAAACTCTCTTCAGTGAACACTTCAAATGTGTCAGCTGCTTCCTGCAGGGCCCTGGCTAAATTAAAAGGCACCTTGTGGTAATCCCTGGTCTCTCCTACTCAGGAAGGTGCCTGGATCTTCTTTACCTGGGCCCTTCACTCATTAACTAAGCCTGAAACAGGACTGGCATCTCTAGAACACACCTTTAGATGTGGATATGCATCTAACCATCATTTTCACGGGTTATTCTCTGCCCCCAGAGACCTAGAGACTGTATCTACAGCTATGTGTAGGAAGGCGGGAGCAAGGCTGCTTCCTGGTGACGGGTGAGACATACAGGTGGGCAAATCAAGTCCTCTCCTATCCCCTGGGGAAGAAGCCACTTGCCCCTCTGCTCTGCCTGCCGCCCATCTCTGAACTCTGTGATGAAGGCCGGGCACCAAGAATGTGCTGAGCACGCTCCTTGGAGCTTGGAGGCTAATGATGATCAAACCTAATAATTATTAGCGATCTGCACATTCTCTGCAGCAGACAAAATAATTGTATCGGGGAGCTGGTAGAAGGAAGAAAACCATAAATGACCTCTCCTCCTCGCAGCATTAAAACAGCAATGCTCTAGAGCTTGCTGCAATTAATTAGCATCTTATTAGCACCTTTATCTAGTCACCCCCACGAGGTGCAGATTCCAGGGAGCACCAGGCATCTCTGGCTGGGGCCCCTGGGTGAGCCGGGGAGGAGGGGCCTTCCTCTGCTCCCACCCTGGGGGCCGGGGGATAAAGAAGATGCAGGTGGTTGAAAGGGGTGTTGCCTAGAGATGGCTGCACCCTGGTCTCCTGGGCGCGGAGCCAGCAGCAGTAACCCAGGGAATCTCGCGTCTATACAGAAATGCCAACTGCCAGCAGGTAGCTGGGGAGAAAGGCTGATGTGCTCACATCTCCTGAAGCATAGGAGCTCTGAGATGTGCCACCCGGGCTGGCTTCACAGGCATGTGACCCATGTAGTGGCCCAGGGTCCTGCACCCAGGGGGACCCCACGCTTGAAGTTTGATCCTCTGGAGTCGCCTTCCTAAAACTCTTGATGATGTTATCTTTGAGTCTGTGACTTGTGAGTGAAGTCTGATGCAACAGGGGGGCACGTGCGGGGGAGCGAGGGAGGGAGGCTCAGAGGTCCCAGAGGCCGTGCCCTCTGTCTCTCCACCTCCCTGGAGGGATTCTCGGCCTCCCACTTCCCATGCTTTCCAGCCACACTGCTGCCTGCCTGTCCTGCCCAGGAGATGGTAGGCCAGGGTGGGGTGCCAGAGGGTCAAGGTCAGCTGCGTGCACCCCCTGAACTGAATTTTTGAGACGGACCCTCCACATATCCACGAGGGTCTGCACTCCACAAGCATTTCCACTCTGAGGGAGGGTGACTCATATAGCAAATGAAAACATCATGACAGGGGAGAAAAGAAAGACTAGGAAAGGCAGGGAAATGTAGGGGGGTGTATGTTAGTTTACTTGTTTTTGCTTTTTGAACAAGGATCCCTACATTTTCATTGTAATTACGGCTCTACCAGTCATTTGGTTGGCCTTGCCCCAGCCCTCTGACCTGCTGAGACTACTACAGTGAGTCCTTGAACAGACGCATCAAGACCCTCCCTGCCACATGTGAGGCTCTGGGTGAGGACCCATGGGAGGGGTGATGGAAGTCACAGCCACCTCAAAAAACTGTAACCACAGGGTGCAATCACCCCTGTCCTCACTGCCTGGGGAAATCCAACACTACTTTTAAATGAATGGAGAGAAAGAGATCTGCATGCCAATTTGTAAATTTGTAAATTCCCGGCTCAGATCCGGCAGGATCATTCCTAACGGCAGAGGAGCTCGGGTTACATATAAAGGAGCTGGATCAGAGCTGGTTACATACCTGGTTCTGCTATTTTTCTGTAACTTTCCTAAGTGCATTAAAGCCTGAGAGCCTCACTCTTTCTCGGCTGTAAAATGGGTGAATGAACCAACACAGATGCCCAATAAGCAGGCAGAAATGGGAAGAGTGAGACAGAGAATGAGGGGGAACCAACAGAAACCACATCAAAGAGCATCCCCGCCATGGGAGCCAGGACCCAGGCAGGACAGGCCTTGGAATTGTCCCCCCAAGGCATCAACTCCCATGTTTCTGCTCCCTCCAGCTGGCAACCTAGCAGCCCCAGGAAAAGTCCAAAATAGAAAAGAGAAGCACGTGACAGTGCTGAGGTGGGACCCTGTCAACGTGCCTGGACCCTTTCCACTGCAGCTGGAGCCGAAATTACAGGGGAGCTGGAGGGTGTGGCACAAAGCACAAAGCCATCTGCTCATGGCCCAGCCGTGGCAGGAAGCTGGCCAGAGGGTTCTGGGCCCCCTTGAGGTTCTGACCTGCAGGAGGAAGGGGGCAAGAAGGTGTAGCAATGCAGGCGTAACCCCCAGCCCTGTCCAGTGGGGAGAGAGGAGCCCAACTTTGTCCCAGGCTCGGGCCCAGCTCTGACAGCAGTGTCACCACCTTTGGGTTTTCTGGAGTTCTGGGCTCAGTCCCCTCCTTGGCAATCCTGTGTGGACCGCGCAGTCAACCAAGTAAGGCCTCACTGACCAATGTGGAGACGCTGTCTTCCCTGCTGGGCTTAGTTCATTTTTACTCATTGTCCTGACAGCAGATCTGTCTCCAAAGTGGCCTTCAGCTTGTGACTGGGTGACAAATCTCTGTCCTGTGAATAAGAAGTGGTGGTGGGGGCTCGGCGCCTGTTGCTCAAGCCGCTAAGGCGCCAGCCACATACACCTGAGGTGGGGGGTTTGAATCCAGCCCAGGCCTGCCAAACAACAATGACAGCTGTAACCAAAAAAAAAAAAAAAAATAGTCGGGTATTGTGGCGGGCGCCTGTAGTCCCAGCTACTTGGGAGGCTAAGGCAAGAGAATCACTTAAGCCCAGGGGTTGGAGGTTTCTGTGAGCTAAGATGCCATGGCACTCTACCCAGGGTGACAGCTTGAGGCTCTGTCTCAAAAAAAAAAAAAAAGTGGTGGTGGGAAGCATAGGCTGAGCACAGGACAGGGGGGTTCCAACCTCAGCTCTGCCCCCCACCATGCTATGTGATATCACCCGAGTTTATGATGAGCACCAACACTGACTATTTGCTGGGCACTATTCTGGGTGCTTTATAAGGGATAACCCACTTCATCCTCCATTAGCCCAATGACGGGTCTATCAGTGTCCCCATTGTACAGATTAGAAGCCTGAGGAATAGAGAGGTTAAGTAATTTTCCCGAAAGGGACATAGTGGGGTCCACATGCAGCAAAGTGAACCCAGAGCACCAGTCTGAACCGAATGGGCCCAAAGACTTCTGCTCTGGTGATGCTCAGGGCTTTGGCCGTCAGTGAAATCAACCAGTGTGAGAGTGACTGGAAAAGAATAGGTGGTACATGGTAACAGGAGTGTCCCTGAGTGGGGAGGGGACAACACTCGAGATATGGAGCACAAACTCCAGCAGAATTCCAGGCATTGGGTCCCTGGCTCGCTCCCTCACTGCCAGCAGCTGTCACCCCTCCTAAGTCTGCGAGCCCATTATGCGAACCTCAGCCCCAGGAAGGCAGAAGCAGTAGGCACAGCTGATGAGGAGGGTCAGCACAGCCCTCAATATTCAAGGTATCCCCTGGGAATGATCCAGTCCCCCAGCTGCAAGAGGCGGGACAGGGCAGACATTAAAGTGTGTGTCATGTGTACTGATGACAGTGGTGGTACAATGACACCAGGCCTGCAGACATCACAGCTCTCCTTCCTGCCCACCCCTGGACATTGGCCTGAGAACTGGCTCATTCAGACCACTCTGAATGTCCCCCTACAAGGACACCTTCCTTCCTCCCTCCATCCCAACCTGGGGTTCAGGGATCGAAAACCCTCCAGCAAAGACAATTCCTGGGCCTGGCTGCAGCCAACAAGAGCCAAACCCGGAGGCCACCCAGGACCATTTTTTAATTCTTTTGCAATCAGCATTTTCCTTTCTTCATTTGCTGGTTGAATAATGCAGCCTGCAAGAAAAGGGCCCTCAGCACAATTCTGGTGCTCGTTTACAATGGAAATTGGGAAAACGGTGAAACGCATACTGCAAAATGCATTTAAAAGAAGATGATTCAATTGGATTTGGCAGCTCTGATATTCAGGACCAGAAGGAGAAAATCTGTCTATGATTTGAACATGTATAATTAAGATGAAAGCCTTAAGTACCGGGTGCATTTCTTAAGATGTCACTGGCTCTGTTGACTCCAGGCGTTTTGATCGGTAGTGCAGAGCATTTATTCTGAAATCTGAATAGCTATGAGTGAGCCGCCTTTTTAAAACCAGCAGTATGGAGCCAAGTCAAGCCCCAGCACTGCACAGCTTGTTGAATGGGGCCGAGGCATCGGGATGAGGAGGGAGTGCAGGGCCCTCGGGCCAGCTCCAATCTCCTCCCAGGGCACACCCCTCTAAGCCTTGCAGACGGAGGCTCAGGCAAAATTGAATCCATTTGGTGTGTCCTGTTTTGGTTCTTCATTTGTTGCCAACGGAAGTGCCAGGGCCCTGGGAACTGTTCCATCCTGAAAACAGAGAGCCAGCTCTGAGTGCTGGAATCGTGGACTTTTAAAGAGACAAAATGGTATTGTAGAAAAAGTCATGTTGTGGGAAGCAGAAAAACCGGGCTCCGAGCCCATCCCCACTCTTTGTGGGATCTTGGGCCATTCACTTATCTTCTCCAGGCTCAGCTTTCTCATTTGTAAAATGGGGCTAAATAATAGAATCTCCCTGGTAAGAAAGTTAGGACAGTGAAATGTGGTTCCCCAGGTAAGTTTGGTATCTGGCACATAAGCTGTGCTCAGTTCGTGTGACCTACTGTTCTCATTATCTTCAACCCTGTCCAAATCCTTTCCACCAGGAAAGGAAAGAGAACAAATTTAGTACCTACTCTGCTAGGCCAGGGGCTCGTATACCTGTGAGGAAATCACTTTTGTTCCCATTTACAGGTGACAGAACAGAGGTAAAGAGGTGAAGCAACTTTCCAAAAGTCATCTCTACCCAATTCGCCTGGCTGTCTGGGAGCAACCCCCTCCAAGATTCTGATCTGCACGGAAACTAGGACGTCATGACAAATCTCACTTGAAAAGCAAAGTGACACAGTGACAGAATTGCCAGCAGCTAACAGCCTTCTCCGTGGAGAGATGAAGGCATCACAAGGATGACTCACAGGTGGCCCAGAGGAACCCAGCCAGATGCTGGGACAGTCACGTGACCATGGCTGTCATATGACCCAACAGCTCATCACCCTAAGAGGACTGGAATCCCCTGGGACTTCTAGGGTCTCCTTTTTTTTTTCAGATGGGAGAGGAAGGACGAGGCCCCCAAACTGACCTGAGCTCTGCCCATTCAACTTACAAGCCTGGCTGCCTCCAGGTAGAGTGTGACTGGTTTATGTTTAAACAAGCCACTCCCTCTCTCCACTCCCCAAGGCCACCGTGCTTTTCTAGGAGAGGGGAGACTGGGGTGGGAAGGAAAGGGGAGAGCTCAGAGAAGGAAAAGGAAAAGCTTTAATGCAGGGGGTAGTTGCAGATTCTATGCCCTGCAGATGTCTTGGGGGCTGCTGCGGGGCCCTGGGGTGGCCCTTCCCCTTGGGGCTCTGGCTGGTGGCCTCCCACATTTACAGCAGCCACCTGTAGGTACAGCCCACCCTCCCAACGCCAATAGCACTACATCATGAGATCAAAAGAACCCAGCCATCTGGTTCCCTGTGAGAAGCGGCAGCCCTGTGTGGTCTGTCCACATAGCAGGGAGGAACCCTTTCCCATCAAGAGTAGCAAATGGAAATATCAGGCCAGTTCTTCCAGGTGGAGAAACTGAGGCTCAGCCGAGTGCTAAGGTACAGTGAGAATCCAACACACTTGTGCCTAGTTCTGTCCCAGACCAGGCCACACTACCCGCCTGGCTTGAGGGTGTCAGAGTCAGTGCAGGTGTCTTCGAGTCCTTCATCAGTTGTGTGACTTTTGAAGAACTGCTTCCCAGGCCGTGCCTGTGGCTCAGTGAGTAGGGCTCCGGCCCCATATACCAAGGGTGGTGGGTTCAAACCCAGCCGTGGCCAAATTGCAGCAACAACAAAAAAATAGCCTAGCCAGGCGTTGTGTTAGACGCCCGTAGTCCCAGCTACTCAGGAGGCTGAGGCAAGAGAATCGCCTAAGCCCAACATCTGGAGGTTGCTGTGAACTGTGACGCCATAGCACTCTACAGAGGGCAACAAAATGAGACTCTGTCTCTTAAAAATAAGAAAAAAAAGAAAAGTTGCTTCACCTCTTTGCCTCTGTTCTGTCACCTGTAAATGGGAGCTTTCCACATTTTCTTTTTTTTTTTTTTTGCAGTTTTTGGCCAGAGCCAGGTTTGAACATGCACCTCCAGTATACCCTACTCCTTTGAGCCACAGGTGCCACTCCTGTAAATGGGAGATTTCCTCACAGGTGTACGAGCACCTGGCCCAGCAGAGCAGGCACTAAATTTGTTCTCTTTCCGTTCACAACTTTCCCTGTTCCCATCTGCTTCCCTCTCCTTCCTCAAAGCTTCCTACTCCTCAGAAACACCTAAGCCTCTGAGGTGGCACATCCTTTAGCGTCACACCGTGTTGCCCTCCCCTCCACGCCCCAGAGTCTGCCAGTGAAGACCTCAGCAATTGCGTCTGATGCAAAGGCCGAACCTGGAAATAAACACAGAAATGCTCTCTGAATCTTAAGGAAAAACCCGTGACTTCATTCCCTAAGAGATGTGAGAAAGGACCTTCAGGCCCCCAGTCCAGAGTCTTCTGATGTGGCACAGTGTGGAAAATTAATGTTTCTGGCTTCACAGCTTTGTTTCTTGCTTTTTACCTTCCAAATCAGGCAGAGCTCATGGGGACCAAAGCAATCCTAACAAGAGCAGGAAGAAGCAAAGAAGGAATAAAAATACTAATCAGGGCGGCGCCTGTGGCTCAAGGAGTAGGGCGCCAGCCCCACATACCAGGGGCGGCAGGTTCAAACCCAGTCCTGGCAAAAAAAAAAAAAACTATAAAACTATTAATCAGAAATGCACAGCAGCTGGGGTCTCTGGAGCAGAGGATAGTGTGCTGTTATGACACTGAAGACATGCCAATCTCAGTGCTCCTAGCCAATGGGAAGATGAGGGGCTGGGTTGGGTCAACTACTCCAACCAACAGGGAGAGCCTACGATGGATGTCAAATACAAAAAGGAACACCCCAGCCATCGAGGAATGAGTGATGGCAGGAGGGTCCTGGAGGTCAGAGTGCCCCTCCATCAGATATGGAGAGCAGCACCTGACCTTCAGCAGTGGTGCCCACCAGGGAGGCCAGGACCAGAACATAGAAGAAGTGCCCTCTGCATGTGGAGGGACTTCCCCCAGGACTGTGTCCTTAGGAACTTTATTGCCTAAGAGAGAGGAAAGGCCTTGGTCTAGAGCTTCTAGGGTAGCACAGTGTGAAGATGTAATGTTTCTGGTTTCTTATGTTTGGGTTCCTGTTTTTGTTTTGTTTTGTTTTGTTTGTTTCGAATCTTCCAGATCAATGGAATGAAGAGAGAGGGGACAGAGATTGCCTCCATTTAAGAGACCAGAAACTGATCAGAGAGAATAAACAGGTGGGGCACATTACAGGATTGCATTCCAAAGTATCCAAACAAATCCATGTTCCCACTGAAAGGAGAAAGCCCCTGATACTGAAAATATTCTCCCATTCAGGACGTCTTATCCCCTAGTCATAGTAAATAAAGAAGATATTGGTACTTTTCAGGGGGCTCTCTCAGGTTGGGCTTATTGGGGACGTCGGTTTGTAAGCATGATGCTGGGGTCCTTTTGTTAATGTGAGACATTAGACATTCTCCCCCAATGTCTTTCGACCTCCCAGCTTTTGCTTCATACCCCTTGCATTGTGTTTACAAGGACTCCACGGTTTGGCTCTGGGTTCAGAGAACAGGCTCTGGGGGCAGACACAGACCCTCTCTCACCACTGATGAGCTGCATGGTCTCAGGCAAAACACTGAAACTCTTTCTGGCACTGTTCTCCACATGCCGCACGACCACCCTCCCACCCAGTGCCTCCAAAGCCCACCTCCTGCCAAAGAGCATAAAGCCACTGGGACAAATGTCCCCACCCCCTTGCAGCTGGGAATCAAAGTACAGCCTGTCCCAAGGGGACCTCTGTGGAGCCTCCAGAAAGGATTGTCCTGCCTGATTTAAAAGAGAGAGGGGGGCGGACAAAGGGAGCCCTTTTTCTCCTTGCTATCTGTGAGCATGGGTGGAGAGGAGAGAGGCTTAGGGTTGCTGGCACCATCTTCTGATGCAAAAGGAAAGCTGGGAAAACTACAAAGAGGCTGGCCATAGCCCTGGCATTGCTGTCCACTGCAGCCACTCCAGAACACTCACCTCCAGACCCTCGAGTGAGGAAACAGATGGTGTAGGCCAGGTGCACTGGATCAAGCCTATAATCCTAGCACTGCGACAGGCCAAGGCAGGTGGATTTCTTGAGCTCAGAAGTTCAAGACCAGCCTGAGCAAGAGCAAGACCCCGTCTCTACTAAAAAAGTTAGAAAAACTAGCCTGGCTTGGTGGCAGGCACCTGTAGTCCCAGCTACTTGGGAGACTGAGACAAGAGGATCGCTTGAGCCCAAGAGTTTGAGGTTGCTGTGAGCTAGGATGCCAGGGCACTTAACCCAAGGTGACAAAATGAGACTGTCTCAAAAAAAAAGAAAGAAAGAAAGAAAGAAAGAAAAGAAAAAGATGATGGAAGTCCCTTCTAGCTGAGTGTTGTTACTTGCAGCTGAACGCATCCTTTTTCTTAGCCCTCATGGGCACAATTATGGAATAGAGAGAGGAAGATTTTGGTGAGACAGCACAGCAGGTATAATGTATGCAGCTGTGTGTAGCTCACAGCGATGTTCTTAAAGCATGGCCCCTCTTCTTCTTAGCCAAACCTCACCCTCGGGCCTCTGAGCCAGCCATGTCTGTGAGCCTCCCATGCAAGATCAGCTTCCTGGAGCCCAGCCCAGGGCCCGAGGCTGCCACTCATGGCTGGGATTTAGAAGGGTCCTTGGGGAGACAGAGTTTCTGACTTCAGGCCTGGGATGCCACCATCTGCCCAGCTGCCTGGGAGGCCAGGAGCAAAAACAGGAGAGCTCTGGGGAATGGCAGAGAAAGTGTGGAAGAATTAAACCACCAGGGCCAGCTGTGAACGTCTGACCCCGCCAGAAAGTGCTGCTGTGGAGAGATGCCAGTTGAGCTTCATTTTCAGCCTGTGATTTCATTAATAAGATAATGATGAGTCATTTAACTTTGCATCTGAAGAGTGAAGCAAATTACCTGTGTCTATATTGCTTAATGACGGAGGCACTAACAAGACCTTTGCTGTCTGCTGGAACTGAAACTGACCTATTGCAGGAGACAATTTTATGCCCTTGGGTTTGCCACTTGGCTGCGACCATCCATCAGGCCGGGGGCTCACTGCCCACCTTAGCCCACACTCCCCATTAGCCCAGTGCCCTCCGCTGCACACTGCCCCTTCTAGACGCAGGCTTTCTTAACCCAATGATCCTGCTACCATTAGTTATTTCCTGGACATGAACCATTGGGCTCCCATTAGCCAACTCTCAGGCATCCAGGTGTGAATTTCCACTTTGACTATGTTTCCCTAGAGAAGGATTTGTCCAAGCTCAGCCATGTGCTGGGCTCCCTCTCCCCATGAGCTGGAAATGCCAGCACCGCCCATGGCCTTCTGAGCCAATGTCGATGATAGAAATCAGGACACATCGGACCACATGAGTCTTCCAAAGGCCAGCAAGGCCGTTTTGGACTTTCATTGTCTCAGGATCCATATATTTTTTTATTTCTTTTAATTAAGGTATAATTTCCATATAGTAAAAATCACCCTTTCTAAAAGCAAATGGCTCTGAGCATTTCCACAAATGCATGCAGTCACATAGCCACAGCAACGTGTAAGTCACAGAGCAGTTCCAGCACCCCACAAAGTTCCCCGTAGCCAGCCTTTCCTCCCACTTGCAGCCCCCGACCGCCACTAACTGTTTACTCTCCCTGTGGTTTGGCCTTTGCCAGCCTGTCATAGACACTGGGAAGCCCTGTGATTCTGGCTTCTCTCACTTAGTCAATTGCATCCAGATGTATTCAGGTTGAGCATCAGGAGTTACTTCCTTTTGGGTGCTGAGTGCTATGTTTCTGTATGGACAAACCATGGGTTTGTCACTGATAGGGTCTAAGGGTCTTCACTGAGCACCCATCTACCCTGAGCCAGGCAATTAAATGTATATTACTTCAATTAATCCACAGAGAAAAAACTCTGAGGGAGCACTCTTTTATCTCCATTTTAGAGATAAGAACATAGGGTCACACAGTTAGGAAGATCAGAATGGGGTAGAGGACACCCACAGGCACTATAGAGGGGGCACCGTCCCATCATCCAGGACAAGCCCCTTCTAGATACCAGGCAGCACACCATGGCTGGGGTGGCATGGAGACCCACACGAGGCTCTGAGTCCCAGGGGCTTAGAGTTGGGGGCCGTCCTTCCACCTGCCTCACAGGGGGAGTTCACTGGGCTCTCTTGCACCCAATGCTGAGGACACCACATGTGGTGTATGTTTGGGCCATGCAAAATGATCCAGCCAGACATGAGACTCTGGGAACGCCACAGCACGGAGTGTAAGGAAAAGGCAATTGGAGGTGTGTTTTCCCAGCATATTTGTGCTCTTGAAACATTGAAAATGACAGGTTTCACTGGGCGCTGCCTGAAAGTCCACGTAGCTGTCCCTGAGGCTTGCTGTCCTCTGACGCGAGGCCTCTGTCATTTGGACTTAGGCCACAGAAAGAGGGTGGGTCAAGGGAGGGGGCAGTTGTCCACACATTGCTGCCCACCCTTTTTCATCCCTGTACCAGCCATCCTGTCGGGAAGAGGACACCCACTTCCCAGCCACCCATTACCAGCTATGGATACAACCTAGAGAAGTCCTCCAAACCATACTGCATAAGCAACAATTGGCCAAGAACTTGTGGGACTTATGTCTCCAGGGGGAAGAGACCACAGCAGCCTGTATCCTGAGGATCTGTCTAGGGGGTTAGGCTCCAGGGATTGGGGACTTGGCCAGCCTTCTTGGAGGGCCGTGAGAGGGATCCCCAAAGAGTCTGTTGGGGGCAGGCACGGGGCCTCCCGATCATTCCCTCCCAAGAGGTCACAGCTAGAACAGTCAAGTGGGCTCCCAGATGCTCCTTGGTAACGTGCCCTGCTCATTTCTGTTCTCTCAGCCCCTAGCAAAGTCCTGGTCTAATAAGAAACATTGAGTGATATTTGGTGTAAGAAAAGAGAAAGGAAAAGAGAGAGGGAGGGAAAAGAGGAAAACGAAGGAGAGAAAGAGAAGTCCCTGTAGGTTACACATTCTGAGTGTCTTATTAACGGAGCAAAAACTTAAGCTCACCCACATGGTGAAGAGTAGGAATTTGGGGTTCAAACATTGACTCCCCATGCTACTGCCTATTAGCTGTACATGTTACTTCACTTTTGTGAGACTCAGTTTCCATGTCTGGGAGACAAGGAGCAGATGCCTCTCTCTCAGGATTTGGGGGAGGATTCCACAAACTCATCCTAGCCGCACATCGGGCATAGAATAACTGCTAATCAAAAGCAACCATTGCCGCTGCTGCTCCGGCTTTGGCTAAAGAGCCCATCTGCATGGGTTTGGTGCCTTCCTCCTGGAAGCAGGGAAGGCCATGCTGCCGCCTGGACACCCTGGTGAGGACAGTCCCTCTTGGAGACTCTGATTTTGTTCCTGCCTGTGAGTAGGATGCTGAGTGCTTGGGGATGTGAAGGATTTGGTGGGGTCTCAGGTCCCCCAGGAGTGGACTGGGGGAGGGATGGAGAAGGAATTTATTAAAATAGATGTCAGAGCTCCTGTCAGCCCTTATCCTGCAGCTTACGCTAAATTATTAAACATCAGCCATGACCAAGGAGGCTTTGCCATTTGCTACCAGATGGCTTTCAGCTGAATCTCTGTGCATTGTCTTGATGTAACATCAACAGGGGATTAAGCACAGCCTGGGGGCACAGCACCAGAGGAGGGAGATCCACTGTGGCCCCCACAGAGACCACCCAGCTTGTCCCTTCCAGGTCCTCCGACCTGTGTCAGAGCTCTGCTTCTGCGCCACTGCTGGGGGGGTTCTGCGAGTCCAGCGGGGACCCCAGTTCTACCCAGAGCAGCAACTGTAATAATTAATGTTGCATGAGGGTCTACTTCATGCTTAGCACTTGGCTCACATTTTTTTAATTTCATCTCCACAGTGATCCTGCGAGGGAGGTGTCATTAATATCCTTTTATAAATGAGCACATGAGGCTCAGAGTGGTTCATTGCCCAGTGTGCACACTTGCTAAGTGACAGACCCAGGGCCAAGATCCATGTCACTCTGACGTCTACAGCCTGCCCTTAATCACTCCACTGTATTGCCCCCCAGGTGCCCTGTCCACCAACTCAGGAGACCCTCACCCGCTCCCCTTGGCTCAGACATAGGCATGAGATTGTGTTAGCAGAGTGCACAGTGAGACGCTGCTGGGGACTTTGGGTGCTATTGTCTTGCCAGGAGACCCAAGGGAAGGAACAGGGAAAAAGAATACTGGAAAGAGCTCAGCCCTCCCACCTGCACAGCCCCTCTGTATGAGGGTGGGACCCAGAGAGTCAGAATGGGCTGTTTGCCAGGACCCATTTGCCCTGATCAAGTGGAGGTCATGGCCCCAGCCCTCTGCCCCACCTCTGGGTCTCCTGAAGTGGTGTCCAGCCTGTCACTGTCCCTGCTGTTTATTGTAATTGCTGCATTTTATTAAGCACTTACTCTACTGGGCATTAGGGTATGACATGAGCTCATTCAAATTGTTACTCCAAAGATTTGTCACAAGGGCAGTCAGGTCTGTGAGGAGATCTGATTACAGCGATAGGAGCATAGGCTCCTAAGGCTCAGGACCCTGAAAGGACCCTCGATTTTATTTACTTTGCAACTGAAAGGAACCACATCAGGACAGAAAGTTCAGGCAGCAGCCGGATGACTGACTTCAACTCTCCCCGGTGCCCCGAGCACCCATTGAATGTGGGGATCAGTGCAGTCCAAGGGTCCCCTGGCCTGCGGGCCCTGTGGGGAAGGCTCGTGCCCTGTCCTCTCAGGTACTCAGTCTGTCCTAAGCTCACTGCGGCCTGGAGGTCTCAAAAAGGTCCAAACACTGGTCCTGGCCCCTCACTCCGACCGAAGGCCTAGAGGGACAAGGAGAAGGCAGGCCAGAAGGACCCCGCCTGGTCTCCTCAGAGCCCCACGCGCACCGCCTTTCGAAAGTAAAATCCTTTCCTCCATGGAACTTTCTGGCTCTAGAGAACCAGCTTAAAATCTTCTGAGTCAGAAATTCTCACCAACTGGTTTTCTGGCCCCCTGGTCCGCCCTCCTCCACACTAGCCTTTTCACCTGGAACTTGGTCCCACCTGAGCAAACACACCTGGCCAGGCCTGCACTCTGCAGGGCCGGGACTCCCAGCCGCCGCCTGTCCTCTTCTGGCACCTGGCCACGGGCATTCCAACAGGGAGTATTTTTAAACCATGTCCCCAGTGCCCTTTCAAACCCTAAAGGTAGGGAAAATCCTAAGGCAGTTGTTTATTAACAGCACCTGGTGACATTAGCAGCCAAGAACATGGTCAAATATATAGATTAGACAGGGAAAAGCTGGGAATCGCACTGCCATTTGTCCTATTTCGAATGTCATTTTGCGTTCCGTCGCAGCATATTACTGAGATGATTAGTGGCATCAAATGACTTATGAAAAATGATTATGTGCCATTAAAAGCATTAGTCTGTCTGAAACCAGCACAAACAAATGGCCGTGCAAGGATGTGTCATTAGCAGGGGGAGGCAGGGGGGATGTGCCAAGAGCTGTCTGCACTGGGCAATTAGCACTGCCCACAAGTAGGGGCCGCAGAGCCCAGGCTGGGGGAACCCCAGGGCCCTGAAAAAGAAAAGGGCCCAGTGGGATTCAGATTGCTCCTGGGGAAGCCTGGGGCACGGAGGATTCAGGTCAGCATGGAGGGCCCCGTGCTCCCCCAGAGCTGGGACAGGGGTAGGAGGAAGCTGACACTCTTGCAGGTTCTGGAAACAAGATTTGGGGAGATACAGAGGGTCGGGAGTGGGACTCAGCTGCAGAGCTGTAGGGTGTGCAGGTAGAACTTTGCAAAAGAGGGCCTGAGGGGATGTTTTTAATTGACTCCGGCACCAAAAAAAAAAAAAAAAATTGGCTTGGGAATCGCAATGTAATTTACAATGACAAGAACATTTAGAGAAGCTATAATTTGGGAGATTAAAAAACATTTTTCGAACATATAACAACAAAATAGCTTTGATGTGATGGCGAAAGAAAAAAATAACAAGGAGAATGGTTTGTCATTTTCAAGTTTTTAAAAGTAGCTGACCTCCGACACCAGCCCCTGGGGTACAAACAGCATCTCAGGTTATCCCATGCTGAATTCCACCTCTAGGGGCACAGATGTGGCTTGAGGAGGCTGAAGAAGGGCGGTCCCCTCTTCAGGCCTCCTGCATCTCCATGCGGCCAGGCCCGTTCTGCCCCCTGGGCACATTCTGCCTATTGGTCAGGTTCCCTCTCTCTTTTCTTTCCTGCCCTTCTTCTTTTTTTCTTTACATCCATTCATACATCAAGTAATGTGTATGGACAGCCTGCTCACGCAAAGCCAGGGGCACAAAGTTCAGTCCAGTGCTGACTCAGGCCCCCCACCCCCCACAGAGTGTGCAGCCCAGCCAAGGGCTGATAACAAGGGCAGGAAACTTTATTTCCATGTACCAGGTGCTGCTCTCATTTCCCATCACCTGTGAGTCAGGGACGATTATTGCCTGCATTTCACAGATGAGTGGACAGGCCTGGAGAAGCCACACACACCAGGGGTCAGTGCTGAAACCCCTGAGCTAGAAGAACCCAGTTTGGGACTCACCTGGCTCCCAGTAACCATTGCATAATCCTACAAGGACCTCCCTTCCCTAGAGAGAACCATTAACCCTTCTAAAGTCCTCCTGAGACTCAGGAATCCTGTTCCAGTGCCAGGCCAGGGGCCCCTACAGACTCTAATAACCACCTCTCCATGGCTGTTGAGGGGCCCCAGCGTGACCCCAGTTACATGGGCTCCAAGTGCCCTGGAAGAGAGAGCCTAGGAGCCCTGGTGAGGGACAGGCCAGCATCGTGTCCTAGTTTGGGTAGCTTTAGAGATCACTGAAGGCCAAAGCCCAGCTGTGTAGGACTGCAGGCCAGGGGCTCTTAGCCTCTGACAATGTCCTGGAAGCTTTTTAAAAATAGCGATGCCAGGTGGCACCCGTAACTCAGTGAGTATAATAACTTAAAAAAAAAAAAAATAGCTGGGCGTTGGGGCAGGTGCCTGTAGTCCCAGCTACTTGGGAGGCTAAGCCCAGGAGTTGGAGGTTGCTATCAGCTGTGATGCCACAGCACTCTACTCAGGGCAACAGCTTGAGACTCTGCCTCAAAAAAAAAAAAAAAAAAATAGCGACACCTGATAGCCAGCCCTAGCCCTGCCAGGGTTGAGAACAACTGGTCTAGCCCACCCCCTGCCCTGTTACAGAAAAGGAAACTGAGGCTGGCAAAGAGGCAGACACCAGCTCCTGGCCAAACAACTGCTGAGGGCTGAGCTAGACTGGGAGACAAACACCTTCGCAAAGCAGCCTGTGCCTCCTGCCTTCCCTCTCCCACTCCCTGCCTCTCAGAGGCAGCAAACCCAAGGCAGCTTGACCTGGAGGCTGTCAACACTGATTGACACCTGTCACAACCCCGGCTGCTCAGAGTGCCGCAGAGGCGCAGCCCCACGACAGCCTTCGTCTCTCCTCACTGCCGCCTTTCCGTCTGCAGGCCCACAGCATCTGCCATCTCAGAGTGGCTGTCTCCAGCAGCCCTTTATCTCTCCCTTCCCCGGGGCCTGGCTGGGGACAGTCCGCACATTCCAGAGCAGCCTCGACATGCTGTTCTTCATCTTTATCAAGCTTGGCTTTGCGATTCTTGTTGCTTTGAGGTGGGGATGACTGTGACAGCAGCTCGGAAATGCTGGGTTGGAGTTGGTTTTTGCCCACTCCTTCCCTCATTCTATTAGAAAAACATGAAACTCTTTCCTCCCTTTGTTTGTTTTAATTTTTTTCCCCCTTTTTCTCCCAAAGACAGAGAGCAAAGTGATATTTGATGATGGCTCTGTTTGTGTCTCGGCTACAACAGGTCATGAATGCTTGTGAGGCTAGTCTGCTGAAGTCCAAGTCCAACTGCTATAAAAGACTAAAAGTCATATGACCCCAGCTTTCAGGGCTTTACCTGCCTCTTCCTGACAGTCAGAAAAATCAATAAGACTCCTAAGAGCCTGGAAGTTCATCAAGATGTCTAACTTTAGTCCCCCCTACTGCAGCTCAGTGTCTTTTGCATCAAACCAATTCCTATCCTCTACAAAGGCTAATGATGCACAAGAATTTTATAAGCAGTCTCTCTTCCAGCAACAGTTAATCACAAGCAGCCCCCTACTTGGTTTAGGACACTGATTTCAAGGCCTGCCATCTGGGAAATGCTGAGACAGCATCTGGGGTGCTCAAAGCTCTCTGTAAACATGTTGACATTTTCCCCTTGTCTGCAGAACTTTCCTCAGGAACAACCCAAGGACATGTATGGCCACAGCTGGAACAGTGAGTCCTGCACCTTTCCACCCAGGATCTCCAGTGACCCTCAAATGCCAGGGCATGTCAGCATCACCTGCCGACTCAGTGAGTGTTGTGGACTGAACGTTTGTGTCCCCGCAGTATCATATGGTGAAGCCCTAGCCCTCAGCATGGTGGCGCCGGGAGGTAGGGGCTTGAGGGATAATTAGATACTCATGAGGGAGGAGTTCCCCTGATGGATTTAGTCCCTTAATGAGAAGAGACACAGAAGTCAGTGCTCTCTCTCTCCTGCCCCTGTCCCCACCCTCACCCGGGGAGGCTGTGGTGAGAAGTCAGCCATCTGTAAACCAGTAAGGAAGCCTCCCCACCCTGATGGTGCCGCTCCCCATCTGCGACTTTCAGCCCCCAGAACAATGAGAAAATGAATGTGTATTGTTGAAGTCTCCCCAGTCGATGGTGTTTTATTATAGCAGCCCCGGCTGCCTGAGACGGCGGGTCTGGGTGAGGCCCTGGGAGCTGTCACACCGTTGGCCACAGACCACACTCTGAGAAGCACAGATTGAGCTACTGAAATGGGCATCTCTTCATTTGGAGTGGCTCCGGCTTGCCTGAGAGGGGACGCGGAGGCAAGGAGCCAGCACCTGGAGTCTGAAAAATTCACAGACCTTGGCATGGGCCAGATCCCGGGCTCATGCTGCCCTGTGACATCCTAGTGAGTCATTTGCCACATCAACTTTTCCATCTGTCAAATGGCAACGAAAGTGCCTCCCTCCTTCAGTGGCATGGGATAGGATACTGCGTGTGGAAAGGCCTCGCTCAATGACAACAGTGTTTTATCATAGGTTTGCTTGTCTGTTGGAGGGAGAGAGGAGGAGGTGGTCTTCAGGAGCACAGGATGGCACTGCCCAGGGTCTCCATCACTTGCTTCATGATCCTGGAAGCCCCAAAGGCCCCACACATCGTTCCTTATACCAGTCCTTAAATGGAGTGGTCTAAGTCCACTGACAGCTGTCCCTTTGGCAATGTGTCCACTGACCTCCCACTACCTGGGAGACATGCAGAGAGCACAGGAAAGAGGACGCACACTGCAACTGGGCACGGGCTAGGGAGAGGCTCTGCTGACCCAGAAGTCAGCTGCCTTCACTCCTGCACAGCGGACAGCGGGGAAACGTGTCCTCTGCGTGATGAGCATTCAGAAGAGCTGAGCAAGGTGTCTGTCCCATGGATAAGAGGAGGAGGGTACACACAGATTCCCAGCAGGTCTTCCAGAGGTGAGGCCAGTGCAGAGCCCACTGTCGCCTGGCTTATCTGCAGACAGAGCCTGGGGCCAAGGCTTTGGTACATGGGATGTACTGGTTGTATACTGGGGTACAATGAGTTCCCACATACTTACTGGCTTAATACAACACACAATTGTTATCTCACAGTTTCTATGGGGCAGCAGCCCAGACATAGCTCAGCTGGGTCCTCTGTCTCAGATGCCTCTCCCAAGGCTGCAGTCAAGACACCAACTGGGGCTGAGATCTCATCTGAAGACACCCCTGGGGAAGGGGCCACGTCCAAGCTCACTTGCTTGTTTGGCAGGATTTGGTTGCTTGAATCTGCCTGCTGGACTGAGGGTCTCAGTTCCTATCCACAGGGGCCTCTTCACTATGGTGGCCTGACTCATCAAAGCCTCCAAGCTGAGAAGGCAATAGAGTTTGCTAACTAGACCGAGGTTATTCTCTTGCAACCTAACCCTATCACTTTTGCCATATTCCATTGGTTAGAGGAGAGTGGCTGGCCCACAGTCAAGGGGCAGGGATTACGTGGCAGATAGTGGGCATCATAGCACAGTCTCCTCATAACAGGCTTATTCAGAGTGTGAAAAATGGGAGGAGAAAAAACCAGTTCAGGGATGTGCACTGTGTGGAGTCGGTCACAGATGCAGTCACAGGTGCTCAGCCCTACAAGGCTTAGGAGACATTTTTTGCTGGAACAGAGGGGGAAGGCATTTACCCATCGATGGGGTCCCAGCCCCTGGCACATGTATTAATTCTCTCATGCCTCCAGGTTGTAAGTGCAGGATTCCAGAGGAGGTTCCTGGGACCACTCATATCATGCCACCAGAAAGCCTGGAACAGAGCCCAAAGGGTGCCCTGGATTGGATAGAGGCCGACCCAAGCAAGTGAAGGCTGCATTGAAGGGTGCTGCCTCAGTGGCTAAAAATCAAAAGTATGTGTAAGCCCATCCCCCAAAGTGTATATGTCTACACATGCCTCTGCCAGAGACAAAAGTCACAGCCTCACAGGGAAAGCTAACTCAAGGGGGCCATGTCCAAAGTTAGGATTTTCTTCCACCAGAAGGCAGAGCCCTCGCTGAACTCTTTCTGTGTGTGGCACCATCACTCTCCTCATCTCCTGGCTGCACCTCCAAGTGGGTCACCTCTGTGGCTTCTTCCTTCTCCTTTGTAATCCAGGCCTTATGGGCAGGACCAGTCACATCACAGGAGGAACCAGTGCAGAATGAGAACAAGGGACCTCACTCACAAGTGACTGCACAGGGTACAGCCCCTCCCTGTGGGGGCTATAATCTGGGGGGCTCCTCAGGGCCTCTGCCCTCACATGCTTAAGCTCTCAGCATCCTCTGCTTTTCCTCTTGGCCTCCCCAACTCCTGCCCAAAGAGTCTTCTACACCTCTGTGCTCCTGAAAGAGTGAACTTCATCCAGGACCTGGAAGGTGACACATCAACCTGGCTGCAAACACTCTTTGTCATGACTATCTGCCTAAAATGCCACCCTGACTCCTCCTGGTGGGGAGGAGAGGAGCAAGTCTGCAGAGTTGGGGTGTGCAGCCCATGCAGCTGGACACAGCAGCCTTGAGAAGCTGCATACAGCTGTGCCCAGCAGCAGTCAAAGGAAGGCTGGGGGGACTGGGAAGGCTGGGGGGACCAAGAATTAAAAGTTGGGGAGCTCTTGCCTAGGTGAGGATGTGAGGATGCCACCTCACGTGCCCAGTGCTAGTAATAAGAACCGACCATCATCTGTCACTTACTATGTTCTGAGCCTTAAGTTCTTTGTACACTGGAATCCACTGATTTCATTCTTAAAATCATCCCGTGAGATAATTACCCCTTTATTCCCATTTCACAGAAGCACGGAGGCAATAAGATGTGGAGAAACATTCCAGGCCCCTGGCATCAGTGGCAGAGCTGTCGGGAGCATCAGGCCTGTGCACAGAGCTGGGGAACTCTGACCATGTTAGGCATTGTTCGCAGTTGAAAGGTGCGCATGTCATTTGTTTATTTCCTTTCCCTTTGTTGAAATTCTACTGGGAAAGGGTAGCCTGTATCAAGAAAGAGAGAAAAAAGGGAAAGGGAGAGAGATGAATGGATAATGGATGGATGGAGAAAAAGAGAGACAGATTATCCAAACCCAGGCAATAAAGAAAAGGGGCGTGGCCAAGGAAAGAGGGCCCCTAAGCCAGGCTTGGTGGCAGCTGTAGAGAACAAAATAAAGGCAGAAGAAACCCACCCCCCAAATCAATCAAAACATGATTTCTAAGCTCCATAGAATTGTTTCCACAGAAAGCCCCGTGGATCTGACATCAGAGTTAAGAAGGGGATGTAGGAGGCTGTGGGGACTGCACTGTCTGTTCTTTCCAGAAGGGAGCAAGGGAACGTCCACCCTCCCAAAAGGTCGTCCTGGCCAGCCCAGGGGGGCAGCGCCGCTGATGAGGTCCCCCTCCAGGGGCAGCAGCTTCTGGATTGCCCTGGGCTCGGGGATCCCTGCTAACACAGAATGGGCAGTAGCCTTGGGGCCTCTGGAAAAGGCAGCATTTCTGGCTAATCCAGGCGAACAAGGGAAGAGCACGAGGAGGGAGGAGAGAGGGAACCGCACCAGGCCATGCGCAGCAGCAGCAGAGTCACTCACGTGGCCCTCTGCTGTCTGTGAGAGACGTGCTCTGTCTCCCCAGCACCTACACGGCTGGGAGAAGCGGGTAGGGAGGGTACGTTATCACAGCCTGAACATTAATCTCCATCCAATCCAGTCACCCGGGTTTGAGTTGCTCAGAGTGTGAGAGGATGGATCAGGGAAAGGAGGACCTTGATATTCATAACATGATGTGGTTGGGCGTGAGTTGGGAAGGGACATGCCTGGCTGTATCCTCGAGCCAGGAGAGTCATCGGCCTCCTACCTCTTGTGACCTCCAAGGTCATGTGTCTTGCCTGACAAAGTCCCAGGTAGTTTGCCTGGCCATCCTTTGTCATTTGCACTCACAGAACTCAAGAGGTGCTGGCATCCCCCCAGGCCCTCGCCCAGAGGGTTTGACCCCAGGCCCTCTGCAGGATCACCTGCCCTCCTCCACCACCACCCAATTGGCCAGAAAGACTCCCCTCCCCTGTGACAAGCTTCCCAGATATCCATCCACTGTTTGTCACGGGCACAAACTGAGACAACGTGGGGACCAGAGGGCTCAGGCCTCCTTCAGCCTAAGGTGCTGTTTATGTGTGAGGCGGCCACGCCCCAACTTGCAGCTGAGCAAAAGCTTCCCCCACCCTTCAGCTCACCCAGCCCCCACCTCCCAGGGCTCAGCCTGGGAAAAGGAGAAGCAGCACCCCATTCTCTATCCTTCCCCTTCCTCTCCTGCCCCACCATTCCCCAGGCCAGAAGAGGGGCTGCTTCACAGCTGCTCCCTCAGCTGCCACCGAGAGGCAAGCCCTGAGTGGCAGGAGGGGACTGGAGCAACGAAGCGAGGTCAGGCCTGACCCGTTACATGGGAATGACAGAAGATGGCAGCCGAGTAACAGCTTCCTTGCATCTGGGCACCGTGAGTCTGGGGAGATAGGACTCCAGGCATCTCTGGCTGGTGGGAACTGCCTATCATCACTCCTATGAAAATACAGGGAGTCAGCGAGAGACTTCTGGACCCCAAGAGGAGGACTAAAACAGTGGAAAGCCGGCAAGTGGTCGCGTGTGTTCAATCCGTCTAAACCCGCCCACAACTGTAAGTTCAGTAGCAGCGAGACTGCAAACCAGAAAGGCCTTACCTGTGAACTGTTTTGATGTCCTTGGACTTGGCACTGAGTTGAACTGCCTTGGGGAAGGCCTGAGCGGGAGTGCGGAGAACTTTGGCCGTTGTCTAGGGCCCCAGTCTGAGCCGCTGAGCCAGACGGAGCTGATAGTGTTTGGTGGTGGGTCACACGGATCCATTGTCAGTGATCTGCCCCGGCAAGCTCTGCCCTCAGGGTCGCAGAGCTAGAAACGGGTGGGAGCTGGTAACCCAGCAACCAAGTAGCCTAAGGGTGGGGTCTGAGCCGCCTTGCAGCCCTAACCCTCAGGGGCAGAGTGAGATCGGTTTTGGCACACTGAGTAAGTGCATAGCCACTTCAGCAGCGATTCCAGCGAGAAAGCTGGGAAAGCTTCTGCTCAGCAAGTTTACAAGTTCAAAGTGCCTTTTAAGTAGGCTGAAGAGAGATTTAGGGTGTCTACCTGCTGGGGTTTGAGAAATCAGCAGCCTCCAGTCGTATCAGAACTGTGACTAACATCTCATACCCCAGAAGACCACGTGTTGCCCAGACAATATTCAATAACATATACAAACTGCTTTGTTTTTGGTTGTGTATTTTTTTCTTCTTTTTTTTTTTTGGTTTGGTTGTTTTTTTTGTTTGTTTATTTTGACGTTGCTGATGTTCTTTTGTTTTTTTAATTTCAATCTTTTCCACACAGATCCCTTTTTCTTTCTCAATTTTCCTAGTTTAATTATAATTTCCCATTGCTGCCTTTTTTAATAACTTCAACTTCATTTTTGCTAGTGTTTCTACCGATATAATTTGGTTTTTCACCCAATTTTATCCCCGTAAAGTTTTCTGTTTGCTTCTTTTGGTTTGATTTATAGCATTTTTGTCTTTCCTCTCTACTTGGTGGAGGTGGGGTACTGTGTCTGATCAGGTTAGCCAAGAGCTGCTGACCTCAAGGGAACCACGCAACTGGGCACCCCCAGAAGGTGGGGTTTTTTTAAGGTTGTGTCAAAGTACCCTACTGTACACCTATATTGCCCTGTCTCCCTCTTTCTGTGCCTCTCTTCTTTTTGTCAATATTCCTTATACCCACCCCCTCTCCTTTCTCTATCTTTCTTTTTTTCTTATCACTCGGTCCTCCTTTCTTTCATCCCCTTTTTTTGCTCTTCAACCTTCTCACCCTTCTGGTCCTATAACCCTTAGTCCACAGGCATAAGAACTTAAAGAGCAAGAGGAAGTGAAAGGAAAATTAGGGCAAGGAAACAGATAAAAGAAATCACTCATGAGGAAGAATCAGCAGAAAACTCCAGGCAACATGAAGAACCAGTCTAGAACAACCCCACCAAGGGACCATGAGGTAGCTACTGCAGATGATTCCACCAGTATAGAAATGTTAGGAATGACAGAAAGGGAATTTAGAATACACATGTTGAAAACAATGAAAGAAATGATGGAAACAATGAAGGAAATTGCTAATAAAGTGGAAAATAACCAAAAGGAAATCCAAAAACAGAATCAAATAAGAGATGAACGATATGAAGAATATAAAAAGGATATAGCAGACCTGAAGGAACTGAAACAGTCAATTAGGGAACTTAAAGATACAATGGAAAGTATCAGCAACAGGTTAGACCATGCAGAAGAAAGAATTTCAGAGGTAGAAGACAAAGTTCTTGAGATAACTCAGACAGTACATGGGAATGACAGAAACGTGGAAAATCTTTTTTCTTTTCTCCTACTGTTGAGCTAAGAAATAAACTGTTGAATATCAAAATCTGAGCATTATTCCTTTTTCTCTCTGCTCTCCTCTGTACCTACCCCAGTTCTTTACCCCGAGGGCACTGGATGCTGGTTCAGGCTAATACGCAAAGGAGAAGATCTTGCTTTTCAGACTCTTGCCCTCTGTCTCAGGTCAGAGCCGGGGACGGTGCATACTAGGAACGGAGCTGGGGTTAAGACTGTCGGACAGTGCGTCAGGCATAGAAGACTGTTTTAGCAGTTGGTCACTACCCTAAAGTGGTTAACTTCGTCATTTGCCACGCTACACACAGCATGGTCTTCCTCTGAGCAGGACAGACCCTATTTCACACAAAGCTTTCTCCAGGGTCAGGAAATAGAATCAAGCTAACCAGCTGGTCACACAGCTGATGAGTAATCCTGGGACCCACGAAGAGTTGCAGTATGGAAGATGATGGACAGAGAACCAGAGGTCCACAGCTGCCTGGGGTGAAATGCTCCCTCCCCTGGAAACAAGCTGATACGCCCACATTTCTGCCTCTTTCCTCCCAGCATCTCCCTCATCACCCCCCTCCTTCAGCCCAACAAGGGCAAACCAAGCCGTCTCCACATCAACATACTCTCACCCTACTGAACTTTCCAGGATTGCAGGTTTTTCTCATGCTGATTGCACTTAAAGTGGGATGTGCCCAATGACAGGTGCAGATGCCCTGAGTACGCAGGTAGGCGACATCTGGCTCAGCCCAGGAAGGTCTTCTTTCCTCTGCTCCCATCCACATTAGTTTTAGTGCCTCCTGCCTGTCATCCTCCCTGTATTTCAACAACCGTGATACCTCTATTGGCTGCTTCCATCAATGACCGGGACTAAATATAACCGCCGCAGCACCCCAGCACCAGCTCTGCAACAATGCCGGTTCCCTGGGGTTAAGCATCTCCTTTGCGCCCAGGTGCTGGCTGGGAGCTTTACGTACAATTCTTAGAAATACTCCAGCATTCTCTTGGGTATGTAATGTTACATAGATGAGAAAACTGAGGCCTGGGTAAGAAAAACAGCTGGATCAGGGTCTAAGAGACTGGATGGTGGTACCTATTTTTTGGTCTGCTTAGCAAACTTTCCCGTCTTCAAGATTACTAAGGATAATTTTCCCAAAAAGGCAAGTTCATGACTCATACTTGAATATGTGTTAAGGATTTTATTTGACCTCATATTAATGATGAAACCAGGCAGATGTTATAGCCAGTCCAGAGGAGAAATCTAAAAACCATAAATTTACACAAAGTAAAACACAGAGGAAATGAATTTATAAATACACTGGAACCAACTTTTTCTTAGGGGAGAGGTAGTCAGCTGAAGGACAGTCCAAGATTTTTATCTGCATGTCTGTAGGCAAGAGTCATTCTGCACCGCTATCAGTTACGTAAATTTATAGGGTCATAAAATGGCTCAGAGACCCTGAAAAGCTAACATCAGGTAACCCACAAGGGCATGCTGCAAATACCCAGTCATCTTTTCTCCTTATTCCAAATTTCCCTACAGAGACAAGTAGTGGGACCAGTTCTAGATGATACTAGCGGCTCACTCTGCCTGATGACAGTGGTGAGTATAGAAGTGGGTTGTCAGAGGCTGGGCGTAGTGGCTCATGCCTGTCATTCCAGCACTCTGGGAGGCCGAGGTGGCTCGCTTGAGCTCAGGAGTTTGAGACCAGATGAGCTAGAGTGAGATCCCAGTCTCTAAAAATAGCTGGGCACTGCGGCGGGCACCTATAGTCCCAGCTACTCGGGAGACTGAGGCAAGAGAATCACTTGAGCCCAGAAGTCTGAGGTTGCTGTGAGCTGTGACTCACGGCACTCTACCGAGGGTAACAAAGTGAGACTCTGTCTCCAAAAAGGAAAAAAAGAAAGTGAGTCATCAGAACCCTTCCTAGCTTTTGATTAAAATAAAATAGAAAAAATTATCTCAGCGGATGTGTTCAGGCTGAGGCTGCCAGTCATGCGGAGGAAATGCTCGTCTATAACTTCACTGAGCATTCACCACGCGTCAGGCACTACTTCAAACACTTTATATGTATTAATTCATTTAATCCTCACAGTAAGCCTGTGAGAAAGGTTTTCCTGCTGTTCCACCTTACAGATTCAGAGGCGAGGTTCAGGCAGGCTGAGGAACCTACCACGTGGCTAGGAAGAGGCTCAGCCGGGTGCACACACAGGCAGTTAGATTCCGGAGTTCCCACTTGAAGCTCCCTGCTGGCCTCATAGGACAACCCGGAAAGAAAAGCAGAGGCCAATAATGATAGGCAATGACAGAACCAGACCACACATGGGGCTGAAGGCAGTTTTAACCCCTGCAGCTCTGGAGCCCTTAGGTTCCAGAAGGTTCTAGTAGGTTCTAGAGCCTGTCTTCCCTTAGAATTCTCAAGAAATCCCACCATCCTATCCAGCTAAAGACAATACCTCTGCACCCTTTTTTTGCTTAAGCTCCTTTGAGTTTTACTTATTTTTTGAAGAATCTTGACTTGCATAGACTGATTCTCTAAAATGCATACCCTGTTTCCTCGAAAATAAGACATCCTCCGAAAATAAGACCTACTTACAGGAAAGATAAGACATCCCCTGAAAATAAGACCTAGAGCATCTTTGGGAGCACACCTTAAAATAAGACACTGTCTTATTTTCGGGGAAACAGGGTAGCTGTGTTTCTCAGGCTCCTCACCTGCCAGTAGAACCATCAGAGGACCTATGCTGCTGGGTAGTTGTGAGGATTAAGTACATGGATCCTTGTAAAGCTCTGAACAGAATGCCCAGCATCTGCAAGTCATCAGTATAACGTTAGTGTCAGTATCAGCTCGATCTTGCAGACAGGTACACTGGGGTAAGAGATTAGGAACTTTGCCCAAGGTCGCTCACTTGCCATCTTTTATTAGCAAATGGCACAGCCAGCAATTGAACCCAGGCAGTGATCGGAGCCTATTGACTTCCCTCCACCCTGGAAAGGCCCTCAGAAAGTTACCTGGCCCCACTCTCTGTCCAGAGCTGAGCAGGTGCCGGTCCTGGGAGACTGGGCCAGGGCTTCAGGGTGGGAGGGCTCCCAGGAGCTCAAGCTGCTGCTATTCCCAGCTTGCCCAAAGCAGGAAGAATTACAGGCAGGTGCAGCCTTCCGGCACTGAGGTGCAGTGGCCAGGTAAGCACAGCACTTAGGCATCAGCCACCACTTAGCCGGGGCCTCATGCAAATGAACCTGTTCCCTCAGCCTCCCCAGGTGCCTGCTGAAGCACCTCCACACCTGGCTGCTGCTGCCGCTGCCACCTCCCTTCCCCGCCATCTCTACTGTACAGAAACATAAATTCAGTTAATGTGTCCAAAAAAGAAAAATCAAAATGTCAGATCTGCAGAGATGGTTCAATTGAAGGAATATTGATTGTCACAGAGAATATTCTCACTTTATTCACCTACTTAGTCTGCTCCCCTAGGCGCATATGAATTCATCAAATATTGTCACAGCACATAATACCTCTCGTTCCCAGCGTTGTTGTGACTGCTTGGGCTTCAGTCCCACTCACCATGACTGTCCCAGTTGGGGCTACAGAAGGGGGTATGGGGAGTGAAGGGGGGTTGCTGAGGCATGGCGTCAGGCGCTCTACCCAGGACAAGGCATTTTCCCATATGGCACCTGAGCTGATCTTCAATCCGACCATGAGAGGGAGTCAAATAGGTAATAGTTCTTCCTATTTTTCCATATAGGGCCAGCAAGGTTAACTAATTCCTGCGAGGTCATACTGCTGGTAAGCTAGTGGCAGAGCCTTGGTTTTCCGACTTCAAATTCAGGACTTCTTTCCTTATCCCACCCTTCGCTGCAGGTGGTGGCTGTGATCCAGATGGGTGGGTTCTTCTGGGCTTCTGCACTGCTCAGAGATTATGCACCCACTGTTTGCCCGGGCCTGGGATAGGCTCAAGGAGAGGATTCTTAACTCTCAGCATACACACCAACATGGGCAAGCAGGAGACACAAGTTTTAGAGACCAGCGGTTGGAATTATCAGAATGGTGCCACACCATGGAGACTTGGGTTTCCAAAGCTCTTTACTGAGTTGACACCAGCACAAAGTAAAGGCTGAAGAGCCCTGAGAAAGTAGAATAAAATGTCACGAGGAACATCTTCGTCAGTTTCTGAAAAACTGACCAAGAAGAGGGGCCAACCCCTAGAATGTGCTTACACAGTGAGTGACGGGTCCCTACAGTGCCTCCAGGAAAACACCACCCTGGAGCATTTACACCAGCATTTCCAAAAGTGTGTCCCAAGGGACAGGAGTTCTGCCGATCTGAAAAGTTTTCATGGTCAAATACATTTCGGGCAATTTAGGTTAATTAAAATTAAACATATTATTTCAATGAGGGCTTCCTGGAGCTTTTATCATGTTGAAAACAATGATAACAACAGGAATAGCCCACGTTGACTGTAGCCCAGGGTGCCTGGCACTGTTCACTCATTAACTTACTCCAGCCTCACAGCTCAGGTGCTGTTGTTAATGCCATTTTGTGGAGTAACCAGGACGCACAGCGAGGAAGTAACCTGCCACAGTCAAGAATTCCAGCATAGGGGCGGCGCCTGTGGCTCAGTGAGTAGGGAGCCGGCCCCATATGCCGAGGGTGGCGGGTTCAAACCCAGCCCCGGCCAAAACTGCAACAAAAAAATAGCCGGGCGTTGTGGCGGGCGTCTGTAGTCCCAGCTGCTCGGGAGGCTGAGGCAAGAGAATCGCGGAAGCCCAAGAGTTAGAGGTTGCTGTGAGCTGTGTGAGGCCACGGCACTCTACGCGAGGGCAATACAGTGAGACTCTGTCTCTACAAAATAATAATAATAATAATAATAATTCCAGCATGGTGGGACAAGATGAGAATACTAGAATCTGCCATAAGGCTAACAGGCAGGGATTGAACGAATACTTCCCAAACTTCTTCAGCCTGGAATCTGCTCCTGTCCCTTGTTCCATCCCAGAGCGTCTCTGGCACTCAGGTTCTGTGGAGTATTGGAGAGGTCTGGTGTAAACACCTTACCTGACGGGCCAGCTCAGGTAGCTCTCAGAGCCCCATCCAACTCCACACATAGAAGCAAATACAGATTGACATGGTGTCTGCACAGGGACTCTCTCTTGTTCCCCAGGGAAGCTCCAGGGCTGTGGCTGGCCTGACTCCAAAGGTCAGAGCCTTGGGGGTAAAGGCAGACATGCTGGCTGCATTCTTCCTGGGGCCAACTTGAAGCAGGTAGCTATGTAAAGTGGGATGACTGCAGTGTCTTCCTCCTTACCACTGCCCCTGGCTGAACACCAGTTCTGGAATCTCCCCACCAGGGGCGGAAAGGATCGTCCCAGGAGTTAGACTCAACTTAGAGGAATAAAGACGCGGTTCACTTTGGACAGCGGCCCCTCTTTCCCCACCTGAGGCTCAGCTACACCCACCCATAATTTCCGCTTTGATTTGATGCTTTGGCTGTAGGCCTTGACAGATGCTCTAGGCGGGTGGGGGATTTTATTCCCAAGAGCCCTTGGCAAGTATTCTTTCCCTGGAAAGGAAAGGGGAGTGTGGCCTCCATAGGAGAATATCAATGGGAAGCCATGGTGGGAAGACATAGTTGGCTAGAGCTGGGGATAGAGTAATTAATTCTGCTTAAGTAAAATGTTACTATTAATTAAAATGTACTATTTCAAAAAAATTGGATCAGCTGCTGTCAGTGTAGCACAGAAGCAGGAGCTCCGCTGACACATTTTTTTGGCAGCTTCCTGCTGGGAGCGATGGGACTAAACAAACACAGCTCATGCGGTCACTTTGGGAGAAACCAGAGGAGCCATGAGCTGGGGAGGCCCCTGGGGGAGGAAGCTTGGGGGCCACAGGCTTGGGGGTGTCTGGTAAGGTGGTGGGTCCAGGAGGCTGGGGAGGACTCCAGGAGGCTACAGTGTGGCCAGAAAGATGCAGGACCCAGCATGCCCACCTGTGCAGAGCCCAGGAAGGCTGTGCCTCCAGATGAGGCAGAAGAGAGTGGCCTGGGTGGGGGAGAGGTGGCAAAATGCTTTTTCAAGTTGGACCCTGATGGAGGTTCAAGAATCAAGATGGAGAGGCCAGATCAGGACTCAGACCGGAGGCAAGCAGGTATCCACTGGTCAGCACTCTGGTCAGAGGAGCAGATGGCACAGTGCCACAGGAGGCAGAATTGGAGGACAGGTGCGCCACCCTTCGATACAGGCACTATCGATACAGGAGGTTGTAGGGCTGCCCTGGGCATAGTAGAAAGTTTAACAGCATCCCTATCCTCTACCCGCTACATGCCAGAAGTATTCCCCAACATAACAACCAGAAATATCTCTGGACATTGCTAAATGTCTCCTGGAAGGAACAGAGGGGTAGCCAAAATCATCCCTAATGGAAAACCATTCAGCTGATTAAAAAAGAAAAATCAGCAAGTGACCACCACCAAGATTTATGGCTCACTGCTCCAAGGAGTCGAGCTCTCAGTTGGCTTCACTGCACCTGTCACTAGGTTCTTCCAGCGTGTGGCCCCCTGACCTCCCATCCTCAGGTTTCCCTGCTGGATCATTTCCGTCCAGCTGGACAATGAGCTGAGGGACAGAATGTGGACAGATTTAGCGGCCAGGCCCGGAAGTGACTGACATTTCTTCTGTCTGCCTAACTGCAAGTGGACTAGCAGTGTCCAAGACAGTGGTCCCTGTCCTGGCTGTGGCTCCTCCAGCCTAGGCCAGTCCCTCCTCCAGGTCTCAGAGGCCCTTTCCATGAACAAAAGGTGGTCTATCCATTCGAAGGAATATTACTCAGCTACAAGAAAGAAGAAAGCACAGATGGGGGCTGCACCGTGGATAAACCTCAAACACATGCTGAGTGAAAGAGGCCGGACATAAAACTATCATAGGATTCCATTGGCACAAAATGTCCAGAATAGGCAAAACCACAGAGACAGAAAGTAGATCAGGGGTCTCCAGGGCCTGGGTGCAGAGGGGAGCGGGAAGTAAGTGTTCCATGGGCCCGAAATTTCCTCTGGAATGCTGAAAAATATTTTGGAACTAGATAGAGGTGATGGATATACTAAAGGCTACTGAATGATATATTTTAAAATAGTTTGATGTTATGAGAATTTTACCTCGATCTAAAAAAATTTTTAATGTCCTTCCAGCCCTAACCTTCAGTGATTACTTAAGATCCAAACAGGGCAGAACCAGGATAGGGCACCCAAAAGGAGAAAATGGGGTTCTTTTCTTCCTGGAGATGCACCCCAAATAAGAAAATAAAAGACTCTGGCTTTGCCTGTGGCTCAGTATGAGGCAAGCTTCATAAACTGTAAAACTCTCTACAGACATTGAATGGATGTTGTTACGGAGGCACTGGCTGTACCTGATCTTGTTGGTATTCCAAGTGCCGCTGGGGCAGGGCTGGACACGGTGTGATCGAGCTGCAAAAACACAAGTGCATGACGGGCACGCCAGCACAGGAGTTCTGAACACAGCGGCCCAGAACAGCCATTATTATTTCGGATGGTGTAAATTAATAATGAACCTGCTATTCCTTCCTTTCTGGGTGCCCGACACTACGACACACCTTACATGCTTCTAGTCGTTAATCCTCCCTGCAACCCTGAAAAGTAGTAGAACTAGAATTGTTTCACAGATGAGAAATGGAAAATGGAAAGGCTAAAGAGTTTGCTATATCGCTGGGTAACAAGTCATCCCCAAACTTAGTGGCTTAAAACACAGTTACTATTGCACAGTTTCTATGGGTCAGGAATGCAGGTGTGGCTCAGCTGGGTCCTCTGTCTCAAAGTCTCTCACAGGCTGCAGGAGAGGGGCTCAGGTCTCATCTGAAGGTTCAACCAGGGAAAGATCCATGTCTAAGCTCACATGGTGGCTGGCAGGATCCAGTTCCTTTAGGTCTGTGGGCTGAGCATCTCAGCTCCCAGCAGGCTGGTAGCGGGAGGCCACCCTCAGCTCCTTGCTATGTGGGCCTCTCCAACACGGCTGCTGGCTTCCACAGAGCAGGCAAGCCAAGGAGGCACTGGACTCTGCTAACAAGACAGAGGCTGTCATCTGATGCAGCCTTGGCACTCCTTACTTTTACTGCATTTTACTGGCTGAGAGCACATCACTACGTCCAGCCCACACTCAAGGGGAGGGGATTACACAAGAATGGGAGAGCAGGAGACAGGGGTCATGGAGGGGCCATCTCAGGGTCTTCGCACCACACTTGCCCAAGGCCCACTGGTAGTGAGGAGCCGAGTTACGTATGCCCTGTCTTTACCGAAGAGGCCCCAGCTCATATCATTGCACTGCACTTTCTCCATGTTCTTCAAGGGTTGGCAGGGGCTAGAGGTGGGGGCAAACAAGTGGGAGAGACAGAAAGACAGAGAGAGAGAGGTCTTGCTACGGTGGGAAAAAAGTGGTACTGAGCTCTTCCTGGACATGCCGTGCTGTGGAGGCTGGCCCTGATGGGGCCACCAGGCGCTAGGGCTGCCCCAGTGTGCAGTTTCCTCATGGAGGCAAGTATAAGACTGCATCATAACTGCCTGGCAGGGCCCTGAGCACCTGAAGAGGAGGCTCTCCACATCCTCCAATCATGACTATTAATAGGCTGGGAACATTCAAGCCTCCTCAAACCCAAGACACCCCTTCCAACACGCAGGCGGCCCAAGTGTTCCCTATGTCTTTCTTACAGCAGCCCTGTAGCCCTGCTCTGACGGAGGGCAGCACCCGGCCTTCCCCAAGGATGCTATAGCGTGTGCTGGGACTTGGTTTTCTGAGCATCTGGGAGGTAGGAATGAAAGACCCTACCTGTCACCATACACCTGCTCTTGGGAAGGGCCCCATCTCCTATCCCTATATCCCTGGCAGACACTGTCCTGGCAAGTACCTCAGTGATGTGATATTAACCAACAGCAGCCAACAGGGGCCATCCGTGTAGATGAGATGGGACCTCTGTGGGGCCAAGTCTGAGTAAGGAAAATTGGTCTCCACCAACTTCTCTGGATTTCCCACCACTCTTTGAGTGAGTGGGATATTTTCAGGGATCCCTCCTTAAAGGCCAAAAGACCAAGGAAGAGGTGAGGGCCTCTGAGATAAACAGGAGCAGGTCTTGTGCTTTTGTATTTAATTTCTTGGTGCCCCAGAGGTGCAACCATGCAAAATGTGACACCCCACCCCCGGAACCCCTCCCCCAAGGTCAGACCAAGAAGAAATACCTCAGTGTACCTGCAGGGCTGAAAGTGGGCACCTGCCCTTTGTCCCTCTCCTCTCCTCCCCTGGGAATGCCAGTTTTTTTTTTTTTTTTTGAAACACAAGAGCCTCTATGCTTCCCCTTTTCAGCCATTAAGTTTTCTTTTCAGCCTTGTTTCTAAGTAAAACACTTGGACGGTCCCCGTGGACATGGCTTTCACCTTGCCGTTCTCATGGATACCTACCACCAGCACGTCCAAAGTGAGTTCTCTGATTTCTTTCTCATTAAAACAGTGACAAAAATAAACTTGATAATCAGGCAGGGCACCCCCACTACATACACACTCATGACAGTCACCACTTACAGCCCTGTGTAAGCAACAGGGTCACAACGTGCATACACAGACAGGCTGACAGTTTGTGCCAAATGAGTGGTCTAGAAGGCCACCGTCCCTTTCATAGCCTCCCTAGCTTGGGCATGCTGATAACTGTACCTTTCTTATTTGCGGGACTGGACTAAATCTTAGGGTACATGTTATCCAAAGGCCATGGAGACCTCCAGGTTTCTCGAGTGCCAGACCCCTCCTGCTTGCTGTCCCCTGCCCCCCAGTCTCAGGAATCCTTTCTTCCTTTAGCCCCCAGCCTGCCTCCTCCTACCTCCCTAGGCCCGACTTTGCTGCGCCAGGAGCAAAGAAAGCTTTATTGAATTTTTGCAAGTACTTTGCATGGCGTCTGATTTACAATTCATAACCCGGATTATGCTGCAAGTTCAGCCTTCCGGGGTCGGTGTAATTTAGATCTCGGAAATATTTGCCATGCTTTCAATTCCCCTGACATCTGAGGGATTGGAAATGGATTCCAACCCTGGGGGTTCACTGTTTGGAGACAGCACTGGAAGGGGATACGGGAACCATGTGGTTCACAAAGGGGTGCGGGGGGAGGCAGTGAGGCTTGAAAACCGAGAGGTGTGGAAAAGAGAAAGCTGAACCCCAGCAGGAGGGAATGATGCTGAGGCTGAGAGGGCAGCAGGCAGAGCTGTGACCAAGGCTCCCCACCACCCGCGTGCATCACCTTCTGACTGTTCCCTCCCAAGACCCTAGGGGAGGACCCTCCCTTGCCTCTTTCAACTTCCACTGGCTCTGGGCACTCCTTGGCTGGGGCTATATCACCCAGTCTCTGCCTCTGTCTTCATGTGGCCTTCTCCTCTGTGTCTCTGAGTCTCAGGTCTCTTCCAGCTTTTCTCTGATATGTGTCATTGCATTTAGGGCCCACCCTAAATCTAGGATGACCTCATCTTGAGATCCTTAACTGAGTCATACTGCAATGACCTCTTTTTTAAAATAAAGTCACATTCACGAGTTCTAGGTGTTAGAACATGGACATATCTTTTGGGAGTCGTTGCTCCACCCACTGGTCGCCATTTTCCCCAGCCCTGGCAACTACTAATCTATACAGATTTGCCTATTCTGGGCATTTCCTATTCATCGAGCCATACACCATGTGGTCCTTTGGGATTGGAAATGTTTTCAAAGTTCATCCACATTGTAGCATGTATCAGTCCTTCATCTCTTCTGAGTGTGGAATAATATTCCGTTGTATAGATATACTACATATTACTTATCTATTCATCAATTAATGGACATATTAGTTTCCCAACTCATGGGTCATGGTGAACATGCTAGGCAGCTTCCAGAAGGTCTGCCAGTGATCTCCCATGTCCTGGTACTCAAACCCTAATACATTCCCCTTGCCTTGAGTGTGGGCTAAACCTAATGACCTACTTGTAATGAATAGGCTTCAACCCAAGTGATGGGATGTTGCTTCTAAGATCAAGCCATAAAACACTGTGGCTTTTGACTAGTTCTAACTCTCCTGCTTGTTCACATTAAAAAATCAAGCTTACATGTTGTGATCTGCCCTATGAGTGAGCCTAGAAGTCATACCCTCCCCCAGCCAAAACTTTGGATTAGACTGCAGCCCCAGATGACAGAATGGTAAGAGCCCTGAACCACACCAGATAACCTCACCAGGATTCCTGACCCACAGCCTGTGAGAGAATAATGTATGTATGTTGGTTTAAACCATTAAGTTTTAGGGTAATATTTTTATGCAATAATAGATACAGTGAGAATAGAAGAAAAGATAGGCCTAGCAGACCCTGGCCTAATGGGATGGAGCCAGGGATGAGGTTATTGACCCTGATGAGCCAGTGTGTAGAGGGTTTTAGCTGTGGACATCCAAGCCTCAAATCCTATAAAATAAATTGTTTTCCTTCCTTGGGGTAGAAGAGAGGTGCAAAATGTCATATGACATGCCCTCCTTGTCCCTCTGAGGTTATTGATCCCTGAAGGAGTGGAAGTAGAGAAAGGAATAGTGGTTAGCCCCATATTTGCTCAAAAGCACCACATAGAGTTGGCTTAAGGAGCTGGAAATCCAGGCTTCTAGGACCCTGCTATTACCTATGTGCCCTTTCCCAAAGAGCAAGGAAATGGTATTGTCTGACTCAGAAAGTACTTCAGAAGTGGCTGAGAGGGTGACTATTTGAGAGCAAGAAAATATCAAGACCTAATAAAACTATCCAAGTGTGGAGATTGTATTCAAAAGACAACCATAACAATATCACCCATTTTATATGATCTTCTCACACTGTGACTGTGCCACTCCCCCATCAAGAAGCAAAAGTCAATCTTCTCTTCCCTGGAAACTAAGCAAACCTTAGTGACTCTCTCAGGAAAGTAAGGCAGGAATGGTGCTATGTGACTTCCAAGGCAAGGTAATAAAAGGTGATACAGTTCCACTTGGCTGTCTCTTAGGAGTCTTACTCTCAAAACCCAACAGCCATGTTGTCAAAAAACAGGGTCAATGGAAAGTCCCTGTGTAGGTGTACTGGAAGACAATTCTGCTATCTGACTGAAATCAAATGTGAGAGCCCTAGTGAGAACTGACTGGCCTTCGCTGTAAAGACCATGAGAGATAGCAATAAGTTTGAGGTGGTTTGTTACATACCTACATATAACGTACACAGGCAGTCTCTGAGTTACAAACATCTGACTGACATATGACTCACACTTAGGAATAGAGGCTATTACAGGTAATAGGTAAATGTACCTGTTCCAACTTACATACAAGTTCAACTTAAGAATAAACCACAGAACCTATCTCATTTGTAACCCAGGGACTGCTTGCAATTATAAAGATGATAGGTTGATGATAGACTGATAGATGGATTAATGGATTAATGAATGGATGGATTGATGAATGGATGGATGGGTGGATGGATGGGTGGACAGATTATAGTGACAGATAGACATCAAATGAACATTTACTCTGTGCCAGACACTAGATTGAATGATTTATTGACATTTTCTCCTTTTTAATTCTTTTTTTTTTTTTTATTGTTGGGGATTCATTGAGGGTACAATAAGCCAGGTTACACTGATTCCTTTTCAATTCTTAAAATGATCTTATGAGGTTGTTATTTTTTTCCCATATACAAATACAGAAACTTAGATTCAGAAACTTTCAACAATGTACCTGAGGTTACAGAGCTAACATGCAGCAGGATCTGATTCTGCAGTCCATGCTCTTACCATGCTGGGTGTGGTGCACAGGTGAGGTAGACAGGACGGGAAATTGAGGGTGAACAGTGATAGAAATTTTAGGCCTATTGACTGAAGCAGAGCTACCCTCATGACTAGCCTGACCTCTTTTCTGGATGCCTCACTTCAAGATCCTTCTAGAGCATATCTTGCCCTTTACTCTTTTCCTGGAGGCTAGAGGAGAACCCATGTCTTGACTTAAGGACAAAAAAATCTAAGAGAGAATGCTGCTAAGGACCTGGCCCATGCATTCTTCAGTCCTCAAAAGGACTGAAGGACTGAAGCATAACCAAAATGGAAGAGCTGTTTTACTTTTATTGTGGTGAAGGTGGTGGTGGTGGTGGTGGTGGTGACAGTTATGGTGGTGACAGCGACAGTGGTAGTGATGGTGGTGGTGGTGGTGTGGTGGTAATTGTGATGGTGGTAGTGGTGGTGGTGATGGTGATGGTGTTGGTGATGCTGGTGGTGGTAGTGATGGTGAAGGTCATAGTGGTGATGGTGATGGTGGTGATTGTGATGGTGGTGATGGTGGTGGTAACTGTGATGGCGGTGACTATGATGGTGGTGATGGTGGTGGTGGTGGTGGTGATTGTGATGGTGATGGTGTTGGTGATGCTGGTGGTGGTAGTGATGGTGAAGGTCATAGTGGTGATAGTGATGGTGGTGATTGTGATGGTGGTGATGGTGGTGGTGGTGGTGATGGTGGTGGTGTGGTGGTGATTGTGATGGTGGTAGTGGTGGTGGTGATGGTGTTGGTGATGCTGGTAGTGATGGTGGTGGTGGTAGTGGTGATGGTGATGATGGTAATGATGGTGGTGGTGGTAATGGTGGTGGTGATGGTGGTGATTCTGTTGATGGTGATGGTGGTGATAGTTGTGGTGGTGGCAGGGGTGATTATAGTGATGATCGGGATAATAGTATTGATGGTGGTGGTGGTAGTGATGGTGATGATAGTAATCATGGTGGTGATAGTGGTGATAATAGTGGTAGTGGTGGTAGTAGTGGTAGTGATGATGGTGACGATGGTGGTAGTGATAGTGGTAAGGGTGATTGTAGTTGTGGTGGTGATGATAGTGGTGGTAGTAGTTAAAATCCTTAAGTCCTCTCTGTAGGAAGGGGAGACCTCTGGCCAGATGCTTGGCAGGCCTGCTCCTTAAAGCTAAGTACAACAAGGTGATGAGTGTCATGTGGTGGCTGGGCTCTGTACCTCATGCCTGTAATCCTAGCACCATGGGAGGCTGAGGCAGGAGGATCACTTGAGGTCAGGAGTTAAGACCAGTATGAGCAAAGTGAGACCCCCCCCCACAATACTAAAAATACATTAAAATAAAACACCAGCTGGGCATTGTGGTTGGCACCCATAGTACCAGCTACTCAAGAGGCTGAGGCAAGAGGATTGCTTGGGGCCCGAAGTTTTAGGTTGCTGTGATCCTGTCTGAGGCCATGGCACTCTATCTGGGGTGACAGACTGAGACTCTGTCTCCAAAAGAAAAAAAGTAGCATATGGTATCTTCAGAGTATAACTGGTTATCTAAGCCCTCCTACACTCCTAGCAACCAAGAGCCCCAAAGCCCTTGACATTCACCTTCTCTCCTATATGATTATTCTAAACTCATTTTACTATGGCTTGGGGTCTGTTTCTGATTCTAATTAAATGATCTAAGGCAATAGAAGAGTCCCTGAGAGTTTAACACATGATGTCCAAATCTCAGCACAGCACATGAACAATAATAGGCCCTTGACACACATTTGAGTAAACAAACCCTCCAGCAAGCTATATTCTTACCAGGGACCAGACATATCTGTCATTGGATTCCCCCAAGTTTTCATGGGAGCTCTCAGAGAGGGATGTCTTAAGAGTTGGAAACAGGTTTCTGTGACCACCCACTTCATGCCATCCAAAAGCCCTAGGACAGAAAACTACAAGGTCCTTCTAACCATGGAAGAAACCGTGTCATAATCACATTATTCAAAGATGCAGGGGCTGGCTGCTGAGTAAGCCTTTCACATCTCCTGAAAGAAAATAGACTTTGTGAGAACATACTACAGTAAAAAGCAATAGCTAATGTTTCTAATGGCTTATGATATGCCCTTTTTAAACTCTACACAAATTTACTTATATGAACTTACAACCACCCTATCAACATACGTACTATCCTCACCATCATCATTTTATAGAAGCAAAACTGAAGACACAGGAAGTGTAAGCAGGTTGGCCACAGGGCTCCACATCTAGTTAAGTAAGAGCCAGACAAAATCCCAGGCAGTCCAGGTGCCTAACCACCACACCGCACAGTTCCCTGAATGCTCCCTGAGTGTCTCCTGAGAGCCCAGCCATGTATTCTAAGCCTATCCATAAGGTGCAACATCAGTGATGGGTGGACCATCAGGAGCAATAGGGTCAGTACTAATAATGAAGGCACTGTTGACAATGGTGAAGCAGACTAAGGGGATCCAAGCAAAATGGGGGACATGCCCAGGCCCCAGCCAGAGAGGAAAGCCAGCCTGCCCCAGGGCTGAAGGGGTGAAAGGAGGGCTTGGAGACAGAGGTGATCATAGGAGAAGGCCACTGACTGCCACTGCCAAGCCACTCCCTGGTAAGGAGGGAACCGGGATCACACATCCTCACCTCTCTGGTCCCACCCTCCGAGCTCCCAGGGGTGCCAGAGTCAAGGCCTTTCAGAGGCGGTCCTTAGATTTGGCCTCCCAGACGGAGCATTAAGAAGAGAAGGGAGGTCCGGAGAGCAGACGGACACATTCCCTCATGACAGCGTCATAGAAGCTGAAACTAAGAAAGGTGAAGCAACTCGCTCAAGTCACTAGCTCCAAAGTGAGGGGCCAGGTGGACTTAACTCCAAAATTCTCTCCACGGCTGCCCCTGTGGCCTGAGTCACAGCAAGGAAGGCTTTAGTGTGTGCACATTGCTGTGAATGATCATCAACACGGCTGCCAGCAGTGTCCTTGTAATGGGATTTTAATTCTCTCCCCCCATCACCCTGCTGAGCTGGAAAGCGCTCCTGTTTGTCTACTTCTTGTTAGGCTGCTGCATAAAACTGGAAACAGGTGGTGCCCCCCCATCCATTTTCCTCTTGGGAGGCCATTCGCACTAGGGCCCATCCCCGCCCTCGCTACCCTCCCACTGTGGCCAGGGCAGCCAAGGTAACCAAACGCACCTTTCAGAGTTAGGGACTAACTGGCCCCAGCCTCAGGACACTGCCTAGCAGCCTGGCAAGCCCAGGAAGTGGCCATCTACCCTGAGCATGGGCTCCGAGCCCAACCCCACCCATCTTTACCGCACAAGGAAGCATTGTCACCTCATTACTCGGGCCAGAGCCCATGTGTTCACTCCTGAGTCCTTGTCCTCCATCCCCACATTCAATCCTCAGCACATCAGTACATCCTTCTCAGAGAACAATTCCTCCCCCTCTGTGCCCAGCCTCACGACAGGCTGGGGTGGTATCCACTTCCTTGGATGGTCTGTCATAGAGGAACTCCCTCTATACAATGGGTGTGCTCCTACAAATGTGTGCTTAAACCGCATCTCTGTAAATGGAATCCCGCACACCATTGCCTCTCCCTGAGATTGGCTTCCCTGTGAGCCAATTTTGTACCCATCCATTCAGCTTCTGCTCATGGGTTGTCCCATGGGTTTCTGTTAAGCACTGTTCTACACATTGAGCTATTAGGAGCAGGTCCTGAGGGTGCCTCCGGTGGCATCCTTGGTGTTGAGGGGACTCTGGTGCCGACTGTGACCACTACTCCGGCCACTCTCCGTTTGACATGCCCCTATCTCCTTGCAGCCATTCTTTCTACTCTCCTCTTCTCTGCTCTTTGGGAGGGTGACCTCTATAGGCTGTAACAGCAGGACCCTTTGTCCCCGGCCTTCCCACTGATTTTGGCCAACCCAAGGCACTGACAAGAGACTGAAGCGGGAGAGGGAGAGATGTGAGTGTTTATTCCACTCCTCCCTCCTCGCCTGCTGTCGGTCTGGACAGGACCCTGTCCCCTAGGGCTCCACTCCCTGACCATACCATTCTTTTCCCTGCCCCTTTGGACCTAAAGTTGGCACAGGCTTCCCATGCTTACCGTGCCCTGGATCCTACCCCATCCAGAGCTGGTTCCCTTTATTCTGCTCACAAGTCTATACATGGCCTCTCCATTAAGCTACTTTTGCTGGAAACTTTGGAGGGCTCCATCTGCTTCCTACCAAGACCCTGCCTGGTACAACAATCACAATGACAGTCATGACAATGATGCTGCCACACCCTGACTCCCAGCCCTCAGCCACCCCTGGGGCCCTGGGTAACTCCCTTCTAACACACAAGTAGGTTGAAAGGAAAACTAGATATCTCTGGAGGGAAAGGGCACCAAGGTGGGGTGGGCACCCCTAGGACAAGGCTTCTCAGCCTCAGCACTGTGCACATTTGGTGCTGGACCATCCCTGGCTGTTGGGGCCTTGCAGCTGTCCTGGACATCACAGGATATTTAACAGCATCTGTGGCTTCTACCCACTAGTTGCCAAGAGCACTCCCCTTCCCAGTCATGGTAATCTCCAAACATTGCCAAATATCTCCTGGGGGAGGGGAGGGCAAGTCATGCCTGATTGAGAACCCCCCTTGTGGGAGGGTATGGCATGAGTTGAGGGCTAACGGGGCTGGTTGGCATCTTAGAAGGGGAAGCACAGAAAGGGATCCTCAGCAAGATGGAGGTTCCGTGGGGCAGCCTCACATGCTGTTCTAGCTGTCGACAACTGGGCCGGGCCCAGGCTTTTGCAGACCCCACTTCTCACCCTCAGCTCCAAGCCCTGCATTAGCACCCCCCAGCTCCCCATGGCTGTCCCGCCCTTCCCTCTCTCCCCTTCCCTGCCTTGAAATGATTTTGGGAGGCAGCTGGCAGCAGGGGAGTACAGCTGCTGCTAAGTTAGCCAAACGATTTATCTTAAGATTCATGCAGAATTCATTGTGCAGGGACTGGGGTGGGTTGTGCTTTAATATTCATGCAGATTTGGAAGAAATGTTAATCATGGGTTTGGGTAATTTGCACTTTTGCTTAATTCTCCTCCCAGGCTCAGCCAGCCCCCTCACTCCCTCTCCACTCCCCACCGTGGCCTGGATTTCCTCCAGCCATCAGCAGTGGGGTGGGCTTAGAGGTCAAGTTAGGTGCTGACCTGCAGTCTCCCCTGGCCAGTAAACAGATAGCATCTCGGGACCTGGAGGGGCAGACAGGCTGGGCAGCAGGTAGAGAAGAGCTTCAGAAGCCTCTGGGACAGCTTGACGGGAAATAGATAACCTGCTATGGCAACCAGATATGTGCAAATTAGCATTGATTATTCTCAAATTAACAGCTTGGGCATTTCAAACCCCAAACAAGGCCTCAGTTCTGCTCTGATCTCTCCCTCCCTTTCCTCCTGTGCCTCACTCCAGCCTGCTCCTCCCTCCCCATTTGACAACTGTCTGGGCCTGGTCAGGGGTAGAAGCAGGCTTCCTGGGGAAGAGGCATAGGGGGGTTCCACCAGATCTCATCATTGCCCTCCTGCTCCTTATTTTCCTGCCCTCGTCCTCCTGGTGGAGGAGTCTTCTGAGATCTGTCCATGGTCCTGACTCCCCAGGGCAGCCAATCCCACCTCCTCTGATCCTAGTTTGAACCCCATATATGTGGGGAGGAACGTTTAGGACTTGCGATCGTGTCCAGTTGTGTCTCTCCCTCCCAGGTGAGGTAGAGACAGCTGGGGAGGACCTAGGAGGTACAGCATACTCCAGAAGAGCTCGAGAAAAGCCCTGCCTCCCCAGAGGCAGAAGGGGCTGCTCTTTATACTCCCCTCTTCATTTTGCAGACAGGAAAGTAGTGTCCAGAGACAGAAAGCCACTACTCTAAGGTCACACAACTCACTGGTGGCAGAGGGAGGTCCAAGTCCAAGTTTGCTGAGGCCAAATCAGATGGTTGTAGTGTCAGGTACAAGCAGGAAACAGACAACACCCTGAATGTTAAAAAGGAGGGGTTTCCACAGGAACGTGGCCACCCAGGGGAAGAAATAATGGAGATGCCAAAAAGGGGATGGGGAGGCAACTCAGGAGTTAGCAACCACAGGAAGTTGCTATATTCCAGGCTGGAGGGACAAACAAAGGAGATGGACCCAAGGCACAGTCCCTCATGGAAGCCAGAGGATCTATCTAAAAAGAGCAGGTTCAGCAAAGAAATACAGCATCCCTGGTAAGGAGAAGAATAAACACACCAGCTCCTCTCTCTCCTGGCTCTCTGATCTCCTGCCAGGCCTTAGTGGCCAAAACCAGCCAGGACACAGCTGCCATGGCCACCTCCGGGATGCCATGGGTCTGAGAACCAGCAGGCAATGACCAGCTTTCAGCCCAAATATCGTCCCCCTCCTTCCCTCAAGCCTCATTTCCTGGTGGCTTGGCAAGAGGGAGTGGGAAGGCCCAGGAGGAAGGGCATACAGAAACCATCCCATGTACCAGAGTCTGCAGGTTGGACAGAAAGAGGGGAGCTGAGGCTAGGATGGACATTGTCACCTTCCCAGTTGGCTCTCTTTCCTCTGGCCCTGTCCTCCCTCCCCTGCTGAGATCTGGTCAGCTTCCAGCCCAGCAGCCAGTGTTACCTGCCACTGCCTGTCAGTTTCCCCCATCTACCAGCACCATGCAGCTGCCTCTGTCTGGGCCCAGAATAATAATCAGGAAGCTACAGAAGCAGCAGAAACATGACAGCAGCCCAGATGGCCAGCCGTTCCCCTGCCGCTTCCTTATTGTGAAGACTGGGTGTCCAAGCCCCCAGCACTGCCCCCTCCATACACACACACACACACACACACACACACACAGTGTCCTGGAATTAAAGTTTCCCAGGAAGGCTTTCAAGCCAGACTACATCACAATGCAGCAGAATGTCTAGTAGAACAGAGAGGGAGTGAGGTGCTCATTGAGGAGCACTTAAAAAATGAGCCCAGTCTCTACCACATCTAGTGCAGGAGAGAGACCTCACAGCATCAAGAGTGAGGTGATGCACTCTTGCACTCTTGTTCAAGACTGCACTCCTTTAAACTGAGGGTGCACAGCAAGGATGCCACCATCTGTCACAGGTAAAGGGTATAAATTGTTACATTCTATGGGAGCTCTGGGATGCAAAGGTCACCTGGAATAGGTAATCCAAGAGTCACCCGGGATAGATGTTCCAAGGCAGCACCTTAGCACAGTGCCTGGCACATAGTGGGCATTTAGGAAGGCGCTTTTGTCTGCCTAACATGCCAGACCTTCTTTGAGCTTTGGGGGGTACACCTTGTATCCATTGCATGTCATACTATAATAGAAACTTTCAAACACAGTGGTCTGAGAATCTCTCCTCCTGGTTACAGTTGTGACCATGTACATTGCATATATGATCATAGGATTGAATTGTCATGACACTGCTGTGATTGGTTCAGAGACAAGCATGTGGTTAAAGCCAGCCAATCAGAGTCTTGCCTGGGACAGATCTATGGACTCTGTTAGAAAAAAAAATGATACTCTGTGATCCTCACAAATTGCGCAGTAACAAATGTACCACTAGGTGCAAAAAGAAGATTGGGGTGAGGGAGGCTCTGCATGTGTAGGGGAAGGGGCTATGTTGGAACTCTGCATTTTCCCCTCAATTTTGCTGTGAATCTAAAACTGTCTAAAAAATAGTCGATTTTCAAAAGGTTAAAGTCTCTAAAAATTGGTTGGGGGACTCAGAAAGATAGATGTGAATATATACAAGGAAGAATCATAATATAATTTAATAATAAAATATTTCTATGTGTGAAGTAGAAGGGATGGGAATTCCACTTTACAAATTAAGAGCTATCCCTATGAAATTATGTATCTTTGGGGGGATAGCAGGCATTTAGAGTATAGGAATTACTGAAATAGCTTGGCTTCTATTGAATTTGTGTGTGTGTAGTATGAGATGGTATGAATGACAAATGGTCATTTGTTGCTATCTTTTTAAAAATCATCTTTACTGAATCTGAATAAAATCAATACATTTGTAAAAATAAGAATAATACTTTGCATCATGGTTGCCAGTGCTGGGGGAGTGTGAGCCTGCAGAGCCAGCAGCCACGCTGCCTATGCTGGGAAGGAGAAGGGACAGAGATTCCTGACAATGCTGTGTGGACCCCTGGAAATACTCATGCCTAAAATCAGCACAATTTTTGGACTTTTCAGATCCATGGGCTAATGAATTCCCCAACTCAAGTTGGATTTCTGTTGCTTGCAACAACCAAAAAAAGTCCTAATAAAACAAACAAATAGATGAATAAGCATAAAATCCCAAGTCCTGAAAGATAAAGAAAAAAACTTTAACTGCTGTTCTTGAGATTCAGTTAAAGACATCTATGAGAATAGAGTGAAGTAGACCAGCATAGTGTTACACAAAGCTTAATGACAGAGGAAAATAAGCCCCCTTTGTTTCATAAAACTATCTTTTCAAAGGAGGGGTCTAGGCTAGTGACCAAGCTCAATGCCTTGGCTGAAAGGTTTGTGCAGATTTTACCAGAAGGGCAGGCTGATGGTGGAAACTCCCCAGATCAAATCATTCTAGCATGTTGTTTGCACATTGAGAGTGGTTGGTTGAGCATGAAAATATGAACTAAAGGGAGTTGTGATCTTGACACCCTTGAAGGGCACTGCTGCAGCCTGAGCTGGGACTGAGACCATGAAGCACCTGACTTTATTAATTGTCATTCATTGAGCTGCGCAGGACCAGTCTCCAACAGCAGCACCAGGTGGTAGAGGGAAGTAACGCAGCAAAGGATGGATGAGACAGCAGTTCTGTCAAGTCCCAGCTTGTAGAAAATAGCCGTGCCCTCAATGTGGAATATCTGAGGCTCTTGGACAAATCAGCTATGAGGTAGGACACAAGAGGGACATCCAGAGTATTTTGAGTATTCTAGCAAATAACCAGGGAAAAAAGTAAGGGCTGTAAATTACATCCCAAACCAGAAGATCAGATCATATATTTTTCCCCTAAATGTTCAATCTGGGTCAAGAGCCTAGAACTCTGATTCCAGCCTGTTGTTTATCCAGTGTGTGACCTTGAGCGAATCATGTTCACTTTTATATCTTTATTAACACTTCACTTGCTGGAGAAAGAGAATAAGAAGGTCCGGGGACTTCCCTTCCAGTGCACAGACTATCTGGTCAAAGCTCTCCTGTAGCAGGTAGTGGTGGCTCCAGTCAAGCCTCTGCCCCACCACAGCATCCTCCATGCCCTGGAGCTAGGTGAAGCACACAGAGAAGGAGACACAGGAAAGACCATTCCCCTGGAATAGGGTGCACAAAGCGAGGTGCTATGTCTGAGGGTGACCCTAGCACCAGCTGTTCAGGACAACCTCCTGACAAGCAGCCCCCACCACCCCACTCCAGCCCAAGAGGCAGGGACACAGACCTGACATCCACCTCAGAGACCCTGCGCCTCTGCCCCCACATCCACATTTTTTAAAGAAAAAGCAAGTTGGGCAAAATCAACCCTGGGTGTTGGACCACAGGTGCCTATCTGATACCAAGCAGGAAAAGAATCCTCAGTCAGGGTCAGAGGGCCTGAGCTATAGACTTAAAAGACAGTCTTCTAAGTACTTCAGCTTACCGGCAAGGAAACTAAGGCCCAGCAGGGTAACTGAGTCAAGCAAGCCTCCTGAGGGAATCACCTATCTTAACCCAGCACTCTCTTCCCTGGGTCACACTCCTGCCTGTGCCATATGGGGGCAAGGGTGGAGTCTAGGCCCCTCCACCCTGGCTGATGGCTGCAGAGCAGAGGAGAAGCAATAGTCCTCTGTCCATTCCTCTGCCCTTCCACCTGGGGTGGGGAGGTTCTGAGCCCACTGTAATCCCCTGAGCTTACAAAGGTGGAGGAAACACACAAGCTCTGTCTGAGACAGTGAAGACTTAAGGGAGATTTGGGTTGTACGGGGGGAAAACAGAAGAGTGGGGTGTATTATGAGGGGGTGACTAGGTATACAGCAAGCTCTGTGTGCTAAAGCTAGACCCAGCTCAAATGTAAACCCCTTCCCCTCTTCTTTGAGCTGGCAGCTAAGAAAGGACATTTCTAACTTTGCCTAAGTCAGAAGCCTGGCCCCTGAAGTTTGCTCCAAGAGAGAGACAGTGCACTCAGAGGACAGGCGGGAGGCTCCCTTGAGTTCCAAATTCAGATTGCCTCAAATTGGGGCTCTGCCACTTATTGGCTGGGTGAATATTGGAATTATTCTCTGAGCTCCAATTTCTTCATCGATAAAATGTCAAAGTAGCATTACCTACCGGGTTAGGTTTCCATTGCTGCTCCAAAGTATCACAAATTAATGGTTTGAAACAATACAAATTTATTATCTCACAGTTCCATAGGTTAGAAGTCCAAGGTGGGTCTCACTGGGCTCAAATCAAGGTGTCAGAAGGGTTATGTTCCTTCTGGAGTTCCAAGGTAGAATCCTTTCCCTTGCTTTCTCCAGCTTCTAGAAGACACTCACATTCCTTGGCTCACAAATGTCCCTTACATTTGTTTTTAAAGACAGCAGCGTAGCATCTCTGTGACTTTTCTCCTATCACCAGATTTCTTTCTCTGAACCCCTCTTCCATTTTTAAGGACTCTTGTTATTACATTGGGCCCACCCCAGGGTTAGCGGTAATAATAATCCCCACCCCCAAAGCCTTAACTTAATCACATCTTCAAAGTCCCTTTTACCATGAAAAGTTCCAGGCATTAAGATGTGGACGTATTGGATGAGGGACATTATTCTGCCTAGCACACCTACCCCTTAGTGTTGTTGACCGGGTTTAATGAGATAACGCACTTGCTCAAGGGTTTAGCACAATGCCTGGTACATAGCAAGCACTCAATAAAGGGCAGCAATTTTTATCAACATGACCTCATCGAGTGATTTCTTCAAAGGGCACTCCCACTTGCTTGGTGACACACTGGGCCCCATGACGTGCATGCTGGCACGTATGCAGACCTGCTACCTGCCCTCCTCCTGAATGCAGCCTGCTGCTGGCACAGGGTTCAGATGCTGCTGTGCATTTTGCTTTTGTCCATGCATTTGCATCCTCTTGCAGTGCCATAGATGTTTGCACAGACGTTCACATGCTGACAGACATGTGTGCACATACATGATCTGCTGCTCAGGCCCAGCTAAGTGCACACACATACACACACACAGGCACATCCACACCTCAGCAGACAGAGCCCCCTCCTAAAACAGGGCACTGCCTGCATTAATTACCTGCCCCAAGTGGGTGGAGCTGCCTCCATGCTCCAGGACAACCGTCCACGGTGCCAGGAGCCCCCAGCTTGACACATACACAGCAGCCCCATCCCTCTTGCCCTGTCCTGGGTGTCACCACCTCCCACTCCCACTCCCACTCCGAGCCCTGGCTTCATTGATTGGCCTTGCAGCTCAGCAGCCGGAGATGTGCCCCAGCTGGAGGAAAACACTTGTAATTTATGGAGTGTCTGATTTTTAATCAGTTTTTTGTTCCTATGCTGTAATTGTCCTAATTAGATATACATATTTTGATGAAGGTTTTTCCAAAATAAAAATTGTAATCGAATCTTGCTTGACATTCTTTACACCCACTCGCTCGGATCCAAACTTCCACAGCAGCCCAGAAATCATGTCTACGGCTCGGGCACAGCCTCACGCCTCCTCAGGGCCACAGCAGGAGCCGTCCTGCAGCCTCCATGGGCCAGGAGGCAGGTCCCAGCTGTACAGGGCAGTCTCCCTTCCCCTGGGTCTCCATTTTCCCATGGAGTGGAGCAGCCTTCCCCTGCCCTCTGCACCCCCATAGAGAAATGAGACCGTTCTACAGACCTCAAGGGTAAAGGCTGGCTTCTTCCACCCCCTATTCTTATAAGTAATCAAATTCCTGCCATTTAGTGAGCGTCCACTGTGTGCCAAGCATTGCATTTTATAAGCATTAGCCCTAATCTGGGTGGCAACTCTGTGAGGGAATTTTACAGAAGAAATCAAGACCTTGAGAGGGTAATTCATACTCAAGGTCACACAGCCGTAAGTGAAAGTGCTGTGGTCCTCTTAGCCAAGACTCAGAGGGGCAATGGCTGTCCTTCTGGGAGGTCTGGGGAGCTGCTCTCTAGCTCCCTCCAGGTGGGAGACCCATGCAGCTGATCTTACTCCTGTACCCCAGCATCAATCTGCTCTTGACCTTAACTGGCGTATGGTGCAAAATTCCTCCAACAGTGTCAATAGCACAGACCACACATGGATAGTCTTGCTTCTGTCTTCATTAATTTCTCTGGAACCTGGAAACCCAGGTTCAGATATCAGTATGTTGCCAAGATGTCAGCACGAAGACTAGTTGGAAGGCTGTGGACAAGAGCTGGTTCCTAGGGTCTTAGACTCATAGGAAGCCCCCTCAGCAGACCAACTAGACCAGGAGATCTGAGCTAAGAACACTTTGTGCTAGTTCTTAAGCTGTTAACCTCTCAGCTCTAAACTCTGCTATGAGAAGCTGACCCTGAGCCTTTGCAAACCATGGCTCTGCACTGCCAGCTCCTCCCAGTTAGCCACGCCTGTAGGGGACACTCAGGAGCCCTGGATGCAAGAGGAGGGAGCGGACTTGTTTCTTCCTTGTTGCTTCCTGTCCCTCTCAGGGTCATCATGGCAATGGGTCTTCACCCTGGCCATGGAGCTGGTTCCATTATCAGTCATTGGTTTAGGTTTGCAATGTTCCTTTCCCACAATATCAGAAATAGCTATAATTGTTGAAAGTTACTGTCTTTCATGAGCAATAGGCCCATGAGAAGAGAAAGGGTACGGTAGGCATTTGTTTTTTTACTATAAACCTTTTAGTATCTTTTTTTTTTTTTTTTGCTTTTTTAAAACTATGTTCATGTATTACATTGATGCAAATAAAAATTTAATTTAAAAATAAATACAAAGGAAGAAAAAAAAATATTCCTTTCCCACACTACCAGAAGCAACCCCTCTCAGAGATCCCAGTGGCAACTGGTCTCTGCCTCCTCCCTGCAGAGCTCTGAGTCCCAGCTCCATGAGGCCTCTCCTTCAACCTTCTAAATTCTATGATAATAAGCAAATCTTCCCCCCTTGTTCTCCAAAACCTAGGGATGGTGTCTGCTTCTTGCAGTTGCTACCACTATCATTGCTCAATATGACAGGATGTTTGCAGTTCTCTAATACTTATTTAACCAAGCCCTTCTATTAAATTCTCTCTGTTAAAATAACTGGCACGGTTTCCAATGTTTTACTGAAACACTCCCTATAGAGTGTCTAAACTGGAAAGGTGTGTAGAGAGGTACAACAGCCACACCCGCACTGGAGGTATGTGACCCATTGACTCACAGAACTAGGCAAGGAAACCCAAAAGACAAGTGTGCTGGCCCCACTTGTTCAAACAGCACACTCTGGCTGAAAGAATAAATAAATAAATAAATAAATAAATGAGCAGAAGAACTAATAGGTAAAAGAAGATGGCCAAGCATGGGCAGTCCATTCCACATTCAGCAGTGGCACCCTCTCCCCTTCTTACAGAGCCCAGCACAGTGCAACTGGGCTAAAATTGCCAGGGCCATCTGGCTTGGTAATGGTTGAGATGAGAAGCCCAATTACCCTCTGGAGTAATTTGACATAGATGGGGAGGTTGGGAGCAACACTGAACACCAACTGAGCCTACTGCTTATAGTAATTAGAGTATTTAATGTTAGCAACCAGCCCCCAAGTCTCAGTGGTTTAGTACAACTTAATAATTTATTTCCCACTTAAATGAAGTTGGATGTAGATGTTGATAAGTCAGTCTTTCTGGGAGACTCTCCCCTAAGCAGTAACTCAGAGACCCAAGTTTCTTTTATCTTGAGGCTCTGCTGTCCCTAAGACATTCTAGAAATTCTCTATTGGATTCTCTGCATCCAGTTAAAAGATGAGGAAAAAAAAAAAAACATACAGAATCTCCTACCCAATGCTTAACCACCTTGGCCTCAAAGTAACAGACATCATTTTCATTTGTATCCCATTAGTCAGAACTAGTTGTACGGCCCCACCTAGACACAAGAGGGGTTGGGATGTGTGGCCCATGAATAGGCAGCTATTTCCAAGAAATGGTGCTGCATAAGGGAAGAGGAACATATTTCTGTGAGCCAACTAACCACTTCTGATACCCTGGGGCATAGTATTGACTTGATGCTATGATATAAGAAATATGCTAGACCTTGTCTTAGTCTATATTGTGTTGCTATAACAGAATATCATAGAATGATAATTTATAAACAACAGAAATTTATTTGACTCATGGTTCTGGAGGTTGGAAAGTCCAAGAGCAGAGTGCTATCATCTGGTGAGGGCCTTTGCTGTGCCATCCTGTGGTGTAAGGCAGGAATAAGAGTTCCTGTGAGCAAGAGCAAGAGAGACGTATGGAGAAGGAGGGATGAATTCTTCCTTTTTATCAGGAATCACCCCTGCATTTACACCAAGCAGAAGATGAGAGGCAGAGGAAGGAACTCAAGTTCCTTGGTCCATTTTCTAAAGGCCAGATTCCTGCCCCTCTCCCAGAATCCCTCCAAGCCCCTGGACCAACACATTGCCTGTTTTCATAAGCTGGTTAAGTCATATTTCTGTCACTCACAAAAAGTACACCCATACGTTGGCTTCACAGTGCCCTCCCAGCCCATCTTATCTGCACATCTCTATTTCACTGAAGAAAACTTGCCAGCAGACAGAATGAGCTACAGAGCTGTTCTTCAAAGCGCACATTCCTGGGCTCATGCCCAGGTTTACTGATCCAGAATCTCTGAGGACGGGGCCTGGGTATCTGTGCAATGCTACTGGTGATTCAGATGCACACACAGTGCCAGGTTTGCAGTGTGGGATCACCATGTCCCATCAGCTGGTTGTTGGGCTCAAAGCCCTCTAGAGAATTTCTTTCTGTCTGGATACCACACTTTAAGATGAATTCTAGAGCTTGCTATGCTTTGAATATGTCTCCCAAAATTTAAGTGTTGGAAACTTAATCCCTGGCGCAATTTATGTTGAGAAGTAGGGCCAAATAAGAGGTGATTAGTTCATGATGGCTCTGCCCTCAATATTGGACTAATGTCATTAGCACAAGAGCAGGTTAGTTATCCTAAGAATTGACTTGTTATAAAAGTTCCCTAAGTAAAGCAAGCAGACAGCCCTCAGAATGGGAGAAAATATTTGCAGGTTATACCTCCGATAAAGGTTTAATAACCAGAATCCACAGAGAACTCAAACATATTAGCAAAAAAAGAACAAGTGATCCCATCACAGGCTGGACAAGGGACTTGAAGAGAAACTTCTCTAAAGAAGACAGACGCATGATCTACAAACACATGAAAAAAAGCTCATCATCCTTAATCATCAGAGAAATGCAAATCAAAACTACTTTGAGATATCACCTGACCCCATTAAGAGTAGCCCACATAACAAAATCCCAAAACCACAGATGTTGGAGTGGATGTGGAGGAAAGGGCACACTTATACACTGCTGGAGGGAATGCACACTAATACGTTCCTTCTGGAAGGATGTTTGGAGAATACTTAGGGACCTAAAAATAGACCTGCCATTCGATCCTATAATTCCTTTACTAGGTTTATACCCAGAAGACCAAAAATCACAATATAACAAAGACATCTGTACCAGAATGTTTATTGCATCCCAATTCACAATTGCTAAGTCATGGAAGAAGCCCAAGTGCCCATCGACCCACGAATGGACTAGCAAATTATGGTACATGTATACCCTGGAATACTATGCAGCCTTAAAGAAAGATGGAGACTTTACCTCTTTCCTGTTTACATGGATGGAGCTGGAACGTATTCTTCTTAGCAAAGTATCTCAGGAATGGAAGAAAAAGTATCCAATGTACTCAGCCCTACTATGAAGCTAATTTATAGCTTTCACATGAAGGCTATAACCCAACTATAGCACAAGAATATGGGGAAAGGGCCAAGGAAGGAGAAGGGAGGGGGGAGGTTAGGGTGGAGGGAGGGTAATGGGTGGGGCCACATCTACGGTGCATCTTAGAATGGGTACAGGCGTAACTTACTAAAGGCAGAATACAAATGTCTACATACAATAACTAAGAAAATGCCATGAAGGCTACGTTGAACAGTTTGATGAGAATATTTCAGATTGTATATGAAACCCGCACATTGTACCCCTTGATTGCACTAATGTACACAGCTATGATTTAACAATTAAAAAAAGTGAGCAAAAAAAAAAAACAAACAGTTCCCTGAGGCCCTCTTGCCCTCGCTTTCACACTCTGTTGCTCCTCCACTTTCCGCCTTAGAAAGAAGCAGCATGAAGGTCCTCACCCTGATGCAGGCCCCTTGACCTTGAACCTCCTGGCCTCTAAAATTCTAAGAAATAAATTTCTCTCCTTCATAAATTACCCAAATCTCTGATATTCTGTCATAGCAACACAAAACAGACTAAGACAGAGGGCACGAACAGGAGAAAAACAGGTCAGCAAGGGCACTCGGGCTGCTCTTCCTCAGATGTGTTTTCAGAAATCAGGGTGTTTAACCAGGGAAAGCGAGAATCCACAAGGGATGTCCTGTCTTCAACAGTGTGAAAACTGTCGTGTGGAAGTGGAACAGATTGACTTTGTGGTGATCCAGAGGGCAGGCCTTCAGCCAAGGGCATCCTGGTGCCAGATTTCAGCTAAACAAAGAGAAGGGCTTTCCAGCAATTAGAGTGGCCCCACAGTGGAAGGGCTGCCCCAGAAGGTAGTGAGCTGCCCGGCTCAGCAGTGTGCATACATCAGCAGCGCACCATCTGTCAACTGCTCTGGCCAGGATTGTTCCACTGGACAGAAGGTTGGATGAGCTGCCCTTTCCTTGCCAAGATTCTACAATTCTAGAATGTAGTCTGGGGATAAAAGAGGCCATGCATGCCAGAGGGGCTAAGTGGCCAGAAGGGATGAGATGAACACAGGTTTGCTGGGAAGGAGTCACATCAGAACAAAACTCACACTAGACCTTGAAGGGCGCAGACATACTGATTAATTTCAGCACACGGGGCTATGGCTGAAGTCAGGCAATTCTCCATTTCATGTAACTTGGTTTAATTTTACTAAATTATCATGACTGTGAGTTACTTTTATAAAGAGGAAAAGTCCCAGATATTTCCATTTTGGACAAAAAAATGAACTGCCAATGCCTCATAATGAATGTTCATGTCATTATGTATGAACAGGGGAGTGGGGGTTACAGTGGGTTAGGGGCTTTCACATCAAGAAAAGCAGAGGCCTGTGGTCCTGAAGGCCATACTCTTGTCTGTGTTTGTCCTGTCCCCTTGTTTCCAAATGTCAGAGTGCCCAGGAGACCTGAGTTATGTCTTCACTTAAGACTTCTCAACCTTTTGCATGCCAGCATCTAGAAACTTCTCTAAATTTGCTACTCTATTTCTGCAGCAGGGGGATGTGCAGAGCCCATGTACCGTATCCTCAGCCAAGCAGGGGAGGGAGGGAAGAGAGGCATTTGACTCTCAGCTTGCAGGAGGAGGAGAGCAGAGAGCTGGTGTGTATGAGGCAGCCCCCACAGTCGGGAGAGTGAGGACGTGCACTGGGCTGGGACATGGCCCTGTGGAGCCCAATATATTACTCAGAACTCTACAATTTGCAGAAAGGGGGAATTTATTTGCTCTCATGGCATTGAGTGCACTGGAATAGCTGGAACAGGGCCCTGCAACGGAGTTAAGGAGAGACGGAGGGACCAGAACTCTGGGACCAATATTCTCTCTCTGCATCTACAACTACATCTGTCTCCTCTCCCACACGCCTCCCCCCAGTTTTCGTCTTTGCTTGTCTCCCCCATGCTGAGGAGGACAGCCACCAGACACTTCACACTCACACCTTCCCACACCTGCATCCCAGTGAGAAGAGATCCCTTCTGGCAGGATCCTTGGGCCAAACGCAAAGGAAGGACTCTGATTGGCCCTACGTCATGCCCCACCCACCCCTGGGGCCAGTTACTTTTGCACAGGGGACAGCGTGTGATTGGTCAGACAGGGGGTCACATGTCCCGTCCCCCCTCCACACACCCCACCCCCTGCCTACTCCCATCCCCCCCGGCAGAGGGGCCCAAGAAGAATGAATGGCCTTAATACCAATGTCTGTCAGGGTCAGTTCTGGGACTGATTAGGGGACTGGGCAAGTGGCAGAGGACACGCTCAGGGCAGAGGAATGGGGGCTTCTTGCCTCCCTGTGGGGAAGTCCTCGTGGGCTGCTAATCAGTGTGGGATCCCTCCAGAAGGTTCTGCCTGGCCTGGCTGAGGGCAGCTTTCCTGGCCCTCAGAGGATGAAGCTTGGTGAGGGTCAGCCCCCTGTATACATACACACTCTTACACACTCACACACATCCACACACACTGAAATATACACAGATGCACACTGACACACTCTCACAGTTCACATAAGGACACTCACACAAGGCACTCTTACTCTAACACACTTTCACAACTCACCCACACATACACTCAAAGACACACAGTCTCACACTCATACACACACAGACTCACTTACACACTCACACCCCCCTTTATTCCATAGTCCCTTCAAAGACCCAGATCATAACCACCCACCTGCCTCCCACTGGCCTTACTGAGAGTGTCGGGGGCTCTGCTCCCCCAGGCTCCCTGGTGACACAGGCCTGCCTGGCTGCAGCTGCCTCCCAGCTGGGAAGGTCTCACACTGTCCGCTCCACTGCCTCCAGGGTCACCCTAACCTGACCAACCCAGTGGGCGACATTCTGCCCTATTTGAAAGCCTTCCAGAACTGTTTGTTACCAGGGAGGGAGAGAAGAAAGAGAAGTAGCTTCATGTCTAAACCTCACTGCAGCCAAGAACTTGGATAGCAGGTGTCCTTGCCCCCATAACCTTAGAATCCTCAGACTGTGACCAGAGCTGGGCACCTGCAGGCCATCTTCATACCTTCCCCGAGTCTGCTCTTCATCTGCAGGGAGGTCAGCACGCCCGCCTCACAAGGCACCGGAGGATGCTGGCAGAGATGGAGTAGCACTCAGCACAGAGCTGCCTGCTTGGGGCGAGTCCGCAGGGTCCACTCCCTGCCCTCCTCACACAGCAGTAACCCAGGGCCTTTTGGATTGAGTGGTGGGAGCCAGTGACATGAAGTGTTCCCTCACCCCCACCTCAGAGAAGATGTCAGTTCTTAGGCTCCCTCCAAATGCCCCCTTCTCCTTTCGGAGCCCTCCCTCTTTTCTCTTAGTTGATATTTATGGGTAATAAGCCAAGCACATCAAAACCTGAGGTGAAATGCCTCTTAAAATAAATAATCTCCCCAACAAGTCAATCCATCCCAGCAGGATGGGCTTTGCTGGCAGCCAGGGAAGTGCCGGCGGGAGCCAGGGTAAGAGGAGGAGGTAGCTTCCCCAGATGGTGAGGGATGGGGTGGAGGCGAGGGGCAGGTGCGTCGCCCCATTTGGTGCTGTCATAAGAAGTGGAAATGGAGGGCATCACTTCTCAGGCTCTGATCGCAGCAGAGATGAAGCAGGTCATTTTAAGCCTGGCTCTGGGGTGGCAAAGACAGACTATAGATAGAGAGGGAATAGAAGCCTCTCTATCCAAGTGGGGAGAGCAAGGAGTCAAGGTCAAGGAAAGTCAGGAATGCCTCCTCTGTGCATGCTCTGGCTGGGATGTGCAAGGCGCTGAGGCCTGGGACATGGATGGGGGCTGTCCAGGAGAGCTGGGGCTCAGCCCCCACCTCTTAGCAGGACCATCTCCCCAAACACACCCTCAGTCTGTGACCTCTCCTGACATCAGTTTCTTCTCGGGGAAATGGTCATTTGGTCACCCAGTTGGGGCTGCAGGGGGGACCCTGCTAAGCTCCATCCCTAAGAGATGGAAAAACAACTCTGGCTTCAAAACTCTGTCCCCTTTCGTGAAGGCTGCAGACTATTTCTTCTTCCAGAGGTGACCTCCCCACTGCTACAGGCCCATATGCACCTGCCCATGAGACAGCTTACCCCTAGCACATGTTCTCAGGCTCAGCGGACTCACAGATGTTCCAGAATGCACACACAAGCAAGCACACACGTGTGCACCCATATATATGTATGCTTGCGCACACGTGTGCACACACTCAAGCTACTCACATAGATACACAGCACCACTCCCATGGCTACACAGAGAAACAATACTACCTTCACTTAGTTCCTGCTCTGAGCTGCCAGAGAAAGCTGGGGATACCTTTCCAGATGCTGGGACCAAAACTGGGGAGACAGGCAAGGGCTCTTTCTCATATCCATGAACTCCTGAGGTCCATTTCTCAAGGGCCCACGAGCCCTGCCTTTTCTCTCCTTCACTCTTGCAGGGGACACCCGTGGGCCTAGGTCCAGAGAGCCTGAGGCGGCCAACTTCTTCCCCAAGCACAGTGACAGGAAGACCCTCAAACCAAGAGGCTGGGTTGCTTCTCCCTTTGCTCTCCCCAGTTTCAAAGGGACAATGGAGAGTCCCCTGGGCCTGCCTGGCAGGGAAGGAGGCGCAGGGGGAGAAAAGGGGCGAGAAGTGAGGCAGGCAGAGGCATGAGCAGCAGGTCATGAAATGCAATTAGGGCTGCTTGCACCTAATCCTCCTTCCTCTGCAGCTCCCTGGAACTTGGCAGGCTCTTTGAAGGATGCGTAGCTCCTGTAGTTTGACCTTGAGTGTCTGCTATGGTACACATATCCAACTGGCTGCCTTCCAACTGGGAGGGGGCAAGTGGGAACTGGGATCCCAGGTTTCACCACTTTTTTTTTTTTTTTTTTTTTTTGCAGTTTTTGGCTGGGGCTGGGTTTGAACCCGCCACCTCGGGCATATGGGGCTGGCGCCCTACTCCTTTGAGCCACAGGCTCTGCCCAGGTTTCACCACTTTTCTGAAAACCAAGTTGTTGGCTAAACCAGTAGCCTGAGGGTCCCCTTCTCAAGGCTGCCAGTGTCTTGTGTGTTGAGCTCTGCAGTGCCAGGATGGCCTGGAAGCTGCTCCTTTCCTTTCCCCCAGAGTGGACTCCTCCATGTAGGAGAGGACTCACCAGATTCCTGTGGGTTCAGGACCAGGTGTGTGATGAGAGGGGTTGCATTAGTGAATGAATGAATGAATGCATAGCCCTGGAGGAGAAGCCTCTGCCTGCTCACCTCCTTTATTTTCTTCTTTCTCTCTTCTGAAAGTTCTGCCCCTCTCTGCTGCCTGCCTGGGGCTTCCACCTGCTCCACCTAGTCCTCACACCCCCCCTACCGAGCAGGCCCCGCTGCTCTGTAGCATGGTCTCTAGCATTCACTCTGTCCCCTCTTCTCATGTCATGCTCTTTTCCTCAGGTCCACTCTGGGGAGGAGCTGAGATGAGGATTGGTGAAGGGATGCTACCAGAACTTCCTCTCCCCTCTCCTAGCATCCCCTCCCTACTCCCAGCTGGCCTTGCTGTGCCCAGCATAGTCCATGAGAGCCCCCAGGGCTGGCCCTGGGGTCTGCCACAGGACCCCAGGACCCCAGGACCCTGCCTGTTCTCTGCACACCTCCACCATCCTGGCCGAGCCTGAGCACTGGCTGCAATGGGGCACACAACAGGGAGGAAAGACCCTTCCTCAAAGCATCAGACTGAGCCCCAGCCCCAGGTGCAGAGGAGGACAGAGCTAGAGGATTCCCGCCTCGGGCCCTCTGAGCCAAAGCCCTCCAGCAGGGGAAGCCATGGAGGGGACACAGAAAAGAAGGGACTCTTCTCTCTCCCCAAAAGCTCTGTGCTGACCTCGGCTTCTCCAGAACTACCTCTCTCCCTGCTACCACCCACTCTAGGTTAACCCTGGAAAGGAGCAGAACAATAATTCATACTAGAGTGTGAATTACTCAACAATAACTTAATACTTTCACCCCAGGAGTGTCTTCCGTGAGAGTAGTTGATGTTTTCCACCCTGAGAAGGCAAATGGCTTCAATCTCCCATGCCCACCTGAGAAAAGTCTTCTGAAGCTACCTCTGGCCTCTGAGAAAGCGTGGTCTGATTGATTGATGGTGTCTGCCATGGGCACAAGAGGGAAAAGTGATAGCAGGTTTACTCGGTATTTGACACTCTGGATTTCATTTCAGAGGACTTAAGTAGTAGGATTTCAGGGAGTGGGCCTTGTGGGCCCCGCTCTAATGAGGCCAATCCCAGCTGCTTCCCCACCCCTCACCCCTACAGCCAGCTGAACTGAAATCAGAGAGAGGGGAGCTCACTGCAGTCAGCAGGCTCCCAAAAGCCCATGGAAGGCACTGTGGGAAGATAGACAACCCTGGGTCAGACAAGGATGAGCTCTTCCTGGGCCAGAAAATGGCCACGGAAGAAAGAAAAACAACTCTTCCCCTCTCTATTCATGGTCAGGGCTATATGAGACGTGTTTCTGATTTCATTCCTCCAGCTGGAACAGTGTCCTCTGGTGTAGCTGCACATGGAATCATTTAGGGAGCTTTCAAAAAACACAGATGCCTGGGCCGCACCCCCAGAGATGCTTGCTTAATTGGTCTGGGGTGCAGCCTGCACTTAGGGATATTTTTAAAGCTCCCCACATGATTCTAATGTACAGCCAAGGTTGAGGCCACCAGGCTGAAAAGACTTGAGAAATCATTTAAGTGAATGTTTCTCCAACTGTAATATACATTCAAATCACCTGGGAATCGTGTTAAAATGAAAGCTTTTTATTGGAGCCGGGGTGGGGCCCAAGAGTCTCCATCTCTAACAAGCTCCCAGGTGATGCTAATGCAGCTGGTCCCAGGACCACACTTTCAGGAGGAAGGATTTAGGCCAGCGGTTCCCAAAGTGTGGTCCCCAGGACCTGTGGCAGCATCTATATTACTTGGAACTCGTTAGAAATGCAACTTCTTGTGTTCTATCCTAAACCTGCTGACTTGAAACTCTGGAGTTATGCTCAAGTATGAGGACCAGGGATTACCCATAGGGACAGTCCCCTGCCTCCAGGACATGCCTCTCCCCCCATCTGCAGGATGCCTGCAGAGGAGCCCTCTGGGCTGCATCTCCCTGCCTGGTCCAGCCAGGTGAGGGGGAAGTAAGAACAAGTGTGGAGGAATTAATGAGTCCATATGTCAGTTTCTGGCAAGGAATAAATGCACACAGTAAATGCACAAATGTCTAGTTTTTAGACCCCAAGGGAGAAAGGAAAAAACACCTGAAACACACCAGCAATGGAGAGATGAAATTCAATTCCAAACTAAAAATACACATAATTTATCATTATCCAGAAGGCGATTGGGAGAAGGCCATTAGCTGGTATTTTCTGGCTGGTGCTGCTCTCAATAGCACAAGCAGCTCGCAAAAGGGGTGTTGTCCTATATTTTGTTGCAGTGATGCGGCAACAACTCCAGTGCACAGACAGCCTCGCATCGCTTCCGCCCACTGGAAGCTATAGCCCGTTATCTGGTGCCTGGAGGGGAGGGCAGATACCTAAGAGACAAGACCACCTGCATTTCTCAAAAACAGAACTTAGGGGCGGCGTCTGTGGCTCAGTCGGTAAGGCGCCGGCCCCATATACCGAGGGTGGCGGGTTCAGGCCTGGCCCCGGCCAAACTGCAACCAAAAGATAGCCGGGCGTTGTGGCAGGCACCTGTGGTCCCAGCTACTCGGGAGGCTGAGGCAGGAGAATTGCTTAAGCCCAGGAGTTGGAGGTTGTTGTGAGCCGTGTGAGGCCAAGGCACTCTACCGAGGGCCGTAAAGTGAGACTCTGTCTCTACAAAAAAAAAAAAAAAAAAACAGAACTTAAACCCGGGAGAGCCATTGCAGACAGGCGTCCCGAGGGGTAGGGGCCCAGTCTTGGTACTTTCCAAAGTGGCCTGGCACCCTGGGTGTGTCAGTTAACTCTGGGGGCTTGGGCTTGGCAGGAGCCTCCAGGGCAACTGTGACTGTCCCTCCTTGCTCCTCCCTGGGATGCAGGGAGGCTTTTCAAAAGAATGTGGGGAAGTTGCCCTGTAACCCACATGGCCATGCAGATCTGAATCTGAACTAACCTTGGAAAGCCAAGGACGGGCTCAGGAAAGGAGGCGGCCAGTTTTCTGTGTAGAAGAATAAAGCCAAACCCTAAGAAGGGAAAGCTAGGGAAGACAGAGGCTGGGCCCAGACAAGGGGTACTCAGAAGTCAGCCGAGGCTGCTTCTACCCACAAAGAAAACAGGTGGCAGCTGCTACCAGGGGGACAGTCCACTGGAGGAGAGTGTGTGTGTTTCCATGCAGTCTTAGATGGGACACCAGTGGTTGAAGTCTCCCCCTGTCCTGTCCCTGGGCCCCACCCTGCAAAAGGTCAGGAGGAATGGCTGGGCTTCAAACCAGAGAATCAAATGGTTGGGTTTGAGCAGGAACTTTTGGTCAAACATGGGTTCAAAACCAACTCCCCTCTTGACAGTGGTGTAGCTTTGGCAGGTCCCACAGCCACTCTCTGCCTCATTTTCTTATCTATAAAATGGGGAAAATAGACCCTCCCACACAGGTTTGTGGAGTACTTAATGGGATGTCTGGCACAGAGCGGGCACAACTCAGTGAGAGCTGACCTGAGTGTACACGAGCCCCTCCTGCCCCAGCCACTCCCTCTCAGCTCAGGAGCCCCCCTTGCTTTTTCCAGGGCTGCCCTTCCTTCCTTTGTGTCAGGGAGAGGGGAAATGGAGAAGGGAGGGGAGAACCCGGCCAGCAGAAAGGAGATGTGCAGGCCGGAGGGAAGGCTGGGGAAAGGCTAGGAACAGTCCCCGCAGGCTACGTCGCCCCCCTTCCTCTCTCCCTCCCTATAAAAGAGCGAATGAGAAAACTCACTCCCAGGGCCTGGCACAGACCCCTTTGCCAATGAGGAAGTCCCACCCTGGCAGGGCTTGGGCAGGGAGGTTACCCAGCAGGAGAGAGCGTGGAGCCTGAGTCAGGACGCAGGTGGGCCTCTGCCGACAGCTGCGCCAACCGTGCCCCTCCCTCCTCAGGCCTTCACAACATCCGTGCACACCTGCTGTATGCAAGGCACTGGAACGCGGTGACGAATGAGATAGATTTCCTGCCCTGTGTCACACACAGCCCCAGAGCTGTCTGGCACCGTGGCCACAGGTTTGGATGTTCACTCCTCAGCGAGGACCAGGACACATCCTCAGTACTGGGTGGCAACAACACCAGCTCCCAGACCTGCCACATCTGCAGTGACCGTCCTCCCAGGCCTCACAATGCCTGCTGCATTTCTTGTCCTATTCTTCCCGTGACGTCCAACAGCCCTGCGGCCCCTGGGCCCCACGAGCTTTCTGCCTTCATATTGCCTTGTCCATCCATAAACCCCATTACATGAAATAGCCCCAACGAGCCTCTGAGCCTAACGTCCTACAGAACCTCTTATGGGCTGTAGGTCAATTCCTTAAAATGCTGTTAGGAAGAGAAAATGAAAACCAGTCAACAAAAACTGAAGAGTTGAAGGCAGCAAGTAAATTCTGCAAATGGACCATTAGACGGGCTGGCTATGGGGTGAATCGGATTTCAGGGAGATGACCTTTGGGAAATCACAGTCACTCCTGGCCTGGAAAGGCTGCAGGGATACTGTGGGCCTTTCTGGAAGCCATGCATGGGCCCCTCCAGTGTCGCCCCAGTGCCGTGGCTTCCTCATTCCGGCAGTTGGTCACCCCCACCCTTAAGATTCCAAAAAGATCCTGGAGTTTCACAGAATGAAGAGGGCAAGGAAGCGATGTGGGTGAATGACATCCGCCAGCAGCCCCTCCCCAGCCCTGCCCCCTGAGAAAACACCCACAGTCCCCAGCCCCTCCCTTCCTGCCAGGGCATGTGAATCTGTCAAGGGTCCTGGTGGCAAGTGAGGATAACAAGGCCGGGTGCATCTCTGCCCCGCCAACAAGCCATCCACTCCTCTTTCTGTACAGTAACAATCGTTGCACGAGTAACGTTCGTTTTCTACGATGGCACTTGGACAGTGAATATGGCACTTCGCTTTCGGTCCTGGGGGTCTCCAGACGCCAGACAGCTGATATCTTTAATCATGGGTGAATTACTGACTATCAGCAATTCAATTCTGCTTTCCTGAGTGCTTTCTTCAAGGACAGGAAGCTGCAAAGTTTTGGAAATGCCTTAAGAATCCAGAAGATTCTAACCTCCACAAATCTCCATGATGGAATTCGTGTTCCCGGTCCTCGCTGGAACTGCTTGGCCAAGTTGCAGAGTGGACCAGGACCCTCCAGCCCTTCGCCCTGGCTCCCTGCGCTTAGGAGCAGACACCCAGCTTCCCCCAGGTTCTCTTTTCCCACTTCTCAGCCTGCCAGGAGCTCCTATTTGTACCCTTCTGGCTGCTCCTGCCTCGCTGCCTTTTACAAAATTATTGAGGTATAATTTATTTATTTTTTTTCCTGTGAACATTATGCATCTTTATTTCCTCCTTTTAAAAAATGGGATGAAAATTTCAGTCTTCCCACCCTATGAGATTTTTGAGGTATAATTTAAATATCATAAAATTCACTGCTTCTATACAATTCAACAAATTTTAATAAATTTGTTATCAAAATGGTTATGATTTTGATGCTCCTCTTTCTCTGCCTTTCAGGTAAGCACTGGCCTTCCACGCCGCCCCTTGTGTGCTCATGACAACACATTCGCCTGGATCTTGCAGCTGCATGGAGGGACCTCAAATGCATAATGTCACATATTCCACTCTTCAGATGCCTTTCTCCTCCTCATTGCCTGCCATTGTGAATGGCACCATCAATCACCCATGGCCCAAGCCTGGCACCAGCCAGCTACGGCCTGCCACCCTTACCAGGCCTAGAACTCGGGCTCAGCTGTCCGGTCACACCTGCCAAGGCCGCCACCACCACTCTGAGCTGAATTTCTACAGCACTGCACTTGATCTTGGCCACTTATCCCCATCTCTAGCACCACCAGGGGCATCTAAGACACACATCCTATTGTCCCATGCCCTACTTAAGATCTTTCAGAGGCCCTACCTATTGGCGACAGCCATCCAATCCCCTCGTTGGAGTTTCATCAGGCTCCACTCCCAGATGTTTCGTGAGGTCCTTCATGACTTTTTGAAATATGATGATTGTAGGTGACCCGAGCCTCTGTCCCAAAAGCATCAGCCCAGACCCTTGGTAAAAGAGCAAAGATCCAGAAAGGATTCCAGGAGCCACCAGTTCTCCCGTCTGCCTCACGGTGTCCCTGTTGGCCTGTGCAGTTTAACTGGATGAGCCGACCCCCAGTTTGGGCATTGATGAGCCCAAGCTTCAGAGCAAACAGCACAGGCCTCTGGGACCCACACCTTGCTGTGCCTTCCCTCTTTTGTCCCCTCACTGGGACAAAACAGCAGCTCATCCTTCCCATCTTATCATCTGAGAGAGATTCAAAGACAGGGCAGCTGGTTTTGCATCTTCAATTATTTAAAAAGAAAGAAAAAGAAAAATTCCATCAATTTACAAAATAGGATTACAGTTTTGCAGAATCTTGCTGGGTTCTGGGGGAAAACCTTGAAAACACATTCATTTTGTTTCATCCTTATCAGAGCCAGCTGGTCTCCCATCCCTCCCACCTTCCGCCCCCAGCCTTCATGACTACTCAGGCCAGTGTTTGGGCAGGAGACGTCCGTATAATTTGTCTTGTCTCCTTGGTCACTTAGACTTCATGGCCTGGGACTCACATCCTTGGTCATAAAAGCACCCTCTGACGTGAGAGAGGAGAGATGCCAGCAGGTTTCCCAAGGGAGGAGACCTGCCAGAGAGGGGACCCCTCTCCGGGACCTCAGCAGAGCCCCAAACCTACAACTGTGGAAGAATCAATGTTCCTCTGAGACCCTCATGTTTATCTACAGCAAAAAGAAACAAGCTACAAAAAAAAGCAAGGATGAGGGAATCGAGTTATTGTGAACGGTGCTTGGGCTCCCGAAATAATAAACACGTTGGGAAAATTGCAGTCTCACTGTGGAACCACTAATCTCGATAAAAAGCCTTTCTTCCCTGCACCAGAGGGGGAAAAAAACGTAGTAAACAGAAGGAGGGGAAATCAATTCCTAATGCACTCTGTTCATTGGATGGGAGCATCTCAACCAAAGTCTGTCCTTTTCCCGTCTTCCATTAACTTTGTCAATTTCCCACCTCTTGGGTTGCTGGCTTTGCCTGATGCCATAGGGTCAAGGCTTGGGGACGTGGCCAGAGGAGTTAGACAGGCCTTTTAACCCTGTTATGTTGGGATGGGTTGAGGGGCAAGGAGTGTCTCCAGGTTGGCTGAAAGAAATCACAGAATGTGAGCAATTTTGGAGAGGGTGTATTTCAACCACTTTATTTACAGATTGGGAAATTCAGTCTTAGGGAGTCTTGCCCAAGGTCGTTCAGCCAAGAGCAGCAGAGCCAGCCCATAAGGAGGTAAATGGACAGGCCCATGGGTAGTCACTGCCCGGGAGTCAGGCTTCTGCAGCTCCTTGGATTTTCTTGCCTGAGGTCGAATGAAGAACTCTTAAAGGGATAATGGCTCAGTAAGTCAGGCGCTAAAGTAATGGAAGCAAGATCGCCTCCTGACTCTAAATCCCGAGGGGACAGATGGTGATGGGAAGAGGAGAGAAGTAATGGGGGCCTCCCATGTCCCTGAACAAACCCAGAGCCCTTGTGAGAAAAGTGCTTAGGAACTAATCACACCTAAGGGGGGGAGTGCCCTTCAGAGAGTAAATCTCTCCATTGCCAAGGACAATTCCTTGATTGTCCATTCGTAGCCTCTTCCCAGCTGCATCCAGGAAGCTGGCCTCTCCCTCACATCCAGCTGCAAGGTAGCCTGGTCCTGGTCTCTGTGTGTTGGGAGTGATCTGGGAGGGGCTGCAGCGGCCCCCACCTCAGGGAGTCACCAATCCTCTGTGGGGTTGCCAGATTGAGCAAGTAAAAATACACGATGGACGGGTAAATTCAAAAAATAGCTCTAGCTGCCACACTTTCACAGTGTTTTTAGAGTAAAACTCTGAACATTTAGGGTGTTCTGACAGGGTCAGTACAGATCAAAGTACAAAATCCAGTAGCACAGAACAGGTCGTGTATACACAGGGCCCCTGGTCACCCTTCCCATGCCAAGTCCCAAGCAGGTATGTGGGAATGTGCCCTGCCCCCAGCCCTGTCTGCCTCTCTGGGGTGGGCTCCATGTTGGTATCTACCTGGCAATCCAAGTGTGCCCCCCAGTGCTCTCCAGCCCTCCCCACTGACAGGGGCCCTGAAAAGTAGGACTCTCAAGAGTAGTCTGATAGCTCCCTTGGACTCTTCCTCCTTTCATCCCAGAAGGGCTTCCTGGTGGAATCAGTCTTTGAGGAGGAGGGAAGGAGATTTATATAACCACAGAGCTCCAGCTCTTCTGCATTTAAAGCCCGGGACACTCTCACAGGATCAAATAATAGCATTAGAATGAAAGTGACAAACAGTTCATTAAAGGGGACAGTGAAGCCATGGGGTTTGGACCCTGTGACTGGCCTGCTCTGTAAGGTCCAGCAGGTCACCTGGCCATTCTGAAACTGGCTCTTTTTTTTGTTTTGTTTTGTTTTCTCACTATGTTTCCCAGGCTTGTCTGAAACCCCTGGGCTCCAGTGAGCCTCCTGCCTCAGTCTCCCGAGTAGCTGGGACTACAGGCATGTGCCATTGTGCCTGGCTTGAAACCAGCTTTCATATCTATGAAACAGGAACTCGTAACGGGCCTGCCTAGCCCACAGGTTGTTTTAAGGATCATGTGGGATGGTGGAAATAGAAACACTTTTAAATAGCAAACTACTACTGACTAGAATATAAGCTACTAATAAAATTGGACATGAACGGACATCAAGCACCTCGCTAAACATTTTATGTGCTTTATCTCGATGCCTCTCAATTAATCTCATCGTCATAGGCCTGTGGTGCAAGCCTATTACTTCACCAGTTTATAGCCGATGAAGCTCAGAGGTCCCATACTCCCTGGCCCCACAGTCAGTAAATGAAAGACAGACACTGCTCCCAAGCAGTCCATTCAGCCCTTGTTCCCACACCTACCAGGGAGGAAGCCGAGGACGAGTTTCACCCACTTCTTACATGCCTAGAAGTCACATCCCACTGGAATCAGAATCACAGGAGAAATTGTCATCCATAAAACATTTACGAGGCAGCTGGCTTTGTGCCAGGGGCTTTACCTGGTATAGGAACAAATATAACCATTTTGTCACTGACAAAAGCTGAAATTCAGAGAGGTTAAGTGACAAACCCAGGGTCACACAGCTCATATATGGTAGAGCCTGGACTGGAACCCAGTCTCTGCCCTGGAGGCCTTGCTCTTGCTCATTATTGAACTATACAGGCAAAAGGCTTTTATTATGATGACTATTAAAAGGTTAACCTGAACTCGAATGATAGGGGCCCAAAAAATGACCACATCAGGTTTTCAGAGTCAAGTTTGTGAAATTAGAAAAGAATCTTCGCTGACAATGCTTTGGAGGAAAGGCCCAGCGTTTTCCTTTCAGGGTGAGGGTGGGAGTGCAAATCTGAGCTGCCACGTAAAGACAAAGGGGGTGAGATGGGGCTCCACGCTGTGATCTGCAGCACTCCACATGGGCACTGCAGCTCCGGGGGTCTGGGGGAGAGAATTGGTCCTCTTGGTCAGAGTGAGCTTTCTGCAGGCTCAGTGCCCCCGAGTTCAGAGGAGAATAGCAGCCATCTCCTCGCCCCAACCACCCCAAACACACACCCTCTGGTACCGTGGCTACACAGAAAGAAGAAGCTGGCTGTGAGAGCTGTCCTTTGAGAAGCCTGTAATTATGAGTGATAAAAAGACAGGGCCCCTGTGTGTATAAACACAGCTTGACTGAGGGCCCCTCCCTGACAGCCCTCTGGCTCCCTGCGGCAGCCACTAAGCATCTTACACATTTGGTTGCCATCCAGGCCCCGGAAGGATCTGGACATGAGTAGGGGCTGGCAAGGGGATGGGCCGCTTTAGGGGGGAGGGGAGATAGGCCCAGAGCTGGGAGGCCAGGGTCAGGACATTTACAATCAAGACAGAATCTGGACAGGATGGAGCCAGCCCCCCACCCCCGACTCCAAGGTTGACTGTCATTCTCTCCGCCCCTGCTGCCCAGGCTTCACTGCCCCCAAAGACAATAAGCAGTTCTGCCCCTCGTTTCTCCCAGTACAGGAAAAGGGAGCTGAGCTTGTTCCCTGGGAATGTTTTCGGGTTTTTATTGGGGGGGGGTGTCTTCCCATTTCTCTAATCACTGCATTGATATCAGCACCTGTCCCCTGCAGTGTGCTGCACAGGGCTGGATGAGCCGAGAGGGCTCATGGTAGTGTGGCCAGTGTGGGCTCTGCCACTGCTGAGCCGGGTGTGCTCCTACCACCAGCTGCTCCTGACCATAGAAGTGACTCCCAAGCTGGTGCCTCTCTGTCCCCCCGCCACCAGGGCAACTCAGTTTGTGCAGCTGTCCCCACCCACAGGCCCCTGGTGTTTCCACCCTGCACACTTCTCTGCACCTCCAGACTGGGAGGCGGGGAGCCAGGTGGGCCTGGCCTCCTGCTCTGTCCTCCTCAGGTCCCCACTAGCAGGCATCTATCAGGCAAGCCCTGCTGAGCCACGTCACACTTGGGGTTGGGTCGGGATGCAGATGAATGGATGCTGGAGGGACAGTATTTCATCCCCTCATCCCATGACAGAGGTAGCATCCTCCAGCTCCGTGCATCGACCAAGCTGCAGGTGTCCACCTCCCTCTGAAAGCAGAGCCTGAGATGAGGATTCGGATGGAAGGAGTTTCTTTGAGAGATGACCCCAGGAAGTAGGAAGGAGCGAGGGCACAGAGAGAATGACACTTGTGTGCGTTAGCACCTGTTGTGGGCAAGGGGCCGCAATCCCACTGGGGGCTGGGATTGCACAGCCTCCCTCTGCAAAGCCGGGTACACTGCCGTGTTAACCGTCCCGCTGAAAGACCCAGACGGAGGTGTTTCCCACCGACTCCCCTCCCGTGGGCTGGAGTTGGAGTCTCCCACTTTTCCAGCTGCACCTGCGGGGAGCCCCTCCTACTCCGGGGGCAGAGATTCAGGGTACTTGAGGTGGGTGGAAGCAGCATGCCTGAAACTGTCCCCCACAAGCCAGCAGTGGCTGAGGTGTGGGGACCCAGAGCACAGGTGGGTGAAGGGTGAAGGAGTCAGAGTGACTTGAGAACGTGCGGGAGCCTGGGCCCAAACCTATGTCAGGGGCCTCTAACAGGTGTCCTGAGGACTGCATCCCTGTGAGCCTCAGGGAAAGAGGGTGACAAAAAGCCCCAGCAAAATATCCAGACACAGCAGTGCAAGGGACAAGCCCATTACTGCCGCTGACCCCAAAGGTGGGGTTTTGACAGGCAGAAGGGCCGGCAGAGCACCCAGAGCATCTCTTCCCCAGGCCGAGGAGTTCGGACTTCATTCCTATGAACCACAGGCCCCAGAGACGCCTGCTGTGAGCAAAGCCAGGAGTGCACAGTCTGTGGGAGGCAGCCCTGCCAAGGGGGCTAATGTTCACATCTCCATCTGTCCCTCCCCCGACCTCCCCCTAATGGTACAGACACCCCCTCATGCTGTGACAGTGAGATTGAGAACCAAGGAGAGGATGAAAACAGTCAGTTCTCATTTTAGAAAACTCAGAGCTAACAGAGTGTCCGGGAGGAAGGAAGGCAGGCAGTCAGTGATTGTTGGCCAGGGCGGCACCGTACCCCTGGGGCACCAGCACTTCAGTGGCCATTGTTTCTTTTTGCTGCGACTGCGGAGGGCACCGCTGCCTGGAGTGGGCAGGAGCACAGCGCCTGCACTGCACAAGCCCGCCAGCAACAAAGAGAAATGCCACCTTTTCTCCCGGCACCCCAGGGAGAAACCCCAAAAGAGCCCTAGGGACAAGCCGGGGCAGTGACATGAGAGCTGGAAGGGCTCCTTGTTCAGCCAGAAGGAAGAGAGGGAGGCTGGTTAAGGAGAAAGAGGATGGCCAAGAAGTTTCCAGGCTGTGTGCCCAGCCGGCTGAACATCCAGGGGTGGGAGAGAGGACACCTGTTAGAGGCCCCTGACATAGGTTTGGAGAGAGATAGTCCTGATGAGCGGTTGTCATGGGGAACCGGGAAGAGCTGACCAGTGTTAACCAGATGGTCTCTGCAACAGCAGAAAGGGGAACCCACAGCTCCCTTGGGCTTTCTGCAGCACCAGCAGCCCGGGCACTCTGGGCAGGTGGGCAGGTGGGCGGCACAGAACAAGGGGGCTGGAAGAGAAGGGAGGGACCCCCTTGCAATTCTGACGTCTCCCTTCAGCTCCCGTCACAGAGAGACGTTTTCACAGAACCAGTAGCCAGAGGGGGACTGGAGATGCTAATTTCATTTCATTAGATCCCAGCAGCCTCCGATTACACCAGGCAGGAGGGAGGAAGCAGAGCTGATGGGTTTTAAAAAGCCGCAGTTTTGCGCCGTTTTTAATTTAATGGTGCCGGTAAAAGATGCCGCCTTGGAGTCGCTAATGATTCTCGTGAATTATTTTGGTTGATTTACACACCCCTCCAACTTTAAATAACGAGGGAGGAAGGAGAGCTGGGACCCCCCGGAGCTCGGAACCTGCAGTGGGAAGACGGGCTGGATGCTGCTGAGATGAGGGGAATTTTCTCTCAATTGTTTTCTCCAGGTGGGGCTCCTCCAGCACCCCCAGTCCCCAGGCACTTTTAAACAGGACATAGACTCAGGACACCATTCCCCTCAGACACCTCCCACCCCAAGCCGTGTCTCACCCACCAGCTCCTGATGAATAGTGATAGTGGTTAGTGTACTCAGAGTCTTCACAACAGGCCCGATTGAGGACAAAGCACTTTATCTGCACAAATTCTGATACCCACATTTATGCTGAGCATCAGTGTGACTTTCCCCGTGTCCCTGAGGAGGAAAACAAAGCTCTGAGAGGTGAAAGAGCTTGTTCAAGGTCACCTAGCTGGGAAGTGACAGAGACAGCACTCAAACTCAGTCAATGCAAGACCCTTCCGGCTTGATTCAGTGTGTACCTGCTGGGCTGCAAGAATTGAAGGGGAAAATGAACCCAGGTTTGTCTGAATTCCGAGTCAAGATCCCTCCCATTCTCTCCAAGGTCCAGTGGTCCCCAAAGGGACTGTGCTGGCTGGAAAGGCCAAGGACCAAAGGCAGAGGGAGTGGAAGCCCTGCCTTCCAGACCCCAAACATCCCACAGGCATCTAATCTGCAGCTATACCGAGGGTCCTGCTTCTGCAACTTGCCCCAGGGCCCCCCTGGAAGCAGTTTGATCCTGTGCCTGTCTGCCAAGAAAACAGTTTGATGGTTAGAACAAGCATCCAAAAGGAGCCTCCATTTATCTTGATTCCCAGCTTGTCTCCATCAGGGGAAATGTCTCCTGCCTGTCTGTGCCCCTCTTCTTCTTCCCTTCAAAATAGAATTAGGGGCAGCTGGTAAGAGCATTAAGTCCCTCCCGAATTCCCTTTTCTCATCTGTCATGTTCAGGCCTGAGCTTCCAAGCTTCAGAAGGAGGAGTGAGGGTCTCTCTGCTGGGAGCAGCAGGTGGCAGACCCAGGGCCGGGATGGCGGGGAGGAGCCCATGCTGGAGATCAGGGGAGGCCTGGCCTCCTCACCACCAGGAGGTCAGAGCAGCTGCATTTGAGATTCAGGCCAGCAGGAAGCTGGGAGCCAGCCTCGGCCAAGATGATCACAAAAACAAGTGGAATCATGATGAGAGGAAAAGAGGTCCCAAAAGCCTGTGACTTTCCTAACAAGACAGAATCAATCAGTGCACAGGCACAGTGCTGTGGTTTGCACCCAGGCACTCCACCCGGCCACACTACCCAGCCACACACCCAAGCTGTGGAGGTGGGAGTCTTGGGTCCCAGCTCTGCCACTGACTAGTTAGCTCAGACACTGACTCGGGCACACTACAGAGGTTCCTTCAAACTCCACTTGCTTGATGTAAAGTGGACCCAGCAGGCAGCAGATGCAGCCCTCCAACAGTGTGACCAGGAGGGCTTGGCAAAGGGACTAGGAGCAGAGTGAAAATACAGCCCCTTGTTCAAAAAAAGGTGTTCAAGACAACAAGCACAGAGCATTAGACTATGTGGGCCCTTCTGAGCTCAAAGCTGGCCTTGGAAGGGTCATTAGGAAATCACTCCTCCTGCAGCCAACGTGAGAGGCTGGAGAGAGCCACAGCTGTCCCCTCACTGTAGGAGACAGCCTCAGGAGCAGGACTTTGATGGAAGACCCACCTGAGGCCTAGGGGTTAGGGGGTATAGGAGAGATCCTGAACCTTCTCTCTGAAGCCTGAGTCGAGGGAGCTTAGTTGATGGAGTCTGCCTCCCAGCACAGAGCAGTGGGGGAAAGGCTGAGAGCGGCTCTGGGATGGAGAAGCCCTCTACCTCAGTAGAAGAAATCTATGTGTAGGGAAGCATCCAGCATAAGGGGGTCCCTGAGAGAGTAATTCTCTCATGCCTGTAACCCTAGCACTCTGAGAGGCCAAGGCAGGTAGATCACCTGAGCTCAGGAGTTTGAGACCAGCCTGAGCAAGAGAGAGACACCATCTCTACTAAAACTAGCCAGGCATTCTGGTGTGCACCTGAGTCCCAGCCACTTGGGAGGCAAGAGGATCACTTGAGCCCAGGAGTCTGAGGTTGCTGTGAGCTATGACACCAGGGCACTTGACCCAGGGCAACACTGTGGGACAGTGTCTCAAAAAAAAAAGGTAATTCTGCTGCCCCCAGGGTGTTGATGCCTCCGCACCTTGTTCTTGCTTCTGTAGGGTCTGTCTTCCTTTGTGGGGAGGGGGCAGCTGGGAGGCAGCTTCATTTTCCCCTTGGAGTCTCCTAGCGGAGACACTCTGGGAGCTTAGGCGCTGTCTGTCACTGAATGGATCTGGTTGTGAGTGGGAGCTGCAAGCTCAGACTCTTTTACGGTAAATCTGATGCTGCCCTGACATCTGCCTTTCCTGGGGAAGGAGGACAGGGTGGGGACACCAAGCAGGCCAGTCCCCACCAGGTTCCTGTCCCTCCAGCCAGGTGGAGGCTGCAGCCCTCAGGACATGACAGCCACAGGATTAAAGAGGGAAGAATAAAGGCTAGAGCTGAAAGGGCTGAGGGGAGGGGAAGGCTGGTGGAAGGCAGGGTGCTCTAGGTGCCAGAGATGACCACCTCCTGACCCCTGGGAAGCCTCTGTGAGGGGCACAGATGCGCTCTCAGCACTCGGAGATTGTGCAATCACACGCGCCAACAAGTTAACAAAGTGCCATCTGCCTGGGGAAAGCATCCCTCTGTGAAAAGCTTTCTGCGCCTTTCCAGCAGCGCCAGCTGCAGGTTGCATACTGGGGCAGCCAGCATCGCCTGGGACCTGCTCTCCCCTTCCAGGGAAGAAATGGACCCCAACTAGATCAGAGCATCAGGCCAAGGGCAGGGCTCCCAATAAGAAGCTGCGCTCTGCCTGGTGTGACTCAGCAATGACTGAGAACAGGGGCTGGCTTCAGAGGGCCCCTTGTCCTCCCTGCTGGTCACACAAGGTCACACTACCCCAGGATGCCCTCTGTGTAATGTTGAGCCCTAGGCCCCACATCCATCCAAACTCTGCCCCTCCACTGCCCTGAGACAATGCGCTAAGTCACAGCAGGGCCACGCGGACATCCAATGTACCACACGAGAGAGAGTCCAAAGTCGGAAAAGCGTCCACAAAAAAAGTAATCTTTCCTCTGGGTGGCTTTTAATATCATCTATATGTTGATAACTCCCAACTTTGTATCCCTACCTGAACCCCTTCTCTGAATTTCAGATTTGTAGGTCCACCTGTGTACTTGTCACTTAAGGATCTGTGTTAGCTACTTAACAAATGGCCCCAAAACTCAGCAACTTAAAGCAACCAGCACTTACGGTGTCACACAGTTTCTGAGAGCCAGGAATCCAAGACAGGCTCAGCTGGTGGTTCTGGCTCAAGGTCTCTCGCAAGGCTGCAGTCCCCCAAAGGCTGAACTGAGGCCGGAGGAAATGCTTCTAAGCTGACGCTGCTGGCTGGAGGCTTTGCTTTCTCCCCACTCAGCCCTCTCGCTGGGGCTGCTCCTGATAGGACAGCTGGGTTTCCCCAGAGCACATAATTCAAGAAAGAAAGACAATGAGCCACGTAGGAGAAACTGAGCCCTGATCTTTAACAGAAAGCTCACTTCCTACTTGGGAGACCTAGAGAATCACAAAAATGGTATGTTGAGTTGTGTGCGTGCAGAACAGAAGACTGGCCTCCAAGAGAAAACGCATATGGGAGGGGTGGCAATAATCATTATGGTAAAGATTCTCTAGATTCCAAAGGTCTCTTGCTGCTAGAGGCAGAGGTTATGCTCAAAGTCCGCAGTTTTGCAAAAACAAAGGTGGAGACATTCTATCTGACCTTCTCCATCTCCTCCCTAATCGTGCTAAGGTCAGACAAGCAGCTTTTGTCTACTTCTTCCCGTTTTATGATAATAAATAGGGACCCAAGGTTTACTCGGGGGTGGGGGGTTCCTCCCAGAGTTCCTCTGTGCCCCGACACAGACTCTTTGTCAAGCCTCTTCATTCCTTGCACCAAGACCCCCTCTTTGGGTGACTCCAAACCGCTTTAGAAACAGGCAGGAGGTGCAATCTTTCACAACACAATCACAACACTGCCATGTTGTCACTTCTGTCATATTTTATTGGTCACACTGCCCAAGTCCAGGGCAACGTGGGAGAGGAATACACAGGATGTGAGTGCCAAGAAGTGAGGTCACTGGTCCATCTCGGAGACTAGCAACCCCAGGATCGTACATCTTATGACTGCCCTGCACCCACTCCAGCTAGCCACACTGGACATTCTTCACACACTCCCAGCACACTGCTGCCTCAGGGCCTTTGCACATGCTATTCCCTCTGCATAGAAAGCTGGTCCTCCCGGCATCCCTGCTGGAGGCCAGTGACCACAGCGTTTCCAACTTGGCCTGCCCTATATGTAACCTCTAGAATCTTTCCCTTCACACACAAAACCAGCTTCCTTCACTTTCTTTCCCAACTCTGTAAATGCAGAGCCATCCAGTCATTCAGACTAACTCTTGGAGACATCCCTAACTGCTCTCTTTCCATCCCACATGCATCCAATCCTTCAGCAAATCCTAGTTCTGCCTCCATGACCCTCCCGTGAGAGGCCAGAGAGCATAGAGCCCCACAAGAACGTTTTATTCTCATGTGAGGGTTTTGGACATAGGCATAACATGTTAAAGGATCCCTATGACCATAGCAAAGCTGGAAGCAGGGGGACCACGTGAGAGGCCATTGCAGTAATCCAGGTGAGGCATGATAAACCTGGTACCTTAAACCAGGACGGTAGCAATGGTGGGGGTGAAAAGTGGTCAGAAACCCAATCTTGAAGGCAGAGCTACCAGGATTTGCTTCCTCATGATGTGGTGGCTGAGTTCTAAGAGCAAAGGCCCCAAGAGCAAGTAGGTAAAACTGCCCATTTCTTAAGGCCCAGGCCAGAAACAGATGAGGCATCATTTCTACTGTATTCTATTGCTGACAGGCCACAGAGCCCAGATTCCAGGAGAGGAGACACAGACCCCACCTTCTGATGGGAGAAGCAGCAAAGAATTACACGGCTATATTGTAAAATCACCGTAGAAAGAAAAAGGACAAAAACCTCCCTCGTGCCAGGTTCAGCATACAATGTGCGCACTGAAGGGCTTTCCCAGCTGCTACACACGTGAAAGTGGCACATGTCCGGTGCGTGTCCACCCCCAACACTCGAACCCAGGCCTTGCTATGAACCCCTGATCCTTTCCTCTAAATCACCTTTCAGAGACCATGTAGCTTTCCCACTCTAAGACTCCAGGATGCTAAAGCATTGTTCCCCAGAGACAGGGATTCGGCATAAGGTCAAGGTTTGTTGGGACTTTTTCTGAAAGGGCTTAGTTACAGATGGGCCAAGATGACTTGGTTTCAAGGCAGTGCCATGTCTCCAGCCCAAAGAAAAGGTTGGACCTGGATTTCTTTGTTTGGGAACTGTCCTGTGTGTTGTAAGATGCTTAGCGGCACCCCCAGCCTCCACTCCCTAGACGCCAGCAGCAAGCCCCTCCCGCCTTCTGCTGCTCTGACAACCGACCTGTCTCCAGACATTGCTGACTTTCCACTTGGGGGCAAATTCCACCCCCATCCCCGCCCCGCCCCACGAGCTGCACTGGGACAGTGAGGTATGCAGTGGCGTCTGCAGTAATCTCTCCTTTCTGGATCTGTTTGGAGCTTCTCCCTTGGCTCTGTCATAACTCCTGGTCCTTTTTCATCTTTTGGACGTTCTGAACTATGTACTTGACCACGTGGCCCTTTATGCTCTGATCAATGGAAAACTTAGAACCAAAGCTGTTTGGACGTCTGTTCCATGCAGACATGAATTTTTAGTCCTAACTCTGCTCCATTTTACATTCTTGCATTTTTCTCTGAACTTTTCATTTATGTCCATCTTCTTATATTTTATGCATTCTTTTTGTCTGCCTTAAATATTTTCTAGGAAAAGGGAGGGTACAAAGAGCTAAATAAATAACTGTCGTCCGGGTAAATATCCACAGGATGACACCACAGAGAAAGCAGACACCTGCCTGAAGGGAAATAGGACAAACCAACAATTAGGGGCCGGGCAAGAATGTAAAACCAGGCATGTGTGAGGCAGGCAGTGCATCGGGAGCATGGAGGGTCACCCTGCAGGCTCACCCTGCAAATCAGGGAGAAAGATGGACAGAGGCGGGGAGGTCAAAACCCTTCCCCAGGAAAGGGCCACGGTTCGCCTGTTTTCTGTTCACAGTATGGTACGTTTTAATAGTTGGCAGTTGCCAGCGGCCCAACCCAACTTGCAAGCATCTTCCATCCCAGTCCAACCTCCTGAAAAGGCACCACACAAGGCAGAAAGGGCTGCCCCCAACACACCCCACCCGGACTGCAGGTTCTTGAACAAAATATTAAGAAATGCTTGTTGTTTTTAGACATGAAATTTTGGACTGTTTCTTTAGACAGCAGTAGATAACTGGGACATCTTTAGATAACTGTCACTCAGCCCCTCCAGGACTCAGTTTCCTTATCAGAATAATGAGCTGCAAAGAGCCCACTGAGCGCTGGGTGCAGGGAAGGGCCTCTGCTGTCAGCAGGTGCAAAGCGGAAACACAGCCATGCCTCTGGGACAGCAGACAGACAAGGTACACGTGAGGCAGCAGAAGTCCAAGGCATGGACCTGCTCACTCGGAAATTATCTCTGAAGCTCCTACTGCGTCCCCAAAGAAGCACAGAACTGCCAAAAGCACACAGAGCGTGAGTCTGAGTGCTCGGGCCTTTCTCCCTGGAGCTCGCAGCTCTGCCGCCCAGTCCCTCCTGTGAGCCCCCACCTGCATGCCGACATCACCTGCTGGATGCTTAAGAATCTCACCCTCAGCACATCCAAACCCAGCTTCATGCCCACCCCTGCACATACACACACCAGTCTGTCTGTTCTCCCCAGCTCCTTGAGTATCTTTCTCCAGGGCCATGATCCATGAACTGGCCACCTGGCTCCCCCTCTATCCCCCAACATCCTAAAATGTCTCTGAGTCCCAGAGGTTTTGCTTCCTAAATACCATTTAACCAGCCCGCAGCTTTTCATCCCCACCACTGTCCCCTAAAGTCATCTCCTCCATGGGCTCATGGGTTGATCTCTTGACAGCTCTCCCCCACCCCTTACCTGTCCCTTTCTCCTATTCACACAAGAGCCAGCTTTCCAAAATACAAATCAAATCACGTCATGTCTCTGCTGAAAACTTTCTGCTAGCTTCCTAGTGCTCTTAGGACAAAGGCCATGTCCCACCACTGATCAGCCCACTCCACCTCTCACCCCCCCAGCCCTGCTCTCTAAGTGCCAGCCACACCTGGCTTCTTTACTTTGCCAAGGTCCCCATACTCCCTCCTGCCACAGGGCTTTTGCACATGCTATGTCCCTAGCCTGAGATGCTCTTCTACTTCCCTCCTTCCAACTCCCACCTTGAAGAAGCCTTCTCTGCTCTCTCTGACTGGACCAGCCCCTCTGATGCCAGGTGGGGTCTCTCCTTCACAGCACTAATCTTCATTTAACTGTATCTTCCTTTTCGTGCTTCTTTGATGATTGTCTTCCTTCCATGATGGACTTTAAGTTCTTGAGGCCCATTATAACCCCAGAAGCTATTCTACTACCCCAGTGCATAGTAAGCACTCAATAAATATTTGTCGAATGGACAAGAAAAGTTGTGAGTAGGGGGTGTTGAGAGGCAAGATAGTTATTAGTTGCTAGAAAAGTTGAGCAGCATTTTAGGGAGTAGGTGGGGCTTGTGCTGACCTTAAAGGAGGAACAGGTTTTATATTGATGAAGATATTTGGAAGGGCATTCTAGGTGTGTGGAGCAGAAGAAATGAAGAGGTTGGTACAACAAACTTGTGTGCATGTGTGTGTTAGGAAGCCAGGGAAGGAGACAGGCCAGGCTACTGGAGGTGCAAGTTAGGAAAAGGTGGGACATCAGGTCAGCCAGCAGGTAGACCCCTAGGGTCTTGAAGGCAGGGGAGTGTTGGCATTTGAAAAGAATGGAAGATTCCAGAGCAGAATGGGGATTCCAGGCAGGTGCCCAGCAGCAGAGCAGGTGGGATACAGTAGTGAGGATGGATGAAACCAGATGGGAGGCTGGTCAGTGTCCAGGCACAGGCAGTGAGGACCTGGTGGTGAGGACCATGAGGATGGAGAGGAGGAGCCTGATAAGGAGGTTTTGAAAAGAAAGCCACTCACCTGCCTGGGACCCACTGTCTGCAGAGGGCCACATAGGCAGGGTCCTCCATGGCAGAATATGAGAAGGAATTCGTCTCCCCCACTCTTTACCCTCTTCTGGATGAGTGGATCAATACCAGCCATCAGGGCTGATGCCAGGGACAGAGGACAAGGTTAGCTGTCTGCAGGGAACATGAAAAACCCTGGGCAGGGTTGCCTGGGTGACTTATTGCTTATTAATAATATAAATATGTAAATGTTATGAGGGCCGTATCGATCCCAACATATGAACCATCCATCATAAGGGTGAGGAAGAAGTGGGGGTTATAAATATTGAATAATAAGACTGTAGCTCAAGATTTATCAATATAGGTGGGCAAAGGCTGGGACAGGTCCCAAGACAATTTTGTAATGAGAGCAACTCCCAGCAACCCTTCCCACGTGGAGAGTTTGTGGGGGAGAAGACAGCAGTTCCCTTACAGGGAAGGTAAATATTCACAGGGACTCCCAAAGAAGGGTCCCTTTCTCCTTTGGCATGGAAAGCTGTGACCAGAGCTCCCGAAATCTCTTTTTTTGTTGTTGTTGTTTTTTTTGTAGAGACAGAGTCTCGCTTTATCGCCCTTGGTAGAGTGCCATGGCATCACACAGCTCACAGCAACCTCCAACTCCTGGGCTGAAGCGATTCTCTTGCCTCAGCCTCCCGAGTAGCTGGGACTACAGGCGCCCGCCACAACGCCCAGCTATTTTTTGGTTGCAGTTCAGCCGGGGCCGGGTTTGAACCCGCCACCCTCGGTATATGGGGCCGGCGCCTTACCACAGGCGCTGCCCCTGAAATCTCTTACTGAGGGATCTTTCATTCTAGAAAAACACCTACCCCAGAGTGGGAGGGGTCTTCACTCCCACTTAACCCATAGCTTAAAGGATAGGCATGTGGGTTTGGAGCTCAGCAGACCTAGGTGCAGATTCTGAAAACTTTACAAGTTTAAGTGCTCTGGGTGTCAGTTTACTCATCTGTAAAATGGGAATATGGCACCAATCTACAAGGTTGTGAGCATTAATTGGGACGTCTACAGTAGATATCCATTGTAGTTATTACTATAATGGCAGAGTGCCAGGGTCTTCACTCTGGAATGGAGGGCCATTCGACCCTCCCTACTTGGAGCCATAATGCTGAACAGCTCCAATACTAGGCATCACCAAGCAAAGTGGCATCATAATTGAGGAAAGAGCAACCCAATGCCAGCCACACCCCTCCTATCCCAGCTCAGTTTTCCTGGGAGATTACAGTTTGGATGGCTACACATCTCCTGGACACAGGGCTCATGGGACAGGGAAGTTGGCCAATCCCCACAGGTCTCTGCCTTCAGGAGTCTCAGGCCAGAGTGAAGTAGAGGACCAATGAGCCCCAAAAGCCTGAGACAGAGCAGGTGCTATTAGAGGGGTTTTCAGGACCCTGGGGGCTCAGAGCGAGGTCGTGTCCGTTTGAGGGGAATCAAGAAGAGCTCCCTGGAAACGAGCCTCGAATAGCCACCAAGAGGCGGCAATGGATATAAGCTCCCTAGCAGGGCCCTACACAGGGCAACACTGGGGTGGGAAGTTCTTATCTCTGCACCCCATGAGGCAACCCAGGCCTGCGTGAACATCTCACACAAGCCACATGGAATATTCTTTCGCATTAATTTTGTTTTATTATAATTTTTTAATATTGCATTAAAATATTATTTGTCTTGATTACTGAGTTTTTGGTGTTCCTTATATTTTATACCCAACTGTGATGCCTCTCCCACCTGCACCTAACCTTGGCTCACTAGTGACTGCATTATCTAGGATTGTTTCTGCCCCCAGCTCCTGGCTTCAGTTATCCAATCTACCTTCAGCTCTGCTGCCCTCCCAGCTTTCCAGCGTCCTGTTCCATTTCCCTACCCCAGGCCCTGCTGTGGGAGCACAGGGTGGGCAGGTCCTCACTCTGCGCCTTGGCTCAGCAGCCAGGGCTGTAGGCTCCCCCAGCACCACCAGATACTGAGACGAGGCATCACCAAGATCCTTTGTCAGGTGTGGAGGTGGAGGCCCAGAGAGGTCATGGGATTCACACAACGTCACACAGCTGGTCAGTCAGTGGGAGACCTGAGATCTGATTCAAACAAAATGCACTTTTCACCAGAACCCGGCATTTCCCAAAGTGCCATCCTTGTAACCCACATTCCATGGGCTGTGAGTCCATGAGCCTGGAAAGAATCAGATTCATGGTCAGAGGCGTTTAACCTCCTGGAGAGCACGGAGGCCCACCAAGAGGAAGTAGGGCAAGGGCTCAACCTGCAGCTAAAAAACGATTTGATTTCATTTAATGCTACATTTTCCAAACTTCTTGGCCACAAAGCTCTTTTTTCATGGAGCAGCTCCCTGAGCCAGTCAGCCTTCCATCTTACACTGTCGGGAAGCTCTGACCGGTTTTTAGCTTAAGACTTTTCCAGCCAGGTCCAAATGAGTCTGGCTAGGAGCCAAGGTTTCTTTCCTCACCCCGAGGACTGAAACACCTATAAAAAAAAGAGTGACGAGAGAAGGACACATACACGTCGCTAACAAGAGACACGAGAAACTTCGGAAGGGAGGACCCAAGAAGCAAAGCCAGTGTGCAGTTCATGCTGCGATTTGATGAAAACGTGGACAGTGTGCAGAAGTCTGACTGGACAAAGAGGGTGCGAGCCGAGGTAATGAAGTGGGGGGACTCAGCAAGGCGTGTTTGCCCAGCTTCTCTGTGTCCCTGTGTCTTCAGAGACAAGGACGTTCCTTTCCTCCGGGTACAGGGAGTGTGGTGCGTCTCCCATGAAGGTCTTACGAAATGCTTCAGAGGAAGGTCAGGGAATTCCCGTGTGGCCAGGGACAGACAGAAAGACCTTCCCACTTCCACTCCTCCTTAACACCAGGCGCCACGTGTTAGGGTCGCGTGTCCTGAACCCCACAGTGGTGACCTCTCCCCTTTGCTGCGTTTTCCAACTTGGTCTGCCCCCCGGGAAGGGGGTGAAAGAGGAGGCAGCGGCTTTAGGAGAAGCCTAGAATGTTTTCCATTAAGTGTCTCGATCTGAGCATGAATCACTTTGGTGAGGAGGGTGGGGAGGGGGGAGAAAGAGGGAAGGAGGGAGGAAGGATGGAAACAAGAAAGAAAAAAGGGAAGAGAAACAGAAGAAGGAAGGAGGAAAAAACAGAAGAGAGGGAGGAGGAAGAGAGCAAAGGGAGCGGAGGGAAGGTGAGGCGAGCAAGGAGGGGAAGGGTTCTAACTTGCACCTCCTGCAGCCCAGCCTCAAGGTAAAGCTAGTCTGGAGGGAGAGGAGGCTTTGCGGCCTCCAGTCTCCCATGTGCCACTCCCCTTCCTCACTTGGTGCCCGCCCGCCTGCACCCCCCAGGCCGCCCTGGAATTGAGAACTCCTTACAAGCCATTTTCCCCGTGTCTCGGCCATGCGAGTTTTCACAATTTGCAGCCTCTGTATTCAACTGCCCCTCTCCCCGGCTGTTCCAGGTTGGGTGGAGGAACCCTTGGGTGGCGGGGGGGCCCTCGAGCATCCCCTGCCGGGCCTGGGCGCCATTAGTATTCAGCCTCTCCTCAGTAATGGGCCCTCTTCATGCTGGTTTGATTTTATTATTATGCCAACACACTTGCTTAATTCTCTGCTGTCTTTCTTCTGCACTGTTGATTTACACTGTTAGTGTTTTAATTATACAATTCAGCACTCCTTAAAACATGAAAAACTGCTCAACTTTTCAAGCAATTAAAAGGCAGCAGAGTATATCAGCAAATCTGAGACGGGATAAGTAAATCAAGCAATTAAAAAACTCATTTGGTGAAAATGTAGCAACCCACCCAAAATGAGCAAGGTTGGTGGGCCCTCCTGACAAGAACGTGGGAGAATGGCACCGGCTCCACTCACCTTCCTCCCCGGCAGCTGCGCCGTCTTGCTGGCTCTCTCCTTCCTCCCTTCTCCCTCTGTTGAACACGCTGTTCCCAACCTCAGCCCAGGGCCTGCTGAGAGGACCTGCCCCAGGAGATCCCAGGACTGGGGTGCCCAGAAACTTGGGTTTCAGGCTGGGCACCATAGAATTCCCCTCTAAGGGCCTCAGTTTCCCATCTGCAAATGGTATTCCACCACCAACGCTTTTGGGGGGGGTGCGTGTGTGGCAAAATATACACAACAAAACTTACTATTACAAAGGAGAAAAAAATACCTTTGGTTCATGGCTGAAGCTCCTATGAAAACAGATCAGCAGGGGAAAAGCATACACGTTTACTGAATGTCAGTTTTACATGACACAGGAGACTTTATAAGGAAACAAAAAGCCGAAGATACAAAAAAGCCTGTGTATGTTTTACGCCAGGTTTGATGAGGAAGTGAATAGTCGTGGTGAAATCCTGGAGGGAAGCTAGCAGGACCTGTTTGTTCAGATTCTTCTCTGTGTCTCTGTCTACAGAGGGGAGGATGCTCTACCAGGTGCAGTGAGGGGGCACCTTAGGGCCTTAGGACTCTTTTCAAAACAGGTCAGGGAGGAAGTCAGAGGGACCTTCCTGCTTCTGCTGTTTCCTCAAATGCAAGGTGCCAGGCTTGGGGGGAGCCTGTCCCGAACCCTGTCCCATCTCTGCCATCTCAGTCCCTGAACCCTGTCCCGTCTCTGCCATCTTTAAGTGTGCAGCGTAGTAGTGTTATGTCACACTGTTCATGCATATGGATTCTGTGGTGGGATGTTCACCACCATCCATCTCCAGAACTCTTTCCGTCTTGCAAGCCTGAAACTCTACATCCACTAACTGTGAACTCCCCTTTGCCCCCTGGGCTGCACCACTGCTTTTTAAGCTAGTTTCTGTGGAGCCCGAGGGGTTCATCTCACCCCCCTCAGGCTGCCAGGAGGGAGCAAGCAGAGAAGTTAAGTAATTAGAGCTCGATTTTAATCTATGTAAACTATTAGGTTTCTGGGTTTTATTTCATTTGAGCAAAAGACTCTGAAAATTATTTTTTCAAATCAAAAAAGGGATGAGATGACCTTAAAGGCCTTCTCCACTGGAAGGAAGAGGCTGAGGGGCTCAAGTTTCTCTAAAGGAAGGCACCGCCCATGAGAAGTGGGGGCCTACTGCTCTGAGGCCAGTGCAGGACAGAATAAGCTCCTCCAGAAAGAGTGGGGCGTACCCTGGGGATCCAGCTTCCCCTAGGCCTCGGCCACACTCCCTTATAACACATCCCCCTTCTGACACACCCTCCTCCCAGGCCTTGGCCACTCCCCTCTGCTACATCACTCGTTGTCAGGATACCCAGAGAACTAGGGACTTTCTGCTGCATTGTGGAAGTGAGGGTGGGAGGAGGCCGGGGCAGGGATAGCAGGTGCACAGCCCACTTATCCATCACACTGAGAGCCGGAAAGGCCAGAGGTGCCAGGGGCGCCAGCTTGCCACTAGGCTGTCTGGGAGAAGGATTTTGACCAAGGTGAGGAAGGAGGGAGTCTGCGTGCTCTGGGGACAGGCGCTGGAGGAGATGGGTGTGGAGCGGGCAGGAGGCAGCCTCGACCAGCAGCATCTGTTTCAGGACAGAACCTGCCGGAGTGGACACACTCCCACCCTTCATCCCTGCTGACAGGATTATACATGCCGAGGGGCAGTGCCCAGAATCTCAAGCTTGTTGGTCTGGGCAGGAAGAGGCAAGGCCAGTGCCCCAGCACTTGCCTCTGGGACCTGCATTCAGGTGTCCTACAAGAGAACAGCACCCTGGCCCTGTTCCTGGGAGGAGATGCCAGGCATCCCCACATTCCGGCTTCCCAGTGTTCCCTCCTTTGAGGAAACAGAGGTCTCCTCTGACATTTCGTTTTCAACCTAGGTCTCTTCCATTTAACAACATCCAAGGGACCAGCCCATGAGGATCTGAAAATGGTGTTCTTTCAAGATGGGCTATTAGCTGGCCATGCCTCTGTCTGCTGGGTCTTGTCCTGAAGCACGGTCCCTCACTCACCAGCGACAGTGGGAAATAGTCATGGGTCACAAACCAATGAGGGAGGAACAGGGACACACACACAGGTCCAGTTTTTATTTATTCCAGTCCTCAATTCCAACTCTGTCCACACACCCAGCCAGATCTCCCTGGGGTCACCTGCTGACCACAGCCCATCCTGGTTCCAAGTCATGTGACTACCCATGGACACTCAAGCCCCTCCCTACCTTTCCCATGGGTTCTGTTCACCAAATCTCATCTCCCTGCCTAGGAGTCTCCTCAAGGTTACTCCCCCTAAGCAATTTCTGTTTCAAACAGTTTCTACCAGTTGCTCTTTGTAATTCCAGAACCTCCATTAATCATTCTTAAGCTCTTTGAATGCAATATTTTCTCGAAGAACCAAAATTTCTTCACAACTTTGCACCCTCCTGCCATCTCCAATTACCCACTCTCATCCGTCATTAACATAATGCATTAGCATATCGATAACTTCTGTACACCTTGATTAATCTGGCTCGAATTTTTCTCCCAATTGCACCTAATTGGCTGAGGACTGACCAGGATGGGAGGAGGCCAAGTACCTCACAGGGCCCCTGTCATTGAAATTATGGAGCAGAAATAGAGTCCCAACATTATTAAATTCAGCTCTTTCTTTTTGCAGATGAGGAAACTGAGGCCTGAAGAGGTAAAGTAGTACCCCTCCTCCCGCTATGGCCCCCGGGCAGCACTCCCCCGTCCCCCACCAAGTATCCTTCCTACCAAGTAGTTCCCAGTGTATAGGAGGATGTGAATCCCAGGGGGTAGGAATTGTTGACTGCTATTGCGAAGGCCACCACACCACCACCACTCTACATTTCTGGAGAATACTGACCAGAACCTATGCTATGGGGATTAAAATTCAACTAAGAAAGATGTGACCATCCCAGATCTTATACCTGACTGCATCTAAGATCGGATGCAGGTGCCCTTGCCTGGGTCCACTTTCTAAGGATCAGACCTAAGCGCTTTTCTTCATCTCTCCATTTTCCTGGGGTCCATCCTTCCACGAGGCTCTGTTCTTCCTCCCTGCGAGTCTAGGCAGGCACCGGGGCCCGCTGTCTCTAGTGAGCCAATGTCCTCTGGCCTCCAAGGCAAGGCCCAGACACCAACGTTCTGTCTCAAGTCAGTTCCCAGCCTCAGTAAAGGCAAGACAACTTCTTTTTGATGTTAGGAGCCCCTGCTGGTATGCACTGAGTTTCTGATTCCAGTATAAAAGCAGCTGTCATTAGAATAAAAATTGGTACCATTTATTAAGTGTTTATGGTATGCCAGGCACTGTGCCAACAAGTCTTACATACGCTAAACCATTTAATCCTCTCCATGACCCTGAGATGTGGTTCCTATATCTCCATTTGATAGATAAGAAAACTGAGGTCATTATAGCCAACAACACGTAGCTAAAAATAGCATGGCTGCAACTGAGCTGGGACTGTCTGATTCTAGATCACAAGCTGCTGACTAGTAAGCTATATTTCCTCCAGTGTCCAGCAGAGGTGACGAAAATATTTGGGCTCATGTCATGAGGGAGTCTTTTCTTGCCAAGATGACCTCCTCCCACTTCTCTGGGATCCCACCCCTCTCTTCTGAGGGAATATTCTTGAATTATTAGATTTTTAAAAACCAATGCCTTCAGAAATTATATCTGCCTTTACTACCACCAGCAAGAAGGTCGTTTTCTCACCTACTACCTTAAAATAGGTTATGAAAGATGAGGTTCTTGAAAGATAGCTAATTGTTTAAAGTAAAAATATTAGCATTGTTATGTTTGGTATGTATTATATATAGAGTTGTAAAATACATAATAACAGTAGCACAGAGGAGTAAATAGAATTTTCCTGTTGTAAAATTCTTATATTTCACGTTAAGTGTTACAATATTAATTCTACGTATACTGTGATAAGTTAAGGATGCACAGAATGACCATGAAAAAAATACAAAGCCATATACATAAAAAGCCAATTGAGATCTTAAAATTGGGTATTTTAAAAGATCAAGAAGACAGGAAAAGAAGAAGAAAAGAATAAAAAGCAAACGAGACAGGACTAGAAAACAAGTAATAGCTATGGATGATAAACTTTAAGAAGGCCCCTAGAAAACCCCACCATCTGATATACACACCCTCTGTGAGATGCTCCTTTAGCATAGGCAGGACCTATGACTTGCCTTTAACCAAGAGAGTATAGAAAGATGATAGGCTGTCTCTCTCATGATCATGTTACATCCAATTGCAACATCTATCTTATTAGATAACTCTCTTCTGTACTGACTTTACCACTATGTTGTGAGCTTTCCTATGGAGAGCTTACCATGGCAAAGAACTGTTCTTATTCCAACAACCTGCAATGAACTGAATCCTATCAGGAACCTTGTGACATTGGGAACAAATTCTTCCCCAGCCAAGCTTACAGATGACACTCTGGCCCTGGATCCCTGGATAACACTTTGACTGTGGCCATATAAGAGGCCTTGAAGCAGCTAAGCCATGACCAGATTTCTGACTACAGAGGCTGTGAGCTATTTAGGGTGTGTCATTTAAGTGGCTAAATTCATGGTATTCTGTTATGCAACAACAGATAATTATGGCAACAGGACACCAGACCTACATCAAACCATTCCAAAAATCACATTAGGTATAAATGAACCAAAAACTCAAGAGGGAAATATTATCAGATTGGGTTACTCATTATTTAAAATAAAAGAGATATGTTTTAAATATAAACCATGGCTAGGTTGAAAATGAAAGTATGAAAAAAGATACATCACATAAACTATAAACCCACAAATTCAAGAAACTCAGAAAACCCCAAACAGAATCACATTAAAACACACACACACACTCATACACCAAGATACATCATAATCAAATTCCTTAAAACTCTGCTAACAAGCCAGAGAGGGAAAAGACACATTTTGTAGAGCAGTAAAGATAAGAATGACAGCAGACTCCTCTTCAACAATTATGCAAACCCACACACAGTGGAATGACATCTCTAGAGTATGAAACGGTAAGAGAGATTTCATGTAACAAATGCAATCAGTGTAACCTAATTCTCTGTACCCTCAATGAATCTCAAATAATAAAATAAAATATGGAAAGAAAATAATTCTCAACCTAGAATTTTTTTTCTTTTGAGACAGAGTCTCACTTTATTGCCCTTGGTTGAGTGCTGTGGTGTCATAGCTCACAGCAACCTCCAACTCCTGGGCTTAGGCGATTCTCTTGCCTCAGCCTCCCAAGTAGCTGGGACTACAGGCATCCACCACAACATCCGCTATTTTTTGTTGCAGTTTGGCCAGGGCCAGGTTTGAACCTGCCACCCTCGGTATATGGGATTGGTGCCTTATCCACTGAGCCACAGGTGCCACCCTAATATGAAGATTTTTAAGCAGAAGGCAAGCAATGCTAGATAGAAATCTGAATTTACACAAAGCAAGGAAAAGGATATTAGAAATGGTTAATATGTAAGGATATAAAAAAAAAAACCATTTTTCTCATTTTTTCAATTCCTTAAAGAGACAATTGACTGCTTAGAGCCAAATAACGGTTCCACTTCAGATGGAGTGGAGTAACAGATTTACTCTAGAATTCAAATGGTGTGGCCACTTTGGAAAGTTTCCTAAAAAGTCAAACATACATTTGCCATATGACTTAGCAATTATTATATTTTTATGTAAGAGAAATAGAAACAGATGTTCACACAAAGGCTTGTACATGAATGTCTACAGCAGCTACATTTAAAACCCAAGAAACAACTCAAATGACCATCAACTGGAAAATGGATAAAAAAAAAAAAATGCAGTACAATGGAATTTTACACAGCAAGAAAAAGAACAAACTACTGATACACGCAAGGACATAAATAAATCTCAAAATAATTATGCTAAGTAAAAGAAGCTAGATACAAAAGACTACGTACTGTATAAATTTATTTATATAAAATTCTAGGAAATGCAAAACTATAGTGATAGAAAAAAATCCGTGATTGACACAGCATGGGGAGAGAATGAATGAAAAAAGGCACAAAGGAATTTGGGGTGTGGTGGTTCTAAGAGTAATTACATTGGCCAAATCTCAGTGAATTATACACTTAAAATGGGTGAATTTTATTGTATGCAATTTATTCTTCAATAAGCTATTTTTTTAAATATATGGGATACCAATAAAGCAGTGATTATAAGGAGATTTATTCCTTTAAAGCCTTTATTTGAATAAGGGGAGGCTTAAAATTGAATATCTAAGTTTCTACTTTAGGAACCTGGAAAAAGAAGAGGAAATTGAAAGCACAGTAAGCAAAAGAAAGAAAATGTGAAAAATAAGAGTGGAGAATCAATGAAACAAAAAACATAAACCATAAAGAAATTTTTTAAAGCTAAAAATCTGCTTTTTTTTGAAATATTTATATAATTGTTAAATTTCCACCAACATTACTTAAGAAAATAAGAGAAAATACATTTTACCAGGATAAGGAATTAAAGAAAGGGCATCACTAAAAATCCTACAAAAACTTAGAGGATAATAAAAACAATATTATAAACAACATTGTGCGAAATAATTGTCAATTTATGTGACAAAAACAAATTCTTTGAAAAACACAAATTACCAAAAATGACTCAAGAAGAAATAGAAAATGAGAATAGCTTATATAATTATGTAAAAAATTAAAATCCTAATTTTGAGGGGGTGGGGGGAACCAAAAATGCTAGGCCCAAATAGCTTTACTAATAGTGTTATCAAACACTTAAAAAGAAACACATAAACCTCTTTGAGAAAACAGAGATTAAGGGAACACTTCCTACTCATTTTATGAGATAAACTTAACCCTATACCCCAAACTTGTAAAACATAATATAAGAAAGAATGTTAGAAACTAATATCCCTTATGAGCATAGTTTTAGAAAACACTCAATGATTTTTAGCAAATTGAATCCAGCAATACACAAAATGCAAATACATTCTGTGCATATACATGTATAAAACCAACTGAGAAGAGTTTATCCTAGGAATGCAAGGTTGGCTCAACATTCCAATTTCAAAAAATATAATTGAGTATATTAATAAATTAAACGAGAAAAAGAATAAGTTCTCAAAAGATTCAGATGAAGTATTTAAAATTCAACACCCATTCATACTTTAAAATTATCAGCAAACTAAGAATTGAAGCATAAATTTTTCAATCAAATAAAAAGAATACACAACAACGCTACAGTTAATATCATCCTTAATGGTGAAAGACCGAATGCTTTCCTCCTATGACTGGGATAAACACAAAAATTTCTGCTCTCATTACTTCTACTTAAAATTGTACTAGAGGTTCTAGCCAGAGCAGTAAGGCAGGAAAAGGAAATTTTAAAAATATACACTCATTGGAAGAGAATAAATGAACTCTCTTTTTTCCATATGATATGACTGGTTACTTAAAAAAAATAAAGAATCTACTTAAGAAAAATATCTAGCACTAAAATAATAGATAATTTAACAGAACTGATGGGCACAGGCCAGTATGCATTGATAATCAATTGTTTTCTATATACTATCAGCAAATAATTAGAAAATAAAATAACACATCCTATCAACAATGTCATCCCAAACTGCAAAATTCTTAGTAAAAAAAAAATATAGCAAAAGATTTTCAAGAGCTCCAGATTGATAATTACAAACACAACTGGAAAAAAAATTAATGAAGCACTAAATAAATGAAGCAATATACCATGTTCATGGATTGGAAGACTATATATTTCAAGATGTAATTGGCCTATGGATTCAACACCATCCCCATCAAAATCACAGGATTCTAAAATTTATCATTTGGCTTTTCATATGAGTCTTCACTCAGACAAGAATTGAAAGCCTCTGTCAGTTCAGTGTAATTTCTATTGCCCTTTATCTCCTTTTCTTTTTCTATTTTAATTGAGTCAGAGTTTAAATGAGGAACATTCAAAATATCAGATTCTTTCCTCTTCTCTATACAAAATAAACAGAGTTAAGGAGCCCTTCACTATGCGGGTGTAAAGTGACTACACTGATCAGGAAGCATCACAGCGGCCATTGGGCAAGCTTTGACCACAGCTGCTATTAAGGTACATTCTTCCCTTGTTGGTGCTAATAATAAATGGGGCACATGCAGCCTATACTTTTTAAAACTAAAATAAAATCTATATGAAAATGCACAGGACCCAGAATAGCCAAAACAATTTTGTAAAGAGGAAAGAACTTGGAGGACTCATCCTACCTGATTTTAAGACTTGCTATAAAGCTGCAAGACAGTATCTTATTGCTATAAGGACAGACAAATAAATCAATGAAATAGAACAATGAGTCCAGAAGCAGACTCACACAGGGAAATTGATTTTTTTTAAAGGCAGTAAGGCAAGTCAGGGGAAAAAACATTTCAACAAACAGTGCCAGAATAACTATGTATCCATATAGGGAAAAAAACAAACTTTGATTCCTATCTTACACCATAAACAAAATTAGTTCGAGAAAAATCATAGACATAAACATAAAAGATATAAAACTCTAAAAGCTTCTGAAAAAAATAGATAGGAGAATATCTTCGTGAACTTGGGGTAGGCAAAGATCTCTCAGAGAGGACACAAAAAGCACTAACCATTTTTAAGAATGACAAAGTAACGCTGGGTGTGGTGGCTCACACCTGTAATCCTAGCACTCTGGGAGGCCAAGGCAGGTGGATTGCCTGAGCTCAGGAGTTTGAGACCAGCCTGAGCAAGAGCAAGACTTGGTCTCTAAAAATAGCCAGGCATTGTGGTGGGCACCTGTAGTCCCAGTTACTTGAGAAGCTGAGGCAAGAGGATCACTTGAGCCCAGGAGTTTGACATTTCCGTGAGCTACGTTTCTGCTGCCACAGCACTCTACTGAGGGCAACAAAGTGAGACTCTGTCTCAAAAAAATAAAAAAGGAAAAAAATGATAAATTAACAAAATACAAAGTCTTGGTCATTAAAAGACATCCGTAAAAAAATGAAAAGATGAAATGCAGACTGAGAAAAAATATTTGTGTTCCATATTATCTAACAAAAGACCTTCATGCATGATATGCAAAGAACAATACAATCAACAAAAAAAATAAAATATAAACAAAAGATTTAAACAGATCCTTCATCAAAGAAGGTATAAAAATGATAAATAAGCAAAGAAAAAGATTCTCAACATCATGAGTCATCAGAGATGCAAATTAAAACCACAGTGCAGTGTTATCACACATCTAGCAGAATGACTAACTCAAAAGTGCTAATAATAAGTGTTGGCAAGAACATGGAACAAATGGGACTCTCATACATGGTGGGTGGAGGATAAAGTGGTACAACCACCTTGAAAAACTACTAAACTTTTATATCCATATGACAGCCCAGCAACTTCACTCCTACACACTGTCTTAGTTCATTCAGGCTGTTCTAACAAAATACCATAAACTGGGTAGCTTATAAACAACAGAAACTTATTTTTCACAATTCTGGAGGCTGGGGAGTCCAAGATCAAATCACAGGCAGATTCTGTCTGGTGAGAGACAGCTTCCTCCCTCACGAACAGCATCTTTTGGCTGTGTGTTCACATGAATCTCTCCTGAGCCTCTTTTATAAAGGAAAAGGGGTTGTGAGAGCATCCTAATGTCCTAATTATCTCCCAAAGGTCCCTACCTCCTAATACCATCATGGGGGTTTAGATCTCAGTAGAATTTTGGGTGCACACAAATATTCAGGCCATCGCAGTATTTGCTTAAGAGAAAGGAAAGCATGTCTGTGAAAGAAGGAATAAGGAAATTCACAGCAACAATATCCATAAACTAGGAACAGCCTAAATGCCAGTCAACAGAAGGTGCAGTACCTTAATATATAGTAATACAGAGAATACGTATGTGTATTAATATATGTTAATTATATGCATGTATGTATGTACTTATATTAATTCTGTGCATATTAGTGTGATGGGATACTGCTCAGCAGTGAAAAGGGTCAAACCACTGATAGATACAAACCCACGTGAGTCTGACAAAGGCTGTTTGAATAAAAGAAGATGTGTAAGTATACTGACTGTGCAATGCCATTTACAAGAGGTTCAAGAACAGCCAAAAGTTGCCAGGTACAGTGGCTCACGCCTGTAATCCTCACTTGAGCTTAGGAGCTAAAGATTAGCCTGAGCAAGAGCAAGACCCCATCTCTACAAAAAATAAAAAAAAAAATAGTGGCAGGTGCCTGTGGTCCTAGCTACTCAGGAGGTTGAGGCAGGAGGATGGCTTGAGCTCAAGAGTTTGAGGTTGCTGTGAGCTATGATGATTCCACGGCACTGTAGCCTAAGTAACAGGAAAGTTGAAAAATAGGCCAAATTCATCCATGGTAATAGAAATCCAAGCCGTGATCTCTTTCAGAGAGGGTGGGATTGACCGGGAAAGGGCACAAGGAAATGTTTGTACTTTGACTAGGGAGGAGTTCGGTTACATAGGTGTTTACATTTGTCAAAATGCATCAAATGGTACTGTTTAAATCTGCGTTACTTCTCTTCATGCAAATTTTACCTTAAAAAGTGCTACAAAATCACAAGTTAAAAAACAACCAAACATTAGGAACCTGTAAACAGGAAACTTTGCCCGGCTTGCCTGAGCCTACTAGACAGAGGCCCCGCCTGGCAGAACTAGCACCTTTCTTCCTCTGCTATTCCCAAGCGTACCAAGCTCATAGCCACGGGAACCTTGGTATTTGGACTCCTCCCCGCCCCATTTCTAGAGTTCTCTCCTGGATCCTTGCTCTTGACTGTTCCTAGGAGGGACTCCATCCATCAGGCTCCCTTTAGAAGAGATAGCACCATCAAATCAGGGCCAATGAGGGTCGGTTAACAAGCAAGTTTCCCCCCGGTGGAGAAATGTTGAGCCACTACCGGATAGAAAGCTTTTTCCCTGGGGCCTGAGGAATTAGGGGAGCGGCGGGGAAGCTATTTCCAGAATGTATTGATCTGTCCAGATGGGAGCCAGGAATTAAAAGCTGGCCTCACTCTCCCGTCCTCCCAGGGAGCAGACAGAATACCCAGTGCAGGCACTTCCTGGCTTCCCACTTACATAGCCCTTCCGTCCTGCGCTCGTCTTAATTTCTTCATGGAACGTATCCGCATCTGAACTCATCTTATTTCCTTATGCAGTTGCTTTCTGGTTACCAAAACCCCTTCCTCTAGAACGTAAGCGCCAAGAACCCAGGGCTGTGTCTCACTTATTACGGTATCCACAGTGCCTAGACCAGTGCCCTGCCCCATACTTCAAACAGAAGCAGACGTCTGCATAAATCCCGGAGAGAAGATGAGCGCCAGGCGTGTCCCTGCCTCCTCCCAGGCTGGGAAACTCTCGGGCTGGCACATTTTTCACCACCTTTTTTTTTTTGCAAGTCACAGATTGTTTTTTGGTTTTTTTAAGTGCAGTGTTAGGTTTTAAAAAAAAAAAAAAAATTGGTCAGAAGGTACAGAAAGTTCCTAAATACTTTCTATTTGCTCCCACAGTTTCCGCTATTACTTGTATCTGTGTTAACGCGGAACACTCATTATAATCTGTGAAGCAACACTGATACACTATTATTAACTAACGGCTGGGTTTTGACAAATGTACGATGAGTGACACGTGTCCGTCACTACGCCATCATACGGAAAAGCTTCACTGCCTTCTGCCTTCCCCACGAACCCCTGGCCACCACTGATCGTTTTACTGTCTCCATGCTTTGCCTTGTCCAGTGTGTCATACAGTTTAAATCACACAGATTCCGTCATTTGGACTCTGTAGTTGGCACTATAGATGTTCTGCAAATAGTTTCTAAATCCACACATGAATGGGTGAAAGGAGTTAGAGCTGCCCATGTGCTGTGCGCTCTGAGCACCCTAAGAAGGAAAAAGCCCAGCCCCTTCCTCTATTTGGGGTCAGGAATCTTCATTCCATTCCCTTTTTGCCCTGCCCTCCCCCAGCCTCCCTCACCTCCTTTAAATTACACAGGAAGATTTCCGTGTATGAAAGCTAATTTAGGCGCCATAACAGAGACTATATTTAATGTAAATGGAACAAGCAGAAGCAGAAGGATTTATGGCGATAATAACCTGCTTGTAATAACACAGAGTGGGTCACCTGCTCAAGAACCAGTGGATTAAAGAGAAGGAAATTTACCTCCCCAAAGAACGAATGTCACCAGAAAACTGCAATAGCGCCAAGTCTTGGATGATCTTATTAAATCCCATAGATCTTTCTACGCTTTTCTACCAGGAGAGGGCTACTTCTTTCCCCAGGATGTGAGGATGGCCAAAGTGTGGCCTGAAGCAGGAATGGTGGTTACAGGAGACAGGACACTTCCCACAAAGGCCCAGAGTCAGAGCCTCGTGGGCCAAGGACCCTGTCTGCACAGAGCCTTATGAGAGCCACGTGTGCTGGGTGCCACGTGGAGTCCTGGGAGTGGTTAGCATTCCTGGCTCTAGGATAATGGGGAGTAGAGAAGGGTCTGGGGAGCTGTGTATTCATGAGGGACTGTCCTAACATCTCAACCTCACCCTGTACAGGCACGGTGATACGGGGGCCCCCCAGCAATGCTTCAGACAGCTGGAATGCAATGAACACCTCACATCCCAGTCAGTGATTACAAGTAGCAGGAGGCTTTGGTGAAACAGATGATCTGTACATTTAGAGAGACCTGACCTCAACCACATTATAAAATGCACTCTGTTCATTCCCAGCCCCAAGTTGATCCTTGATCTGTCCATTCCCCTTAGCAGAATTCCCCTAGGCCCCAGAATCAGAGTGGCCTAGCCAGTAGGAGTGGAGCCCCCACTGCATGCCAGAATCTGAGCCTAGACAGCAGGAGCAGGGATTGTAGGAGGGGAACCCCTCCTCCAGCTCTTGTTCCCAGGAGGGACACCAGGCCCCCAGCCCCACCACACAGCACCCTGACAGCTGTGCACTCGGGCTCCGGGACTCCTGCCCTGTCCTCGGCACCCTTCTCACTTCCCCACTTTTGTCTGACAGTTTGTTGGCAAGCAGGTGAACTGGAGAGAGCATTCAGGCTAAGAATAGACATCGCACAAAAGGGTTGTGGAGGCTTCTCTGGTGCACCGGGGCTTTCAGAATGTGTTTCTGTGAAATCACCCAGTATAGGATGTCCTCACGGGGAGGATTTGGGGGGAGACCATGCCAGGGAACCAGGGCAAAGCCACCCACACTGGGAAGAGCAGCTGGCTTCCAAGAAACCCAGGAACCCAGTCTGGGACTCCATAGAGAAGTGTCTTCTTCTGAAGTCTCAAAGCAAGGTCAACAGGACACCTCCCTGCAAGGGACCTGTACCTCAGTTCCTCACAGTAGGGCCTCAGTGAGGAGGGCCTGGGGGCCGAGAAACAGGAAGCATCCTTTGCCCAGCACAAGCAAGGGCCAGGCCCACTCAAAGCTCACCTCCTCACAGGCTGTGCTCAGGGAAAGGGAGTGTCTCACCTGCCCAGTGAGTCCTCCCCAACCATGTCACAAATCCTGCCACCTCCTCCCCACCCAGTTATCTTTTTCAGTATCAGTGGGGCCATCTAACAGGCCACATCATTTACTAATGATTGTTGGCTTCAGTTCTCCACCAGAATAGAAGCCCCATGAGGGCATGACCTTATCTATTGTGTTTACTGGCACATCCCAATGACTAAAACAGTTTCTGCAACACAGTAGACAATAAATTTTTCTCAAAGTGCAAGTATAAATCAGGCCCTTAAGAAGTGGGCTATTGTCTCACCTCATCTGTTCCCATTCTGAGAGCTGTTCCCAGGGCTTTCTGGAAATCTCTGTAGGGTAACCCAAACCTAAATTGTATCTCCAGCCTCAATAGAGTGAGGCTGGTCCTGCAGGGGAGGGGAAATCTCGTGGCAAATCTGGCATCGTGTTCAGAGGGTGGCTGTGGGGCTCCCCGATGTGGGGAAGCAGGTGAGCTGGAGAGAGGCCCTCTCAGAGGGGCCCTCTGAGGGGTCTGGGGTGAAATAGGCAAAGGAATGACCCTACTGGGGACCAGAAGCCTGGCCCTGTCTCCCCTGCTGTGCTGATGAGCTTCTCAGCATCCCTTCCTGCATTTCTCATCAGCCCAGAAATGTTTGCACTTGCAGGTTGCAATTAACATCAGCCTTGGAAGATCTCCTTCTGTTGAAGCCTGTTAATGAAGTCATTGTTCTCAGCACCCCCAGTCTCCAAGACCCACACACACCCACACTGTCCACTGGGAACTGGTTTCTATATGGACTCTTGGGCTGCGATGGGTCCAGAAGAATTGAGGTGGCCTCCCCAGGTCTGCACTGGCTTTTTCAGACCAAAAAGGTGCTCTTCCCCTTAATATGGACCCCATAACCCCAGGGATGCTTCAGAGACTGTGAGTCTGGCAGCAAAGAAGAAATAATCAAAAAAAGAAAGTCCACCTTCCCTGCCCCTATTCCCTTCCCCTGTGAGGCCCCACATGAAGCCAGCCAGGCAGGGGCAGGCAGGTGGATGGGCAGACAGGTGCCACACACACAGAGCCAGGTGGGAGCTCCTGAGGCTGAGAAATACAGCAGCGCCTCAGAGCAGCAGGCATCCCAACAAAACTTACTCCTTTTAATCTAAATTTGATGAGACTGGGGCTGCCTTTCAGCTGGCAGAGAAGGAGGGGTGCCACAAGGTTCCCTGGCCTGACTCCTGGCCTTCCTTCCTTTCCAACCCACCAGGAGAGCTCCAGGCACTAGACAGGCATCCTCTGTGACCAGGATGAAATTTTTATCAACCAGATGCTTTCCCTCTGACTGCCTGGCCAGACCCGCCTGGGCTGTCCAGGGAGGGTAACAAAAAGAACTGGTTTGCCCAGGATTGGGGGGGATTCCTGGAATGCTCATCTTTTGGTGGTAAAACCAGGAAAATCCTGAGCAAACCAGGATGGTTTGTCACCCTATTTCTAAAAAAAGCTTTAGATATGCTGTGGGGTGCCCTTCATAGAATGGCTGGGCCCATCCCCAGAGGCAGGAGCACCAGTTGTTACTTGAGGGATCCACTTTCCCAGGGAGGAAGCTAGGTCTTATGACTTGTTATTAAACCTCTGTACATAAATCCTGCATGCAGGGCACCCCAAGTTCAACTCCTCACTGCTGTCCCAATCCATGCCCTGCCTGCTCTGGCACACCCTTCTCTCTCCTCTGTACCCTCCTTCCTGTCCACCTGCACTGCGACCATCTTCAGCACTTGGGCTAGATAAACCAGGGCTAACAGGGGCCTCCCAGCCCAGCCCAGGTGCCAAGGCAGAAGAAATACATGGGTGTTACAGGCTGGATTATGTTCTCCAAAAAGATATGGACCCCTAAGCCCCAGCACCCATGTCCTTATTTGGAAATAGGGTCTTTGCTGATGTCATCAAGTTAAGCTGGGGTCAGTAGGGTGAGCTGTAATTCAATGAACACAGCCATACAACTGGGAGAGGACAGCCATGTGACAACGGAGGCCCAGATTGGAATGATATCTACATAAGCAAAAAGCACTAAAAACTATGGGAAAAGAGAAGAAAATAGAAGAGTCAAGGAAAGACCCCTACAGGCTTGAGAGGCAGCGTGACCCTGCTCAGTTTCAGACTGTAGCCTGCAGAATGGTGACACAACATATCTCTGTGTTTTAAGCCCCCGGTTGTGGTTCTTGGTTACAGACGCCCCCGGGGAAACTCACACCCTGGGCAACGGAGCAGATAGGCTGGAGAAAAACACAAGGAAAGTGGAACACAGAAAAGAAGCAGGAGCAGGGGCGGTCATCTGGCTCTGGGGCTGGATGGCTCCCTCCCGAGCTGGAGAAAGTGACATGGAGCCCCAGCGATAGAGCCACGGGAACGGGACTTTGGCACATCTCATGCTTGCCCAGACGAGGGCTACCTCACTCCACTGCCGTGCCTCATCTAACTGCAACGTGGCCAGGCCATGGGACACCGCTGACCTTGCTGAACCTTGGCCAGGGCTCAGGTCACTGCCAGGTCCTCTTTGCCTCCTCCCACCCAAAGTAAAAGAGCTGAGTGAAAGCAGCCTGAAGGCTTTACAGCCCCACCTGCTCCCCGGAGTACCATCCCCAGCACTGAGAACTGACCTGGCACCCCAAGACCACAGCTTCCCTCTGAAATGCAGGAATCCCAGCGTGGGTTCTCCCCAAGGCAGAGCCTGGAGAGTGGTTATCTGGAAGGTGCCCCTAGGGAGCAGGAATGATGGAACAAAAGGCTAATATGGGAGCCGAAGAAAGCTAATGCTTGTGTGCTGTTGAGGCCACCACTGTCAGCAAGAAGGACCACTTGCTCTAGGACAGGCGTCCTCAAACTTTTTAAACAGGGGGCCAATTCACTGTCCCTCAGGCCGTTGGAGGGCCAGACTATAGTTTAAAAAAAAACTATGAACAAATTCCTATGCACACTGCACATATCTTATTTTGAAGTAAAAACAAAACAGGAACAAATGCAATCACACCGCCTCATGTGGCCCACGGGCCGCAGTTTGAGGACCCCTGCTCTAGGACCTCTGACAAAGAGTGTGAGGATCTCCCAGGAGTGTGCCCTGGCAGGGCGGGGGATGTCCACCTGTTGCCCCTGCACTTCCCAGCCTCACACGCTCACAGGCCACACACGCTCTCTGCCCAGCTCTTCCTCGCATCCTCCCTGTGGGAGGAGCCCTGGGGCAGAAACAAGGATCTGTGCCCTTGCTGGAGGCAAGATGGCATTGGTGTGAACGCGGTGGAGGCCTTCAGGGAGATGTCTCTGTCTGGCCTGTGTCAGAGGGGAGTGGAGCAGACTCAGACCGGTCATCAGATCTTCCTGCAGACGTTTGAGGAATGACTTATCATTTGTACCCAGCTGGGAACTGGTTTTCCCCTTGCAAGTCTAGGTTATGAAGGAAAGAGAGCGGGCAGGACGCAAGGGGAGAGACTTTGATGCCGTCTCCCATGTTGCAAGCCCAAGAAGCCCTCCAGTGATGGGGACTGCGCGCAGAGCAATCAGGAGCAGTGCCAGCTTCAGACGTGGCTCGGAGCAGAGAACCCAGAAGCCCAGGTGGCCGTGGGGAGAGAAGCCAGCCAGACGTCCTCTCTCACTTGCCTACGGGTCTTTCTGCCCTCAAAGACAAGCACAGGCTGTCCCCAGCCTGGAAATTGGCTGGGCTCCAAAGGAGCTTTGAAAAAATCTGTTATTTGGACCTGGAAAGCACCTTCCCATTGGAACAAGATTGGGTCTGGCTACCTGAGCCCCAGCCCAGTGCACAGGAGACCCCCAAGCACAGGCTGCCTAGACTCAGTCCACAGGGTCAGTGTGGAATAGGGTCCCTGTGTAAAGTGCAGTCAGGATTACAACTCTGAGAGCCAGGGCCATGGAGTGCCCTTGGCAGCAAGGTCAGGGGCCCCTCCTCCTCCTCTCAGCCAAACTCCATACTTCTGAGCGATTCCTGTCCCCAGAGCAAGGGCCCCAGCAAACAAGGACCAGGAGAGAGTCAGCAGAGGTTGAGGAAACTTCTGAAGTTCCCATTAATCTCCAGGAGCCAAGGAGGCACAGGGGAGGGGCAGAGGAAGGGGACACCTTCTTCCTGGCTAAGTCCTAGGCTCTGCCCAAGGACCAGAGAGAGGTCACTGTCAATCACTGGCTCCTTGTGGCTGAGGCCAATGCTCCTCCTCCTTGCTCAGAGCACAGCTCAGCTCCGGCAAGGTCCTCCTACCAGGTGTGTGGCTCCCCTGGTAGTCCCATTTTCCAGATGGGAAAACTGAGACCCAGGAAGTTGATGGCAGAATCCAGACCAGGATGCAGAACCGCTAGCTCCCAATCAGCCCAGCTCCTCACCGTGAAGGGATAAGAAGAGCTCCTGCTTACTGGGTAAGGAAGGCTGCTCAGCCTCTGCCTTGGGGCGGCCGCCTGGAGCTCATCTTTGGGGAAATTACATGTATCACTTTATCTTTGAGGGGAAAAAATAACCGCGGAAAGCGTCTGCAATTACAGCTCATCACCGCTGACTGGGGAACTGCAGTCTAAGTACCTGGTAATCAGAAGGCCAGGGACAATGAGATCCGGGCTTTATTTAGCACCTTTCCGCTCCCCTACCTCAAACCTTCTGGTGTGACGTGACAGTGGGAGCTGCTCTCACGGGCACCTGCTGCCGCCTTTCCACAGTCTTTCCGTACAAGAATCCCTTGGCAAGCCACAAATTCTGACTTCTTTTCTTTCCCCAGAGGTCAGGCTGAGTGTCACTGGGCCTCCTGGCTGCTCTCAGCCCCTCTCTCTTGTCCATTTCTTCTTCTATCCACAGCATGTACCACTTTTATAACAGTCATAGAAAGAGGGGTGAGAGCAGAGCCTGGAGTGAGCCAGGCAAGGCCCTGTCCTTACAGAGACCACAGTCCAGTCGGGGAGACAGAGAGCACATGGGCCAATGAGTGAGTAAAAGAACTAGAGCATGTCACAATAGCTATAAAGACATTTAAAAGATGACGGGACTGACAGTGACACTGGGAGAACACATTAGGGTGGTCGACAATGACATCTCTGAAGAAGTGGTATGTTGACCAAGACCTAAGGATAAGAATGAGCTGATCACATCACAAAATCACAAAATACCAGATGCTGGCATGGATGTGGAGAGAAGGGAACACTTCTACACTGTTGGTGGGACTGCAAACTGTTCAGCGTTTTTGGAGAGAAGTATGGAGAATCCTCAAACATCTAAAAGTAGACCTTCCATTTGATCTTGCAACCCAGAAGAACAAAAATCATTTCACCACAAAGATATTTGCACCAGAATGTTTGTTGTGGCTCAATTCATAATTACCAAGTGGTGGAGGCAACCTAAGTGCCCACCAACCCATGAATGAATCAACAAACTGTAGCATGTATATACCGTGGAACACTATACAGCCATTAAAAAGATGGCTACTATGGCCAGTGCCTGTGGCTCAAAGGAGTAGGGCCCATATACTGGAGGTGGCAGGTTCAAACCCGGCCCTGGCCAAAAAAAGAAAAAGAAAAAGATGGATACTTTACATCTTTTACATTTACTTGGGTGGAGTTGAAATATAATCTTTTTAGTAAAATATCACACTAATGAAAAAATAAATATCCAGTGTACTCAATACTAATGTGAAACCAATATATAAACAATTACCTGCTCACATGAACAATAAAGCACAAATATAGTCTAGTACAGGGGTAGAGGGAGGCAGGAGGAGGGAGGACGATTGGCAGAAGGGCGGGCCCGAGGTGGGGTGGCACCTAACGTGCACCTTGTGAGGGTGTAGAACATGACCCCCTGGGTAAGGAGTTCTTTTACAACTGGAACTTTACCCTGGAAGTGAAAACAACGTAACCTAAAAATGTGTACACTCCCATCAATTTGACATTTAAAAAAATTAAAAAAGAAAGAAAAGAAAGAGCTGGTTATGATCAGAGGTGAGGGGGCAGCAAATGCAAAGGGGCTGGGGACAAGAAAAGTTCCCCATGGGGAAGCCAGTGTGTAGCTGGAACGTGGTGTGAAAGGAAGAATATGGTGCAAGATAAGCTTGAAGAGACACCCTGTGGGGCAAAGGTGTTTAGATTTGAAGGCCATTGATGGGTTTTAACCAAAGGAAGGAAATGGTTAATCTTGAATCATGTTGGGAAAGTATCATTCTGGCCGCTGGGTGGAGCATGGATCAAATGGCAAAGGGCAACATGGAGGCAGGTGGCAGCTAGGAGGCTGCCACAGGAACCTGGGCGATAGCAAAGGGGCAGAAGAGGATATTTACCCCGGTGTGTTGGGAAGTAGAACCCCCAGCCAGGCTGCTGATAAAGATGGCAGAGGGGTATAGAGAGGTCAGAGAAGGAGGCCTTTGGGCCCCCAGCCCAGGAGCTGGGAGGAGGAGGAGTCATCTGCCCAGGTGGGAAAGGAGCCAGAGGTGTGCACAAGTAGGAAGTGCTGGGCCACAGCCTGTCTGCCCTCAACCCATGCCTCATCTTGCCTGGCCCTGTCTGTGTTACACACAGGGGGCTGGCCCCACACCTCCCAGGCTCCTCTGTCATCTCCATTTGGCCAATGGAAGACACTGGTGAGGGACTGGAGGGCAGGAGGAAGAGAGGAGCTGGGCGTCTACGCCCTCCTGCCTCAAGCAGAGTCCAAGAAGCAGCTGCAGCTCCTCTGAAGCTCAGCCCCCACCAGGCCCCCCATCCGTATTAAGTCCTGTAGCCCCTGGGGTTAAGAGACACCACCTCTCTCCCTCATCCCGCCTCCCGCAAATAGTCACAGCTTCCTGCATTTGCCAATCTCGCCACCACTTTGCCTTGTTTGGTTTCTGAGTTCCGCCATCACCTGTGTAACCAAATTCCTATTAAAAATTCCCTGTGTGGTAAGGATTCAGAGTGGTTTATGTATTTCTGATTGGAGCTTAGCTGGTACATGAAATGTCTGGCTGAGGTGGGAGGTGCAGAGATGGTCCACGTGGAGCTCAAAATTTTATTCTTATATTGATCTTATCTCCTAGAATTCAACAAGCAGAGTTAACCACACTCCCTGTGGAATATAAAACCACAGCATCCAGAGGCTGAGAGAGACTTAAAGATGCCCTACTCCCAGCACCTCCCAATGCTGGGATGCCCCTTATGATGTCCTCCCAGATGGACTTAAGCCTGGGCTGGTTACCTAGAGTGACAGTCCACTAGTTAGCTACGGTGATGGTAATGCTGTGTAAGAAACCACCCTAAAACTTACTGGGCTTGAAACAATAATCAGTTCTTCTTTTTGATAGATCTGTGGGTGGCCTCAGTGGCTCTGCTTCAGGCTGAGTGGAGAGAGAGAGGGAAGAACTCGAAAGGGCTTCTACTAGGCAAGGCCGGTAGCTGGTCTATAGCCACCAGCTGGGCCTGAAAATCTCATATCCAGGGAAGGATGAGGCAGCTGTCACTGGGGAACAGAACAGGGGCTATATAATCCAGGGAAGAATGGAACAGCAGCCACTAGAATTAAAGGGAGTCTTTCTTCGTAATGTTCCTGGAACCCTTGGCCAATGTGTCAGTCAGGCTACAATAGAACCAGTTGCAGTAACAAATATCCCCAATATCCTAGTGGCGCAGCCTAAATGAGAGTTTCTCTCTTACACTGCATGGGCAACACAGATGGCCAAGGGGCTCAGCACATCACAGTCTCTCGGGAATCTGAGCTGACAGTGGCTTTATCACAGCACGTGTCCCCTCAGCCCACGATGGTGGGAAGGATATGTAGCAAATCGTGTACTAGCTCCTAAATTTGCTGCCTAGCTGTGAAACATGTCTGCTCATGTTTTATTTTTCAGAGTGAGTTGCATAGCTTTTCCCAACTTTAACAGATGTGGGCAAGGGTGACCCTCCATGTGCAGGAGGCGAACAGCAAGTGCCTGGTGTAAGGAGGGCCTGGGCTCCGTGGGGCAGAGCCACCGCGTCCCAGGTCTTTGTTGTCTCCTGCTCATTCCCTCTCCCCCTCCCTTTGCTGCTTTTTTTTTTTTTTTCTTTTGCAGTTTTTGGCCAGGGCTGGGTTTGAACCTGCCACCTCTGGTATATGGGGCTGGTGCCCTACTCCTTTGAGCCACAGGCACCACCTCCCTTTGTTGCATTTTTTCTTTCATTAAACAAATGCTGATGAAGACCCTACTACACCTGGGCCTGAGATGAAGCCCCTCCACATGGCAGGCCCAGCATCCCCACGTCCCCCCCAGTTTCCGAAGCCTAAACCCCATATGTCTTCTTCAATCTCTCTTTCTCACTCCTTGTCTAATCCAGGAGCAAGTCCAGTCTACTCCGTGCTCAGGTTATGCAGACTCTGGCCCCTCCCTCCACACTGGGGACCCCAGTGCTGTCACCTGGGCTCCTACAGAGGCCCCCTGGCTGGCCTCTCTGTCCCACCCTTCCCACCTGAAGTCTGCTTCACACAGCAGCCCAAGAAATCTTCTTAAAAAGGCAATGCGGGTTGGGCGCAGCGGCTCAGCTTGTAATCTTAGCACTCTGGGAGGCTGAGCTGGGTAGATTGCTTGAGCTCAGGAGTTCAAAATCAGTCTGAGCAGGAGCAAAACCCCGTCTCTACTAAAAACAGAAAAACTCGCCAGGTGCTGTGGTAGGCACCTGTTGTCCCAGCTACTCAGGAGGCTGAGGCAGGATGATCGCTTGAGCCCAAGAGTTTGAGGTTGTGAGCTATGATGATGCCAGGGCACTCTAGAGAGGGCACAAAGTGAAATTCTGTCTCAAAAAAAGCCTATGTGAGTGGAGAGGTCAAATTAAAATATGTGAACAACCACAAAAAACACCAATCATGTTAAGCGTTATGTGGGAAGTGAACAATGTGCTGAGACAGGGAACAGTCTTGGGGCACCACCTGGAGATGCGTGGTCAGGGAAGGTGTTCCCAGCTCGGGTCCCAGCTCCCACTCCGCCACCTGCTGCAGCAGGCCAGCCTCTCACCAGTGCCACACGCTGAGCCCTCGCTTCCTGTACCGAGGCTCCTGTCGCTGTGGAGCAGAGCACCTGAGGGTCTCCTTCCATACACCCCAGAGAGTAGATGCCTCAATTTATTTGCAGGTGGCCTTGTCCAGTGAACCAGTGAGGACAGGAGCCACTGGGTCCACACTCTCCCCTTTCATCCCCGGTGGACAGGTCTGAGGTGCATGTCACACAACCCCATGGGATCCAGCCCAGCGCCTGTGGCCCTGGCTCCAGCGCTTACTGCTTCCCCCTTGCCTGTCTTTCTCCCTCTCTCCTCCTTCCCACACCCAAGCATCACATTCTTAAATAAACAACCTATGGTAAGCCCTGGTCTCAGGGTCATCTGCCTGGAGAACCCAGGCTGAGGCAGGGGCCTCCCTGAGCAAGTGACAATGACCTGAGCTGTAAAGACTGAGAAGAGAGGGAGGAAGAGCTCCCTAGGAGTCAGGGGTGAGTGGGAGCAGAAGTCCAGGGAATCAGGGCGGCCCAGGGACTCTAAGGGCTGGGGTCTCATAAGCTTGAGAGTAGCTCAAGGGTAGGGAGATAGCAGGGACCAGCCAGAGTAGGACCTTCAGGGCTAGGACAGAAAGCTGGGACTTCCCCCACCATAGGGAGTGGATGCCATCAAAGGGCTGAATCAAGAGAATTCACACAACCAAATTTGTCTTTCAGGAAAGAAACCACCTGTGTTCTTTCCGTTTAGTCTCTGCACGTCTCCCATTCATCCTTTTTTCCTTCCCTCACCTGGTTCTCCCTGCCTTTCACTGTCTCTCTAGCTCCTTGTTCCACTCACCTCCACCCCTCCCTACGTCTCTACAGCCTCGCTCTCTGCTAACGAGACAGTGAAGAGTGGGACAATAATGCCAGGCAGCACAGTGATGGGGACCAGATCTTCTGAGCCTGTCCAGGACAGAGGTCTGAGAAATCCAAATGCACTTGCAGGGACGATGGAGCGCTGTCTCACATCAGGGCTATTGTGAGAGTTCTGAGTCATGTTTGCCATGACTGCCTAGTGAGTCCAAACTGCAGGGGTCAGACGAAGAGAAATTCACTGTCCCCACGTTGTGGGGAGAAGGATTCAAGGATGAATCAAGGGGGCTTTGCAGCCAACATACCTGGCTTCTCTCCAAGATCCACCAGGGCCACTAGCTGAATGACCACGGGCAGGTCACTTAACCTTTCCAAAACTCAGCTCCATCATTTGGAAAAATGAGACAATAGTATGGATTTCATTAGGACGCTGGGTCACAAGTGATGAAAACATTGACAAACTAACCTAAAACAAGAGGGGACTTTGCTTTCATAGAACACAAAAGACAGAACGGAGCTAGTTTCTCTTCTGCTCTTTGTCTCTCTAGGCCAACATCTTCTACTTCTCAGCTGAAAAGCCACCTCCTCCACAGCCTTCCCTGACTGGGCCATCAGAAGAAGCTGCTCAGTTGCTCTAGACCCATCACCTGCTGAGTTCCCTGCACAGAAAAGAAATTTACGTACTTGTTTATAGTCATTGCTCACCAAAATATAATCTCTGTGAGAGTAAGGACCTCATTGCTTATATTTCTCCATGTATCCTTTATTACATCATTAGCAGTTAACAAATGTAAAAAGAAATGGCTGGGCTTGGTGGCTCACACCCGTAATCCTAGCACTGTGGGAGGCCAAGGCCGGAGGATTGCTTGAGCTCTGGAGGTTGCTGTGAGCTGGGCTGAGGCCATGGAGCTCTAGCCCTGGAGACAGAACAAGACAAAAAAAAAAAAAAGAGAGAGAGAGAGAGACATAGATAGAATAGTAAAGGAACAGAAAGGGTAATAAATCAATCACTGCAGAAAAAAATAAAGGTCACTGGCAGACGAGAGAGTACAACAACTATCTGGAAGGTGAGAGGTGATGGAAATGGAGGTGGGAGGTGACGGAAGTGGAGGGTGAGAGGACAAATGTATCATTCCAAACCTTCCACCTTTCAGAGCAACAGGCAGCCAAGCAGAAATCAGGAAGGACTCCTGGCTCCACCAGTGAAGTTGTTGTAGAGCACGTGGCTGATGGTGTGGCTGCTGGTGACCTGGAGTAAAGCTCATCTCTTTCTGCCATCTGTCCTCCACAGCCTAGTTTCACAGACACTTATCTGGCCAGTGTAGAGCAAAGCCAGACAGTGCACCCCGTGCGTGCACCCAGAGTAGCACTTCCATTCAGAGAAGGTATTCAGTGGAAAGATAAAACAACTTATAAAAACACAAGAAACCCATGCCAGCCTCCTAGAATAATTACCCCTTGCCTTCATTCTCAAATAGAAACAGACAAATGAGATTCACTAGACATCTGACAAATGAAAGAGAAATTCTAAGATTAAAAAAGAAAATGAACATCAATCCAACTGTAACATCAGAGAAATGTGGAAGGCAATTGCATCCAAAAAGGAGAGAACAGATTGCAATGAAAAAGGACTCACCAGAGACCAAGAAAAAGCTCTTGGGACTCAAATTGTACAATTGTTACAATGAAGACCATGTATGACAAGCCCGTAGCAACACCATACTCAGTGGTGAAAAGTTGAACACTTTTCCTCTAAGATCTGGAAGACAGTGGCTGCCCAGTTTTGCTGCTTCTATTCAGTGTACTACTGGATTCCCGGCCAGAGCAATTAGGCAAGAAAATAAAATAAAACCCAAACGGGAAAGGAAAAGGAAACTTGTCTCTGTTTGTTGATGACATGGTCTTAAATGTTGAAAATTCTAAGGACAGTATCGAAAACTGTTAAAACTGATCAAAGAAATCAGTGAAGTTGCATGATACAAAATCAACTTATAAAAATCAGTAGTATTTCTATATACTAACAACAAATTACCTGAAAAAGAAATTTTTTTAAAAATCCCATTTATAATAGGATCAAAACAGTAAAACACTTAGTAATAAATTTAGCCCAGGAGATGAAAGATCTGCACTTTGAAATGATAAGACATTGTTAAAAGAAATGAAAGATAACACAAATAAGTGTAATGATATTTCATGTTCATAGGTTGGAAGAATTAATATTGTCAAAATGTCCATACTATATGGGCAGCGCCTGTGGCTCACTGAGTAGGGCGCCAGTCCCATATACCGAGGATAGCGAGTTCGAACCCGGCCCCAAAGAAACTCCAACAAAAAATAGCTGGCCGTTGTGGCAGGCGCCTATAGTCCCAGCTGCTAGGGAGGCTGAGGCAAGAGAATCACCTAAGCCCAAGAGCTGGAGGTTGCTGTGAGCTGTGATGCCACAGCACTCTACTGAGGGCAATAAAGTGAGACTCTGTCTCTAAAAAAAAGTCCATAATATGAAAAGTAATCTACAAATTCAATGCAATCACTATCAAAGTTCCAATGTCATTCTTCACAGAAACAGAAAAAAAATATTGTAAAATTTGTATGGAACCAAACAGACCCTAAATAACCAAAGCCTCCTTAAGCAAAAAGAACAAAGCTGGATGCATCACAGTATCATATTTTAAAGCTATAGTAATCAAAATAGTATAGGATTGGCATAAAAACAGACACAAAAGCCAATGAAATAGGATAATAGAGAGACCCCTCCCTAAAAAAAAAAAAACTGAAACACAAGTGATTTTCAACAAAAGTGTCAAGAACACACAATGAGGAGCTGGGTGCTATGGCACACCTGTAACCTCGGCTACTACTCAGGAGGTTGAGGTAGGATGATCACTTGAACCCAGGAGTTTAAGACCAGCCTGGGCAACATAACAAGACCCCATCTCAAAAATTAAAAAAACACACACAACGAGGAAAGGACAGCTTCTTCAATAAGTAGTTTTAGGGAAACTGGATATCCATATGTAGAAGAATGAAAACAGACTCCTGTCTCACCTCTTATATGAGAAGAATCAATTCAAAATGAATTAAAACTGAAGTATAAGACCTAAAACTGTTAAAAATCATTATAAGAAAGCATAGAGGAAAAACTTCACGATATTAGTCTGAACAGGGATTTCTTGGCTATGACCCCAAAAGCATATGCAACAAAAGCAAAAATAGACAAATGGGATTATATCAAACTAAAAAGCTTCTGCACAGACTAGAGAACAATGAATGGAGTGGAGAATGAAGGGGTGAGGGGAAACTTCTTCCCCTCTGAAAGGTTGCTAAAAGATCAACTTACAATTAAGGCAGATTAATGAGTGAAAGGCGTATTTACCATACACATGGGAAGAATCACAGAGCGATTCCCCAACATCCCAGGGAAGGCCAGATATGTTTATCGCTGTCATTTTGGAGGTGGAGATGAGGAGTACGGGTAATGCTGTTTAGGGGGCAAACAAATGGTGCAAAGGAGACAAATGGGTGGAGAAACAATTGACTTGTGTTTCTCTCTACAAATTAAATTAACTTGAGGACCAGCTATTGTATTTAGATGGTTTGGGCCAGGTCTGATTGCCTTCTTGATCTTTTTTTCTTGCAGAATGTAACAGGGAGGGGAAGGGGATTTTTTGATGGGTCAGGACAGTCTGGTTTATGCAGGTAGAGGGAAAGCCCCTTCCTTCCAAGCTTCTGATCTCAAAGAATCTATAACTCAAAATACTCTTTATATCAAGGAGTCATATTCTGGGGTGAAATTTCCTGAGCCTCTTCAAGAGACAACCTAGGAAATGAGGGAAAACATTTGTAAACTGTGTTTCTGCTATGAAGTTAACATCCAAAATACATACAAAAAAATCTTAAGCTACTCCATAACAAGACAAGAAATAACCCTATTAAAAACTGGCAATGGATTTGAACACACATTTCTCAAAAGAAGTACAAATGGCCAAAAATTCTCACTACCCCTCATCATCAGAGAAATGCAAATTAAAACCACAACGAGATATCATCTTGCACCTGTTAGATTGGCCGTTATCACGGAGATGAAAGATAACAAGTGTTGGGTGAAAGGGAAGCCCTTGTACGCTGCTGGTGGGAATGTAAATACGGACAGCCATTATGGAAAACAGTAATGGGGGTTCCTCAAAAAAAAAAAATAAACTAGAATCACTGTCACAATCCAGCAATCCCAATTTCCAGTATCTATCCAAAGGAAGTGAAATCAGTATGTTGGAGAGACGTCTGGACTCTCAGGTTCCTTGCAGCATTATTCACAACACCCAAGATGTGGAAACAACCAAAGTGCCCGCCAACAGATGAATAGATTGAAACCCCACGGTATGCATAAACAATAGAAAGCTAGTTAGCCTTTTAAAAGCAGCAAATTCTGTCATTTGCAAAAACGTGGATGAACATGGAGGACATTATGCTAAGTGAAATAAGCCATACACAGGAAGACAAATACCATGATCTAACTTATATGTGGAATCTAAACACATTGGATTCATAGACGTAGGGAACAGAATGGTAGGTACCAGAGGCTGGGTCAGGAGGTAGACAGAAAGGCAGACATTAGTCAAAGGGTATAAATTGTCACTTAGGAGGAATAAGTCCTGGTGATCTAGTGCATAGCAGGGGACTATAGCTAATAATAACACATTGTGTATTTCAAAGTAGCTAAAAAAGAGGATTTAAAATATTCCTACCACAAAGAAATGATACATTTGAGGTGATGGATATGTTATGTCTACAATTCAGACACGAATCAAAAGATCACATTGTACCCCCATAAATACATGCAATTACTATTTGCCACCTAAAAATAAAATAAAACTTTTTTTTGAAAGATAGATAAGCTCCAGAGCTCTACTTAGCTAACAATACTATATTGGACACTTAAAATTTTCTCAGAGGTAGGTATAACATTAAGTGTTCTTACCATGAAAAAATAGATAAATAAAGGTAATAAGAGGAAACTTTGGGAAGTAATAGATGTATCCACGGCCTTGATGGAGGTGATGTTATCATCAGTATAAACTTATCCCCAAACCAATTGAGTTGTATACATGAAATATGTACAACTCTTTACATGTCACTCATATATCAATAAAGTGGTTTTAAAAGGAAGAAATAATAAATGATGAAATTGCTGAAATATAGGCTGGGCATGGGCTCACACTTGTAATCCTAGCACTCTGGGAGGCTGAGGTGGATGGATTGCTTGAGCTTACAAGTTCGAGATCAGCCTGAGCAAGAGCAAGACCCCCATCTCTAAAAATAGCCAGGCATTGTTGTGGGCACCTGAAGTTCTAGCTACTCAGGAGGCTAAGGCAAGAGAATCTCTTGAGCCCAAGAGTTTGAGGTTGCTGTGAGCTATGATGCCACAGCACTCAATCCCAGGGCGATCAGGTGAGACTCTGTCTCAAAAAATAAAAATGAAAAAGATTGCCGAAATAAGTAATAGAAGGGTAAGGGTATAAAGTTGAAGAAATCTCCAAAATATGGGATAAAAAAAAGAAAAAAATCAAACAAGAATGAAAAGATAAGAGCCATAACAGATCATTCTGGGAGGTCCAACATCTGTTTAATAGGCTCCATAAAAAGAGAAGAAAGAAAACAGGAAAAACTGAACTGTTAAATGAAATTAGGAAAAATTTTTCCAGAATTTAAGGCAGGAAGAAGGAACTTCTGAGTAAAATGAGTTTAAAAAATGCCCACAAGTAGAACTCATTGTTGGGAAACATTACCCCATCAGAGATAAAATGAAGACCCAGAAAGTCTCCAGAGGCAAAGGAAAGGTTACAACTAAGGAATGGAACATTGCCTGTGGTTTCTCAGCAGCAGCACTGGACCCAGAAGGCAACAGAATAATGTCTTTAACATTCCAAAGGGTAACTATTTTGAAACTAGAAACCTTCGCCCTGCTAAATTATCAATGAAAAACAATTAAGTCTCAGACGTCCAAAAGCTCAGAAAATTTACCTACAATGCACCCTTTTCAAAGAAATTACTAGAGGACGTCCTCTAACAAAATGAACCAGATACTGAGAGAGAAATTTCAAGACAAGGCAGAACTCTCAGTGAAAAGGGAATCTCAGGCAGATGGCTGGAGAGGACAGAAAGTCAGTGGACACCAAAGACAAGGTCTCCATAAAAAACACAATGAATTCAAAACAATAGATGGACTTATTAAGACATCAGAAGGCATTTGTGGCAGGATGAGGAGGGTAATTTTTCTGCCGCCAAAAAAAAATATAAAATATGCACTTAAAAATGCCAAGGGCAAAAAAAAAACGTGTACCAAATAATCATGATGTAAGCATGAAGCAGAGTAAAATGCACCATAATTTTGAACAATTGATGGAGAATACAAAGGGAATCTATTTGATTTTATACAAGGGTTGTGATATAGGATTGAGAAAGAAGAAAACATAATTCCTCTTTACTTCTGGTTCACTGCAGAAAACAATACATCATCATCAAAATATAAAGGCTGTGGGCTTGATTTCAACTCTTCAAATCACTCTGTCGATAAAACATGAATGACACAAATGTGGTTAAAGGACAGAATATAAATGTCACCAACTCTGGTGATATTAAAAGATAAGGTTGGGGCGGTGCCTATGGCTCAGTGAGTAGGGCACCGGCCCCATATACGGAGGGTGGTGGGTTCAAACCCAGCCCTGGCCGAACTGCAACAAAAAAAAAATAGCTGGGCTTTGTGGCGGGTGCCTGTAGTCCCAGCTACTTGGAAGGCTGAGGCAAGAGAATCGCCTAAACCCAGGAGGTGGAGGTTGCTGTGAGCTGTGATGTCATAGCACTCTACGGAGGGTGATAAAGTAAGACTCTATCTATAAAAAAAATAAAATAAAAGATAAGATTGGCAGAAGTTGGGAATTTTTTAAAAGGTGGGGAGAAGAGGTGAAAAGGATAGGAGATCTAATAATATCCTCATCTTACAGAATGAGCCCACACAATTACTATCTAATATGAAGTGAATAAGAATTGGATACTTTAAGTGTATTAATTAAAATTGATAAGGTAATCATATGGATGGGAGAAGTAAGCTAACACTTCTGATTTCACAGTAGAGAATCAGTATGGGTCCAACGTTAACAAACCAATAAATGGATGTATAACAATGTAAGGAGCTAAGAATAGGCCCCAGAGCAAAAACAGCATCTTGGTTGCTTCTAAAGACAGAACCATACCTATGGGTTCATGGTCATGTCTCTGTAAATCAGCACACTGAAAAGAAACTAGATCTAGTTTACAAATGGTTCTGCAGGAAGGATTGGTATCAACCACTGCTTTACCACCCTAATTAAGAGTTTCTCCAAAAGGCACCGGTTAAGGAAAACCTTCTCAATGAACAGAAGTTCAAGCAATACCTTTGGTTGTTCACTTTGGATGAACTGAGAGATGGCCGAACGTATGGATTAACAGTAACTGGTGAGCTATGGCTAATGGCTGAATTGGATGCCCAGGGACTTGGAAAGAACCAAGTGGCAAGTTGGAGACCAGGAGATCTGGGAAGGAGGTATGTGGATGGACCTCTTGGAGGGGCACAGACTCAAATAAGTACAGGGGTCACTATAGGAGAGGTTTTCAGTAATCCCATGGACAAGGTGACCATTCTGTGAGTGTCCATTTGCTTCCTTCCCCAGACACCCCGGCTACTGATCAATACAACTACATACAAAATGGCCAAGGGGACAAAGACGGAGTAGGCTTAACAATACCAGTCTCCTCTTAACAAAAAGCCACTGGCTAGAACCTCTGCTGAGTGCTAATCTGACCAAGGCAGAGACGACTGGGGAGCCCTCAGTATAGCACCACTCCCTGGGGAGGATCAGCTGGACATCTGAGGGCAGGTTGATGACACTGAAAGGGACAGCAATTTGCCCTTCCTACAATGATGTGCCCTCTGTGCCTGCAAAGTCTCTGCCATCATTACCATCCCTGAGCTCACTGAGGCTCTTATGCACCGTCATGATATTCCACACAGCATTTCTGATCAAGGAACTCATTTTGCAGAAGTAAAGGAACAGGTTGATCCCTGTGGAAATTAGGGGAAGAAGGTCTGTTCTGGCAGACCCAGAAGCAGCTGGTCAGATGGAACAGGAAAATGGCCACTTAGTTGAGATGCCGGTTGGCCAATAACATCCCAAAAGATTAGTTTCTGTTTTATGGGATGCAGTGCATGCTGCAAACCTATGACCAGTATGTGGTGATGTTTCTTCCAGACCCAAATACATAGGCCAGGGAAATATGGGGTGGACGCAGAGGGGACTTCTATCATTAATACACTTCTCCTAGTGTATTAATGTCTAACAACTCTCACAGAAGGGTTACTTTCTCTGCCCTCTCCAACTTTAAACTCTGCTGGTTTGGAGGGTTTTCGAAACCAAGGGAGGAATGGTTCCACCAGAGACCCAATTATGGTTCCACCAAACTGGATATTAAGGCCGATGTGTGGACATCTTAGGCTCTTTACACCACTGAATAAATAGGCAAAGAGGAGAATTACTCTCCTAATTACCAAGGAGAAAGTAGGTTGCTGCTACAGGAGGGGGAAGAGGGACCCAGGAAATTCTCTGGTGAGCCACTTAATACTTCCATATCCAAGGGAAGTTCAGTGGATGTGGAATGGGCAGTGGGAGAAGGAAGTTAATATCAACTGTGGTCTCATGAAAACAAGATCACAGAAACCAGGAATATTTCCTTCCTCGCTTGTTATGTAGGTATATACATTCACACTTACATACACATTAACTAATTTCTTTTCTCCTCCCCTTCCTCCCCCCCCCCTTTTTATCTTATATAAAGCTTATTAGCAGTGGTTAACCTCCCAATTGGGTCTTTAAGTTACAGAACATTCAGATGAGACTGTGAACAAGTTTGCGGGATAACCAACGTCAACCAGAAATGTATACCATGACTGTCACTTAGAGGTGGACATAATGGCTGTTGGGATTTTATGTCTTCTCTTTTTGAGAACAAGGTGAGTGTCTTTGTACAAAAGACCATTGCACCTTGTAAAGTAAAAGCATGCATTTGTCACCACCATCAGGTGGAATCCAAATGTGTGTAAATGGATGCTGAGTAGCAAAGGGGTGGACTGTGTCAGGAATGAAGCGAATGACTCTCAACTCCAAGTCCTCCCTGCCACATTCTCTTCTGTGATGCTGGAGTTGAGATTCTGCACATCACATCTCATCACATCACATCACATTTGCCAGGGGGTCCCTGTTAGATTCTTCCAGAAAGAAACGAGAGGGTGGGAGGAGAAAAGAGAAATATGCTCTTCCTGCTGTCCCTGTCACTCCAGCAACAGATCTCCACCCCGGCAGGACCAGTTCACTCCAGGGACCAGTTATCCACAGCTCGATCTTACCATGTTCCTTCAGCCATATCAGCACTGGTCAGCTGTGCTGCAGCCCCAGGGGACTGAACCCAAGTTCAAAGAGAGGGGTTGTCTTCTTTGCGCTTCCAGAGTCAGATAACCCAACCTCTTCCCTTCATTCTGCCAGCCCTGGGTGAACAGTCCCTCTATCCAGGCCAGTTCAATGTTCTCTTTTATCCTTTTCAGTCTTCCCATACACGTTTAGCTAATTCTCTATATTAAATTCTCTCTGTTAAAATAACTGGTGTGGTTTCTATTTTCCTGACTGAATCCTAATTGCTACATAGGGACAACTACAACTTTTTATCATAAGCCTCATGTACAATTGGAACTTTTTTAAAACTCTGCACATGTGCTGTTTTATTTTTTTTTACTCTTTTCTAATTATTTGCTATAACTGTGAAAAGAACTATGAAGCTGCCTGGGTGCCTATACCTCAGTAGCTAGGAAGCCACATAAACCAGAGCTGATGGGTTTGAACCCGGCCTGGGCCTGCCAACCAAAAAAAAAAAAAAAAAATAGCTGGGCACTGTGGCAGGCACCTGTAGCCCCACCTACTTGGGAGGCTGAGGCAAGAGAATCGCTTGAGCCCAAGAGTTGGAGGTTGCTGTGAGCTGTGATGCCACAGCACTCTAATGAGGGTGACATAGTGAAACTCTGTCTGAAAAAAAAAAAAAGAACTGTGAAGTGCTATGGAGTCTTCTAAAAGAAGCACCTGCTCTGCATCAGGTCGGGCATGGAAGACTTCCTAAAGGAGATGATATCTAAACGAAATTTGAATAATGCTTTGAAGTGAACCAGGCAAAGAGTATGGGATAGTGAGCTGATATTTATAGCTGAATAAATAGCAAGTGAAAAAGGAAGGAAGCAATAAGGCCGTGGTAAGTTCAAGGAAGGGTCAGGCTGAAGCATCAACAATGTCAAGAGCAGAGGATGGAGAGGCAAGAGGACCACTGTATCCTCTGTGGGGAACTGAGACACTTGCCTGAAGACTATGGAGATTGTTAAAGAGTTTCAACAGGGGAGAGGCATGACCCCATTTGCTGTAGCAGGCACCCCATGTCCCTGTGCTGACCTTGCACACACTGGCCCTTGCCCTCAGCCATATCACATCTTCCCCAGCACTTGCCCACACTCCAAATCTCCCATCTCCCCAGGCTCCTCCTTGAAACCTATCTGTGTTGTGTCTTGCCTTGTGGGGCACTAGTTAGTGTGATAAACTAATTCACAGTGAAGTATTAGCAAATGGAAATGCTTTAGCCCTCCTCAGGGTATTTTCATTTTAAGGAGACTTGTTGACAAATATTTACTGAATGATCTATTACATGCAAGAAACTATGTAAAACTCCTAGGGGAAGTCATGGCTTGACCTAAATAAATCAGTCTCTAACCATAGCATTTTAGGCTCATTGTGGGCAGCAGATAGACAGCCTTCTTGCCTCTGGTTAAACCAAAGAAGCGGCCCTCTTGGTCTTCCCTTCCCCTAGTCCCCACCTCTCCGTTCCAGTGGAGGCCAGGAGAACAGCCGCTGTGGCCCCCACGTATTCAACTGTCCCTCCCCTAAATGTTGGGGTTATTGCTGGGACTGCATTTGGGGACTCAGGAGCCAACCCCTGCCTGGTGTCTTGGCATCACCAGGTCTTCACTGGGAGCTCAATCTCCCATTCATGGCCACCCTCTAGCCTCTCCTCTGCCTCCATCTCCTCATTTCCACCCAGGAACTGTGCCAGGGGAAAGGACAGGGAAACGGGGCCCTGGAAAGAGAGCATGGGATGGATTCGCCTCTGAAGAGTGGCACTCTCTCAGCCTGGCTGGCACTCTCCCCCTCTCTCTCATCACCTCTCAGACCAGACCACAGCAGAGAGGAGGACAAGAGGCAGGAAAGAGAGAGGAATGCCAGGAAGGGATGGACAGGGCTTTCCCGACGGCAGGAAAGTCTTCCCTCTTGACCCTTCTTGTCATCAGGCCTCACCCCTCCCATGCTGGATTCACTAGTGCCACCCTCGTCCCCTCAGTTACCTGTCTGCAACCCCCCTTCAGGTACCACAGAAGAGGTGTCCTGGACACAGAGGCTGAAGGAAGAAGCTGGGAGCCAGGACTCTGGGACTTTCATCTGATTCACTGTTCTTACCCAAGGGAATCCTTAGCTGTGTGCCTGGAACTCAGTGTTCCCATCTGTAAGGTGGGCACAACCCAGGCACTTAGCTCCCCAGACCATCCAGAACTTCTGGCTCCATCAGCCCCTCCCAGCCTCCCTTTCCATCCATTAAGAAACACTGGCATCTAGTGGTTGCAGGTGGAAACGGCAATGCCGACTCCAGCTTCCAGTGTCAGAGGATCACAGATGCCAAAGCTCTCAGACAGAAGCAGGGAGTTCCCTACCTCAGGCTCCCCTCTGCAATTCCCATTCCTCTCCTGCTGGAGTGCCCCTCTAGCCCTCAACACTCAGAAACCAGTGTTGCAATGACCGTGTTGCCTGGTCCTTGCCATGGCCCAGACCCAGCCTGATAACAAGAAGAGAGAAATCGAGGGTGAAACAAGCCATAGGTAATCAGAAAGTGAGTCATTAGGAGCTGAGGTCAAGTGAGAATTCCAGAGTCAGGCAGGGGCCCTACTGCAGGCAGGGGCAGACAGTGAGATGCACAGGGCAGCTCTCAGCCACAGCAGCTGCCAATCAGCCGCCTGCCAGCCGCCAGCCACTCCGTCACGAGCCACAGTTGCTTACTCAGCACTCCCGGGTGCCCAGCGTCACACCAGGCAGTTGACAGTGTGCACGAGTGCGCGTGCGCTTGGGCGTTGTGCAAAAGAGAGAGGATGCACACAGCGTGAGTCACCAGCAGACACAGGCAAGCGAACCATAAAATAATCTAAATTCATTTATTCCACAAACACTTCCCAAGCACCTGCTGTGCACCAGACAGAGGGAACAGCCTCCCGAGCTGCCCAGGCTCACCCCCACCCTTCCACCCGGCAGCTACCTGGCAATAGTCTAGCCCACACTCCAGTTGACCTACTTTACACACATTAGAGATGATTTCACCACTGTCTTGCATCTCTGCATCATCTGTACCCAGCACACAGGAGGGGCCTAATATGTGCTTATTGAAGTCATTAATCCAGTCCAGCACCTGCCCGAAGGGGGAATCCCTTCCAGTAACATCACTGATGGTCGCTCACCCAGCTCCTCCTCAAATACTGCCACCAAGGGCCACTCACCGCCCCACATGCTGTCATATCAGTCAGGGCTTTGTGGCAAGAGAAAGGCTAAGATCAACTCACTAAGCAAAGAAGGGGGACCAGTGGCCCCCACAGCTGCATGGGAAGAGAGGTGAAGCTGGGTGGTGGCAGAATCACATTCCAGTATGACAGCGTCAGGCTTCCCCCATCCTCTCATCTCATCTTCCTTGGTCCCCACCACCCCCCACATCCACATCTTCAGGCTCTGCTTCCATTGTGGCTCCCCTCACCCTGTCCCCCGACACGTTAATCGCCTTCATGCAGCAGGAGGAAGGGGGACGGCCAGGGCTCTCCAGGTTTGCATGACCCCAGCACAAAATCTCAGAAGGCTCCTCTCCGTATCCTGCTGAGAGTATCCTGAGGATGCAAAAGCTCAAGGATGACTCTGATTGGACTGTTCCTATGGCCTAGGAGACAGGTACAATCACCTAGAGGTCACAAACCTGTCCATGTGGCCAGGGGACAGGAGAGGATGCTGACATTGTCTGCCCATCAGAATCATGTGGGGTGGGGAGTGGGACAGGAGGGTCTCCCAAGTGAGGGAGAATGTGTTTCCAGGCTCCCAGAAAGAGGGAGAAAGAGAAGCTAAGGAAGTACAGTGGTTAGTGTCCCCCCCAAAAAAAAAAAAATTTCATGACCCTCAGAATGTGATCTTATTTGGAAATAGGATCTTTACCAAGGTTATTAAGGTAAAGCTCAAGATGAGATTTTCCTGGATTGAGGTGGCTTTGGGGGCCCCACCCGATCCAGGAAAGCCAATCCCTATATCCAATGATCAGGTCCTCTTAAGACACAGAAAAGGAAACACACAGGTGAAGAAAAAGAGATTAGGGAAGGAGGCCTTGTGAGGACCAAGGCAAAGATGGCAGCTGGCCCGGATCTGGAAGAGGCAGGCAGGGTCCTCTCCTAGAGTCTCGGGAGGGATCAGAGGAAACCCCTCTGACGCCTGGATTTTAGATTTCTGGCCTCAAGAACTATGAGATAATTTCTGTTGTTGTAGACTAACACATTTGTGATCGTTTGTTATGGCAACCCTAGGAAACGGATGCAGGAGGCAAGACCAACACATGTCCACTGTGCAATCCCCTGGGGGCATGGACAGGGCTAGAGGCTGGGAAGCCCCTGATGGCCCCCCCCCACCAAAGCCACACCTGCTGGGGTTCTGCTGCAGTGATGTGACTCAGGCTGCTCCCCTGGTGGTCTCTCCAGGGCTTACACGTGTGATGTGGCTAAAGGGTCCTAGAGAAGCAGGAGCCCTCCCCACCACACACTTATGCACAGATAGAAGCTAAGGGCCTGTCCCATTCAGATAGCTTGAAGGATTTCTTTTTTTTTTTTTTTTTTGCAGTTTTTGTCTGGGCTGGGTTTGAACTCGCCACCTCCAGCATATGGGGCCAGCGCCCTACCCCTTTGAGCCACAGGTGCCACCCCAAGGATTTCTGATAAAGGGAAGAAACTTGATACATGACCTATTTCTTGTTTTCTTTTTTATTTAAATCTGATTAATTAGTGAAGACTGGAGTGTTTGGCAGCCACTGCTGAGAACACAGGAATCGTCAGGAAGCTAGATGCTTCTGGGCAAGGGTTGAGGCACTAGAGACCATGAAGCCATTTATTGGCATAAATTTTGGCAGGGTCAAGAGGGTGTTAAACCCTTCTCTGGGTCTTCAATTTCCCTGTCTAATGGAATTGCTTGGAAGTTAGAAAGTGCAGCCATAGTCTAGTCTTTTCTTCTCCAGCCTGAAGTTTCCATCCCTCAAAATGTCCTTCTTTCCTCAGCTGGACTGGGAGCAATCTGGACACCCCTCGCCCCGGAGATAGGCCCAGGGACAGAACAGTGCTTGGAGGCACAGGGGAGTGGGTGTGCTGAGGTCAGACCCCTCCTGCACCTTCGCCACCAGCCCCCAGACCCAGGAGGGGACACAGAACACTGCAAGCCCAGTGCCTGCCTCCCTGTTCCAACAAGACTGCAGCCCTCCCAGTCCCCTCCTGAGAGGACTTGGGAGTCCTGGCCCCAAGCAGCTGTTCTAGGCTGCAGATGATACCACAGAATGACCCAGGACTTCTGGTCTGCTGCGGGTCCCCAGCTCCTGGGACTTTGATTTATTGAACCCCCAACCCAACCTGCCCAGAGCCATCATCTCTCTCCCAACTCATGGAGTTAGCAGAGTCCAAGCTCTTTTTTGGAAGATCTGGGGACCTTCCTGAGAGAAACTTAGCAGTCTGTTCCAAGCCAGTGGTGTGGGGCGTAGCCACCACACAGCACAAAGTCCCCACAGCCCTGGGCCACCTCCCACAATGCCAAGCCCCACAGACAGCCTGGGGCTCACCCCACCCCAACCCTGGTGATGACCTGGCCACCAGCAGGCCTGGCCAGGGATGGTGCCAGGACCAAGAAGCCACAGTTCAAGGAAAGCACCTCCATGGGTGGGCCCTTCCTCTACAGCCAGCAGAAGCTCCTACCACCACCGTCTTCAGCCAATCCTGGCCCCAGAGCAGAAACAGCAGGGGAGACCCAACAAGGAAATTCTCCCAAAGGAAGAAGATGCACAGAGAGCCGCTCCTGAGGCCATCCCATCCAGAACTGCACCAGGCTGTGGGGCAAAGGACACGGCGCCATCAATCTGATATATGCTAGACACCAGCGTGACCATGGCTGAGCAAAGGCTCCACATTGTCCTCCCCAGGCTGTCTCTGGCTCCCCCAACCTGGGGAAGCAGGGCTCACTGCAGGCTCCCGCCCCTCCGGCCTCCAGCTCCTTCCCTGGATCCTTAGCTAAGAAGACGCAAAAGCTCCTTCTCCATTAGCAAGATCATTTAAGCCGATGCCCGCGGGGCGCCCACCCCACATGCCCTGAAGCTAGTCTTTCACCCTTCACTCTGGCAGGTGTGAGGGTGCTGGGTCTGCTGGGAGAAACTGAGGCAGCCAACAGCCCACGGCTCTGCCTTGCCCACCTGCCCCTTCAAGAACCCAAGCCCCTTCCCCACCCTGGGACCATGGCTTCAGAGCATGGGGCTGAATCTCATCAACAAGAAATTTGAAGCCATTAAAATACAATAAAAGAGAAATTAAATGTAATCGCTCTGTAAATTATAACTAATTGAAACATCAATTGTAATTTTTATGATCTGCATTCGGAGTGAGTGATGGCGGAGTTGGGAAATGAAAGTTAAATGATGGTGGAGATGTCCCCAGATGCCCCCTACCCCCAGCCTCTGTACCTTCTCCTGCTGGCTCCTCCCCTTCTCTTCCAGAAGCTTCCCCCACCCCCACCTCATGTGAACCCAGAGACCTCAGTTCACTTGCATTTGGGGTGCTCCCGGTAGAGCCTCAGCAGGCCCTGGTCTTTCCCTGCAACCCCAAGGAAGGGCTGGGTGACTTTCCTGGTTTTACTCGTTTGGATGATGACCCCAGGTCCCACTGGAACTGCGAGTGTGGGACAGGCAGGAAAGGGCACCTGAAAGCCTCTGATTCCCCCAGAACTTCCCTCCTTTCAGCCACATAGCGTAGTCCTGAGCCTGGAGGGACGCAGGTCATCTGAGTCACCCCTCTGCCTCCCTCCCGGCTGGGGCACGGCACTCCAGGATCTTGGGTCAGGTAGTCGTGAGGCACCTGATCCCCTCCCCTTGTCCCACTGCAGGGCTGTGACACAGAAAATGGGAGTGGCCCTTCCTGTGTGGGGACCTGGCCACACAGGCAGCTCCTCCTCCCTCATTTGCTGGCTCTCCACTCTCCCCCGCACCTGGGAGGGCAGGGGGCAACAGATCCCCAGGTAGGCAGCCCCCATGACAAGGCTCCCTCATGAGGGTGCTGCTGCCTGGCCTGTCCGGAAGATTCAGTCTCCCCAGCAGTGACTCAGAGACAATACATGGAACAGCATTCAGTGAAGAGGTCTAGGGGGATTTAGCAACAGCATCTGTGAAGCTCTTAGCAGAGCACCATTAAATTCTAGTGATAATTGTTATAACTGTTGTCTTTATTTACCCCCCACTCTGGCCTGTTTTCCTTTTGCCCCCAGACCTGCATATCCCGGGGACCTGGTCCCTTCCTTCCCTGCACCCCCTCCCAGCACGCTGGCTGCTCTGGTGGGGCAACCTGGCCGCAGGGGCTGCTCCACCTTCTCACGGCTACAGGCTGCTCTAGACTCCCCACCGCACAGGGAAATGAGGCCCCCCACCATCCCCACCCCTGCTGGCAGGTGCAGGTGGGTCCTGGCCCCCCGGATCCTAGGGTGGCCTTTGCTGTACTTCAGGGACCTAATCTCTGGCGGGACCAACTCCCAGGCCAGTCTATACCTATCACCTCCACCTCCTAGAAAAACTCTGTTCTTATAGAAGCTTTATTTGGAGGTGTGGGCTTCTAGAATTACCATGACATCCCTAGAGCCAATTCTGATGAGCCGACCTCTGTCCAGAACTGACCCATCACAGACACTAAGAGACCTGCAGCTGAATTTCTAGTGTTGACCGCACTGGCCAGGAGTCAGGACCCGGACTCCGGCCACCTGCCACTCTCACCAGCTGGAGCAAGTCGGCCACTCCTCACCGCAGCTGCACTCAGCTCCTCATCGGAAAGGTGAACTAATTGGCTGCCTCTCGGGCTACCTGAGCTACAGGACCAGTGCCACTTTTTAAAATTTAGTCTAATCTCAAAATGTAAATTGACAGATCACTACCTTAAAAGTTTCTTTATTAAGATATAATTCATACGCCATAAACTTCACTTTTCAAGATATGCAATTCAAGGCAGGCACGGTGGCCCACGCCTATAATCCAAATGTTTTGGGAGACTGAGACCGGTGCTCATTTGAGCTCAGAAATTTGAGACCAGCCTGAGCAAGAGCAAGACCCTGTCTCTACTAAAAATAGAAAAACTAGCTGGACATTGTGGTAAGTGTCTGTAGTCCCTGCTACTCAGGAGACTGAGGCAGGAGGATCACTTGATCCCAGGAGTTTGAGGTTGCTGTGAGCTGTGACACCACAGCACTGTCTAATCACCACTTTCTAATTTCAGAACATTTTCCTGAGCCCAGAAAGAAACTCCAGACAGTCGCTCTTCATGTCCTCCTCCCTGCAGCCCCTCACAACTACTGATCTACTCTCTGCGTCTCACTTTCTGTGAATCTATCTGCTCTGGACATTTCACATAAGGGGAGTCAGACAAAACGTGGCTTTTCCCACTGAGCACCCTGTTTTCAAGGCTCATCCACGTTGCAGCGCATGTCAGAGCGTGATTCCTTCTTGTCATGGACTAACACTCCACCCCACAGGGACACCAGGTTGGGCCAACCCATGCATTCTTTAGCAGATGTGCGTTTGGGCTATTTCTTCCTTCTGGCCGTCGTGAGTGATGTGATGATCGCTGATGTCTTCAGTTCTCTTGAGTTTGCACCTGGAAGTACAACTCTCTACTATGGATTTTAACTTTTTTAGGAACTGCCAAACCATTTGCCAAAGTAGCTTTACCATCACTGCTTATGTAAAAAGTAAGAATAAATTATTAGAAAAATGAAACTTGAAATAACATATAAAACACGGGCCTAATTTTTATTATTAAGTCAACAGGCATAAAATTACTTTGTCAAATTGCTATGCGTGTTTCTAAACACCTCCTCTTGTTTTCTGTGCTTCCTTGGGCAATGACGAGTAACACACTGTTCCCTGATTGGCAGCAGACCCCGGGCCACACTCTGAGCAGCCTGGACCAGAAGACAGAACAGCAAGCCAGGCAACCTCCTAGAAAAACTACCTGCAAGCCCCATCCCCACCCTGCCTCTCCAGCCTCACCCCCCACCAGCCACACCACATGTCCTCATGGCCCCTGACCTCTTTGGCAGACTAATCCCCCTTATTTCAAGTCTGTATCCAAATCCTCCAGGGAGTCCTGGGTCACCCCAGATCTGGGTCAGGTGCCCACTCTCAGACCTCCCAGTTACAAAGCTCAATTTTACATCCCAGTTGGCTTCATAATCATCTGACCGTAAGTCTCTCTCGTCCACTGTTAGAGCCTCCTTTAGGGCAGGAGCTCTTCCCAGGGAGAGAAGTGTCCAAGATATAGGGTGACCATGTAATTTAAAATCCAAGACAGGACATTTTTTAGAGTGAAAGGGGGAGCCATTCATTATTATGCTAAGACACCAGGCATAAACCAGAACTGTCCAGGGCAAATAAGGATGTGTACTCCGTCAGGAAACTGAAGTCACAGGGAGGGGACTAGAGAAGGGCATGGGCAAAGTAAAAGACAAGGAAGAGGCTGGCACTGGGGAGGCCGGAGCAACAGACTTCCTCACTCAGGACCCAAGCGCCCCTCTGCTCTTGACCCCTAGGTCTGGTCATCCTCCTTGGACACCAGTGTCTTTGCCACTGTCTCTGTTGTGGGTGGGCCATCCCTACCGAGCAATCTCATCCATCTCTGCATCCTGGGAAGGTGACCTCATGCTGCCCATACATTGTTGCTTTTGGCTTGATGTTGATCCTTAGATCCAATAGCCATGGTCAATTTGGGGGGTTGTAGAGAGCACAGTATGAGAGGAGAAGGAGTCCCCATTGGCCCCTCCAATTCAGCTTCAAGTGCGGATGTGAGTGGATCAGGTAGTTTGGAGTCTGGCAGGCTAGCTATTCGTGTGCCATACTGAGCACAAGTGTTGGCTGAATGAATGAATGAAAGCCTCAATGCTCCTGCAACTGCTGACAGGAAGTTCCTAGAAATTAAAGACCCTTGGGCTTGTCACAGGCCGAAGACAGTCAGCCAATGAGTCCTCTTTCCCTGCTGAAAACTAGGGAAAAGAGTGAAGAGGAGCAAAAACAGTGGAAGGCCCCCCCATTCCTGGGTTACTAAGTGGCAGGGTCTCCCCAGGGCTGAGATTTGTAGTTTCTGGTTAAATGCCAGGGTTTAACAAGCATGCCAGGGAAAAATGTTTTTTAGTGAGTAGTAAATGTCTCTCTGGTGCCTGCAGCAGTAATTACTTCGATGGGACAATCTCTCTTTAATGTGTTCCTGGCCTTCGGTGGGGAGGCGCTCTGGATAGAGTGTCTAGGTCAGGAAGCTGTGGCCAAGGGCATCTCATGAATGAATAGAAGGAGAAAGGAGGAGGAGGAAACACAGGTCAGCTCACACCTGAACCATGGTGGGAAGAGAGGGCAAGGGCATGTTTAGTGAGTCAGTGCTTCAAGTTTAATTACTGGCTCACTCAGCAAACCCTAAGCACATGGTGATAACACAGGCCAGGTAACTACTGGCATTAACCACTTCTTAAGCATTAACTGATTGATTGTATCGAGTTAAAATATTTTATACCATGTGAAGCACATATGATTATTATCCCCTTAGAAATGAAGGAACTGTGGTTCAGAGAGGGTAAAGAATTGCAGATTATGGACAGCAGAGGGTACAGAGGTAAATAAGACAAAGTCTCCACCTCGATGAGGTTACAAGTGTACAGACTGAACAGAAGCCAGGTCATTTTTAAAGTAAACTTTGTATTGAATTGTAAAATTCATACATAAAATGTGCGGATCAGACTGCTTCGCATGACAAATTTTCAAAAAGTGAACAGTATGTTGAACCAGCTCCCTAAGCAAAAAATAGAGCAGGCTGGGCTGAGTGACTCAGGTGACTCACACCCATAATCCTAGCACTTTGGGAGGCTGAGGCAGGAGGATCCTTTGAGCGCAGGAGTTTGAGACCAGCCTGAGTAAGAGAGAGACCCTGTCTCTACTACAAATAGAAAATATAGCCAGGTGTTGTGGTGGGTGCCTGTAGTCCTTGGCACTCTGCCCAAGGCAAATGAGTGAGACTCTGTCTCAAAGAAAAAAGGAAGGAAGGAAGGGAGGGAGGGAGGGAGGACAGAACAGTCTCCTAGAAGCCCTTTCCAACCACTACTCTCCCCAAAGGTAACCAATGTCCTGACTTTCTAACTGAAAACTAGATAATTTTATTGGGGGGTGACAAATGCTATGGAAATCAAATGCGTTGGGTCTCCAGGAACACAAAGGAGAATCACATCACCCAACCCACAGCGTGGAGAAGACTACAGGAGGAGGTGATGTCTGGACCAAATCTTGAAGGCTAAGCAGACGTGAAGGCAGAGGTGGAGAGAGGGTGCCTTTGTGTACGTGTACCATCATCCAATTTTATTGGTTCTAAATTTCCCACCTCTGTCTATTTTTTTCACTTTGCCATTTCTATTTTATTTTTTGTTTTTTTTTATTGTTAAATCATAGCTGTGTACATTAGTGCAATCAAGGGGTACAATGTGCTGGTTTCATATACAATCTGAAATATTCTCATCAAACTGTTCAACGTAGCCTTCATGGCATTTTCTTAGTTATTGTATGTAGACATTTGTATTCTGCCTTTAGTAAGTTTCACCTGTACCCTTTCTAAGATGCACCGTAGGTGTGGCCCCACCCATTACCCTCCTGAAAGTAGAGTTTCTTGTAGTATTCGTTAAGGATTTTTTGAATTTCTGAGGGATCTGCTGTTATTTCATTGTTACCATTTCTGATTGATGAAATTAGAGATTTTACTCTTTTTTTTTTTTCCTGGTTAGGTTGGCCAAAGGTTTATCTATTTTATTGATCTTTTCAAAAAAACAACTTTTGGATTTATTGATCTGTTGTATAATTCTTTTGTTTTCAATTTCATTTAATTCTGCTCTGATTTTGGTTATTTCTTTTCTTCTGCTGGGTTTGGGGTTGGAATGTTCTTCCTTCTCCAGTTGCTTGAGATGTCCCATTAAGTTATTAACTTCCTCTCTTTCCGTTTTCTTGAGGAAGGCTTGCAGTGCTATAAATTTCCCTCTTAGGAATGCCTTTGCAGTATCCCAGAGGTTCTGATAATTCATGTCTTGATTGTTGTTTTGTTCCAAAAATGTGGTGATTTCCTTCTTAATCTCGTCTATAACCCATCTATCCTTCAGCATAAGGTTGTTTAGCTTCCATGTTTTTGTATGGGTATGTATGTTATTGAGTTCAACTTTTATTCCATGATGGTCTGAGAAGATGCAAGGAATAATTTCTATTTTTTTAAATTTGCTGAGGTTAGATTTGTGGCCTAGGATGTGGTCAATTTTGGAGTATGTCCTGTGGGCTGATGAGAAGAATGTGTATTCAGTTTTATTGGGATGAAATGTTCTGTAGCTGTCTGTTAAGTCCAGATGTTGAATGGTTAAGTTTAAATCTAAAATTTCTTTGCTTAGCTTCTTTTTTGGAGGATCTATCCTGCACTGCTAAAGGAGTGTTAAAATCTCCAACTACTATGGAACTGGAGAAAATCAAGTTGCTCATGTCTGTTAGAGTTTCTCTTATAAATTGAGGTGCATTCTGGTTGGGTGCATAAATATTAATAATTGAAATCTCATCATATTGAGTATTACGTTTAACAAATATGAAGTGTCCATCCTTATCCTTCCTTATTTCAGTTGGTTTAAAGCTCATTGCGTCTGCGAATAGGATTGCAATGCCTGCTTTTTTCTGCTTTTCATCTGCCTGGAGTATAGATGACCATCCCTTCACCTGGAGTCTATATTTGTCTTTTAATGTAAGGTGCAATTCTTGTATGCAGCAGATATCTGGCTTGAGTTTTTGTATCCAGTCAGCCGACCTGTGCCTCTTTAGAGAACAATTTAAACCATTCACATTAATTGAGAATATTGATAAGCCTTTCAAGAGTCTGGTGGACATTTTTAATCCTTTTGCAACTGTGAAAGTTGGAATTTGATCAAAATTTTCTGGGTGGGTTTACTTTTGTGGTGGAGGATTATGCTGGTCTTTATGGAGGATAGGTCTGAGAATATCCTGGAGAGCTGGTTTAGTTATGGCAAATTTCTTCAACATGTGAATGTCATTGAAGTATTTAATTTCTCCATCATAAATGAAACTCAGTTTAGCTGGGTACAGGATCCTGGTTTGAAAGTTATTTTGTTTTAGGAGATTAAAAGTCGATGACCATCCTCTTCTAGCTTGAAAGGTTTCAGCAGAGATCTGCAGTTATTCTAATATTCTTGCCCTTGTAGGTGATGGTTTTGTTTCGTCTGGCTGCTTCCAGAATTTTCTCCTTCATATTAACTTTAGTGAATTTGATTATGATGTGTCTGGGTGATGTCTTATTTGGCTTGAGTCGTGCTGGAGTTCTGAAACTGTCTGCTATCTGAATTTCAGAATCTCTTGGCATGTCTGGAAAGTTCTCCTTCATAATCTCATGGAGAAGAGACTCTGTGCCTTGTGAAGCTATAAGACGAATATTGGTTTTCTTCAAATTATCCCAGAGCTTTCTGAGAGAGTGATCTGTTTTTGCCCTCCATTTCTCTTCCTCTTTGAGAGTTTGGGAGCGTTTGAAAACTTGTCTTCTATGTCAGAAATCCTTTCTTCTGCTTGCTCCATTCTGTTACTGAGGGATTCTACTGTGTTTCTCAGGTCTTTGAGGGGTGAAATTTCTTGTCTCAATGTGTCAAAATCTTTGGTCATTTGGTCTTTGAATTCATTGAATTCTTGAGATATCTTTTGGGTTACTGCTTGGAATTCTAATTTGATCTTATTTGCTATTCAGATTCTGAATTCGATTTCTGACATCTCAGCTATTTGTTTGTGTATGGGATCTTGTGCTGTGTCTGCCCCATTGATCCTTAGGGGAGTTGATCTACTCTGATCATTCTTATTGCCAGAGTTTTTCTGTTGATTTCACCTCATGATTGTTTTTCACTGTTGCCTCTGGCCGTCCTCAGAGTGGGGAGATGTCTCTCCAAGATTAGACCCCAGCAGGATCACTCTACTGTTGCTGGATCTTTGTAGGGAGTGACCCTGTGTGGTTCCTCTGGGGCTGCCCCAGCCAGGGAGTTCTGGTTGTGGAAGCAGCTCCGGAGTGTGACACACCCAGATCCAGCAACAGGGCGGGAGGTGGTGCGCATGGTTCTGAGAGTTCCTGGTGCCCAGTGACTTTGGCACAAAGAGCCCAAAGCTCCAGCGGTCTCTGGCCAGGAGAAGGGCTCTGCGCAGAGGCAGGGAGGACTCTGGAGGGCATGCGGCTACCAGAGTCCCTGGCCAGACAAGCGGGCCAGTGTGGAGGCAGGGAGGGTACAGGAGGGAGGATGCAGGGTTGCATGGCTCCCGCAGTTTCTGGTCAGGGCATGCAGAGGCCCAGCGGGCACGGGTCCCAGGTCATGGTGCAGCTCTTATGGAGGTCTGGGCGGCACCAAGCCCAGGAGTTTGAGGTTGCTATGAGCTGTGATGCCACGGTACTCTACCCAGTGCAACAACCTGAGGCTCCAGTGTGCCAAAACCAGTCTCACTCTGCCCCTGAGGTTTAAGGCTGTCCCCACCTTTAGGCTGCTCAGTCACTAGGTTACTAGCTCCCACCCAATCTTTGCTCTGCAACCCTGAGGGCGGAGCTTGCCAGAGCAGTTCTCTCACAATAGCTCCCTGCAGCCCACAGCCAAACACTATTAGCTCCATCCAGCTCAGTGGCTCAGTCTGGGGCCCTAGACAATGCCCAAAGTTCTCCGCACTCCTGCTCAAGCTCTCCCCAAGGCAGTTCAACTGAATGCCAAGTCCAAAAACACCAAAACAGTTCATAGGTAAGGCCTTTCCAGTTTGCAGTCTCACTGCTGCTTGTACTTACGGCTGCTGGTGGGATTCGGTCGATTGAACACACGCAACCACTTGCCAGTTTTCCACTGTTTTTGTCCTCCTCTTGGGGTCCAGAAGTCCCTTGCTGACTCCCTGTGTCCTCAAAGGGATGATTATAGGTAGATCCCACCAGCCAAAGATGCCTGGAGTCTTAGCTCCCCAGACTCACCGTGCCCTGTTGCAGGGAGGCTGTTACTCGGCCGCCATCTTGGACTGTTGCCCCCACCTCTGTCTATTAATCTTTTAATGTTCTACAAAAAGAAATGAATTTAAGAAGATCTTCAGTGGGCCAAGAGTGGCTCATACCTATAACACTCTGGGCAGCCAAGGCAGGAGGATCCCTTGAGCTCAGGAGTTCAAGACCAGCCTGAACAAGAGCAAGACCCGATCTCTTCTAAAAACAGAAAAATTAGCCAAATGTTGTGGTGGGTGCCTATAGTGCCAGCTACTTGGAAGGCTGAGGTGAAAGGATTGCTTAAACCTAAAAGTTTGAGGAAAAGAACTTAGCTTGAGAACCCCTGAACTCAGGGGTTCTCAACCTCCACCCTATTTATTCACATTTTATGCCAGGCCATTATTTATTGTGGGGGCGCCCTGTACTTTGTAGAATGATTAGCATCATCCTGACCCCTACCCACTTGATGTCAATAGAAACCCTCCCAGACAGGGTGTAGAGGCTCACACGTATAATCCTAGCACTCTGGGAGGCTGAGGCAGGTGGATCCCTTGAGCTCAGGAGTTTGAGACCAGTCTGAACAAGAGTGAGAACCCATCTCTACTAAAGATAGAAAAACTAACTGGGCATAGTGGCAGCTGCTTGTAGTCCCAGCCACTCAAGAAGCTGAGACAGGAGGCTCACTTGAGCCCAGGAGTTTGAGGTTGCTGCGAGCTATGATGCCACCACACTCTACCAAGGGCAACAAAGTGAGACTCTATCTCGCACAAAAGAAAAAGAAACCCTCATCCCAAGTTATAGCAACCAAAAATGTCCCCCAATGTTACCAAAAGGGGGGAAAAATTCCTCTTTCCTGCCTGAATGTCTGAGGATCACTAGGTTAGTTTATGGGAACTGGCAATGACCAAAAGACATGTTAAATAAGGACGTGTGAGCTCTCAGAGGGCCTGGCAGAGTGGGGGCAGGGAGATAGAGGGACTGTGTCCAGGAAGGCCTGCCTGACCTGGCTCCAGCACTGGTCAGTATCCCCCAGCAACCAGCACTCCTGCTCAAGCTCGGAATTTGGAGGACATTGACTCTAGGAACCAATGTCCCTGCCTGGTCCCCAAGCCAGGAGCAAGGTTTGCTCCCTGCTCCAGGGAGATAAGGAGAAAAGAGCCTTCCCACTGCTGAGATCGGATTTCAATTAAAATGATTAGCTCTGTTTATTTAGACTCCGCAGCTGCATCCAATCTATTCTATGTTACTGTGAGTTTAAAGAAATAAAGGAGGGGCCTAGGGGGAGGGGAGGCAATTCAGCCCAAATTGAAAAAGTCCTCCTGTAATTACGAGATTGGAAAATATCCGCTGAGGGGATCAATAATGGGAAATCTAAGTGCCACTGCTCACCGAGATTACAGTTTTGAATCGCTCCATCTTGGATTTTAATTTTCTCTCTCATTGTCACATCGCCATGAGCGGCAATCCCAGCCCCACCTCCCAGCTTGAGAGAGGCAGGCAGTGGGCCCTGACCAGTGCAGGGAAGTCAAGGCATAGCCAACCTTCTTAGGAAGTTTTTATCCCTGCATAACAAGCAACCACACCTTTAGTGGCTTACAACAACACACATTTATCGCCTCACAGTGTCTGTGGGCCAGGAGTCTGGTGATGCAGCAAGGTCCTCCACTAGGGGTGTCTCAAGGCTATGCTTAAAGTGTCAGCTGGGGCTGGGCTGCACATGAGGCTCAAGGCCTTCTTTCCAGCACACGTGGTGGTTGGTAGAATTCATTTGCTGACAGCTGTGGAACTCAGAGCAGATTGCTTCTTCAAGGCCAGCTGGAGAGACAGTCTCTGATTTCCGGTCCTCTTTTAAAGAGCTTGCCTGATTAGGCCAGGCCCACCCAGCATAATGTCCTTTTTGATTAATTTCAAGTTGACTGAGACCTTAAGGACACCTGCAAAACCCTTTCATCATTGCCATATTCTATTAACTAGAAGCAAAGTTACACACCCCACCCATACTCAAGGGGAAGAGATTACACAAGGGGTAAGTCTTCAGAGGTCACCTTATGATTCTCCCTGCTAAAACCTTCATCTGAGCTCTCCCTCCCCAGATTCCCAAAAGCCAGGCCATGGAATGATGTCCCTTCCTGAGCCACTCTCACCTGCACCGGCCTCTCCAGGCCCAGCCCACTGGACTGACCCCAGACCTGATGAATTGAGAGCCTTCCCAGAGGGGAGAAGTGAGGAAAACCACCAAGGATATGATACAATCCTCTGTCCATCCACTGCTCTTTCCTCCAGACAAGCTTCGCTCTCTCTGGCCTATGGTCTTCTCTAAATCCGAGCACCGGGCAGGATTCCCGGCTGCACTCACCTGGCAGCCTTAACTGCTACCTTCCTTCATATCAGGATGCTGAGCGAAGGTTGCAAGGCAAACAGTGTGGACCCTCCACCACCTGGGGATGCGTGCACAGTTTCCCAGGGGAGCCAATGTCCCATCTGAGTCTTGGAAGAACAAACTAGCTGGAAGCAAATGGAGAGGAAAGGACAGTCCAGGCTGCGGGACGCAGAAGAGGAAAGCTGTGCCCTGTCCATGGTGCTGAGGCACCCGGCTCTTCTTCAGGAGCCCAGCTTTGAGGTGAGGTCAAACCAGTCCCTGTTTCCCCCTCCCCGCCAGGCTGACACCCAGGGGTGGGCAGGCTGTAGTGAGGTGGCATTTAGCTACACATTTCATTTTTGTAATGACCTTCCTGTTTCTCCTCTCGGTCTCACTTGTCAGTCTGTGACCATTAAATTCCTCATTAGCAAACGAGGTTTGGATGAGCTCATTAAGATGAGGGATGGCCCCATGGTGCAGCTGGTGGGGGTGAGCTAGAACTCGTCTTCTCCTCCTTTATTAGAAAATAATGTGCCTTACATTCTATGCACCCATCTCCAAGTCTTCTACCAGGTCCAAACAGACCCTCTGGGGCTACTCAGGGGACCAGCATGAGGGGTGGTCAGGGCACAGTAGGAAAACAAACAGCGGTCCAGCTGCTGACTCACACATACACCCAAAGTCACCCAATCAGTGCCCAGGCTTTTACCATTTCATATTAAGCTCAAACTCCCAGATGTGACATTCAAACCCTTCCCAATCACCTCTCAGTCCACCTCTCCAGCCTCTCCTCCTGTCCTCCCCACACACCCCCTGCGTTTGGGAAATGGCAGATAACCTGATGCTGTGGCATGCGGGAACTGGCTCACACTGCTCCCAGCTTGTGACATCTGCTTGTTACCTACCCACAAGTTTTACAAGACACTGACATCACGTTGGCAGCTTGAAATTGGACATGGTGGGAGTATTTACACCCCAGGAATTGGCAAACATCACAAATTAAGGGCTGTTTTTTTTTTTTCTTTTTGGCAGAAAGGTAGATTGTAAACATTTGCCAGCACGCCCGTCTGCAGGTCCCTGAGCATGTCACACATTTGCATATCTTCCCAGCTCTTTTCTCTGCCAGGGTCCCCTCCCACTTCTTGGAATGCCTCCCTGGCCCCTTGTGCCTGGTGAAGACCCAGGCCCCAGGAAGCAGTTCCAGCCCCCACTTCCATGCTCCTGCAGTGAAGGGATCTTATACCCCAACCAGGACGTCTCATCTTGCTCTTCTACCTTGAGAATCATTTGGTTTCCATTTTTGGAAACTAATTCAAACCAGCTAATGGAAAGACAGAAACACATGGAAAGGGAAGTGGGGAAGGGCAGAGAGCACAGCTGGTCTCACAGAGACTAGGCAGTCCTCCCATAGCTGCTCTTTCTCTGGGGCCACCTAGTCTCCAACTTCTGCCTATGCACACCCACTATGGCCTCCCCCAAATAAGCGCCCTTTGCCCATAGTCTGCAGGAAATCCCAAGCCAATTGACCACAAGCCAGAAAGTCTATGAGTTCCAGCTCTAAACCCAGGGTTTAGTGCATTGGGCAGGGTCACAGCCTCCAACAGGTGCTGTAGGACTGGGGCTGAGAGTTCTTGGGCAGAGCTAGGGAACTGGCCCTTCTCTCAGGCTGTAGGGCAAGCTCCAAGAGGACAGAGAATCTGTTTATTCATGTCTAGATCCTCCATCCTCGCACACAGAAGCCTAATAAATATTTGTAGAATAAATGAATCCGCTCACAGATTGGTTCCTTCTCTCAAGAACATGTGATCCAGTTAGTCCCTGGAGAAGGAGGCAAAAGGCTTTGAGGAATTCAGTGAGGTAACACTCCACCCTCTAGTGATGACACTTCCTTGCCCTCCAGGTACTAGCTGTGTGACCTTGGGCAAGTCACTTGACCTCTCTGTGCTGCAGGGGCCTCATTGATAAAATGCGGGTGTGATCTCACCTAACTTAGCCTGTGGTGAGGATGGCAGCGGATCTTCATGGAGAGCTTCAGTGGCGGCTGACACATAGTAATCACTCAACACAGTGGCTTTCTTGTCCCCTGTTCTATGCTGAAACCACGGGACAAAGTCCCTCACCGCTCCCCCGCAGACTTCCCCAGGTCTGATGGGTCTCCAGTCAGCCACACCACACCAGGCCCCTGTTCTCAGAGGGCTAAAGCCAAGGGTAAGGCCATGTTGACAACCAACTGCAGCCACCCCTCTCCTGCCCTCCCCAGGAGCCTGAGCTAAAGACTTCATCTGCTGTAATTAACAAGCCAACTGCATCTGCCTTGCTCCATTAATAGCAGATCACCCTGTCAGGCAAGGGCTGGGAGGGAGATTTGGAGCTGGAAGGTAAGAGAGGGTGGGCAGGAACCAGAGTGTGACTCAGCTGGTGTCCAGCCTCCCCCTTCCCCTCCTCCTGTCCCCTCACTCCCCTCCACCCCTGAGGCTGGCTGTCCCCAGGCCACAATCTATACAGAAGGAGAATGACTAAAAAGAACAGCCCAGGCCTACCCCACCCCCCGGGTACTCTGGATAGCAGGTGGGGCCCAACAGGTGGGCACAGAGCCATCACTCAGAGGCCCAGGCAGTGGGGAGCAGCCCCCTGCAGAAACTCCCCTCCCCAAGATCCAGCCAGACCAGGAGGCTGGTTAGGGCCATTCTGCCTTCATCCTTCCTTCTCCAATGATTTCGCAGTTCCTGTGACAGAGGTGCATGTGACTGCCGGTGAGCTCTGGGGAGGAGGCAGTGGCCAAGGCTTCTCACATGGAGACCAGTGGCAATTCGCTTCCTCCTTCCTGTCCCCAGGCTGGAGTCCGGATTCACAATTCAAATTGTTTTTTCCTGATTGCACACACCAGAGAAGAAAACAGGAAGAAGCAAGGAGGGTATGAAAATAGGGGCCCAGGCCCCACCTCAACCCTGTGGGCTTCACGGCTGCGTTCCTGGGGCCTCTCCTCCCCCCAACTCTGGTTTCCTCCTCGGAGTCTCCTGAGCACACACGTGCTTACAGGCAGGTACTTGCAAGCATGCACGTGGTGCCTCTGATTTATGCAGCCCACAGACCCCTCGAGTCCCTGCTTCTAGCCGTGAGCAGTCTCTTTAATCTGCTCACCTTGGGAGGCATTGCAGCACGCTGGTAATTGCTTTTTGAAACGCGGTCACTGGTTTAATTGGTAGAACTTGTCCTGGGCGATGTAACATCATGAAGCAACCTCGGGCCTATCTGTTTCTTTGGCTGTCTGGGTGGAGGTGTGGCTGTGCGTGCATGGGGGCTCACCTGGGCACAGTAGCCATGCATGTGGGCTCACCTGGGTGTTGGACATGCCAGCCAGAGTGTGTCTCTGCCTGTTGACTAGCAGATGAAATAAGGCACGGCCTGGTCGGGGAGGGGAAGGGAGCAAAGAGCTCCTGAGGGCTGGCGGGACAAGACAGAAAAGATCCAGTCTGAGCCCCGGTGGACTTGTCTGCATTGGGACCTGGAAGGGCAAGGGCAGTCCTACAGAAGGCCATCGGGATGGCCGCCTTTGGTGGGCTCCCTGCCCTGTGTGGGCGAGTGAGTGGATGGAATATCTTCCACGGACCTCTCCAAAGCTGCCACACACCCCTGCCCTGTGCCCCAGGAAGACCACTTGAACCTGTTGGTGCCAGTGGGTGTCCTGGCAGGAGATGGGGGAGGAGTAAGAGCATGAGCTCGCGGGACCCACTGCCCTGAGGGGCTGCCCCGGGCTAAGCGAGTCCCATAGCTGAAGGTCACAGCCCAGGCTGCCTCTGATCTGGTGACAAGCCCCACCATCACCAGCCAGTGGTGGTAACAGAGCCCCTGTTGACAGGCACTCATGGTGAGCAGGGGGAGCCACCGCACTCTCCCCCAGGTTTCCTGCATCTGCCCACACCTTCCATTTATTAAAAAGTGCCTCCAAGCACCTGGTCCTGCTGTGCCTGCTTCCTGTCAGGAGGGTGGTGGTAGGGGAAGCAGGCAGGGGAAGACCCCAGTGTGGAAGGCTGGCTCTGGTTTTATCCTCCGCGGCTCCCCATGGGCAACAAGCCCTGGGGTGGGGGAAGGGCAGGTAACCCATGCTTCCCCCAAACACATGCTTCCCACACTCTAAGCCAGGGCTGGCCATTGCGGGGAACAGAGAGGGGCCCGCAGTCACTCAGGCTCCCATGAGGGTCACTGGCCAACAGCTGGAAGAGGCATAAGGCACCTCCCGGGCCACCCAACACTGCTCCCTGTCAGAAAGGCAGAGGCAGGCGGACTGCAGGTGGACAGCCTCGGGGACAGGGAAGCAAGAGGAGGCTGCGGACGGACAGAGGACAGGCGGGCCGGGTGGCTGAGCACAGGGTTCTCTGTGACGTCAGCTCCTGTGGCCAAGGGGCTGCGTCAGGGATGTGGCTCCAGGCCCAGCAGGCCAGAGCTTCCTGGGACCAGCGGGGAGCGAAGTGCTGCCCCCATGGAGGCTCTGCAACCCACGTCCCACCTGACCCCAAGGAGCCCCAGCTTCAGAGGGGGCCTAGAAGGCTGTCATTCACCTCATCCTGCTCCCCTCACCCCAGCCTGCACACCCCCATCCTGGCACTAACACCAGCAGGGTGAGAGGTCTGCCCACACCCTCCCCCTGGCTGGGGGCCCAGCTTGGGAGGGAGACACCCACTGACCAGTCACCTCACCCTCCTCTAGGGCCTGCCACTCGGCAGAAGGACCCACAACCCCTCCAACACCACTGCTGATGCCGAGGATCTCCTGTCATTCACACTCAGGATACTCTCTGAGCTGGTGATTTATGGACTTTAATTTCCCCAGCTCCTCAGTCTCGCCCTGGTCTCCCTCTGGTCTGTCAGGGTGTTCGTCTCCCAGCCCCCTTCGGTCCCCTCCCCTCCCTGTTTTTTAATTTGAAGCATCCGTCTGGAGCGTCCTGAGTGGGGATGTCTGCAAAACCGAATGCATTAAACCGCCGACAGCTCTATCGATTTTCTCTCGCCTGCCGCATAACGCAAGATAGATACAAGCCGATAGGCCGGCCCTCGTCGAAGGGACTGTGCCCTTTTTTTCTCACTCTGATGTCCCCTCACCCTGGCACATGTTGATATATAGGAAGGGTGCTTGTCCCTTACACTCAAGATGGATACTCCTCTGCCCCGACAGTATTTTCCTCACTGTTGGTGGACGTGGCCTCATCTGTCCTTGTTACGCCAGCAGATTGGACACCATGGAAGCAGCCCTCAGAGTGGAAGGGGGCAGTGGGAGGAAGTCAATGAGGTGGCGTCTATCAAAGCCTACTCTGCCCCCATGGAGGAGATGGTGGGAGTTTTTGGAGTAGCCCCCTGCCTGCCTCACCTCACTGAGCTGACCATACTCCACCTTGCCAGCCCCCTGTGGACAAGGAAGGCTGCTCACCATTCCCGCCCCCACCTCCAATTGCAGCTCTTCTCCTCCAACTCCTCTGGCAACTCTTGCCTTGGACTCACGGTGCAATTAACCATCCCAGAGCCAGCTGCTGGGCAAGGCACTTTTCTGTTCTTGTGCCTGTGGTTCCTCCCAAGCAGGGCAGTCGCAGACGTTTGTGCAGGCTGGACACCATTGGCTGCTATGGCCTGGCTCAACAGAGACCCAGGCACAGAGACGTCCCAGCCAGACGCTGAATTTGGACGGTTTTCCTCCCACCCTATCACACTGCCTCCTCCAGGAACCACCTAGATGAATATCACCCCATCTGATGGCTCCTTTGTTCTTGTTCCCCTGGAACTTATTTGCTACAAGGGTTTGCCCATTCTCCCAGGCTGTTCTGAATGTGTTGTGTGGGCTCTCAGCAAAGTTCTACTCCTCTTTGTGAATCAGGGTCCATGTTACTTATTCCTGAAGGACTTCCCAGGCCCACCCCATTCCCAGCATGGATCAGACAGGCCCGAAAGGCTCCCCTCTGGTCCCACAGAGAGAGACAAGCATTTCTGACACATATGACCCTGCCTGCTACTGCCGCCTCCACTGGTCTGCGAGTTCCTGAGATGGGGACAGAGATGGGACAGGACCTAGTTTCTCCATCTCTACCATCTGCCCAGAGCTGGAGCAACACAGATGTGTGCTGACCCGATGCTGCTGTGACAAAAGCACCTGGCGTAGTCCCTGCCAGGCTGACAGGAGCCCACGAGAAACAGGTGGAATCCATCCAGCCCATCAGTGAGCAGGGGAGTCAGGGGTCCGCTCCCTCTCGGACACCACAAAGGTGGCCAGTGCTTCTTCTCCCCTCTCCCACCCAGGCCCCCAACCCCAGTATGAGGTCTCCACAGGGAAAGGTACTCTACCCACACTCTGAGCCAATGTCTGCTACTGCACCTGAGAATGGGGACCAGGCTCCTGGCCGATGGAGCTGCCACAGGGCTCCCTGGTGACTGAGCTGACCATACTCCACCTCGCCAGCCCCCAGAGGCCCATGCAGGGCCAGCATCCCAGAGAAAGGTTCGGAAACCCTTAAGCTGGGCACAGACATGAGCAAAGACAGCAGCCAGTGTGAGCCCAGAAGTAACCTGGTCACAAGCCCAGAACAGAGACCCGTTATAATAAACAATAGTCTCATGGTTTTGTCCTTCTGCTCCCAATCAGAAGCGATTGTGCCCCCCAGGGGACAGTCAGCACTGTCTAGAGACATTTTTGTTTCTCAAAACGGTGAAGGTATGACCCAGGACGCTGCTAAACACCCTCCAAAATTCAGAACAGCTCCACCCCCTCCCACAAACAGAGAGTGACCTGGTCTGAAAAGGTTAACAGAGCCAAGTGTGAGAAGCCCTGCTCCAGTCCAGCCAGCCATGCGCTGTGGCTGTTGGCTCAGCAGCTAGGAGAATGTCGACCCCATGCTCCCCACAGGCAACTCAGAGTCTCACAGACTCTTTGGGGGCAGGTGACCAGAACCTCTTTAATCTCACACTCTTGGGTTCCCAAAACAGCACCAGCCCTTCCCTGGCACCCTGCCTCCTGCCATCCTGTCTCCAGGAAACCTAGCTCCGTTAGAGGGACTATGGGCTCTCCCCTGCTGAAACCTTTAGGTTTAATAAACAATTCCCTTCCGAGATGGTTTAAAGGACAGCCCTGCTGGCAGCCAAAGACATGGGCCTCTTGGAGGTTAAATGAGATGGTAGATATGAAAGCACTTCGCCAGGTGTGAAACAGCATACAAATGTTACTTATAATTTATGTAGCGTCCTCGCAGGCTGAGATGGTAGGATTCACCGCGTGAAGGGGCTCCTGCCTGCACGTCCCCGACCAGCCACAGCCTCAGCGCCCCTGAATGGCGACTGGGGGACCTGACACTAGGCGGGCGCTGCCTTCAGCTGTGCTAATCAGCCAACTGAGCAATGAGGCAGCCCTGCCAGAGAGGCGTGAGGGGTGGTATCTCACACACACCTGCAGAAAGAAGGACACCAGGTCTCCAGAGATCACCCGGAGAAAGTAAAGGAGATGAGATGGGACCCAGAAATGGGCTGTTTCACAATGGTGCCTACAAGGGCATTAATGAAGCTAGAGGGCAGCTCCTGAGAGCCTCTTCTCCCCTACCTCCCACCCCACACTCTACACCCTACACCTCTGGTCCAGCTGCACTGAACTTTCAGCCATATTGAACTTCTTCTTTTTTTTTTTTTTTTTTTTTTTGAGACAGAGTCTCACGTTGTTGCCCCTGGTAGTGTGCCCTGGTATCACAGTTCACAGCAACTTCAAACTCTTGGGCTCAAGCAATTCTCTTGCCTCAGGCTCCCAAGTAGCTGGGACTACAGGTGGCCGCCACAACACCTGGCTATTTTTAGAGACGGGGGTCTCGCTGTAGCTCAGGCTGGTCTAGAACCTGTGAGCTCAGGCAATCCACCTGCCTCGGCTCCCAGAGTGCTAGAATTACAGGCGTGAGCCACCGCACCTGGCCTTGAACTTTCTGTTATTCCCAGAAACACCCCATATTCTCCTAGACCTGGGCAAACGTCAGCTCCCTTCCTCCTTCTGTGTGGAAGCCCTATCTCCTAGCAAACTCCTACATAACCCTCATGGAGGCTGAGCTCTGTACCACCTGTTCCATGAAGGCGCCCATGACTTGCTCAGGAGGAATTAGACCCCCTGGTCTCTGGACACCATCTATGCCTTGTTATAGGATCCCCAAAGCCCATGAGTGTTCAGAGCAAGAGCCATGCTCTGATTCTTTTTTTTTTTTTTTTCCTTTTGCAGTTTTTGGCCTGGGCCGGGCTTGAACCCACCACCTCCAGTATATGGGGCTGGCGCCCTACTCCTTGAGCCACAGGCGCTACCCCGTGCTCTGGTTCTTCCCCAGGCCCAGCCCATTTCCCAGCACAGAGCAGGAGCTCATTAACTGTCCACCAAGTGAAAGGAAGGAATTGAATGAGAGACAAACCTGGAGCTTGGGAAGCCCTGCCAGCCACACACATGCCAGGCTCTTGGCATCCCTCCGCCCACCTGCCAGGTGGGGTGCTAGTGTTTTTTACCAATCATGGTCCTGTCCAACAGGGCCCTGCAAACTGAAGAGAGAAATGAAAACCATGTGGCCTTCAGGGCAGCCAGTGTGATGCCTGCTGAAGGGAGAAGAGGAAGCCCCGTGCCGCTTTCTGCACTACTTTGGACCCGGGGCCGGCCCTGAGCCAGTAGAGGCATGGAAGATAAAAGGGGGAGAGGGCAGGAGTGCACCCCACAGCCCAAGACCCCCCCTCAGTGCACCTCCAGCCTGTGACTGTGCTGCCCCACCCTGCTGAGACTCTCCTCCCTGGCCCCTTGGACAATAGCAGTGGCCCCTTCGCATCCCCGTAGCCTCCAGTCTTGGACATTCCAAGCCATCATCCATGCATCACAGAGTGACCCTAACAGGCAGTTTGGCCCTGCTCTCCTTTCCTGCAGGTTCCACTCTGGGCACCTTCAGAGATTCCCATCTCATGCAAGTATGGGGGTCACCAGGGAAGCTCACGTGCAAGGCGGCATCCCAGGCTGCACCCTCAGGATGCAGGCATTCAAGGACAGGGCTTTAGCCCCCTCGGTTTCCAACCATCCCTAGTCATGCCGGGACATTTGGGGCTCATCTTCCTGGGGAACAGGGGCAGCCTCTCTCTGGGTACCTTGCTTCACCTTTCAGTAGCCAGTTTGTTTTGCTATCTGTCCCCCTTGGGGAGCTGGAGAAGGCCTTTGGTACTTGAACAAAATTGCCTTTGTGTTTTGTTACTACAAATGTATGTTCTCTTAAATTACACAATTCAAGAGGGTGAACATCTGTCTCTCTGGGATCACTGCCAAAAGGGAAGTGCAGCCCTCCTTCTGTCCCTGTCCTTGCCTTGTCTGTCCTGCAGTGGGGACAAGAAGCAACAGCCATTCCCTCAGCAAATATTTTTTGATCACTTATGACATGCCAGGCGCTGCTTTGGGCACGTTAATTCCTCCCTCCATCCCTCCATCCCTCCATCTCCCCTCCCTTCATGTCTCCATCCATCCCTCACTCCCTCCATTGTCCCATCATACAGCGAGTGATCTCAGATGTCACATTCAGCGTGAGAATGCCGTGATGGCAGCATTGAACACTTACCGTATACATGAGTATTGCATTCCAAAAGTTATCAACGGAATGCTCAACCCCGTGCTTGCCTTCAAAGAAAAACGGTACAAATGTATGAGAAATTTAACACACAGCCTAAGGAAAGGTGATTTTGAGTAACCACTGAATGATTGACAAGTGAGTCAGGGGTGACAGGTCCCACTGAGCTTCCAGGGACCAGTCTGACAGTATCAGAGTAACAAGGTGCCTGCAGCTCAGAAAGACGTGACTGAAAGGGCAGCTACTTGCCCAGGAGCACTAGGCTAGAAAAGACCAGAAAGGCATCTACCTGCCTTAGAAAGAGGGGGGCCAGCAAAGTCAAGCTGAGAAATGTGGGACGGTCCTTCACAGGTCAGGGCAGACGCACCCCTGATTTTCAGATTAGACCTCCAGCTTCAGACATCTAAAACTGAGCTTCAAACCCATTAACTTTTTCCCCTGCGGAGACCCAGACAATTTTTTATTTTTTTCATTTTATCGCCCTGGGTAGAGTGCCATGACGTCACGTCACAGCTCACGTCAAACTCCAGCTCTTGGGCTTAAGCGATTCTCTTGCCTCAGCCTCCCCAGTATCTGGGACTACAGGCGCCCGCCACAACGCCCGGCTATTTTTTTGTTGTTGCAGTTTGGCCGGCGCACTACCCACTGAGCCACAGGTGCCGCCCAAATTTATAGTTGCAGAAACACAGTTTGACTTCTTCAAAAGACTCTCCAGCACTATTAAGAGTATTTTGTTGGTTTATCCTTCCCAGCATCACCAGCACCCCTGGGAAGGGGTCAACCTGGGCTTGTCCTTGTGGGCGGAAGGAAGGCGGAAGAAAGGGAGGGGGGAGGGAGGGAGGGAAGAGAGTGAACTGGAAGGCTCGCGGCTAAGTGCTCGCTCTCTTGGGGAGGGCACTGCAGTTATCAGCATTTGGCAATTACATTCTGCTGTGTGGGTTATTAAATATGGGGGCAACAAATATAATAAAATGTAGACGCTTGTAGAGAGGTTGAAAATAAAATAAAAGTGGAGGATAAAAATAAAATCAATAACCACAGATTTCCCGGCACCTGTGGCTCAAGGAGTAGGGTGTCGGTCCCATATGCCAGAGGTGGTGGGTTCAAACCCAGCCCCGGCCAAAATAAATAAATAAATAAATAAATAAATAAATAAATAAATAAATAGAAGTTTATAAAAAAAAAAAAAAAAAGACCGTAAGGAAAAGCTTACATGTGCGCCCGGGCGGGATGGGGCCTGGGGGCGTCCGGGGCGCAGACAGCGCCGCCTTCCCAAAGCCGCCCGAACCTCCAAAGGGCTGGGGGTTTGCACGGGTTCCTGTCCCGACTCTGCCGCCCCCGGCTAGGCGGTAAGAGGAGCCAGAGCAGGAGCCGCCTGCTGCCACCTCTAGAGCACCAGCGGCCACGGGGAGTCGCGCGCGCTGCGCAAACGGCAGCGGCTGGAAGGAGCAGGTCTTGGTGAGCAGCAATTGAGAAATGAATTCGAAGCAGTTCGTGGGTAAGCCCCCTTAGATGGGGAGAGGAGGGCCGTGGCCCCTACAGATTCGGTGTCCCTCAAAAAGGTTGCAGGAGAGAAAGATGAGGGGGCCTCAGGGGGTAGTTCGACCAGGTACACACAGACCTTTGCGTTAAATGAAGAATTCCTAGGGAGACGCCCAGTGCACGGGTCTGATGGGAGGAGTACATAGTGTTAGAACCGAATCTGAAATAAAACCTCGCGCAGCCAAACCGGGATTGGGGGATTGCGGGATTGCGGGGCAAGAAAGGATGTAGGGTGGGCGAAGCGCGCGGAGGGAGGCGCAGGTGTAGCCTGAGGGCTGGTCTCGGTTGTGAAAGCTGCACTGTTAACTCAGACCAGAAGGGGACAGAGCTGCTCAAATTGGAAGGACGAACGCCTATATGATTTTTGATCCTTTGCAGACACCGTATCCAGTTTCCTCCATTGGGAGGGTTTAACTTCCCGGAAACGGAAGTCTTGCTTCTTTCCTTCTCTTGCTGCTTGTTGTGAGTGTTTCTTGGGGCGCGGGGGAGAGGGGTAATCCGGAGCAATCCACGGCCGGGCGAAATTTTGAGTACCCGGGTGGGCATCGAGGGTGTGAGGGAGGAGGAGGGAGTGCCAGCGGGCCGGTATTTCGGAGAGGGAGGGGAAGCGAGGTTTCTTGCCGGCCTCTGCGCCCTGCTTACGCTCAGGACTCTTTTCTCGCAGGTGAAGGTCCGTGCCTTCCCCGCACGCCTCGTCGCCATGGTGAGTACGACCCCTGCCTGACACCTTCCCCGGGGAGGCACCTGGGGGAGAGCGGGAGTGCTTTGCAAGGGGTCTCTGGAGGCAGAGGGGCTGGTGGACTTGACCATCGCCATAGTCTGCAGCTTATTTCCGTTTTTCTTTGCAGCCTCGGAAAATTGAGGAAATCAAGGACTTTCTGCTCACAGCCAGGCGAAAAGATGCCAAGTGTAAGTGATCCCTGTGAAGGTTTGGTAAAAAAGGATCATAGTTTGCGTGGGGCACTGGCTGCTACGCTGGTGCCGCTCCGGGACCCTCTGCCAACATGTCTGGAGGGAGACGGGCTAGGCGGGCAGGGAGCTCTGTCGTAGTCCCCCCCGTTAAGAAAGACCTGTTTGGGCAATATGAGGCGATGGAAAGACAGGGCTTCTTACTTAACTCATTGTGAGTGTCTCACAAACCATTCTGAGTTCACTTTTTCTTCTCTTGTACATATAGTAGGTTCACGCGTCTTTACCGCACCAAAGTCTGGAAACACAAGTCCCATCAACACTTAGGTTTAGAGCTGCATGTTCAGTTCTGGGCATACGGTGGGCTCAGTATGATCCCAGCTCGCAGTGAATTTCACTACTAAGTCTTTACCCCACCAAAGTCTAGTGGGAATAATGTCTGTACCTGTGTTTTGTGTACTGTCAGGAAGGAAATTATTGGGTCATTTTTAGTTGGGAACAAATCAGCACTTTTAACTTTCTTTTTACTTTCAGACGTGAAATAGGCATAGCATAAACTTTACTACCTTAACCATTTCTAGGGTTATACTTTATAATTACATTCATAATATGCACCAGCCACTACCACCCATCTCCTGAACTTTTCTTTTTTGAGACAGTCTCATTTAGTCACCCTATGTAGAGTGCTGTAGCATTATACCTCACTGCAACCTCAAACTCTTGGGCTCAAGCCATTCTCTTGCCTCAGCCTCCTGCGTAGCTGGGACTACAGGTGCCTGCCACAATGCCTGGCTAGTTTTTCTCTTTTTAGTAGAGATGGGATCTCACTCTTGCTCAGTCTAGTCTTGAACTCCTGAGCTCAGGCATTCTACCCACCTCTGCCTTCCCAAAGTGCTAGGATTACATAAGCCACCACTCCCAGCCACCTGAATCTTTACATCCTCCAAACTAAAATTGTTGCCATTAAACATCTCTCCGGCCCTGGCAACTCTTGTGCTGCTTTGTTTCTCTGTGAATTTGACTCTTGTAGGTACCTCTTATAAGTGAAATAATACAGCGTTTGATCTTTTGCACTGGCTTCTTTTACTTCAAATAATATCAGCAAGGTTCTTCCATGTAACGCGTCAGAATTTCCTTAAGGCTGAATAAACCATTGTATGGATAGATCACATTTTGTTAATCCATGTTCTACTGATGGACACTGGATTGCTTGCATGTTTCGTGAATTTTGGCTATTGTGGTTAGTGTCTCTGTGAGCATGAGTATGCATGTGTTTTGTCATTGCTTTCACTTTGAGGTATACACCTGGAAATGGAATTGTCACATGTATGGTAATGTTGAATAACATTTTTAAAAGTCCTTACAAATAGGGTTAAGCATGGTTTCTGGGAGTGGGACAGATGCGAGGGGCAGTGTCAGGATACCAAAATAAGTTGTTTTAGATGAATTTCCAGGTATCTGGATTTACTAAGAATGTGAGCCAAGGCAGCCAGTGCCTTGGCCCAGCTTTAAGCTGCAGCGTTTCTGCTTCCAGTGATATGCCCCTATCCTTTAGTGGTTATTGGAAGAAATGAAGTTGTGAGATTGTAAGTACAAGTTAATCTTGTGCTGCTGCTTTGAGATTAAGTGCTGTCCTTGTGTATCTGGTTAGGTACTTGGGTTCAAGCACTAGAGGCCATGTTCAGTCCTCAGCCTGATTCTCAGCTGGCACTTTAATGCTTTTAAAGCAGTGAGAGAGCTTGGGAGTGTCTGTGAGCAGTTTTTAAAGAAGTTGGAACAAGGGGTTTGGCAGGTAACGTGAAGTGGCTAACCTGGAAAGCGGAATGTCTTCAGCAGCCAGGTGGAAAAATGCATTGACATTTACATAAAACCACTGTTTTCAAAATTTCAAACCCTGTGCAGATAGCCCATCTCCTTACTTGATGAACTTCCATCCCTTGGAAAAAGTAAAGTTGTTATAGTTGTTGAGGTCATAGAAGGACAGGGACAGTCTTGTTTTCTTCTTCATCAGAGGGACAGTACAGGGAGGTGGGGTGCGCTCTGGCCATGGGTGCTGGATGACCCAACGACAGGTGTTTCTGTGCCCCTGCTGCTGAGTGTAAAGCACCTGAACTATGCAGCATCTATTTTCTGTGACAGAATTTAATTACTAACTCTGGTTTTTGATAGCTGTCAAGATCAAGAAAAATAAGGATAATGTGAAGTTTAAAGTTCGATGCAGCAGATACCTGTATACCTTGGTCATCACAGACAAAGAGAAGGCAGAGAAACTGAAGCAGTCTCTGCCCCCTGGTGAGTGAGCCTGAAACTCTTTGGGGGCAGGGATGATAGGCTAACCAAAAGTAGGGACGGTTATGTCACCATCTTGTTTCACTCATCCCCCAGATTTAGGAAAGCGCATTTCGTGGGGTTTCTAAGTGTCTCCTGTGCTGTTGTTGGTGCAAGAAGTGGTTGTAATTCCCAGGTTATATTCAAAAAGTTCTTGGCCGGAGGAAAGTTTATAGTTCATTTATTCCTCACTCTCACCCTGTGAGATAGTTACTGTACTGAGAGTGCCCATGTTTACAGGTAGGGGAGCCAAACACTCTTCATGTTTTAACCAGAACCTCCTTCATAAGCTCAATTTCTGAGCCTTGTGAGCTCTCTTTAGCTTAAGTACAGAAGTCAAGACAACCGTCAACAACTCAGTGTATCTTCTGGATGACTCATTTCTCTATCTCTTTCCCTCTAGGTTTGGCAGTGAAGGAGCTGAAATGAAGCAGACGTGCTGATTTGAATTGTATTAAACTTTAAAAATTCTTAAATGTCCTTTGTCTCTGAGCATGGGAAGGGAAATGCTGCTTGACGATGGCTTCTGGCAGGATTGGGACACAGGTCCTGGTTGCTGATCCCTGAGTTTGGATGTGATCTCAGGGGACAAATGAAACCATCTGTTTTTAACCTGAGTTTGAAAATAGACATAGTGAGGCTGTAGAGATAGGTGTGGGATGGGGATTGAGTCCACCTACACTCAAACAGGTCCACAAAGGCCCAAGTCCCAACATGGACATAGCAAGGGCCAGCTAGGCCTGGCTCAGGGGTAATTAGATACTGGTTCTGCCACTTGTTAACTTGTATGATTCTGAAGAATGATTTCATCTCTGCCCCTATTTCCTTTGTTGGAAACTAGCCATATTGATAGCTTTTCATAAGGGTTAAATAAGCAGGAGCTGTTCCTGTCACACTACCAGCAAGTTTCCTTGAGATGTGAGTATGGGGACAGACCACAAGGTGGCACCATGCTACAACAATCTTCACTAAATGTCTACAAATGGTTTGCATCATTAACTACACAGGTGTCTTTAAGTGCTAGACAGGGGCAGCTCCTGTGGCTCAAAGGAGTAGGGTGCCACCCCCATATACAGGAGGTGGCGAGTTCAAATCCAGACCCGGCCAAAAAGTGCTAGACAGTATCCTTGGTATTGCGTTAAGTGTTTAAACGTAAGCAGGTTGCAATGGGCAAGCACCAGTTTGAATATAAGAATTATAAAGATGAGAGGGATTTTTTTAATCTGCCTGTGAGTTCACTGGGAGAGGTGGGGGGCCGGTGATTTGTTGACAAACTCAGATGCACTGCCGCCTTTCAGTCTTCTCACTTAAACATTAAAGATTCCCAAGGAAGAGCAAGAATTTGCCTTGCCACTTTGGCTTTTTTGTCCCCAGCACATTGTCCAGAGACTCTTCCCAGCTCCTAGGAGACAGATCCTGCAGGGATTTGTCTGGCCGCCTTACCCAGAGAAGGCATCTTTCATGCAGTGCTCTCCAGCGCTGGCTTGTGCCATTGAGTCATTTGGGGCACTTGAAAACAATTTACTCTGGTGGTCTGGGTGGAGTGCAGAGATTCCGATGATTTTGGAGTATAGATTTGTCTTAACCCTCAGGTTGCAGGTGGTGTCGCAGGGCTGAGGCCTTAGTGAGCTAAGGGTGGCTGGTGAGGTGTTAGCCACAGTAGTTGGTTTGAAATGACTGGGTAGGGAACTCTCAGGAATGCTGTTCTGGAGGAGGGCTGCTATGGCTGCTACTGGTCTCCTTCATTGGCTTTAGCTCAGCCTCAGGGAAGTTGCTAGAATGGTCACTGATTACAAACTGGCTTTGCAAGTTTTGGTATTTCAGGTGGCCCTGAGGGAGAGCTTTTACAGTTAGTGTTTTCAAGTGTCACATGCAGGCTTTTACCCCTCCCTCCCTGGTAGCCAGTCCCAACTGCTGGGGCGCCCTGAGCCAGGTTACAATCAATTCTATAACTTGTGTCCATTGGACATCTGGTGATGTTTGGGGAACTTGGTAGCAAGGTAGCACCTTTCACCTTGTGTGCCATTGACCTACAGCAGGGGACCTGTGCAGGGCACCAGGCAGTGCCTATCTGGAGGAGTCCAGGGGTGCCGCAGGGTTATGTTGCGTTATCAGGCCTGTTATCAGTGACCTCTCAGGGCGTGGACTGTAAAGGGGCCCCTGTGAGATCCATTTCAGGGCTGTGGTCCTCAACAGCCCACAGTGGCTGGGTTGGTAATCAAAACACTTGGGGCTGCCAGGATCTGACTCCTAGTTTTTTCTCTCTCTCTCTCTCTCTTAAATAAAGGCAGTTATAGTAAAGTGAGGTTTGTGGGACTTTTTTTTTAGACACGAGAATTTCTGTTGTTCAGGCATATCTGGAACTCCTAGGCTTAAGCGATTCTCCCACCTCAGCGATTTACTGGTTTGGAGTTAGATTTTTTGAGGTATAATTTACATACCATGAAATTCACTGATGTTTTTTGACGGTTGTGTAACCACCACGGCAATGGAGAGAATATTTCCATCACCCCGAAAAGCTCCCTCTCCCGCGTCTGCTCAAGTGATCAGCAGCCGCTGGGCTGATCCCCACTGACCGCTGCGGGTCTCCAGGCTCCTGGGCCTCCTCAAAGTTCTGAACAGGGGCTTGTAATTAATAACTGTATATGTAGGGTAGAGCTTCACCTGGCCTGCAAGAGTACAGGTTATACCACGCAGACAGGAATAGGAACGTGCGCTTTATTCAACACAGAAGATGCTCAATGAAACGTGTTGAATTAGGGACAGAAAACACCTGTGAGAGAAGGCTGTCCTCCCGCGCTCTGTGAGGGCCTCAGCATGCGCACAGGAGATGACAGCCTTTGGGCTCTGGGAACCGTACGGATTGCTACCGCCTGAAGAGGCTCCGACAACTGAGCAGGGCTCGCCCTTCTAGCAGCCGTGCGCGTTTGCTGGAGTTTGCAAAGGCAGCATCCGCCCCCTCCCCCAAGCCGGAACGCTAGTAGCCCTCCCTCGCTCGCCCGCCCAACCCCAAACTTGTCGCGAACCCTTCACTCCACGGACCTGCGACGTTAGCTGCCCTCCACCTGTCTCCAGCTTCAGCCCCTTCGTCCTGGGCCCAGGTTACACCCAGCTGTTTGCGGTTGAGTGGGGGCCTCCGCACCTATGGCCGGTACCGGGGGTGCGAGGATGCCAGGCCCCCTAGGTGGGCGTCTGCCCTGCCCCCGCTCGGACTAGCGCGCACGGAGGGCTGTAGTCATCGCACTTGGACGTGCGGTGCGCGAGGGGCAAGGGCTGTCACCTGCAGTGCCGGGCAGACGTCTCTACTGGGCGCTCCCGCTGCTCTCCTACCCTCCCTACGCAGATCAAAGTTCCCTTCTACCAAGAAACCCGCCCTGTCCCTCCTGCTAGGAAGAAAGATTTTACTTTTTCAGTGTCCGCACTCTAGAAGCCTGGCAGGCCGCATCAGTTAGTTATGGGGTAAATGGGCTGGGTGCTCCTGAGGGCAGAGACCACTTATTTCTCTTCGAGTCCACGTGGTTTACACAATAGACGCTCAATAAGTGATGGACAGTGGACTTAGAATGAGTTGACTGAGCGGCTGAACATTGCTTCCTTCCTTCCCCAAGCAGTCGGTTTGCTCACCCTGTAACAAGCCCTTAAACTGCCAGCTCTGCTGCTCGGGCCATGACTGCTCGCTGTACTCATTGACACTTCATAGCTTTGATTTTTTTTTTTTTTTTTTGTAGAGACAGAGTTTCACTTTATGGCCCTCGGGTAGAGTGCCATGGCCTCACACAGCTCACAGCAACCTCCAACTCCTGGGCTTAAGCGATTCTTTTGCCTCAGCCTCCCGAGTAGCTGGGACTACAGGCGCCCGCCACAATGCCCGGCTATTTTTTGGTTGCAGTTTGGCCGGGGCTGGGTTTGAACCCGCCACCCTCGGTATATGGGGCCGGCGCCTTACCGACTGAGCCACAGGCGCCGCTTTGATTTTTTAAGTAATTAATAAGTCATTTAGAGCCTTAGAGACTAAAACACTTTGGGGAAGTCCTGGAAGCTTTTTCAATTTTCCTTTCTCCTCTTCCGCCGGTCAGGCCAGGACAAATTCCAACCCTGAAAGGGACAGCTGGCTCTTGGAGCTGGGTGCCCGGGACCCGGACCTGGCCAGAAGAGGGACGGCGTGGGCGCGCGCCCAGCGAGAGGCGGGGCGGGCGCGCGCCCAGGGAGAGGTGGACCGGGAGGGGCCTGCAGGGGCGGGGACAGGGCGGGAGGGGCGGGGCAGGCGCGCGGCCCGACCGAGTGGCGGCTGCAGCTGCAGAGGTATCCGGAGGGTCGCACTCGGACGAGCCATGCCGGCCGCGCGCGTGGAGTACATTGCGCCCTGGTGGGTCGTGTGGCTGCACAGCGTCCCGCATCTCGGCCTGCGCCTGCAGCTCGTGGACAGCAGTTTCAGCCCCAGAGACGAGAATTACCAAGAGGTGAGTCTGAGCCGCCCTGGACCCGGACCACGCGCGCCGGGAGTCCCTGCACAATCCCTTCTTTCCTCGGCAGTACGCACTCTCCCACGCGCCTCTCAGACCCCTTCTCTCTTCCGGGCCGCCCTTCCCCTTCTTTTCATCCCTTCCCGCCTCCACCCCCCAGGCTCTTGGCCAGAGGCCCCTCCTGTCTTGGAACCTCAGGGGCCCAGAAGACCGGAAAGATCGGAGTTAAGCCGGTGCTGGGCAGGGGAGGAATGGCTCAGAGACCGCCTTGCTGGAGGAGCGAGCCGAGTCGCTGAAAGGAGTGGGGGGCAGGGCATCGTGGGGTGCGCGGATGCCCAGGGGTGCCCTGACGTTTTAGGTTCCAAGGCCCGGCGCTATCTTTCCGAGGCTGCGTGGCCTGGGAGAAGTTTTGGCAGAAACTGACTTGAGTCTCCCCGTCTGGCTCCGAAGCACCCCCTCCTTGCAGGCTGGGAGCCGCTGCCATGACCTCTGCCTGGGCCCCTTCTGGAAGGCTGAGGGCTGGGGGAGGCGGTGAGGGTGACTGGGATCCCGCACGCAGAGTACCGCAGCCGCCGAGTTTGTTTCAGGCAGGGAGGCGGCCTTCAGTCAGCCCGTCTCACACTGGCGGCCTGAGAACTCTCTTGGGTTGTCAATCTCTTCTCTTTGTCCTCCGCCTGGCCCTGAGCTGCCCCATTCCTGTTCCCCCACTCTGCCCCTTCTAGGCCCTGAATTTCTGGGGTCTGGGCTTCTTGGCCAGCCACTCCCCTCATCCTGGCACTGCTGGCCCTCCCCTCTGCGGTTTCTGCACCCTACAACCAGGGCCAGGGCTCCCCAGACCTTCCTGCCCAGAGCTACAGAGCCTCCCAGCCTGTCTCAGGTCTGGTCAAGCCTGCCCTGGCTCCTGTCATCCCACTGAGTCAATTCTCATGTTGAGTGCAAGAGTCAGGGGCTGGGTGGCCCAGGATAGGGCACATTTTATTCAGAGCTATGCACCCATCTCAGGACTTTGACCCCAGGCCGCCTCTGCCTGCAGCGTCAAGTTTTCCTGGTATGGGGCTGGTCAGGTTGGGGCAAAGCAGTGCCTCTTTGAAGGCCTTTCTTCTGCAGGGCCCGGGAGATCCTGCTCTGGTAGGGTATGCACTGCCCAAGTGACAGTGACAGTGACAGGGAGCCTAATAACTTCTGGTACCCTTGCTGCCATCAGGCCCAGGCAAATGGTGCCTGCCCTTCCAGAAGGACCTAACCTGCTGTTAGGTGACTACACCAGGACAGGGCACACAGGGGCAGGCAGCGGTCAGCACCTGCACCCAGCTCCCTCCTGATCCGTCTCTCCTCTGCCCCTCCCTCTCCCAGATCCTTGCCTGTGGAAGTCTGAGTTCCCTGAGAATGTGGCTGCCTGGGGATAGCTCCAGGGAATCTTCCGTTCCCAAAGAATGCATGAAAAGAGGCGGATATGATTTCAGAGACAGCTGTGTTGTTAGGGGTGGGGGCAGGGTGTCCATATGTTTTTGTGTCCATCCCCACAACCCAATGCCCAGATCCTACATCCAGAGTGTCTAACCATATTTTCCTCCCCCACTGGAGGAGATCAAGAAGACCCCTAAATGAGGGTAGGGATATAAGGGCACTTCCCCACCCCCATGGCCCTAGAAACAGCTCCTGTCTGTCTAGCAGCTGTGGCTGGCACAGTCTGAGCCTACTCCCCCCAGTCCCATGGACAGGTGTCAGCTGAGCCAGAGGGACCCACTCACATCCTCTGCCTGTCTCCTCCCTAAGTTCTGACCCTGGCACACTCTGTGCTGGGCATCATATGGCCCCAGAGGGCATCCCCTTCCCTTTGGCCACTGCTCCTGGGTAGCCAGCACCTGGCCTGCCCACCCACCCCTGGTTCTGCTTACCCCACCCCACCCCCGCATCACTAAGTGGGAGATGAGTGTGGTGGGCTGGGAGGGGAAGTCTGACTCTGGGTGTTATTTAAAGGGCTCCTATTTTGGAGTTCCCCTGTCATGTGACCGTGGTCTCTCCTGGACGTCCCCTTTCCTACTGAGCACCACTCACTGCCAGAATCAAACAGTGGATCAGTCATTTCAGCCCTCAACAAACTTGATTGGGACCAAACAACATGCCAGGCATGTGGTCACTGTGATAACGTTGGCAGTGAGGACTCTGGGAGCAGCTGCTGGGGACAGCTCCTGGGTTTAGTGCTGTGGCAGTTTGGGGCAGGGGCTTTGCCATCCACCTGGAGGTTGGATTCCTAGTTCTTTCACTGTGTGACCAGGGGCAGGTGTCATCCCCTCTGAACAGGTATTAAATGAGACCAGTTCCACATAACATGCTCAGTAGACAGTTCCATGGCACATAAATAGGACCCAGTAATATAGGTCATTACACGGATTGGTCTTGAGGTTCAACAGCGTGTCTCAGTCAACACTCTGTAGTGATGGAAAAGAAGGAGACCTCGTCCACAGACACCAAAGGAGATGGAACAGAACACATACATTCAGCCCATGCCCCAAATGTCCAAAGAAGCAGTGCGGGCTGCGGGCTTCTAGTATAGAGTGTGTGTGTGTGTGTGTGTGTGCACCTAAGACCAAGTGAAGATGGAAACAGGCAGGTGTGGGCCTGAGGGAGCAGCTTAGAGGGGCATGGGATCCCAGAAACAAGGGCAGGTCTTGGAAGTACAGAGATGGTTGAAAAGCAAGCAGGTCACTTGAAGTGAGAGAGCCCAAGCACATTCAGTGTCACAGAGTCTGAGGAAGTAGGGGCTCCCGCTCACTTTCTGGGGCCTTTAGGAGCAGTAGAAGCCCCCAGCCCCCTGATGGGGCTCCTCCCCCTCCCAGCGGGCTTGAGCTTTTATTCCCCAACCTCTGGGGAGGCTGCCCTCAGCGCAGAAGAGGCCTTCCAGGTGCACAGTACAGCAGGGCTTGAAGGAGTGAGCCCGGCGTGGTGAGCATCCCAGAAGCCTGTGTGTCTGGAGGGGAGCGGCCTCCACCTGAAGCCTGAGTCTTCTCACTTTTGAGGAGGATTGGATATGGAGATGATTCCCTCTTCAAAAAGACAGTAAAAGTACTCATGCCAGTACAAAGCATGTGGCCAGGGCCTGGCAGTCATAAATTACCACAATCAATCATTGCTTGGGAAGGAGGAGGCCCCCACTGGCCATGTGTCCATGAATAGTATTGGGGACAACAGAAAGAGCACCTGGCAGGAAATCCAGCTGGGTCTCTGAAAAAGTGAAAAAGCCACTTGAGTTTCCTCCTTGCCTGGTGCCACCACCCCGGTCCACTCACCCGTCAAGGGAGCCCAGACAGGCTGAGCTGAGGCCCGGGCAGGTCTCAGCGAGCTGGGCGCAGCGCACGCCTCAGTAGTTGCTGCGGTCAGTGTACAGGAGCTGTGGGTGTGCTGCCCGCTCCAGCGCTGGATCTGCAGCCCACACCCTTGTGGGACACGTGTTGGGGTAGAGGAGATGTTTTTAGTATTTTATATTCGGGCGTGTGTTCCCTTTGGGGAGTTCAGGCCAGTTTCCCCAGAGAGTCCCAAGTGAGTGTCCTCAGGCCACAGGAGGGGACAGAGTAGGAGCTGGAGCAAGAGCTGCAGGACTCCCTGCAGGTCTGAGGAGGGAAGACCAGGCACCCACCCGAGGTCGAGGTCGGGATGAGGAAGCCCCATTCATCCAGCCTGACTGTTGAGTCACAGTCATCAGACAGTCACACTGAGCCTGGGGGGCGGGGGGGACTTGAGCCTTTCCAGCTGTCCTGGGGGGCCCTCCCCAACCTCCTCTGAGGCCTGCTCTCTTCTGTAGACTTCCCAGAGCTGAGGATGTTGCCCTCCCTGCCCAGTGCAGGAGCCCTGTGGGTCCAGGGTCAGCCATCACTGCTGCTCCCAGCTTGGGTCCTGGGCTGGTGCTCCCTGCTATGGATTTCCCATTACACAGTGACAAACCAGAGGCAATGGTAAGTCACTTTGATGAGGGCAGCGGCAAAGTCTGAGCACTGATGGTGGGACCCGTGGGCATGGTATTGGGGTGGACTGAGCAGTGGGGGTGACTACAGGGCACAGCAGGTGATGTGCAAAGTTGTCCTTGCAGAGCTCTGTGCATCAGAGCCCAAGTCCTGTGAATGGGACTCAGCTCCCTCTTCCTTACAGCCCTCCCCATGCACATGGGGATTTGCAGTGTTAATTAGGACCAGGAAAATAATTGCCCATTAGCAAGCAGCAGGTGATACCAAGCTGGCTGTGGGAGAAGATGCTGCTGGTTAGGCCTCCACTTGCTGCCTCCTTTCTTCTCCCCACCTGTACCCTTCTCCCTTCCTCTTCCCATCCCCCTTCCTTCTCCCCCCACCCCACCCCACCCCACCCACCACCGCCAGTGTCCTCCCAGCAACCAGAGAGGGTTCCAGGGAGGCTTCAGGAAGTGACCTGCTAACAAAAGCCCTCCAAGGGAGTTTGAGTTTGGGTTTCCCAGGCGTCGCTTTCACTGGGGCTGGACTGCATTGTCAGTGACCTAATTGAGGCCAGCTGCCCAGCTTGGAGAGGCCCCAGGCCACAGAGTCCCAGGCCTGCCTAGAGAGGCCCAGGCTTGCAGGAGATGGGAGGGGAGGAGGCTTGAGAAAGTGTGAAACAGGGGAGCCTGCCATACCACCCCCAGACTGACCAGTTCCTGGAGGAGCCTTTCTTGCTGGGTGGGGATGCCTGATCTATTCAGGAGTTTTTCCCATTTGGGGATAGAAGGAGAGTGGGACTGTTCAGGAGGCAAACTGGAAGTAGAGGGAGGCTGGACGTCGGCCATCTCATTCTGCACAGGAGGTTCATCTGGGGTTCAGCTATAGTCCTTTTCATTAGGAGGGACTACAGGAAAGTGCACAGTCATGAGTGTGCAGCTCAGTGAACTTAATGTGTGTGTGCGTGTGTTTGAGAGACATTGTCCCAATAAGTAGTCCTCTGGAGCCCCCAGGACCCGCCTCAAGCTCCCTTGCAAATGTATCTACTATTTACTCCTCCATCCCTATAGATGAGTTTCTCTGACTTTGAACTTCATGTAAATTAAAACCTGTGGTCTCTACTGTTTGGGGTCTGATTTGTTACGTCTGTGAGAGTCATCCCTACTGTGTGGAGCTGCAGTTTCCTTTTCCTGGCTGTGTTGTGTTCCACGTATGACTGTGACACGTTTTCTATATCTGTTCTCTTGTTGGTAGACACTCACTTTGAGTGTTACTGCTGTAAGTTGCTGGGAACATTTGTGTGTATGTGTTGCGGGGACACGAACCTTCCTTTCTGTAAAGTGGAACTGCCAGGTCATGGTAGGCATGTTGTGCAGTGATTTGCAAATTGTTATGGGGATCCCTGGGTTTTAGCAGAGGGGCCTCAGGGGTGGCCAAGACAAAGTGTGGCATTTCCACGCACTCCCTCAATCAGATACGGCTCTGTACTTCGGGGCTCTGCGAATTGAGTCAGTTTGAAGAAAAGCTAAGCTATTAGAAAAAAAATAGAGGAATTCTATTGACACTAATTCAGACATCCCAGACTTCGAGGATGTACCTGGCCGGGGATCACCTCTAGATTCAGGTCTGATTCACTAGATCTGGGGTAGGGCTTAAGATTCCACATCTCTGAGAAGTTCCCAGAACGTGTCAGTGCCATGGGTTGCGGGATGGTGATTTCACTTTGTAGAGTGACCCTTTACAGCCCCATCTATCTTGGCCTCCTTTACCTTGGCTTGGGACTGTAGAGCCCTACTGTGAGGGGGCATATGGACTGGGGGCTAGAAACGGGCCAGGAGTCACCTGGGGCCAGCCTAGGGGACAGGCTACTAATGAGTGGTCCAGGCAGGGGAAGCCACAGCCACAGCTCCCTGCCATGCCTTGAGGACTTTGGGGTAGTGGAGTGCCCAGATCACCAGGCCCGGCCTTCCCAACTGCCTGGAGCAGGGTTTACAGTGCATGAAGCTGAGGCGATCAGAGAGGCTGTAACTGTGACATGTTTATCCCAGGTGGAGGTAAAAATCCCTGCCCCCTCTCACATGAGGCATCACCTCTGCCCTTTTCTGGGCTGTCCCCACCACTGCAGCTGAGAAGCCTATCGGTCCTGGGTAACCAGTAGAGCAGCCCAAGCCAGGGGTCCAGAGGCCTGTCTGCATCTCACAGGGCAGTGTGGGCCGCAGCAGGTGTCCATACCATGTGCTCTGTCCCTCTGGAAGGCGACTGGAAGACCTCTGGCTATAGACCCCTGGCCTCCACTTGTCAAGACTGTCTCCATGTGTGCCCGTCTCTACGCAAGTCTATTACCATAGGGTCCTGGAGTGTCCCCCAGCCCGATGCCACCACTGGCATGCAGGCTCCCTGAGGCAGGCTTACCTGACATCCCATCCTGGGGCACTAGGGATTCTGGATCTGGAGGTTTTGGGGGCTTGTAGGAGGCAGGGGGTGGCTATCAGCTCAGAAGCCTGACTTCTATCCAGGTCCAGCCCTGGCTCATGGCCACCAATCTCGGTGCCATCTGGTGTCCATCTGGCAGAATCAAGAGATTGGAGGACAGAGGGGGTACCCCGGCCTCCTGACAGAAGCTCCCTTCTTGGGACCCCGAGACGCCAGGCCAGCCTAAGAAGGCACCTCCTGCCCCCTCAGAATTCTGGCTTGGCTACTACCCATGGCAGCTGGGGTTAGCTGTCCCTGTCAGGATATAGGGGAAGGGACTCTGGGTTGCAGAGCCTGACTCTCCCCAGCCCTGCCACCAGCACAGAGCCAGCCTCTTGTTTCTCTGGATGGACCCAATGCCAAGAGCAGACACTTTTCATTCCGAGCAGAGAATGATGACCGTGCGAGTGCGACCCTCTGCACAGAGGACGCAGCAGATGTTCTGCACTGTCCCTTCCTGGCTGGGTCTCAGGTCCCACTCGGTGTCCTGCCCAAGGCCTCCGGATGCTCTGGTCCTTGTGAGTGTCCCTCTCCTCTGTCTCCCTTTGACAGTTGGCAATTCCTGCCTTGTCTCTTGAGCAGCTCAGAGCTCTTCATCAGCAGAACCTGGTTCGTATCATCATCCTGGTGTTTGAGCTGCAAAGCAGGTACCTACCTTGGCAGCTCCTCCCCTCTGCTGGCCACCAAGCCCATCACTGGTCCTTCTGCCCTCTAAGCACCATCTCTTCCACCTTGGTGCCTCAGTGCCAGAGTAGGAGGAGAGGAGGAAGGGAGACAGAAAGGGTGGATGACAGACACCCAGCTCAGCCTTGTTCACACACTCACAGCTTCCAGAACCACCCACTGTCAGGCCAAAGAGCTGACAACAGGCCTGTCCTCTCTTGCAGTCACTGCTGTTCCTGGGGCTGGTGGCTGCCGTTTGCCTGGGCCTGAACCTTCTCTTCCTCGTGGCCTACCTGGTCTGCATGTGCTGCTGCAAGCGGGATGACGTTGTGCAGACCAAGCAGCGTCACTCCTGCTGTGTCACTTGGACAGCGGTGGTGGCCGGGCTCGTCTTCTGGTGAGTGTCCCTCTGCCAGGGAGCAGGGGTGGGGTCGCCTCTGCAGCACGACAGGATGAAGGGCCCACTGGCTTGGGCCTGAGCCACATGTGTCTTACTGATGGTTAGCCCTCGGCTTGATATCACCTCTGCTCCCCACCAATAAGCCCTAAGCAGCTCATCGGCTGTCTAGCCAAGTTCTCCTGATTGAGTTTTCACAATCTTGATGGAAAAGATGTCCCCAAAATGAATGCCATTTCACATCAGGAATCAGAGGCCTAGAGTGGTGATGGGGAGTCTCCAGAAGAGCCCCATGGTCCCCAGTCCCTGCCATCCATGTGGGTGTGTCCAGCCTAGCAGGGCTGGTGGCATGTGGGCTATTCCCTGACCAAACAGTGGGTAGCTCTACTCCCCACATCCCTGTCCCCTCCCAGCTGCTGCCCCAGATCTGTAAGGTCAGAAGAAAGTCTTACTCCAGCCCAGATCAATGCCATCTTTTTATGAGATCAACAGCTTTTAATGCCACCAGGTGTTTCTTCTCTGTTTTGGATGAGAAAGTGAAGATTCTCCTAGCTCCCGTGTGGGAGTCACCACTGCCCAGCCTATTCCACCAAGGGCAATGTCCACACGCATGCTGTTTTCAGGAGTTACGGTTTTCTTTTTCTGTTAGTTTTAATTCTTTTTTTTGCAGATCCAGGGTCTATGTTGCCCAGGCTGGTCTTGAACTCCTGGCCTCAAGCAATCCTCCTGCTTCAGCCTCCCAAGGTGCCGGGAGTGCAGGTGTAAACCACCTTGCCTGGCCTTTCTCTTGCTTTTGTATCTGTAGAGGCTTTTCTAAGAACCTAGTGTGCACCCTGAGGTGCCCCTGGGGTGTGGTCACCCCCTGGAACAGAATCCCCCACTACTTGGCAGCAGGACAGGAGCCAGACAGAGCCTGGTGAGCCTGGGTGCTCAGCCCTAGCAGCTCACTTTACTACCACCAACATGTTCTCCATTCTGTCCTGCCTGTAGCGTGAGGCTCACCTAGGCCATAAGGTAGGCAAGATCCTGAAGAGGACTTGCAGAGGTGACAAAGCTCTGGACCCTGGGAAGGGACCCAGCACTGCTGAGACATGCAGCTGGGCTGAAATAAGAGACGCCAAGGACAGAGTTCTGGCCCAGGTCTCCTGAGAAGTAAACATGGCATTGACTGAGAGCGTGCGGCAGTGCGGGGTTCGCGGGGAGAGGCGAGACCCTGGGGACCACTGAAGAAGCCAGCAGTGCTTGCTAGCCAGGGACCCCTGGCTCACGTGAACTCACACCCCAAACTTGTTTTTGAAGAATACTTTGAGGCTCGGCGCCTGTGGCTCAAGCGGCTAAGGCGCCAGCCACATACATCTGAGCTGGCAGGTTCGAATCCAGCCCAGGCCCGCCAAACAACGACGGCTGCAACCAAAAAATAGCTGGGCATTGTGGCGGGCGCCTGTGGTCCCAGCTACTTGAGAGGTGGAGACAGGAGAATCGCTTGAGCCCAGGAATTGGAGGTTGCTGTGAGCTGTGATGCCACAGCACTCTACCCAGGGCAACAGCTTGAGGCTCTGTCTCAAAAAAAAAGAATACTTTGAAACAGCAAAGAATGGCTTGGGGGGGGGGGTGCGGAATTCTAATAAGTAAGAATTACCTGCAATTTAGGGAAAACTCCAGGCAGGATTCGTTTCACAGCATTCTGCACGTTGCTTGTGCAGGTGAGAGGGAGCTGGCAGGGGGGTAAGAAAACAGGCACCAGCTCTGCCTTCCTGGTCTTGTAGCTCCGGGTCTAGAGCCAGAGAACCACACACGCTGGTGTGACTTGAATCATTGTAAACTAAGGGGAGTGCTCTGGAGGGAAGGAATAGGGAGAAAAGTGGGTGATCCAGTTGAGTTGGGCATCCCTGGGTACAAGGGAATCATGGGTGAGAAGCCTAACTAGGCAAAGGTGGGCGTGAGGAAGGAGGAATGACTTCTAGGCAGAGAAAGAGGACACGTACAAAGGCCCTGTGGCGGGAGGGGTGTGGAGCTAACAGTCTGTGCGCTACGGCAGGGAGAGCAGGTGCAGGGTCAGGGTGCTGCTGGGGGGAGGTGAGCAGCCATGGAAGGCACAGGGGAACAGAGGGGACCCAAACCATGCAGGAGCTTCTAGACTGTGCTAGGAATTTGGGTCTTTATCGAGACAGTGAGTGACCCCAAAATTACCAACAGCCACCTCTGCCTGCAGGCCGGGGGACAGAGGGAGAAGCCATGTCACCAGGGAAGTAGGATCTGCAGTGAGCCTGAAGCCACACAGCACACCAGGAGGGGCTGTAGAGAGAGGGTGGTGGGACCCCACCTTCCCTTCCTCCCACCCCCATGTCCTGCCAGCGGGCAGGGGAGCCCGAGAGGTTCAGTGTGAGGGGTCAGCCCCTGTGATGGAGAACAGAGGAGGGGACAGGGAGGGACAGATTGAAGGAGACTCAGGGCCAGGACTGGTCCAAGGATTATCAAAATGACTTCAGGGCAGGGGGTGTAGAAGGGGTGCGAGGGGACAGTGGTGGGCTCACTGCAGGGCAGGGACCCAGAGTTGGCTGGAGCAGTGCAGGAGGAGGAGCCGCTGCAGGTGGTCCCCAGGTTCCTGGCTTCCTGGCTGGGGGGATGTGATGCCATCCGCAGGGGCTCAGGATGCTGGCAGGGAGCCAGAAGAGAGGCAGACCATCATGGCTTGGCTTTACACAGGTTCCGTTTGTTTAAAACATCTGAGTGAGGACTCAGCGTCCAAGTTATAAACCTGGGAGTCTTGTGGCAGCCACATACACAGAGGACCTGCCTCAGGAAGAGAAAAGAGTGAAGAGGAGGCTGGGACAAAGCTGCCAGGGAGGGGGAGGAGAGTCACGAGGCCATAGGGCCATGGGGCAGCAGCATGCTCTGGGAGGGGGTATCCTGGGAAGGGTGGCCAATGCCCTAGGGCAGTGGTTCTCAACCTTCCTATTGCCTCAGCCCGGCCCTTTAATACAGTTCCTGTGGGTGAGAACTGCTGCCTCAGGGTGTAGTGGCAGGGAGGCCATTGTCACCTTGGCTAGGGCTGTGTCCCTCAGGATTGGTGTGAGCTGTGGGACAAAGAGGGTAAGGAGGAGAGGCAGAGGGGGGAAGGGGCCTCAGCAGGAGGAGGAGGGATGGCAGGCAGCGGTGGGGGGTCGAGGTGGGAGACAGGCTCTATGGGAAAGGGAAGATTGAATATGTGGAAGAAAAGACACAGGTGCCCGGAAAGGCAGGAGAGATAGAGGAGAGAGGTCCCGGGGAAGGCAGAGATTTTATATTCGGGGAAGGTAGTAGTGCTGACGGGCGGGGGAGAAGGCAGTACCACCAATTCATTTATTCTGTCTTTTCCCTCAAGCAAATGGTCCTCCACATAGTCCAGATAGGACCAATGACCCCAGGAGGGACTGAGCAACCTTCAATAAATAGCCAGGTCAATTTCTGGTCCCAGAAGACCGGGTGCAACTCTCAGCCCCTCTGGGCCGGCTCTGATAAGCCCTGGAGATGCTCCCATCTTCAAAAACAGAGAAGAGGGAATTAAAAGCATGGGGAGTGTTGGCTTGAGGCTGAATCCCTAGAAAATACCAGATGTAAAACACAGAGAGCAAACAAAAGGTGGTTTTCAGAGCATGATAAAATCATTTCACTTTCCTTTACATCAAGTTCTGAGCTGGTGGCTCAGGCCTGTAATCCTAGCACTCTGGGAGGCTGAGGCAGCTAGATTGCCTGAGCAAGAGCGAGACCCGGTCTCTCAAAAATAGCCAGGCATTGTGGTCGAGCACCTATAGTCCAAGCTACTCAGAGGCTGCGGCAGGAGGATTGCTTGAGCCCAAGAGTTTGAGGTTGCTGTGAGCCATGACACCACAGCACTCTACTGAAGGCAACAAAGTGAATCTCTGTCTCAAATAAATAAATAAATGAATAAAGTTCTCACTGGAGGATGTGGAAATAAGACCCATTTAATGCGTGAGTGGTCCACCTGTGCGTGGTGAAACCCCTCAGTCTCTCTGTGGTACTGCAGAGGGAGGTGGCCTGCATGGTGCGCGGTAGCACGGCCAGTAGATTCAAAGCTGGTGACACAACTCCAGTTGAATCCAAAGAATATGCATTGGCACGGCAGGTTGCCAAACTAGTGCGTATGTGTGACACCCACCAACCATGTAGGAACTGGGCTTTCCAATGCACATTCCCAGGCCACACTGATCCAGTGGGCCCAAGGTGGGAGCTTTTATCTGCACTTCAACAAGGGGTTCCTGCAAGCCACAGACCATATCCTGAAAAGTGCCGAATGAGGCCCAAGAGCACCCTGGAAGGCAGATTTCCAGGGGATTCCATCTTAGATCCTGTCTTGTTTGAAGAAAACAAGAGCGTGGCTGGGTGTGGTGGCTCCTGCCTGGAACCCCAGCACTTTGGGAGGCCAGGGTGGGAAGATGGCTTGAGCCCAGGAGTTTAAGATTGCAATGAACTACGATGACACCACTGGACTCCCGCCTGCGTAACAGAGTGAGACTCTGTCTCCAAAAAATAAAAAATAAAAATTTGAAAAGATTAGTTCAGGCTGGAATGTTGGGCTCAAACCAACTAGATGAGATTTCATAGATTTTCAAAGATTTAAATTTGGCTTTTGGTTAAAACAAAACAAAAATCAATATCACACTATAGGAAGGAGGAGCGACTGGGCTTATTAGCAATTCCAGGGGAGAAATTCAGGGGCTGCTTGTAGACACATCCTGGGGGGAGACAGGAAGAGGGGCGCCAGGACACAGGTCAGGTTGGTCGGGGACTGGGATCTAAAATAGGAGCCCCTGCACTCAGAGCTGTGAACAGCCTGGACTTGAGCAGCTCATTGTGAGGCCACATTTAAGAGGGACCAGTTAGAGTTGATTTTGGATGATGACAGGGACACGGGTCTGAAGACCTCAGTTCAGAGAAGGACACTTGTCCAATGTGGAGAGCAGGAAGTGGAAGGATGACCTGGAAGTCACATTCTGGTGTTTGACAGGGTGTCAGGGATAACCAAGGTTTGTACCAGGCTGCTCCAGAAGGCGAGCCAGGACCCAGCAAGTGTGAGGTTTAAAGAGGCAGGTTTTGCCTCCCTTTAAAAGGAACATTCTACAAGCTGGGACTTTACAGTAGAGGAATGGGCTGCCTCATGGGTGGCCTGGGGATGTGGTGAGGGGAAAGGTGGAGAATGGTGAGGGGTCCCCAGTTCAGGAGGCGTCAGGAGAGACCCAGGGTCAGCAATGGGTGTGTTTGCTCACAGACCTCAGCGGTTCCCAAGTCCATCTGTATGGGAATCACCTGGGAGCTGGAGAAGGTGCAGGTGCCCGGGCTCCACCCGGACCTTCTGAATCAGAATCACTAGGGCCAGCCCACAGTCTCCCCTCTTTCAGAGTCACAGGACCAGAGGACAGAATTTTCCTATTGCCTGAATGAAGTGTGCCATAGAGCCAGCCAGCCAGGGACAAGGGGCTCTGTGACTTTATATGACCTTCAACCTTTACCTCCCACCTCCACATGCCAGAACTTGAGGTATCATAGCCCTCTACCCACCTACCCCAACCCCCAGGAAAGAGTTTCTCAGATAAAGTAAAAGACCTGCCTCCACGGGTGTTTTATAGCAGCATTATTCATAATTACCGAAACTTGGAAGCAACCAAGATGCCCTTTAATAGGTAAGTGGGTAAATAAACTCTGGTCTATCCAGACAATGGGATGTTGTTCAGTGCTAAAAACAAGTGAGCTATGGAGCCATGGGGAGTAATGGAAGAAGCTTAAATGCATATTGCTAACTGAAAGAAGCCCGTTGGAAATGGCTTCGTGCTATATGGTTTCAACTGTATGTCATTCCAGAAAAGGCAAAATTATGGAGACAGTAAAAAGTCAGAAGTTGGGGCGGTGCCTGTGACTCAAAGGAGTAGGGCGCTGGCCCCATATGCTGGAGGTGGCGGGTTCAAACCCAGCCCCGGCCAAAAACTGCAAAAAAAAAAAAAAAGTCAGAGGTTGGAGGGGAAGGAAGGGTGAAGGGGTGGAGCAGAGATCTTTAGGGAGTGGGGCTACTCTATATGATCCCGTAATGGTGGACACGTGTCCTGTGCATTTGTCCAACCCATAGAATGCGCAGCTCCCAGAGTGAACCTTCGTGGTGTTGCTGGGTGATAATGTGGTATCCATCTAGACTCAGCTGTAACAATGTCCCACTGTGGGGCTGGGTTTTGATAGTAGGAGAGGCTGCACGTGTGAAGTTTACTTTTAAATAACAAGATGAACATTTTCCCCTGGATGTTACCTCTAACCTGTCTGGGGTCTTGCATGCAGTGCTGCTGTGGGTGTTGGTTTCTATGGAAACAGTGAGACCAACGACGGGGTATACCAGCTCATCTACTCCCTGGATGATGCAAACCACACCTTCTCTGGGATCGACACTCTGGTAAGGTCCCCGGGGAAGCAGGCTGGACACAGACCCAGCCATCAGGTCAGGGTGGTCATTTCCTGGGCAGATCTCAGCCAGCTCAGCTGCACACCAAGGGGCTGTGTGATGCTGGAGGGCTGGACCCCCGTTCTGGGCTGTAGTAGCCCCTGCCTGAGGCAAAGGGGCAACTTGTACTTCCCAAGCCAGGAGGGGCAGCAGGGATGGGGGTGAGGACCAAAGGAGGGGTGTGGGGTGGCTGTGAGATCAAACACCATTCGTTTTCCGGAAAATGAAACACTTCCCTGATTGTCAAAAGAGACCTTAAACATGGAAAAGCAGCTCCACCACATTTTTAATGTTCATTTTAAATGCTGCATACAGAGTATTGTGGAGTACAGGAAAAGTCAAGAGGAAAAAACTCCTCCCAAACAAGTGAAGAGCCCCATGGGGTGGTTAAGACTTTGCCGGAAACACAGCAGTGTGTCCCTGGGGCTCTGGATTGTGGGCCAGGACTCCAGCTGGGGCTCACAGTGAAGGATTGTGCTGGGCTGGCCAGAGGAGAAGTCTGACTTGTAGGGGAAGGAAAAAGCTGTTCTGCTGAGCCTCTGGCTGAGTGACAGAGACAAACGGCAAGGAACCAGAGTTTTCTCAAGTTTTGACCTTGGTTCCCGTGCCTCCCTCACCTTCTCTCGAAGCCCCAATCTCTTGGGCTGGTTTTCCAGGCAGCCCCACAGCCCTGGGAGCAGGGCTGCAGCAGAGAAGGGAAAGGGCAGCGCTCAGGGAAACCAGTCTTGGACATGCACTCTGTCCCCTGCAGAGGGTGAGTGACAGCCCCAGCAAAAGGCCCATTTTTGTCAAGCAGCCTCTGCCCCAAAATTCAGCCCCGCCAGAGAATTTGTACATTGCTCTGGCATCCTCTGGGAGAGGAGCCGACCTGGTTCGCCCACTCCTGCTCCCTAAGCTCTTCTAAGGCTTTAATCCCTCAGTATGCCCCTGGGGGGGTCACCTTAAAGGGACAGCTGTGCTGTTCCTCTGTGCCTAAGACAACTGGGGGAGGATTCTCCGGCCTCCAGACCCGGGGCCCAGCTCCCCTGCCAACCTCATCTGGCCATTGGTATCCGCCAGGACCCATCCCTGAGAACCTGAAAGCCAATGTCCCAGGTGTCTAGATGCTGGGACAGCCCTTTGTGGAGGAGGGTGGCTGGGATGGAGAAGCTGAGAAACAGCCTCGTGTAGTGGGGCCTGGCCTGGCTGGGGGAACTCACCTCTGGGCACCCTACCCTCACCCCAGGCCCTGGTGGGGCAGACCTGCAGTCACTGTCACAAGCAGTCCTGGTGCTGGTGGCGAAACTTGGCCTGGCCCTGCCCAGCCCAGGAAACCCCAGTGATCTGGCTTCACTGGCTGGGGGAAACTCCCAGAGCCACCCTGATGGGAAAACTTCTTCAAGTCCTTATCCCCAGGTGAGCGCTGTACAGCAGGGGTGTGGTAGGAACAAGCCTGCCAGGCCAGGGCCATCCACTCCCAGGCCCAACCAAGAGTACTCCAGAGCCAGGTTTGGACGTTTAGCGGCAGCTCCTGCTCTCCACAATCCCCTGTGTTCCCAAAGGGAAGGGGTTCTATGTCCCTGGAGATCAGCCCTCAGCCTCTCCACCATTACTTAATTGTAAGTACAGGAGTCTCAGAGCTTTCTGCTTCTGGGCTCTGGGGTAAGCCAGGCTGCCCTCCAGGGGAGGCCGCAGACCTCAGTAGGTTTCCCAGATCTGTGGGATGAAGGGCATCGGACAGATAATGGTGAAAGCACCTGGCAGATTACAAAGTGACTCCAGCTGGGGTGACACTGATCAGGAGTGCTACTGTAGTAATTACAGAGATCACCCTGCAGTGGAGGGGAGGCTAAGATGAGGAGGCCGTGGTCCTAGAGGCAGGATGGGGGAACTTGCAGACAGGTCAGGAGGCTTGGACCTGGGCCTTTTGGAGCCAAGATCAGACAGCTGGTAGCCATCAAGAGGCCACCTGGGGCAGCACCCAACAAAGAGCTGAGTGGGTCCTGCTTAAAGCCCCCCTTTCCTGGACCAGATGCCCCTATACCTGCGCCCTTTCCCCCAGAGGGAAGCCAGTGCCTGGGTAGGTAGGGGCCTGGCAGGGTTCTGGGTCAGTGCGGGGAAGATGAGCTAAATCAGGGTTTTGCGCCTGAAAGCCAGGAGGTGCACGATTATTTTGAATAACTGATTAAGCTGGCAGGTGCCATGTGTTCATAAGTCATCACCATTAGCGTTAATTTGTTCTGGCTACCATATGAGGCCCCAAGGCTTTCCACCGGGGGTGAGGCGAAGATGCTGCCCATGTTAGAATGAAGGCGGGTGTCCCCATGCCTGCTTGCTGGCTGCTACAAGTTGAATAAAGGGCATGTTGCAGCCACCTTTGGCTCCTTGGTTCTTTTCTGGTTTGTCCAAATCAAGTAGTTAGCACTACAGTCACCTGCATGCCCTGATTTAGGGGGTCAGAAAGGAGTCATTTGGGAGTGACAAGTAGAGGCCTTTCTGTGGATCAAGTAGCCTCATCTGGCCACCTCGTGAAAGGGCCTCATTCACCAGCGGCTTGTATTTGTGCCGTGTGTCCTGCCGGGCAGTGTGGCTACTCTGGGCCCTCTCGCTTCAGCCTGCAGCAGACCTGTGAGCCACCCTTATGTGAAGAAACTGGGGACAGGGAAGTTACACCACTGCCCCCAGGCTGAAAATGAGCAGAACCGGAACCTAGGCCTCCTGGTCTCAGCCCTTCACCTCCCCCACCCCCGTTCATCGGGCCTGACTATCCTTAAGAGTAAGTCGAGAAGCTTCCTGCCTCCCAGAAGTTTTCAAACCAGAGCCTCCATCAGAACTTTTGGAAGGACTTGTTAGACACAGAGGGCAGGGCCCCGCCCCTGGAGTTCACGATTAGGTAGGTTGGGGGCGGGGGCCCTGAGTGTGGGCGTTTGTGATGATTCCCACGTGATACTGAAGCTACTGGCCCAGAGACCACACTTTGAAAACCATTGCTATACCCTTCAGTAAAGTTCCCACCACCTCTAGCTCGTCCCTAAGACGAGCCTGGGGAGCTGCCCAGCCTGGGGAGCTGACCTATCCCTCCTGTTCTCCAGAGAGGGTGTCCACCCTGGGCAGAGCACTGTGCTAGACTTCTAAGGAATCAGGATAACTGGAGAAATGGGCTCTGAGAAGATCGGTGTTGTAATTCTTTTGTTTCCTATGGAAAAACATCAGGAAGAGAGAAATGTTTATTGTCTTTTTTCCCTTCAAAGAGAGATTAAAGAAATAAAAAATGCAAAAATAGGCCAGGTGTGGTGAGAGGCCAAGGAGGGAGTATCCCTTGAGCTTAGGAGTTTGAGACCAGTCTGAGCAAGAGTAAGACCCCATCTCTACTAAAAATAGAAAAAACTAGCTGGGCATTGGGCCAGGTGCCTATAGTCCCAGCTACTGGGGAGGATGAGGCAAGTGGATTCCTTGAACACAGGAGTTTGAGGTTGCTATGAGATAGGCTAATGCCCTGGCACTTTTGCCTGGGCAACAGAGTGAGACTCAAAGAAAAGATAAAAATGTGGAGTTATAGAAGAATAAAGTGGTCTTAGAAAAAGTTTACAGATAATTTTTTTCTTAGCCCATTCTTTTGCAGAATACAAGTAATTTTAACAGCCTTTGCTCTAAAGTTTGATGTAATATGGAAATATAAGTCTACCACATTTCTGGGTTTGCTCATAGTGTTATCTTTTGATACATAGCCGTAGGGTCATTTGTATCAGTGGTTCCAAAGCTCTTGTAGATTTTTCGTGTTAAATTGCACAGGGAAGTTTATTAGGGTGACATTTAGTGACTGAATGTACTTTTGCATGGTTTGGGGTTTTTCCCCTGTGCTGTTGACCCTGCACAGTGCAGAGTCTATACTCTGGTTCTTTTAGTCCTTAGCCCGTTCAAAAGAACCAAACATAAGCCAGAAAACGGAACAAGCCACTGACATTGAAAAAACAAAGCAAAATGAAACAAAGACAGCCATTCTCTTTTTCTGGAACCAGGAACTCCCAGTGTAGTGCAGATATAAAGGCCACGAAGTTGACATCCCCATAATGTATCTCGTTTGCCCCGAGGAGTGGTATCTATCTAATCGGCCTGGTTGCTGAGTCTCACAGGGAAGTTGCTGCCCCTTGCCCTGTGCTGTTTTTATCTCCCAGACCTGTGGGAGCTAAAGGCTGTGGGTGAGGATTAGCACACGCTGCCCTCTCCCAGCCAGCTGTGCTCTGTGGTTTAGCGCGATGGTTTCAGAACAACAAAGCCCTTCTTCCCCTGGCTGCTCAGCGTGCTTGGGGCTGCCAGGCTGCGCCCCTGGGTCCTGCGGGCATCCCAGGCCTGGGCCCCTTTCCAGATCAGGCGCCACCTGTGCCCTTTGAACGCCAGCAAGAGCAGCCACAGCTGTCATCCTTCCACCTCTCCCTTTGCACAGATAGATGCTTCCTTTGAGTCTGCTCAGCCTCAGATCCTTAAAGCCCAGCCAAGGGACAGGAGCCTGTCCACCCACCCAGCAGGACAAATGTCCAGGGAAGACACATGAATACACAGAAGACATTGGTTTCCTCCTCCTGCCTGTGTCAGGGCTCTTTGGAGACAGGACTGGGACTTTTGTTTTTGGGAAGTCTTATTGTTCTGACCTCTCACAGGTGCGGAGAGCAGTGCACTGTTGCCAGCTCCAGCAAAAATCCTTTCTCTTGTACAGAATTTAGAAATCCTATTAAAGGAATAAAAGGTCAAAGCCTAGGTAGCACCATAGGAACATTAAACATTTTCTTTCTCTAGAAGAGACTTTATAATCCAAACTATCTGAAGTTTTAAGAGAATCTTCAAGGAAAATGGATTATTTTGTTGGTTTTTCCCATCCGGGTCTGTCTTTATTATAAAGCACTGACCTTGAAGCCCAGCTCCTAGGTAAGGCCAGGTTAGGGCCTGCCCCGTAGTTTGAGGGACGCGAGGGCTGGATGAGTATCAGGGCTTTGCCTTTGGTCCTTCCTCTGGGGCTGCAGGCTTCACGGCTGGGACTGGTCTTCATGGTGTGTTTGTGCAAGCCCACAAGGACCGCCTTCTGCTGCCCCTGGGCAAATGAGCAGAGACCTTCTCCTACAGAATGAAAATCAGAAACTTTACCTCCCCAGCTTTCTCCCACTCTACGGCCAGGCTCACAAACCCCCCTCCTTAGGTTTTTGGAACCACCCAGAAGATGAAGGTGGACCTAGAACAGCACCTGGCCCGGCTCAGCGAGATCTTTGCTGCCCGAGGAGATTACATGCAGACCCTGAAGTTCATGCAGCAGATGGCAGGCAACATCATCGCGCAGCTCTCAGGACTGCCGGTGTGGAGGGACGCCACCACAGAGCTGGCCGAGCTGTCCAGCCAGACTGGCTACGTGGAGTACTACAGGTGAGGGGCCAGTGGGGGCAGAGGGAGGGCAGCGGGGCTGCCTGGCTTCCCTCATCTGAACCTGCATGCTGGAGCCAGGGCAGAGATGTGCCATCAGAAAGTCTTAATAAGCCATCAGCTGACATCAGGAAGACATAGGAACTTGCAGGACTGGAGTGGTGGGTGTGTAGAACAGCCACCTTGACAGGCAGGCATCCAGTGTGGACTTAGCCTCCAGCACATGCAGGATGGTCCTCCTGGACTTCCTCCATTCACATCCCTTCTGTGCCCATCCCAGGTGAAGGCACTGGGCACAGGGGCAGCTGCCCTCCCTCCAGGTACAAGATCTAGTGAAGGTTGCTGGGGAGAGTGAAGAAGGGATTTCAGCCTTTGGGCAACTCCCAGTTGAGAGAGGTCACTAGTGAAGTGTACTTACCGTGCTCCCGGGGCACAGTGCCCAGCATAGAGCAGGAGGGAGGGTAGTAGCGTGGATACTGGAGTCATGAGGAACAAGTGTCAGCTCTCTGGACACCTCCCCACCCCGATTTGTTGGCTTCTCTCCAAGCCATTGATGAAAGTCAGAGCCTTTAGCCCAACAGTGCACAACCTACTCTGATTTGCTGCATTTCTCCCCTCTGACTCTTAAAGCTCTAGCCCAAGAGGTCACTGCTGGACAGGGTCCAGGGGCCTCTCCCCTTCCTGAGAGTAGGAGATGGCAGGGCTTCAGGGAGAGGGTGCTCATGAAGTCCCCAAAGTTCTGGATAGCACTCCCCACCCCTGCATTTCCACAATGTCAAGGACACTCTGGATTGAAGGAGACCTTGGACTAACTCCCCAGCCACTGGATACTCATGAGCAAAAGAACCTTCCTCCAAGGGACAGAAAGAACCTGCCTGTGCCCTCCTCTAGCCCCAAATAGCAGACGCTGATGAGTCCCGTGACATGTGGGCCATTCCCTTCAAAAACTTTGTGTCAAGTTGAGACTAACAGGGCTCTCAATGCAGCCAGCCAAGGGCCTCCCATGGGCTTTTTGGTAAGGACACTGATGAAATAAGTCAGCATTTGCCTAGCAAAAGGGGCTTATTAATGATTTCATTAAAAAGTGGGAGAGGGTGGTGGCACCTGGGCAGCTGCTATTTCAGTGTGGGTTCTCAAGAAGTCCCCTGACCCCAGGCCCCACCCCTTATTTAGGTCAGGGCAGCAAAGGTTTAATCCAGGGTCAGCACCTGTCTACCCAGAACTGATGGTTCCTCCCACCGCTGGTCCCACTTCCCTTTGCCACAGCCTCCCCTCATCAGGGCTGCTCTGTCTTGGCACTAACCAGCCTTCGGGCCAGGGCTTCCCTGGGGAGTCCCCTGTCTGCGCTTTTGGAATGGTTCTTGAGCAGAGCCATCAGATGAGCAAATATTTCTGAGCACTTTTATACAAGATAAAAGCCAAGAGAGAGGCCTTGAATGGGGGAGGAGGGAATGGGGGAGGGGCGGGATGGTGGGGAGGCATGGGAATGGGAGGGCTCAGGGTTAGAAACAGCCATTAGCCCTCACCCAGCTCATTTGGGAAGAGGCCTCTGCCCCTATGAGCTGTTTCCAGGAACCCCCTACAACCCGAGGCATGGATGCTGAGAAAACATATTGGATCACACAGTGGATAGCGGGCTAGAAAAAAACCCTAAGTGGATTTCCTGCTGATGGGTGGAGCAGAGGTGGGTGGTGACCACAAATCTTTAGGTTTGAGGCACACAGCCAGTGTCTGGAGAGTTTCACCATGGCTGGCTCTGTCCCTTGCGGGAAAGGTTGATGTGGACAATCTGGAATTCTTGCACCAGGCTCTCCCCATGGTGGGCCTCAGTTTTCCAGTCTGTAGAATGGAATCCTAACACTGAATGGTTCCTGAGCTTCCTTCTAGCTCTGAGTCTAAGAAAACTGGCTCTGTAGTGGCTTCCAGAGAGAGTGCAGGGCAGGCTCTGCCCATTCCCCAAAGTGTCCCACCCCATTCCTGGGAACCCAGAGACATACTGTGAGCCGTCCCCTGCTCTGTGCAGGGGTCGAGGACTTTGACTAGGCCTCTTCTTTTTGGCCTTAAGCCTTGATTGATTCACAAAGTCAGAAAGAACCTCACTTAGCAAGGGGCCTCCAGCTCTCTCCCTTCGCCGCCCTTCCCCCCTCTCCCCTGGAGCCTCTTTGTCTCTCTCTGGCAGCCCCACCTCAGCTCCCTGCCGAACTCCAACCTCCTGCTTGCCCTCTGGTGTTAGTGAAGGAGAAAACCACTGCTGAGAAAGGGGGTCAGTGAATTCACTTGGCTCTTGCCTCAAGACAAAGCCACTAGCCACATGTGGCTATTTAAATTCAATTAAAATTAAAGTTGAAAACTCATTTCCTGAGTTGCACAAGCCACATTTCCAGTTCTCAGTAACCTCCTGTGCGTGGTGGCAGATAGAGTGGCCAGCACAGATTTAGAATGGTTCCACCACTGGTTCAAGACCAGCCTGAGCCAGAGCAAGACCCCATCTCTAAAAATAGCAGGGTATTGCAGTGGGTGCCTGTAATACCAGCTACTCAGGAGGCCGAGGCCAGAGAATTGCTTGAGCCCAAGAGTCTGAGGTTGCTGTGAACTATGATGCCACAGCACTCTACCAAGGGTGACAAAGCGAGACTGTCTCAAAAGCTCACAGCAACCTCCACTCCTGGGCTTAGGTGATTCTCTTGCCTCAGCCTCACAAGTAGCTGGGACTACAGGCACCCGCCACAACGCCTGGCTATTTTTTTGTTGCAGTTTGGCCGGGGCCGGGTTTGAACCCAACACCCTTGGTATATGGGGCCAGCGCCCTACCCATTGAGCCACAGGCATTAAGTTCTTTTCTATTGCTGCCGTTGAGGTTTTGTTTCTTTCTACCTTTTTTTTTTTTTAAAGAAAAAAGAGTGTTCTAGCACACAGTGCTGGTTCAGACACAGCCAGGAGGTTCAGGCAAGGGGTAGAAGGGGATAACTTTGTCCAAACAGAAATGGAGGTGCAGCCTAGGAGCCCCTGCAGAGCCCTTCTGGGTGCCTGCTGGCTCTGGGCAGCTGTGGCCATGAAGGGTGAGGCCAAGGCGGGCCTCAGGAAGGAGATAGGCAAGGAGCTCTGCCTGCAGCCCTGACCACCCCTGCTCCTGCCCAGGTGGTTCTCCTACCTCCTGCTCTTCATCCTGGACCTGGTCATCTGCCTCATTGCCTGCCTGGGACTGGCCAAGCGCTCCAAGTGTCTCCTGGCCTCGTGAGTAGCCCTGCCTATGGGCCTGGTACAGAGAGCTGGGCAAGGTGCCACCATCAGAGAGAAACGAGGGCCTGGCCAGGCACAGAGTTGGGGGTAACAGCCAAGCTGCCTGAAGCAGCTGCCGACTTACCATCTGGTCACCAGACAGGCACTGGGCTCTTGTGCTTCCCTGTTGAGCAGCTGAAGAAACCTAGGCCCCAGCATCAGAGCCTCTGGCTGTCCAGTGTGCCCTCAGCTCTAGGCAGCAGGGAGATATCAAGGCAGGGACTGAGCCCAGTGAGATGGGAGCCGAGGGCCCCGGGGGTAGGTGGGGTGGCAGCCATCATGGGGGGCCACTGCTGACCTCTGCCTGGGACTCCACTGTTGTCTGCCTCCCCCAGGATGCTGTGCTGCGGGGTGCTAAGCCTGTTCCTCAGCTGGGCCTCCCTGGCCATGGACGCTGCTGCAGCAGTGGTAAGTTGGGGGTGCTGTGGGTGGTGGGTGGTTTGGCCAGGACAGTCTGTCTGGTGATCTTGTGTCCTATCCAGGCCCCCAGGCAGGGCCAGCTTCCAGTCACAGCTCCTTACCTAGAAACCTGGAATCACAGAACCAAAGGGGATTTATGTCATCTGGACCAGCCATCTCGCCTCACAGATGAGAAAACAGGACCAGAGAAGGGAGGGCTCAGAGCCAGAGCAAGACACCATGGCTTACCAGGCATGCATAGGTGACCAGATGGCTTCTCTCTGGTTATGAAGAGCTAACTGGTCTGGTAGGGAGCTCAGAAGCACAACCCTTTGCCAGGGCCCCAGGTACCAGGAGGGTGGGCGTGGCCTGTGGATTCGCACACAGTGTATGTTTTTGGACCTGGTGCCTCAAAGGTTTAAAATCACGGGGGGCTTCCTCTGCAGGTTACTTCATCTTTAATAGACCTATTGCTGGTGTTAAGCCATGTAGATATGAGGATTTTTGACTCAGCTGACACTTTTGCTGTCTGGCACTCACTGGTGCCAGAGGCCATGGGGTACAAAAATCCAAACTTGATGTTTGCTGTTGGCTGAGTCCCCACCTTAGGAACAAAACTTATAGACAGGTCACTGAAACCCCATGGGACTCAATACAGTGGAAGTGTGTGCGTGTGTGTTCACATGCACTGTGATGGAGGTGGGTACGATTAATCAGAGGATTTCAAGGAAGCTCCCACTGATTCAAGGGCCGCACACTAACCCCCCATTGCATCTGTTCTGCCCTGGCAACCTGAGTGAGTATTAGGGGCTTCTGGTTGGAGTGCCCAGCCCCTAACTAAACTCATGCCATGCCCAGTGACTTGGGGGCTGGCCTGTAGCTGAGGACTGGGCAGATTGCCTCCAGATGCCCTCAGAATGAATGAATGGACCCTGGTGCTGCTTAGCACAGCAGCTTCTGGCAGAGGCTGTGCAGAGGGAGAGGAGGTGTGCTCTCCTGTCTCCCCCCATTCCCCACCCCCCACCTCCATGCACTGGTCACAGACCCAGGGCTGGTAGAGATAAGGGCAGGAGGGCTCAGATCACACTCAAGCATCCCAGTGGATCAGGAGCAGGGAGGGCTGTAAGCAGTGCCAGAGCTTCTGGCCAGAGCGACGTGCACAGCTGCCTGGCTAGTGGCCTCTCCTCCATGGCCAAGTGCAAGCACAGGGAAGCTCGGCCCTACTCCCTGGGCAGCCTGTGCCTTCTGGAGGCAGTGGTATCCTCAGCTTGCACCAGGAGCTGCCCTGTGGGAGTAGGCTTCCTCCCAGCCGGGCCTTCAGTATTTACAGAAACCAGAGTGATTGAATCTCCCAGCTGGGTACCCTGGAATGCAGGGAGCTGGGCAGAAAGACCATTTCCCCAATTCCCTTAGTCAGGCGCTTGTGGGAGAGGGCTGAATGGGCCTTTGACAGGGCTGGGAACGCTGCTGCATTTCAATAGGAAGCTGAGGAGGAGCTGGGAAGGGAGGGCAGGGGCAGGCTGTGGAGAGCTTTTGTGTGGCCTCCCAAGGCCACCCCTCCCTGCCCTTCACTGTCTCCAGAAAGGGCCTTCAAATGGACCAAGCCCTGACCCCTGAGATCCCCACAGGATGAAGAAAGAGGAAGTTAGGTGGGAATCTGGGGCTAAGCCCTGAGCCTCCAGGCCTTGTGGCCACCCCTTGTGGTTAGGTGTCTGAGTCACAGGGTGCCTGAGAGCCACAGAATCTTCTAGCACCCTTCATAGAAACTCTGACATGTATACAGACAGGGAAGGGGCAGGAAGGGAATCCTAGCTGGATGTCAGCATCTGGGGTGCAGGGACTCAGCCAGGCTCCCCCATGGTAATGGCACATAGCGGGGCCCACCCAGTGGTTAGCCAGGGGGACAGCAGAGGGGCACTGTCCTCCAGTGATTGGATCCAGGGCTTCCTCCAGGCCCTGACAGCTGGGGCCCTGCCCAGATGAGTAGGCTAGTGGGGGGTGTCAGGATCCAACTGTGGCCACAGGGAGGGGTTGAATCAACCACTCCCAGCAGTACAGCCCAGGCAGAAGGAGAAGACAAGCCCAGGAGGACGGGGGAAGAAATGGATTGATTGAACAGTTGCTTTGGCCACGAAGCACCTTGGACAGAGTATTCCAGGGGAATTCAGCCATCGTGGGACAACCAGGCCGGCCCCAGGTGGGTGGGTAGGAATGTGGCCTATGGAGCCCTCTGCCTGGACCCACATCTCCCCAAACCCCTTCTTAGAGGTGAAACCTCAGAAGAATTACTGAAGTCCTCCCTGCTTCAGTCTCCTCCTGTGTAAACAGGGAAAATAAAAGGACTTGCCTCAAAGGGCCATGATCAGAAGCGGTGAGTCGGTCGGTCTAATAAACAGTGGCCACCATTGGGCTCCTGCACATTTATTATCGTCATGTGGGGGTCATGGGGGCCCTGCAGACTTGCACCCCTGTTCTTGGAAACTGTCTGCAGGCTCTGCCATCACCTGGGCTGGGCACTGGGCAGCTTCTCCTACCTGCCCCATCTGGGCTTGGCGCCCCCTTCCCTTCCTCTCCCCTCATCATCGCATCAGTGCACACACACGTGCATATGTACACACACACGTGCACACACATCCAGGCACTTGGCTAATGGGAGATGACGCCTCACTACATCCTCTACCCCAGCCCATGCTCATGTACCTGTCCCAGGAGACGTAGGCTCAGAGGTAGCCAAGGGCCCTGAGGACTAGGTCTGGCAGGGAGGGGAGGAAGGAAGGCCACATCACTGGTGGAGCCTTAGACAGAGACTCCTGTCCCTCTCCCTCCTCAAGTCCAAACATTGTGGGGGGTGACCCAGACTAATAACAGGGGCCTCACGCTATGTTTCCCAAGGCTTCCCCAGCCCCCACTCAGGCCTGGCTGCCTATTCAGCTAATGGGTGGGAACACACCACCCAGCCTGCCGGTGCTGTGGCTCTGATGGATAATAAGCCTGGCTGATTTATTATGAATGTTAGTGGTTGGTGTATAAAGCAATTCTCCCAGGGTTCTCAGTGTGTTTGGGTCAGGGGGGTGGTATACACGCAGGGCTCTGGGAAATTCTGTATCTAGAGGGGCATGTTATTCCCTGGTACCCCCCCATGCACACATTTTCTAGACTGTAAGTGGCTGGGGTGAAGCTTGCCACTGTGTCAGTGCCTGGTGCCAGTAAGGACTGAATGAACACTGATTCAGGGAGTGAATGAGTGGTACTGAGTGTGGACCCCTGAGGCAGTGACTTCTGCAGGGGGACAGGGTCACTGGCAGAGCAGGGCTACCAGAGGGGTCCCCTGCCTAGGAACATGCACCAGAAGAGGGGCAGCCCAGGCATGGGGGAAAGATTGGCACTTACCCTGGCTACTCAGAAAGGCAGACGTCCTTTTACCCAGACCCAAAGGCACCCCAGCCAGATCTGGGGTGGGCCTAACTCAGAGGACACATCTTATTGCCAGCCCCTCCCAGGGCCTGTGTCTGCTCTTACTCAGGGGCATGGGCCTCAGTGGTCAGTTAGTCAGGCCCCCAAACTCATTGTCTGTGTCCTCTGACTCGCCAGCCCTGTGCCCTGCCCATGTCCTGTCTCAGCAGGTGAGGGCTTGTGGATGGATTCAGCTCTGACCTCAGTCTTTAGAAAGAGAGTCTGGGGCAGGCTTCATAGATTGGCCCATCAGGCGAGTAGGCTTTGGTACTAGCAAGTCAAAAGGGAAAACAGATGAGCAGATGAAGCCATACGCACAGCCCCGCACACACCCCACAGCTGGCGCAGGGTCCAGGCTCCCCACCCAAGGTCTGTCCCATAAGAGGCATTTAGGAATAAGAGTAATGGTAGACATGCTCTCTGTCCGTGTCACTTTTCTGAACACTCTGTACGTTAATTTATAAGGTAAATACTGTTATCTGCACGTGATGAAGAAACAAACACAGAAAGAGTAAGGATCACAGGTTCATGGTAAGAAGCCAAGATGGGGCAGGGTCAGGATTCGAGGCAGTCTCCTCCCAGGGGCCCGTGTCAGACTTGCCTCTGTCCTCTCCCATCTCTCCCTGCCACAGGGCACCAGTGATTTCTGTGCAGCTCCCGACACCTTCATCCTGAACATCACACAGGGCCGGGTCAGCACAGGTAACGCTCGGGGCCTTGGCTATCAGAGCCACTCTGCATGGTCAGCTGGACCCGTGTGGCCCGCCAGACTGTGCCTCTACTTACCTCTTTCAGTCCTGTAGTCACCCAACCCCTCCCCACCCTCAGATTTCAGATCCAGCTGATCCTCTGGGCTGTTTCCTGGAAACCAGCTCCTTTGGAAACTGGGAATGGGGAAGAAGGCTGGGCTTGTCTGTAAGAATGGTACAGGGGCTGGTCATTTGTGAGCTGTCTGACACCAATGCCCTTGCCTTGCAGAGGTGACCAGCTACTACCTGTACTGCAGTCAGAGTGGAAGCAGCCCCTTCCAGCAGGTATGGCCTACCCAGCCCCACCCTCCCTCAGCACTAGGTCAGCCCACTCCCTCCTGACCGAGCCCCACTGCTGGCCCGGAAGGTGAAGCAGCTGGGCCTTCCCTGTGCACTGAGGTCCTCCCCTCAGCCGCTTCCCTGCAGGGGCCACACCCTCAGTCAGTGTGTTGATCAGTGGGTTTCATGTGGCTCACACTCAGACACTGCTCGAGGTCCAGGGTAGGACCAAGAGTCTGGGTTTCTCACAAGCTCCCCGCAAGGCTGATGCTACTGGCCTGAGGGCCACACCTGAGTGGCAAGAAACAAGAGGACTATGTGGTGCTCAAGAGTCCCAGGGGACAGGGTGGAGGGTGGGGGTTCGTGCCTTGTCAGACTGCAGGCCCAGCCTTCCTGTCCCATGGTCAGAGATACACCTGTGCAGCTGCAGCCAGCTGGAGTCAGGGGGCAGTGTGGACAGGAGCACTGGCCCCTTGGTGGCAGTAGGGCTCCTGGGAGGTGGAGCCTCACAGCAGGACTGTGTCTCTCTGGCCCAGACGCTGACCGTCTTCCAGCGCGCACTGACCACTATGCAGATCCAGACCTCGGGGCTGCTGCAGTTCGCCGTGCCCCTCTTCCCCACCGCAGAGGTAAGGCGGCATCTGTGCAGAAAGGGGGTGGCCCACATGAGCCCTGGCAGCCCTCTCCCTGCTGTGGCCCCCTCCCCCAGGGCCAGACTGTGGAAAGCTGGCTGCTGGCCGAGGCTCTTTGTACCCCTGCCCCCACCCAGCACTGGACTCCCTCCTGGGTGTTAAAGGCCTCTTTGCACAGCTGTGGCTGTGGTTTTAGCTGTCTGCCCTCCCCCCATAGCTCAGGCACTGCCTGTTCCTCTCTCCCTGCTTCAGAAAGATCTGCTTGGAATCCAGCTTCTGTTGAACTCATCAGAGTCCAGCTTGCACCAGCTGACGGCCATGTTGGACTGCCGGGGGCTGCACAAGGTGTGGCCCTTGGAGTGTGGGTGGATGGGGAGGAGGATACAGACACAGGAGCAGGGCTAAAGCTGCACCGTGGGAGAGGGATAAGGTGCCTGGCTTCTGGGTTCTCTCCAATGGCTGCTGGAAGGACACTCAATAAAGGTGACCACTGGTCAGGGACAAGTGTTGGGGGACCCTGACCAGTGTGAGAGGCGGCTGTTCCCCACTGTCTGGACTGCCAGCCATCTGGCCAACCCATCTCACTACCAGGTTGCAAGTGGATGTCCCTAACCCTTGCCAGGGTCATCTTTTCGGGAGTGTCATATAGACATGATGATGTATTGGGAACATGTGAGCACCCCTGTCCCCAAGCAGATAGCCAGTGTACATCCTTAGCTTTCACATCCCTACGGCTTTGTAGCAAATAGTCATAGTAGCGATCAGGGCTATCCAGTATGTCATGTAGTCCTTGCGGTTACACTGTGTTATTTCATGGGAAGTTTTACACACGAGGTAAACTACACATAACCTATTTATGGATGGATGAACATACATGGGCATCTCTACAGAGGAGCCTACTGGAGAGTTCAGAGCTGCAAGTCAAAGGCTTGGGTTTGGACCTTGGTAGTGTGACTTCAGAGCTACGAACAGGGGGTCACCTGTGTCCTCTCCCTCTCGCTCTCCACTAATCCCTTAGCAGGTCCCAGCAACTGTCCTCTGAGACATCTCCTGAATCTATGCGTTTCTCTGCATCTTCCCAGCTGCCACCATGGGCCAGTCCTGCCCCTCCTCCCACCTTCCGCCCCCTTGCCACCTATGACCTTCCACACATCCTTTCCATCCCCAGCCTCTCTGATGTCTTCCGGACCCCTCATGGTAAAATCCAAACTCCTCGCCTGCCCTGCAAGGCCCAGCCTGACCAGCCCCTCTGCCCCATCTCCTGCTGGCCTGTCTTGCCTTTTCCGGACATGCTGAGCTTGTCCCCTTTACCTCATCTTCTCAGGGTGTGCTCTTTCTTGCCATCTTGGTCTCAGCTTATCTGCCACCTGGCCCTGGCTCCCCATACCCTGCTACCTTCTCTGTCCTGCTCAAAGCCAGCCTTTCAGTGCCTGGCACACAGTCGGTGTTCAGCAAATGTTTGCGGGGAACTCAAGAAGCCCCTTGTGCAAGCCCCAGAATGTGGACCCAACCGGTGGCACCTGTGGCTCAAAGTAGTAGGGTGCCAGCCCCATATGCCGGAGGTGGTGGTTTCAAACCCAGCCCCGGCCAAAAACTGCAGAGTGTGGACCCTGAGTGTGGCAGTGTGGAGTGTTAGGGATAAGGAATAGGTGCCAGGCATCCCCAGTCCTGGCTGGGGGGAGAGGGCTTCTGGGGAAGATCTCAGACCCAGGCTTTGCCCCCCCAACTGCACATTCCTCCTCTTCCTCCAGGACTACCTGGACGCACTCACTGGCATCTGCTATGATGGCCTTGAGGGCTTGCTCTACCTCGGCCTCTTCTCTCTCCTGGCTGCCTTGGCCTTCTCTACCATGATCTGCGTCGGGCTGCGGGCCTGGAAGCACTTTACCACCAGGTAGGCAGGGAGCCTCCTGCAGGCTAGAAGCTTCCCCAGGGAGCAGACTGCAGCTCTAGTCTGTGACTGCCTAGAGCCAGTACTCTGGGGCTAAGAAGGGCAGCAGAGGTCCAGGCATTCAGCCCCAGCAGGCTGGCTGGCCATCTATAGAAGTTTTCTTAAGAGTCTAGACCCTCAAAGACCCTCAAAGAGAGGCCCAGGGCAGGAGTGGGGGCTGAGGTGGTGACAGTTCTCAAGCCACAGCCCGGCATCCCTTGGGTCTCCTCTCTCCTCAGCAGGACTTTGCAATATGGGATAATGAGAGATTTGGGTGCTGGGAGGGGCGCTCCTGGGAATATAAAAAGGATGAATTGCATCACTGCCATCAGGAAACCACAACTCCATTGGGGAGATAAGAGGGACAAGGTGGTGTTTGGGCAGGTCATGGGCAGATGAGGCAGGAGGAAGCAGGCTAGGGAGGCCGCACGTGTGTGCAGTCAACATGGTGAGCTTCCTGGAAGAGGTGGCCATGAAGATGGGAATGGGGCCAAGTGATCTGTGGGAGGCAGGACTGAGGACCATGTTTAGAGGAATCTCAAAAAGGCACATGTGGCCAGAGACAGCGTGTGGGAGGAAAGATTGGGAAGCAGAACAGGATCCAGGTGCCTAGAGCCTTCCCTGGCCCTCACGGCTGGCGGAATTTCACCTGTCGTTCTAGAAACAGAGACTATGATGACATCGATGATGATGACCCCTTTAACCCGCAAGCCCGGCGCATCGCAGCCCACAACCCCCCACGGGGGCAGCTCCGCAGCTTCTGTAGCTACAGCAGTGGCCTGGGCAGCCAAACCAGCTTGCAGCCCCCAACCCAGACCATCTCAAATGCCCCCGTCTCTGAGTACATGTACGCCATAGCTCTCTGGGCACCCATATCCAGGCTGGGCTGATGGCTCGGCCCAGCCCTAGAGGGGGGCTAGGTCTCCAGACAGCACATTTGAGTCCCCAGAGCCAGGTGGGGGAGAGAATGCATCAAAATCCACTTGTGGTTCCCACTATAACCAGGGGGTACCTGGAGGGAAAGCCCCCAGGGAGCATCTCAGCACCCCTGAAAGAACCCACTGCAGAGGTTGGGCTGCACCTTTGGCCGTAGCCCCCAGGGCGGGTCCTCAGCCTAAAAAGTGCATTTCTACGGGCGACACTGCTTGTGGTACCTATTGCCCATCTGCTGCTTATCCCCATCCTCCTAGCCCCCTGCCCGTCTTCCAGCCACCCACCCACCCACCCTCCACCCCCAAGTGCACACCCCAGGCCCCTCCTGTAGAAATCACACACGCACGCCCCCAGCCCATCCCCTCCTGAGCTCTCCTCTCGGGCCCACAGGAACCAAGCTGCGCTCTTTGGTGGGAACCCGCGCTACGAGAACGTGCCGCTGATCGGGAGAGGCTCCCCTCCACCTACGGTAATCTGGGCTTCCCCAGCAAGGTCACTGCTTGGGCCCTTCTTGGGGAAATAAAACCTCTAGCCAACCCAGTGAATCCTCTCCATGAAGGTAGAAAAGAATGAAACAGTTTTATTATTGAATAAGCATTAAACCAGACTGTCCTGGGTGTCACAGGCAATCCACTAAGGAGGTGGCAAAGATGGAAAAAAATCTTACCCTTTTCTCTGGCCAGGCAGACACAAGACACATCGCACTGCGCCCTGTCCTTGAGCAGGAGGACTTTACAGCACCATTTGTCACACTCGTCCACCCTAAGTTCACCTGGTAATTAGGGTGGCCATCTTTGCTAGCTAATGCCTTTATCCAAGAAAAAAATAAAATGTCTCTTATTTCCATGACTATCAGGGGTTACAGGTCAGAGCCTCGCCCCCAGAGTACTGTCACTGAACAGGCGATGAGGTGCTGTCTGCCTTAGTATCGGTATTTCCAAGAGGTGGTTCCCAGACCCTTTCTGGATTGTAAGGCTGGCAAGGGTCTTCTTTAGCCTTTAAAGAGGTTTACATGCATCTCAAAAGGACAAATTATTTACATCAGTAAGTTTTCTAACGGAGATACTCCAAGAAAAGAGAAAGGCCCCTTTCCCCTTTTTGTACCAGGGAAAATTAAAAGAAATGTTTTCTCTTTTTAGATTTGTGTTTACCTTTAACTCTTGGCCTCTGCACGGCCCTGGGCTGGAGGGTGGGTCACTGTGGTGTTCTGTCTAGGAGGTCTGATCCAAGACACAGCCTTCCTTAATCCTGCTCAGCTCCCAATATCCCTAGGACTGCACCCCTTGCCCACCTGCCACCTCCAGCCAGGGTACCTCAGATGAAGCCTCAGGGCAGGGGCCTGAGGTGGGAGGGGTGGGTAAATTGAAAAGAAAAGACCATGCTCTCTTATGCCAGAGAACTATCTGAAGGTCACAGACTGAAATACTGGCTGAGACAGAGCAGCAAATAGAGACAGTAGATCATCCAGGTTCAGGGATACAGACTCCAATGTCAAATCCCAGCTCGTCGCTTATGGCCTCTGTGACCTTAGACAAGTATTTTGCCATCGTGTGCCTCAGTTTCTCCATCTGTAGAATGGGGGTGCTGGTAACAGAGAAGCCAGGCTGCCCCCTCTCGCTGGGCTCGGTGGCTCACGCCTGTAATCCTAGCACTCTGGGAGGCTGAGGCGGATGGATCACCTAAGTGCAGGAGTTTGAGACCAGCCTGAGCAAGGGTAAGAGGGCTTCTCTCTCTAACCAGAAGGTTCCTGGGATCCTCTTTCCACTCACCAGCTGCTGTGGCCCCAGGAATGCAGATTGACTTTAGCATTAATCCAGCAGAACATAATTAGGGAAAATCTGCTACTGTGAAAAGAGAATTACTCAGTGCATCCAGATAAAAATGATTTGAGGATTAACTTCTGCTTTGAAAGACCCAGGCCACTCCTCCTACCATTTGCAGAGATAATCAAGAATTGACCTTATTTGTAAGGCTCAAGGACAGAATAAACCTCTAAATGTAAGACTGGTTGCCTTGGCGGACTTGACTGCCAGGCACCACCCAGCTCAACCACCCGAGAAGACTCTGCTACCCCCCCACCTCAGCCCGGCCTAAAGAGCCATCTAATGATGCTGCTGACCAGGGGCGGGGTGGAACACAGTGCTGCCCCTCACGTTTTCTGGGGGTGCCTAATCTGAACACTCACCAGCGCTCAGCAATTCTGAGGTGTGGATGAGTTCCTCTCTCTCTAGGACAGGCAGGGGTTCACTAGGTGACCTGGACATGTAGCCTGTTCCCTTGCTAGAAATGTGTCTTCCCCTACCTCTGCCTATAAGGAATCCCTCCTTCCTATCCTTCCAGACCTGTTTTCTAGATGGGATGAGGAAATATGACCCAGAGCAATTTGTTTTTTCCTTTTTTGATAAAGAGTCTCACCTAGGTAGAGTACCATGGTGTCATGGCTCACAGCAACCTGAAACTCTTGGACTCAAGCATTCCTCTGGCCTAAGCCGCCCGAGTAGCTGGGACTACAGGAACCTGCCACGTTGCCCAGCTAATTTTTTTCTATTTTTAGTAGAGATGGGGTCTTGCTTTTGCTTGGGCTGGTCTCAAACTTGTGAGCTCAAGGGGTCCACCTGCCTCGGCCTCCCAAAGTACTAGAATTATAGGCGTGAGCCACCATGCCCGGCTGAGCCAAGCCAGTTGTTATAAATACCAACACTGGGAATTCTCTCTAGACTCACAGAAACTGCATCTCCTAGGGAAGGAGCCGGGGAGGTCATTTGCCAAACTTACCATCAGGCAGGCTAGGAAATACTGCTTTAAGGAGGAAGGTCTTATCCTCACCTGTGTGTTAGAATCAGGAGTGATTTGTTAACACACAAGCTGCTGGGCCCACCTTGCTTCTGATTCAGAAAATCTGGGGTGGGGCCTAGGGATTTGTGTTTCTAACCTGTTCCCCGGTGTAGCTGATGTTGCTTCTCTGCAAACCACCCTTGAAAAACCACTGCTCTGAGGTTGCCGCACTGTTGGTACTATTGAGGGACAGGGTCACCCTCTGTGGGACTGTCCTGTGCATTGTAGGACATTTAGCAGCATCCCTGGCCTCTCCCACTAGAAGCCAATAGCATCCCACTGCCACCACCAGTTGTGGCCACCAGAATGCCTCCAGACATTGTCAAATGTCCCTGGGAGACAAAACCACCCCAGTTGAAACCCAATGGTGGAAGAGCCTGGCACCCCTGTCTCCCCCACCCAGCCCAGGTGGGAGAATTTGTCCTGTGTGACCTCAACCCCTGAAACTTGCCAGGGCCTGGATCCCTGAAACGTCCTGGGGCCACGAAGCAAGCAGCATCTAGAAGCTTATAGAAATGCAGAATCTGAGTTGCCTCAGACTAGATCCCCAGGTGGTTTGTACACAGGGGGCAGTGTGAGGAGCCCTGTCCCTGCTGCCCGGTGGGGAGGGTGGGGGTTAACAGGTCAGTTGAGTGCTCTGTGCTAGGTCACTGTTTTTCTGACTTGGCTGCACATTGGAATTGACTAAAGAACTCTAAAGCACTGGTAGCACATTACATTGCTTAGTTTTGTGTTGTGTGCACTTTACCTTAATGTGCACACAACACTGGTGGGTGTTGGCCACACATACACTGGTGGATGTGGCCCGGACATGGGGGTTTTAAAACTCTCTGGGTGTTTCTAATGCACAGCCAAGTTTGAGAACCTCTGTGTTAGGGTCTAACCTATCTCATGTCATTTTACCCTTTCAGTGTAAGAGCTGAGTGCTCTTAGGCCCATTTTGCAGATGGAGATACTGAGGTTAGGAGAGGTTGGTTAACCTCAGCCAAGGTCACAGGGTATGTAATTTGCACAGCCAGGGTGTGGACCTGCCTGGCGGCATCTCTGGACCTCTCCCCTTGCTGCTGGCAGCTCCTTGGTGCACAATACACTCTGCTGCTGTCCCCAGTGTGAAGTGACAGGCTGGGTGCTGGGGGTGTGTGATGGAGGGAGGAAGGCTGGTCTGTGTGCATTTTGTGTTTGAGGTTGGACCCAGAGGTCCGGGCGGGTGCAGGGCTGGAGGCATCACCAGGTTCCCCCAATCCTGGTGACACCGTGGTTATAACTTGGTACCTAAACACTGTGGCTGGTCCTGCTCTGACTGTCCCCTCTCCTTTCTGCCCGCAGTACTCTCCCAGCATGAGGGCCACCTACCTGTCTGTGGCAGATGAGCACCTGAGGCCCTACGGCAATGAGTTTCCAGCCTAACAGACTGTCAGGGGATCCTGCCTCCGTTTTCCAATTTGGTTTTTAATTAATGCAAATACAAGCTGCGTTTCTTTACTAGAAACCAAAGGCATCTGGAGATGGGCAAGTCCCCGCAGAGGGTGGCTGAGATTCCCTACCAAAGCCCTAGAGGAGCAGAAGACCCAGGACTTGGGGCTGACTCTCTTCTGCCTGCCCTGCCATCTGCTCCAGAAATGCCCCTGTGTTTGGCTGCCTTGGAGGTGCTGTCCCTAACCCAGCTGCCTGGCTCTGCTCAACCCTGCACCCCTCCCTTACCAGGAAGAGCATGGCAAGAAGGAGGAGGCTGCGTCAGATGCCACTTTGGGGAGCCGTATGTTTTCTCAGGTCCCACTACCAGGACTGTGCCTCTTGTTACCATGGCCAAAAGCCCAGGCGACCTCTTGCAGTCACCTCTCTGCTCCATTTCCCTACAGGTATCAGTGGGAAGGGCTGATCAGGAGATGCTTTTTAAGGGAGGTGGCATCCCTGATGAGACCAGAGCAGTCCAAAGCAGAGTTCTGGAGCCACAGAGGGGAGGTGTTAGGGGAGGTCTTCCAGGGAGGCCGGTGGCTCCGGTGGGGAGGGGGCCGCAGCCCAGTGGACCTGGGTAGGCACAGGGCAAAAGCCCCACCTCCACTCCAGAATGGTGCTGCAAGTTCGTTAGCTGCGGACAGGGCCAGTCTCAGGTATGAACAGACACTTTGAAAGCAACATTAACTTTTTTCTTTCCAGTGTTCTAAATATTTTGAATATCCAAAGAATTGGAACTTGTAGCACATCTAGTTTTTACAGCAGACTTGGGGCTCGTTCCTTACACCTGGTTTTTATACCACAACTTTTGCAGATTTTGCTGGCACCTGCCAGCTCTTTACAGACCTAGAGGCAGTGGGGAAAAGTGGATTTTTAAGTAAAATAAGCATCAGTGATACTCCCTGTCCTGAGCTGCTGTTTAATAAGAATCTGGGTTCATCCCACCAGAGAAGGGAGGATCTTTCAAAGAAGACAGAAGCTGAGAGGGACAGAGTCCTCTACCCTGGGGACCGTGTGATGTTCATGTCAACTGTGCCCTCCCTGTTGTTTTCCAGCAAGGTTGTCTGAAAATGTTTTAGCAAAGTGATATGATGGTGTGTTGATGTGAGGACAGGCCTCTCCCTGCCGCCGCCATCCCCTATCCTCACCCGGCGTCCCCAGCTGCTGACCTGTGAGGCAATGCAGCCTGTCCACCAGGAGGAAATGACAACCCTCCATACTGCCTCCTGAAGGGCCAGGGTTGGGGTCTTTGGTGCTTCCAACCTCTTGCCAAGCCAGAGTGCACAACATGAAGCCCCCACGGCCTTGCCCAGCAAGGGGAGCAGGGGCTTGGGGCGGCTGGGCTTGGGATGAGACTCTGTTTCCATTTTGGAAGAGCCACTTTGTGAAAGGCAGCATGATTCTCAGCTGAGCCAAGACAGAGACAGAATGGGTCCACAGGGTAGCCAGGACTCACTGTGTCTCACCTGCATTAACCTGTACATACAGTGTACCATAAACACACCTTGGGACGACCACGTCACGGGCAGATTGGGACACTGCGACGTCAACGTGTTGCTTCTTAAGGTTTCATTATTGGCAGCTAAAGAGTTGTTTTTAATGCATGGAAACTAAACTAAAATTTCTCGGGGCTTCCTGAAGGAGCCAGGTGGGAAGACCTCAGCTTGACACATGTGCATCCCACCTGGAAGAGAAATAAACCAGTTGTACTAAAATGTGCAGTCTCTGGTGTCCATGGGGCAGGGAATAATAGGGGTATTGAACGGTCCTCTCCGGCGGGGTCATGGGGTGGGAGGACTTAAAAGCAGATTCCGGGAGTCATTTCAGTGCCAGGATTGAAGGATGGAGCTTGAGTGAATGTCACGCGGCTCTTGCGTGGCCTCTGGCTGCTCTTACAGCACGGGCAGCAGGTCTTATGTCTGCCCTAGTCTTTCTTTAAAGTTCCCCCAAAAGGTCATTGATAATAAGTAGCATTTATTGCGTACTTGAAATCAAGGACTGCCCCAGGTATTTGCATTGATTTGCAATCAAACCTCACAGCCTGGAGAGGTAATTCATTTTGCAGTTAAGTCAGCAGAGGCCCGTGAGCATAAAGACCTGGGTAGAGCAAGGGGCAGAGCCAGGAACATATATTCAGAACCCCAGTTCGGGTCTCCAGCTCTAGGGGCCCCAGTGCTCTGGGGCTAGGGCAGTGGTCACTGGTCACACCACAGGCCACCTCCACCAAAGGGGGCGTGCAATGCTGCGCACGCCCACCAGCTTTCCAGGAGGTGCTTGCTGCACTCTCTTCCCGAACGCCTCACCTCTGTGGCCACCTCTCCGGGCCCTGAAACGCAGGATGCTTTCTCTGTGGTGTCTCAGAGCAGTGGACCTCCTGGCCAGCCTGGCTCTCTCCCCGTGGCTTTAAATGCCTGTTTGTTCTTATTCCCAGAATTGACTGCATTTTGAGGAGCTTCCCCAAACAAGCCGCTGATGCATCCTTTGGGGGCACTCGAGGTGAGAAGAAGCCAGCCCTGAGTGGCCGAGCATGTCAGGGTCCAAGCTGAGCATCTGAACTGAGGCCTCTCCTGAATGGAAATGTTTTTCCCACCCCTCCTAGCAAGACAGCCGCCTCTCTCCCTGGTCTCAGGATACCACAGGCAGTGGAGAGAGAATAGCTCAGAGGGATGAGGAAAGGTTTCTATTTTTTGAAAGTCCCTGCAGCTCTGTACCCAAACAAGATTGGCTTGGGGGGCTTTAACTGTCTTGGATCTCAGGAGTGAGACCTGAGTTATAAGCAGGCCCCGTGTGAAGTAGGAAAGCGGTCGCAGGGATGCACCAGCCACAGGGTGGTTTGGTCACGACCACATGCATCACCTCCCTTTCCTATCTGCTACACCAAACTCACACCTAAGGGAAAGGCATGAGATGGGCTGGGGGGTGCAGTTGCTGTGCTCCTCTGTTCACCTGCCCAGCTCACTCTCTCTGACTGCACAGCCGGGAAGCTCAGCTACAGGAAGAGGGGACTAATCCGCTCTTGGAGAAAAAGAGCAGTGAGCTCCACCAGGCCTTGCTTGTAAGCCAAGCCTTTGCCTGGAACCTGGGTTCACACCATCATTGAGAGCCAGCCTCCCCCAACAGAGCAGTCCTTTCTCCAAAGCAAATTCGTCTCCAGATGTGCTCTTACCCTCCTGCAAAGCCGCTCAATCTTATATTCAGGAGCAGTGGGAGTGCTATTACTGCCTCTTAACTTAAAAATTTACTGATCTCATACTCGAGAGGCCTGGAATTGACAGATATTCCCAGATAAAGAGACATGATCTTCCTCTCTTCCTGCCTTCATTCATTTAAGTAAATATATATCGATTATTCAGAGTAGGGGCCAGTAGGCTACAGCTGGCAAGCCCAGCCTGACCAGCTGCCTCAAATGGCCTGTGTAAAATAGCTTTTACATTTTTTTTTTTAAGAGACAGAGTCTCGGGCAGCGTCTGTGGCTCAAGGAGTAGGGCGCCGGTCCCATATGCTGGAGGTGGCGGGTTCAAACCTAGCCCCGGCCAAAAACCACAAAAAAAAAAAAAAAAGGGACAGAGTCTCACTTTGTCACCGTTGGTAGAGTGCTGTGACATCACAGCTCCCAGCAACCTCCAGCTCTTGGGCTTAGGCGATTCTCTTGCCTCAGTCTCCCAAGTAGCTGGGACTACAGGCGCCCGCCACAACGCCCAGCTATTTTTTTTGTTGCAGTTTGGCCAGGGCCATGTTTGAACCCGCCACCCTCGGTATATGGGGCCGGCGCCCTACTCACTGAGCCACAGGCGCCGCCCAGCTTTTACATTTTTAAGTGATTAAAAAGAAGTTAAACGTTTGCAGCTGATTCTGATGATGTAGAGCACTAACTTTGAACCTCAGTTAAAGTAAAATGTTATCCCCTCCACCCAAAGAATTTTATTCTTGTCATTAATGGACAATTAAGTTGTACTCAATTATAATAACTTTTATTTCCTCAATCAAAAGTGTGTGGAGATTAGTTTTCTCTCTTGTCATTACAAGTACTTATATAATATATTTGATGTTGCTGCTTGGCCCTCAAAGCATAAAACATTTATAATACCATCTTTTACAGTAGTTTATACAGTTTGCTGACCCCTGGCCTACCACACCACTTTTTTTTTTTTTTGTAGAGACGAAGTCTCACTTTATGGCCCTCAGTAGAGTGCCGTGGCCTCACACAGCTCACAGCAACCTCCAACTCCTGGGCTTAAGCGATTCTCTTGCCTCAGCCTCCCGAGTAGCTGGGACTACAGGCGCCTGCCACAACGCCCAGCTATTTTTTTTTGTTGTTGTTGCAGTTTGGCCGGGGCCGAGTTTGAACCCGTCACCCTCAGTATATGGGGCCGGTGCCTTACCGACTGAGCCACAGGTGGTGCCGCCCCACACCACTTTTTCTAAAGTCTGAGACTACAGAAGTATTTAAGGGAATCATGGCCCTTGACTTCATGGAGTTTACAAATTAGCAAGGAAGGCAAGTAACATCATCAACGCCGATTTGCTTAGATGCAAGTTCAGGGTTTCATACGGACATTTGGTGAAATTCCTCGAATCTTGTGTCTCCTGTTTTGGCTTGTCTGTTTTAACATCCTTGGTTTTTTGATTACAAAAGAATGTACACAATGCAAACATTTCAAATCTAACAAAAATGTGTGAGAAAGCGAAAATCCCCCATAATCCAATAACCCGGAACAAAGTGCCGTGACCAGCTGGGTGTATATTCTTTCAGGTTTTATCCCAAAGTATTTGGAGAAATATATTCACACGGCATATGTTGCTCTGCAATTGCTTTCTCTGCCTTACACTATGTCTTGGCCATCTTCTCATTGTTCTTGGAAAATTCGTCCCATTTTCCACCACCAGCCTGTGAGTATAAAGAGTGGTGACTATGTTATAACTTAACACCAAAGCCCCACTGAAGACAATCGCTCTTCCTTCCTGCCAGCGACTTGATTGACGACTCTGATGAGTATCTTCTACAAGCACACGGCAACAACCTTCCTGAGATTCATACCCAGGAAGAACAGCACTCAATGGTGGTCTTCTGAACAGATGGAGGAAAAGTCAGTGCCCAGGGTCATGGTCGTTGTTGAAGTGTCTGCCCCCCTGTTTCAGGGGAATTGGTCGAGAGCCATCCATTACGTCCTAGACAATCAGGTAGACAGACAGCTGCGAGTGACCCATGGAATACTAGAGAGGAGCAAATAAAGGGATGAGGACCTCATTTCTGGTGGGCTGGGTTTCCGAAGGTGTCTGGAACTTCTGGATGGCAGCATCAGGCAGGCAACTTGAACTCTGGACAAGTGTTGATACAGAGGCCTGGATCTGGACGCCGAGGAAGAACAGAGAGAAGCAGGAGAGGTCTCGGGGTGTGTGTGGAGGGCGTGCACATGTGTGTAGTCCACATCAACCCACGTCCCCCAGGTATAGAAAGGACAGAGTGGCCACTAATGACTGTGGTTGGGGGGGGTCTTGGCCTTTGCCCTTTTCTCAAGGGAAATGTTTGCCTTCCTGCCTATGGAGGAGGGAAAGAAGAGCTGACCAGAGAGAAATCTTTGAAGTTTGTGGTTGACAGCCTGGCATAGCCTCTCTCAGGACGCCCTCAAACTCAGATGCCCTGCCGTGACCCAGAGCCCCACACGCTGATTCTGTAGTCTCCCAGGCCCCAGCTGGCATGGGAGGAGGGTAATCTGATACCACATCCTCTGTGGTTCCCTGGGGGCTGCCTCATCTCTCTCCAGCCTTCCCACCATTACTATTCCCAGAACATGTGGCATCTACTGGTGACACAATATGTTGTGCCTTGTCAGAGAAGACGGTATTACCACCCAGGGCTTCTTAGGGCCTGGGGTGTTCCAAAATGCTTTCAAGGAGTTTGTACCTCTCCAAAGTCTGCTTTTCCAGCTGACCCCAGAAATACACTCAAATGTAGCTCCTGCTTGCTTCCGTTCTCTTATTTGTTTTTTCGGGACACAGACCATCAATGACTTTTATTCTGGAATCCCAAGTTCCCCAAGACAACCCAGGTGTGCATCAGCCCCTGTCTGAGTGGAGTAAGTCCCTTGGACAAGTACAGCTGCTTTTTAGTTATTCAAACACATTGCTCAGAACTTTAGGAAAAGAGGGGAGTCTGGAGGCGGGCTTGGCAGGACAGACACCATACTACCGTTCCAGAAACTGCAAAATGGATGACAGATAGAGGTCTGGTCTGCATTAGTGAAAGAACAATTAGTGCTACTTAACTGTTAATTACCAAGAATACAGTTAGGTAGTCTCACCATTGGTGTGACAGATGCCTTCTCAGGAAGCAAGAGCTGTGGCTACAATCAGGAACAGGGAAAGGTCTCCCCTTTCCTGGCGCTGACAGTTCCTGGAAGGAAGCTGGTTGTGCAAATGGATCTGTAGGGTCCACACTGCAGGTCTGAAGGATGTGCTGCACAACCTTATTCCTGCAAAGAAAGGTGCAGCTTGTTTTAAAATTAGGGTGAGGGGGGACAGCAGGTCATTTCCGCCAAATGTTGTAAATGCTGTCACTGCCTTTAAGAAGGAAGAACATAACTCCCTCCCCCTTAAGTACAGATTGAGCATTATAACTTCCTTCCAAAAAGAATACATGGTAGGGCGAGACGAGTAACTCCTTATTGGAGAAATTCGATGCCCTCTACCCCGCCAAGGGATCAAGATGAACACAACAGTAACCAGTTGTGTCGACAGCACACCTATGATGTGGAGGGCATTTCACCTCTGTGATCTTCCTTCCAAAAACCTGTAACACAGTTTAATTATGAAAAAATATCTATCAAGCATATTCCAGTTGAGGGACAGTCTACAAATACCTGACTAATACCCCTCAAAACTGCCAAGGTCATCAAAAACCAAGAAAGACTGGAAAACAGTCACAGCTGAGAGGAGCCCAAGGAGATATGATGACTACAAGTGATGTGGGCTCCTAGAATAGAAAAAAAAAAGACATTTGGGGAAAACTAAGGAAATCTGAATAAAGTAGGGACTTTAGTTAATAATAATATATTAATATTGGCTCACTCATTTAAAAAATTTACCATACTAACATAAGACGGTAATAATAAGGGTAACAAGGTATAGGGTATATGGAAACTCTCTGTACTATCTTTGCAACTTTTCTATACATCTGAAACTGTTCTAAATTAAAAATTTTATTTTAAAAGCAAGGGAGGGACAGCAAGGATGCCCATTTGACCATTTCTATTTAACATAGTACTAGACATTCTAGCCAAAGCAATTGGACAAGAAAAAGAAATAAAATGCATTTAAATTAGAAGGGAAAAAGTAAAAGTGTCTCTGTTCTCTGTGAACTATGTGATCTAATATATAGCAAACATTAAAGATTCCATAAAAATTGTTAGAACTAATAATCCAGCAAAGTAACTACATACAAAGTCAACACACAAAAATCATTTGCATTCCTTTATAGAAACAATAAGCAATCCAAGAATGAAATTAAGAAAGCAATTTTATTTATAATAGCACCAAAGAGAATATTTAGGGAACTGACTTAACCAAGCAGGTAAAAGAGTTATATAATGAAAATTACAAAATTTGCTGAAAGAACTTAAAGAAGACAAATAAATAAAAAGACATCTCGTATTCATGGATTGGAAGACGTAATATTATTAAGATGTCAATACTAGCCAAACCAATCTACAGATCCAATCCAATCTATATCAAAATTCCAAGACTATCCAGAGATAGAATAAGTCATGCTAGAATAAATATGGGATCTCAAGAGACACACAAAAAGCCAAATAATAAGAAAGCTGGAAGACTATTCAAGATGTTAAAACTTACTACAAAGCTACAACAATCAAAACAGTATGGTACTGGCATAAAGACAGACATAGAAACTAATGGAATAGAATAGAGAGTCCAGAAGTAAAGCCTTCCATATATGATCAAATGATATTAGACAAGGAGACCAAGACCATTCAATGGGAAAAGGACAGCCTTTTTAACAAAGGGTTCTGGGGAAACTGGATATCCACATGCAAAAGAATAAAGTTACATACAATCTTACCCAACACCCTTTATAAAAAGTAACTCAAAATGGATCTATCATCTACATATAAGATTGAATACTGTAAAACTAAAAAAAAGAAAAGAAAAAACAGGGCAAAAGCTTTGCAACATTGGATTTGGCAGTGATTTCTTGGCTATAACACTAAAGACACACAGGCAACAAAAGAAAATATAGACAAATTGGACTTCGTGAACATTTTAAAATTCTTTGCATCCAAACTATCAACTATCAACAAAGAAAAAAGGCAACCCACAGAAATGGAGAAAATGTTTGCAATCTGATAAAGGATTACTATCCAGAATATAGAGAGAACTCCTAAAACTCAACAACCACCAAACCAAACAACTTGATTCAAAATGGGCCAAAAATCTTGCATGGACATTTTGCAAAGAAGAAAATACGAATGGCAAATAAGCACATGAAAAGATACTCAACACCACTAATATTAGGGAAATGAAAATCAAAATTGCAATGAGATACCACTTCACATCCATTAGAATATCTACTATAAAAAATACCCCAGGAAATAACAAGCGTTGGGAAAGATGTGGAGAAATTGGAACCCTTGTGCCGCATTGTTGGCAATGTAGGGTGGTACAACCAATGTGGAAATGGGGGGAGGGATTCCCCTCAAAATGAAAAATAGAACTGTCATATGATCCAACAATTCCACTCTGCGTATAGACCCAAATAATAGACCCAAAATAATTAAGAGCAGAGTCCCAAAGAGATATTTATACACCCATATTCATAGCAGTATTATTTACAATAGCTAAAATGTAGCCGAGCAATCCAGGGGTCCATCCAAGAATGAATGGATAAGCAAAATGTGGAGTATTATTCAGCATTAAAAAGGAAGAAAATTCGGACATATACTACAATTTGGATGAACCTCAAGGACCTGGAGGTAAGTGACACAAGCCAGTCACAGAAATACAAATACAGTGCAATTCCACTTACATTAGGTAGTTAGAGTAATCAAATTCAGAGACGGAAAGCAGAGGTGGCCGCCAGGAGCAGAGGGAGGGAAGAGAGGATGGAGAGGTAGTGTTTAGGGGAATCGTGCCTGTTAGGGAAGATGAAAAGAGCTCTGGAGATGGCTGGTGGTGTCGGTTAAGTGACAGTGTGACTGAACTCGATACTGCTGAACTGCTCACTAAGCATGGTTAAGATAGAACATTAAGTGCATTTTTGCCACAATTTTAAAGTTTGCAAAAAAAGTGGAGGCAGTGGTGCAAGGATGGGGGACAGGCCTGGGGATGTCCAGGGCCGGGAGCTGTTTTCAGAAAAGCATTTCTGTTGCCAGTTATGCTGTGATTGGATGGAGATCTGAGAAACATCACGATTGTTTTCTAAACTAGGGCCTTGTGAATACTTCTAATTATATGATCTCATGCTGGCTTCCCGGGGTGCCTGCCAAGGGGTGACAACTGTTTTGCCAGTGAACAGAGCTGCTCAGCGGTGGTTGGCAGCCTGCAGGCCTCCTGAGTGAGGGTGGGGGTGGGAGCCTGCAGTAAATCATGGCAATGATGTGAGAAAGGTGGCTGCACTTGCCCTTATCTGCCCACCCCTACCCAGCCCCCACCACTTTCTCACCCACAGAATAATATGTCTGAGCTGGGGCCAGGGTGCAGAGTGGTTGCAGCCCCAAGCAGCCAACACTCCACGTGGAGCGGGTCCTTTTCCTGTCCGGCAGTTTCGTCTGGGTCTAATCCGCCACTGACTGCACCAAGCCATTGTCAGGAGGCTTTCAGTCCTCCTCCACCCAGCCCTGTCACCCCTCCTCAGCGCCCACTCTAAGGAAGTCCTTTGCCCAAAGAAGCTGGTGGGAGCCAAGACTGAGCGGGAAGAGGTTGGTGGCAGTGGTCATTTAAGGGCTTGTCCTTGGTTAGTGTGGCCCGACAAGGTGCCATTTCAGGATTTTGTTGTACTTGCCCCTTAAAGGCAGATGGGTAGTGAGGAAGACACATTCATTGGAGAAGTTGGGAAAGGGAAGGGAACTTTGCCTTCTTTCCAACAGCCAGCTCAGGGCTTCCCGCCAGATGTCTGGGTACCTTAGGCTGCCTCTTGGGACCCCCCACAGACTGGCCCCTGCTGACCTTTCCAAATTCCTCTCATTTTCTCCCTGCAAGGACTGTCAACTCCAGTGACCTACCAATCATCCCCCCCACCCTTTATCCTTTTAGCCACCCACCCCTTCTTTGCTCACACCACGCCCTCCCCCAGTCTGCACTCCCTGCCTCTTCCGCCTGCAACTCATAACTGTAATATCTTTCAAGACCCGGTACCAACCCCAAATCCCACTTGTTGGATGACTCATTCCTTGTCTGCCCCAGTCCAAATCTCTGACGTCAGCCCCTGAACTCAGGTTAACCCCTCTCCTTGAGCTGCTGTTCATCCCAGCAGCACCCACTCTGCCTTCAGCACTGGGCTGGACACCCTCTGTGTCATCCTCTCACTTCATCCTCCCAGTTATCCCATGAGAACTGCCACCATTCCCCCACCTTGCAAATGAGGAAAGTTGAGCCTTAGAAAAGAAAGGAACTTGTCCAAGTTTATGTAACTAGTAAGTGGCTAAACTGGGGTTCAAACTCATCTTTCCATCCCAGATTCCCTTCTTTGAGTTTAAATTATCTCGCTTAATTGCCTTAAGCCCCTTAGAAACACTTGCGTCATCTGGTTCATTCATTCAGCGAGCTCAACGCATTTGACAATATGCCATCCACAGAGCTAAGCTGTGGATATTCCCAGCCCCTATCTCAAGGGGCTTCCATTCCAGCGTGGCAGGAGGCCTGTTTATTATACAACGTGCAGGGGGTAGGGTAGCAGAGCCATGGGGACACTGAAGGCAGGCGAGGCAGAATAACCTGCCAAGATCCTAAGCAGACAGCAGAGCCAGCCCCCACCAGCCAGGGCTCAGGGCTTCCAGAAGCACAGGCTGCTCTTGTCTGCGTTCTCTCGGTTCCTGGCCTGATGCATGTTTGTAGACTTGGATAAGTGCCTTGGCCAAGCCCCTATAAACGTTTATCATTTCTGGCATTTAGTAACTTGTTGGTTAATTTTTCTCCTAATACTGGAGACTTCCAAAAGGGAGAAGAGGGACAGGCGCTTCCGAGGTGGCGGGACCGGAGTCACGTGCTTTGCGACCTTCCGCCGGGCTCTGGGTCCCCGGCTGGGGTTGCTAGGCAACGGATAAACTCCGCGGCTGCTCTGAGCGGTTTGGGGAGAGGCGACCCAGACCTCGGCTCTGGCTCTGGTGCTGGCTTGCGTCCTCAGAGGCCCGGTGGTAGGCAGAGCCGACCCAAGGTAAGGGGCCGGCGTGGGAAGACGCCTGAGAGTGGAGAATGAAAGGGGAACCCCCTCCACAGTGTAGTAATGACCAAACAACTTCTGGGGAGCTTCCTCTGGGGCTAGCTCTGCCCCATGGTGGGTGCCAGCACCACAGCTCCTCGTGCCCTCTGCCTCAGATACCCCCTAGTCATGCGCCCCTGTAGCCTCTGCACACCTTGCCTCCTGCACCCCCACTCCCATCAGGTCCTGATGCAGGCTGTGCCCTGGGGTGGGCTGGGGACCGCTACAGGGTTTACAGCTTAGGGCTAAGTGGTGGCAAGCCAGAGGGTTAGGAGGAAAGCTTTCTCTTAAGACTAGAAAGAAGGAAATTAATAGTATTGTGCACATGCGAGGTGGCAGGCTCTTTAAGTGCTTCCTTTCATTTATTGGCCAGCCTGGGAGCTGACATTGTCATGCCTAGCAGGCATCATGACCAAGGTCACACAGCTGATGAGTCCCTCCAGAATCCATGCGTTCCTTCTTCCTGGACCACTTGAGCACAGACCTGCATGACCTGCATCTTCTCCCAGCTTTCAGAGCCCTCACCCCCACCCCAGTCTGTGTTTTCCCTCTCAAATCCTTTGCTTTGTGTTTCAAGGTTGTTAGAGGAAGAAGAGGAATAGGGGAGAGAGCTCTAGAGACCCCTGGTTGAGAGCTGGTGTCCCAGTCACACATGCAACAGGTGACAGTGTGAGTCTTGAGCCCCTTTCTCTGCACCAGGCCTTGGGCATTGGACTAAGGAAGGAGACCACCATCTCCAGGAGACAGCAGTGGAGTGTGGAGAGCAGGTAAATGCATCGCTCTTCAATTCTGGGGACCTCCTCCCATCTCTCCCTCACCTCCATCTCCACTTTCCTGGTGAGGGCTCAGCCATGCCTAGCTAGCATTACAGATGGCTAGGGAGGTCTGGCTCTTTTGAAGGTAGAATGACTCCCCCGTAGGGCCCCAGAATTCCAGAAGGTGCATAAGGAAGAGGGAAGGACACCCTCCCTGTCATTCTTCTGCCCTGTCAGGAGCCACGCAAGGCCCACCAGCCTGGGGCTGCCCCAGGGATTAAGAAGAAGAAAGTGGTTTCATCTCCTTTTCCCACCCGGAATCCAGTGTGGACCCCACCAGCCTCCCTCCCTCTAAGCTCCCACACTGACACTCCTCCTTCCCAATATTTTCTTGGCCTTCCTCCCAGCTTGGAAAACACACTTTCTCTTAAGCCATGGGAAGTTCTCTCCAGGAATTACTTTGCTCATTCTCACTGCACAAGATGAGTTTTGTTTTTATAGTCAGTGATGGTTCCAATTTGACTCCCTCCCCAGGGATGGGGAGATGCTTGCATTTTTGATGTTTGGACAAGAGCATCCCTCCCAGTTCTGTGTGTTCCTGTGTTTTATTCTGTACACCTCTGGGGCGCTAGGTTCCCACGGGTGGGGAGCAATCTCCCCTTGAAACTACCAGAGGTCAGTGACACTTCTCCCCCCTCCCCAGTGAACTCCCTTGCAGGCACCCCTGCTCAGGGCCTGCTTGGGGAAGCCCACCCATGAGTGATGGTCTCACAGGGGGTGGAGGGGCCACCCTGAGACCTCGCTATTCATCTTCCTGCCCTGCCAGCTTCTCAGAAAGAGCCTGCTCTGGGTCCTTGAATGAGCTGTCTTCCCATCACCCGCCAGCCTTTAAATGTCCCTCTGTCTGCCTCCAGACACAAGACAATGCCTCTGTTCTCCCTTGGGGCTTGGCCTTGGGAAGCTCGGAGAAGGAAAGCAAAGCTGTTAAAAATCTGATCTGGGATAAAGAGGCTATTTCTGTCTTCCTGGAGTTTCCTCATTCTCTTAAGCCTCCTTGTATCCCCTGGGAGCCCGCATAGCAATTGTCTTTTAGAAGAGGGACAGACAGGCAGCCCCTAATTGCCTGAGCCCAGCAGCCCTGAGTGGGAGGCACAGGTGCTTCACAATGTGTTGGCCGAGGGGAGAATTTCACTGAATTAGCATATTTTTCACAAGGTTCTGTCTTTGTTCGTGTAGAATTAACACATTAGGGCACCCTGCTGCAGTTTGGGCCTCTCTCTCCACCCTGTGCCCTCTAAGCCATTGTTTCCACCTAGGAAAGAGTTTCCAAACCACGGAAAAGAGGCATGTGCATGGCGTGAGGTAGGGGTCTATGGTCATTGTTTTGCATGGGAATCTCCGGTTGTCTTAGCACCATTTGCTGAAAAGACCATCCTTCCATCCCTCCTCCCACTGCTCAGCCTCAAGACCTTTGTCAGAAATCAGTCAACCATAGCATAAAGGTTTATTTCTGAACTCCCAATTCCATTCCATTGATCTGAGTGTCTATGCTTATGCTAGTACACTGCAGTCTTGATTATGTACAGTGGGTTTTTTCTTTTTCTTTTTTAAAAATTATGGAAAGCTTCGTAAATTTGCGTGATATCCTTGTGCAGGGGCCCCGCTAATCTTCTGTGTATCATTCTAATTTTAGTATATGTGCTGCTGAAGTGAGTGTGCTTGGTGGGTTTAATAAATGTTTGCCTATTGCATAAGTAGAATCATGGGAACTATGATGAGAATAAAGTCAAAGTATATTGTTTGGCATTCGTAAAATCTGTACATACCTAGAAAATTCTATGTAATTTATTTCTTTAAAAAGTAGAGTCATGGGCGGCGCCTGTGGCTCAGTCGGTAAGGCCCCGGCCCCATATACCGAGGATGGCGGGTTCAAATCCAGCCCCGGCTGAACTGCAACCAAAAAATAGCTGGGCGTTGTGGTGGGCGCCTGTAGTCCCAGCTACTCGGGAGGCTGAGGCAAGAGAATCGCTTAAGCCCAGGAGTTGGAGGTTGCTGTGAGCTGTGTGATGCCATGGCACTCTACCGAGGGCAATAAAGTGAGACTCTGTCTCTACCAAAAAAAAAAAAAAAAAAATTAAAAAGTAGAGTCATTTAGGGTGCCTTAGAGGGCATTCCCGGGCAAAAACTCAAGGACAAAGTTGCTTAGTACAGTGAATTGCTGCTCTAGCAATTCTTTTGAATAGTGTTTTCTTTTTTAAATCCGTTTCCTGTTTAGATGTTTCTGTATGGATTTTACTGAAAGCAGGGGATACTCCCTGCAGTTATTTTCCCACCAGACCCTCAGCTCGTTCAAAGATAGCAGCACTCGGTCACGGGCAAGAGCCTCATCTCTTAGGTGTTGAAAGGGCCTTGGTCGCAAATCCCAGCTCATCTGTAATTTGTTGTCTCCGTGCCCAGCAGCAGCACCACTCACCGGGCAGCTTTTGTGGGAGGGTCCTGTGCAGCCCCAGGAGCCCCGTATAGCCCTAACCTCTCGACCTTTGGGAACTTGCCATCAAAGGCACGATTTGGGGGAGTTAGGGTGGCCAGCAGACAGTCTGCTCTGCTCGTTCCATAGCGTAATGTCACAGACAGAGCCTGGCAAGTGGCCAGCCATCTATGTCACTGAACAAGCCCTCAGACCCAGTAGAGTCTAGTGATATGAAGGGAGGTCAGAGGGGCAGGGTCTCTTTTGGAGTGAAGGGCAATTTGTGGGAACTGCCTATTGTGTTTTTAAGACTTCCAGTCAGCATCAGTGAGATAGCCCTCTCCTGCCCTGTGTTTGAACACAGGCTGTGTGGCCAAGGGAGCACTTTCTTTTTTTTTTTTTTTTTGTGGAGACCGAGTCTCACTGTACCGCCCGGTAGAGTGCCGTGGCGTCACACGGCTCACAGCAACCTCTAACTCTTGGGCTTACGCGATTCTCTTGCCTCAGTCTCCCAAGCAGCTGGGACTACAGGCACCCGCCACAATGCCCGGCTATTTTTTGGTTGCAGTTTGGCCGGGGCTGGGTTTGAACCCGCCACCCTCGGCATATGGGGCCGGCGCCTTACTCACTGAGCCACAGGAGCACTTTCATTTCCCTTCTCAGCAAATCACGAGTGTGTCAGGTCTTGGGAAGACTGAGTGGCCCGGCCAAGGTCACACGGCTGGAGAGGGCAGGGCCAGAACTGCGAAGAGAGCAAGTGACGTCAGGGCCCAGCCCAGCCCTCTTCTCAGTTCCCCGGTGTGCCTTCTGTGACCAGCAGGGCACGTCAGATGCTGTGGCTCGCTCCTTCTCTCAACTGTGTCATAGCTGTCCTGGCTGCAGTGATGTGGAGGGAAGAGATGCCCAGTGGGGCCCCCAGAAGGTGGTGGCAGGCAGAGGCCCGTGACCTAGAGCTCTGCCAGAGGATAAGCCTCTTGGACAGTTGGGTGGGAGTTTCCAGAAAAGGATCCCAAATCTGTGTGCTGTGTGATTCAGGCCCAACATCATCACCGTCGGTGCCTCTTCCTGCCTCCCAAAAAGAATACTGATTCAGTACAAACAGCGTCATGGTAGGTAGGAGCTTTGGAGTCGGGCAGACCAGCCGTAGCACCTATTAGCTGTGTGAGCCCCGGTAGGCCCCTCAGGCTACCTGTTGCCTACTTCGGAGAGCAACTGCAGGAACCAAACAAGATTAAGACTTAAAACACAGTCTGCACTTGGAGGATTTTTTAAAATGCAGAAGCAGTTTCTCGATAAATTCCCTAGATTCACCTCGTCCCACCCCAATCAGATTGAGAACATGGAGCACCCAGTGAGATGGGGGAGACAGGGAAGTGTGGGGCCCTCACCCCACACCCTCCCTCGCCCCCGCAGCCACCATTGCCATGGAGATCGTGTACGTGTACCTCAAGAAGCGCAGCGAGTTTGGGAAGCAGTGCAACTTCTCCGACCGCCAGGCCGAGTTGAACATCGACATCCCGCCCAACCCAGAGCTGGCCGAGCAGTTCGTGGAGCGGAGCCCAGTGGACACGGGCATCCAGTGTTCAGCCAGCATGTCAGAACATGAGGTGGGTCTGGGCCACTGAGGGCGTGGGTGGGCAGGGGGCCCAGGGGGCACCTGAAAACTAGTTAGAGGGGACTCCTGCAGATGCTGGAAGGGTGAGCACAGAGGCCCCCCAAGACCCACCACAGTGCACAGGGTCAGGAGAAGGCCCAGCGCCAGTTGTTAGCTAGGCCAGGTGAATGTGACCCGAGATGGTCTCTCTCCCGGGGCTCTTGCTTTATCTCTAATTGCTTGTCAGCGTCATTTGGACCATTTGGCACAGCTGGGAGAGGGATTAGGGGGTGTGGGGTTTCTTTCTACAGACGGCTTCCCTTCTGGAGAGAAGGGTAGTGATCTACAGAAAAGTTTCTGCCGTTTGGACCTGGAGAGCTCCCTGTGTGTGTGGACTATGTGATCTGCTCCTGACCAGGTCAAGCACTGCTGAGGAAATTAGGTGGAATAAGATAACCAACCTGATTTATCCTGTCCAGATTGATTGAGGGAAAAATCACTTGATTTGGTCAAAGCACATTCAACAGCCAGGTAGGTATGGGTGTGGGTGATTCCAGTGACTCGCAGTTCAGCAGGTCTAACTGCTGCCTTGGGGACGAGGACTACTGTGCCTGGGGTGTAGCCAACAGACAGAATGGCCACCCCGGGGGCCACATCACACCCTGTGAGGCCCTCCTGTCACAGCTCTGCCCTGTCCAGACTTTTACCTTTCAAGAGCACCATCTTAAAAATGAAAGGGAGGTGGGGGCCACTGCTCAGTAGGTACAAGGCTCCCAGTGACATGATGTAAAAGTTTGGAACTAGACAGCAGTGATGGTCGCACAACATTGTGTGTGATCATCCCAGTGAATCTAATACTTATAAGTGGTTATACAGTAAGCCAGGCATGGTGCTCTGGTCCTGTAGTCCCAGCTGCTCGGAGGCTAAGGCAGGAGAAACACTTGAACCCAATCTAGGCCTTGAACCCAGTGAGACTTTTTCACTTAAAAAAAAAAAAAAAGTTAAGTAGTAAATTTTATATGACATGCGTTTTACCACAATAAAAAAAAAAAAAAGAGAGAGAGAGAGAGAAAATGGCAAGAAGGCAAAATGACAAGACCAACAGATAGGACCAGCAAAGCCAAGCCCCACTCTGAGTGGCCTGTAATGTTTTGGTCTCTGGATGTTGTTAATGACAGAGTGAAGGGGATGATTCGCTCCTTTTTTCCTCTGGACTCTCACAGAACAGGTGGGCGGGCTCCTCTGGCCCATTAGGGTTCAGAGCAAGTTAGAGAACTGGACTTTCTGGAATCAGTTGCAAAACTGCTGGCTCCACAAGGTGGCACTGTTACGTGACGACCTGAGGACCGGGAAGTTCCTTGCTGGTACCTGAGAATACTGTGCCCTGGCCCTCGCCATCCCAGCCCTGGGAGCCACTCTGCTTATGAGTGTCCCAGACACAGACACCTTCTCACCTGTGGCTCTCTGTTCAGGCCAACACAGAGCGGTTTGAGATGGAGACCCGGGGAGTTAACCACGTGGAGGGCGGCTGGCCCAAGGATGTGAACCCGATGGAGCTGGAACAGACCATCCGCTTCCGGAAGAAAGTGGAGAAGGACGAGAACTACATCAATGCCATCATGCAGCTGGGCTCGGTGAGGCTTCTCCACCCAGCTGCGGAGGCCTCGCCCAGCACTCCAGGGCCCCCGGGGTGCCACGCCCAGCCAGCCCTGTGTGGGCTTCTGTGGCTACTGGGGGAAGGAGACTAGCTGACCCCTTATGCAGCCGTCTGTCTGGGAGCAGATGGAGGTCCCCCAATAGCAGGCCAAAGGGTAAGGCAGGGAGGTGCAGGGCTGAATGGGCTTTAGGAGGAGCCTGAAGAGCAGCAAGTCCCTTGACCATGGAGGACCCCAAAAGAGCCTCACCCGGCAGCCACTAGGGGTTATTCATTCCTTCAGCAAATTCAGATTGAGCTCAAGTCTCTTCCAGGCTCAGTGGAGGTGGCAAAATGAATCTCACATTCTGCATTTACAAAGAGTTTACAATCTGCTGGAGGTCAAAGCCAAATGCAGAGACATCACCACATAACCTAGAAAGAAAGAAATGCTAGGCCGGGGACAGTGGCTGACACCAGTAATACACCCAGCACTTTCGGGGGTGGAGGCAGGAGAATCACTTGAGCCCAGGAGTTTGCGGCTGCAGTGAGCTATGATTGTGCCACTGCGGTCCAGCCTGGATGACACTGTCTCAAAAAATAAATAAATAGATAAAAAGAGAGAGAGAGAAGAAAGAAAGAGCTTTAAGAGAAGGGTGACTTGCCATTTTGCCTCCTGAGGAAGGAGAGTCAGTCTCCTGCTGAAGTGATTGGAAGGCTTCCTGGGAGAGAGGTAGCAGGATTTCCCATGCCGAACATTTGGAATGATAAAGAGGGCACTCTGGGTGGAGGCCCTGGGAGATGGGCGCCTATATACGGAGGCATTAATAATTCCGTTTGGCCAGAGCAGTGTTCTTCAACCTTTTCTGCATTACCATCTTCCTAATCACCTCCTCCTCCCCCCATGAAATTTTCCCACTGCAGGTAGACCATATGTCTGTTTAAGTGCTGCATGTGTACTGATGCTTTGCATGTAGAAAGTAGTAGTATTTTACTCCTAAGAACTAATCGAAAGTGCCTGCATTGAAAATGCATGGGCTGGAAGGAGAGGCAGGTATGTCTTGCCCCTGCCCTCCCTGTCTCAGCCCTGGGCAGTCTGAAAGGACGCCTACCCCCTTTACCACTAAGACCTGACATGTTCCCGCAGATCATGGAGCACTGCATCAAGCAGAACAACGCCATCGACATCTACCAGGAGTACTTCACCGACGAGGAGGCAGTGGAGGTGACAGATGAGGCCCCTTCTGCTAAAACCATCAATGTTTTCAGGTAGCTTTGCAGCTGGGCATGTGTCTGGCCTACCTCTCTACCCCTGTGGTTTCCCTCAAAGGCAATTTTTTTCCCAGCCATCATGTGCCATGGGGGCAGTGCTCTCTGAGCTCAGAGCTTCATAAAGAGGCAGAGAAATAAGGCTCCCAGCTGACAAATGGTCTCCACCCACCTTGGGGGCAGGTGTGGTGCTGGAAAGGGGGTGACAGACCCTGGGGAGAGACTCACAGAGAATTTGCCAAGCTGCGTACTGGGGGCATAAGTACAAAGCAGCACACATAAATGACCACCACTTCATCCTGCACTCGTGGGCGTGTATCTGGGAATAACCTTGAGGGATGGCAGGTGGACAGCAGGGATTCATCCCACTGGCATGTGTGTGGACGGTCACTGTGGCAGGTGGGTGCCGGCCAAAGGCTGGAACAATTTAGCTCCATTTGCAGGGGCTGGTCCTCGTGATGCTGTTGTGCCCAGACCGGGGAGTGCCAGGCAGCTGATAAAATGAATAGGGTAACTCCTTTTGGGTCGATAGGGAGTAATTTCCAAGATTTATTATGTGAAAACCAAATCAAAGTGTAGAACAGTTCTTGGAGTGTGCTAGTTTTTGTTTAAAACGTACATACAGTTCCTGACTTTGGGTGAATGATTTTTCAGCTTTACTGAAGATCGTGTGAAAGCGACATGACTCGGTAGAAGCCGGATGTTGAGTACCTCGACAGCCATTCTGGTTGTCATTGTCAGCTCAATGTTCCGTCAATGATGTGAAATACTCAACACTTTACTATAAAATAGGCTTTGTCTTAGATGATTTTGCCCAACCGTAGGCGAATGTAAGTGTTTAGAGCACATTTAAGGTAGAATTTAAGGTAGGCTAGGTTATGAGGTTTGGCAGGTGTATTAAATGCATTTTTGACTTCTGATATTTTCAACTTACCGTGGGTTTATCAGGACCTAACCCTGCCGTGAGTCAGAGCAACTGTATAGCGCATATGTATGTATGTGTGTGTACATGTATGTGTATATGCTGACATGGGGAGAATGCCCATGATTTTGGACTTCTGGCCTCCAGAACTGTGAAAGAATAAACTTCTGGTATTTGAAGACACTGGGTCTTTGGTGCCACATTGCAGCAGCCTCAGGAAATGAAGGCACTGACCTCAAACAGCCTTTGAGCACATTTATTGGGTGTTAGAAAGACGCCCCACGGGAAGGAAAGCTTGGGGATAGGGAAGGGTGAGGACACAGGTAGAAGGACCTCATCTGTGGAGATTTGGTGGACGGGGCTGCCTTCATGGCTAGGATGGGGGCAGAAGTGAGGGGCACGGTGCCTGGTGGCCTCAGTCTGTCCATGTGTTAAAGGTAAGGTGATGCGGATGAGTGAAGAAGAGCAGAAGGCTGGAGGGTCACCCAGGGGGATGGGGAGGCTGTGCACCTCTGGGACCAGGCACAGGGGCAGGTCTTAGGGCTGGGTGCTGCAAGATTTCAGAGACGAAAGGCATTTTGGAAGTGACTCATCTCAAGTGCCAACCCTGGGGGATTTATTTAGCTACCACCGTCCACTGGGGGCCCTGGAAATATCTGACCCCCATCCCAGCACAGCCGGAAAGGGCCTTTTTCTGATCCAGGGCTGAACTGTAGTGTACAGAGTGGCGGTGCAGGGAAGGGCACAGGTGGACAGGAGCTGCCTCTGCTGACCTCACAAGTGGAGCTCCCCAGAAGGATGGTGCAGCAGAGATCGTGCTGGCCAACCTCTGTGGTTTGCTGAGAAGAAAACTGACCCCCAGGAGGCGGTATGCCCTAGGGCACTCGGTGGGTGGGTGACCCAACAGAGGGTGAGTCTCTGGTCCTCTGCCTCCCAGCCAGCTCTTTCCTCTGTCCTGGTGCCCGGGTGAGGAAGCAGGGCTGAATCCCACCGAGAGGAAGTTACTTCCTTGCCCATCATCCTTCCTCTGTCTGAGTACTGTGAGGAGAAGCTCTCAGTTTGGGGCCGTTAAGTCTTTTGTCCTTTTTTCTGGACTGTGAAAGACAGCATTTTTTTTTTTTTAAAGGAAGAATCGCCCATCTCTCCCTGTAGTTTTTTCTTAAATTTAATTTCATTAATTAATGTTTAGAGACAGGATCTCACTATGTCACCCAGGCTAGACTTGAACTCCTGAGCTCAAGCGATCCTCTCAAGTAGTTTGGATCACATGTGCCCACTGCCAAGCCCAGCTGATTTTTTAATTTTTAGTAGAGACGGGGTCTCACTCTTGCTCAGGCTGGTCTCAAACTCCTGAGCTCAGGCAATGCACCTGCACTGGCCTCCCAGAGTGCTGGGATTACAGGCGTGAGCCTCTGGGCCAGACCCTCATTTCTTTTTAGTACTGAATAATATCCCATTGTCAGGATTCAGCACAGTTTATTATCCATTCACCTACCAAAAGACAGGTTGGTTGCTTCCAAGTTTTGGCAGTTACGTGGGCCACTGCAAAAGTTTTGAGACAAATTTTGTGATGGTCATTATTTTACTTCCAAGAAACACAGTCAACAGTGTCCTTCTTTTTTTTTGAGACAGAGTCTCACTTTGTCGTGCCCCCCCAACCCCACCCCACCCCGCCAAGAGTGCCATGGCGTCACAGCTCACAGCAACCTCTAACTCTTGGGCTCAAGTGATTCTCTTGTCTCAGCTTCCAGAATAGCTAGGACTACAGGCGCCCGCCAAAATGCCCAGCTATTTTTAGAGACGGGGGCCTCACTCTAGCTCAGGCTGGTCCTGAACTGGTGAGCTCAGGCGATCTGCCCACCTGGGCCTCCCAAAGTGCTGGGATTACAGGCCTGAGCCACCGCTCCCGGCCTGACAGCATCCTTTCCGATTCACCTGTGCGTGTTTCATCTTGCTTGGCTTACCAAGCAAGGATAAGAGTTGCTGGGAGGGCTTCATTTGTTTCTGTCCATGTGAATTTTACATTTCTGGAATTTTGTGTATCTCAAAATTGTCATAACAAAGCTACTATAAATGCTCACATGCAGGCTTTTGTGTGGTCAGAAGTTTTCAACTCATTTGGGCAAATACCAAGGAGCAGACTTCTGGATTTGCTGTCCCCTTTGTATTTTTATGGTAATGGAGGATCAGATCTCAGGACCAAAATCCTTCAGCAGGCACTTAATGTTTTGTTTCCATCATTTGAATTTTCATTATTGTCTTCTATTTATGACAGGTGAGCTTGGAGCTTGGTTTTTCCATTGATGGGAGTCTTGTAAACTTTGTTTTTAAAGTACATTGCCCTGAGGGAATGTGGTTGCTTAAATATAATTGAATTTTTTAGAAGAAACACTTGAGTTACTAAGAAATTGGGGAGCCTCACTCTTCTGTCTTCTTTCCTCTCTCCTGAAGGGACCCCCAGGAAATCAAGCGGTCAGCCACACACCTTTCCTGGCACCCTGATGGCAACAGAAAGTTGGCCATAGCGTATTCCTGCCTGAATTTTCAGCGGGCACCCATGGGCATGAGCAGTGATTCGTACATCTGGGACCTGGGTGAGAGGCAGCAGGGTCCTGGTGAACAAGACAGGCAGAGGGGCACAGCTAGGGCCAGAACAAGCCAAGGGGTGGAAAGCAAGAGCCAAAGGTTAGGATACTCACAGGGCTGCTTCCCACAGGGAGGGGCCAGGCAGCCACTGTTTGATCCCTTCCGTGTCTGGGCTCAGGCACAGCCGAGCAGAGCCAGAGCAGAAGCAGGAAAGTCCCTCCAACTCCAGATCCTTAATCTGGGGCATGGGATCCCAATTCTCAGCCCTTAAAAAGCATGTAAGAAAGAGCGCCCAGTGGATTGAGAAGGAACCCAAGGGGGAGAGGGGACTTGTTCTTTCTTCTCACCTCTTCTGACACTTGCCCTTAATTCACGGTCCTCCATTTGGGAACACAGATCATTGTCCACAGAAGAGCTGTCTCTGAAGGGCAAGGGGCTGGTGGGAGCCAGGTGGTGGTGGGAGTCAGGTTTTCAGGCTTCCCATCGTTACTATTAACACGAATGTGTAGGTGCCAATCACGGAGCCAATGCCCACCGCACTTGAGCAGCTCAGTGAGTTCTCACAGCAACCCTGGGGGTAGACCCCATCACCATGTCCAGTCCCCAGACCAGGTTCAGAAAAGTTGGGGGAGGCTGGACTCAGTGGCTCACACATACAATCCTAGTACTCTGGGAGGCAGAGATGTGAGGATTGCCTGAGCTCACAAGCTCAAGACTACCCTGATCAAGAGTGAGACCCTGCCTCTACTAAAAACAGAAAAACTAGCCAGGTGTTGTGGGCGCCTATACTCCTGGAGGCTGAGGCAGGTGGATCGCTTGAGCCCAAGAGTTTGAGGTTGCTGTGAGCTATGACACCAGGGCACTCTACCGAGGGGAGTGAGACTCTGTCTCACAAAAAAGAAAAAATTGGCAGGGGTGGGGAACTGACTTTGTATAAAAACCTTAGGGCCAAAATCTTGGTCCACACTAAACCCAGAGTGGACTAGAAATATAATTGAACACACACATACCGCACCCCAATCGCCAAAAATAAAACCGTCAGCAGAACCCCTGGGCCCAAGAATGCCAGAGGGTACAGCCTGGAAGAGAGTCCAGAGAAGCTTCCAGGCTCCCTCTCTGCCCCTCCCCACCCCACAACCTGCAGAAGGGTTAGTGGCAGATGGTGTTCTTTTCCTTCCAGTCCTGGTCAGATAATTTTTTTTTTTTTTTTTTGCTTTATAGAAAACCCCAACAAACCTGAACTTACTCTGAAGCCACCTTCTCCGCTTGTCACCTTGGAGTACAACCCCAAAGATTCCCATGTGCTCCTGGGAGGCTGCTACAATGGGCAGATAGGTAAGGAGGAACCCAGGCACTTACGGGAGTCCATCCCGCTGCCGCCTGGCCAGAGCCCACAGCTGCCAGGGCTTGGGCCTCCTATAGGGGACCAATCTTGACACGTGATAAAGGAGGTTTCCTGGCGCCTCAGCAGTGTCTGCTATTGTCATAGTTCAGTCTAAAATTAGTTCAAAACAAACAAAATGAAACAACTATAACTTTAATAAAGTCAAAGACTAGGGCCCCGCCACTGGGGAACTCATCTTGGGAGAGGCAGTCAGGGAGACCCACATGGTAATGGGTGTGGGCAGCCCTGGCCTTAGACAACTAACTGGGAACTGTTCCCTCGAGTTTGTGAAGAATTTGTATTAGTTCTTCCTAGGCTTTTTTGTTGTTGTTGTTGTTGGAAGTTTGAAAATCACTAATCCAATCCCTTAAGTTGCTGTAGGTCTCTTCGCATTTTGTATTTCTTCTTGAATTAGTTTTGGTAGTTTCTGTTTCTCTAGGAACTTTTCCGTTTCCTCTAGAAAGATAATCGAATTTGTTGACATATAATTGTTCATTGTATTCCCTTATAATCGTTTTCCCTTTTACAGTGTTAGTAGTGACTTCCTGTTTCACCTCATTGTCACCTTGGAGCACAACCCCAAAGGTTCCCATGTGCTTGATTTTAGTAATTTAAATCTTCCCCCTTTTTAACTTGGTAAATGTACCTAGAGGTTTGTTTATTTTTATTTTTTTCAAAGAAACAACTTTTGGTTTTATTGATTTTCCCAGTTTTTTTTAAATTCTCTGTTTCATTTATTTCTACTTTAATCTTTATAATTTCCTTCTGTTTGAGTTTAATTTGCTCTTCAATTTCTAATTTCTTTTTCTTTTTTTTGGAGGGAGTGGGACAGGGTCTTGCTCTGTCATCCAGGCTGGAATCCAGTGGCCCAATCATAGCTCACTGTGCAACCTCAAACTTCTGAGTTCAAGCAGTCCTTCCAACTCAGTGTCCTAAGTAGCTGAGACTACAGGGGTGTGCTACCACACCTAGCTAATCTTTTATAATTTTTACAGAAGCAGGGTCTCACTACGTTGCCCAGGCCAGTCTCAAATTCTTGGCTTCAAGCAATCCTCTGGCTTGGGCTCCCAAAGTCCTAGAATTACAGGCATGAACCATTACGCCCAGCCCTTTTAGTTCTTTAGATGTGATTTCCTTCAGTTCTTTGAATATATTAAAAGTAACTGATTTAAAGGGTGGCACCTGTGGCTCAGTGGGTAGGGTGCCAGCCCCATATACCAAGGGTGACAGGTTCAAACCCGGCCCCAGCCAAACTGCAATAAAAAAAATAGCCAGGGGTTGTGGTGGACGCTTGTAGTCCCAGCTACTTGGGAGGCTGAGGCAAGAGAATCACCTATGCCCAAGAGCTGGAGGTTGCTGTGAGCAATGATGCCACAGCAGTCTATTCAGGGCGACAAAGTGAGACTCTGTCTCTAAAAAAAAAAAAAAGTAACTGATTTAAGGTCTTTGTTAGTAAGTTCAACATCTGGGCTTCCTTGTAGACTGTCTCTATTTATTGCTCCCCTCCCCTGTATGTAGGCTATACTTTCTTGTTTCTTTGCATGCCTTGTAGTTTTTTGGTTGATAACTGGACTTTTTGCAGTATATAATGTGACAACCATGGAAAGCAGAATCTTGCACCTCCCAGGGTTTGTTTTTGTTGCTGTTTCTTGTAGTCATTGTTTATGTCATTAGTGAATTTCCTTAACTAATTCTGGAAAGTATGTATTCCTTGTCATGTGTGACCACTACAGTCTCTACTTGGTTAGCAGAGCCATCAGTTAACGACTAGACAAATATTTCCTCAAACCCCTGAAGCCAGTAAGTCTCCCATGACTTTACCAGGCAGGCAGCTGTCAACTCCACCTTAACATCTGCATGGACCCTCAGGGTTGGTCAGAGATGAGCGTTTAGGGCAGCAGTTCTCAACCTGTGGGTTGCACCCCCTTTTTAACAACGAAAATACATTGCACCATTAGGAAGATTGAGAACCACTGGTTTAGGGCCTTCTCACACTCTTCCTGAGTATGACGTAATTCTGAGCATGCACACACCCCTACCCATGCACGTGGCCCTCTAGATTCTCAGAAGTATCTCAGAGGGTCTCAAGGTACCTGTAGACATCTCATGCTGCAGCTTTACCTTGGAAGCTTTTCGGTTAGCCTGCCGTTTGCCTCATCTGCTATCCACCACCTTGGAAGGCTGCAAAGTTAATCGAAGGGCTGCAATGATGCCCTAATGAAACAACTTTTTGCACAGAGCAAACTCTGAACCAAGTCAAATATAGCCAACCTTGCAAGAGCGGTCTTCCAGGGAACCATCGCACAGGTTAGATGACAGTTGACAGAGCTGCAGCCCCATCTGTCCCCTCCTGTGGCTATCAGGCTGCTGGCTTTCAAGAGAAAAGCTGGAAGTTATTTTTCAAAAGTATCTCAGAGCTGGGGAGTGTGACATCTTAATTAGAGCTGGCTCAAGCGGCTAAGGCGCCATCCATATACAGTGAACAGACGGGTTCAAATCCAGCCCAGGCCCACCAAACAACAATGATGGCTGCAACCAAAAAATAGCCAGGCGTTGTGGCGGATGCCTGTAGTCCCAGCTACTCGGGAGGCTGAAACAGGAGAATCACTTGAGCCCAGCAGTTGGAGGTTGCTGTTAGCTGTGATGCCACAGCACTCTACCCAGGGTGACAGCTTGAGGCTCTGTCTCAAAAAAAAAAAAAATGTCACAAAACTCACTGTTCTTACCAAGATTCAGCTGTTGCATTTTTTTTGGGGGGGGGGGCTGATTGCTGGAATCATTTGGCTAATTTTCAGAGTTCTGAAAAAGTTGATTCTGATGATTTTTGCTAGTTTTTTTTTATTGCTTTTATGGAGGAGAGAGTTTTCAGAAGTCCTTACTCTGCTACTTTGCTGATGGCACATCTAAAAATCTGATTTTTTTTAATTTTTAGAGCGATCAGATGTAACCTCCCCACATCAGCTCTGAACGTCTGCATGTGCCCACTACCTTTGGCCAATCCCACATCAATACCCCAAGCTAGCCTTGATCCTAGGTATTCAAAGAGCTCCCCACCCCTCCACCTCCACTCAATCTTATACTTCCCTCTTCCTTTCCAAGGGAAAGCCAGGATGTCTGAGAAACTTCTCCTTGGAAACTCTCTGTCGCCAGCTCCCTCCTGGCCTTCAGAGACCCTCAGTCCCACCCCCAGACTTGCTGCCTCCTCCCCAAGGAGCTTTCAGATTATGGAATAGACACGGACTCCCGTAATTCTCCCTGCCAGATTATCTGGGTTCCAGAGATCTAAAAGACTAAGGCAGAGCCACTCTGCCATGATTTATTCAGGAGCCTCATTCATTATTCATAATGTCTTTCAATGGTTTTTCATGCCAGCTGGGCCCAACCCAGCCTCTGGGGCTCTGCTGCTGTGAGAAGGGCCCCCATGGGGGCCCACGGGACCCACCCTCCAGCACTGCTCTGCCCAAGCAGAAAAAGCTTAGCTAAGAAAACTCATTTCTGGGCCTGCTCAGTTCAGGGGCAAATGCCTTGGACTTGGGGAAAGCTCGTTGAGCACCTGCCACATACACCCAGGTGGTGGGTTCGAACCCAGTCTGGGCCAGCTAAACAAAGACAACTGCAACAACAACAGAAAAATAGCCAGGCGTTGTAGCAAGCACCTGTAGTCCCAGCTACTTGGAAGGCTGAGGCAAGAGAATCATTTAAGCCCAAGAGTTGGAGGTTGCTGTGAGCTGTGACACCACAGCACTCTGCCGAGGATGACAAAGTAAGACTCTGTCTCAAAAAAAAAAAAAAAAACCAACTTATGGGCTTGAATACCTTTGTTGCTATATAAAACCAGCATTCCTAGAGACAGCTATCCCCGGGCTGGGGAATCCCAAATCCCAAATGTATGCACATAGGAAAGTGGAAACAAAATTTATCAGGACAAAAGCATGATTATACATGTAGATAAGTGTCCTGTCTTTCTTGGCAAAGCACTAATAACAGACCACGCAAAGCTCTGCTATGAGTTTCTTTCCAACAGAGGCAGGAAACGTGCAGAGGATGGGAGGGAAGGAGTTTATTTAGCGGGAGAGATTTGCCTAAATGTTCTCACCTTCCCACCCTTTCTGTGTGCTCTTCCCTGGGACAAGTCTCCCCCATTCCTGACTCACTCCATCCTGAGGCTCAGCCTCTCTCAGCTGCCTGTCACCTCATCCAGGAGGACCTCTCTGACCACCCTCATGTGTTTGCCCGCCACCATAGCAACCACAGCAAGGGCCATGCTTGTTGGGCCCCCTTCCTGCCCCAACTCTGGGGACCATACCTGTCCTATGCCCGGGGTCTTTCCCAGGGCCTAGTGAGGCGCTCAGCACAAGGTAAGGGCTTGCACTCTGTGAGTCCCCTGGAGATTTTGTAGGGGCTGGTAGGAGACTCGGGCTGGCTTGAACCTGGCCCTGATTCTGAAAACCATTATACCTGCCAAGCCAAGAGAAGCAGCCTCTCTGTCCCCTGCCCCCTGTCCCTGGGAAGGAAGCCTGTGTTCCCTTTCACCCCTTCCTGGTCTCCCTCTGCACCAGCCTGGTGGGACATTCGGAAGGGCAGCCTGGTGGCGGAGCTGTCCACCATCGAGTTCAGCCACCGGGACCCCGTGTACGGCACCATCTGGCTGCAGTCGAAGACAGGCACCGAGTGCTTCTCGGCGTCCACAGATGGGCAGGTACCAGCTGGCTGGACCTGGGCAGGGGAAGAGGAGAGTAAAAGTCCCCGTTCCCCATCCGAATCACTCTGGAATATTTCCTTCCACGTTTTGTTTTGAAATTTAATAGTAGGTAATACATGCACACGGAACAGCATCCAAAAAGGACAGGGAGTGACATACCCTCGTCCTCCCTGTGTCTGCAGCCTTCTGCCCCCGCCGCTACACCAGCTTCCTGTGTCTGCCTTCAGAAATAGTCTCTAACATTCAAGCAAACACTTATCTCTCTTTTTGCTCTTTTTTTTGACAAAGAATCACTCTGTCACCCTGGACAAAATGTGGTGTCATCAGAGCTCACAGCAACCTCCAACTCCTGAGCTCAAATGATCCTCCTGCCTCAGGCTCCCAGAGTGCTGAGATTACAGGCATGAGCCTCGGAGCCCAACTCTTCTTTGCTTGTGTTTCTTTTGAACACCTTAGATGCTAGTCTGCATTTGATATTTTTCATTTTGCATATTTTACAGTTTCTGATTTCATGAAGCTCTGCCCCATGCCTGTTAAGGACTGCAGCACGTGGGTGCTCCGTAATTTGTCTAAGTGGAGCTTCATATTTTATTGTTACTTTAAAGATTGTACCAAGAAGTGTCTTTGTACCTAGATCTCTGCACACACAAGCCGATACATCTGCAGGACATGTTCTGGGCAGTAGGATATCTGGGTAGAAGAGTACGTGCATTTTTAGTGTTGTTAGATATCACCCTAGTGTGGAAAGCCTTGAAGAATACAGATTCTTGTGCTTGCCCCTGCAATGTAATTCAGTAGGTCTTGGGTGAGGCCCCAGCATCTGGATGTTATGCAGATTTTATGAACAGCCAGGTTTGAGAACTGTGCATTGAGCAGTGACCCTCAAAATGGGGCTGCTCCCGGGGTTGTCAGGAGAGAAGCCAAAACAAAGGGGTGTTGCGGGACCTCAGGGTCTCAGCGTCATCCCCTCCTCGCGCCAGGTCATGTGGTGGGACATCCGGAAGATCAGCGAGCCTACTGAGGTAGTGGTCTTGGACATCACCAAAAAGGAGCATCTGGAGAGCGCCTTGGGGGCTATCTCCCTGGAGTTCGAGTCCACCTTGGTGAGTGACCCTTGCTATCCCTTCTCCGACTTTCATTGTGAGGGCAGCTAGGGCTTAGGACAGGCTGTGGCTGATGTGTTAGAGAACCCAGGGCACGGGCCCCAGCGAGGCCAACTGCCTGCGGCCACCCCAGACCTGTGTGGTCTTTACAGCAGAGTTCCAGCAGGGGGCAGAAGAGCTTCTCATTGTCATGCCAAGTCCCTGTCTGGCTGGTGGCTGGACTGAACAGAGGGCAATTATTCCCAACAGGACAGGATTCCAGAAAACCTTCATGGGCAGAAGGCCAGCCTCAGGAAGTCTGGTGTCCAGCCCAGGCTCTGTCCCTGCCCCGAGTGGGACCCTGGACTGCTCACTTCCCTTCCTCTGGGGAAAGAGGTGTTGGGGAGAGAATGAGACCCAGAACACAGGCACAGAGTCAGTGTTTGGTAACTGGGAAGGAACAGTAAAGAAATATCAAAGTGGGGCAGTCATGCAGACTTGTGAGAGAAGGAAGCCTCTAGTAGCAGCAAATGAAGACTCACTCTCCAAAGCAAGACAGTAGCGTTCCCAGATGCTCCTGGCCTGGCTCCTGGTTTATATCTTACTAGAGGTCAGGTCTGGTTTCCCCTTGTGGGTGTCACTTGCTTGCACCAGGATCCTGTGACATCATTCCTAGGACCGTGGGATGCTCTGGCCTCACACCTACCCTGGGAGCTCTCTCCAAGGCTGGGGATGAATGTGGGTAGGATAAGGTGGGGGAGGAGATAGTTTGACTGACCCCCCTCACCTGGCTTAAGAAAAGAAGGCACTGGCCATGGACCTTGGGCTGAGGAGGGCTCAGGAAAGCATTGTTTCCCAGATACCGGGACTTCCAGGTCATGCTCTGGATGTAGTGACCATGCCACACGAGTCCCATCAACCTCCCCCATGACTGTTCCTTACTGAGTGCACACTGTGTGCTGGTCACTGTCAATGGCTTTATGTGATAAGCTTCTGTAATCTGTCATAACTGTCCTGTGAGCTAATGTTATGTCCTTGCATGCCAGAAAAACCTGAAGAGTCTTAGTGAGGTTAAGTCATGCCCTAGTATGTGATGGTACTGAGACTCAAACCAGGGTTCTGACTTTGAAGGCCCAGGCTATCCCCACCCCCAGCCCTCCAGGAAGCCTGGGGCTACAGCCTGGATGGCCCTGGGTCTGGATGGCTTCTCTCCCTGACTAGCTCAGGGGAGCCCTTCTGCTCCATTATGAGTACTTACTCCCTGGGCCTCCCAAGCTTTGTCTTTTTTTCCCCTGATGCTAGATTGCCATGGACTCAGCCTAGCCCAGTGCATCCTCCAACTCCTGGGGTCAAGCAATCCTCCTGTCTCAGCCTCCCTTGTAACTGGAACTACAGGCACCTGCCACCATATTCTAATTTTTATAGAGATGGGGTCTTGCCCTTGCTGGTCTTGAGCTCCTGGCCTCAAGCAATTTCTCCTGCCTTGGCCTCCCAGAGTGCCAGGACTCCAGGTGTGAGACAGTGCACCTGACCAAGCTTGGTCTTTTAGCTTTCCTTTGACATACAGCCCATTTTTTTAAACTTTGGTAGAAAAAAACCTACCATCCTAATTTTTAAAATGTACAATTCAGTAGTGTCAAGTTGTAAAACTGACCTCCAGAACTTTTTCATCTTGTAAAACTGAAACTCTGGACCCATGGAACACCAAGTCCCCATTTCCCCCTCCTCCAGCCCCCTGTGTTCTGTTTCTAGGAATTCCACTCCTCTAGAGAAATCACGAAGTATTTGTCTTTTTGTGACTGGCTTATTTCACTCATCATAAAGTCCTCAAGGTTCATCCACGTTGTAGCATGTGTCAGAATTTCCTTCCTTTTTAAAGCTGGAGGACATCCCCCTGCATGGACAGACCACATTTTTTGTTTATCCATGCATGTGGCTGCTTCCCCCTCTTGGCTGTTGTGATTGATTCTGCTATGAATGCGTGTGCACAGTGTAGCCCGGTTGTGCAAGGACTTCTGGAAGAGCCACACACCTCCTAGGCTGGTGGTATCAGGGTCCAGCCAGGGCAATGGGTGGTAAGGGCACTATGGTGAGGCTTTTCCAGACTCATCCGATCAGTCAACATGCATTTTTCAAGCTCCTATTCCATAGCAGGTTCTAGACATGTAGGATAAGTGCTAGCTGTGGGACAGACAGTAAAAACTTAAATAAAATACATCTGCCAGAAGGTGGCAGGCACTATGGGGACAGAAATGCAGAACAAGGGGTAAGGGGAATTAGGGGTGGTGGGTTGAATTGAGGGGTCAGGTTGAATATTAAACAAAGCAATTTGGGAAGTCCTCATTGCAGAAATGAGATTTGACCAAAGTCTTGAAGGAAGTAAGAATTAACCAAGCAGTTATCTGAGGGGGACAATGTTCAAAGCAGTGGGAATAGCTACTGCAGGGCCCCTGAGGCAGCAGCAGGCCTGTGTACTTGAAGACCAGCCAAGGAGCCTTGTGCAGCAGGAGCAGGGTGAGTGAGGTTGGCCGGTGGCCAGGAGGAGGTTAGGGAGAGCATGTGGTGGACATGGAGGGCCTGTGGACCCTGAAGAAGGCTTTACTTTCACTCAGAGTGAGGTGGAGCCTGTTCAGGATTTAGAGCACAGGAGACGATGATTGATGTCATAGAAAGATCCGCATATTTGTTTACTGTTGCTGCTTACCAAACTATTACGAATTTAGGGTTTAAAGCAATACATGCTTTTTATCTCCACAGTTTCTGTGGATCAGGAGTCTGAACATATTTCAGTGGGGTCCTCTGCTCAAGGTCTCACAAGGCCATGTCCTCATCTGGGATCTTTTTTTTTTTCTTTTTGTAGTTTTTGGTTGGGGCTGGGTTTGAACCTGCCACCTCCGGCCTATGGGGCCAGGTGCCTTGCTCTTTTGAGCCACAGGCGCCACCCCTCATCTGGAATCTTGACTGCGGAAGAATCCGCCTCCAAACTCCCTCCAGTTCTTGTCAGAATTAAGCTCCTGGCAGTTGTAGGACTGTGGTCCCCTGTTGCCTCACAAATTGTCAGCCCTAGAGATCACTCACCCTATGTCCTGGCCCTCTCTCAGGCCCCCTCACAACATGGCCAGCAAGGGAGAGTCTAACTTAGGTTTGCTGAGGCAGAGCCGTGTATGACATAATCTCATCAGGAGTGACACCTGTCCCTGTAAGGCATTCTGTAGCATAGAAGCAAAGGCTATGCCTACCCCCAAGGGAAAGGACTGTACCAGGGCACAGTTCACTGGGGTCACCTTAGGTTGTGGCCATTGGAGAGGAGACTGTCATGGGAACAAGGGTGGAACAAGAAGACCAGTTAGGAGGCAACCACCTGGGTGTGTGATGACTGAGGCTCAGGCCACAGTGGTGGCAGGGGATAAGGGGAAAATGGCTGGACCCTGGGTACATACAGAAAGGCACCTGCCCTGTTTGGTCCAGAGGGATTTCTGAGTGGCACCTGACACACCCCTGGTTGAAGACCAATTCCAGTTTCTCCATCCACTTCCCATGTTGAGTATGGGTCTCAGGGCCATCCAGGTCCCCCTGGTGGGGGCAAAGGTGTCTGTCAAGGCTTCCTAGTCTCTTGAACCAGCCAGGGCTTAGTGAGGTGAGCATCTTTTCCTCTTCCTGGAGGAAACCAGCAACCTTTGCCTTGATCATGAGGACAGCAGGGAGGCTGTGGGGCAAGGGATCCTGGAAAGGCTGTTTATTCTACTTTGAGGCTCAGCCAGAGGGACAATGGTGAGCCAGCAGGTGGCCCAATTCCAGTCCCTAGAGCCTGGGTGACACCCAGTAAGCTTGAGCCCCCACTGTGCTCTCTCTGCAGCTGCCTCTCTGTGGCTGCTGTAACACCTCACCCAGGTTCCATGCTGTGTCAGGAGGACCTGGGGGACTGAAGTCTGTTCCTTGATGCCGCCCCATGCCAGGGACTGTGTCCCAAAACCCACTGGGACAACTACTTCTAATTTTTCCTGCTAAGAGCTTCAACTCAGACCAGGCCCCCTGCCTGGCTTTCTGTGTCCATCTCCATGGTCTGGCCTTCCCGTGACTGCTGTCTGGCAGCCACACACACTCACAAAGTTCTGTCAGGGGCCTTTAGTGGGCCTTGTCTGCACAAGGGCAATGGGGTGCTGGGGAGAAGTTAGCACCTATATTCCACCTCCTGAGGAATTTGGGGCCTCAGCCCCACTCCAGTCATGGGTGCAGCTTTACCGTGGTCCATCCCAGGTGAGCACCCAGGGCCTGGCCCAGAGAGATGCACCTCTGAGTATGTCATGTACATGGATGTCACAAAGACACATCATCTATTGGTCTCCTCAAAGCAAGGACGTTAGCCCCCATTTGGGGAGGAAGAAGATGACAGATCTGTTCTGAACATTTTCTAGAGATTTTATACTTATATTTTTAGTGATTTACTAGTAGAAGGAAATTTCACAGAAAAATAAAAATTTTTTTAAATTATAAACCTGTGGGCTCTTCAAGGGCAAGTCCATCAAACAGAGTGTGACATCTGAATCTGTTTGCAAAGGCCTTCCCCTCCTCTCCCTGGCTTACCCATTCTTTCCATTCAGGGCACTGAGGCTCAGGTCCTTTCCATGGAGGTGTTCTGGTCTGGCCTGGAGGTTAAGATGTGGGATAGGAAACAAGGCTAGGTGCTGTGTGATTAAGGCCTCTGCTGTGCTCAGAAAGATGGAGGGAGTGCAGCATGAGGAATCAGGAGCCCAGCCTTGTGTATACTGTATTCCACAGTGAAATAAGCTGGTTAGTGGGCACAGAACCAAGTAAAACAAGCTTGCTCCCCTCTGAGAACTCAGAGATCAGGGGGAGGAGGCAGATTACATGATAGACTGCCAGGTGGTTTCCTGAGGGCTACTTGACCACCTGCTCTAAGTCCTCAGGGACATCTGAGCTAGACGACGCAATGGCTAATGTTACTATCATTCCAGAGAAGGCTCTGCCCATTTTGTGAGTGATCTGAGCTACCCTCTGTCTGCTCACCTTTAGTCTCTCTGTAAACAGTCAGGATCGATCCTGAATGATCCTGTGAACACAATGATGCCTTTTAAAGGGGTCCGTGATGACCCTTTGGGGACTAGAAGAGCTAAGGTGGGCTTCATTGAGCAGCTTCCAAAAAAGGTAGGATCTAATGAGGCTGGGAAGAGTGGGGACCACTCCCCAAGAGGGTCGGGAATAAGCCTGAGCAGGGAGTTAAACTGAGGGAATTTGTAGCACCTGCAGACCCCACTTAGCAGCCTGCTGATCATGCTTGCAAAGCCCAGAGCTAATGGTTCATGGAGCCTTCCACTCCTGTGTTACTCCTTCCACAGCCAACTAAGTTCATGGTGGGAACTGAGCAGGGCATTGTTATATCCTGCAATCGCAAGGCCAAGACAGCAGCTGAGAAGATTGTGTGCACTTTCTCAGGCCACCATGGCCCCATCTATGCCCTCCAGAGAAACCCCTTCTACCCAAAGAATTTCCTGACTGTTGGTGACTGGACAGCCCGCATCTGGTCTGAAGACAGCCGGGAGTCTTCCATCATGTGGACCAAGTAAAGGAGGACACTGGGGATGGGAGAGGATGCAGAGGAGGGAAGGGGACAGAGGAGGCTCAGCTGGACCCAGGAGTGCTCTGAGTCTCCGTATGTCCATCTGTAAAATGGAGAAAACGTTCCTCCACAAACACACAAGCTTGCGTTAATAAGTCACTTAATTTAGGCACTTCACAAAGGAATAGGCTTCGACTGGTTTGAGTTACTAATAATAGCAGCATGGCTTAGTTTTCATAATCCTCAAAGTATCCCTAGGAGTGGGAAGCATTTCTGTCCTCATCATCTCAATTTCGTGCTAGGGACCTGTGTTAGAAGGACATGAAGCCCACCTTCTCCTGCTCTCCCAGCTGGACCCAGGAAGTTTGGCTGAGGAACCGGTGCCTCGGCACCATCTGGCAATGCCCGCATAGCCTGTCTAGCTCGGGTACCCTCTCCTCTGAGGGGAGGAGCAGGCAGAGAGCTTGAGACAGAGCAGTGAGCACAGTGTTTAAACCAGAGCAGAGACCAGGTCAGACTATTGTAACAGTGGCAGTGCAGGCCTGGCTGAGGTGTGGCAGTCGTCAATACCAGCCAACAGTAGCAGCATTTCAGGAATAGGGTCCAAGATGACACTGTGGCTCTGGGGGCAGGGATGAGGCACACCAGCACAGAGCCATAACAGCCTGTCACTTTGCAGGGGATAGTATGGGGCTTGCCACCCTCGGTGTGTGTTTCTTTTTATAAAATGTTCCATGTTCACTGAGGAAACTTTTGAAACTCTAGATTAAACCAACTAGGAAGTCTAACAATCCGAATCTCAGTTTTCTGAACTTTTCTGCATTTGTCCTTCTTCTGATCCTTTGGGTGAGCCCCAGGGTCAGCCCTTTGGGTCAGCCCAGATCCAGCAGCATGTACTTGTTGCCTGGAATTAGCAGGAGAGAAATGCCAGTGCCCAGCCCTTCAACAAGCAGTCTGTGAGCCATGGCTGGGTGAGGTTGGCACAGGTAAAAGTCAGACACGAGGAAGAACTTCCTGCCCAGCAAGACTCAGACTTGCAGTCCAGGAGGGACTGAGTGAACAGAACTGGGGCCCAGCAGTCTCTCTGACCCTCCCAACCATAATGTCCCCTTTCCTGTGGTGCCGGCCTCCACAGGTACCACATGGCTTACCTCACTGATGGTGCCTGGAGCCCAGTGAGGCCAGCAGTCTTCTTCACCACCAAGATGGATGGGACCCTAGACATCTGGGACTTCGTGTTCAAGCAGTGTGATCCTGCTCTCAGTCTGAAGGTCATGTACACCCCATGCATTCAGGTTCCCAGTGAGACAGGCCTGAAGGTGGCTGACAGTATGGTGTGCTGTGTATGGTTGGGCGTGTCTTTGTGTTTTTAGGGCCTCTCTGAGTAAGCCACGTACTGGCTGACTGCCTCTCTGGCTTTGGGAGCATGTGGCTCTGCAAAGGTTCAGGGATCTGGGGGACATGGAACACTGGTGACACAACAGAATCACCTGGGGGGGAATTTATAAGGCAATAAGAGCAGGTACCTGGCCTGTCCTCCCCCAGGCCTATTCCTTCAGAAGCCCCAGATGCAGGCTTCCAGCAGCTGCCCCTGTGGGCCTGAGCTCATGTCACCATGTCATCATAGCTGAGCTGACCTTATTGGCTGGGGCCATGGAAGGGAGTGGGGTTTGGGACCCACAGGATGACTGTAGGGCAGGATGCAGTGGGAGATGAGGCAAGGAGGCCCAGGGATCTTGACAGCCAGTCTTTCAGTTGGAACTTCATCCTGTGGGCAAAGGGTGTTGCTGAGGGAATTTGAAAGGGCCCAAGTAGCTAAGCCTCCCAGTGGCCAGTTAGTCAGACAAACATAACTTTGTTCCCTACTTCCCCTCCTGACCCTGACAACAGGTGTGTGATGAGGCCCTCTTCTGCCTCCGGGTGCAAGACAATGGGTGCTTCATTGCCTGTGGCTCCCAGCTGGGGACAGCCACCCTGCTGGAGGTCTCGCAGGGGCTCTCCAGCCTCCAGAGGAATGAGAAGAACATAGCTTCTTCCGTAAGTGCCTTGTGCCAGGGCCAAGCTCACCTAGCACAGGTCCTGACCTGGCCATGGGGCAAAGCAGCCTGGTCAGAAAAATGTGTATGTACCCTCTCCCCCACCTTCTGGAAAGCAGGTACACATTTAAGGACAGGCAGAGTGATGTCCTGGAGTGGGCCCTGCTCAACTGCTATGCAGTTTAAGTGGCCTCAGGCAGGTCTCTTTACCTTCTTTTAGCTGAAAATCAAAGTGGTTTATCTTGGTCAGGCTGTGTAGTATCACACATATTTTTATTTTTGGTAGTGGAACTTTCCGATGATGGCTTAGCAGATGCCAATGGACCAGACAGATGCAAGGGGCCTGCGTCTGGGGGAGGGGGACTGAGATGGCATTCCTAAGCCTCTCCCCACCTGGCAGCCCTGGAGGCTACCTCCCAGAACCAAGGGACATGCTGGGGAGGCAAACCCCTCTCTGCCTGAGACTGAGGTCTCACCATGGAGCTGGTCCTTCACTGGGACTGTGGCCACCACAGTGCATAACTTCCAAGAGCATTCTGACCCTGTGGTCCATGTACTTGGCGCTCCTTGGAATTAAGTAACTTGGTGTCCATGCTGCAGCCTTCTGACCCCAGTATTCAGCCTTCTGTTCCTGACACCAGCCCTGTGTGCAGACCCTGTGGGGACCGTTTGGAGCAGAGCCAGGAGAGCACAGTAGAGGCCCCACCTGGCCCCTGTGCTGCCCCCCACTCTCTTCTCCCTGGTCTCTCTGTCCCCGTGTGCCCAGATGTTTGAGCGTGAGACCCACCGGGAGAAGATCCTGGAGGCCAGGCACCGAGAGATGAGGCTGAAGGAGAGAGGCAAGGCGGAGGGTAAGGACGAGGAGGAGGAGCTGCCCACAGACCTGGAGGCCTTGGTCAGCACAGCCGAGGAGGAGTTCTTAGACGTCATCTTCACTGAAATGAAGAGGAGGGAGGCAGAAGCCATGAAGAAGCAGCCCAAGCACGTAAGGACCTTGGCCAGGGACTTGTGCAGGCTGGAGGGCAGGAGGGAGCCATGGAGCCTGGGTTCTGCCGTCCTGGTGACCTTGAGCCAGTGGCCTACCCACCAGGCCTCTAATTTGGTCATCTGGCAAGCATTACTCTCTTCCTCCTGAGGAATCCTGTCTCCAGATGGATTTCAGGCTCCTGGCAGGCAGGAGCCCTGAAATGCTCCATGCTTCTTGGCACCCTCTCTCCCCTGTGGTGGGTACATTCTGAAAATGCATGTTGATTGACTGAAGGAGGGTCTGGGGCGGCGGGGGGGGGGGGGGCGGTGAGGACGTGAGCTGCCAGAGAGGAATAAGCTTTGAGGCCGGCGGAGAGAAGGGCTGTGACAGCTGTGGTGTGTACATTATGCAGACTTACTCAAGTTTGGTGTCAGGAGTATGACCTGTGGTCGGCTCGTCCACCATGGCCCCAGCTCTTAAAGCATTTTCTAGCTATATCACTTCTTGGTTCCTTAATTTCCATCTAGAAAATGCAGAGATTAAGCTACAAAGATGGTGCCTGGTCACTTGCCAGGCTCTTTTCTCTATCAGGGGACAGAAAAAGAAAAAGACATTGCTCATCTGGGTCATTGCCCTTCGGGCTCCACAGGTCAGATGCCAATACGTGAAAGACCCCAAGAATAGTGAAGGGGGGAAAGAACAATGGAGCATCTGCCAGTTTTACCCGTTTATGAAAAACTAGCTACAGATTGGGGAAGGTTGCAAAATGTAGGGCCTCTTGTTTAAAAAGTATTAAGAATTTCACAACAGTGACAGCAGAACACCAGCCCCATGTCACTACAAAGAATGCCTGCCTGGGACACTGGCTTTGCTCACAGGAGAGCTTGCGACAAGTCCTTGGTCACTAATGGAGTGGATTGGACATGGTGGGTGGGGGTGGCCACACAGGGAGATGGCTGGTTCCTCCTCAAGACTCTTTCACTTCTGTCTCCCCTCCCGCTGGGTCTGAGGAAAGGGTGGAACCAGCATTTTTGTGCATTTTGCATTTGGAAGGGTTTGGTATGAGCCATGTTACTCTCACACCTGCTGTGTGACTCTGGTGGGGCAGAGGTCTCCCTCCGTGTGTGGCAGAGGCGAGCCTAGAGCCCTGCCTTTCTGTCCCAGAGCCCAGGCTCCTCCCACCCATCACCCATGGCTCATGCAGCCCTCTAGAAGGCAAAGGCGACAATGGCCACCTTTGGCGGAACAATGTGGCTGGCAGACACCATGCTTTGTACCATACCTCCCAAAACGCACTCTTTGCAACAGCTCGAGCATTCTAGATGAAGAAGCTGAGCCTCAGAAGGGGCTGGTCTTTGCAGAACTCGGCCCCTTCCTCCTCCTGTCCACACACTCCCTGCTTCTCTCACTGTCTCTGCAGTAGACTTGACACCCTGGTGGTCAGAAATCACCGCCTGGTTCTAACACCATCCTACCCATGCTGAGTCCTCATGCCCTTTATTTCTAACCCTAGCCACTGCCCTGCAGAGTATCATGTCCTCGTTATGGGTGAGTCTCCGAAGGAGACCCGGGAAGCACTAGCCAAGATCACTGGGCTTGCAAGTGGATTTCTTCCTGAGTCTGTTGAATTCCCAAAGCTCTGCCCACCTTTTGCACCCACAGGCTCCGAACACCCACAGGGCCCTCGCCAGCCACGGAGCTGGTGTCACTGTCCTCAGGATGCTCGGCCTACCAGGCGTCAGCCAGTTCGCTGCTCTTAGCCTCGTGGGGTTAACATCCAGGTGAGAGAGCGAAAAGACTGTTCCCACTCACACCGATAGTTTTGTGCCATTTTTCTCCAGCGAAAGCAAGAGCAAATTCTGGAGGAAGACCAGGAGGTGGATGAAGAGGAGGACGAGGATGAGGATGAGGACGACGACGACGAGGACGCGCCCGAGGGAGAGGAGGATAAGGAAGAGGATGCGGCAGCCTAGCAGGTCGGCCTCCAATAGCAGTGCTGGCCCATGTGCACCATCCTCCCCCCACCTTAGCATCCCCTTTGTTTTACAAAGGGGAAGCTGCGCTTTCCCTTAAAGCATCACGAAGGGGGAGCACCAGGTCCCTGACATTCCCCTCATTCCCACAAATCTCTGGGCCACACTGTTTTGCAGAAGCTAGGTCCTGAGCCTCTCGGAGGGAGGGAAGGGCAGGGCTCATCCCCAAGCTGAGCACGCCCTGAGGCTGACTCTCCCTCCCCTCCTGACCCAGGGTTTCCTTGCACTCAGCTTCTCATGGGGCTCCCCAATAATTGTTTTCCTTTAATATCTTGCAAAGCCTCCACTGGGCTTACACAGCCAGGCAGGCCTTGGGGACACCTGCAGGAGGATGTCCTGGGGAAGGGTTTCTCCTTTTTCTATACTGAACTCTTCATCCTCCTACAAGTTGGGAATGGAAAGCTTGTCCACTTCTAACATGCCTTTCCGAGCAGGCCTGTGGGTGTGTGGGAGGATGGACGCTACGAGCTCAGCTCAGCGCTGGCCTGCTCTCTGTATCTGAACCCCTGTAAAAGTAAATGAGTAATAACGATGACAACAGTTAGTGTGTGTGACTCGTCCCACGCTAAGAGCTTCCTGTGTTATCTCCCATGATTTTTTCACAGCATCCCTGGAAGGTCAGCATTCTGACTACCTTCATACTACAGGGGAGGAACGGGAGGTTCCAAGAGAGGTGCAGGGACCTCATCTGAGTCACAGAGCTCATGAGGGGACAGAGCCAAGATGGGAGCCCAGACATCTCACTCCTGACCCCACATGGCTGTCTACTGGGGGCCACATGCTGGGCAGCGACCTCGGGGACCCTGAGGTGGGCAAGGGGCTGCTCCAGGGGTACCCTGAAGCCACAGCTCAGCAGAGCAGGAAGCGGTCATTATGGAGAGAGGGCAGCTCAGAGTGGACTGTGCACTGGGGAAGCCCCCCGGCTATCATCATCCTGTGATGTCAGCTGATTATGGCAGGGATCCAGAGTGCCCTCTAAAAATGCCTGTGTTAAGAATCTTGTTAAGGAAGGACCCCAAACCAGCCACCCCTCGTCCCCCCCCACCCCAGTGAAACACTGAGTTATTGAAGGCAGCAAGATGTTGATGAGTTGTTGAAGGCAGCAAGAGGCTGATAACAATAGCAACCTCGGATTGTGTTCATTGAGTGCTTGATCTTCACAGGCAGCCAGGGGGCCACACCATCTTCATTCCTCACCCGGCAGACATGACAGGTGAGACATAGGGAGTCACTTGCTGAGACTTCAGCCCTAGAGCTTATGCCCACACACAGCACCCTCAGGCCCCCAGGAGGAGTGGGCTGGGCCAGGTAGCAGGCAGAGGGGTCAGGAGGGAGCAAATCCTCTTCCAAAGGAAAGCAAAACAGAAGCACACACATCATCAGAGAGCCAGGGCTGCTGGAAATCCCTCCCTGGGGAGTGCAGATGGGACGGGGGACACACCAGGATGGGGCTGGGCAGTGCAGAGGCAGAGGCTGGACTCTAGTGTCACACCACAGTGCTGTCCCCCAGACCTTGCCGCCTGGGGGAGGGTGTGTGGCCTTTCCTATCAGCCGACTTGAAAATAAATGTGCTCTAAACCTATGATGCCTGATCCGCAACCACAACAGCCCAGTGTGCTCCTGGGAGGATCACTGTCTCTTTTCCCTTTCCCATGGCCATTAGAGACTATGGCCCAGGAAAGGACTGTGAGGAAGGACTCTCATGCCCTTGGCCAGTGGCCCTGAGATGTGACTGATGCCTGAGCAGGAGGTGAGAGTGACTGCTCATAACTTTAAGGTCAGCTTGACACCCAAATACCATGGGGCAAGCACCAGTGTGTGCTGGGACCTGTGGCCAGCCTGGGGACTGGGACAGAAATGATCCCTAGAAGCTGTGTTTTATGGGGCTTGTAGCCAGGGTAAGTCTGAACCCAGCTGGGGTGCTTGCCATCTGGGTAATGCCCATATCCAGCACCGAGCTGGTGTGGGCCACGAGCAGCAGTGAGTAAACCAGACACAGGCCCTGCCCTCCTGCAGCCTGTATGCCAGTGGGAAACACAGACAGCTGACGCTCACACAGGTACCTAGAGAACGACACTGTGTAAAGTGACGTTTTAATGAAGAGCACAGAGCACTACGAGAGGGTTAATAGGAGGAACCAGCCTGGTATCTAGAGGGCAAGGAGCTATCAGGGAGGGCTCCGTGAGGAAGCGGCAATGAAGCTGAGACCCTAAGAGTGAGCACGAGGCAGCTGCAGACCATGTGGGTGTCTGTATGGGAGGGCACCTCGGGCAGGGGAGCAGCATGCACACAATACCCCAAAGACAGGAGAAGCCATCACCGCTCTGTCTGAGTAACAATGAGGTGTCAGGGTGGCTGAACTGCAGTGAGTTCGGGCAAGAGCAGGGGCCCCAGCCTGGAAAACACACACGTGCCAGGTGGGGCTGGCCAGAGTCTTGTCTGACGCTCACTGAGAAGCAGGGGAGGGGCCTGACAGAGCATCTGCTGTGGAAGGAGGAGGCAGCGGGGACCAGCTGGGAGGATGCCAAGAAGACGGGCAGCTTGGCATGGCCAAGGGCTCCAGAATCCCTGCCTCTCTGCCCTCTACTCCCTAATGCCAGGGATGATCTGAGCAAGTCAATGAAATAAGATGTCAGCCATCGGGTTCAGAGTAAATGCTCGATACGCGCCTCTCACCTCCATCATTTAGAAGCAGCTGATGGCCACCTAGACAGCATTTATTACTGGGGTCAAGTTATAGGCATGAGGAGCCACAAGAATGCCTTGTGAATAGCTCTCTCTGGGTCCCTTCAGCATCAGAGCCCCCAACCTGGGAGGGTGCTCAGGAGAAAAACCCTGAGTCAGGGCTTCCCTCCCACAGTGACACCCCCACCCCCACCACCACCAAGCTCTCAGGGAGTCCGGCCTGTGAGTAGCCACGCTCGGGCTTCCCTCCTACAGTGACACCCCCGCCCCCACCCCCACCAAGCTCTCAGGGAGTCCGGCCTGTGAGTAGCCACGCTCGGCTCCCAAGCAGGTGGGACTCCAATCTCTTGGGCACTGGGTGTGTCAAAGGGCTTTAGAAAGTGCTCAGGGCTCATCAAAACTAGTAGTTTCCAACTGCAGGTGGGCTTGGGCGAGGTGGAGAACATTACAAATCTCTGATTGAAAGTATCTTTGCCGCATGGATGTGGGCCCTGATGCCATCAGCACTGGGTGTGGGAGCAGCCGCCTTTTTATTAAGTAGGGGAGGTTTTGCCTACCAGAGGACCCACTTCAGGTAGATGAATGAAGATTTCAAGGAGCTCAGACAAGTCTGAGGCCAGGTCATGGTTTGGTCACCAACAGCAGTTCCTCAACTTCCCTGAGCCTGAGGACCCTCAGGAAGATTAAATATGACAATGCAGATTCAGCACCTAGTTGGCCTCCGGAGCTCACAGGTTCTCACTACACCATGGTTTCCAGGGCTGAGGAGGAATAGTGGTGATGAAACCAGGGCCCATAAATCCCTTGACTGACAAGTGCCAGCCATTTGCGGGGATCTGCAATGTTCACCTGTGGATATCAATTAAATGCTGCTGCTGTGTGTGACCAGCTTTATAAGAGCAGGTTCCTCACCCGTTCACTGACCAGCCCCTCACTGGGCACTCTACCTTGAATACCTTGTCAAGACCCAGTCCCTCAACTGAGACAACGGTAAGGTGACGATGCTGATCTGTCTTTCAGAAGGGTGGGGGTGTGGACAGCAACTGGATGAGAGCAAAACCAGAGACAGACCAGGGAGGGTGCTGTCATCATCCAGATGAGGAACTGACGTCCCAGGCTGTGGGTGGCAGCGGTGCGAGTAGAGATGAGGGACAGAAGCTATGGGACAGGATCCAGTTCCAGGGCAGTACCAGGAATGGAGCTTACTCTGATTCAGCCTCTATAAAGACACAGTGAGAGATTTGTGGGCCAGGAGAGAAGGGCTCTGATCCAGAAGACAAAGAGAAATTTGACAGAAGGAAGCTGGAAGGGTGGACTACCATGCGCAAAGGTCCAGCAGAGGGCCCATGTTTGGGGACAAACAGTCAAGACGAATGGAAGCCTAAGTCCACAGGGCAGAATGGTGTTGGCCCAGGCTGGGCAGGGGACTGAGGGAGGTCATGGGAAGCGAGGGAGCTGCCTGCACTTCTGTGTTAGAGCTGCAGCTTTCCATAGGGGGGAATAGATCTTGCAGCCAGACACCTGGCCAGGGAGCATACAACATCAAACAGGTGAAAAGGGTTAAAAACTGGAGCCAGAGATGATGAAGCAGAGAAACATTTTCAGCAGTAGAACTACAGGATTTGAATATAGAAGATGAGAAGAAAAGGAAAATGAGGCTTGGCACCCAAAGCACAGTGGTTACAGCACCAGCCACATGCACCAAGGGTGACGAGTTCGAACCTGACCTGGGCCTGCTAAAAAACAACAATGACAACTGCAACAAAAATAGGTGGGTGTTGTGGTGGGCGCCTGTAATCCCAGCTACTTGGGAGGCTGAGGCAAGAGAATCTCTTAAGCCCAAGAGTTTGAGGTTGCTGTGAACTGTGATGCCATGGCACTCTACCGAGGATGACATAGTGAGACTCTGTCTCAATAATAATAAGGAAAATGACTTAAACAGGCCAGGAGTGGTGGCTCACACCTATAGCTATAGCCCTTTGGGAGGCTGAGACAGGAGGATTGCAGGAGCCTAGGAGCTCAAGACAGCCTGAGCAGCATAGCAAAACCCCTTCTCTTAAAAAAAAGGGAAAAATTAGCCAGGTGTTGTGGTGGGCTCCTATAGTCTTAGCTACTGGGAGGCTGAGGCAGGAGGATCACTTGAGTCTAGGAGTTTGAGGTTTCGGCCAGCTGTGATGACACCATTGCATTCCAGCCCTGGCTACAGAGAAAGGAAGGAAGAGAGGACGGGATGGAAATGACATAAAGGTATGGCTACACAGGGGATGGAGGTTCCACTGATAAAAATACAAAAGTCAAGCAGAAAACTCTGCTTAAGAATACAGATGACTCTAAGACAAGTCTCCATGTAAGATGGGTGGGACCTCCCTCTTAGGAGCTTCTTATTTTTACCCATCACCACTCTGGGTCATCCTGGGTGGGACAGATGCACGAGAGGAACAGAAAAGCAAAAGGCAAATATTATAATAGCTACAGCCCAGTTGACCAGAGATCTCCTTGGTTGATCTAAACAGATTCTATTTAAGGGTCTGAAATACAAGCCCAACATGTCCTAAAAACCTCATGATTCTTGCTGCAGTGAGGCCGTGCCCATCTGCAAACCAACCAGGCTAAGGGTGCAGCCTTGGGGGTAGCCTGGGCCAGAGAACAGGACAAACCCCCTGCAGAGGTTCCCACCACCAAGCTTTACTTGGTTTATTTATTTATCACACACAAGGCAGAGGCTGCTTCTTGTTGTGTTTATTAATAACTATTCCTAACACAAGCTCCCTGGGGCAGGTGGGGAAGCCAGTCCCAGGGCACAGGCTGGCAAGGTGCCTGCCTCTGGAGTCACACCTGGTGTCTGAGACAGCCCAGGGGACATGAGCTCTTCCTTTCCCAGTTTCTTCCGTGGGAGGTAAACCCCACTGTGGCATCCCCTCCAGGTCTCTGAAGGAGCTTTGGGTTTAGTGTCTGCAGAGGCAGAGGCCACAAAAGATGCACCATCAGAGTCAGAAGACCTCCAACATCACCAGGAAGCCAGGCCCAGAGGGAGGGAGGAAAAGCTGATGCCAGGTAGTTGGGACTAGTCGGAGGCAGAGCCCAGCCCAGAATCCTTTTTTCCTGGGGCCTCCTGAGGATGGGGATATTTCCCCTGTGCTCCGGGAGTGTGTCATTGTTATTGTCACCAAGAATGGCAACTGCAGTGTCTAAGACCTTTTACACAGTATGGTGGCTCTTCCAGCAGGCAGGGAGCCAGAGTGTGCAGGGACTCAGCCCTCTGCACCCAGACTCTGGGTTTAGGGACAGAGCCTTGTTTGCTAGTTGGGTACAAGGAGGCACGCTCCTCTGTAGCACACCCCTGGTAACACACGTGGTGCCCAGCGGCCTGGGCAAAGGGAGGACTCTTGACCCACCCTGCAGCTGAACGGTAGTTGCAGACACCCAAACCAAAGGCCCAGGTACGATGCACGCAGCGGCCCTGGAAACACGAGGCTGCCGCCGCTCTGGAAACACCAGGAGACAGAACGGGCGGCCCACGCGCGTGGCCGGAGAGGCACGAGCGTCCGCCCAGCGAGCCGCGTGGCCGGCCAGGCGCGTCCTGTCAGGGAGTTGAGCGAGGTTTGAGCCGCGAGCCAGGGGGCGCGGGCTGATATCCAGGAGCCACCAAACGGACGCCGCGTCGCTGGGCGGACGCACTGACGCGCCGAGGGCCCAGGGACACAGGCCGGGACACGCCGGGCAGCGGCGCAGGCTCGGGCGCCTCCCCGGCCCAGGCAGCCAATTCTCGCGGGGCGGGGCGCGGGGGCGGGGAGAAGGGGGCGGGGCGGCCCTCCGTGCCCTCCTCGGGCCCCGCCTCCCGGTCAGCGCCCTTAGCCGCTGGCGCGTTGTTGGTTTCGGGTTGTCAGGCAGCAGCAGCGCAGGCTGTGACCAGTGACCAGAGATCCAGCGGCCGAGGAGGTGCGGCTCGACCATGTCCAGTTTCATGGCCTGAACCCCTCCACCTGCCACAACATGAAGGACAGCGGGGACTCCAAGGACCAGCAACTCATGGTGAGACCCCTTTAACCTCTTCCTGGCTTCCTCAGTGGGCCCAGAGGCCAGGCTACCTCAGTCACTCTTCAACAGACAGAGCAGTCCTGTCCTCTGGCTCCCACTCCACTAAGATGATGTGCAAGGGTCAGGCTAGGATTGCCCAGGTCAGCTTTCCACAGTCCTGGAGTGTCCAGAGGGATCATGGCCATCCTTCCAAGGAGTGTCCAGCTTCAACCCCACACCCCTTTTTAAAGCCTCCCACTGGGGGATTCCACCCCAAAGCTGGTGCAGGTGGGTCTCAGAGCAGGTCTCCTTCTGACCCAGAAAAGCCAGGGTCAGGGCAAGTATGACCTACCTGCCCCCAGAAGGAAGATGGGAGTTGCAGCCCTGGTGAGGTCAGGAGCTTAAAGGGAGTCAGGGGACCCGGGCGTGATTGGTAGGAAAGCAAGAGCCCCTCTTCCCGGACAGCGAAGCCAGCATGAGGTGGGAATGGCTGGTTATTGGACTGCAACACAGATGCTGTCCAAGTGTCCAAGTCAGGACTCTGAATATTTCAGAGACACGCTGGAAGTGACTGTGATGGCTCGGCAGAGCCCTGGTGTCTGGGATGGATGAGAAGGTGGGAGCGGGGGCTGCAGGGCTAACTAAAGGTAGAGATTCCTGATCATCAGTGGTGGCCAAGCAGAGCCATGAGGGAAGCCTCAGTGATCCAAAGGCCACCACAAGGCTCTGGGGGTGGGATGGGGGATGTGTCTATCTCCAAGCCTCTTCCACACCCCTTAACTTCTGAGATATGGGCATGGGCCTTTATCACCAGCAAGTGGATGGTAACATAACTGGAGGATAATGTTACCCCAGATACCTGCACCTCTGAGGGGCAAGCTCAAGTCTCCCAAGAGGAACTCTGATTCCACCCCCCAGGCAAGCCCTGGGCTCTAGAAATCCTCCTTGGCAGTTTAGAATGTGTCTTTTCAAAAGTGGTTTTTCTTGACATGGGCCTGGGGTGTGCTCCCAGGCCAGGGACAGAAGGGTCCTCCCCTCCTGCCAGTGGAATTTGTCTGAGGAACCAGACAAAGAAGACCTGACAGGCAGCGAGGTTCCTATGAACGTGAAATGTCCTTACTCGGCCTGAGGGCCTGTTCATTCTATTGACACACCCAGCAGGTGTTTCCCAGGAGCAGAAGACATGCTCCTCTCCTCCACCCATTCTTTGGGGAGACCCAAGTATGGGATGAAGACCTACCATTGCTCACTGGCTGGGGAACAAACAGAGAAAAGGCCCATGGTGACACTTTCCTTGGGGTAGGAATGTGGCCACCGGTTGTTAGGATGACGAGGGCAGTTGCCTGTGCTGTCCCACCTGGCAGGCCCCATCCACAGCCTGCCCTGCCTACACCTTCTGTTGCAACATCATTCACAGATGCACAGACAGGCTGCTCCAGTGACGAAGGCTCCAAGCTCAAGCCCAGGGGAGCTGTAAGTGCTTCATTTGGGCTCAAGTCTCATGCAGCCTAGAGGAGCAGACAGCTCTATCCCTGGGGCTCTCCCTGAGGCTCCAGGCTCCCGAGAAAATTCACAGACTCAGACACAGATTGACACCCTGTGGACCTGCTGTCCTCTGACCTAGGTCAAGTTTTCCTTTGGACAAAGGAAGCCTGGGATGGCTGGACACCAGAGACCCGAGGGGCTTTCCTAGGGGAGGAACCCTGAGGTCCCCTCATTCTTCTCTCTGAGGCCTGGCTCAGCCCTCTTCTGAGGTATAGTCTTCATTTTCAGGTGGCACTCCGGGTCCGGCCCATCAGTGTGGCAGAGCTGGAGGAAGGAGCCACCCTCATTGCCCACAGAGTGGATGAGCAGGTATGCAGGACTGTGGCTGAAGCTGCAGGGCAGAGGTCTGCTCAGAGCGCTTAGCTTAACCTGGCTAGGACAGGAAGGGACGACCTGGCTTACAGCACCATCCTTCTCTACTTGCTGACCTCTTTGGCTATGCCATTGACAACATCATTAAGGAAGCTAAAGGCTCTTCTTCCAGGAAGCCTTCCTATATTGATCTAAGTAGAGCAAAGGGCTTTTGTAGACAACTTTTTGTATGCCCTTTCTGTCTTCCCATAGAGCATGTGTTTATGTGGTCTAGCGCTAATACCCACTCCAGAGTGTTTATACTTGGCAAAGTCCTTGGGCTGTCTGTTACAGGGGTCCTCAAACTTTTTAAACAGGGGGCCAGCTCACTGTCCCTCAGACCATTGGAGGGCTGGACTATAGTTAAAAAAAAAACTATGAACAAATTCCTATGCACACTGCACATATCTTATTTTGAAGTAAAAAAAAAACAAAATGGGAACAAATACAATCATATTGCCGCATGTGGCCCGTGGGCCATAGTTTGAGGACCTCTGGTTTACAATCTTGGTCTTCTTCTCACCATGATGAGGGATGCAGGGCACATGAGGCAAGAAATATTTATCAAGTACTCACTACACACTGGGGACCATGTTAGAAGCTGGGAAACAATGGTGAACAGAGAAGACCCTGTCCTTCCTCCATTACTGTATAGTCTTTTATTTATTTGTTTGTTTATTTTTGAGCCAAAGTCTTACTCTGTGCTCCAGTTAGAGTGGCATGGCATCATAGCTCACAGCAACCTCAAACTCTTGGACTTGAGCAATCCTCTTGCCTCAGCCTCTCAAGTAGCTGGGACTACAGGCGCCCACCACCATGCCTGGCTGGTTCAGGTTGGTCTTGAACTCCTAAGCTCAAGGAATCCACCTGCCTTGGCCTCCCAGAGTGCTAGGAGTATAGGCGTGAGCCACCGTGCATGGCCTTAAAGACTAGTGCAATCATCAAAGAAGGCCTGGCATGATGGCTCACACCTGTAATCTCAGCACTTTGGGAGGCCAAGGTGGGAGGATTGTTTGAGACCAGGACTTTGAGACCAGCCTGGGTCACATAGTGAGACCCAATCTTTAAAAAAAATTTTTAAAAATTAGCTAAGCATGGTAGCAGACACTTATAATACCGTCTACTCAGAAGACTGAGGCTGGAAGATCCTTTGAGCCCAGGAGTTTAAGGCTACCGTAAGGTAAGATCATGCCAATGTACTCTAGCCTGGGTGACAGAGCAAGACCTTATCTATCAATCTATCAATCAATATCATTGAATCACAAACATTTGTGAGTTTGCAGCTAAAAGAGCTGCAAAGAAATGAGTAATGCTCTGAGAGTAAGAGGGGAACTTGAGCTAAGCCCAGTGGTCAGGGGGCTCCCTTAAAAAACGGAGTTGTGCTGAAACATCAGGGGTGATGAAGAGGTCATCAGGAGTGTGCAAGAGGGACTTGAGTGTGCAAAAGCCCTGTGGGGAGAGAGACTGTGATGCAATTGGGTAACTGAAAAGAGGCCAGAAGCGAGGGAGTGAGAGGTCCAAGTGATGCTGCAGGCATGGGTGAGGCCAGGCCACACCCTCTATGTCCTGGCTAGGACATTCATTTGGGGCAGCAGTTGAGGACTCAGGTGTGGTGCGAGGATCAGCATGGGCACTGTGGCAGGGTGTGCTAGTGGGTCCAAGAAGGTGGGTGATGTCATCCAGTGTGGAAAAAGGCACTGGTGAGCACTGGATGCCCCTGGGCCCAGGTCTGTCAGGCTGGATTCACGAGGTCGAGGCCATGACAAAGGAGACCAGAGGTGGCCAGGACAGCCCCCAATGCCTGCCAATCTCTGGCTCCCTAGGGTCAGGTGCCCACTCAGACCTCTTCCTGCCGCAGCTGTGGGCCCAGTCTCCCAATTCCTCTTCCCCCACTTCCTCTTAGAAGTAGGGTGGGCTTCCTCAGAGACCCTCGGGAAAGCAGGCATTGATTGGGAAGACCTCAGCCTGAATCAGTCAGGCCCAGCTGGAGCAGAATGCAGGTAACGGTAGCACAGGATAGGTTCTGCCATTTGCCAGCCCTGTGGCCTTAGGAGCCTCGCTTCCAGGACCTTCGGTTGCTTCATCTGTAAGTGGGGACTATTGTCATAATACCTTCTTTGGAAGTCTTTGTGGGCTGTGTGCACGAGCTCATAGGAAGGGTGGCATAGAGTGAGCTGTCGTCATCTGTTGGAGACTGAAGTTCCCCAGGGCTGCTGGTCCAGGAGAGGGGCCATCCCTGAAGAGCAGTAGAGCTTAGGAGTAAAAAGCTACTTCCCGGCACAGCCACTCCCTGTTTGTCCAACTTATCCCAGAAGATATCAGGTCCTCAGGTTGGGACAATGATATCTCTCTCTCTCTCTTTCTCTCTGCTACTCCTGGCTCTGGTCCACATGGGGGCTGACAAATATTAACTGATGCTGATGGAAACACTCCCTGTCAAGGGGACAGCTTATTGTGTGCCTGCCTACACATGGAAAACACTGGCTCTTTCTGTCCCTGCCAGCAGAGAGGGAGAGGCTGGGTGCAGCCTAATCCAGCCAGCATACGTCTCTGCCTCCGAGAAGGCCCCCAGAGCTGGAACTGGCATTGCTACCAGGGCTGCTCCTTTGTCAGCTGAGTCCCAGAGAAGGCTATGAGACCAGAAGCAGTGAGACTCAGGGCTCTCCACACAAACTCCCTGAGGGCTCTGGCCCTGACCTCCCACTGTCCCAGTGGGTTCAAAGATGGGTTTGCACCTAGGGCCAGGCCCAGCCCTGTTAACTGAGGCCTGCAGTCTGTTAATAGCCATAGCAGCTACCAGGCAGGGGACCTCCTAAAAATAAGCCATCCCTCCAATAAATTTATTGCCTTATAAATAAGGCAATAAATACCTTATTTATTGCCTCTGGCAACCAAGAGGTAAAGACACATGAATCCAAGAAGCAAAACAAATGTACAATTCCACTTGTCCCCACTCTAACCAGTCCCCCACCCTGATCTCCACCCTCTGTAATGACCCTATGGTTCATCTGCAGCCCTGGCCCTGAGGGAGGCTCAGGGTCTAGTTTTTCAGTGGAAGCTCTGCTCCTTCCTCCTAGGCCTGGAGGCCCAGTAGGCAGGGGGTGTTTGGGAACTGACTCACGACAACATGGTGGGTGCTGAGTGGGGTGCGACGTGGACTGGGGACCCTGAGGGTTCTTAGACAGCCTTCCTCAGAGCTAAGCATTGTTCTCCTGGGAACATCTCCAATAAGGGCAATTGTAGCAACAAGGCTTGGCAGAGGTAGACAGTCACAGGCAGAGTGTCCTCTGGGACAAGAGGCTGGTGTGCTTAGATTCTGGGGAAGCTGGAGTCGTGATTCGTAAAGGGGACAGTTCAAGTGCCTTGGCAGGCCTGTGGCCCCGGGCCCCAGTTTACCTTTCATCATAATGTCGTCTTTAATGGGCCCTTGTGGGGTAATAACATGCACAGTGTTTAACCCTGTACCTAGTACATGTTATTTAGGGGTTAATAAAGGTGAGTTTATCTCAAGAGCTGAAATATGGGATGGCTTCAGGTCCTAGAGTTGAGTCAAACCTCCTGGCCTACCTGGCACCTTCCCACTTCCTGTGTCAGAGCTCTCAGGACGGAAGAATGTTGGCAGGGGCTGTGTCTCCTGGTGGCATATGGGGTGAGACCAGACCCTAAAGCCAGAACCCCCAGGACAGCCTGAGAAGCTAGTAGGGCCCAGAGTTCCAGGTGGGGGAGGAACCTCCAGACCACAGACCACACAGCTGCCCCACCTGCCTTCAGACCTCCTCCTCCAGCTTTCAGGCTGTGTTTGTCTACAGGATTTAAGTCAACGGACAATGTGTGTAATCCTATAATGAGTGTTCACCTGCTCAGACAATGTGTGTAATACCATAATTAGCATTTATCTACTTGAAGCCAAACTGCCGGCCCCCTCTGCTCCTGGGGTCCTGCAGAGCCAGCTAAGGGCCCCCCATGAAGCCCTGTAGTGAGGCCAAAGTCAGGGGTGGGAGGGGAATAGGAGTGAAGGCAGGAGGCTGGGCAGCATGACGTGGCAACCAGGACCTGCCACGTCCTGGCCAGGTGCTGATGGGCCAGCTGTAGACCCTCCCTGGGTCTGTTTTCCTCATTAGAAGGCAGAGAATAAGCAACCTGCTCCACCCAGCCCAGAGCTGCCGAGAAGATTAAAGGAGATAATGTCAGGGAGGGCTGCAGCCACAGAGAGGCAAAGCTGTTGTAAAAGACAAATAAAGTATAAGGTGACAGATGCCAAGTGCTAGAGACCATGAGTGCCGTGGGGACAGCTGTCTTTAGCCACTTGCCTGCCTGGGGGCAGCAGGATGGGCAGCTTCCTGCATACCTACCGTCAGGATGCTTCTTGGTCTTGTTGCCGTAACAGCTGAGCAGGGTGGGGAGCTGCCTGGGGAGGTGCGGGGATTCCTCACTTTTCCGCGGAGCCACCGCTGCCTCCCTAGCCCGCCAAGCCCCAGCAACCCGAAACTGCCTTCTGTCTCTACGTTGCTCATTCTGGACATTCAATGTAAATGGGTCATGCAATACTAACCTTGCCTTTTTGAGGTTCATCCACATGACAGCTTCTATCAGAACTTCGCTCCTTTCCATGGTTGAATAATACTCCAAGGTGTGGAGACACCACATCTGTTTATCCCATTCAGTGGTTGATGGGCATTTGGGTTATTCCACTTTTGGGGTATAATGAATGATGCTGCTAGGCTGCAAGGATCCTTATACTTAGCATCTGGGAAGGTTTAAAGAGAGGGTGCTTCTTAAAATACGGATTCCAGGATTCACTCCCCCAGAGACTCGGACTCTGTGGATCTGAGAGGTCTCGAGAATCTGCATGTTACAGTCTTCCTGCCTAACTTTGGTGAAGGCATCAGCAGACTCTTTGGGAGTCACACCTTAGACTGTATTCTAGGTCACATCCCTACCCAGCCTGAGCCTGGGATCCTTAGAGTCCTACAGTCAAGTAGGGATCATACCAGGACACCAGCCAGGTGTAGCTCTGCCCTAAGGAGCCAGCTGGGTCTTGGTGGCTGTTTGAGCTCAGTGGGCGACATTCTGGCCTTCTCCATCCAGCCGAAGGCTGGCAGAGCCCAAGGACACCCTTTCTGGCATTTCTGAGTGTCAAAGTCTCCTTATTGACAACTTATAATCAGTTTGTAACTAGAAACATGACCAGCAACAAATTCTCCTCCTTAAAGAACAAAACAAATGAAAACCGGAAATAGCCTTGGAGAGGTGATATCTAACTGGACTCAGGTCTCTGTTCTGTGGTGCTTTATGGTCATCTGTGGGAACGAGGGGCTGTGGGCCTGACCCCCCGGGCTGGGGAGGAAGCCAGAGCTGGCTTCTCTGCTGAGGCTTCCTGTGTAGGACAGGGGTGTTGGTGTGATTTTCTTCTCTCAAGGCTGCAGTCCTTCTGGTCCTCCCCTAACTACCAATCAGGACATCTTGAGGCCCAGGGAAGTGATTCCACTTCCTCAAGTTCACACTGCAGTGTCAAACCTGGGCCTTGTCTGTGGCACCCCCTCCCTTGGGATCTTTGCCACTATCCCAACCACTAGTTGGCAACCAATAGTTGCCACTATTCCAACTCCCCAGGGAACATTTGGCAGTTACACAACTGGGGGGAGGGTGCTACTGGCCTCTAGTGGGTAGAAGCCAGGGACACTACTAAACATTCCACAAAGCACAGGACAGTCCCCATGACCAAGAATGATCCCACCCACAGTATCAGTAGATGGAGAAACTGTGGGCTAAGGTCAGCCATTGGAGGCCAGAAAGAATCCCACTAAGACGTGGACGGTGCACCTGCAGCTCAGTGGTGCTCAGCAGGAAGAACTGCCCACGTGCTTTATGCAAAGTTGTCTCAACTAGGAGATGCTGGGAGAGAGCCTGCTCCCTGATGGGGACACAGCTTATGCATGAGACACTCTCTCCCTGAACCAAGACCCCCACTTCCCTACGGGATCTTGGGTTTCCAGGTTCAAAGACTCCAACTCCATCTGGAACTCTGGAAAGGTCAAAATCTGCATTGAACTAAGAGCAGAGCTGTAGGAAGAGGCCATGGAGGGGGCGCTAGAGCTGGGGCCTCTGCTGAGTTAGGAGCCTGGAGCTGCAGAGGCAGCTGGGTCTGGGGGAGGAGTTCTGTACTGGGTGAGCAGTGTCCCCATGAGCACCTCCCAGAAGCAGGTGCACGGTATGGTGTGCATGAACTTGGGAATGTCCTCTCAGGGGCTGTGAGAGAGCACACCCCTTGGGGCAGGGGCAAAGCTATTAGTGCCCTCCTCCCTGTGGCAGGGGAGCCTGCCTTGGGTGCCACACTAGGTTGCAAGGCTGTTGTCACGGAATGTCACACGCTGAGTGGCTTAAAGGACAGCCATTTACTATTGCACAGCTCTGGGGGCCACAGGCCAGAGATGAAGGTGGTAGCCGGAAGGATCTGGGTCAGGCCTCTCTCCTTGGCTTGCAGATGGCTGCCTTCTTCCTGTGTCTCTCTGCTTTGCTGTCCTTCTATGAATAGCTCTGCCCCAATTTCCCCTTTTGATAGGAACACTAGCCATACTGGATTAGGGGCCCACCCTACACCGGTGTGCCTGCATCCTCACTTAGCTGATTAACCTGCAATGACCCCGTGTCCAAATAGGTCTCATTCTAAGGTGCCAGGGGGTAGGGCTTCAACATATGAATTGGGGTGGTGGGGGACACAATTCATCCCCTAATAAGTGTGCATTCACCAACCAGGCAGCTGTTTGTCCACTTGTTCTCTTAGAAAGGCGGGGGTGGGTGGGCTGGCGGTGAAGAGCTGGGCTCTGGATGTGACCAGCTCTGCACTTTTCAGGCAGCTGTGGGTAACTCACTGAACACGTGTGGGTGATGACCAGAGGGCGGCGATGACCAGAGTGGCCGCCCACAGGCGGTCAGAGAAAATGCTCGGCAAGCCCTGGGCTCTGTGCCTGCTGCACTCACGGTCCCCATAAATGGCAGCTTTATTCAGCAGATGCCCCTTGGCCATCTGCTGATCTGCTGTGTGCCAGCCAGGGCACCATTTAGAAGGAGTCTTGGGGGACGCTTAGGAACCTCTCAGAGCAGGGGACAGCATCTGCTCACAGAGGGGGCCGTGAGTGGGTGGGGCACAGGCGTGCTTGCCCCGGGGGATGCTCATGCGAGTTCCTGGATCTGTGCAGCGGGGAGCCCTGGTGGGGCAGATGGCAAAACCCCAGAGCTCTCTTCCCAAGTCAGTCCTGCTGCTGCTGCCTGCCCCTCACTTCTTGCCTTGCTCACCAAATATTTGTCTATAATTCTCTTTCTACCTCACCTCTTGGCCACTTCCTCCTGCTCATCTTTTGGACCTCAATGCTGGTGCCACCTCTTCCAGGAGCCCTGCAGGGCTGGGCTAGGTGCCTCTCCTCAGCGTTCTGGCACTCTCCTGGTTAGGATGATCCGCGGGTCTCCCAAGGCAGGAAAGCTGGCCTCATTTTGCTCTTTCTCCCTGGGGCATTGTTTTGTGCCTAGCACCTGGAGGGTGCTCGGCAAACGTGCTGGTCTCTGTGTCAGCCCAGAGTACTCCTGCCCACCCCTCCCCAGCTCAGCTCCAGCTCACCGGGCAAAGGGGCACAAGGGCTCCATTGTGAGCCAGAGTGGGCAGAAGTGGGGCTGATGCTCTGAAGGGTGGGCGGGAGCTGGAGCCCAGACAGACGGAACCCAGACAAAGCCCTCTTTAAGCAGGGATCATGACAGCTGTGCTGATGATGTATTGATACAGGAGCCCAGATAGCAAAGGAAATAAATGCCCAGAGTGTCTTGAACTTGGCAGTGTCTGGAGGTTGAGTGAAGGTCTCAGGTGAGGAATAGGGATTGGTGCCCCTCTGGCCACTGGCCCTGCCCATGCCCTGGGAACACTGGCATCGAGGCGAGAGCAGTGCGGACGGTCAGGTTCCTGTAGTTTCCCATGGGGACCCTTGCAGGGGAATTCAGAGCCAGGTTTTATCTTCAGCTGGGCCTGAAACTAGAGCAGGGCTCATGCTGCTGGGGCCTGAGACAGGGACCAGATCCTGGAAGAGGCTTAGAGGGCATCAGGCCCAGGTCCTAAGGAGGTGGCCAGTGGCTGAGACAGGTGATCCATATAACTGTGCAAGTCCAGACTCCCCACACTTGACTCTCTGTGGCCACCTAGCCTTTGGCCAGCTGGGAGAGGTCCTGAGCCAGGCCACTTTACCTCCTTGGGCAGTGTCTCAGCACTTAGGGGCAAATCAGGTCAGGCCAGTGTGCACAGTGGGTACTGGGGCCTCACTGGGACATGGTAACTGCTGAGAGACAGGGCAAGAACCCCTATTCCACCCTTCAAGGCCCCTGTGGGAGCAGGGGAGGGGGAGTGGTTTAGGAGGGTGGGCAAGGCATCAGCCTGGGATCCTGGCTCTGCCATGTCCTAGCAATGTGACTTTGTACTTTGATTTCCCCATCTGAGAATAATAACCAGGATCATTGCAGTTCAAGGGCTCAGGTGGTAAGCTACTATTGTTATGCTTGGAGAGGAGGGGCTAGAAGTGAAGGGTGCCCACGGCCTCCTTCCCTGCCTGCTTCCCTCCCATTAGAAGAGGAAGGGGCTGGTGATGTGCCCATGCTGGCTGAAGCCACCATCTGACACCCCACCCCACACCCACAGCCTGGGGAGCAGCCTCCCCTTATTAGGAGGGAGCCCTACAGTGGCTGATTTTCCCCTGGCTGTCTGGAGCGAGCCAGGACCCCCAGGGAGTCCAGGCACTCCTGGACGCAGAGCAGTGCTTAGAGGTGCCAGCCACCTCTCAGGGGACTCCTGCATGGTGCAGCAAGAGGGATGCGCCCCTCCCCCCTGCCCCCGCGATGGCTCTGGTCCAAAGGGCCTCAGGCAGGTGCAGGGCCCATGGCATCCTGGTGACCCTCTCCACGGGAGGGTGTGGTTGCTTCCCTCGACTTGATGGCAGTGTCATGAGTGCCAGGACAGGTGGCTTCCCATCCTCTGCCTCTACTTAACCTCCTGAACCAAGTTATACACTCAGTATGCGCCCAGCCTCATGACTGAGCTCAGTAGACTTCTGAGTAGACTGAGCTGCTGCCCCACTGCACAGAGAAGAGAATGAGGTTCAGGCAGGTTAGGGCACTTGCGCCAGACACCCCCACCAATAAGAGGCAGTGTGGGGGTTCAACGCCTGCCCGAGTCCCCTCTGCTGCCCTGTCCCCTCATTCTAAGTCCTTCAAATGCAAGCCTTCCCATGTGTCTCTGGTTGTCTTCCATCATTTCTACGGGTCTGTTCTGACTCCATCCCCACCCCTACCCTAGACCAGGACCCCCAGCAAGGACCTGGAGCCTTCCTCTGCATCTCTACATGGAGCCGAGGTGAAGCTCAGAGCACTGAGGATACCAGGGTGGAGGGAGGATAGAGTGGAGTGGGCCCAGAGACTATGGAGCAAAAGAAGAAGCTGGTCAGACCCCTTCTGTGTCTCAACATGCACATGTGTGTGCACACGCACACACATACATGCACACACACTGAGCACAGCTGTGCCACCTGTGGAGAGGAGAGTCCCAGCCAGGACTGGCCCATCCATGCCCCATCCCAGCTGCCAGCCCAGGGCCCCTCAGCTCCCCTTGCCACCTCCAGCTCGGACTCGAGGCTGCAGAGGGCTGCCAGTGGTCTGCCCATGGGCCGAGGGCAGGGCAGGAGGCCCCTGGACCCCCATGGTGGTTTGCAGTAGATGGGGCTACTGCCCCATCTGCAAAAGGAAAGTAACACTTGGCCTTGCTGTGTGGCACTGTGGAAGGATTAAAAGGGACTGTGTATGTGGAGTTCTTGAAACAGGTGCTGACATGAAACGAACCCTCCCTTAATGCCGCTGCTTCCCCTCTGGTAGAGGTGCCTGGGTCATGGTGCTACAGTTGGGGGCAGAGCCCAGATCTGGGGCTTTTGGCCTGCCTAGGTATCTACTTGCCCTGCAGGGACAGTTGTGTGTTGTCACGGGGGCTTCCCCTTTGGACATCCAGGCCAGGCGTCCATACCTGGTGCCTGGAGCACTGAGGAGGGACAGGTGTGGGCCCAGGGCTCTGGCATCTGGCCCTTCCCATCCCTTGCCCACATCCTGAGGTGGGGCGGGGTGAGGTCAGAGTCCAGATGGGCTTTGTTAACCCCTGAGGGTTGACCACGCATAGCCCTAGGGATCCCAGGTGACTGCCGGCCTTCCCTCGGGGATCTTTGCAGATGGTGGTTCTCATGGACCCCATGGAGGACCCAGATGACATCCTGAGGGCACATCGCTCCCGGGAGAAGTCCTACCTGTTTGATGTGGCCTTTGACTTCACTGCCACCCAGGTGAGGGAGGGCCGGGGTGTACAGCTGGCCTCCTGCATGGACACACTTGGGTTGGCACTGAGGCACCACCCTGCATGGGTGCACCATTGTTGGCCCCTATTGGATGGAGCTGGATCAAGGAGCCTGAGGCCCATCTGGCACAGGGAGGGCAGGCGGAGGATAGCTGCAGGGAAGCTGACACCCCCCAGGGACCCCGTCTTGCCCACCTGTGTACGCTTCTAGGAACAGACGTGATGCGTCCTCAGGGCAGGGAGCCAGGAGCCAGCCATGGGGGAAGGCATCTCAGGTGTCCTGGGCTCTCTTCCAGGGTGCCATCCCCCCCACTGTGGGGTGTAAGTGGAGACATCCCCTCCCCCACTCCCTACCCCCACTTCTCTTAGGCTCCAGGGACAAAAACTTCTCTTAGGGGGAACAGGACCTGCCAGTGAGTATCTGTGCTCTGCTCCACCCATGTCCTGGGCTCCCGACAGCTCTCCCCTTCCTTCTCTGCAGGAGATGGTGTATCAGGCCACCACAAAAAGCCTTATCGAAGGTGTCATCTCAGGCTACAATGCCACTGTCTTTGCCTATGGCCCCACAGGTGAGGGGAAACCTAGACCATGGGCGAGGACCCCTCTTCCGTCAAGGGTCAAGCCCCAGCCCTTCCATCAGAGAATTGGTCTGGCTCCATCCAGGGCCCTCCAGTCCCAAAGACCCTACACACAGCCAACGCTGCCCTGCTCCCCACCCCCATCACTGCCTGGCCATCTGGGAGGACCAGCCTTGGGGACAGACCCAGGTCTGCCAGGAGTGCCTGCCCAGTGAGCCCTCACTTCTGGCTCCCACACTGCTCACCCTTGACCTTGTTCTACCCCAGGCTGTGGGAAAACCTACACCATGCTGGGCACAGATCACGAGCCCGGCATCTACGTTCGCACCCTCAATGACCTCTTCTGTGCCATTGAGGAGACCAGCAACGACATGGAGTATGAGGTGTCCATGTCCTATCTGGAGGTAAGCCCCCACCCAGGCTCAGCCAAGAGGCCCACTGGGCAGGGCTGGGGTGCTCAGCACTGCTGCTGTCTCACACACATATCATAACCCCACTTTACAAAAATCTCAGGCTCATCAGAGAGGCTAGGCAACTAGTTCTATGTCATACGGTATGTGAGACAGCAAGTACTCAAACTCAGAGCCATACCCTGCCCAGTGTGCCATGACCCAGAGCAGCCTTGCCAGGATGCACAGGACTCAGCCACTGTGAGTCTGACCTCAGATTGCTAAGGCAACTCCCAGATGGCTCACCACCTCGCCATGCTCAGGGGCCTGTTTCTTGAAGCAGACCCAGTCTGCCCTGCCAGGCTCCCTTCAGGAACTCTGCAATGTGGGCACAGATGAAAACTGTACACACATATACAGGCTGGACACTTTGGCTTCCCCACCCAGCTATAGCCTCCCGGTGCCCACCGGGCTGGGTGTGGGGAGCACAGAGGCCAGAAGAGGTGGGAGAGCTACAGGCTGGACCCCATCCCCTGAAGGAACTGATAATCTCCTGGGCCACAGAGCAGGAAGGCAGCCAGGTGGAGCTGCCAGCAGCAGCCCTGCTGGCACGGTGTTGACTCAGCCAGCAAGACTCACTTTGTATGGGGGGGCACCCCTGAAAGTAGCATGAGGGTTGCCTAGCAATAAACAGGGACCTCTCCAGGCAGGGGAAGGGGATCTTGCCATCAGTCTGGTCCCCAGCTCTGGCCAGTGCCCAGCCTGTCCACACAGGGAGTCCCACTTGGTTCAGAAGCCTCCTGTAACCCTGGCTCTGGCAGCTCGATGTTCCCCATAGATGCTGGAGCCCATCCCTGGCCCCACAGGCAGGCAGGTGCCTTTACTCAAGAGGAACCTGGGGCTCAGAAGGTGCAAACTGTGGTCCTCTTCATGCGTGGGAGGGAGGGGACCTGGCCCTGGCCTGGACCTGCCCTCACTGGTCCCATCAGATCTACAACGAGATGATCCGGGACCTGCTGAACCCTGCCCTGGGGTATCTGGAGCTGAGGGAGGACGCCAAAGGGGTGATCCAGGTGGCCGGAATCACTGAGGTCTCCACCATCAATGCTAAAGAGGCAAGTTCTGTGCCTCCGGCCAGGCCATGGAAGGGCTAAGACTGGAGCCAGAGAGCTGCTGCCTACGAGGCTGAGGCTGGGGCTGGGGCTGGGGCAGAGAATCCTGAGTAGTGGCAAGAGGAGGACCCATGCCTACCACCATGTCCACCATGCTGACCCTGAGAGAGTGACCAGGCAGCACGCCCCCTCTGTTTACACAGACACTTCACCTCAGACTGCTGAGGCCACTCCCCAGACCCCTCAGCCTGTAGAGCCCACCCCAGCCTGCCCTTTCAGGCAGGGCCCTCCCTGCCTATCCCCAAGAGTTCCTTCCTTCTGTTGGAGCATCTCTGTGGGTTCTCAGGAGCTGCCTCTCCTCCCTGCTGCCCAGATCATGCAGCTGCTGATGAAGGGAAACCGGCAGAGGACCCAGGAGCCCACGGCCGCCAACCAGACATCCTCACGCTCTCACGCAGTGCTGCAGGTGGCTGTTCGCCAGCGCAGCCGGGTCAAAGACGTCCTGCAGGAGGTGCGGCAGGGCCGCCTGTTCATGATAGACTTGGCCGGCTCCGAGCGCGCCTCCCAGGTGAGGCTGGGTCCTGTGGGGGTGGAGGACAGAGGGCAGGAATGATGCCCTCCCTTGACAATTACATTAGTCAAGGAGCAGAGAATGTCCCTGTCACCCTTTTCTGGCAACTCTTTGTCCACCATCCCTATCACCCCCTACCCCCCCCCCCACTTGCCCAGCTCTGAGGCCTAATGCAGCAGCAGCACCCAGCAGGTGTGGGCTCAGGCTCCCTCCTGCCGGCAGACCTGGCAGTTTTATGGTCATGTCAGCAAGGAGATTGGGTGATGTCACTGTGGTTAGCACAAATGCAAGGCAAAGGACAGCACCTTTCATGTTCAACCTTTCAGGTTCAAACTTGTGAAGCTGGGTTGGAACAGGGCAGAGTTCATGAAACTTATCCCTCTCTTCCAGGAAAGCCCCAAGGGCTTCCTGAAAGGGGCCCTGGGGGAGCGGCCTGGGAGGGGAGAGGGCGTGCCCTCCAGCTACTGGAGCCAGCTGGTCTCGGCATTTGCCAGCCTGGGCAGAGTGGACAACAGCCTCCCTCCAGTGTCATTCTGGTGCTGCGAAACAGGCCATGCTGTGGTCCCTGCTCTGGGGGACAGACACCAGCCGCCTCAGCCCTCTGTGATGCTGGAGGGGGCAGGACGAGGCCCTCTTGCAAGTCCTTGCTACACTTCAGGGCCCCGAGGGAGAGAAAGGAGTTTCTAGCCCAGGATCAGCAGGGCGTTGGGGGGGGGAGGCGCGGCTGGGGCAAAACCCAGACTCCTGCACCATAGAGCCGTAGTGATGCCCTGTGCTCGCCTCCCAGACACAGAACCGCGGACAGCGCATGAAGGAGGGGGCCCACATCAACCGTTCCCTGCTAGCCCTGGGCAACTGCATCAATGCGCTCAGTGACAAGGCCAGCAACAAGTATGTCAACTACCGCGACAGCAAGCTCACTCGGCTCCTGAAGGTACCAGCCGCAGCCAGGGCGGGGGTGGGTGCTGAGGGTGAACTGCCAGACTCAACAGACACCCAGCTAAGTCTGAATGCCAAATACACAACAAAATTCATTTCAGTATAAGTACGTCCCATGTAATATTTAGGAGATACATACGCTACAAAAGTTATTCCTTGTTTATCTGAAATTCAAATTCAGCTGGGTGTCCTGTATTTCATCTGGCCACCCTAACCAAAGGGCAGGCAGCAAGGAGGGAAAGAGGCTGAACCTGAGACCCCCCACCCCACCCCGCCCACGACAAAAAGGTAACTTTCCCAAGGGCTCGGCTAGTAACTGCTAGATGTAGGATCCAAACCGGTCTCCCTGGTCTAATATCACAGCCACCATTTACTGCCATCAGCCACCGTCATTATTGCACCCACAAGCAGGGCAGGTGGGGCAATCGCTAAATCTCTGCCATTTACAAGGTGAGGAAGCTGAGGATTAAAGGTGAAGGTGCTGCTAAGGTCACACAGGTGGCCATTGCTGGGGCCGGGGGCTTTCTCCACATCACTCGGTGTGAGTTTGTGTGTATGAGAGAGGAAGGAGAGAGAAAACCACACATGCCGCAGAGGGCATCTCAGACAGCCCGACAGGAGGAAGGCCTGGGGAGTCCCGGCTGACCTCAGCCCCCTTTCTCCACATCCAGGACTCCCTGGGGGGGAACAGCCGCACTGTGATGATTGCTCATATCAGTCCAGCGAGCAGCGCCTTCGAGGAGTCCCGGAACACCCTGACCTATGCTGGCCGGGCCAAGAACATTAAGACCAGGGTGAGGGCCCCTGGCCTGTCCCCCAGAGCACACCTTCCTGGACCAGTATTCAGGCTATTGGGCCAATCTCTGCCCCACCCCACCCCATACTCTCTGCAACCAGCCACTGCTGCACTGGCCTCACTCCTCAGCCCAATGTGACCTGTGTCCTTCCCTGCACCTGCTTGTCTGCCTAGAAGCCCATAGCTCCCAAGGGTCCTGTCTTCTGTTGCAGGTCTGTGTCCCCCCTTCACCTCCATCCTCTCCTTCTTCCCTTCTTCAGATGCTCCTTCAGACTTAGGGTTTTCAAAGCTTCTCCCTCTGATAATCTTCGTAAGAGGCAACCTTGATTGAGCACTTACTCGGAGCCCTTCAATTATCTCATTTATTATCTCATTTGATCCTCAAAATCAGGCAGGTGTTATCACTGCCCCCATGGTACAGTTTAAGACAATGAGGCTTAAGGAGGTTAAGTGACTCCCCATCTGGTCAGCAGTGGCACCGAGATGGGCCTGGGTCTGCCCGATTTCCAGGTCCGAGTCCTTACCTCTCTATAAACATGCTGGAGCCCTGCCATCTAGTCAGAATCTGTCTCAACCTGTTTGCATGCAGAGGGCTGGAAGTGGGTAAGTGTAAGGTAGCATACATTGAACACTCTTCCAGCATTTAAAATTTTCATCTTGTGTCCTGATACTTTAAGTTTTATTCCTACCCTCGAGGAACTTAACGGGAAAGAGGAGACATACTCTTGACATAGTTCATTGATAGTTCAGAATATTGTCAATAGCCAGTAAATGATGCCAACAGCAGGTGCTGATACAGGTCAGGGAATGGGGAGGTCGGGTAGGCTGGTGGGATCGGTGGAGTTCTTTGGGGACAGTAAGTAGGACCCTGAAGGATAGGAGGACATTCCAGAAGGGTGGGAGCAGGAAAAGAGAAGCTCTAAAGCAGCGGTTCTCAACCTGTGGGTTGCAACCCCTATGTAACAATGAAAATACATCCTGTATATCAGATATTTACATTAGGATTCATAACAGTACCTAAATCACAGTTATGAAGTAGCAACAAAAATAATTTTGTTGTTGGGGGTCACCACAACATGAGGAACTGTATTAAAGGGTTGCAGCATTAGGAGGCATTAGGAAAGTTGAGAACCACTGCTGTAAAGGCAGAGAGGGCATGATGTCTGTCGTGGGCATGAGGAGAGCAGGATGGTCCCCAGCAGAGCAGATATGTGGGAACAACAAGTCAAAAGAAAATCGAAGCGGTAATGGAGGGCCTTCTCCTCCAAGTGAAGCAATTGGGCATTCCCCTTAGGCAGTAGGGAGCCACCGACGGTTGCTGAGCAGGACAAGTAGCACTTTAAGAGTGTGGATCTAGGGCGGCGCTTGTGGCTCAGTAGGTAGGGCACCGGCCCCATACAGGGGTTCAAACCCAGCCCCGGCCAAACTGCAATAAAAAAAATAGCCGGGCGTTGTGACAGGTACCTGTAGTCCCAGCTACTTGGGAGGCTGAGGCAAGAGAATCACATAAGCCCAGAAATTGGAGGTTGCTGTGAGCTGTGTGAGGCCACGGCACTCTACTAAAGGCAATAAAGTGAGACTCTGTCTCTACAAAAAAAAAAAAAAAAAAGAATGTGGATCTAGCAGCAGCATGGAGGTGTGATAGAAGGCTGTGGAGTTAGAGGCCAGGAGGCCATTACTGTTGACCAGAAAGGCTGGGAGAGGTGGGGGAAGAATGAAAGGAAGGCTCCCCACCGAGGCCAGCCTCTGTGGGTGCAGGGAGGAGGACCGGGTGCCTGGGGTGTCCCTCCCCCCATGGCCCATCCTGCGTTCCCACAGGTGAAGCAGAACTTGCTTAACGTCTCCTATCACATCGCCCAGTACACCAGCATCATCGCTGACCTGCGGGGCGAGATCCAGCGGCTCAAGTGCAAGGTTGAGGAACAGGCTGGGCGGGGCCCAGCCCGGGGCCGGCTGGCACGGGGAGACATACGCCATATCCAAGGTGTGCATGGAGCCCATCTCCGACAGCCCTCTGCCTCTCATGTTGCTCTGGGCTCAGACAGTGCTGGATTCAGATCCAGACTTAGGCTTTTTCTGGCTAGGTGGTCTTGGGCTAGGCATGCACCTGCTCTGAGCCTTCAACTGTGAAAAGGGATGGTGATCTCTAGTTGGGAAACCTGCCATGAAGATTAGTGGGCTCAGACTGTGAGAGGCGGGTGGATCACTCTGGGTGCTGCAGAGAGGGCCATGAGGCCCTGCTATAATCACCAAGAGCTTCTGTTCCCTTGGAGACTTTTGTGTGAAGGGATCATGGCGAAACCTGCCCTTTTCCCTTGGTTCACTGAAAGATCAGCTCACAATTGCAGTAGATTAATAAAAGAAAGGTTTATTTCCAAATACCATGCACATGGGGGAATCACAAGAATGATTACCTGAAGTCTCAGTGATGGTCAGAGACTTTTATAGATGTCTTTTGGAAGGGAGAGGGGAGAGTGTGCGCAAGTGGTTGCTAGGAGGATGTGTGTAGATGGGTGGAAGCAGATGGATCTGTAGATTAACCTGAGACAGATAGTGCTTTAAGTGACCCTGAGGCATGTAATAAGAAAGTCAGCAGCCCCTATTTGATTCTCAATCAGGTTACTCAGGTTTTATGTAGCTAGAGGAAAGGCCCCTTTCAATGTTCCCTGATCATGAATGGCCTTTAATCCAAAATATTCTATATATCAAGGAGTCATATTTTGGGGCAAATTTCCTTAGCTCCTTCATGTGTTTGCTGTGATGGTTTCCCAATAGATGGCAGGAAAGTTTCCAAGTTGGCACAAAGGTGCTAGAAGGGCTAGCAGAGGCCCAGTTCACACCCAGGAGCTGGGAGTCACCTTTGGGCAGTGGCCTAAAGACTCGATGTGGGCGTGGGTTATGGGAGGAGGCAGTCAGCTAGGAGGTCTTCTTGGAGGAAGTGGTTGGACAGGAAGTGGAAGCAGAAAGTGGCAAGAAAGAGAGGGGAGTGAACCTGCGCCCTCTGCTGACTCTCCCATCTTCACGCCCTGGGTAGCCGAGGTCCAGCTGCACAGTGGGCAAGGTGAGCAGGCCGAAATGGGACAGCTTCGGGAGCAGCTCATCAATGCGTTCCAAGAGCAGATGGACGTGCGGAGGCGCCTGCTGGAGCTGGGGAACCACGCCATGGAGGTCCAGATCGACACCTCCCGCCATCTGCTCACCATTGCCGGGTAAGCATCCCCTGCTTGAGGACCCTCTAGTTCCCACCCTGGTCCCAGGAGAGAGAAGCAGAGGTTGTGAACCCTGTCCCCTGCCCTCCTGGCCTGAATCACGTTTTTCTGGGTTGGGCTGCGGCAGCTGGGAGCATGAAAAGTCACGCCGGGCCCTCAAATGGCGGGAGGAGCAGCGGAAGGAATCCTACACCAAGGATGACAGCGAAAAGGACTCTGACACAGGCGAGGACCAACCAGATATCCCGGAGCCCCCAGAGGTGGCCACAGCCCAGGAGAGCATCGCAGCCCTGGTGGGCGAGCAGAAGAGCCTTCGTAAGCAGAAGGTGTGTAGGATTTGGGGGGCAGGGACAGTGGGTTTGAGAGGTGTGGCAGAGGGACTGGGGGTTGGAGGAGCTGTGGGATCTGGGTGCTCAAGCCACAAATCCTGTGTGACCTCTCTGTGCCTCATATTTCCCATCTGTAAAATGGGAGCAGTCAAGGTGCAGCCTTCCTGGATTTGCTGGGAAGATTAAATACATGCCTGGCGCATACCAAGGAGACTCGGGGAATGGCAGTATTGTAATTTGGGTTTTTTCAGATGACAAATCTCTGCCTTCTGTTCTTGGGCATATCCAAAACTTCAGAGTATGGTGAGCCCTGAGGGCTTAGATAGGCTGGGGTTGAGCAGTTGTCCAGAGGGCTGGTCCCAGGATCAGGTTGTGGTCAGGCCTGCAAGACAGTGGGCACAGATGGGCCACCTTGGAGCAGCCTGTGGTTGCACAGCCCAAGATGGATCTTAGAGGTTTGGCCTGGCTTAGAGCTCCAGCTGGATTGATGCCCAGTCCAGGGGCCAGAGAGGCGAGGACTGGGGCCCTTCACCGGGGCCTGGTGGTCACCCCGCGCCCCCTGCAGCTGGCGCTGGAGCAGCGCTGCCGGGAGCTGCGCGTGCGGGGCCGGCGCTTGGAGGAGACGCTGCCTCGGTGCATCGGCTCCGAGGAGCAGCGCGAGGTGCTCAGCCTGCTGTGCCGCGTGCACGAGCTCGAGGTGGAGAACACGGAGATGCAGTCACACGCGCTGCTCCGCAATGGCGCGCTCCGCCACCGCCACGAGGCCGTGCGCCGCCTGGAGCAGCACCGCAGCCTCTGCGACGAGATCATCCAGGGCCAGCGACAGGTCATCGACGGTAGGGCCCGCGCCCCACGCATCCGAGCCACCTGCGGAGGCCCCTGGGCACGCGCTGAGCCCTGCCCCTCCCCCGGCAGACTACAACCTGGCCGTCCCGCAACATCTGGAGGAACTTTACGAAGCCTACCTGCGGGAGCTGGAGGAGGGCAGCCTGGAGCGGGCCACCATCATGGACCATGTAGCCTCCAGGGCCCTGCAGGTGGGCACCTGAGCCTGGGCACGTGTCCCAAGGGAGAGACTGGTGCCCAAGACAATGGCAGCACCCCAGGGAGGGGATTTCCTTACCTTCTTACTTCACCCAAAAGCCTTGCCAAGCCTGAGTAAGATCACCATCCTGGGCATTCCTCTCTGGCACTTGTCCCCACACAGGGTCTCAGGGTTGGCCAAATGGCCTCAGATACACTCCCAGGAGACCAGGCCATCAGGCAGTGCCACTAGGGGATGCCCAACAGCCCGCAGTGTACCCTTGGGGACACAAGCCCACTGTCCTTCTGGGATCTCCAGCCCGTTACGAGTCTGTCCCTCTGTCTCCATGCTATTACCTGGTCCAGGACTAGTTCTAACTGTCTTCCCCTTCCTCCCACCCCCAGGACAGCTCTTTGCCCAAAATTACAGTGGGAGGAGACACAATGACCCCAGATTCTGACCCAGAGAGTGTGAAGATGCTGAACTCTGACACTCAGCATGTGCAGAACAGCACCCTCCGCACCCTCAGCACAGAGAGGTGAGACCAGGGACCACCTGCTCCAGCCCCCAAGCTGTGCTCTGTCCCAGGGAGGCCAACCCAGATCAGGCCTAAATGGGGAAGACAGGGCCAGAATGAAAGGGAGCAGATGACATTGTCTGGAGCCAGGACTCCTGGGCCCTCTCTTCCTTCACACCACCAGCTTCTCCCTTGGGGTTGGGGGTTGGGACTTCGGTGGGGCCAGCCTGGCCAACAGCCACCCATCCTCCTCTGCCAACCTCAGTGAAGTCCACCGTGTGTTCGAGGCCAGTCCCAGGGTCTGGCAAATGAAGAGCTCCTCTGTGCCCATCCCACCTCCCATCCAGATTGGCAGCCTGGTGAGCCAGGAGGTGAGCTCGACTGGCCCTGAGAGTTCCCCTGCTGCTGGGGGTGGGGGAACAGGGGTGGACACATAGCCATCAGGATGGAGCCTTTCTTAAACGGCGGCCACCCGAGGCCCCACTGACTCTGCTGAGTGTGGAATGGGGTCTCCACTGAGTTCAAGGACAGGGGCTCCCTCCTCCCAACCTCTTCACCCCACAGGTCCCCACTCAGGACAGCCTAGGCAGCCGGATCAACTCTTCCCCCGACAGTAGCGAGAATCTGTCAGAGATCCCCTTATCTCATAAAGGTGTGTGCAACCCTGCCCACCCACCCCACCCCACACCCCGGCCTGTCCTCATCTAAACTGCTCATATCTCTCAGCCCCAAGCCCCTCGTGCCCTCTTCACTGCCAAGTGCACCCATACATTAGTGCTGCCTATTCTACAGAGGCCCTAGTGTCTCCAGAGGATTAGTCACTTGCTCAAGGACACACAGAGCTATAAACACAATCAAAAATTGGGGGAACACAAGGCACTTAAAATCATGCCCTCAAATTGTAATAGTAGATGCCAACTGAATTCCTACCTCCTGGATGCTGCAGGTTAAGTCCATTATCTCAATTAATTCTTGAAATAACCCTATGGGGTTAGTTTTACCATCTCTTGTTTACAGATGGAAGTGAGGCTCAGAAAGGTGTCCCAAGCTTCTTACATGGCAAGACTGGAGGTGCTGGCATTGAAACCCAAGCAGTCTGGCTCCATCTCATTTCTGCTATGGCAGAGGAGGTTGCTGGGAGGAGGCCTTGATCCAGGGTTGGGTGCCCCCTGTGTTCCCCTGCAGAGAGGAAGGAGATCCTGACGGACACCAAGTGCATCTCAGTGAAGGCTGCCCGGAGGCGCTCCCGGGCCCTGGGCAGTGAAGGTCGCCACCTGCTGGCAGCCGCGACAGAGCACAGCAGCCTGTCCCTGCAGTCTCTGAGTGAGGCTGACGACGTGCAGCCACCTGGCCAGTTGGCCTCCAAGCGGCTGCCCAGCCCCACGCTGCAGCACGCTGCCAGCGAGGACAACCTCTCCAGCAGCACTGGCGAAGCCCTGCCCTTGGCAGTTGGGCATCGAGGTGACGGCCCTGGGTCCTGGCTGCATGGCCAGAAGAAAAATCCAGGCAAGAAAAGGGAGGAGTCCCTGGAAGCCAAGAAGAGGAAACGGAGGTCCCGGTCCTTCGAGGTCACAGGGCAAGGGGTGAGGCGAGGAGCAGGAGGTGGGGCATCTGGGCTTCTTTGGATGGGGGGTAAGGCTGGATTCCTCCTGGGGCCCCAGGACACCTCCACCCTGCACCACAAAGCCTCTGTCCTCAGGCTGGCATTGTTGCTAGGACAGATCCTGGTAGCAGATCTCTGCCTTACCTCACTGTTCAACCAACACAGCTCTCCTGCCCCAAGACACACCTCCTGGGGACCACAGGACACTCACGTCCTGTGGAACACAGGATGCGACCATCGCCTGGAACCCGGCATCCAGGAAAGGTCACGCTGCCTTTGGCCAAAGTCAAATTCCCTCCAAGTCAGAACACAGGTCAGTACCAACAAAGGAGGGGAGAGGGAGGCCTTCCCCTTGCTATGGGACTGGCATCTTGGGGTTGTGCCTCCAGGAAGTTCAAGGCCACTGGGTGATTAGAGGTGATGGAGAGGCATTCCTAAACCAGTAATCCTGGCCCTGCCCCTGTTGCAGGCCCTGGGGACACCTCACCCCTTGCTGTTCACCCTAACCCAGCTGGAATTTCCCGACGGGCTACTCATGGGCCCCGCTTGCCCCACGGCACAAGCACCCATGGCAAAGATGGACGCTTCTGGCATAACTGAGGGGCTCTGCCTGGGACTGGCTCTCTTGCTGCCCAAGACAAAATGGGGTGCAGTAGGGAATGGGAGGTGGAAGCTGGGCAGATGGGGATGACCTGGAAGCAGGAGCTCAGGGTCTCAAAAGGCCAGGGCTCCTGCAATACAGGAATTGCAGGGGTGTCTTCCCAACCCGTCCACAATTTCAGTGCCACCTGGGAAGGGTGGTGAGGCCAGGGAGATGCCTCCAGAATGGCTGGGCTCTTTGGCCTCCCAGCTCTGGACAGAATGTTGTTGCCAAAACTCTGCACAGATCTGTGGCCAGTCTTGGCTTTGGAATTGTGGGAGAGGAGCTGTTCTTGAGATGAGGCTGCTGGCCCACCTCTACAGCAAGGGCACCCTGGATGGTTGGAGAGGGGCCAATAGGCATTTCTAATATTATGGTTGGGGTGGGGGAGGGAATCTGAATCTGGTTTTGTTACTTGGTAGTGGCTTTTCCCCTCTTCTTTTTTAACAGTAAAATCCCATTTGGGTCTTGATGGTTGTGTTGGAAACTAGACCTTGTCTGGAATGTGGAGTGGTCATGACTGATTAAGATTCAACCAACTCCTTTCCCTTCCATGCCTGCTCCCCCCCACAGACCATCTCCCCCTGGCTAGCTGTATAGCACCAGCCTTCAACCCCCTGGGGAAAGGGTTTTTTCTAGACCCTGAGTCCATGCCCCCATCCTATCAGCCTTCACACCTCCCCAGGGCCCCTCCTAGGGAGTAATTGGGGAGTTGGGGTGGCCCAGAGTGCAGAGAACCTTACAGTCCAGATGAGGTGGTTACCCACTGGAGGTCAGGGCTCAGAAATTGCCTAATCAGCCCCCTCAGCTTCCAAGTGAGGAATTTCCTGCATGGGATACTGGGATGCCCCAGGCTTCTTAGACTGGCCAGGTCTCTGGCCATTCTGGTGTTCTTACCTGCCCTGCGCTGCGACTAGGTGAGGGCTCTCAAGGAAAAGCTCAATGAAGGGCACCAGGACCGCAGGCCTGTGGGACTCTCTCTGGGCTATTTATACCCAGGGACTGGTAGTTCAAGCATCCTCTCAGCTCTGTGAGCATGGGTTTATTCTAGACCAAGAACATAGCGTTCCATGTAAGAGCAGCTGCAGAAACCAGGCATCTGGTCAACTGCCCATCTCTGGATTCCACCCAGCCCCAAGGTTGCCAGTGCCTGGCCACCCGCTGAGGGCTGAGCTTGTAGCCACCTCTGCCTTGCCCTTCCTGGACCCCTTGGGACCTTCCGGGCCTCTATTTCCCAATCCAGGGCTACTTGGGGGTCCGGATCAGAGTGTGGTAGACGGGCTTGATGATGAGGTGTAGGTGCAGGGCGTTCTCCACCAAGTACTCCGAGTTGCGCCGCTGCAGGTCGGCGTGCACCAGGAAGTCGCCAGCCTCCTCGCTGCTCTGGTGGAAGCTGTAGGCATGGCGGACGAGCAGGCGGCCCTGCTGGCGCGCCCCCACCAGCACAGTCTTCTGGAAGCTCACGCCCGCCGCGTCGCCGCCGCTGCTGGCTGGCGTGACCACGAGCCGCGGCCGTCCGTCCTCTGGGCGCGCGGCGGGCAGCGCGGTGCCCGCGGCGTCTGCATAGACGGGTCGCAGGCTGACAGGCAGCCAGCGCGGTGAGAAGAGCACGTTCCACGTGACCCGGCGGCCCGCATCATGGCCGCTCGGGCCCAGCTGCGTCTGGAAACTGGTGCTGCGGTCGTCGCGGGCTGGGTTGTTGATGACCCACGGGGCGCCCCAGGCAGGGGCGAGGTAGTTGCGGGGCAGGAACGCGCTGCCGTTGACGTCGAAGAACTTGGCGTAGTGCAGCGGCGAGGCGGCGTGGAACTGGTAGGCCTGCAGCAGCAGGTCGGCCACCGCGGGGCCGTGGCGCGCCAGGGCGTCGGAGCGCGCCTGCAGCTGGAACAACTGGGCCGGCGGGATCATCGGGTAGCGAATGGCGCGCAGCGCGCGCTCGGCCACGGCGTGGGGCGGCCGCGCGCGGCCCAGCCAGGCCTCCAGTGCGTGGAACAGCTCCAGCTCGTCCTGCAGCACCAGGTCCGAGCGTTGCAGCAGCTGCGCCAGCAGCTCAGGGCTCACGGCGCCCCACTCGGCGCTGGCCGCCACCGCCGACAGGTTCCAGGCCAAGAACTGCAGGCAGCTCTCCCGCAGGGCTTCGTCCCCGGTGCTCACAGCGTAGTGATACCAGCCCACGGCCGGGCCCGCGCCGCCCGCTAGGTGCGCGCGCATGTAGTCGGCCACTCCGCGCTGCAGGGAGGCCACGCCATACTTGGTGGCCAGCCTGTGCAAGGGGATAGCCTGAGCCAGCAGCACGGTCAGCTCGCCGCAGTACAGGTACCTGAGGGAAAGAGGAGAGGTGATGCTGAGTCATAGTCGGGTGCTGCGGTCCCCACACAGAGCTGCTCTTTCTCTGGGTCCAGAGAGGACCTGGCCTCCCAGCTTTGGGGTCAGAATGGCCTCTGAGACTTCCTGTCTTTTTCTTGCAAGAGCTCACTCAGGCCATTCCTGCTTCACAGCCCCTTCCTTCCTTTGCTGGTGGGAATGGCGAGGCTCTGGAAAGCGCACAATGCTAGGCTGGAGCAAAACAGAGGTGGCTTCTACCATTGTGAGGTTTCCTGTCTGGTTCAGTTCCGGGTCCTAACACCTGTTTGCCACAATTCTGGACAAGTATTTTATCTTTCATGAACCGTGGGCTAACCATCTAGGAAATGGGGAGTAGTACCCAGCCCTCAGGGTTACTGTGACAGTCAGGGACAGCGAAGAATCCTGTTGTGAAGTGGATGGTCAGCACAGTTACTTTCCTCACACCCCTCCCCTTTCTTTCTGCAGCTCACCTTTCTCCCTGTGTCTTTTTCCTCTGCTTCCGTTGATCATCCCTTGCAGTCTCTTGCTGTCATCTCATCTGCCTCTGTGCCCCTGCTCACCCCACCAACACACAGCAACCCACTGGGCTCTGTGGGAGTGCCCAGCCTGTGCAGGGGAATAGCCACATCTCCCCTCTCTATTTCATGTTTGCCTCTGGGAATAAAAGATTGAATTTCCTAGGCTCCCTGGGTGTGGCCACATGTCTAACCTGTGGTCAATGAGATGTCACTGGGGCTCGGTATAGGATTTAGAGGAAGGCTGGTTAAATGCAACTGACTCACGGTAACAGGAAGACCCTTTTTGCCCATCTGTTTTATTTTCCTTGTTGCCTGGAACTTGGAAGTGATGTCTAGAATTCTACAACTGTCTTATCTAAGCCATTAGAACAGGGTTAATTTCTTAGACTATAGTGTGAATGGTGCCCTGTGCAGTACTGGCAGGAAGCGGGGAGGTGGAGGAGAGAGCTGGCTAACTTTATCAGCTCCCTAGCCTGTGCTTCCAAACCTGGCTGGACAGCAAAGCCACATCGAGGCTTTACAATAGAAAATGATTGCTGGTCCCAGTCCTACACTTGAAACTGATGATCAAGGGTGGGGCCCAGGAATCTGTAGCTCTCCTGACCAGGTTTGGAAACAGCTCTGAGAGGGTTAACAGGGTGGGAAGTGACATCAAAGTACACAGAGCACACAGGGAAAGGCAAGGAGCTGCACCACACTGCACGAGAGGGAAGTGGGGAAAGATGCAGGAGGCAGTGCCACCCCAGTGACATCTGGGGATGGTCGTAATGACCTCTAAGGGCCCTGCTTCCACAACCCTATAGGTGAAGGAGCCAGGGGATGAGGAAGGGATTAAAGCCTCCCCCAGTCCTCCCATTCCCCACCTGATGAACTTGTCGAAGACGGCGGCACAGTCCCGGGGCTCCTGCAGGACCACTTCGCTCTGGTTACTCAGCAGGTCCCTGAACAGCTCGCTGTGCAGCCCCAGCAGCAGGCGGTGGGCGTGGAACACCCGCACCTCATCAGTGCCTGCAGCCTGCACCCGCAGCACCACGTCACTGGCATTGCCCCGACGCAGCAGCTCCTGCAGGCGTTGGAGCTGCACCTGGGAGTGGTTGATGGAGGTGCCTGCGGCCTCGCCACCGACATCGGCTCTTTGGGCTGCAGTGGGAAGGAACATAGCACAGCCTCAGTCTAGGGGTGCAGAGGGACCAGCTGGAGACACATGTGCATGGGTGTGAGCAGAGAGTGCCCATGAGCACAGGCTGGGCGGCAAAGGCATGCCACTGCAGACCCTGTGAGGATGCTCTTAGAAGGGGTCTTAGATTTCACACAGGGAGAGGTCAGGTGAAACAGGTTTGGGACAACATTCCCACAGCTGGTCTCCATGATGCCAGAACCTCAGGCAAGGCATGTGGAGATTCTTGGTGCCAGAGTGGTGCCTTCACTAGTAGATACTCACCTCCCACGTGCCAGATGTTCTTGAACTTGGAATACGGCAGTGGGCAAAATAATCCAAGTTCTTAATGCCCTTGAAAGCACAAATTGGCTACTAGATAAGTAGTAAGTACACAATACACATATTAGCTTTAAAAGAGCCAGTCAGGGAATGAGTAAGTGTCAAGGCAGAGGAATCAGCCTTGCAAAGGCCCCTAAAGGCGGAGCAGAGAGGGTGGGAGGCCAGAGCAGCCACCATAGAGAGAGGCAGGAGGTGAAGCTACAGGCCCAGAGGCGGACCTGATCTGTGAGACAAGCAGCCTGTCGGGTACGAGAGAAAATACAGAAGCCAGGGGTGCTGGCACGGGGCTCTCGGGTGACTGCATGTCCAGGCAGGGCCCTTCTCTCCTGCTCCAGGGATGCTGGGACATCAGATGGGGATGTGCCTTCAGTTACAAAGACACTGTCAGCAGCCTTCCCAAGCTCAGACAGAGAGAGGAGCCTTGCGGAGGGAAGAAGGGAGGGCGCCTGACAACAGATGGGCCCCAGACACTTGCCTGCACACACGCACGTGAGCATGCACACACACACAAGCACATGGGGGGAGGGGGGCATGGCGAGTGTAGAAGTGGAGAGCAGAGCATCTGTGTGAGTGGGGGACACTGAGGGAGCAAGGGAGTGTGAGAGAGAAGCAGTCTCGCCTCCCCAAGCTGTCACTTTGAAGGACCTCAGTGCTCATAGTGTCCCCGTTCAACCTCTGCCTGGGACAATGGGCAATGGACAAGGTCTTCTTGTCCTTAAGACCCCTGCCTGCCTATCCAGCCCCTCCTCCCCTCTAAGGCAGGCTGCCCTCCTCCCTCCAGGGAGATGTGTCCATGGAGCAGTGGAGAATCTCCGCTATACTTTCCCTGCTGGCTGGACACTGCCCCCACCAGGCCTGCTGTATGCAGCCAGGGCTGGAAGGTCCTGCCCTTCCATGTAGTCCTGCACCCCACTAGTCCCACTGCCCACTCACCTGCATGTGTGATCAGCCCCACCAAGGTCAAGATGGCCCAGAAGTTGCCCCAGGACCCAGGCTTGGAGTAGCCTATTCTAAGCATCTTGGTATTCTGCTCCCAAGTCCACTGGAGGGACAGTGAAGCCCAGGCCACTCCGTTCACATCCCTCTTCCTTATATAGAATCCCACACAAGGGGACAGCACCCCCTTCCTGCTGGGCCTCCCTCCCCCCACCCGGCCTCTGCCATGGATTGGTGGAAACTGGCCCCAGCTGTTGCCCAGGCAACCACTTAAGCCAGGGAGCAGCAGGCCCAGGGGCTATTGTGCTGCCACTGGGCCCCCAAGGGGAACAGATCCGGAGCTTGCCCCCCCATCTCTTAACCTCCAGCAGGAGTAGCATTCCTCTCTGAGAGGTTTTGGGCTCTCTGAAGAGCAGGGAAGGGGCTCCAGGACCACTGGCAGCCACCAGCCTGAGGGTCCCGAGCTCCCTTCCTCAGCCCCCCAGGCACAGCCTCTGCCCTGGCATAGAATACGCTACTTGGCAGCACTTGGCTGGAGCACCATGGTGAGCCTGCTGCAAAGGCAGGGCCTGGAAGCGGGGGGAAGAGGCAGCTCAGGCTCTCACCCCTCCCCCAATCCCATTTTGGGGTGGGCCAGCTCTCCAGCAAGGAGTTCTTAAATAGGGGCCCATAGGGGTAACTGATATTGATTCCATGTTCTTTGTTGAAGAAAGTTCCTGGTATATTCTGGGGAGGATGATGGGCCTGTAAGAAAGCTCTGTTGGGATTGTGACTGTCATCCCTCCCAGAGTCAAGGTGAGTCTAGATGGCAGGGCTAGACTGAGCAGATGCACCCTACCCCACGCACCACTATGTTGGGAGGACCCCTACCCAGAGCACATGGGCCACCTTCCTGCCCTGCGCTCCAGCCAGCCTGAAGCTGGCCACCTACCTGCCTGGTCACTTCCTTCCTTTAATTTGCCAACCCCAGGCGGCCTTGGGTCTCTAGGTTCACCTTTTGGAAAGGCTTCTCTTCCCAGCTTCTGCCTAATTTGTATCTGTAATTTTTCCCATTCCCTGCGTTCCAAGGAAGCACACGGCACATTAGCACCTCACTGTATGGCGAAACAGAGGCAAAGAGCTAGATTGGAGGAGTGCTCTCCCCAAAACAAAGGCAAGAGAGAAGAGGGTGAGGTCTTGAGTTGGGTGGGAACCTGTGCATTTGTGTGTGCACACACGCACTTGCAGGGTGGGATGCTCTTGAGTTTTTACCTCTTCAGGGAGTGAGCTGGGCCTGCCCAGCTCTGCATGGGAGGGATTCCTTTGAGGTTGGTGAGCTGAACCGAGTGGCTCTCAAGGGATGCAGCTTACAAAGCAAGGTCCTGAACTGGGGCTGGACTGGCTCTCTCCCTCCCTTGCTTTCTGGATCCCAGAAACCAGTTTGATACATTGATTTCTGCCTCTGGCTGGCACAGGGAGACCCAGCGGCTCTGTCCCCTCTCTGGAGCCACAGAGAGAGCGAGAATTGGGTCTGGCACCTGCCTCGTCCGGGTTGGCAGCGCTGGAGCTCTCTGGCCCAGCAGAAACCCTTCTGGCTGCCATGCCTTTCATGCCTGGCTCTCCTTGCCGAGATCCGTTATCCTTTCCCTTGCTCACTGGCTGCCCGCCTGCCCTTCCCAGGAGCTGCCCCACATCCTGGCTCAGCCCAGCAAGTCAGAGTCTCCATGCAACAGACAGCCCCAGCCTCTGGGGGCAGCCAGGCTTCCATGCACAGTGTTTTTCTACAGGAATGTTCTGATGATAATAAGGAGCCTGCTACTCAGAAACTGTCCTCCAGCAGACACCCTTTCCAATGCCAGCCTGCATCTCTTTCTTAGAGGGCAGCTCACCTGCACTGGCACCTCCCATGGGCCTAGGCATCTGTATTTTCTAAGCACTCCCAGGTGATTGTCATGTGCTCCCCAAGACAAGATCCACCTACTAGAGTTAGATAAGAGGTGTTTCAAGTGTGAAAGGAGCTGGGAGGCCCAGGGTTACCAAGAAGACCCAGGAGGGTCATCTCTGGTTCCCCAACTCTGAAAGGCCCCACCTCCCACTATGTTTTTCCTTTCCTTTCCTTTCTTTTTCTTTCATTCATTTCTTCTAGTCAACCAAAACAGTGGAAATGGAGAAGGGAAGGAACAAAGAAATCTCTGGTTTGATCAATTAGGTGTCAACACCCCTGCACTAGGACCAGCCCTCCCACTATGTGTAACCTCCCTTAAACCTGACCCTCCTCTAATGATTAGAAACTGGCCTTCCACACAGAGGCATTCTCTGTTCTCATTTTCTTGGTCTGAGAGTTGCTGGAGAGAGTATGTGTGTGTGTGTGTGTGTGTGTGCATGCATAAGCGTGCAGTGTTTGTACTTGTGTGTGAGTATGCATGTGTATGAGTGTGCATGTATATTTGTGTGTGTGCATGCATGTGTGTGCACATGTGATATGTGCACATGTGTAGTTGGTGTGCATACATATGTGTGTATGGGGGGGTCTTGAGGTGGGAGAGAGGAAGCAGACCATTCATCCCACACAATCTTTGTGATGGGACATCTGCAGTGCTACATTTTTTTTTTTTGCCCCAGGGATCTGGAAACTCCATAATTTCTTTAAAGCAGATCCGCTGAGCTCATAGGCAAGAACAATTCCCAGAGAGACGCGTCACCTCCTGCTGGAGACAGGAGTGTTTATAGTCTAGGGGATCTGTCTGCAGCTTCATGGCCTGGAACTGGACTCCAGGATTTAACTGCTGAGTTCACTTGACATTTCTTTCCACAACCCCGTGCTATTTTTTTCTGGAAAGCTATTTCAGTTGGAATAAATGATAGTTGTTGGACAAGGAATTTCCCAGGCTATAAAAGTAACTGAAAACTCCTGCAATCTTGGGCCAGGAGGAGAGTTTCTGAATCTATAAAGGGAGTGATCAGACACCAGACAGAGATAATACCATGGAAAGCCTCGGACCCTGCTCAGCCTACCTGGCAGCCTCCCTCACATCTGTAATGTCCATTGTCCTGAGTTAGGGTTCCACGAGGGACTCAGACACTTAGATTAGGGAACAAGGAATTGTGAGTTTAGGTTCCAGGCCCCATGTCCTCAGGGGAGCACATTAAAGGTAAACAGGAAGGAATCTTTCCCTGAAGTGACTCACACCCCATTGGAAGCTAGGCTGTCCCATCACAAGGGCACATCTGCTTTCCCCCTCAGCACTGCAATCATGCTGTTGCCTGACGGAATGCTCTGCCCTATCTGAGTCGCCCATCTGGTCCACGGCTGTCACCTCCATGAAACCCAGGTTCACAGGGGCCCCTGCCTTCCCCGGAATGTTGTGTGAGGGCATGCAAAGTGAACAGCTCCGGGGGAGGAACAAACCTGAGTTCAAATTTCAGCTGCCACACACCAGCTCTGTAACCTTGGCCAAGTCACTTAACTTCTCTGAACCTCAGTCTCCTCTTATATAAAATGGGGGGATCCAGAGTCAGCTTTCGGGGGGTGGGGGGGCTGTGAATAGGAAAAGTGTAGGGAGAAGCAAATGAATCACCTACCTGGTGCACAGAGCTCAGGCTGGACTGGCTGTAGCAGAAGACTTCAGAGACCAAGAAGAATAAGGTGAGCAGCTTGTCGGGAACATCTCTGCTTCCGGCTGGCTCAGAGGTGTCTCCTCAGTGAGCAGAATCCCTTCCACCACGGGCTGGCACTGGCCACTAACACAGCAGCCTGCGGGGGAGAACTGACTCCACCCCTGTCCTGTCCACTGCTGTCACTGAGCCAGGCATCTCCCCAGCAGTGGGGCCTCCAGACTCCATATCTCCAATTGTGAATCCTCATCTTGCGGGCAGTGTGTATTACGACGTTGCTTATGGGATGCAAAAGACCTACGGCCACACATCCGTGATGGAGCATCATTGCTGTCCTGAGTATGGAGGCCTTGCCAGGGAAGACAAGTTGACAGGGTCCTGTGCATGGAAAATACAGCATTTCTTGTCTCAGCCATTCCAGGTTGCTGAGCTGTTCATGGGTCCCAAGGGGAAGACTACCAAAGGACCCCTGCTGCCGTTGGCAGGTAAATCCAACCATCTCCCAGAACAGGCCTTCTGCAGGGCAAGACCGTGGAGTACATGGTGACAGCAGCTGCTAAGCTGGCCGGGGGCATGCAGGAAGGTCCTTTAGGCACACTTAGCCTGTGGTCCACCTGAAAGCTTGCCCCAAATCCAGAGAGCCTTGGTTGAAGCCATTGTATTCTGTCTGGAGAGTATTAAGATTCTAACAGATAAAAACCAAGAGGTAGGGATGAGGTAGGTGCTCAGTAAATGCAGGCAGGCCCCTCCTTCCCTTATGCATGAGTGATCTCTCCAGCTTGACTGTAAGCAGCTCTCACTCCTGGCCTCATGCTCAGGGAAGTGGCAGCCTGGGGAATTATCTGCCGCTTGTGCTTCCTGGGGCTGGAGTCCCAACACTCTACCTAGGGTCTGTCCTGAGTGAGCAGTGCCTATGCTAGTCCCCCAGTGCCACCCAGAGGGCTGCCAAAAGCATGGGACTCTCAGACTTTCAGGCTCAGGATGTGACCACCAGGGTGCAGTGAGGCCTCATATCTGGGTGCCCAGAGTGGGGGGACCTAGGGGTGCCAGTGAGGTGGCTCCAGGCCCAGACATGGGCTCTAACTTGGGGTGCCGGGAAGCTCTCTGAATTCCCTGCTACATCCCAAGAAGACAGGCATGGGAAGCTATTCCAGGCTGAACCTCAATTCTCCTCCGGTACCTGTGTCCTGGGCGCCTGCCATGGGCTGCTGTGGTCACTGTGCCTCAGGGCAGGGGAGCGGCAGGACCTAGACCAGGCCCCTTCAGCACACTCATGGCACCTGCTGCTGTTTATTTGCCAGGGACTGATTTTCTTGAGGGACAATCCATTTCACAAGGGCCAAGAAAACAACAGCTTGGGGCGCCACCAGATCTTGGTTTCCCCACGCTGGCTCTGGAGGCCTGGCCAGGCTGCTCCCGGTGTAGCTGCCCACTGTGTGGCTTCCTGCCATCCTTCCAGGCCAGCAGCCCCCTCGGGGTAGCCTCGACCCCCAACCCCCACCCTGGCCTCTGCAGGACTGGCCCCTTCCACCCTGGACCCCTGGGCTCTCTCCTGTGGCAGCCTCACCCCTCCCTCCTGGTTCTGTAGCCCTACTCCCCGGCAGAAGTGCTCTTTCTTCCCCTCCAGCAAACGCTTTTCAGAGTGTGGATGACTGCGATCCTTCTGCCGGTCCCCGAAGTCCTCACCACCCCACCCCAGCTGAGCCAAGGTCAGTTGCAGCGTACCCTGGAGCATGAGGCAGCCTATCCAGAGCTGAGACTCTGCCATCCTGTCCCTTCCCCTTCTCTCTTCCCTCTCCCCAAGAAGATAGACCCCACCCCACCCCCAGTGCTTCTCTCCTGAAACCCCCACATCTCAGCCCAACCTGTACCCTGCCCGTGTACCCTGGAGGACCCTGATTTGCTCCAGAGGCTCCACAGCAGCGGCGGTGCCTACTAGAAGCTCCGTCCCCGACCTGTGCCTGCCTCCGCCCTATCCTTTCCTCTCTTCTCCTCCCTCCTCCCCTCTCCACCCGCCTGTGCTAACAGGCTCTGTGCCTCTTGGAGCAAACAACTGCTTAGGGAGCCAGGGGTAAGGTACAGCTGGTGATGCTGGGAGGGAACTGTGGGGACCCCCAGGAGAGGCCACAGGTGACCCAGGACCTGGCCCAGGAGCATGGGGCTTGAGGGACAACACACAGGTAAAGTACCCTGAAACGGGGCTGGGGGATAAGGTGGAAGGCTAAGGACAGGAGGCAAGTGGGGGATCCACCTGGGGGTTGGGAGCTGAGAATGAACGGATGGTGGGCACCCTCCTCCCCAGCTTTGGCAGGCAATCACAAGCTGGAAGTCAAAACCAAAAGAGACAGTGCGGTCTGGGGGAAGCAGGGGCCCAGCGCATGGATGGTGATCCTTCCAGACCTGCCATCTTCCCTCCATAGACTGTTTCCCCAACTGAAGACCCGGGAATTCCAGCTTCAGTGGTCTAGCCTGTAAAGAGGGTGCTCTTTAGCTTCGAAAAGAGGGAATCGTAATAATCTGTCCTTAGAGGGGATGCTGTTGAGTGCAGTGGTGCAGCCACTGGGGACCCCAGGGCTCAGAATATCCATGAATGCTGATTAAAAGCACAGCTGCTCCTGCCCCACTTGGCCATGTGGAGGAGGCCCAGCACCCCTCAGGTCCTCTCTCAGAGCCTCTGCTATCAAGGGTGACTATTCACAGAGAGTGATGTCTCTGTGGCAGCAGGCCAGGCTGCCAGGGACTTCTTCCCACCCACAGAGTAGCCAGGCCACTAAGGGGTTGGGGCTGGGTGGGGTCAGAATCCTCATGGCAACAGATACCGCTGTTCGGCTGGCTATGAACTAGGGTCTGCACTGAGCAGGGGTGAGTAGAAAGACCTAGGGTCAGCACGGGGCTGCTGCCAAGCCAGGTTGGAAGTAGACCAAAGGCTATGACCTTGCCAATCTGCCCTTCCTAGCTGGGCAGCCACAAGCAGCCCTGCTGTCCACACCCAATAGCAGTGGACCGAGCCAAGAGTTTGGAGGCCACTGGCCAGAGATCCCAGAGAGGTCCCCGTGTGTGGTTGGCGTCATCCCTGTCATCTACTACAGTGTCCTGCTGGGCCTGGGATTGCCTGGTGAGTGGGGACCTGGGGGCTGGGGGCTTGGGCTTGGCCAAGGATGAGGGTCCTCCCTGCTGAGCCCTGAGACCCAGGATTTGAGACTCCAGGTATCCTCCTGCCTTTGGGGGTTTTCTGGGTCCCTGGGCGGGGGGGAAGTTTAGAAGAGAATGAAAGTGAAGGCTAGGATTGAGGGTGTTCACAGCTAAACCCAGGGTCTCATCAGAGCACACAGCCATATCCTACCCCAGCAGCAGGCACGGTCCCGGGGGACTAAGCTCTCCAGGCCTAAGCTCAGCTGGTGCAAGTTCCCCGGGCTGCCCGCAGTCCTTTGAGAGCAGGGCTTGGGATTGGGGGGAATGTATGTGGATGAAGGAAAGGACAGGATAAGTGAACCCATCCCCACTGCAGAGGACATAGAATATCTAAAAAGGCCCTGCAGAGGAATGCCACAGGCCAGGTGGCTTCTGTGAGTCTCTTGCACATAACCAGGGTGAAGCCAGTGGCCTTCAGGGTGTGGATGGGCAGGGCAGAGCTGGCCAGCATGGCCTTTTTGATAAAGTGGGTTTTAAGAGAGATCTGGAAAGAAGTAAAAAGGGAAGCCAGCACAGCCTCTGGCACAAGCAGGCGGGGAGGGACGATGACTCCACATTGGAAGGCAAAGACTGAGCATCTCGTCTAATGCCTCTGACCTCTCCCCTCTGACCTCGGTGGCCATCAGTCAACCTCCTGACCGCAGTGGCCCTGGCCCGCCTGGCTGCCAGGACCAGGAAGCCCTCCTACTACTACCTTCTGGCACTCACGGCTTCAGATATCGTCACCCAGGTGGTCATCGTATTCGTGGGCTTCCTCCTGCAAGGAGCTGTGCTGGCCCGCCAAGTGCCCCAGGCCGTGGTGCGCTCAGCCAACATCCTGGAGTTTGCTGCCAACCATGCCTCAGTCTGGATAGCCATCCTGCTCACGGTAGACCGCTACAGTGCCCTGTGCCGCCCCTTGCACCACCGGGCTGCCTCATCCCCAGGCCGTACCCGCCGGGCCATTGCCACTGTCCTCGGTGCTGCCCTGCTGACAGGCATCCCCTTCTACTGGTGGCTGGACGTGTGGAGGGATGCTGACCCTCCTAGCACGCTGGACAAAGTCCTCAAGTGGGCTCACTGCCTCACTGTCTATTTCATCCCCTGTGGTGTGTTCCTGATCACCAACTCAGCCATCATCTACCAGCTACGGAAAAGTGGCCAGACTCGGCGGCGCCCCCAGGTAGGTAAAAGCACAGCCATCCTCCTGGGCGTTACCACACTCTTCACCCTCCTGTGGGCACCTCGGATCTTTGTCATGCTCTACCACATGTACGTGGCCCCCGTCCACCGGGACTGGAGGGTCCACCTGGCCTTGGACGTTGCCAACATGGCAGCCATGCTCAACACTGTGGTCAATTTTGGCCTCTATTGCTTTGTCAGTAAGACTTTCCGGGCCACTGTTCGAATGGTCATCCACGACGCCCACCTGCCCTGCATGCCAGGGTCACGGCCAGAGGGCACCATGGTGGGGCCTGTGCTGAAGCCTCTAGGACTCCCCAAAGGAGCAGAATTATAGAGGGAGTGCCCAGCCAGGGTGTTTGGGAACTCAGGGCCACATGTACTGGGGCCTTTGTGGTTGTGCCCAACAAAACTTTTTCAACACCCTGCTTTGCTGGGGGTGGGGGGTGGTGGCTCCTCCTTTGGGGGTGGCTCCCCACTAGAAAGGAGGACAAGGTGGCCAACGCTTACATTTACTTCAATAATCCCCACTTCCTGGGAAAGGAAAGGGCCCCACCAGGCACAGCTGATAGTGTCAACCATGATGAGCATTCCTTCATGAGGGGCATTTTGCCTGACACGTTGTGTGTGCTAAATTAATGTTGGTTGAATGAATGGACGGAAGGATAGGTGGATGGATGGATGGATGGATGGATGGATGGGAATCTTCTCGAGCCCACCTGTTTCATGGAACCTGCTTCTCACCCATTGCATCTATCACTTCTCTGGCTCCCAGTGGTAATGCCATGGTTTAACATGGAAGATACCTGAGAGTTCAAGGCCTTTCCTGGGCTGGGGGAACTCAGTGCCAGAGGGGCCACTTGGGAGAAAGATGCTACCCCTAGAGCAAGCCAGAGGGGGTGATCTCAAAGCAGGTTAGATGCAGCCAGGCCTGCATCCATCCAGCCCCGGGAGACACAGGAGCCCCTTAGCTCTCAAACATCCTGGTTTGATTCTGCTTAACTTCCTGCCCTGGAGCCAGAGCAGATGCAGGGGAGTTCTGGGGCCACAGTTTTCATTGTTGCCAAAGAAAGGGGCTCTCAGACCAGGGTACCAGGAGAACAGGAAGGAAGGAAGGGCTTAGCTGGAGGTGACCCTCAACCCTCTGCTGAGCCCCTCAGAGAAAGGCCTTTTCCTCCACCATGAGGAGGAAGGAGTTGGCCAAGCTGTTTTAGCATGGGGGGCTCAGCTCAGCCCCTCCCCAGGCTCTCCAGGGAGGCTTCCCAGGGCCTGTCTCTCCTCTTAGCACCTCTGCTGGGCTGGAGAGGCAGCTGGGGGAGATTAGCAGATGGAAAACTTACCTGCTCCAGGCATTGGGTAAACACATTAGTAGCCGAGCTGGGGCCACTTTCTGCTTCCCGGTCAGGCTGAGCTGACCTTTGTCCTGAATGGGAGGTTCAGACAGGGGCTCCACTCCCTAGCGGGATGACATAGGCAAAAGAGCCAGATGCGCAGAATAAACGCTCAGCTTTCTCCTTTCCTCTCCACCTCTTCCCAGGGCAAGGGTGTCCAGACAGACAGGCTCAGTCACACCCAGAAAGAGCATGGCACGGGTGATCCTTTAGCTCCAACAATGGAAACAGTTTTCCTAGCTCACCCCTGGGTGGCTCACACCTGTAATCCCAGCACTCTGGGAGGCTGAGGTTGGTGGATTGCCTGAGCGCACAAGTTCCAGACCAGCCTGAGCAAGAGTGAGACCCACATCTCTACTAAAAATGAAAAACTGAGACAAGAGAATCTCTTGAGCCCAAGAGTTTGAGGTTGCTGTGAGCTATGATGCCATGGCACTCTACCAAGGGTGACAAAGTGAGACTCTGTCTCAAAAACAAACAAACAACAAAAAAAAGTTTTCTTAAGCTTGCCACAAACACATTTAGTGGCACAACCTGACCTGACCTTATATGAGACTGTTCTGGTCCTGACGTGGTCCTGTGATGTGGGTATCTGTGAGTTCACTGTACTACAGCCTCACACCCAACTAGAATCACTAGCTGGGCAGGGTTGAGGCAGCCAGGCTTTATTCTTTGCAGAGGAGGTGGGGGTGGCAGGAACACAGATGTGGAAGGAGGCACCAGAGGGGTGGACACTGCCTGCCCCAGCCCAGTCTGAGTCTGTCCTACAGGAAGGCAAGAAAGCAGGAGGTGCCTCTGATGCAGAACCAGTGGAACGCTGCGGGGAGGAGGGCTTCTTTTCACTCTGTGAGAACCCCCCGGTGGTGGTGGGGGGGGGACCCTGAAGGGGAGTTTCCAGTAACAGGGAGGGAGTGACGGGCTGCCTCTATCAACTGGCTAGTTAGTGGCTGTTCTCCAGGAGGCTGGGAGAGCAAAATTGGCTCACCTGGCCCTGAGCACCAGGGACAACAGAAACTCCCAGAAACAGCTGGGGGAGGTTCTTTTGAGGTAGGTAGAGTCTTATAAAAGTTGGGGCTTTGAGATTCCAGAACTCCGTTGTCAATATGATCTCACTTGTACCTACAGGCTGGGGCAATATTCGCGTTTTCAAATAATCCTGTGTAATAAGCATTATACCGACTGAAGAGACGGAGGCGTAGCAGGCTAAAGAGTATGCCCTTAGCCCAAAGCTGGCCGAGAGCACGCAGAGACTCAAACCCAAGCCTGCTGCTTCCTGGTCCATCACCAGCTCCACCCCTTGCCTGTCAGGTGCTCACAGGTGTAGGTAGGAGGAAGGGCATTCTCTGAGGCTTTGCATTGCCTGGAGCTTCTGATTCTATCCTATTTTCCTAATAAAGTGCATTGTAAAGTTCTTCCGTAAAACATTTTTGTAGCCTTTAATAAAATGAAGAGATCGTCAATTCGGTAAGCATGCCGCTGAAATGTAAAAGTTCTGTCACATCTGTCCTTGCTGTTTCCTTTGTTTTTATTATTAAACTCCTGACTTCTAGAGCAAAGACGAACCTGGCCTCTATTTATCCTTCTCCTTCCATTCTCCACCCACCCACCCACCCACTGAAATAGCTTCCCAATGAGAATTCCGGTTTGAAATTCTAAGTTTCTTTCTCACAATTCCCACTGCATAGTGTCATTTTGTCCGTCAACCTTACTGTCCTTAGCCATTTGTTAACATCTGAGGACAGTTATTTGTTGCATGTCCTTTGTTTCTTCCCAAGCCTTATGTGACTTTTGCCGGTTGGAAGCTCTTGATAAATTCTTTCCTAAGCTCTCTATATTTTGCATAACAAAATACCATAGAAACAACAGACATTTATTTCCTCACAGTTCTGGGGGCTAGACGTCCAAGACCAAGGTGCTGGCAGCTTGTGTTTCCTCAGAGGCCTCTCCCCTGGGCTTGTGGATGGCCGCCTTCTCACTGTGTCCTCTGCGTCCTTTCCTCTGGGCACACCCCTCTGATGTCTGTGTGTCCTCATTTCTTCTTCCCACAAAGATTGGGTGAGGGCCCCGCAGCCTCGTCTTGACTTAATCTCTCTTTAAAAGCCCTACCTCCAAATACAGTCACATGGGTCTTCAGCATATGAATTTTGAAGGTGGAACCCAGTTCAGCCTATATACTATGGGTATTTTAAAGAGAAATGTTAGCTGGGCTATGTATCCCATCTCCGATGGAAGTAACTTATCTCGTAACTGTATATGAAATGCCCCTACCTTTCTCTTTTTGCTGGCTGGTGCAACAACATTCAAAGCCAGTCTTTTATCTATTTTTTTTTTCCAAGACAGGGTCTCACTCTATCACCCAGGCTAGAGTACCATGGCCTCAACCTAGCTCACTGCAACCTTAAACTCCCGGGCTTAAGTGATTCTCCTGCATCAGTCTCTCGTAGCTGGGACTATAGATGCCTGAAACAATGCCTGGCTAGTTTTTCTATTTTTAGTAGAGATGGGGTCTCGCTCTTGCACAGGCTGATCTTAAACTTTGGGGCTCAAAGGATCCTCTGGCCTCTGCTTTTTTTGTTTGTTTGTTTGAGTCTCAAGCTGTCACCCTGAGACTCTGTCTCTCAAGCTGGGTAGAGTGCCATGGTGTTACAGCTCACAGCAACCTCAAACTGTTGGGCTTAAGTGATTCTCTTTCCTCAGCCTCCTAAGTAGCTGGGACAACAGGTGCCCACCACAATGCCCGGCTATTTTTCTGTCGCAGTTGTCATTGTTGCTTTAGCTGGCCCGGGCCAGATTCGAACTCTCCAGTCTTAGTGTATGTGGCTGGCGCCCTACCCACTGAGCTAAGGGTGCTGCCATCACCTCAGCTTTCCAGAGTGCTAGGGTTACAGGCATCAGCCACAGCGCCCATCCCACTCCTGTCTCTTTAAACATGATATTTCCTTTCTTCTTAGATGCTTGGACAACCTTGAAGTTTCTGAAGTAGTGAACACTGTTAAAGAACAAACTGGAGCGATTCTTTCTTTAAGACCCTTCCCTGACCATATATCTTCCACAGAGAGTGTCATCATTCAGGAAATGTCCCCGTATTAACCACAGTTGGGTCGCTGCTGTCCTGTTCCCTTGGCCACTCGGGGTTATTCTCTGGCAGGATGTTCTTCGGGTGGATGCCAGGCTGTCTGGGTTCCTATCACTTCTGCTCCGCCAGTGCTTTCTAAGTTCACAGAGGTTTCCAGCATTACTGCTGCAGACTCCTCCTTCCTCCTTCTAAGCACTTGTATTTTTTCTCTCTCAAATGGGTATAAACACACCCTGGTGGCTTCTGGGGGTGATCTCAGGCCCCACCCTGGGCGCTGCCTTTGACGTCCCCTCTCACCTTTGTTTTCCCTTGGAGGGGGCTTTACTGCGCTTCCCTTCCCCCGCCATGTTGGTTCATAAAAGAAAGATTGCTAGTTAGAGAAAAGGGACCTGTAGCTGTTGTCTACCTCCTAGGAGTGCAAGACCACCGACCCGTTGTCCCCTGATTCCGACAAGGTGACAAGGCTCCTCTCTCTCTCCATGCCCAGGCTAGGAATGGTCTCTCAATCCCAGGAGAGGAGCTCTGGGCAGATTCTGCAGTCTGTTCAACACTCCTGACCCAGGGGACGGGTCCCCCAGCCAGTAAGACCACATTTTCTAAATTAAACACTGAGCTCCTAGGGCAGTGCCTGTGGCTCAAAGGAGTAGGGCACTGGCCCCATACGCCTAAGGTGGAGGGTTCAAACCCAGCCTCGGCCAAAAACTGCAGGAAAAAAAAAAAACAAAACACTGAGCTCCTTGGTTGGCCGGTGCTGGCAGGGACCACAGACAGCCTTTGGCATGGGGGTGTCCTGGAAATCCTGCCTCCTTTCAACCTGGGGAGCTTGAGCTCCTGGGGGGGGGGCTCCTGCCTGTCTCCGCCAGATCAGACAGCAGGGGGCGCTACAGGATCGCTGCCTGACGGGCAGGACTGGCTCTGGAGGGTAGACCTTAATACTGGATTTATAGGAAAATCCAAGTCCTTACAAAAAAGCTGTGCCTGCCCCGGGGCCCACAGCAAGTGCAGAGTAGGTTGTTGGATGGCTCAGCTGTGCCCATTGTCACTCTCGTCCGCCCTGAAACCACGGGTGCCACCCTGGGGTTGGCCAGCCTGGGTGTTGCAGGTCCCTACAGTTTTCTCACATTGCTCTGGTGGCTTCCTGGGCATGGCCCAGCCTTTCATCACCTCCTCTCCCCACACCCCCTCCACTGGCAGGCATTGCCAGTGCTTCCCGCTGGCTCCCCCGCTCTGGGCACTTTGGCCTGCCTTGTCCAGGGCTCCCAGCTCTCAGTCAGTATAGGGGGTCCTGGGGGTCCTGCCGGCTCCACTGCCAGGTCAGTGGTTCCTCTCCATGGCAGCCACGTGGGCACCCTGCTCTTCAAGGGAGCTTGAACCTTGGCTGGGCAGCTCCACCCGGCAGGATGGGGAAACGGGCCAGGAAGGCATTGGGATGGGGGATTGCCACAGCCTGCAGGGAGGTGGGGGCAAGGGTGAGCGCCATCAGCCTGCCACCTGCCAGCACTGTTCCTGGAGACACCAGGCTACAGCTGCCTTCCTTCCTTTTGTCCCAAAGCAGGGGGGAGAGTCCTGTGCTCTTAGCTCTCCCTAGTTGGTGGCACCTGGTGAGCCTCTGGGCACCTTTGGGACTGTTGCCCAGGCAGGGCTAGGCTGGGGGGCCTCTCTGGGGGCCGCCACTCAGGAAGGGAAAGGCGAGGACGGCAGGTAATCGGGGCTCGCCGGGAATCCTCAGGCTCCCCTGTGCAAGAACTGCACACCTCTACTCAGGAGGCCTGAAAGGGGGCCCACCCTGGGGAGAAGGTGGGCTGCCTGCCTGGCCCTCCCTTCTCTTGGAAGGAGAGTAGAGCGCTGCCTTCAGTTCTTTCTGGAGAAAGTGGGCCGGGGCCTGACTCACCAGGTGCCTGCCATGCAATCCTCTGACTCAGTTCCTCCTTTGGGCAGTGGGGTGGGGTTGGTGGGAGGGGCAGTGAGACCAGCCCTTTCTCCAAACCCAAGGCCTCTGTCCTCCCTGCCTGGTGTGAGGGGCGGGGCCCTCCTGCCCCCAGCGGACCCTGGGCAGGGGTCCTTCCTCCCTGGCTGGCCAGGCTGCTGGAGGCAGAAGAGTTAATTACATCTGTGGCGTGGTGGCTCCTTCCCTGCTCCTCTAAGATGTATATTTAGCAGGCGGAATACCAAGATGCCCTGGCTCCATGGCCCCAGTTTTTTACCACAAGGCTCTTTGCGGGAGGGGCAGGAGGGCAGGAGTGTGGTGGAAGAGGGGCCGGATCAGGAAGGGGGCCACCCAGACAGAGGGAGTTGACTCTCAGTGGGAGGCTATGCTCTTTGAGAGGACTTGTGGCTGGGAGTGGTGGGGGTGAGGAACGGGGTTGTTTTCATTCATGGGAGAAGGGATCTCCCAGGGACACGGAAGCGTTCTGAAAACAACGGCTGGAACAGAGATCTTAATGGTGGCTAGAAAGCTCTACCACCTACTGAAAGGGTGGGAACCCCATCCAAGGACCAACATGGGGGCTGAGTCCCTGTCAGTCCAGGCACCCCACCACCCCAAATCTAGGAGCTGCACTTCCTGTGTGGGGAGGCTCTGGTCTGGCCAGTGAAGACAGGGGCAGACAGGCTTATCCGTGTCCTCCCTTGAGAGCACATCCAAGGGCCCTGCCCTCGGGATTCTGCACTAAGCAGGGCTGGGGGCTGATTTCTTGGGACTATGTTTTGAAATTAAGGGGTGGAACGTGTGAACCACCTTGTTCCAATTCCTCCTTGTATCTGGGACCTCTGGATGTTCAGTTCACAAGGAAGATGTTGGTTTGTTTTATTAACAGTATCTCAGCACCTTCCTGAGGATCCCAAGATAATTCTGCAAATCTTGGCTTCTCAACCCCAGGGATTGTCCCCAGGGCCAGGACGAAGGACTCAGCCTCGTTGGTGGATCTCTATAGCTGTCTTTCTTCTTCCCAGGTGACAGAGGAGCTCACTCAGACCCAAGAAAGCCTCCCACTTATCCTGGACCTCATTTCCCTGACTCGGTGGCATCTCAGTCACACCAGCTGAGACCTTGGGGTCCCTGTGCCTTCAGCTGAGGACTCCAGCCAGCACAGAGTCAACTTACAGGGTGAGCAGCAGACCCTTCCAGAAGCAACCCAGGGGTCACTTGCCACCAAAGCATACCAGCCCATCCTGGTTTTCGTCTATTTTGATTTCCTTAATCAGGGGGCATCACTGTTTTTGAACCTTCTGTCATAAACCCTCAGGGAAGCAGCTAACCCAAACCTCTTCCCCAGAGTGCCCTCTCCCTGTGCCTATAAACTATGAGGACAGCATTTGACCTGATATTACTATGATATTTGTGGAGAAAAATAAAAGTAAGGCAATAAATGGCTGAGCTGCTCTGATGCAAAGACTATACAAAGAGCATAGGGTTCTAGGCCCCGTCTTGCAATACCAGTGACCATGTGACCTTGAAGAAGCCATTTCTAATCTCAGGGTCTTCATTATCTTGTTTGTAAAATACGGAGGTTGGCCTAGATGGGATCTGTGGTCACGTCTCTGCATTTTACTAAACTCCGTTTCCAACACAGCACCTATGCCTTAGTCGAGAGTAGAAGAGGAAGAAACAGAGTCCTCTGGATGGGACGGGAAGCACCTAAAAGGTAGTAACCAGCGGCATCTCCTGAATGTTCCTTTCCCACTTGCCAGGCACTGGGCACAGTTTTTTATATGCACCAGTCTCTTGAATTCTCACAATAACCCTACAGGGCAGAAATTATTATTATGTTCATTTCATAGATGGCCAGATTTACCTAAAGAACATAACTGGTTATCAGTGGAGGCTGGATTTAAGCGCAGTCTGCCTCTCTCTGGATTCTGCATGCCTAACCGTGTGCAAGGCACGGGAGATGCTGGAAGTAGCAGAGCCTGGACCCAGGAGGCAGGTATGAGGCAGGGTCACACAAGCACATACCCTTTACTCTGACACTTAGAGTCAGATAAAAATGGGGAGTAGTTTGATGTGGCTGGGGCCCTGCGGGTGAGAGAGGGAGGGGGTGATGGAAGATAAAGTTGGCATGGTGGGTTTGTGCTGACACTGAAGGCCTGCCTATGGCACACTGAGCTCCTGGTGGTTTTTAGGGTTGTGTTCTGGAAAGATCCTGCTGGTGGTCTTATAGAGAATGGGTTGATAAGTCAGGAGGTGGAGACCCCTTAGAGGATGAGAGGGGTAGCCTAAGCAACAGAGTGTGAGGCCAGGGTGGGGGGGGGGGCAGCCAACCTCTCTCCAAGGTACACTGAGTTTGGAAGTGCTCACACCCTCTGCAGTCCCTGGAACACTTCTGGGGAGGCAGAAGATTGTGAAAAAGGCATGGAGGGAGAAGAGGATACTTTCTACTCTGTGTTGTGACATAATTCCCCATAAGACCCTTGATGTGTCACACCCTGGGTTTCTACCACAATATAAACTGAGGCTTTAGCTCCTCTTGCCCTGTAATCATCTTGCGCCCTTGGGGGCATAGCCCTCGGCCTGGGGACTTCAGCAGTGTCCCTCCAGGTTCTGGACATGTACCCACAGGTGGTCTGAAGGGACGGGATGGTTGAAACGGGCATAGAGAGCCCCACCTGACTAGTTCCTGGTAGCCTGGTCCCCACCCTCTCCTATCTACTTGCTGCCTTTGCCACACCAGCCACTTCTAGTGCAAAGGTGCAGGTGCCTGTCCTACGGGGCTCACCTGCCGTCCCCGTCAGACCTTGGATCAGGGGCCTGGAGTAAGCTCACATGGGGATGTATAGGCCCTGGCTGCTCCCCTTCTCTGGACATCTCCTCTGGTACTGACCTTGAACCTTTCCACCTGACAATTTGGAGTTCAGGACTTTCATCCACCTCTTCCACATTCTCTGAATCCTCTCCACTACAGTGGAGATAAAGGCAGACCAGCCAAATGAGAACAGGCAAAGGTTGTGTGATTCAGAGCTTGCAAGGGGGCAGCACCAGAGCTTGTGTCTGGCAGGGACGCAGAGGCAGGCAGAGGCGTGGGGAAGCTCAAGGGTGGGGAAAAAAAGGTGTATCCTAACGGGGCTGTCAGCCTGTGGGGGCAGGAGCCAGCTAACTAGAAGTGGGGTGTCCTGTGGGGCCGGTTAGGGAGGCATATTTGGCTTTTTCTTGGAAATGAGGACAAGTTGGAAGCAGGGATGAGAATTAGAGAAATTGTCAGTTATAGATCCAGTCCTGGCCACATGGGGCCGATTGTTTGGCTCCCTGGACCAGCCGTTGGAGCTGGTGGTCTGACTTCCTGCAAGTTGGACTTGCAGACAGCGGACTGGCATCCTGGGCTGGTTGCCACAGATTATGGGTCAGAGTTCTATTTTTGTATCTGGTCTGGCCACTGCCCATGTGTACAGTCAGTTGCTGACAACCATGAGTATCATCCCATCTTTCAGGCAAACAGACTAGGAATCAGAAGGATTAGCTGACTTAGCTATGGTCCCCAAACCCATGAGTTTCAGAACTTGGACAGAGGCCCACTGGTTTTGTGTACTCTTTTGCTCTTTCCAACCAGATACTGAGTCTTGGGCAGTCAAGGTTCACGTCTGATTCTTTTCTGCCACCTTACTTCCCTCTCTTCTTCACTCCAGTATTTTGAATGTGTTATCAATAACTGTTTACTGAATGAATGATGTCACAGAGGGAACCAGGCAGGTATGCAAGAAGAGAGTTGGGGGTCCTGGCTAAAGGGGCACCTGTAATTAGAACAGCCAAGTTCTTGGCCACCTCCTCTCTGGCTTCCTGCAAGTCCTTTCCTGGAACATGAAAACACAGGCTAAGACCTGTGGGTCGGGGCCAGTTGGGGGCCAGGAGTTACCTCTCTTCAGAAGGGGAAGGCGACACCTGTGGCTCAGTGGGTAGGGTGCCGGCCCCATATGCCAAGGGTGGCAGGTTCAAACCCAGCCCCAGCCAAACTACAACAAAAAATAGCTGGGCGTTGTGGCGGGCGCCTGTGGTCCCAGCTACTCAGGAGGCTGAGGCAAGAGAATCGCCTGAGCCCAGGAGTTGGAGGTTGCTGTGAGCTGTGATGCCACAGCACTGTACCAGGAGTGATAAAGTGAGACTCTGTCCCTACAAAAAAAAAAAGAAGGAGAAGGGCCATGAGCCTGTTTGTCCTCCAGGTAGACAGTTATAACTTACCTACTGGGGATTGTGGTTGAGTCCCCCTGGATGAGGAAGAGCAGTCAATGGTGAACACCCCCAGATGCTGCCAGGGGTCCTGGCAAGTGGGGAGGGACACGAGCCTCAGGCACTGTGGAAGGCAGAATTCCAAGCTGGTCCCATGGGCTCCTGACGGTATTGCACGATCACGCAGTGGAAGGGGTTTACAGTGGTGGCTGGGAGGTCGGGCGGGTCCTACTTACCTGTCCCACTGTGTCCTGAACCGGCCTCCTGGCCCTAGGCCACCGCCCTTCCCCAAGCCCCAGTTTCTCCATCTGCAAAGTGAGCCGCTGGCCCAAGTAATCTAACCCTACCTATTGTGATCCACATTCTTTTGAGCCCGGGAGAAGCCAGGATAAAGGCTGGCTCCCTTGGGTTGTGCTGGTCAGGTGGGTGTAGATGGCTCCTCAGTCCTGTGGAAGGAAAGAAGGAAGCCAAAGGAATTGTTTCCAAAAGTGGCCGCAGTGTGGGTGGGCTGTATGGTTCCCCTGGGACCTCAGGGTGGAAGGGCCACACCCACAAAGAAAAAAGGTTTCTGCAGAGCAACAGGTGTGGCTGTGGATTTTTCCCAGGGCTCCCTGCTGCTTCCTGCAGGCTGAACCTCCCCAGGCCACCCAGGAGGGGTGTGGTCCCACCTGATAAAGAGGTGCCAACCCCCCCTCCAGGTTTTACCCTACGTCACACCTGGGGAGTGTGAGTTGGGAGGGCTGGCTGTGACCTGCCCCTGCTTCAGTGGCCACCGGGCACAGGCTGCAGCCTCTCAGTGCTCATCCTCAGCTCAACTCTTCCTTCTTTTCTCCAGAAAGGAGCCCAGCGAAGGGCCTGAGCTCTGAGAGCCAAGGGGAAAAAATATCACGTGGGTGGGCAGGATGAAGAAAGAGGAATAAAGCAGAGGCTTGAGGACGTGAAGGGGACGGAGTCCAGGAAGCGAGGGGAGCAGTGGCCTGTTCAGAGGCCAAAGCGCTTAGCGGAGACGGGGTGAGAAGGCGCAGAGATGGGGCGTGTAAGACAAACTCTCCTTTGACTGAGTTGCTTGGAGCCAAATCAGATTTGGCAAAAGGCAAATCTCCTCATTTTCATGGTGGACTCAACAGTGGATTGTTGGTTTGTTGGTACTTGTTCGGGAGGGGAATCGGTTTTGCCAGCTTCTATCATCCTCCCTCTGGAGTTCCAGCAGGGACCCCTGGCCTCTTTACTCCAGACTGTCTCCTATTTCTGTGGCCAGAGTCATCCTCCCAATGTGGTCTTGACCCATCACTGGCAAAGCCCTCCGGTGGCTTCCCATCACCCCAGGAGGAATCCTGACTCCTTAGCAAGGCCAGCCCCGGGATCTCCCCTACGTCCCTCCCAGCCACACCCCAGTCATCAGTGAGGTTGGCCATCACCTAACTTGGTGCCTGACAAATGGACATTATTCCCCAGGCCCTCAGTAAACCACAGGGTGCATGGATGACAACTGGCCATCTGGCCAGGCTGTGGACACCTTCCTTTTGGCTTTGACACGCAGGGAAGGGCCAGCATGCCCAGGCACAGCAGCCTCACTACCTTTGCTGCACTAAAGCCCTCCGGCTGGCTCTGCAGACCCTTGAGCTCTGCTGTGGCTCTCCAGCCACCCCACACCCACCCACCCTTGCCGCCTGCAGAGAGTCTTGCTATGCCTCTTACCGCCTACCATGGTGTCCCAGGGGAAAGGAAAGGCCACAAGACCAGACAGACGACTTCACCTGGGAGCTTTGAATTAAGGCATCTGGCTGCAAAGAGGAGCCCCTCTTCAAATCCTTAGGACCTGAGGCTTACCTACCAATAAGAGGGAAGGCCAAGGTTGAGTCTGAGGTGGGGCTGAGACATCAGCTCATGGGCAGGAAGGAGCGGGGAGCTGCACAAAGGGCCCTTCTGCTCCATGCAGCCCCGGGAGAGCCCTTGCAGCTAAGAAAATATTTTTAGTGGTTTTTGCTGCAGGTGCCTGCACTCGTGTGTAACTGCAGGGGAGAAGGGCCCAGGTGGGGGCCAGGGAGGCTCCCCACTTGGTCTTGCTACAAAGAGCAGGCACTGAAAGTGCTAGCAGCATGTTAAGGAAAGCCCTGGAGTGTGTTCAGGGCAGACCCTCAAGGAATCCAGAAGTCAGCAGACAGGCAGGAGGTCGGTGGGGGGAGGCACTGCAGGACGCCCCCGCCCCTTGATCAGAATCCTCTCACCTCTCTCTCACTCCCCAGTATCAGGCCACCTACAGGAGACATAGCAGGAGCTGCCTCTCTTGGCTGGACACCATCTGGGTGGCCAGGAGGTGGCCCAAGGAGTGCCCAGGAAGCTGGCAAGTCCTGAGGTCACTGTGCCCGGGGCCTGCTCCTCTCTAAGAGAGGGTAAGGGAATGGGCACAGGCAAAAGGGTGGAGAGAATAGAAAACTCTTGGGGGGGGGTCTCTTCAGGGCAGGACAACTGACTTCAAGGGCAGGGGAGTGGGGGAGCAGGCTGGGGCCACTCGTTGGGGAGCTTCTGCTAGCAGGGCCAGGCTGTATCTCTTTTGATCTCCTCAGGTCGGGTGTCTATGAGACCTTGAGTGCGTTAAATCAGTGAAATAAAATACCAGAGGCCGCTGGTTTGGACTGAGCTCCTGCACTGGGCCCAATAGACCAAACCAAAATGGAGTCACTTAGGCTGAATGAAGTTCCATGTCACTAAGCTGAAACTAAGTTGTTTACGTGACATTCTAAGAAATCAGGAGATCCTCAAGAGATAAAAGCCAAATCCCCATGCAGGCCGGTTTTAGCTGGGACAATAAGGAAGTCCCCTCTGCTCTAACCTGTACAAAGGAAAATAACTTTGGAATCTGCCGTTTGTTCTGTTTCTGCTTTCAAAGCCAACCTCCCCTTCTCAGCTTATCTGAACACTCATTCTATTAGAATAGGTATTGCCCAATTCTAGAATCCCAGATAAAAACCAATTAAGATCTTTAAATTAGGGCACCAGCCCCCAATTCTAGAATCCCAGATAAAAACCAATTAAGATCTTTAAATTAGGGCACCAGCCCCATATACCGGGGGTGGTGGGTTCAAGCCCAGCCCCAGCCAAAACTGCAAAAAATAAATAAATAAGATCTAGGGCGGCGCCTGTGGCTCAAGGAGTAGGGCGCCGGTCCCATGTGCCAGAGGTGGCGGGTTCAAACCCAGCCCCGGTCAAAAACCACCAAAAAAATAAATAAATAAGATCTTTAAATTAAATTTGTCATAATTTTGTCTTTGGATAAGAAAAAGGAGTCTGCAAGGGGATGGGCCATTTCCCCTGTGTTCCTAGATATCTCTTGTATATGGCAAGAGCTGGCTGGGGTCAGGCCCATTGGTCAACCTCGCCCCACCAGTTGGGTGGGACCTAGTGGGGCAGCTCCAAAAGACAAACAGTCTCTTGGGCTCCCAAGTGCATCCTCTGGGTCCCAGACCCAAAGCCTCAGGCTCTGCAGAAAGCAGAATTTTTTTTTTTTTTTTTTTGAGACAGAGTCTCACTATGTTGCCCTCAGTAGAGTGCTGTGGTGTCACAGCTCACAGCAACCTCAAACTCTTGGGCTTAAGCAATTCTCTTGCCTCAGCTTCCCAAGTAGCTGGGACTAGAGGTGCCCGCCATAGCACCCAGCTATTTTTTGGTTGTAGTTGGCTTGGGCTAGATTTGAACCCGCCAGCTCAGGTGTATGTGGCTGGCGCCCTAGCTGCCGAGCTACAGGCACAGAGCCAAGACAGCGGAATTCTTAATGGACTCCAAGATCTCTGTCCTTGGACGTTACTCCCTTGATCATATTATATTATATTATATTAATTAACTATATGGCAAAAGGGGCTTGCAGTGTAACTAAAGTTACTAACCAGTTGATCTTCAAGTAGAGTAATTATCTGAGTAAACTTGATCTAATGGCAAGAAGGGAAGTCTGAGAGATTTTAGCACAAGAATTGAATGCACCGTAACTGGCTTTAGAGATTGGGGGTGGAGGCTACATAGAAAAGACCTGAGAGCAGCTTCTAGATTCTTCCCTAGTGCCCCCAGATGAGTGCTCAGACTGTCTAATACCTTGATTTTGGCCTTGAGACACATTAAGCAGAGACCCAGTGAAGCCTGCCCCACAGAACTGCAAACTAAGAAAGGGTGTTGTTTAAAGCTGCTAAATTTATAGTGAGTTGTTGGTGTGGATATGGAGAGAAGGGAACACTTCTATACTGCTGGTGGGATTGCAAACTACAACAGCCCTTTTGGAGAGAAGTACGGAGAATCCTCAAAGATCTAAATGTAGACCTTCCATTTGACCCTGCAATCCCATTAGTAGGTATCTACCCAGAAAAACATAAATCACCTTACCACAAAGATATTTGCACTAGAATGTTTATTGTGGCTCAATTCATAATTGCCAAGTTGTGGAAGCAACCTAAGTGCCCATGGACCCATGAATGGATCAACAAATTGTGGTATATGTATACCATGGAATATTATGCATTAAAAAGATGGAGACTTTACATCTTTTACATTACCTGGATGGAGTTGAAATACATTCTTCTTAGTAAAGTATTGCAAGAATGGAAGGATGAATAGCCAATGTAGTCCATACTAATATGAAATCAATATATAAACAATGACATGTTCCTAAACACTATTATAGTCCAGTTCGGGGTAGAGGGAAGCAGGAGGGGGGAGGACGTTTGGCAGAAGGAGGGAGGGCATGGGGTGGGATCTCACCTAATGTGCACATTGAGAGGGTGTATAACACGCCCCCTGGGCGAGGGGCTCTTCTACAAATGGAACTTTACCCTGGATGTGAGAAAAATGTGACCTAAATATTGTACCCTCATATTAATTTGAATAAAGTTAAAAAACAATTATAGTGATTTGTTATGAAGCAGTAATACCTAACACAGGTGTCTGCACAGTGAAGATTCCAGAGCATGTATGTTGATTCCAGGGTGGGAGGAATAAGCAGCATTCTGACTTCACCCATAACCTTGGCATTGCAGCCTCACCCTACCCTCTGGCCGTGCCCCTCCTCCACACAGAGGTGTCCACCTCTCCAGCAACACAGCCTTGGCTGGCGACCTGAGATCCTGGGCTCAGACTGGGAAGTTTGGGTACAAACCATTTATAAACAGACCAATGACATGAATGGCACAGCTTCTCAGGCCTAATTATCCAGGTTCCGTATAAGTTGGCTGTTTGTTAACTTGCCCCTGTATTTCTGCCCAGTTCTGAAGCTGTTGGATCATTCAAGCCTTGGCATGAAGCAGGATCCTGTATGGGAAGTTATTCAGGCAAGACTCCCTAGTTTAAGACCCAGACTGTTCTCCCAGCTAGTCCCTTAGAATTCAGGACAGGTTACTCTCTCTTTCAGTTCATGACCCAAATGCCTTGATTTTGGTCATGTAGCCAAGATGGTATAGCTGTCCCCACGCCCCTTTCATAGCACAGAGTTGCCACTGGGGAGCAGAGATCACATTTCTCAGCTGCCCTTGCAACTAGATGTGTTCCTGTGACAAGTTCCCCCAGCAGAAGGTGAACAGAAGAGACATTGCCCCTCGTGAGCTGAGGCAGTGAGGAGCAGGGGTGCTTCCTCCCTACGTCCCTTCCTCTTCTGCCAGCTGGAAGTGGTGGCAGCGAGACCCCAGGGAAGGGCAGGGCCCCAAGATGGAAAGAGCCTGGGTCCCTGAGTCACCATGTGGAAGAAAGCCACTGGCCAATCAGGAATGCCTGTCTCGGTCTGTTAAGTGAAAAACAAGCGCCTAAGGTACTTGAACAATTATATATTTGTGGATCAATCTGTGACTGATTTTCAGCCTGCCCTTCGTAATACACATCCCTCTATTTGGCCCCCGACATAAATCAAACTGTACAAGGTGCTGACTAAACTCCCGGGATGAGAACCTTCAAATATCCCTGTATTCCACTTTCCTTCGCTGGCTCCCATCCCCGTTTTGGTTCACACTGTCTGCTTGCTCTGAAGTCTGGCTGACTCAGCTGGCCTGGGCCACCATCCATCTGCTGTCAACAAGCACCTGGCTCCCAGCAAAATGCACATTTATTCCCCCAAAACATAGGGCTCTTTTTTTTCAGCAAAGGTGGTACAGCAATATATTTGGAGAAGCGAGGTGCTGCGCGGCACATAGCCCTGGTTACTTTGGGACGCGGCCAGGGTTCCCCAAGCAAGAGCCTCCTGCGGGTGGTGAAGAGGTGGAGAGGGGGAGGAAATCAGAAAGAGGTGACAATTCTCTCAGAAAGCAATTAAGCATTTCTCGGTGGCCTCAGGGACATCCTCAACTTTTTGTAGTCTTGCCCCAGGGAGACCAAGGGGTGGGGGAGCAGAGCAGAGCACTGTAGCTGCTGTTCTTGGAAGCTCTGCTTTGTGATGGGGCCTTGAGAAGACTCAGAGGAGCTCTGTGCAAAGAGGCAGCACCCTCCACCCCGCCCCCACCACCATGCCCCCTGTGGCACCATCCTCAGCCTTCTCCTTCTCGGCTAGTGCAAAGCTCTGCAGTAGTAGGTCATCCTCCCTCTAACACAGCAGCCTGGGGAGCCTGGGATGAACTGACCCCAAGATATAGGGGCCTCTCTCCACTGACCATCCCCAAACTCTAGCTCTGAGTAAGCCAAGGGCAGAGGAGAGGCTGGACTGCAGGGGATGGCTGAGCCTAGAACAGGCCAGGGGTCTCCACTGTAGCTCACAGATGCAAAGGCCTAGCCCCCGTGGGGTCAGCCACCCTAGAGGTTGGAAAACTACAAGACTCCATTTTCAAGGGACTCCAGGATGACACTGGTTCAGCAGTCTCCCATGCAGGCTGCAGATTCTCCAGGGCCCAGAAACCCAGCCACTGGTCCCTCCTGGCCTCTCTCATCCTTCCATGGGGCACAGGGCAGCCACCAGGTTAAATTACAACAACCCACCCTGAGCTCCCCTCAGATGCCGAGACTGGCTTAGAGAGGGTCAGTGTGGGTAACGACCCTCTCCAGACCTCTCGTTGGTCCCACGAGTGGCCTGAATCATCCACGTACAGCCAAGGGGACATCTCTACTTCCAACCGTAGGCAGCTCATGGCACTAGCCCTGAGTGGTGCTGAGCCACGGAGCCTGGGGTAGGGGATGCCAAGCGCATATTACCTGGTTTTCACGAGGACCTCTCCCAACTTCCCCTCCCTTTGCAGCAGCCCAAAGCCTCTGCATCAACTTAAACCCCTGCTCTCCACTCAGCCAGGTTCCTTTAATTCTGTCTCCTATAGCTTAGGCCCCTGCTTATTTGTTCCTTCCAAATCGTCCCGCTCCCACTCTGAGGCCTTCTATTTCTGGTTTGCAAACATGTCTAACCTGATCCCCGCTTGCAAGCCACCATCTCTCCTGGGGACCAGGAAGCCTGGGTTTGACAGGTGCGACGCACAGGTGCTGGGCACACACAGGGAATGCCAGAGGCCAAGGTCCTCCCAGGACTGGCAGCTCGGATGGCTCAGGCAGAAATAACCTGACCCTGCTGCCCTGTCCTTCTTGAGAGTGACTCAGCAAGAAGCTGGAAGATGGAAACACAAATCTAGGCCTGGGCTAGACCGTGTCTTCTGGCTGTGTATGGAGAGGACGTGGGGCCAGCTGTGGCTAAAATGATGCTCAGCCTCACTTAGGATGAAAGTGCAAAGAAAAACTATACTCAGACCCCATTTTCCACTGAGCAAACTGGCGAAGATGAAAGCTCTGAGGACACACCCCCTTGGCAGGGGTAGGGAAGGCACTCTCAGGCTTTGCTAGTGGAATTGTAAGCTGACACCGCCTCTGTGGAGGGCACAAATTCTTTGACCCAGCAATTCTACTTCTAGAAACTTAATATCCAGTAATGTCTGCACATTTGTGACATGACCTCGGTGGCCTTGCTTATAAGAATGACAAAGGATTGGAGGCGCCCTCCGTAAGGGACTGGTCGCATGCTTATGGTGTGGCCATGTGACAGAATACAGAGGGCAGAACAAAGAATCAGGACCATTGATGTAGGAATGTGGAACCATGTCCTAGATACATCGTAAAGTGGAAAAACAAAACAGACAAATAAGGAGCAGACGGGCTGGCTTCGATCCCCAGTGACTGGATAAACAGCACACTCCCATTGGGGTAAGAGGGTGACAGGGAAAATAATGCCTGTGTCTGTCTGCTTTTGCGTGCTAAAGAATGTCTCTAGACGGATGTCAAAAAAACTAGGGCACTCGTTTTCATTACACACCTTTTTGTATCTTTAACACTTTGAACTAGGCTAGCCTGTGGCACACCTCTTGTCCCAGCTACTCAAGAGGCTGAGGTGGAAGGATCACGGGAGCCCAGGAGTTCAAGGCTGCCGGTGAGCTATCATCACACCTGTGAATAGCTACTGCACTGCAGCCTGAGCAGCACAGTGAAAACACAGCAGAAAAATAAAAAGCAATTTAAAACTATGTGAACATGTTACTTACTAAAAAAAAAAAAAAGAACCTACAGTTTAAAATATATGAACTCTAGCTCTTTAATATAATGAAATGAACCCAGTACTCCAGGGGCGAGGGGCAAGCAGTTTCCAGGACAGAATGAGGTGGTAGAGGGGAAAGATCATTTTATTTTACATTCATATTGCATGTTACGTTTTACAAACGTTTCCACTCATGTTACCACATCAGTCCTCAAGGTAGTTTTCTTTCAGATGAAGAAATGAGTCTCAGAGAAGTGAGGTGATTTCTTGAAAGCCACACAGCCAGGGGCTGAGCCAGGACTCACATATAGGTTTTTGGGCTCCTGTCACACGCCTTTCATTCTTATCTTACCCTATATGGCAGGGGAGTCCTGGGGGCTCATGTCACTGCTGTCCCACTTCCACCTAGAACATGATCCAGGCCACAGTACATCTAGCTCAGGCACCTGCTGTCAGAGGATGTCATCAAGTTCCGGGCCAGCTACATCCTATCTGAGTGACTTTTGGGGGAGCTGTTTATTGGGCTTTGCTGTGGTCTGAATGTTTGTGTCACACATACCCCCAAATTCATATGTTGAAACAATTTCCAGGGTTACTGTATTAAGAGATGGGGCCTTCAGGAGGTGATTAGTGACAGCCTGTTCTCCCCGTCCACCACGGGAGGACACAGCAAAAAAGTGCCATCTGTGAATCAGAGGCAGGCCCGCTCCAGACACAGAACCTGCTGGCACCTTAATCTTGGATTTCCCAGCCTGCAGAACTGGGAGCAACAAATTTCTGTTGTCTATAAAGTTACAGGAGCCCGATCGGACCAAGACAGGTGGACTCTCAAGTGCTTCTTCTATAAAACGAGAACAATTATAGTCCCCACTGCAGAGGGTTGTTTGTTGTGAGGCTGAGCTGAGGACTAAGACAACGGTAACCTGGGGGTACCAGCGGACTGGGTTTACGGCAACCCAGATTTCTCCATAAGAAGACCCGGCTGTGGGCTGCTGCCCTCTGTGCGACTTCCTAGGACTCTTGTCCAAATCAAGAAAAGCGTTGTGGTCTTCTCCAGTATTTGTTCGGTATCATCAGCTTGGGTGGTGGTGGGAGGAAGATACTGTTTCTCCTTCCCTTCTCTTATTCCTGCTCTGTCTTTTTCTTCCTGAGCTGGATCTCAGCAGCCCAGAGTGGGCGGAGTCCCCGCAACTCTGCCTAGAGATCTAAGCTGCCGCAGGCCACAGGGAGAGTGGGACAGACAGAGCCCTCCTAGAGGAGACACCTACCACCACTAAAATATCCAAATATTTGTTTCTTCTGGAGTCACAATCAACCAGAAACAGGTGATGACCAGAAAAGCCGAGAGATTTTCTTTCCTCTTCTCTGGGTAGGTTTGAACACAAAGGCTGTAGCTAGAAATCATCCTTTAAATTAAAGAAAGAAAATAGGGAATCACAAGAGCCCATTTCCTTTATAATTCACCTTCCCTTCCTTGTTTCCTATTGACTATTTAAAAATCACATATAGTGAAATTGACTTTTTTTTTTTTTTTTTTTGCTGTTTACATTCACGTAAAACTCCCTCCAGCTTCCCCTTTGGAGAGCCACACCCTTTCCCCACCCTTAACCCCTTCCTGGCAACACCAGTATGTTCTCTGCCCCTGTAGTTTTGTCTTTGTGAGAATGTCACAGAAATAAAATTGCACAGCATATGATCTTTGGACTGGCTCTTTGCACTCAGAATAATGCCTTTGAGATTCATCTCGGCTGCTTTGTGTACCAATAGTTCATTTCTTTCCATTATTGAGTAGCATTTTGTCCTGCAGGTGAGCTGTGCCACCGCTCATCTAGCCATTAATTCACTGAAGGGTATTTGGGTTATTTCTAGTTCTTGTGAATAGAGCTGCCATAGGTATTTATACAAAGGTTTTTGTGCGAACAAGTTTTCTTTTGTCTGGAGCCATAGTTCTCAACTGGCAATAATTTTGCCCCCAGGGGACATTTGGCAATGACTTGAGACACAGTTGATTGTCACAAGACAGAAGTGCTTCTGGCATCTCTGGGGCAGAGGTCAGGGATGCTGAGGACAGCCCCACAAGAGGCACGATCCGGCCCACGGGTCAGCAGGGCTAAGGGTGAGAAACCCCCATCTCTGGAACACACAACGCTGCACCTGCTGGGTCAGGCATGGTGTGTATGTTTAACCCCATAGAAAATTGTCAAACTGTTCTCCAGAGCAACTTCACTATTTCACGTCCCTACCAACATGCGAGGGCTCTAGATGCTTCACATCTTTAGCAGGGCTCAATGTTTTCAGTCTTTTCAATTTTAGCTACCATATTAGGTGTGTGGTGGTGTCTCATCATACCTTTAATTTGCATTTCCTAGGTGGCTAATGATGTTGAACCTCTTTTTTTTTTTTTTTTTTTTAAGACAAGAGTCTCAAGCTGTCACCCTGGGCAGAGTGCCATGGCATCATAGCTCATAGCAACCTCCAACTCAGGCTCAAGCAATCCTCTTGCCTCCGTTTTTCTATTTTTTGTAGAGACAGGGTCTCGCTTTTTGCTCAGACTAGTCTCAAACTCATGAGCTCAAGCAATCCACCTGCCTTGGCCTCCCAGAGTGCTGGGATCACAGGCGTGAGCCACGACTCCCGGCCACATTGAATGTCTTTTTCATGTGCTTATTTGCTATCTGTGCATCTTCTTTGATAAAGTGTTCAAGCTTTTGCTTGTTTTTAATTGGGTTAGTTTCTTACGGTTGAATCTTGAGAGTACTTTATAGTATTAGGGACACTTCTTTTGTGTAATATGTGATTTGTATCTTCTCTCAATTTATTGTTTGTCCATTAGCAGTGTCTTTCCACAGAGTGAAAGTTTTTAATTTTGTTGAAGGACAATGCCTTAGTCTGTGTTGTGCTGCTATGACAGTAACACGGACTTGATAATTTGTAACAAACAAAAATGTATTTGGTTCATGGTTCTGAAGGCTGGGAAGTCCAAGATCAAGGGGCTGCAGCTGGTGATGACCTTCTTGCTGTATCATAACATAGCAGAAGGGGGAAGGGCAAGAGAGGGCAAGGGGGCTGAACTCGCCTTGTGTCAGGAACCCACCCCTGAAATAATGAACTCACTTCTGAGAAAACAGTACCAGTCCATTCAGGAGGGCAGAACCCTCATGACCCAATCACCTCCTATAGGTCCCACTTCTCCACACTGCTACAGTGGCATCAGGTTTCCAACACAGGAACTTTGGGAAACAGGTGCAAACCACTGCATCCAATTTATCATTCTTGCACTGTTATGCATTGTGCTTTTGGTATCCACCGGCTGATCCCAGATCATGAAGATTTTCTATGTTTTCTTTGAAATGAGAATTTGGCATTCAGAGTTCCAGGTAGTACATTTAATGGCTGGAGAAATGCTGACTTTATAGAAAACTCAAAGCAGCCATTCACCTGCTTCCTAGGAGAACAGATTGCATTTTGCCTGAGGAATATAAAGAATGCAAATTTATTTCACTCACTGTGGAGCTGGTGTTTATAAAAAGATCCACAGGCTAATGAAAGCTCTCCGCTAGTTGACAATGCCAAGTTATATTCATTCTTTGACAGTAAAATGGTAACAACACTTCTGACTTGTCCTGCAAGATATTACTTACCCCTTTACCACATATTTTTCACCAGGTCAAATAACTTGTCAGAAACCGTGCATAACAATTCCTTCTGAAGATGGAGTGGGAATACATCTTGTCTTGTTCAGTGATTGTCAGGTCTGAACACATTCCCTTCCAATTCTTTGGTTTCTGCAACAAAGATGTCACTGAACACTAAAGCTAAGAGTGGAGCTGACGTGGAGTGGAGCTCACTAACAGAGCCCTCCCCTGCCCCCAGGGGTCTTCCTGGGCCTGGAGAGCCAGCTGTCCTAACCTCCCCTCCCCCATTTCACCTCTGCCATTCTGAGGCCTACCCCATTGCCTCCCTGGGAGGACAGGAGGCCGACCCTGGGCTGGTCACTCTGTCTTGTTTACTACCTGAAATAAGGCCTTCGAGTTTTCTGCTTGTGTAAGAAGGCAATCTGCTTGGGGAAAAGAAATCATAGGACACTCATTAGGACAGCCAGTCCCAGGGGGAAAGTGCAGCAGGTGAGGCCTGGGATGACGTAGGGGCTCCTTAGTTCTGCCGCTGACTTGCTGGGAAAGCTAGACCTGGGTAAAAGAATCTGACTAGCTCTGGCCCTTTTTGCTCACCTGTAAACTGACAACTACACAACTGACCTGTTCATCTCATGGAATTGTTGCAAGACTCAAATGATCCGGCAGAGAAAATACCTGAAATGAAATGTCCCTGAGTGTTCAGAGTGGCCTCCAGGATGAAGGGAAAGGAAAGTGACTGCAGGAAGTGTCCTGGGTCTGCTTTTGTCTTCAAATTCTAATCTTGTTCTCAAAAAAAAAATTTTTTTTCTTGAGACAGAGTCTCATTCTGTCACCTTGGTTAGAGTGCTGTGCTGTCATAGCTCACGGCAACCTCAAACTCCAGGTGCAGTCTAAAATTCTTAACAAGTATGAATTTCTTTTGTGTTTTAAAAAGTGTTTAGAAATACTCACAGTGACTGAATATATTAATATAATAGAGAGGTTTATGGTCTTTAAAAGTTTCCAGCCAGCTACTCATTACTCCCCCTAGCCTGTGTTGTGGGTAGCTTGGCTGGCTTTTATTACATCTTCTTTCAGTGTGACAGGCTGGGCCACTGATATTTGCAATCTGAGGTTTCCCTAAAGTCAGCTAGGATGGGGACCTGGGTTTGAGGTCCCCTCCACGGCTTCCTGTTGGCTGTGAGTCTGGCTCTCCCTCCTCCCCTTGTGCCTCCCAGGTCCGGGACATATGTTTCTCCCTGGCTCTCAGCCTGACCCAGCCCAGCCTGCAGGCAGGCACTGCGGTGCCAGAGAGAGGGACACTGTGGAGCAGAATGGAGTCAGCACAAAACACATTAAAAAATCAATGGCTGGGGCAGCAGCCCACCAGAGTCAGGGCTGGCACAAGGCCACTTCCTGACCAGGAGTCACACAGCTAGGGGCTCTGCGCATGCGGACGGCTCAGGAGGCGCCTGGTCAGTTGGGGTCAGCAGAATTCTGTGCCCAAGGGCACAGTCAGGGCTGGCACCCCTTCACCAGGCAGCATCTGTACTTGTTTGCTTGGTGTTTGGAAGCCCCTCTCAGGCATGGTGGGTGCGCTGGTCTCCCATGCGGCTGAGGTCTGCTCAGGACAAGCCTGCCCTTCCTCGTGGCCCTGCCCAGACCTTAGAAGTGGCTGCGGGGCACAGACCATGAAGAACCAGGATATCCCAAGAACAAGCAAAGGGACCACGCAGGGAGACCACTGTTGTTCCTATGGGGTAGCCCTGCCCACCCGTCACTCTGACCGACAGTTGGGCCTCCAGGACCTTTCTCTGAGTGGGGAGAAGAGGTGGGAGAGCCCCCTCCCCTCCAGCCACACGGTTAACATCTGAGTGCAAGTCACAGTGGCAGTCAGCCCCTGGGCTCACACAGGAGCTCACTTCCACCTCTGGGCTCCCAGACATTTGGGGACATGGGGGTGGGGTGGGGTGGGGGATTCCTTATGTGCTGAGAACAAGTTCTGTCCTGTCCTCCCATACTGCTGGGAACTGGGGAGAGGGGAGGAGAGAAACCAGTTGTCCTCTGCTACTGGCTAGGCTGAGCCTGAGGAGGCTGTGGCTGCTGGGTCACCAGCAGCAGACTCAGGGACAACAGAGAGAAAAAGGACCCGGCCCTAAGTCAGCACCACTTCATAGCCCGGTCTGCTCATGTGCTGAACAACATATCCCCCCAACAGACTGTCTCTCTTAGCCCAAACAGAAGCCCAGGCAGAAACCATCTCATGGAGAGACCCCAATCCAGGGGTCAACATGGTTTTTCTGTAAAAAGCCAAATAGCAAAGATTTTCAACTTAGTGGCCACATGGTCTCCATCAAAACTACTCAACTCCGTCATGAGAGCAGGAAAGCAGACACAGATAAGAAGACAACAGATGGGCATGGGTATGTTCCAGTAAAATTTTATTTATAAAAACAGGCAGTAAGCCGGATGTGGCCTGTAGACTGTCATTTGTTGATCCCTGTTCTAATTCACCAGAGCCCTCCTAGGGCAGGTCTGAACACCTTTTAGAATCAGCTGTCCTCCCTAAAGTCCTTTGGAACTATGATTAGCATCCCCAGGTTCCCCGAGAGCCTGTCTGTCCACCGAGGCAGAGGGGCAGGAGAGTTCAGAACACTCACACAGGGGAAGGGAGCAGATGTGAGCTGAATGGAGCCCGTAGTAAATCACTTCACATTAGCCTGATCCGCAGACACCTCCCAGGTGATGGCCCCCTAATGAGCAAGGTAGGTCAGGTGGGCTTTACAGAGAGGAAACAAAAGATGGTCCACCTCCAAGGGGTACTTGACTCTGAAGAACTGGCTAGAAGCCTGGGCAGGAGCCGTGGGGCCCCTGGTCTGGGCCCAGGACCAGAGATAATTTTGTTCCTGTTCATATCATCATGGTCTTAAGATGAGGCTGCAGTTGGAAGAAGGGATTTCAAGTCTCTGAACTTCTGTCTCTTACTAACCAAATGACCTTGGACAAGTTATTTAATCTTCTAAGTTTTAGTTTCCATATTTTATAAAGTGGAGATAAAAATAGTGCTTAGTTCCTGGGGCTGTAAGTTTAGATCAGATAGCCCGAGTAAAGCATTTACCACCCTCACTGCCCATAAGGGGGCAGGGTGGGGACTTAGGTTACTCACCTGGCAGCAGGTGTGTGTTAGGAGCTGCTGAGTGAAATCTTAATTCTCACAACAACACTAGGCGACAGAGTTTATTATCCCTACTGTATAGGTGAGGAAACAGGTTCAGCGAAGCAACAACTTGCCCAAGGGTACACAGATTTAGCAGTAGCCACAAGGAAAACTAGAAGGAAAGGGCGGCTAGGGGTGAGAAGACTGGGACCTCTCCAGGCAGGGCAGACAGGCAGCCCCTCGGGAATAACTGTGGTTTCGCTTTTTGCTTTTTGCAGAGGAAGAGGGTGTGGCCTTGGAGCCACTCTGGGCTCAGGTCCCGGCCTGCCAGGCTTTTCTGGATAAGCTGTTTCAGTGGAAAGACTCCTTGGAGGCTGGTGGGGTGTTCATCCCATGTCTGTGTGTAATTGGTTGAATAGTGTCCCTCACTACTTAATATGTCCTTCCAGAGTCTCAGGAATAGGGGCTTTACAGATAGAATTAAGGTAAGAATTGAAACGAGATCATACTAGATTAGGATGGGCCCTAAATCCATTGAAACTGACCCCACAGGGACCAAAGGATTCACAGAGACCTTGAGGAGAAGGCCTGTCACAGCGGAGGCAGAGACTGGAGAGAGACATCTGTGAGCCGAGGGCTGCCAAGGATGGCTGGAAGCCACGCAGACTACGAGACACCCAGGGCAGATTCTTGCTCAGGCCTCCAGACGGAACCAATCCTGCCTACAGCTTGATCTTAGACTTCTGGCCTTCAGAATGTGAGAAAAGAAATTCCTTATTTGAAGTCACCGAGCTTTTAAGAATTTGTTTCAATTGTCACAGGAAACTTATCCACCATGTGTGAACTCTGGAGTCTGGTCTCCAGTGCCCCAGGGCACAGCCCACTTTGAGGTACCCTACAATGCTCATAGGATGAGAGAAGAGACAGGGAACCGGGCTAAGGGAGGGAGAAACCAGCTGGTGGGGCGGGGGTGGCTTGGAAAGCTGGGAGTGCAATGCCAGTGGCAGAGAGCTGGGAACAAGGGTGAGGTCAGGAAATATGGAGGAGAGGTGAGGCCAGCAGCCTGTGGCTCCATCTCCTCCACGCCTGGGAACGACAAACAAACAGGGCTGGTGACAGGTTCTGTACTTAAGAGGGAGGGAGAGAATCAGTTCGACGAAAGGATGGTTCAGTCGACCTGGGGCTTATGCTTGCACAGCTGTCCAGCAGACAGGAAGAAGCCACCCCCATGTCACCATCCAACCACTTGGTCAGAGCTATGGTCAGGATGTGGTGGGGGCAGGCTGGATGGTGGCCAGCTATGGTCCTCTGTCCCTTGTCCCTGATCTTGGTGCTCCAGGGTCCTCATTCCCTCTGCCTGAGGCAGCCCAGCAACACCTGGGCCCCTGGGGAATGGCTATGGCTACTCAGTGGCTTTTTTTTTCTGGGGTTTCTGCCTCTCCCCACACTCCCAGCCAAAACCAGGGCCTCATTGTCATAGCAGCAGCCCCTCTAAGCTGGGCGGCTCAGGAGCCTAAGGAGTGGGAGCACCCCTCGCTCTGAGTGGTAGCATCACTTCCTTCCCTCCTTGTTATTGCCCCATTGATAAGTAGAGTAGACCATCCAGATGGTCTACTCCACCCCCTCCAAACTGGCTGCTTTGTGACAGCCTTGACCAACAGCATATACTCTGTTTCCCCAAAAATAAGACAGTGTCTTATATTAAGGTGTGCTCCCAAAGATGCACTAGGTCTTATTTTTGGGGGACGTCTTATCTTTCCTGTGAGTAGGTCTTATTTTCGGAGGATGTCTTATTTTCAGGAAAACAGGGTAGTAGCATCCACTTGTGACCATGCATCAGATCTGTGAGACAGCTGGCGACATCTGCCTGCTCTTGGAGTCATGAGCTTGCATTTGAGAAGCCTGGACCATCCTGCTCTATGGGCCGCATGGAGCAGCGCTGAGCTCACAGATGGAAAGTCCAGCCCAGTTGGACTTTCAGATGACCACAGCCCCAGCTGTGATCTGATTGTAACTGCATAGAAACCACACACACCAAGGAAGAACGGGGCAACTGGGCCCTGTCAATCCACACAACCATGAGAGAGGAAAATAAAGTGTTTTAAGCGAGTAAATCTTGGGGTAGTTAGTTTACATAGTCATCAATTATAGAAATGCCCCCAAAGAGGAACCTCCACATATCCTTTCCTGTTTTCATTCACTGACTACTTGGGGGCAGCAAGTCCACATCCCTCATTAATGATTTGACCCACTGGTATCCTGGTGGTTACAGAGTTGCTAGATGGTCCTGCTCATTTAGGGTTGATAGAAAGCCTTTAAATTAAGATCAACAAGGGCAGCACCTGTGGCTCAGTGAGAAGGGCACCAGCCCCATATACCGAGGGTGGTGGGTTCGAACCCAGTCCTGGCCAAACTGCAACAAAAAAATAGCTGGGCGTTGTGGCAGGTGCCTGTAGTCCCAGCTACTAAGGAGGCTGAGGCAAGAGAATGGCCTAAGCCCAAGAGCTGGAGGTTGCTGTGAACTGTGATGCCTCAGCACTCTACCGAGGGTGACAAAGTGAGACTCTGTCTCTAAAAAAAAAAAAAAAATTAAAATCAACAAATATTTGTAAAGCAGATAGATGTTTGTGGCCCTCTGACGAATGAAATAGGTAACACCTTTTATGGGAAGAGCAGTCACCAACCTTCCAAGTGCTGTCGCACATCTGAACATGTGTTACCCTGACAGCCAAGAGAGGAGGCTAGGAGGGCAGCTTCCTTGGTGACTGAGCAGGAAACTAGATGAAGGCCACACGTGCAGGAATAGCAGAGCCAGGGCTGGACGTCAGGTCATCTGGCTGCCTGTTGCAGGTCTCCATCGCTGCTCATCCCTGCTGCCCCCAGACCGTCTGGATAGCAGTTTAGACGCATATAGGCCCAGTGTCCCAGGCTGGAGGAACAGAGCAGAGGGGGGAGACGCCAAGCACAGGCAGTGGGGTGTTGCAGGTAGGGACCCTGGAGTCCACTCACGGGATTCAACTATGGCTCTGCCCTCAGTTACAACGGCTGGGTAGTTACATGAGCTTGCTGGGCCTCAGTTTCTTCATGTGTAAATAGAGATGCTCTGACACAGGAAGCACTGGCTGCTGTGAACCCAGCAGGAAAGAGGAGGTTTGGGGACTGCTCCAACTGAGAGCACAGAGGAAGTGGCCCTCCCTGATTCTGGAAGCCAGGTCATAAAAAGTGCACATCGTCTGCCTTACTCTCCATGAAGTAGCCTGACTTTCCGAGGTTATCATACTGTGTGGAACCTCAAACTAGACGGAGGCTTCAGGAAGGAAGAACAGAAGGAATAGACAAGGACGCCTGGCCAGCCCGACTGCCTCAGCTTCGGCTGTTCCAGCACCATCTACCATCTGGCTGCAACTGTATAGAAGACCCGGAGCCAGAACCTCCCAGCCAAGCCCCTCCTGAATTCCTAAGCCAAAGAAACCAGGGGAGATAATAAAATAGTTGTTGCTATTTGAAGTCACTAAGTTTTGATGTTACTTGTCCACAGCAATGCTGCATAACAAGAACACGGGTGGCCACAGGGGGAGGGGACATAGTGGATAGGATATTATTCCACTGCTCAACTAACAAAAAAAAATAGAGAACCACCACAAGTGACCTTGTTTTGAATAAACATCTCTGCAGATGCAGTTAAGATTTGGATCTTGAGATGAGATCATCTCAGATTAGGGTGGGCCCTACATCCAATGACCAGTGTTGTAAGAGACAAAAAAGGAGACACCTGGGGACACAGAGAAGAAGTCCGTGTAGGGACAAGGGCAGAGACTGCATGATGCTGCCACACCCACGGCACATGCTGGAGCCTTCAGACTGCGTGGTGCTGCCACAACCCACGGCACACGCCGGAGCCTTCAGGGGGAGCTCAGTCCTGCTGACACCTTGATTTCAGACTTTTGGCCTCCACAGCTATGAGAGAAGAAATTTCTGTTGTTTTAATCCACTGAGTTTGCGGTACTTTGTGGTGGCAGCCCCAGGGAACTAATACAAGGGGCTAGATGCTGTTCCATCACAGTGACTGCATTTTACTGTTCCTAGGTCAGAGGCACAACTACAAACAGAATGCTCCTTAGGGGAACAGAAGGACAGAAGGGTTGTGATCAGGACTCCTCAGATGATGAACGATACCTATTGGCCCCAACTAGAGTGAGGCCCAGTGGTCAGGGAAGGCTGACCTGGAAGCCGAGGGGAGCATCGTGCTGTGGGGATGTGGTCTGTGTATCATAGCTCCTTCAGGAAAGTTCACATAAAACAAAAATAAACCAAAGCATGAATGACAGCGAGGCTTTAACTTCTTGATCTTATGGTTTAGATTATCTCCTTCCAATCCCCATGGTTCATCTTTTTGGCAGAGCATGGCCAAAAACCCTCCTCCCAAAGATCTTGTATGGATTTGGGACTAAATGTCCATCCAGCTGGAGTTGGTTTAACCAAAATACAGTTCTTCATACCAGCATGGACATCTGAAGTGACACCAGGTCTTAGAAAAGTGGCTGCTATGCCAGAGGTGGCAGGTTCAAACCTAGCCCCGGCCAAAAGCCACAAAAAAAAAAAAAGAAAAGTGGCTGCAAACGTCAGTGCTGACAGGGGCCAGGCAGGCAGCAAACATGAAGGAAGAAGGCTAGGTGTGAGAGGCAGTAGGGAGTGGCGGGAGTGGGGCAAACTGAAGTACTCCAATTGTTGGAGGTTGTGGGCCTGGAGATGCCTCATCTTTCAGTTTTCTAAGAGAAGCTGGAAATCAGATTTTTATGTAAAATCTGATGATTAAGTTCCAGCAGCCAATTCAAATGTAAAACATTGGGTGGATAAAATAAAGCATGTCAGTAGTCTGGAAGGGGCCCGCAAGCTGCTGTTTGACATTGCATGTGTGGCTGTCTAACCAAGCCTGGCACTTAGAGATACCTTGCTTGGCTCTCTTCACAGCATTCCTAAAGGGTTTCAGTTCCAGAGGTTCTGAGTCTGCCCTGTAAGGGCCATGCACCTGGTTTCTTTTCTCTACCCTGGGTACAACAAGAGTACAGGTACAATCAGGTACAACCAGCACTCCCCTCCTGTTTCATCTGGACCACTGACCCTAGATCCCAAGAGGCATTCCCCAGGGGCCAGGTCAGGGCCTCCATGGCCTTGCTCAAGCTTCATTGTCAGCCTCCATTCCCCTTTTCACTCCTTGATCCCTTTCTGAAGCCACTTTGGGCACCTCAGTGCTTTCTGAACCCACTGAGACCTTGCAGCCTCCACCTTTTCTCAGGCCATTCCCTCTGCTTATAATTCCTTTCCCTCTGCCTCTGAATTCCTGCTTAGTGCTTCAGTCCCTGCTTGAATCTCACCTCTGACTCCCCCCCAGATTCTCTCACCCCAGTCCCAGCTCATGTGGGATCCCTGCTTTGTGGTCTTTGTTCCCAGGCACTTTGTGTACAGACGCCCTCTGACTTAACGATAGTTTGGCTTACAATTTTTCACCTTTACAGTGGTCTGAGTGCAATACATATTCAGTAGAAACTGACTTTGAGGGCGGCGCCTGTGGCTCTGTCGGTAGGGCGCCGGCCCCATATACCAAGGGTGGCGGGTTCAAACCCGGCCCCGGCTGAACTGCAACCAAAAAATAGCTGGGCGTTGTGGCGGGCGCCTGTAGTCCCAGCTACTCGGGAGGCTGAGGCAAGAGAATCGCTTAAGCCCAGGAGTTGGAGGTTGCTGTGAGCTGTGTGAGGCCACGGCACTCTACCGAGGGCCATAAAGTGAGACTCTGTCTCTACAAAAAAAAAAAAAGAAAAGAAACTGACTTTGAGTCCCCATATAACCATTCAGTTTTTCACTTTCAGTACTCAGTACATCACATGAGGTATTCAGCACTGTATTATAAAATAGTCTTTGTGTTATATGGTTTTGCTCACCTGTAGGCTAATGTGAGGGTTTGGAGCACAATTTAAGAAAGGTTTAGGCTAAGCTGTGATTTTTGGCAGGTTCAGGACATTAAACTCATTTTCAACTTCATGATATTTTCAACTTACAATGGGCTTATTGGACCTACAATAAGTTAAACAGTGTCTGTACTGCCCCTGTAACTGCAATCCTCTATCTTAGGGACTGGTTGACATTTCTGTCTCACCAATTAGGTTGTAAGTATCTTGGGGGCAGGGACCATGACTCAGTTTCCCTTATAATTTGTGCCTGGCATACTAGGAATCTGTTGAAATGCCTGACAAGGCAGGAAGCTACAGTATAAAGAGGCAAAGAACTCACCTGGGTTCCTGCCGGCTCACGGGAGGCAGAGCTGGACAAGCAGCCAGCTCCTAGTCCAGGAGTTTCCTGGCACACGTCGCCAAGCACCCGGCTCAGCAGAGGGGTCAGTGAGCAGCAGGAATGAGGGGCTGGGTGACACGTCTTGGACGGGCGCCAGGGCTTTGCCCAGAAACAGAAGTTTTAGAGACTCAGTAGCTGCAGAAACATGAAGAGAGACACAGGCCACAGAGATGTTGGGATGGACAGGTGAGAAAGTTCCGGAGCAGAACCAGCCTTAAGGGAATAGGGGACCCAAGAAGAAATTGATGGAGACAAATTCTGTGGGCAGAATCCACTGAAAACCATGAAAAAAACTGCAGTGAGAGAACATCACAGCCTGGAAAAACAGACTACATATCAAGGACTGTCAGAGTGACTTGAAGAACTGCCCACCTGCACCCTGTCTGAGGACAATGGGATTAGCAAGTCTGGCCGTCCTAACCATCAGTCTTTCCTCAGCTCCCACGATCACGATTCTCCCAGCCCACTGCCACGAAGATGATACTCACTCCCATGTACATGGGGCTTTACACGTTCCATAGCACAGGCTATGGGCTGAATAAAAAAGGCATGTGGAGAGATCCTAACCCTCGGAGACCATATTTGGCAGTAGGGCCTTTGCTGATGTAATCAAGTTGGGGTCATACTGCCTCAGGGTGGGCTCTAGATCTTACAGGATTGGTGTCCTTATCAGAAGGCCATGTGAAGAGACGCAGAGCACAGGGAGAAAGCCATGTGACGATGAGTGACGCTGCTGCACCCACAGAACACCAAGGACCACCAGCTGTCACCCAAAGCCAGAGGGGCAAGGAAGGACTCTTCCCGGGAGGAGACAACATGGCCCTGCTGACACCTTGATTTTGGACTTTTAGCCTCCAGGACTATGAGAGAATAAATTTCTGTTGTTTTAAACCACCCTGTTTATGCTGATTTATTATTGCAGCAGCCCTAGCAAACTCACACCACATGTTTGCATCTATTCTTTGAATCCATCTTCCTACTCCCCTGCCAGATGCTGAACATGACTATCTGTGCTAGGTTCCCTCCAGGGAGGCCCAGGGGTCCCATCTTCTGCTATTCACTTCCCTATGCAGCCAGTCTTCTTCCACACTAAGAAGGGCTGGCCATGTAACCAATACGGTATCATGGAAATAACCGTCATGCCTTCCCCAGCTGTTTCAGCTCCTGCCTTCTCCTCTCTTGGATCCCTTTCTCTGGGGAATGCCCACAACCTTGTCCTGAGACCAAATAGCCTGTGGAGGGTGAGGAGCTGAGGCCCCAAGCCAACAACCAGCTTCATGAGTCACCTTGGAAACATCAGCCCACCCCAGTCAAGCCTTCAGATGGTGGCAGTCTGGGCCCACATCTTGACCACAGCTGCATGAGACACCCAGAACCAGATCCCCCACTTAAGCCTCTCCCTGGCTCCTGACCCACAGTAACTACCCAGGTGTTTATTGCTTTACACCACTAAATTTTGTGGTAGGCTGCTAACACATTTGTCCAATCCCATCAGAGGCAGCGTGTACACTGGTTAAGCAAATAAGTTGGCTGGGTGTGGTGGCTTGTGCCTATAGTCCCAGCTGCTGAGGAGACTGAGGCAAGAGGATGGCTTGAGGCCAGGAGTTTGAGACCAGCCTGGATAACTCCCGCCTGGGTGACAGAGGGAGACTCTTGTCTCTATGAAAAAAAAGGAAGTAAAAGTCAACTATCACTTACTAGCTATTGACTTTAAATAAGTCACTTCAGCTTCTCTGAGGTTCCTCATCTAGAAGCAGGTAGAAAAACTATATCCATTGCACATGACTGTTGAAAAGAGCAAAGGAGTTAATATTTAACTTCTGACGATCTCTGTGGCATAGTGAATGTTAGTTATTATCATACAGGTGGGAAAACAGCTCAAGAATAGTGAAAAGACATCTCCAGGGCAACACAGCCAGTGAACTCAGCAGCAGGCCGACTCGTGAACCTGGGCCTCCTGATTCCCTGTACAGTGCTCCCAGTTTAACTGACACCTGGAAGGAGAATGGCCAGGGAAGTCAGATCCTCTGTGAGTCTGTAACTTCTATCACTCCATTTCGCTGCAGGGTCCCCTCAACAGATGGCTTGGGGCACGGAGGCTGTGCTGGGGGCAGGGAGGGCTGCCAGATGGGTCAGACTGTGGCTGTAGGCCTGGCCCTGGGGGCAGGAAAGGTGCAGAGGAATGGGTTGGTGCAAGAACGGCAGACAACAGGCTGGGCTCCCTGCAAGGGGGGCTTTTCTGAATCACATCTCATTGCCAGAGCAGGTCCAAGGGCAGGGAAGCTGAGCTGCTGCTTGCAGCCAGGTTGGGAAATGGCCCAAAGAGCAGGCCGACTGTTTTGAAATGCAATACAGCATTAGGGCGAAAGGGCTGTCGGGAGTAAATCCCTGTTGCTGCTTTAGTTTAAGCAGATCAAAATGACCTTGGAAAAGCAGAGGCCCAGGAAACATGGGTCCTCTAGAAGAAGTGCCCGCTCCCTTTTTTCTTGTAAGTCTGTGGCTCCTGCCTCACACCTGAGAACAGGAAACAGTGAATGGTCTGAGTGAATAAGGCGAAGGCAAAAAAGCAGAAACAAGAGAAGAACGTGGCCTGTGCGATTGATTTACCTTTGAAAGAGCACTAGTACCTACGAAAATCAGATGCAAAGACACTCCAGGTGTGCTAGTAGCTTTCCAAGGCCTCCTCATGGCCAGGTGTAGCCCTTTGGAAAAAAAACATCAGGGAAGGTTAGTGAGTGTAGCTTTTTTTTTAATTGTCACCAGGACCTAAAGTGCCCCCACAAGCATCTAAGGTGCTGGGATCACAGCTGACTTGGTTTATCATTTCTATAAAGAAGAACTTGGGCATGAGAGGGCAAGACCAGAAAGTAATTCAGAGATTCTGATAACTGCCTTTGATGTCTAGGAAGACGCAATCTGTCAGGAGCCAGCTCCAGGAACATGTTCCTGAGGGTTTGTTATTAGGACTGATTTGCATTTTTTCTTGTTATGCTCTGCTACTGTCCTGGAGCCTCTGTGAGTCTGGCCAAAGCTCATGGCAGAGCCTCTCCTTTACTCTCACACTTGCCTCCCCATCATAACTCCCCTTCCCAGGAACGTGTCCATTTAATCAGATTGCCCTGCTACTACAAGCCATCTGCATTAACCCTCCCGGGAGGCTTCCACTTGTATTCAAGATGGATTTGTATCTCTGTGGCTCTCACACTTTATTAGACATAACAGTCACGTGGAGTGCTTGTTAAACTACAGAATCTGATAGAATAGATGGGGGGGTTAATAGTCTTAATAAGCTCCCAGGTGATTGGGAAGGAGAGCCTGGAGCCCTGGGGAACCATGCCCTCCCTGGGATGATTTCAGCCAGGGCTGGAAAATAGTTGGGGAAGGGGCAAGTGTGTCAGAAAAAGGAGAAGATGCCTATAGTAACTTCCTATTCTGTATCTTTGCAACAGAAGTGGGGCAAAGAATGGATAGTGGGAAGAGAGGAAAACTAAACTGGAAGGCTCTCATTCTGGAATGCTCCAGACTCCTCTGTGTCTCCCCATCTTGGCCCCACTGTCACACTCATCCTCAAAGCCCACCGTTGTCCCAGAAGCAGCCAACCTGTCCCACCTGGCCATGACAACACCAAATGTTGTGTGGGGCATCTTACTGTTTGTGTTTTGGCTATTTCTCTTTCTTTCCTCATAGCTGATTTCTGCAAAGCCTTTTAACCTAGCATCACTGGTTCTCAAGGTCAGCATGTACCACGAGTCACATTTGGGGGGACATGGACATGAGACAGGCTCCTTGGTGCTTCAGTCAGAGATTCTGATTGATATAACGGTCCAGGATGGGGCCCAGAAACCTTCTATCTAAACAAACAAGACAACTGATTCTGGAGTTGTGCCTTGAAGTTTGAGAAAGTCTGAGAAGAACCAGTTTCCTTACCATTTTGCAGGCTACTTTCCCATACAGAATCACGTAGCAATAGGAGACATGCCCAGGACTAGCAGCTCCCTGTGGTTTCACTTCATCCCTATAGCAGCTCCTCGAGGCAGGGGTTAGTGCCTGTCTTTACAGATAAGCAAGTTCTGTGTGCTTTGGACTCCTCTGCTGCCCCCTCCAGCTGCAAAACTCTGTGATTGCAGGATGGGAAGTCAAAATGTGGGTGTAAGATTTGTGTATACCCCATATGACCTTGGACTAGGCTCTCTTCCACCCTGACCTTCAGTTCCCACAGGAGAATAATGAATGTAGCCCCATCAACTTGAGGGCATCTATAAGGGCCATTCAAAACTAGGGTGACCAGGGGGATTTAACTTTGCTGTAAGTTGGGTTTATTACAACTCTCATCTTTTGTTATCCACATTCCATCTCTGTACTTTTATTGCTAACATGGCAGAATCATCCAGGCTCAATTAAAAAAACAATCAGAAGAAATCAGTTGTTAAATTTAACTGGGCGGGACTGTTTCAGAATGCCTGGGAAGGGGTTAATATAGCAAGGGAAGGCCAGGAACACAAGGGTGAAACTACAGGCAAATGATGAGGCCTCCCCGTGAGTGACAGCAGGAATGAAGGCTGCTGCATCCCAGAGCTGAAGCACAGACCACAGCTGCTATTAAGACCCTCAAACACACCATCAGTGGTTCTGAACTTTGCATAATGACTGAACTTGGCCTTATCATTAGAGGAGAGGAGGACAGCGTGGAAACCAAAGGGGCTGAAATTTCAGCCTCTGCCAGGCCTCCCGGGGCTCCATCACACTCCCAGAATAGCGGCTAGGTTCCCAGCAGCCTCCGGCTACACCGCAGCTGGGCTTCCGGTGAGGGAGACAAGTCAGGCCCAAGCAGCTCTGGGGACAGCTGGGCTGGATACTGCCCAGAAGCCAGTTGGCTGGCCCCACCCTGCCCTGCCGTGCTGGAGGAGCCGACTCTGGTGAGTGTGGACGTGTCTGATTCCCTGGGGTCCTAGGCTGTCCCCCATCCCCCAAGGTCCTGGCTCCATTTGAGAGTCAGGGATAGCTTCAGGAAAGGGGCAGGGGCAGTAGCTGGGACTTTTGAAGGCTTTGGTAATGGTGGCTGGAGGGGCTGGTGAGGGCTCGAATGGCCTGGCAAGTGGGGCAGGCTGCAGTGTGCATAGTGCCGACGTGGTTGTACGGGCCAGTGGCCACCAGCAGAAGAACAGGAATGGGGATCAAAGAGGTGCAATCGGGGGACACAGCCTTGCCACAGCACTGTCTGGAGGTTGGCTTCTGAAGGCGAAGGGATTGTTGGGAGAAGGGAGGGCAGCCGAGCCTATGGTGGCTTGACAATAGGTGCACTGTTTCCGGGTGTCTTTCTCCTTCCATTTCTTCTCTTGCAAATATTAATTGAGGTTCCACCTCCTATGGGCAAGGCACCAAGGGGAATACTAAGATGGATCTTTCTCCCTCTCTAAGAGCTTACACCCTGGTCAGGGAGATAAGGCATGTAAATAAATAACCATCAAGAAGGCAGAAAAAGGTAAGGGCTATGCAGGAGGCCAGAGGAGCATCCTGGGGAGTGCAGTACAGTGATGGGGTGAGTCCAGTGAGTTAAAAACAATCCACAGCTAGTCACTGAATTGCTATGAACCTCCATCTTTAAATCTACAAGTGGAGACAGTAACATCTGTCCTAAGGACGCTTATAAGCTTGTGTTGTATGGTGCTATACAGAGGCAGGCTATTCTGGGTATTATACTATCACACTAGCCAGCGTCTCTCTGAGCTACTCAACTTGGGGTTCTGGAGCCAGAGGGAGCCCAGGATCTGAGCACTGGGCACGTGTGAGCAGCAAAGCCTAAATCCTGAGGCCTCCCTTCCCCTCAGAGAAGGCTGATAGCCACACACTCTTGGCCAGGCGTCCTCAAACTTTTTAAACAGGGGGCCAATTCACTATCCCTCAGACCATTGGAGGGCCGGACTATAGTTTAAAAAAAAAAAACAACTATGAACAAACTCCTATGCACACAGCACATATCTCATTTTGAAGTAAAAAAAAAAACAAAACGAGAACAAATACAATCACACCGCCTCATGTGGCCCCCGGGACACAGTTTGAGGACCCCTGCTCTTGGCCAATCAATCCAATCAGAACACTGATATTTAATGCCCAAGTTTTGGGTGTACAAAGCACTATGCTAAGTGGTGCGGGGATAGAGAGGTACGGTATCTACGGTCCATTCCCTATAGAGCCTATCGCAGAATCAGGGAGGCAAGATGTCATCCTACACACAAGATATACACACCTAAGTGTGCAGAGCAGCATAAGAGCAGACTCTTCCTGAAGGTGGGGAAACCAAGTGCCACGCTGGTTACAAATTTCCCTTCTGATTCTGGAAGGGGTGTCTAGACTGAGTGGCCTGAATCCCTGCACCTTGGCTTTGAGGCCTGATCCTCAGGATTTGCTCAATCTGTTGAGGGAGGCTGTCTGGACCTGGGCAGCTCAGGGAACCCAGTGACCCACCCTGCAGGGAGTTGGTTAGTGGCCGCTGAGCCATGGCAGGGAGGCCAGATAAGGGAGCGTAGATTTTGCAGTACTGTGGAAGGGTTCAGCATCAGGTGACATTCCAGCAGGCTCTGCTCAAGGCCTGCTTCCGGATACATTCCCAGAGGGCTCATCCATGGGCAGCCGGTTGTGGCGAGTGAGTATTTAACTTGCCTAGTCCCTGGCTCCTGGCCCCGTGCTTCTTAAGGGGATACCGTGGTATCTGAGTCCTCCCAAAAATACAGGTGGCTCTCACTGTTCTAAGCAGGAAGTCCTCTGAGCTTAAGAGAAAAGGAGACTCCGCAGACACAGGGCCTGGGAGCAAGGAGGGGAAAGGGCTAATTCTGCAATCCAGCCAGTTGTGGGCCACCTGACACCTGGCACAGGGTTCCTGGCCCCTACCTGTTGGGAGCAGGAGCCCCGCCCACAGCTCAGTGAGGGCCTACTCTCACTCCCCTGGGGCCCAGCTGCAAGGTGGGGACTCTGAACACCCTAAGAACATCCCACTCCTGCTCCATGGTGGAGGAAATGGCTCCTGCAAAGGATCCTGCAAACTGAAAGTATAATCCAGAACTCCTGCTGTACAGGCAACTCTGGGGAACCTAACTGCCCCCTGGCATCCCTGGGTAGGTTCCTCCAGGCCCAAGGGGTTGCCAGGGCCCCCTACCCCAGGCACTGCCAGCCTAAGGGAGGTGGGCTTCTCCAGCAGGTACTGGGGCTTCCCTGCTTCCCAGAAAAGGTGGCCTGGGAGGTGGGGCAGGGTGCCACTGTGTGCAAGGCCACTGGTGTGAGGGGGGGAGATCAGGAGTGCAGGTCACAGAACACAGGACATTCCATAAGTAGCTCCTGAAAACTTCTACCGTGTGCCCGGCTGTGTGCTAGATCCCAGGGACAACAAGATGAGTGAGACATGTCCCTGCTCTCGAGAAGGACATAATCTAATTGGGGAGAAAACAATTTAGAAGGTTAATTATGAACACTAGGATAAATGATAAACAAGGGCATAACAGGAGATGGGGAAGTAGGGCAGCTGGGAATGGTGAGGAAGGTTGCCTCACACAGGAAGGGACTTTTGGGCTAAGCTTCAAGGCAGGCCAGGTTTTTTAAAATGTTTGGTCAGAGAAAGCAGGGTGAGAGGGATGGGATGAAGGAAGGACTCCGGTGAAAACCCAGGGCATGGTCCTGGCAAGGCTATTCTGAAAATGTCAACAGAACTGAATGAAGGCAGGGAAGCGCTTCTTTAGGAGTCTGTGTTAAAAACTCTTAAAGCCCCTTTAACTGAAAGGCCTGGGGCTCACAGACCATGGACAGTCACACCAGGAAAGGAGAGGCTGACCAATGACCCTCTGTAAATGCCAGGCTTGTGTGAGGCACGTGGCAAACAGGGCTTGTCTTGGCGGTAATATCGTCATCCTGTTTTACAGTAGAGGAAAGAGGGGCTCAGAGAGATTCACTGGGCTGCCCAGACCACACAGCTAACACTGGTGTCATCCCTGAGCCTTGCCAGGACCTCAGACTTGTCAGAAGGAGGCTTTTCAGTGAATAAAGGTAGTTTCATTCTGCTGGCAGGAGAATGAAGCCCCACATAGGAGAGTGGCAGGGGGTGGGAGGTGAACACAGACCTGCTGCCCTCCCCCTCTACTCAGCAAAGCCAGGATCTCTTTGAACAGCAGGTGGGCAGCAGCCATATGGGACCACTTCTCAAGGTGATATTTTTTGGTTGAAAATGAAGTTCATAATGGGTTACATGCCTAGTGGGTTATTAAGTTAGGATGAGGGGCGTTCGGGGGCACAGTTGACCCTGTGGTTGGAGTCTTGGATGTAAGGACAGTTTCTCCAGAACTTCCTTGTAGCTTTGCAGGGTCCCACCTCTATCAGCATGGTATGTGAGGGGACAAAAGCAGAGGACAACAGAGATCCTGAGGACCCAGAGGCCCAGGTCCTCTGACCTGAGGGACTTGCTTTGTCCTTTGAAGGCAGATCCTGTTCCAGAAGTGAGATGGGGTGAACAAGGAAGAAGCAAACAGCTCTCAGAAAACTGCCCTACATTCCCAGTGCTGTCTGCTGCTCAGGGCTGGGCTGCTGGGGTGCCCAGAACCCTTTCCAATGAATCCCAGTGGGTGGCACTAGACATGCCAGCCTTTCACTGGCCTGGACATCAAGGCAGAGAAGAATGCCTTTTTTGAGAATCTAAGTAGAGGAAAGAGCTTCCTGAAGCTTGAAAACAAATCTGCTGGATCCACTATTCACCTTCTGTTTCTTATGGTTGGTGAGGCGTCCCAGGCTCTTCCCCCACACCTTCCCCAGCTCCTCACTGGCTGCCCACTTACCCAGGTGAGTGGCCCCTCCCCCGCCCCTTTGCTGCCTACAGTGATTTTGTCCTCTCAGTTCTGACCAGCTGTTTGCCTTTCCAGCCTGAGCCCTCAACTGCCCAGACTATACAAGCATTTGCTATACCAGCATGGGATCCCTGAGTTGAGGTGGGAGGTGGATTTATGGGAAGGAGCCAGGGGCAGAGGACAGCTGTGCAGAAGCAATGTGCTGTTGTGCTTCATATTTATTTATTTATTTTTATTAAGTCATATATACATAGATCATGAATACATTTATGCATATATGGGGTACAAGGAGGTGATTTTTTTATACGATTTGGAGTGCTTACATCAAACTAATTAATATGGCTTTCGCCTCATTTACTTATTATGTTCTATACTTGATAGATTTGACGGAAAAGAGACTGAACCGATTCAGTCTTTGCCACCCCAGACCAGCCGGAGAAGGAAAGGCACAGAAAGGTGTACAGGGTTCTAGAAAACCAGGCCTTCACCGCCAGCTCCAGCCTAAGCAAACATTCCCTTCCAGAGTCAGAAAACCGGTGTGCGAGGGGAGAAATCGGCCTGAGGTTTATCGCTCGGGCAACTCCAGATGATTCATAGAGTTTAGACTCCAGGTTGTCACAGATCAAGGCACGCAAACAAACGGCCTGGGAGGTACCCCTCCCCTTTCCCTGCTCCCCCAACCTGGCTACCCCCTAGCCCAAGACCAGCTGCCTCCCCTCCCCCTCGCGGGAGCCCCAGAGCGAGCAAACACGCCCTGCTACCCTCCCCTTCACCGGCTGGCTCCGACCGCGGGCTGCTGGCGATGCCCCAGACACCTCGGCGTCACGAGAACTGGCACCCCGAGGCCCAGAGCCCTACCCTCCCTCCTCGTCCCCAGGGCTCTGGCCAAGCCCAGCACCTCTCTCTCCTCGGTGCGCCTCGGCCCCAGCGGGCCTCCGGCGCGAGCTAAGTAGGCCTAGCCGCCCACCTCCCGGGGGGCCCACAGCCCAGGGGCAAGGCGGCCGGAAAATCTCCTGTTGTTTACGGGGCTGGAGAGGTCCCAGCTGGAATTCGCTTCCCCATTTCTGCGGCTCCCTTTCTGCAGATTCCAGAAGCCAGAGAAGAAAGAGTGGCAACTCGGCGGACCCACCCCTAGACGGGGAGTGGGGGTGGGGCACGAGGGAAGCGGAACTCCGGGAAGGTCCCCTGGCCGCGGGAGGGGCGGGACTCAGAGTCAGGGCCAAAGTGTCCCGGAGCGCAGAGACCGCGGGGGCCGGGTTAGACACTGTACCTTGGGGAACAAAACCGTGAAGGCTAATTAGGACAAGTCGGAACAGGGAACAGGGACGAGAGGAGGGGAGAGCGCTCTCCGAGTTGGGCAATGTCTGGAGCGGTCGCAGGCAGCGCGGGCGCAGAGTAGCCCGGCCCAGGGCGACCTTCGTCCACTGTGCGAAGTTTTTCTGGGCTCGGTCTACACGTTAGGGGAGAGCTCGGTGACAATCCCACGTACACTTGGTGACTGGGGCTCCGGGGATAGACCGCGCGTGCAAGCGGCGGACACTCGGTGTGTGGTGTGTCCACGTGTACAGGCTCAGGAGGGGAGGGGGCGCAGAAGGCGTGACAAAGACGGACTTTGTGTGCGCCTCGCTCCAGCCCGCAGCAGCAAACTGTGCTCGGCGTGTGTCTCGCGGGGGAGCCAGGACGAAGGTGACAAAAGCTGGGTATCCAACACCGAGAGAGGAGAGACGCGCCAAGGTACCCCTGCGCGTGGCCGAGCGCGCGCGCTGGGAGATGCCGGGAGGGAGCGCTCGCCCGCGGGGGTGCCAGGCTGCACCCCGCGCCGCTTGCCGGAGAGAAAGCAGAGTCCAGAAAGTGAGTGCGCGTGAGTGCGCGCGCGCCCGCCGCGGGGGCGTGGCAGTAAACAGCAACAACCCACACGCCAGCCCCGCCTGGAACTCAGCCCTCTGCGCTCCCTCGCGCGCCGGAAAGTGCTACTCGGCCCAGCCCAGAGGTGAGTCGGGGCGGGGAGGGCCGGGCAGGCTTTGTTACTGAGTAAACGGATTAGACGTACCTGGAGCGCAGCGGGCGTCAGATTAGCCCACTGAATGGAGGTGATGTCACGGTGATGGAGGCGCCAGCCTACCCTGGTCGCGAGAAAGCCCTGCGAAGGGAGAGGCGGGCTCGACAGCGAGCGACCGAGTGCGGCTGGCTGTGCCAGGGTCCCCAGGAGAAGCAGGCCCAGCTCCCCGCGCCCCCGCCTGGACCCTGCCACCCCAGCCAGAGCTGGGCCTGGCCCCACGCTGAGTCCCTCCCACCTCCGCCCCTACTGGGGCTGGAGTTGGCTCCGAACGCCGGGCAGCAGCCGAGCGGGCGGCACGTCCCAGGTAAGGCAGCTGCCTCTCCGTTCCGCCCTCCGCCTCCGGCCGCCCCGGGGAGCAGTGCTGGCGAGGAGTGGTCGAGGGCAGAGGCGGGAGCTGGAGGTTCTGAGGGCGGGGGACGCCGGGCCAAACTCCTCTCGGTCGCAGAAAGTTTCCAAACCTGAGCCGGCTGGGGACTGGAGGTGGGGGGAGCCGGCGTTGTAGCTCGGATTGAAGGGCGGGGAAAGGACTCCACGGTCGGGGTCTCCATGGCGCGCCCTCACCCCATCGCTTCTCTGTGCAAGTTCACTGTCAACAGTGATGTTTGGTCCGTCTCCTTTCTGCTGCGTGGTACTGAGATGGGGAAGGCAGGTTTCTGTGACCCTCCCTCTCCCCAGAAAATGAGCGAAAGAGCGGCCGGCTATGCTCTTTCCGTGTGGATGGTGGAGGGAGCGGCGGTGTAGACCCCAGTGGTGGGGGTTGGAATAGAGGGAACCTGAGTGAAGTGGGAGCACTCGGAATCTCCAAGCCCGAAGTTTGGCATTTCAAACTAGCAAACTTTCAAGTATTTCAAACTATCAGGCTCTACTTGCTGCCTGGCCACTGGGTCCTGACCCCCTGCCTGGCTTTTCCAGGGTCTTTCTACCTCTGCCCTCAAGCCTGCAGTTTTATACCCAGGAAACCCTAATAACTTAAAAACCCCAGGGTCCTAATCCTGGAGCTCTGTATCCCCTGTATGGCTTCTAAAGTGGCTGGGGGAGGGAGTGCTGCTGGGGGGTGGGGCACATTCCAGAGTGACATTCCAGAGCTGACCCTGGGATTGAAGACTTCCCAGTCTCAGCAGGTTCAGGGCAGGAGCTGAGGTTCCAGAGAGCCCCGCCCCCCAACCTGGGCTTTGAGGTAGCTCCTTGCAGGCACAAGCATCTTATTCTTACTGGATGGAGTAAACATCAGAGCCCAGGACAGAGGGGTAAGACAATGGTACCTAACCGGGGACTGAGAGAGAATGGACATGGATGGAAGGAGGAAGAAGGTAGGATGTGGGTCCGTGGGTCCATCCATCCTTCCTGGTATCGAACAGGAGGAAGGAGGATGCTCTGTGGTACCCCTGGGTGAGCATCCCAGGTGAATGGTCATAGCACCCTCAAGGGTAACCTCTGGCCTTGGGTCTATGTCTTACTCTGTACTCTTGAGCCTGGAAGCCTGACCTGGGTGTTTTTCTTTCCAGGATGATGGGGGAGGGATGTCAGGGGTTTGGAGATGGTAGCAGGTGAGGAAGTATGTGTTTTGGAAGGTGAGTCCTTGCTAACTCCCTTGGTGCTGAGTGAAGCCACTTTTTGCTGAGTGAAGCTGGTCAGGGCTGACACAGCCCTGCTGTGTCCTCTCTGCTCTCTCTGGAGCCAGGACGGGGAAGGGGATTCAGGAACTGGATTGGACTGACTCACACCAGAGCTGGGGGCTGAGAGGCTGAGTGGCTGAGTCTGGGGAAAGGGCGATTTCAGAGGTGATTAAAAATATTTGTACAACTGATTCCAGGGAAGTGAAGCAAAAGGGCCCTTTTGTCCAGAAAATAATCTGAGGCTGGGGCTGGGCTTCAGCTGTTGGGTAGGGGAGACTGACAGGGAAGGATGTGGTCCTCCTCCCACTCAGAGGCAGTACCTGTCCTGTGTCTGTTCAGAGGGTGATTTTTAAATGCCTACTATGTTCTGGGCTTGTTCAGTAGCCTCAAAGACCTGAGACCCTGGGAGAGGGGATTCAGATGTTCAGGATTCAGAATTCTCAGTCTAAGCGCAGGGTCTAATCTACCATCTTAATAGGTGACTAAATGTTCATTCCTGGGTATCAGAGGGCTGCAGCTGAATTCTTTTGAGCTTCCTTCTCTTGCCTCCTGCAAGGGTCCCTGTCCTGGGCAGCAGACAATTTTTCTCCCTGAGTCTATGTATTTCTCTCCCCACCTGCCCTTTTATTTCAGGGGGAACCAGAGAAATAAGAGATTTCAGATGGGAACAGGTTGTTTTGTCTGAGGCTAGTAAGTTACATGGTAGCTGGGCAGGAGCATGGTACATGGAAGGGGTGAGGGGCAGATATTGAGGGGCAGATAAACGCTCTTGTTTCATTCCTTGGAATTCCCTACTTGAAGGGTACAGGAACAAGTTGTTGGTCACCAACAACAAAGTCAGGAGGAGATTGGGGGCTGGGAGCAAGGGCAACTTTGAAGCTTCCCTGACCCTTACCCACATGTCTGGTTGGTTTGGAGTCCCTGGCTTGTTTTTAGAATGATATGGCTACTACATGTATCAGATTTGAACCCAGTAGCATAGACTTTAGCATTCTTTCCGCCCACATCCAACCAGTCCTTAGATTGTGTTTTTGGAAAGGATCACTGAGATCCAGCCATTACAGATTTACCTTTGGCCTTGATCTTTAAACTGGAATGAGTGTGTCCCCAATAAATCAATGGCCTGGGGTTTTTTGCCAGATTCATCTCTTAAACCACAACCCTGGCTATCCCCTCATCATGCTGAAAACAGCCTTCAGTGGCTCCCTGTTGCCTTTAAATTAAAATAAGGCCTCCCCTATGGAATTTCTCATCTGTCACCAGCAGCTGCAACCTCTCTTTACAAACCTGGTTAATACTTGGCAAACTTGATTTTTTTTCCTCTTGCCGTGAACTTGGGCTCATCTCAGAGTTTGACTTAACACCGTTCTCTCCACCTTGCTCCCTTAACCTACTCAACCCTTCCTTACAGTCTTCAGGGCTTAGCTTTGTGTCCCTGTCTCATGGCAGTGTCTGGGACCCGGTGTGTTTTTATTAAATACTGAATTAAATGCTGTTGAACAGTCTTCTGCCTCTTCTGAGGCTCTTAGTAGGAAGGCCTCTCCCTCTCCTGTGCTCTTATAGCACCTGTCTGTCTCCTGCAGGTAAATTCTGTTCTTTGACACTTATTTTCTTCCTTGTGTAACTGTTTGCATATCTACCCTATCTCGCCTATTAGATTGAAATACTACCAAGTCAGGACTGTGTCTGTGCATCTAAGATCTGCGGGGCCGTGTCCCCTGGATGCACAGTAAATATACTTGCTGATTTGGAATAATTGCCTGCTCTAAACTGGGGGTGGAGGTGGGGGAGAAGCCTTGACAGTGCAGATGCCTGATGGTGCGGTGTCTGTCCTCAATGTCCGCTTACACATTTACTACTTCATCCCTAGTGGACCCAAAATGCCCAAGATGAAATTGAACATTTAGGATTCCATAAAATGTTGTTATCCATAAATTATTTCCCTGGAGTGGCTCAATATTACTCCTTCCCCATTAGCCCTCCCTGACTCATCTCTTCTCTGTCCAGTGGGTACTTTGATTTACAATTACACAAAGTCCCCTATGGAAGCTTATTTAAGTCACTATAGGGGAAAATGTGTAAGGGAAACTAAGAGAAATGGTGCTTTTGCAGTAGAAGTGAAGAGAAACTAGCTGTTCTGGCACCCAGTTATTTAGAAAAACAATAGTATGTTTATGGAAGAATGTTAATTTTGAGAGTTAATAGTAGAGCAGCGCCTATGGCTCAGTGGGTAGGGCACCGGCCCCATATACCGAGGGTGGCAGAGGGTGGCAGGGTTCAAACTCACCCAGGCCAAACTGCAAAACAAAACAAAACAAAAAACCAACCAGGCTGGTTGTGGCAGGTGCCTGTAGTCCCAGCTACTCAGGAGGCTGAGGCGATGCCTAAGCCCAGGAGTTGGAGGTTGCTGTGAGCTATGATGCCACGGTACTCTACCAAGGGCAATAAAGTGAGACTCTGTCTCTAAAAAGAAAAAGAAAGAAAAAAAAAGAGTTAATAGTAATCAAGTTTAACTAAAAGATGAGGAAGTAGCTGAGATGGCTAAAATACCTAAAATATTTTCATGTCCCATTCAGGATTTTTTTTGTTTGTTTGTTTGTTTTAAAGTTTTTTTTTAATTGTTGGGGATTCATTGAGGGTACAATAAACCAGGTTACACTGATTGCATTTGTTAGGCAAAGTCCCTCTTGCAATCGTGTCTTGCCCCCAAAAGGTGTGACATACACTAAGGCCCCACCCCACTCCCTCCTTCCCTCTCTCTGCTCTTCCTTTCCCCATCCCTCCCTCCTTCTTTCTCTCTCCAAGGACTTTGAGAATTGCTCCTCTTTATTTTGTCAATTTCACTTAATTTTATGAGTTTCATTTCCCCTGACTTAGTAAGTGTTCTTTTCACTTGTCAATATGCAGAGACAATTCTATGGACTGAGATTTAGGATTTTTATTTGCCTATTAGAAATTAAGTAGCCAGGTGGCTAGGTACAGTGGCTCATGCCTATAATCCTAGTACTCTGGGAGGTGGGAGGATTGCTTGAGGGGAGGAGTTTGAGGCCAGCCTGAGCAAGAGTAAGAGCCTGCCTCTACTAGAAATAGAAAAGTTAGCCTGGCCTGATAGTGCACAACTGTAGTCCCAGCTACTTGGGAGGCTGAAGCAGGAAGATCATTTGAGCTCAGGAATTTGAGCCAGGCTAAGGCCATGGTACTCTAGCCCAGGTGACAGTGTGAGACTCCATCTCAAGAAAAGAAAAGAAATTAGTCAAGCCAAGAATGGAAGAAAATAGTAACAAGATAAACCTCAGGCAAACAACCCTCCAAATCCCCTTCCCCAAAAGGAGGAAGAAAGGTAGTGAGGATGGTGCCTTATACATAATGCCATTCCTCCACCAGCCACTAGTGGTCACTAGCAGCCCAGGAAAGCTTGGTTGCTGTCTTTCTGGAAACTTCCTGACGAGGGGCCATGAGACAGAGTTGCAACTAGTTCTTTGACCATGCTGGCTGAATTAAACATGCAGTACCTCCATTTCACAGAATTTTGGAATTTATTAACTTGCTTTTTAGAGCATTTAAATTTTCTGTTAGGCATACTCCAATTCCATTCAAAGCCTTTAATTGAAAAACTCACTGATTTGATCTTTAATTTCTCTTCATGTGTCACACCTGTTCCCTCCACGTCACTCAGGGAAATCCAGTTGGTATTGGGGCCAGGGATCAGCGTTTGGTAGAGCTACAGTGAGTAGATAGAGTAAAATGTAATGCTCCATCCTGGATGTTAATAAAAGATATCTTTCTTGCCTTCTGGCTACAGTGTCTTAAAGTCTTCTCTTAAAGATTAATCCCTTTGGGTTTTGCATTGTCCTTGCCTGGTTCTTGCTTTTAAAATGTTAATGTCTCATGGGAGAATGTTTGCATTAAGTCATTAACTAACTGGGGAATTAGTTTATTTTGTCCTTGACTTCAGCATCTGAGCTAGGCAGAAACTTTGGATTCTAAAGAGGAGACTTAGCAGGAAAAATGGGAAGATGAAGGGTAAAAAAGGGAGGTGGTGGAAGGGAGGAGGAAGTGTGGATAATTTTGCTTGGTTGTTCAACTCTCCACTTTTTTTGGCTGCAGGCTGTGCCTGCTACAGGTGCTTGTTAAGTACTTGTTGAGTGAATGAATGATTGAATAAATGAATGCATGGCTGAGTAGCCATGGACTTAGTATCTGACAGGGAAGAAAGGAAATGTTGAATGGGTGCTTGGTTTTAACTTGCTCACAAGCTCCTTCTCCCCTTAGCCCTGACTGCAAGAGTTCAAGAGTTGAACTCAGGTAGAGGGAAGGGAACCAAAAATTCCATGACAATTTCTTCCTTTTCCATGGCTAGGAATAGGGGTGATGTAGGAGCTTCATCTTATTTGCCTCTCTGCTCAGTTGCCATGTATCCCAGGAGTTCTCTGTTAAGAAGGATTCTGAAGCCCAGAGGGACTATCTCATGCTCAACTGGCACTATCTGCCCTGGTTCAGGATGGGGAGGCTGTGCTATGTATGTTGAAGTCTGGCCTTGGAGGACTGATTTTGTTCCTTCTCGCTCTGTCTTTAGGGACCCAACTGGAGTCTGGCCTGGGTGCCAGGATGGCTGCCCACAAAGCCTTGCTGATGTTCCTGGGACTGCCTCTCTTCCTGTTCCCAGGGGCCCAGGCCCACAACCAGGCCCCACCTGGCTGCAGCCCAGACCTCAACCCCCTCTACTATAACCTGTGTGACCGATCTGGGGCTTGGGGCATCATCTTGGAGGCAGTGGCCGGGGCAGGCATCGTCACCACATTTGTGCTCACCATCATCCTCGTGGCCAGCCTCCCCTTTGTGCTGGACACCAAGAAGCGGAGCCTGCTGGGGACTCAGGTGTTCTTTTTGCTGGGGACCCTGGGCCTCTTCTGCCTCGTTTTCGCCTACGTGGTGAAGCCCGACTTCTCCACCTGTGCCTCCCGGCGCTTCCTCTTTGGGGTCTTGTTTGCCATCTGCTTCTCCTGCCTGGTGGCCCACATCTTTGCCCTCAACTTTCTGACCCGGAAGAACCACGGGCCCCGGGGCTGGGTGGTCTTCACCGTGGCTCTGCTGCTGACCCTTGTGGAGGTCATCATCAACACGGAGTGGCTGATCCTCACTCTGGTCCGGGGAGGTGGCGAGGGCGGCCCTCTGGGCAACGACAGTGCCAGCTGGGCCACGGCCTCCCCCTGCGCCATCGCCAACATGGACTTCGCCATGGCGCTCATCTACGTCATGCTGCTGCTACTGGGCGCCTTCGTGGGGGCATGGCCCACCCTGTGCGGCCGCTTCAAGCGCTGGCACAAGCATGGCATCTTCGTGCTGCTCACCACAGCCACCTCCATTGCCATCTGGGTCGTGTGGATTGTCATGTATACCTATGGCAACAAGCAGCACAACAGTCCCACCTGGGATGACCCCACTTTGGCCATTGCCCTTGCTGCCAATGCCTGGGCCTTCATCCTCTTCTATGTCATCCCTGAGGTCTCCCAGGTGACCAAGGCCAGCCCCGAGCAAAGCTACCAGGGGGATATGTACCCCACCCGGGGCGTGGGCTACGAGACCATCCTGAAAGAGCAGAAGGGTCAGAGCATGTTTGTGGAGAACAAGGCCTTCTCCATGGATGAGCCGGCTGCAGGTGGGTCCCAGGAGACGCCTTGCGTGGGTCCCTGTGTCTCTTACTGCAGAACAGGGAGTCAGTCTCTTAAGCAAAACAGAAGGTTCTTAAGGTTAGCTATGGTTTTCTGCCAAACTGGCCCTAAATTCCATTTTTTTTTCTTTTTGGTTTTTTTGCCAGGGCTAGGTTTGAACCCGCCACCTCCAGCATATGGGACCGGCGCCCTACTCCTTGAGCCACAGGCACCGCCCCTAAATTCCATTTTTTAAAATATTTTTTCCTATGTTTATATAATTCATGTATATTCTCATCGTAAAATTTCAAACATTTCACATAAGGCAGAACTTCTCTCTTCTGCCTCCCCATCTCTACCCTGCATCCCATCCTGTTCCATCCCTAAAAGTGAACACTGTTGACGGTATGATGCCACCAGGTGCCTTCATTTCCTCCTTTGTAAAACAGGGATAATAACAGTACATCTTGGCTCAGTGCCCATAGCACAGTGGTTATGGCACCAACCACATACACCAAGGGTGGCGGGTTCAAACCCAGCCCAGGCCTGCTAAACAACAATGACAACTGCAACAAAAAATAGCCGGGCGTTGTGGCGGGCGCCTGTAGTCCCAGCTACTTGGGAGGCTGAGGCAAGAGAATCGCTTAAGTCCAAGAGTTTGAGGTTGCTGTGAGCAGTGACACCATGGCACTCTACCGAGGGCAACATAGTAAGACTCTGTCTCAAAAACAAACAAATAAAAAAAAGGTACATCTTTCCTGGGGTTCTTGTGCATATTAATCAGTGCATGTGCCTGGCCCATGAAGAGCACTCTAAAGAATTAGCTATTTGTTGTGCGTGCATCGCTGTTTTCACTGTTAATATATTATCCTCCCAGAACTTGTTTTTCTATTAGGTACCTGACCACTAGCTTCCTTTAAAAGGAAGTCTTTTTTCGTTTTTTTTTTTTTTCTTTTTAATAAAGCACTTATGGTACCATGTGGTGAGCTCAGCAGCACATTTGTTACCTAAGGACACCCCCCCCCAGCATTTATTGAGCACCTACGGTGTGCCAACCCCCATGCTGAGACCCCTCCTTACTGTGTGCCAGCCCCCATGCTGAGCCCCCTCCTGGTGTGTCCTGTTGCATACATCTGTGCATTCTCACCCTGCCAGCTGCAGCCCCTTCATCAGACATGGCCTGGAAAGCCAGGGGCTCAATCCCACAGCCCCGACCCTGACCCCAGTCTGTGCTGTGGCAGGTGCTTGGGGAGCTTAAGACTCTCTTAACTGCCTGGTTATCATGCCTCAGCTCTGGGGCCTCTGCCAGAACAGAATCGGAGACAATAGAAATTCCGGAATCAGAGACATCCCTGTCTCCTCTCTACAAACTGTGAAATCCTCATAGCTTTGGGGGAAGAAGTGACCCTTGACCTGCTGGGCACTGGCTCTTTGATCTGCCCACCTGGGCTGAGCACTGGCTCTACCCCGGGTGGCCCCAGGCACACACGTAGGGTGTGTGGGCAGGACAGGTTCAGGGGGAGCTTCAAGCCCCCTGCCCCCACTCTGTATACCTGTTTGTCGGGACCAAAGAGTTCTCAGCTTTTGTCCCCTCATGGCAAACTCTTCTGAGGTTCTGTGTTTTCCTTTTTTTTTTTTTTTCCTAAATGGAAAAATAAATTGTGTGAGCCAGCACTTAGGAAGCCCTATGGAGGCTGTGGTCCCTCGGAGCTGCAGTGCCGCAGCTCTGTAGGATCGGGTGTCTGCGGTGCAGCCCCCACAGTTGGGCCTCTCCCGGGCTTTCTCGGACACCCTGGGAGTGCCCAGCAGGGTGGAACACATTGGGAAACCAACACCCAAAAGGCCCAGGGAAGTATTCCTGGAGCTGAAAAGAGTTCTGGCAACTGGCCAGGGGGCCACAGGCCTGGCCGCACATCAGCCTCTCTGGCTGGGCTCTGGGTACATGTGTGGGGAAGGCACCCAGCTCTGCCCCGTGAGGACATAAAGAGGCTCGGGCTGAAGGGTCTCGGCTCTATTTACACTAGCACCTGGCAGCTGGCCCGCAGCAGTAGAGGCCAGAGCTGGAGGCTCGCCATCTTGGAAGGCAGCCCAAAGCACATGTGCCCTCTTGGCCTCTGGCCCCGGGGCCGGATGGGGATGTGAAGGCTGCTGACGGAGCGTTTTTCTGTGCTGTTAGGTGGGAGTGGAGGATCCCAAACTGCAGGGAAGCTGAGCAGCATGGTACACTCCTGTGCATCTGTGCAAATGGGTGCTGGGCTTGGTGGGGGGCCCCAGATCCACACCTCACTCCAGAGTCAGCTACTCCTGATATTACACCGGGGCTGGCATGGCCTCGTCTTCCCTCTTCTCTGTTAACCCTGGTTGAGTTGTGGGAGGTGGGAATGGGAGCTGAAAGCCCAAGAGTCCTCACACTGTTCCTGTTTTCCCTTGCAGCTAAGAGGCCAGTGTCACCATACAGTGGGTACAATGGGCAGCTGCTGACCAGTGTGTACCAGCCCACTGAGATGGCCCTGATGCACAAAGGCCCGGTGAGTGGGTGCCCCAGGGCCCTGTGACCCTGCTGGGGGACATAGCCCAGCCTCAGCTGGCCCAGTACAGGGGTAGGGGGAGGTGGCGGGGAGAAGGCAGGAGTCCCCATCTGGTACATGTGTCTAGGGAACCAAAAGCTCCAGTTTTCAAAGCCCCTTTTTCTTTTTTTTCGTGGTTTTTGGCCGGGGCTAGGTTTGAACCCGCTACCTCCGGCATATGGGACCGGCGCCCTACTCCTTGAGCCACAGGCACTGCCCTTCAAAGCCCCTTTTTCTGGAGCTTTGGGGTCTGCCTGTGTCACACACAGCCTGGGGCAGATGGCGTATAGATTGTAGGATGAGCTCTCATGGAGCTGGAGTGAGTTGCCAGCCTTACCCTAAAGAACTCGGAGAGGGACAAAAGAGGGTCTCAGCCAGGTGCCTCCAAAGTGGCCCAAAATGTGCCTGGTCTGAATAGGTACTTACTTCTAAGTACCCTTCCCTCCCCCACCAGCGGGCAGCCAGTCTTGACCTTACATCTCCCCTGGGTTCTAGAAACCAGATGCTCCATTAGCCAAGGAGTGGGGGCGGGTAGGAACAGGAAGAAGGTGGGTTGGATTCCCACTCTCCATATACACGCCTCCTCCTGGCTGGCAGTGGCCATGGGGAGAGGTCAGTGACCCCTCTTGGCAGGATGCTGGGAACAGGAAGTGAGGAGGTCAGCGGGGTGGCGTTCCCATCCCCTCCCTGGACCTCTCTGAGAGTCTGAGGGCAGGGGGAGGCAAATGTGTCTGAACTTCCAGCCCTAGCTCCTTCCCTGTCCCTGAGCCTGAACCTGCAGCTGGAGCAATGATGGGCAGAGGCCTCTGGCTACCAGCCCCCTGGGGAGAGAACAAGCACCAGAACCTCAGTAGCCACCTCCCTGTTGTTGCCCCTCACTCCCTAGTGCGTTTGGGGGCTGCGGGGTTGGTCCAGACTAACAAGAATATTTGATCTGACTGGTCTTCAGGTCACCAGCATTAGCATCACCTGGGAACTTTCTCGAAATGTAGATGGGGTGGACCGGAGGTGGGCCGAGACAATGGTGAACATCCCTTCATGATGTTACCTTGGTTGCTTGAGCTCTATCACCTGGGTATGACCACCCAGCACAGATCTGAGAATGCTGCAAGTCAGGGCTCTCCCCCACCCCAACCCAGTCATTATAGCCCACCCCAGGGGCCAAGGGGGCTGCTATGAGGTATAACTTAACAAACGTCCGGTAGTGCTGATGTACACCTAGGGCTAAGGCCACTGACCTAGGTGTTCCAGGGACCACAGGGGAATAGGAGGTTGTAGATAGGTGGAAAGACCACCTGGATCTGATTGGATCAGGGGCTGGTTTGGGGCCCTGGAGCTACGGAGGCTTGGTGGCAACTGTCTCCCACAGGAATAAGGCAGGTGGGGCAGGAATTCACCTCCCCTCCAGGTAGGAGCTGGGACAGGTGCCTCAGACCCTGTCCACCCCACAGCCGGTATCTCACCCACACAGTAGCAGGCCAGGTTGAAACTATCCAGCCTAGACTCTTGGGCAGAGATGTGTGGGCCTGCCCAGGGCCTAACAGAAGTGTGTCCTTGGCAAGGGAAGCCAGTCCAGATGCTGTTGTATATTATAGTGTCCTTTGGCTTCCTTGGGGAAAGGTCCTCTGGAGGAAGGGGCCGAGAACTTTACCAGATAGGCTGTAGCAGCCCAGTGTGGCTTAAGATTTGGCCTCCACTGGCCCTAAGGTTTCCCTAAGGAATTGGAAGAGGAAGGGGCTTGAGAAGAAGATCCCCTCTATGAAGCCCCCGGGATCACCCAAGGTGACCAGGGGCTCTGTTCCCATGGCCAGAGATAGGGTGAGATAAGGGGCTTGAGGTCAGCGCCCCTATTTCTGGAAATGGAGTTAGCCATTCCAGGCTACTGCTGGGGCCCAGCCAGAGGGGCAGAGGGGCGGTGGAGAGGGAGCTGGCAGGCACACCCCTGCAGGAAGCAGAGTGTTTGTGCATCCGCCCTGGCGGAACCTGGCTCCCGAAGCCCCTGACTGTGAGACCGCCTGTCCTTCCTTCCAGTCCGAAGGAGCTTACGACGTCATCCTCCCACGGGCCACCGCCAACAGCCAGGTGATGGGCAGTGCCAACTCGACTTTGCGAGCTGAAGACATGTACTCAGCTCAGAGCCACCAGGCGGCCACACCGCCGAAAGACAGCAAGAACTCTCAGGTCTTTAGAAACCCCTACGTGTGGGACTGAGTCAGCAGTGCCCAGGAGAGATGGGTGGGTCTGGGGAGGGCCCTCAGGACCTGTCCTGGGCAGGGGGCTCCCCCTCGCTCCTTGCTGGCCCGGGGCAGCTTGTCCTCAGAGCCATGAGGTCCTCCCTCTGCCAATACCTGGGTGGGTGTCCTGGTGCCCCCCCACCCACTCCTCAGTGTTTGTGGAGTCTCCGGCTTCATGCCAGGATCACCTCAGTGGTCATGCTCCAGCCAAATAGTGTTCTTCTTGGGGTGGTGGCCAGTCTGTGCCTGCATTTTCTGGAGATTCCTGCAACCTCGGGAGATTTCATAGGCACTTTGGGCCTGGATCTTGCTCCTCTGTGAGGAACAAGGGTGCCTAATAAACATGTTTCTGCTTTATTAACTCTTTCTCTGGGGTCGTAGTTTCCGATGAACCCCCTCCTCCGCCATGGCCTAATGACTGACTCCTCTTTCCCCTTCCTCCAAATCCAGCTCACATTTTAAGCTGCTATGGAATTTCCTTTCCATGCCATTAAGTAGCTGATGGCTCTGCCCAGCGAAGGTGTCTTTAGCAGATCCTCCAGCTATGCTGTGTGCAGCCAGAATGAACATCTGGGCCCAGCAGTGTCCGGGATGCAGTCCCACATCTGAGCTTGTCTGAAACCAGGCACCTTTCCTCTGGAAACCCCCTCCAGTGGCTATGGGGACAGAACAGGGAAGGTGGGCCCATGAGCAGACAGTTCTGCGACTGAGGGAAGATCAGCTAATTCTAGCCTTTCTTGGGGATGAGGTGAGAGTAATTGTGCCCCAGTCTGCGAGATCATGCTGTGTAGTACAGGGAAGGGAAGGGCCCAGAGAAGGTCAGGAGTTGTCTACAAAGTGGGTAACAAAGGTGCAAAGGATTGGGCCAGGTCCTGGTCGGTTTCATTTCTGGGTGGCAACTGAAATGCCCACTGGGTCAGCACTTTATGGTAAACAAAAGCCTTTCCTCAGCAGCTCATTGTTAGCTGGAAGAGGGCAGGAGTAGTGTTTTCTTTCCTTTCTAGATTATAATCCCAGAAGCGTACCATTTTAGGGTTAGACAGGGCCTTGGGGCTGTTATCTCCCCCTACCCCCCCCACACACACACTTTATAGGTAAGCAGTTGGCCCAGAGAGGTCTAGGTGCCCAGACTCTGACATCCCAGCACTTCTCTCCTCCGCCCACCCCAAGGCGGCCAGTGCCTCTGGCTGCACTTGCACAGCCATGCAGATGGCACAGCAGCATCCTGACCCTTGGACACTGGCTCAGGTCTTCTCAGGGGGGTTGCCAGTCCTGCTCCTTCCGGGCTTGGGAATGTTTCTCCCCAAGTAGTCTGAAGCTATTTTCTGACACTGGTTATATTGGGAAAAAGTGTTTTGGGTGCAAGGGAAAGAAGAAAGGTTGCAAGACAAAAATAAAACTGCTCCTATGCTTCTTCTGTGTTCAGATTACACCAGCCTCCTGGGGACTGAAACCCTTTCTTTTTAGTTAAAGCTGTTTGCTGGTACTTGAACCCCCAAGCAGTCCCCTTTGGCTCTTTTTTTTTTCTGAGACAGAGTCTCACTCTATTGCCCAGCCTAGAGTGCCTGGTGTCACTCTGGCTCACAGCAACCTTAAACTCCTGGGCTCAAACAGTCCTCTTGCCTCAGCCTCCCAAGCAGCTGGGACTATAGGTGTCCACAACACCCAGCTAAGTTTTCTATCTTTAGTAGAGACAGGGGTCTTGTTCCTGCTCAGGCTGGTCTCAAACTCCTGAGTTCAAGCAGTCCTCCCACCTCGGCCTCCCAGCGTGCTAGGAATAATGGCCATGAGCCACCGGGCCCAGCCCCCTTTGACTATTGTTCTTTCTGGTTACTTTAGGCTCAGTCCCCGCAAAGTAAAGCAAGATGGTAGAAGCCCTCTTCCTGGGACTGCACGTTGCCCTGATGTCCTTATTCCTCTATACCCAGGCTGGTCAGGGTCTAGTACCTCTCCTGTCCTTGTCATTGCAGCTGGGAGGGGCCAGAGGTCACCAAATGAAGCAGTGGATTATGTGGGGGCCCTGTGAAGCCCCTGAGTGTGTGGGCTGGGGCTTTAGGGCTACCCTCCTTCCTGCCCAGCCCAACTTCCTGGTCCCAAGTGGCTGCAGTGATTAGGAGCAGCCTCCATCTCCCCTGCCTGGCCCCACCCCACCAAATCACAGCCTCCGTATCCCCATGGCCTGCTTCTCCAGGGGGCCATCATTCTTCCTGAATGATGGGCCTCGGATGCCCCTGTCTTGATGCCGTGGACCTTCCTGTTTTGGTATCCAGCATCAGCTTGTCCCACTCCGCACCTAGGTGGATCTCTTGCTCCATGAGCCCTGGGAGTCAAGCTGTGGCAGAAGTTTGTACTTGTCTTTCTCATCGGGGCTTCCTGTCACCATCCAGGCTTTGGAAGGCCACTGAAGCAGAGCCTGAGGCCTGGATACACACTACTGCTCTGCATGGCCTCTTGTCCCGGATCTGAGCCCCTGGGATGCTTCACTGGAGAGCCCCTTTACACCATCACCCCGAGCCTTCCCACCAACCAAATCCCACCACCAACCAAGACTTCCCAGGGGTGACTTCCTGCTCCCAGCCACCCTGACCATGTGGGACAAGGATGTCTACGCTGTTCCCAGCAGGGAAGCGTCCTCTTCGTCCAGCACTACTTCATGGAGGGCCCACAAAGGTGTTGGGGTCAGCAGGCCATGTGGCACTGAAGGCTCGGCACGGTTCTTGGGCCTGCCGACATTCTCCTTGGGCCCCTTGTCCCCTTGTCTGCCTTTGGTTTCCCCGCCAGTGCAGAAGGTGGCTCCTGGGCAGGAGTAGGTGTCAATGCCCCAGGATTACTCAGATCTCACAGGTTCTTGGAATGCAGTGGGGGCCTGCTCTTGTCACCTGGATGTCTCTGGCCAGGGTCTGGGGGCGCCCTCAGGAAACCTGGGCTGGGGGCCTAAGTTGCATTCTCAGGGGCCAGCTGGGAGTCCTGGAGCACATGGACTGGGGACAAGGTCTCTCCCATGACTGAAAGGTCGAGGGAGGCCCCTCGGGTGAGCGGGACCCAGGACAATGATTGTGCTGTTTCCCGATGGGCAGACGAGTCCGTTCCTACCTCACCTTGGGCAGCAGATATTCTTGGACACCTGGACTGGCTGGTGCTGCTTTCACCACTAGGGGAGCCTCTTGTGTCCTTGGCCTTAGGCCCTTCTCCTGAGGGTCCTGACCGTCGCCCAGGGAAAGTGGGAGCCTTCTCGGGACCTGCATGCTGCTGGCACCAAGGACAGAGACAGGCACAGCTCCAGGCTGTGGGAAGGGGATCTCTGCAGGATTCACGTCACTGGTTTGGTCCTGCCTTTGGGTAGTGGACAGAGCTGGCTTATCCACTGGGCCCTCCCTAACATGCCCCTGGAGCTCAGTCCTCAGCCCAGCATCACCTCTGGGTGCCAAGGCAGAGGGCAAGGACAAGCAGCTCTCCAGTGCCACCCTCCTGGCTCCAGCAGCCTGTGCCTGTATCACTGGAGTGTTTTTCCAAAACTAACTTGGGTGAGCAGTCCCAAGTGTGAACCCCCTACCACCTTTCTGCTGTGCCGAGTTGCTCAATTCCATGAATTATTTCCCAGTCGTGGAAGGGAAGGGGAGCTCTGTGGACCTCACACTGCTTTTCTAGCTTAGTGGCTCCAGGGTCCCTTACAGTGAGTAAGGCACCACCCTGCTTCTGTAGGGGGGTGGTCATTTCACAGGAGTCCTTGGCAGCCCGGGCAGCCAGAAGGTGCAGCCTGCAGTGAACATGGGTCTGTTACAGCCTTAGTCCCCTGGGGGCCTGTGGATGAAGCTCAGCAAGGACAGGCCTGTCTGGACTGGGGAGCGCCTAGTGGAGGAGGCTGCTTACTCTGGCCCGAGGCCACGTGCAGAAGACAGGGGTGTTTCCCGGAAGAGCAAGATGCCTCCTCTGAGGTGTGGAGCTGCATCACAGGCCTTGCATGGAAGGAAACTGGAACAGGCCAGGGCCTGCTGCAGGTCCATCACCATCTGGCCAACACCTTGGCAGGTTCACACCTACCACTGTCAAACTATAGCTCAGAGCAGAGGAGCTTGACTTCATAACTCTTCGGAGTTAAATGGCTGTATTCTCTGCTTGTGAGGCATTGCTACCCCTGAATTCCCATGTGTTCATGAAGAATTTTCCTGGGATTTATTGATATATACCTCCCATGCCCACACCCTTTGCCTTCTATGCTAACACAGGCCGCTTAATTGTGTTAAGTTTTTGCTTGGTTGAGGATTTCTTTTAATGGGGGGAAACCAGGCTATTAAAAAACACTGAGCTCTCAAACCACTGAGGACAAAGACAGGTGACCCCCATACAATATGTCAGGAGGAGTGGGGCTGGGAAGGGGCGACCCTGTAGTAGCCCTCCTACAGCCGGCTGTGGCTGGAAGTGGGGGAACTTACTTGGGGCACAGAAAGGCCTGCTGGGGCAGGGAGTGGATGATACCACCAACCCCTGGCAGAAACACCTGCCAGTTGCCACACCCAGAAAGAAGGCTTTCTGTGGCCCTGAGCTGGAACATAAGCCCCACAGATCACAGCCAGAGCAAGACAGAGCAGAGGTTAAGTGACCTGCCCCTAGTGATGCAGCCTGGGAGGGTCCCTAACCCATGCTCACCAAGGCTGACCTTTTCTCTATCCCCTGAGGACATGCCAAGGTTAGGCGCAGATGCCGGTGACCAGACTGTTTCCTGTCTACTGTCTCCACTCTGGGCCTCCAGGAAGCTGCAGCCCCTGATCGAGGCAGCCACATGAATTATTTAGTATCTGCACCGGCCGGCTGCGTAGTGCGATGACCTCATCCTCCTTGAAGAAAGAAAGGTTGCTGATCTGCAGAGGCTGCAGCAGCAGGCCCCTCTGAGGTATTGGAGACAAAGAGGGACACCAGTGCCCTGGGAAGGAGGTGGGGACCAGAGGCCCAATGGCTCTGGGTAGCAGGAAGCAGCTCTGAAGAGCAGCGGAGTGTGACTAAGAAATCAGGGCCATGGGTTCAGATCCTGGCCATTACTAGCTCTATGACCTTGAGCAGCCCCCTTGACCCTTTCTCAGTCATCTCATCTGAAAAATGGGGCTACCAACATGTGGGGTTCATATTTGGCATTCTGGTCCCTCCAGGTCACCCCCATGAAAGTCATGGCCAAGGCAGGGCATCCAGGCACCAGCTGTGTCCTGTGCCTAGACAAGCTGATCTCCCAGCCAGATTCCACTTAGCCAAGTTTGGAGGGAGATGCTAAGGAGGAAAAGAACCCCACAGCAGTGCCCTGGCCAGCAGGGGTGAAGGGCTACCACAGGCCTTAGGTGGGACAGCAGGGTGCACAGGGGAGTCCATCAAGCCCAGCTAAAGACCTGGGATCTGTGAGCTGCACTGCATTGGGACTATGGGCAGAGGCACAGGTGTCCTGAGCACCTGCCCTGGGGCATGGAAATGAGCTAGATATGGTCCCTGCTGCTGGTCAGACCAAGGGCTAGAGTGGGAGTGCTCCTGGTGGGTTTAACCTGGCCATGGGCATAAAGCAGGCAGATGCCTTCAGGGAGTTTCCCTCCACTGGCACCCCCTTCCTGTCCAGCAGGGTGTCCTCGTGCCAGGGCCAGGCCCCAACCAGGTCTGCGGCCTTGAGCAGCTCCCTTGACCCTCCCTCTTTTTCCTCATTGAAAAAGTGGACCCTGAGGCCTCCAGCTCTGCCTAAGTCCTGGAGCTGTGGTCCCAAGCAGCTGAGAGACCCAAGCCTTAGAGGTGTGTCACTGGCTGCGCCCCAGTGGCTGACTCAGGGTCTGGAGCAGACCTGGGCAGTGCAGGGCACCACCTGGCTGTGGCTCTGCAGAGAGAAGATCTGGATTCTGGTTAGCAAGTGGGCTGGTCCCAGCTGGCTGGCTGCGCCCTCCCCCACCCTCCTCTAAGCCTGGAGCCATGAGGTTGTGTCCTCTTCTGATTGACTTCTCTCTCTTCACCCCTCCAGCCCCACACCCTCCACCACACCAGATGGCTCTCAGGGTCCACAGCCTGAGAAGGTTTTATGCTGAGTCCTTCACCCAGCATTTCAACAATAGCCCTGCTCTGACCAGATAGGGAGAGAGCTCAGGGCCTCGGAAATCCCACCTCTACCACACACACCTTGTGGGTAGAGTGGGCCACTGGTGCAACATGTGTCTCCCCAGTGAAGCCCTCTGCCCCCTCCACTCCACCTGCCACCTCCCCACCCTAACACTCCATCCCTCCAGGGCTGGCACCAGCCCGCTGTCTCCGCTCCTGTTACAGGCCAGCATGGTGGGGGGTGGGAGGGTGTTGGTATCAGTGTCAGCAGCTGGCTGGGTAGCCACTGGAATCACAATTGTTTGTGAGGTTTCCTAGGCCCCCAGCCCCTGTTCTGGACCTCCTTCATCCCTGCATCTCTCAGCCCAGAACAGAGCTGGGAGCCAGGGAGACAGGTCCCTGTTCCCAAGATGAATCCTACCCTGGAGACTTACTGGGCTCATTTGCTCATCGAGTCTCCACGGGTGGGTGTAATGGGGCCAGGTGCCCAGGGAGCCCTGCCACTCTGATCTAGTGCAGGGCAGGGCTCCTCAGCTCCTCACCACCAATTTCTGGGTGGCTCTTCCTTTGCGTGGGGGCTAACCTGCCTTGTGGGCTGTGAGTGCCTTTCCTGGCCTCTATCCACCAGATGCCAGGGGTACAACCAACCCCTGCCTAGTTATGGCAAGCAAAAATGTCCTGGGTATGGTCCAACATCCCCTGGGGGCAAACTGTCCTGGGTTGAGTCACACCATTCAGGGTGTTACAGTAGGCATTTGAGCCAGCCACACAGGGCACAGGTTGGGACCCCAAGGTCCCCACAGCCCAGAACTGTGCTGGTATTCTTGTGCCTCTCCCATCTCCACTCTGCCTGGCAGCTGCCTTGGGCCATTCTGGGGACTGTGACCCTCGGCCTGACTACATTTGAGCAGTGTGTGACCTGCCATCTCCGCTCTCTCCTCTCACTTGGCTTCCATCTTGACGTGGTGATGAGCAGGGTCTTGGGACAGGGAATGCTGAGGTGCACTCCATGGGGACCCTATTGGCCAGCTGGGAAGAGCTGTATCCCAGATTGGAAGGTGGAGCCAAGCATTCACTAGAAGCCAGGCCAGCTAGGAACCAGAAAAAGAAACATGCCCAGGGTGTCCGGTGGGCAGCCCAGGCTTCACAGGGAAGAGGTGGACTAAGCCCACCATCTGAGCCAGGGCTATCAGGGTGGAAGGTCAGCTGGGCATCCTGTCCCACAGGGGCCACCCCTACACACACATGTGCACACACAAACACACGTGTGCACACAGAAACACACACAGACTGGGGCAGGGGACACAAAATGCGTCAGTCCCAGCTGAGGAAGGTCGTTCAGTTCCCTCACCAGGCCCATTTGGGGGAGGTCACCACAGCCAGGTGGAGGGCAGAGGGAGGGGGTCCACATCCCACACCCCCTGCAAAGTAGAATTTTCAGAAGAATCCAATCCCAGGCTTACATGAGGGTTTTACTCGTGTCCCCCCCCACCCCCGGCCAACTACTTGCCTGTATTTGGATGAAGGAAATCTGGAGGGACACAAGAGGCGCCATAACAGAGACTAAAGTGGACTGGGTGGCGGCACCAGGGTATGAGAGACAAAATTTTTATTGTCTCTGAGGACTCCTAGTGGGAGGAGAAACAGGAGAAAAAAACAAGTTTTTAGTGATTTTTCCTGTCTTTATTCTCTCTGTCTCTCCTTACTTACTTCCCTCTCTTTCTCCCATTCTTTCCTCCCCATAAAAGTAAATTACATATGTATGTATGGATGTGTGTGTGTGTGTGTATTTTGTTTTAGACAGAGACTCACTCTGTAGCCCTTGGTAGAGTGCCGTGGCATCACAGCTCACAGCAACCTCAAACTCTTAAGCTCAAGCAATCCACTTGCCTCAGCCTCCTGAGTAGCTAGGGCTACAGGCACCTGCCGCAACGCCCAGCTATTTTTAGAGACAAGGTCTTGCTCTGGCTCAGGTTGATCTCCAACCCCACTCAGCCTCCCAGAGTGCTAGGATTATAGGCGTGAGCCACCGCACCCAGTCAAATTACATACATTTTGAAAAACGCATCTAAAAAAAGAAAAGGGACCCAGAGTGTAGCAGTTTTGGTCCCCCAGCAGCCTGCTGTGTCGTGCGGCATCCCTGGCCTTCACAGAGGCCGGACTCAGTGACCTCGGTCACCCTCTCGCTCCTCATCTCTCCCTCCAAGGAAGATCACTGAGCTTTCACCCACCTAGACTTTCTGATTCCTTCTCCCTTTGGGAGGGTTTCTCAGGAGGCTGAGGGTGAGGGTCTGGGGAGTAGTGGGTATTCATTGCATGTGGATGGCATGGGCCTCCCTCCACCCCAACCTTGCTAAGTAATTCTGGGAAGGCTGAATTAGATTTACATCCGTGGACAGATCAGGGTGTTGTCGCCATTTGCAGCTTCTCTGTGTGTAGCTCATCATTATAAAATATTCTGTGTCCCAAGGGGCAGGTAATAACAGACATGGGAATGGCATTCGGCTCATTAATTCACTCCTTCATGAGTTTGTCATCAATATTTATCAAAGGCTATTCCCTGCCATGAGTCTAATTGACATCAATTCCCACACTGATCTCTCTCCAAGTCTGTTTGACACACAATTCTTTTACCTTCTTGGGTCTGAGAATTCCATCCCCCCAAGTCACTGCAGCCAGGTACCAGGAGTCACTCACTCGCTGTAAGTGCGAATTCTACAGCCACTTTGTCTTATCAGCAGATGCTGAGGATACTCTGGGGTCTGCAAGGGCAAAGTCATCCCCATGGCGTGTGCATGGCTCAATGTACCTGTGTTGGGGATGAGGCACACACACTTCATGGGGATCCTGTTGGCCAGCTGGGAAGAGCTGTATCCCAGATTGGAAAGTGGAGCCAAGGAGACAGCTGGATTGGGATGGGAGACTTTCTTCTCAGACATTATCAGGACAGTCAAGAGGGGATTAAGGACCCTAGCATTTTCAGTTTTTTTTTGGCTGGGGCCAGGTATGAACCCGCCACCTCCCGTATATGGGGCCAGCGCCCTACTCCTTTGAGTCACAGGCACCGCCCAGGACCCTAGCATTTTCATTTGCTAAGGCTGCCTAACAAAGTATCACAAACTGGGGACCCGTGTTGTGGCTCACACCTGTAATCCCAGAACTTTGGAAAGTCAAGGCAAGAGAACTGCTTGAGCCCAGGAGTTCAAGACCAGCCTGGGAAAGATTGAAAACTCAAATCTATTTTTAAAAAAATTAGCCAGGCATGGTTGTACCTATAGACCCAGCTATTCAGAAGGCTGAGGTAGGAGTGTTGCTTGAGCCCAGGAGCTGGAGGCTGCAGTGAGCTTCAATCGTGCTGCTGGAGTGCTTCTATTTCTGGAAAAAAAAAGTTAAAAGAACCATGGACTAGGAGGTTTAACCAACAGAAAATTATCACGTCCTTGGTCTGGAGGTCAGAAATTCAAATTCAAGGTGTCGGCAGGCTTGGTCCCTGCTAGGGGCTAGCTTATGGATGGCATCTGCTCCCTGTGTCTACACATGATCTTTTCTGCTCAAATTTCTCTTGTTCTAAGGATGCCTGTTCTAGTGGATTAGGGCCCCACATATACATAAATGGCCATGTTTTAACTTGATGACCTCTGTCACGACCCCAGTAAGGTCACATTCTGAGCTTGTAAGGGTTAGCACTTCAATGTGGGAATTAGGGGGTACGGGTAGACATAATTCAAGCTGTAACACCTGGGTGGGAGCCTCAGATGAAGTTGTAGCAGAAATGGGCAAACACCTAGGCAGTCTGGTCCCGGGAGGAGGCCACACCAGGCTGCCTTCAGAAAGGGAATTTCAAAGACATGGCCGTTATCTGGTGATGGGGACCTCCAAACAGGGGGCTGAGACCCTCCAGCTCCACCATGCTGAGATTTCCCCTCCTCCAGGACAGCAAATAGGATTTATATATGGAATCAATTATCTGTCATCCATAAGCCAAGGACATGGAGCTCTGCGGGTCCCTTCTCAGATAAGGGCTACGTAGATCTGGGTAGAGGGAGGACCCGGCAGTGAGCAAATCCCAAGTGCAAAGTCTGTTTAGCAAAACTGCCTTTCATGTTTTAATAAAAGAATAGGGAAGAAACTTCCCCCTCTGCATCCCACAGGTAAGAGAGTTGTGACTGGATGTCACAGTGCACCCTAGGTCACTGCCTATAAAAGCCAGAAAAGCCTCTCCCCACCTGTGAGTGACAGTGGAGCCACAGGGTGAGAGGCACTGGCTCTGAGCTCTCAAGACTTCTGGCTAGAGCCTGCAGATAACACCTGAGTGAGGGTCCCTACCCCAGCTGGAGGGCCTAAGGGAGGGAGCCCCTCTGGCTAGCCCAGCCTGGGAGGATAGAGCTATTCTGACAGCCCCAGGGTGGAAGGTACTTACTTGGGACAATGCCTTTCAAAAGGGCCATCATAACAGAAGACCTGACTCTGATCAGGCTGGGCTCTCCTGGGGCCAGCAGAGAAAGGACAGGCAGGGGATGGAAGCAGGACTTGGAGGACTTGGTGTGACCGACCCTCTGCTTTGGAAGAATCTCGTTTTAGTTTCATGCTGGCCTGGTAAGTTCTGGGTTTTATCTTCTCAGGTTTCTAAGTTTCCTCAAGAGCTTTTTCCAAACTGTATAACCTGTTCTGGTCATAACTTCTTCACCTCCACCTTCCCTCTCATCGGCATCCCCTATCCCCCAATCTCCCTCCCAGCCAGTCCACAGCCAGAGGGCACTGTCTGTAAACAGGGGGTACTGTGGCCTCACCAGTGATTGAAAGAAGTCCAGGCCACCACCACCTCTTGCAGGAATGATCAGGCAGCCTGCCTGGCTTCCTCCCTTATTCTGCCCCCACCAGTCTACCCCTATGCAGCTTTGGAAGAAGCTAGAATGCCACAACCCTTAAACATCTGCCCGCTGCCCGTGCAGTGCTTTAACTAGCACTTCTGATCCTTGGAGTCGCAAAGGCACAGTGAATGCCACTTTAAATTCTCAGCTTGGACCGCAGGGCCCTCCTTCCGGATGGGGTGCTCACCCTGAGGTCCCTGACCTCCAGGAACCTGAGAGAATGGGGAGCTGCCCATCTACCTACCCCAGTCCCACCAAGTCATTTCATTCAACACTAATCTCTTGAGTGGCCTATCCTGGGCCATGCATGGCTCTGTCATGTCCTACCCTCTTCTACCCTGCCCCACCCAGCCACCACTACAGAGCACCTGTAAAGTGCGAGGTCTCCCCGTAACTCCTGGGTGGTAGGGTTTCCTAAACTCGTATGAGTGCAGGAATCATCTGGAGGAGAGAGTTAAAACGCCCAATTCCCAGGCCCCAGCCTGTGGGAATGCTGATTCAGCAGGCCTGAGGAGGGGCCTGGAATCTTTCTTCTTACCCAGGACCCCTGGTGCTTATTAGGGCAGCCCAGCCTGTGACCCTCTGCAGTAGAGGAGACAGAGACAGGTTGATCCCATCCCCATCCCCATCCCTGACCTCACAGTCCCATAAGAACTGCCTGGGCGTGTCAGGAGAAGGCATTGAGGGACCCAATGCCCCATAGGGCTTCTAAATGATCATTTGCTCACTTATGTAGTGGGGGAAGGTTGTGGTGGGAGGTGAGGGATTTAGAAGAGAGAAGAGTCGGACAATCTGAGGCTGAGAACCCCGACAAGCCAGATGCTTTCCCATACTTTTCAGGGGCTCTGTCCACCCTCCTCCTAGCCTTCCTCAAGAGTAACAGAGATCAAGTGGGCTGAGAAGGAGGGCATGGGGCTGGGGTCCAGGCCCCTGGCCACTTATCTGTGCCCTTTCCCTGTGTCTGATAGAAGGGTCCCTTCCTTACTGAGGCCCCTGGAATTTTGGCCCTGACTTTAGTAGCAATTCTCGCCTTTTAAGGCTATCCTTTGTTTTCCTGCCTTTGTTATGTGTTCCCCCCTAAACCCTGAACTCCTGGAAAGGAAACATTGTGGTATGTTTATCTTCGTGTCCCCATCTGTGGACCCGGTGCCTGGCACCACAGAGGCTGCCCTTAAACAGTGGTTGTCAAGTGGATGACAGCTGGGCATCGCATGCCACCTGCTGGGGCCAGAGAGTACGGCAGTGGCACAGATCTCAGCTGGACCTGGGGGATGTGTATCGTGGGCCCGAATGTGAGGTTGTGTGAGTGAGGTAGGGCTCCCTGGACAAGGTCTAGTGGGGACCGGAGGGGTAGACTTTGAATGATGTGGCTTTCATAGGATAATGAGGGGCAGGTGGGAAAGGGAGCTGGGACGCACGAGGTGTGGAGAAAGATGAGAAGCAGGGAAGAGGAGGCTACACTGGCAGATCCAATGAGGATAAGAAGGCCCTTCTGCTCTTTGGATAGGTAAGATGAGGCCTAGGCTGTGGCCCACTACGCCCTTGCTGTGAGCATGACCAGTTGGGGTGGTACAATAACAATATAAATAACAACCCCAGACCTTCCAGGAACATGGACACGACAGAGTGGTGCCATTGTTATTCCCATTTTGCAGGTGGAGAAGCTCAGAGAGGTTAATAACTCAGCCGAGGTCACACAGCTTATCAGAGGCAGGGCTGGGATTCAAAGCTGGGGAGTGATACCCCAGTCTATGCTCTTAATCACTCTCAGCATTTGTTCATTCATTTTCAAAGCCAATGTTATGAGACTGATCAGGGAGGAGGCTAAGACTTGTCATATCAAGTCCTCCCTGTAGGAACCCCTTCCTTCTCCGCAGAGTTTTGGTAATCCCGGGGTAGGAGAGTATCTTCTTGATATAGAATCGCCAGCCAGCTTCCTCCAGCCCCTCCTAAGTGCTGTCCGGGGTCTGAAACATCCTCCCCTTCTTCCTCAGGGCTTAGATACCCCTCCAGGGATCTACCCCTCAGTTGAGTAAGGATCCCTAAGGATTTCAGGGCACAGTTGGGTGGGAAAAAGGAGGATGGAGGTTGGGAAGTAGCTTAGGTTCAAGACCCCTGCCAGCATCCCATAATCAAATCTAGTCAATGGGAATAGGTACCTGCTCCACTCTAGGACCCCCTCAGCACCCTACTATTTCTTCTACATTCTGACTCCCACACCTACATTCTCACCCCCAAACCATCCATGATAAAAGTTGACCCTCCAGTTCTCTAGGAGCTGGAGTCCTCACAGTCTTTAAGGTCATAACCTTGAGTCTTTTCCTCTAGAACCAAAACAACATGCTGGGAAAGGGGCCGCTGTCGGCCGGGAGCTGGAGGTGGTGTGCCTTGAGCCCAGAACCTTATGTGAAGAACCTGACCTTGCAGGGAAGAGAGGTCAGGGAGGCGTAACCCTGTGTCCCTGTCTTTGTCTTGTCAGTCCCAGAGGCAAGACAGGTGTTCCCCAATCCCCCGCCTGCAGCCCACCACCTCCCCTCTTCTAGAACAGTCTGATGGAGGCAGTAAGTGGAGTAACAGCCTGTTCACTCTAACAGGGCACTGACCGTCCCCACATCTCATCGGCTGCCAACCTGGCTGAAAGACCCCAGAGGCCGAGCCATGAAGCCCCCGTCTCCCCCGAATGGCCTGGTCTGAGGGCTGGATGCTGTCCTGTCGCCTCCTCTGTGGCTGCCGCTGCCTCTTCCACCCTCTTTTTTTCTCCTTCAGAGGGCTGCCGCCCTGAAGCCCCCAGATCCTCTTTCTAGGGGGCTGGATACTTCTTGTCTCAGTTCACAAGCTGAAGGTTCCAGAAGGATCATACTTGGATTCTGTGTACTTCTTCACCACCCTACTTGCAGAGATGGGAACAGAGTTACCTGCCCAAGAAAACCAGTGCTCTGGCAGCCTCAGTAGATGGTGACAGGGGCTGTTTGTGGACAGTCTATCCAGACTCAACCTGGGCTCTCAATGGCTCTCTCTTTCTCTTTTGAAATAGTCACAGAAACTGTGATTGACCTGGGTTCTCTCTTGGCCACGCCTTGCTCTCTTAGGCTGCTGGGACCCACTGCCTGATCTGTATATCCTGGTTCTAGTCAGCTCAGGAGTTAAGTCCCAGGACTGTGGGGCCCCCTTGAGCACTGCCCCACGACCCACCTGCTGCATGGATAAGTTTGAACATCTGCTCCACCCTGGTTCCACCCCGTCCAGTCCCTGCTTACTCCCCTTTCGGCCACCCTGAGTCTTTAGAGCCATCAGGTGTCCCCTTGGGGCCAACCAGATGTGGGTCAGACAAGCAGGGCTGGGCCTGGATGGAGCCGGGTAGACATTCAGGACGAGAAGCGCAGAAGGTGCTGGGACTCAGTGAACCGGACAGGAAAGTTGGGCACAATGGGTCAGGACAGGACAGGCCTTCAGCTCTGTTGGGGATTCCTCACTTCCTGGAGAGGTGGACACCCCATATTCTCTGCTGAAGTTTCTAACTACTTTGGTTCTTGGCTTTTTGACAGCCTTCCCTACTTTCTGTCACTCTGCGGGAGGGAGTCAGCTCTGAAATACTAACAGCTGATTGGTGTCAGGAAGAGCCTAAAGGGGCTGGATAACTGGGAAGATAGAAAAAAAACAAAGAGAAAGACAGCTGGGGTTTTCCCCAGGAAGTCACAATGTGGTGGGCAGGAGTTTGGGATTTAACACCACAGGGGGTTCTCTCTGAGCTGTGGGGAGTAGAGATTCACATGTGAACATGGTGAGGGTTCAGCAAGCATCTTTTCTTTTTCTTTTTTTTTAGCCTTCATGGCATTTTCTTAGTTATTGTATGTAGACATTTGTATTCTACATTTAGTAAGTTTCGCCTGTACCCATTCTAAGATGCACCATACCCTTCCTCCCCCCTAACCTCCCCCCTCCCTTCCCCTCCCTTGGCCCTTTCCCCATAGTCTCGTGCTATAGTTGGGTTATAGTCTTCATGTGAAAGCTATAATTTAGCCTAGTAGGGCTGAGTACATTAGATACTTTTTCTTCCACTCCTGAGATATTTTGCTAAGAAGAATATGTTCCAGCTCCATCCATGTAAACATGAAAGAGGTAAAGTCTCCGTCTTTCTTTAAGGCTGCATAATATTCCATGGTACACATGTACCACAATTTGCTAGTCCATTCGTGGGTCGATGGGCACTTGGGCTTCTTCCATGACTTAGCAATTATGAATTGGGCTGTAATAAATATTCTGGTACAGATGTCTTTGTTATATTGTGATTTTTGGTCTTCTGGATATATACCTAGTAAAGGAATTATAGGATCAAATGGCAGGTCTATTTTTAGGTCTCTAAGTATTCTCCAAGCATCCTTCCAAAAGGAAAATATTAGTGTACATTCCCACCAGCAGTGTAGAAGTGTGCCCTTTTCTCTACATCCACGCCAACATCTCTAGTTTTGGGATTTTGTTATGTGGGCTACTCTTACTGGGGTTAGGTGATATCTCAAAGTAGTTTTGATTTGCATTTCTCTGATGATTAAGGATGATGAGCTTTTTTTCATGTGTTTGTAGATTGTGCGTCTGTCTTCTTTAGAGAAGTTTCTCTTCAAGTCCCTTGCCCACCCTGAGATGGGATCACTTGTTCTTTTCTTGCTAATACGTTTGAGTTCTCTGTGGATTCTGGTTATTAAACCTTTATTGGAGGTATAACCTGCAAATATTTTCTCCCATTCTGAGGGCTGTCTGCTTGCTTTACTTACTATGTTCTTGGCTGTGCAGAAGCTTTTTAGTTTGATCAGGTCCCAGTAGTGTATTTTTGATACTGCTTCAATTGCCTGTGAGTCCTCATAAAATATTCACCCAGGCTGATTCCTTCAAGAGTTTTCCCTGCACTTTAAGTATTTTTATAGTTTCATGTCTTAAGTTTAAATCTTTTATCCAGTGAGAGTCTATCTTAGTTAATGAAAGGTGAAAGGTGTGGGTCCAGTTTCAGTCTTTTATAGATCGCCAGCCAGTTCACCCAGCACCATTTGTTAAATAGGGAATCTTTTCCCCACTGAATGTTTTTAATTGGCTTGTCTAAGATCAAATAACGGTAAGTAGCTGGATCCATCTCTTGGTTCTCTATTCTGTTCCAGACATCTACTTCTCTGTTTTTGTGCCAGTACCATGCTGTTTTGATCACTATTGATTTATAGTACAGTCTCAGGTTTGGCAGCGTGATTCCTCCTGTTTTGTTTTTATTGCTGAGTAATGTTTTGGCTATTCGAGGTTTTTTCTGATTCCATATAAAACAAAGTATAATTTTTTCAAGGTCTTTAAAATATGACAATGGAGCTTTAATAGGAATTGCATTAAAATTATATATTGCTTTGGGTAGTATAGACATTTTAACAATGTTGATTCTTCCCAGCCATGAGCATGGTATGTTTTTCCATTTGTTAACATCTTCAGCTATTTCTTTTCTTAAAGTTTCATAGTTCTCTTTATAGAGACTTTCATGTCCTTTGTTAGGTATACTCCCAAATATTTTCTTTTTTTCTTTTTGAAACAGCGTCTCACTCTGTCATCTGGGCTAAGGTACAGTGACATCATCACAGCTCACTGCAACCTCAAACTCCTGGGCTTAAGCAATCCTCTTACTTCAGCTTACTGAGTAGCTGAAACTGCAGGGGCCAACACCATGCTTGGCTAGTTTTTCTGTGTTTAGTAGATACAGGGCTCTCACACTTGCTCAGGCTGGTCTTGAACTCTTCAGCTCAGGGCTCCTCCCACCTCAGCCTCCCAGAGTGCTGGGATTAAAGGCATGAGCCATTTCACTCCACCTAACGAACATCTTAAAAATCCTTAAAGGTTGCACAGGCACATTCACGACTCTGATTTCATTTTAGGCTTCCCAGCTCCTCTCCCAGAGCCAGGGCAGTGCCACTGCTGTGTTCTGGTTTCACAGAGTGGCACCCCCGTGCAGCTCAGGGCTCTGACCTTCCAGCTGTGTTTCCATTGTCACAGTCAAGGGGGCTTCCTGGAGCCAAGTGGTCCTCACCTGCCTCCCACCCCTGCCCCTGCTCCATGGAAGGATCCCTGGCAACTACATAGGATTCAGCAGAGACACAGGAGGGCCATGAGGGCCAAGGCTGCCCTCTCACCATCACCATTTCTGTGCACCCCGGGGGGTGAGCTGGGGACTCAGATCCTTCTGCTTCCAGGCGTGCAGACCACCTGCCTCCGCTCGGCTCTATTTTTGGTTGAGGTACAGCTGAACTTAGGTGAAGGGCACAAATCTTAAGGACGCAGGCTGCCTCAGCCTGGCTCCCCTCCCCATGGTGGAGAAATTATCTCTAGGCCCAGGTGCTTGTGATGGTGGAGAGGGTCTGCGTGGGGCAGTTGCTCTGTGGGCGGGAAGCTGGGGGGGACACTGAGGGCTCCCAGGCTTCTGGCAATGATGGCCACACACCTGTCTGTACCTTCCTCTTCCTCTCTGTCTTGACTATGGCACACCCTGGCCCAAACAAGTGAACAGATTACGAGGCAGTGCGACCATCTAGGGGGACCTGTTGTGGGGACCAGGGCTGTGGGACCTGTTGTGGGACCTGCTGGGGAAGCTTCTCCAGAGATGGGAGCGGGAGGCTGGGACCCAGGCAGTCTCTGGGTTGTATGCGTTTGCTCACCAACCACAGCAAAAGCTCCTGGCAGTAGTAGGGACTTCCCACTGAGGACCACACAGCCTCCTGCTTCTCAGCTGGTGCTCAGCCTCTGGGCCACACTTGAGCAGCACCCATGGGTCAAGGCCCCCCCTGGGGCTGGCTTTGAGCTTGGGAGAGGGAGAGGCAGAGTGGATGGGGAGCCACCAACTGCCCTAGCGGGAGGGTGGCTCTGAGACTGTACTTCTGGGTGGTCCCACAGCTCATCTTTTCCGAGGACTCCATGGTTCTCCGACCCTGATGCTGCTGCTGTAAGTCTGCACAGGAAGCCCCCTCCCTACATCGCCACCAACACCCCCGTGGCCTCTGAGTATATGCTGTGCCCTGGGGAGAGTCTCCACACCAGGTCACAGGTTTCAGGCTGCTGTAGGGGCTCAGCCTTTCCCGGCATCATGTCTGGTGGTGGCTGTCCGGAAGCAGAAACATGCCACTTCCTTAGTTCTCTGATGTCATGTGCTCATTTCAAGTTATTTGGTTTCCTTCCGGTTTGTGGACAGGGTAGGGCAAGTAGGATGGGTGTGGCAGGGACCAAGTCCCCGACCCCTTCCCTTTCTCGGCAGCTCAGGTGTTTCTCTTTGTTCCCAAGGAGACTCACTTCCCACAGGTCATGTTAGTGCACTTGTCCTCCTGCTGAATCAAGTTTTCCTAATGCCTCTCATCAGAGGTCAAGCTGTGTCCAGGGGGAAAGCCTGGGCCTGAGGCACCGAGCGACACCTCACATATGAATATTTGTATAATCGTTATACGGTTCCCACACATGGGCTGTTACTACTGACGTCTCACAGAAGCAACAGGTTCCACTCAAGGTCACTCGGTGGTAAGTGGATGAGCAGCACCAGGACCTAACCTCCTGCTTCACCGCTGGCCAGGACATTCGAGACCGCAGCCAAGCCTCTTGGATCATGGTTGAATTAAAAGATAACATCTGGGAAGCTTGACCATGATCGGGCCACATAAACCACCAAACACCTCTCCTACATTTTCACGTTCAGCTCAACGCTGTCAAGATCCAAAGTGTCTTAGATGTCAGTGAGCTTTAGTCAATCTATGACAGCATTGTCATAGGAACTCCTGCAGTGTCTACTGGGCCCTGACCTGGAATCTCCCAGGAGCAGGTCTGGTGAGTCTGCCTGGCTCCCTAGCACTCTCCTGAGCAAGGCGCTCGCTCGTGTGACCAGAAGGAAGGAGGGAATGTGCAAATCTTGAAAGGAGCCGCAGGGAAGGGACTTCTTGGGACCCTGTAGCTAGTACAGGGCTCCCTGTGGTGGACGCTCTGGGTTTGGTGACTGCAGGCGCCCAAGTGGCACATTACACACGAAGGTCAGAGTTTCCTGTGCTCACATGGCCATTCTTTGCAAACTAGTGGCACTGATCACAGGTAGATGTGTGTGACCTCCATGTGGACCAGAGAGGAAAGGGGGCCCTGCAGGTTGTCCAGGTCCCTGCTCTGTACCTAGCCTGAGGACCTTCAGGCCAAGTAGAGAACATATTTCCAAGGAAACCTTTTGGGGTCTCTGGGGCCACTGTACCAAGTTGGGGGTTCAAGCCTGGAGCTGGAGGCTCACGGGAGGGGCTCTCTGAGATGGCCACATTGTGGGTGCACCCAGGGCGGGAGGAGCAGGCTCAGCTTGCTCCTCCCTGCAGCTTTGCTCTTCCTGACCACAAAGAAACAAGGGGGGGCGGGGATGTTATTGAGCCTCCGACCAGAAGGCAACCTGGCCCTGCAGTCCTGGACATGCAGATGGGTGGGCTGGTAGCAGGCCTGTGAGCTGAGGGGTCAGCTATCATCACTGGAAATGGCCATGGAATGTGCCAACTCAATGCAGGTTAACTAGGGTGCTGCTGAGTTCTCAGAGCAGCTCAGCCAGACCTGCCCCGGCTTCCTCTGTTTTTTGACCAGCTCTAGGAATAGAACCAAGGGAAGCTGAACGAGGAAGCAACATGGCACAAAGAAAAGCAGAAGTGGAAGCCCTGAAGGCCTGAACTCAGGGGGCTGAGGCCTCAGGTCCATCTGGGGCCCCGGCAGTGTTGCAGGTGGTGTCTCTGCTGGAGACGGGACCATGTGGCTGCCCCCAGCTCTGCTGCTTCTCTGGGTCTCAGGTGAGGAGCTATCTGCCCAGGAGGAGGGAGCTGCAGGGGGTGTCACCCAAGCCTGGGCTCTGTGTAGAAGGCAGAATGGGATGCTCTCTACCCACTATGGAGGATGGATAGACAGAGGACAGCATCCCTGGGAGGGGAAGGGGCAAGGGTCTCTCCCACTCTGCATGCACGTGACCTTGGACCAGCCACAGTGGGGTGTGGAGCAAAGGGTGGGCACAGAGGAAGGGCTTTGTGGGCAGTTTTTGGGTGAATTATTATAGGAAGGAGGGCAAGAGCGGAATGTGTCAGAGTGAGAAGAGAGTGACATCTGCTGAGCCACCAGGGGTGAAATGGGCGGGGTGGGGGTCATCCTGGCCACTAGGTGCAGGGTGCAGGGTGGGTAAGGACTGGGGAAGAGCAGGCTGTTTGTCTCAGGACAGAGACCAGCCAGGGCAGCCCAGGGGCTGGGGCCTGAGAAGGGAGGGATCAGAAGGCAGATGTGGCTGGTGGGGCCTGGGGACCAGGGAGCAGTTTCCACAGAAGGGAGATGGGACAGAGAAAAGAGGGAAGGCAGCAGGGAGCAGGGAGGGTGGGGGAGACTCTCGGTGAGGGGAGACGTTCCCTGGCGGACACGGCTTCCTCTCATGGATTCACCGTCTGTGCCCCCAGGAGTGTAATTCTCCCTCACCAGGTCCTGTGCCGTCTTCTTGTCCTAGGAGATTGGACATCTTTTTGGTTGCTTTTCTTATAGATTGGAGGTTTTCTTCAATTCTACTTGCTAGCTAATTGTCTATGGGAAAGCTATCATCGTTTGTGTGTTAATTTGGAAATGGGTCACCTTTCACTACCAGCATATTCCAGCTGATTCTCAGAGTTCTTGTGTATTTTTCTTTTTTTGGCCGGGGCTGGGTTTGAACCCACCCACCTCCGGCATATGGGACCGGCGCCCTACCCCTTGAGCCACAGGCGCCGCCCTGTATTTTTCTTTTTTAACATAGAGTCTCACTTTGTCACACACACACACACACACACACGCACACACACACCCTTCCCAGTAGAGTGCCATGGAGTGGTAGCTCCCAGCAACCTCAGACTCTTGGGCTCAAGCAATTCTCTTGTCTCAGCCTCCCGAGTAGCTAGGACTACAGGCACCCACCACAACGCCTGGCTATTTTTTAGAGTCAAGGTCTTGCTCTGGCTCAAGCTGGTCTCAAACTGAAGAGCTCAGGAGCTCCTCCCACCTCGGCCTCCCAGAGTGCTGGGATTATAGGTGTGAGCCACTGTGCCCAGCCTGCGGAGTTCTCTTGTTTTCAAGGATCTGCCTGCGTTGAACGTTTTCAGTTTCTTTCTGACATCTGTTTTTCTTTCTCTCATTGACTCATTTGGCTGGTACTACCAGAGGGATGCCCAGTGGGCAAGGAGGTAGTGGTCATCCCTGACTCATCCATGACTCACGGGAAGGTGGCCAGTCTGTCACAGTTGTCACATTTGGTATGAAGAATGTGTCCACTGATGTCTGTTTATGAAGCATTTTTAAAAACAATGGCAACAGCCGTCAGACGCTTTCACGTTATCCATTAAGATGATTACTTTTTTCCTCCTTTCAGCTATTAAGGAGGTGAATTATATTAAGAGATCTGCCAGATTTTAGTCTTGCTGTATTCTGCTGGCTTTATGAAAATAATTAGAAAGATTTCCCTTTTCTATGTTCTTTGCAAATATTTAAATAAAATAGGGATTCCTTGAAGATTTGAGAGAAGTAACTTGTGAAACTGGGTTTTGCTTCTCTTCCTGTTCTGGAAAGGAAAGGATTTCTTGGTAACACTCAATATTATTAGTCTATTTTTTGAAAAAATCTATTCTTTGTCTACATTAGTAACTTATATTTTACCAGAAAATCATCAGCTTCATCCAGGTTTACAGACGGATTTGTAAAGACTTGTAAATTAACTAATTAACCTGCTTATTTTTCTTTTAAATTGTATACCTACATCTTCTTTTTTCTTGATCTGGCTACCCCCTGGTCTATTATATTGTTCACCCCTCCCAAAAGAAAAATCAGTTTTTCAGTGTATAGGCCAATTTCATTGTTTTCCTGTTTTCTCATTCACTAATGCCTATGGATTTTTCTGAAAGATTAATGTGTTTTTTTCTGTGCTGAGTGCGTCTGTGTCTTCCCCTCCTGGCTTCCTCGACTGGATGGTTCACTCATTTATCTGGGATTTAGTGGGACTAGACTTTGATTAAGGGCAGCACTAAGATGACAGAGGCACGTCCTGGTAGAGGGGTTCTGGACACAGGAAGGACCCTGGACCCAGGGCAGTCTCTTGCTTAGAGGGCTAGGGTGATGATAAAGATTAGGAGAGAAAGCACAGAGAGGCCAGCTGGGAGTGTGGTAAGGAAGTGTGTATGCTCCAGGCAAGTGGAGGAGTGACACTGAAAGTTTTTTGATACTTTTCAATCTCTGAATAATAATGACACCTTCACAGGTGGGGCAGAGCTCTTAGGAGACTGGGTGATGATTTTCACCCAAGATTTCAGAGGGGAGAAGTAAATCAGGAGAGAGAAACCGAGTCCTAAAGGAAGTCAGACACTGGAGAGGAAGAGGACGCAGGATTGGGTGCTGTGGGCAGGTGTGAGGATCACCCAGATCAGGAGAGGCACCAAGACCAGGCAAAAAAGAGCACAATTCTCAGCCAAGGAGAGACACTGAATAGAGTCAGGACAGGGAGCAGGAACAGACTTGGGTGAAGGAGGGCTGGGGGCTGACATTTATTTATTAAGCCCTTAATATGTGTCGATTTTAGTGATTTGCTTTTGTTTAGAGAATCACACATTCATCCAAGTTTGCACAATTATTAGCAAAGACTTTCTGTAAAGCGCCCATCTTTAATCTTTTCATTCTGTCTGCATCTGTGGTTATTTCCTCTTATCATTTCTTACTTACACATGAGTCAAGGGGTTATGTATCTTTATGAGATCAAGTCATATGAAATCCTGTTGTCTCAGTCAAAAAGTTGAATATCAGCAATTACGTGCAATTCAACCTAATGTTATTTGCTTAGGGTTCTATACCTATCATCCCATTCAATGCCTTCAACTGCCATGTTGAAGGGTAGGGACAATTATCACCACTTTACAGATGAGGCATCTGAAGCTTGGAGAGGTTAAGTAACTTGTCCCAGAACACACAGCTGGCACATAATGGAGCCTAGACTTAAACCCACATTCCTCTGAAACCTGTTCTGCTTCAACGTAACAGTTGCGCCTGAGCATCTCAGTAAATGTCCCACCTGTGACAGCTTAAAAAGGCCTTCTCTGCAAGGGACTTGCACATCCAAGTCAGGAGAGGAGGCTCTGGTAGGCCCCTGGGAGAGGGGCCAAGGAACTTGTGGTCATCTTTGGGCAGCTGTGGGCTAAGTGGATAGAGCTGGTGGTGTGGGGAACAGGTTCACCCTGAATAATTTATTGAGGGCCTACTATGTGCAGGCACCTGGAGACACTCAAGGTGTAAGAAGGAGACCCCTCCCCTCCTAGGGCTTGCATTTGAGTGGTCCCAAAGTCTCAAGTGAGGGGATTTAACAATCTGAAAAGGTAAGTAAAATTCAAGAATTCTAACCCTAAGAAAAGAGAGCAAGCCCTCCCCACCCCAATGCACCATCATCCCCCACCAATGTGGGGCCTGATCACAGAATTACACAAATCTTGGAAATAAAAAATAAGCTTCTTGGCCAATCATAGTGGCTTATGCCTATAATCTTGGCACTTTGGGAAGTCAAGGCAGGAGGATGGCTTGAGACCAGGAGTTTGAGACCACCCTGGACAACACAGCAAGACCCCATCTCTAAAAAAAAAAAAAAAACCAGCTTTATTGAAAATTAAGGAGAGAGGTGGAGCAAGATGGTGGCCGAGTAACAGCTTCCCTGCAGCTGGGCATGGTGAGTCTGGGGAGATAAGACTCCAGGCATCTCTGGCTGGTGGGATCTGCCTTTGAGGATACAGGCAATCAGCAAGGGACTTCTGGACCCCAAGAGGAGGACAAAAACAGTGGAAAACTGGCAAGTGGTTGTGTGTGTTCGATCAACCTAATCCCGCCAGCAACCATAAGTACAAGTAGCAGTGAGACTGCAAACTGGAAAGGCCTTACCTGTGAACTGTTTCAGTGTTTTTGGACTTGGCACTCAGTTGAACTGCCTTGGGGAGAGCTTGAGCAGGAGTCCGGAGAACTTTGGGCATTGTCTAGGGCCCCAGACTAAGCCACTGAGCCGGATGGAGCTAATAGTATTCAGCTGTGGGCCGCAGGGAGCCATTGTGAGAGAATTGCCCTGGCAAGCTCTGCCCTAATGGTCACAGAGCAAGGATGGGGTGGGGGGAGCTAGTAATCTAGTGACTGAGCAGCCTAAAGGTGGGGACTGAGCTGCCTTACACCCTTAACTCCCAGGGGCAGAGTGAGACCAGTTTTGGCACACTGGAGCCTCAGGCTCTTGCCCTGCGTAGAGTGCCATGGCATCATAGCTCATAGTAACCTCAAACTCCTGGGCTTGGCACCACCTGGACCTCCATAAAATCTGCGCCACAAACCTCAACCCACAACCCGCGCCCACCGGGCCTCCGCATGCCCTGACCAGGAACTGCCAGAGCCGCACAACCCTGCATCCTCCCTCCTGTACCCTCCCTGCCTTCACACCAGCCTGCTCATCTGGCCAGGGACACTGGTAGCTGCGTACCCTCCGGAGCCCTCCCTGCCTCTGCGCAGAGCCCTTCTCCTGGCCAGAGACTGCTGGAGTCTTGGGCTCTTTGTGCCAAAGTCACTGGGCGCCAGGCACTCCCAAAACCATGCGTACCACCTCCCGCCCTGTTGCTGGATCTGGGTGTGTCACACTCCAGAGCTTCTTCCACAACCAGAACTCCCTGGCTGGGGCAGCCCCAAAGGAACTACACAGGGTCACTCCCTACAAAGATCCAGCAACAATAGAGTGATCCCGCTGGGGTCTAATCTTGGAGAGACACCTTCCCAACTCTGAGGACGGCCAGAAGCAACGGTGAAAAACAATCATGAGATGAAATCAACAGAAAAACTCTGGCAATATGAATAATCAGTGTAGATCAACTCTCCCAAGATCAATGGGGCAAACACAGCACAAGAGCCCATGCACAAACAAATAGCTAAGATGTCAGAAATCGAATTCAGAATCTGGATAGCAAATAAGATCAAATTAGAATTCCAAGCAGTAACCCAAAAGATATCTCAAGAATTCAACGAATTCAAAGACCAAATGACCAAAGATTTTGACACATTGAGACAAGAAGTTGCAGCCCTCAAAGATCTGAGAAACACAGTAGAATCCCTCAGTAACAGAATGGAGCAAGCAAAAGAAAGGATTTCTGACATTGAAGGCAAAACTTTCGAATGCTCCCAAACTCTCAAAGAGGAAGAGAAATGGCAGGCAAAAACAGATCACTCTCTCAGAGAGCTCTGGGATAATTCGAAGAAAACTAATATTCATCTTATAGGGATCCCCAAAAGTGACGAAGTGGCTTCACAAGGCACAGAGTCTCTTCTCCATGAGATTATGAAGGAGAACTTTCCAGACATGCCAAGAGATTCTGAAATTCAGATAGCAGACAGTTTCAGAACTCCAGCAGGACTCAAGCCAAATAAGACATTCCCCAGACACATCATAATCAATTTCACTAAAGTTAATATGAAGGAGAAAATTCTGAAAGCAGCCAGACAAAAGAAAACCATCACCTACAAGGGCAAGAATATTAGAATAACTGCAGATCTCTGCTGAAACCTTTCAAGCTAGAAGAGGATGGTCATCGACTTTTAATCTCCTAAAACAAAATAACTTTCAACCCAGGATCCTGTACTCAGCTAAACTGAGTTTCATTTATGATGGAGAAATTAAATAATTTAATGACATTCACATGTTGAAGAAATTGGCCATAACTAAACCAGCTGTCTAGGATACACTCAGACCTATCCTCCATAAAGACCAACGTAAACCTCCACCACAAAAGTAAACCCACCCAGAAAATGTTAATCAAATTCCAACTTCTACAGTGGCAAAAGGATTAAAAATGTCCACCGGACTCTCGAAAGGCTTATCAATATTCTCAATTAATGTGAATGGTGTAAATTGTCCTCTAAAGAGGCACAGGTCGGCTGACTGGATACAAAAACTCAAGCCAGATATCTGCTGCATATAAGAATCACATCTTACATTAAAAGACAAATATAGACTCAAGGTGAAGGGATGGTCATCTATACTCCAGGCAAATGGAAAGCAGAAAAAAGCAGGCGTTGATATCCTATTTGCAGATGCAATGGGCTTTAAACCAACCAAAATAAGGAAGGATAAGGATGGACACTTCATATTTGTTAAAGGTAATACTCAGTATGATGAGATCTCAATAATCAATATTTATGCACCCAACCAGAATGCATCTCAGTTTATAAGAGAAACTCTAACAGACACGAGCAACTTGATTTCCTCCAGTTCCATAGTAGTTGGAGATTTTAATACCCCTTTAGCAGTGCTGGATAGATCCTCCAAAAAGAAGCTAAGCAAAGAAATTTTAGATTTAAACTCAACCATTCAACATCTGGACTTAACAGACGTCTACAGAACATTTCATCCCAACAAAACTGAATACACATTCTTCTCATCAGCCCACGGAACATACTCCAAAATCGACCACATCCTAGGCCAGCAAATTTAAAAAAATAGAAATTATTCCTTGCATGTTCTCAGACCATCATGGAATAAAAGTTGAACTCAATAACAACAGGAACCTGCATACCCATACAAAAACATGGAAGCTAAACAACCTTATGCTGAAAGATAGATGGGTTATAGATGAGATTAAGAAGGAAACCACCAATTTTTTGGAACAAAACAACAATCAAGACACGAATTACCAGAATCTCTGGGATACTGCAAAGGCAGTCCTAAGAGGGAAATTTATAGCACTGCAAGCCTTCCTCAAGAAAACGGAAAGAGAGGAAGTTAATAACTTGTTGGGACATCTCAAGCAACCGGAGAAGGAAGAACACTCCAACCCCAAACCTAGCAGAAGAAAAGAAATAACCAAAATCAGAGCAGAATTAAATGAAATTGAAAACAAAAGAATTATACAACAGATCAATAAATCCAAAAGTTGGTTTTTTGAAAAGATCAATAAAATAGATAAACCTTTGGCCAACCTAACCAGGAAAAAAAGAGTAAAATCTCTAATTTCATCAATCAGAAATGGTAACGATGAAATAACAATAGACCCCTCAAAAATTCAAAAAATCCTTAACGAATACTACAAGAAACTCTACTCTCAAAAATATGAAAATCTGAAAGAAATTGACCAATACCTGGAAGTATGCCACCTACCAAGACTTAGCCAGAATGAAGTGGAAATGTTGAACAGGCCTATATCAAGTTCTGAAATAGCATCAACTATACAAAATCTCTAAAAAGAAAATTTCTTTTAGAGACTGTTTCTCTAAAATTTCTAAAAAGAAAAGCCCAGGACCAGATGGTTTTACGTCAGAATTCTACCAAACCTTTAAAGAAGAACTAGTATCTATATTACTAAACCTCTTCCAAAATATAGAAAAAGAAGGAATATTACCCAACACATTCTACGAAGCAAACATCACCTTGATCCCTAAACCAGGGAAAGACCCAACAAGAAAAGAAAATTATAGACCAATATCACTAATGAATATTGACACTAAAATACTCAGTAAGATCCTAACAAACAAAATCCAACAACACATCAAAAAAAATTATACACCATGACCAAGTGGGATTTATCCCAGGGTCTCAAGGCTGGTTCAATATATGTAAATCTATAAATGTAATTCAGCACATAAACAAACTAAAAAATAAGGACCATATGATTCTTTCAATTGATGCAGAAAAAGCTTTTGATAATATCCAACATCGCTTCATGATCAGAGCACTTAAGAAAATTGGTATAGAAGGGACATTTCTTAAACTAATAGAGGCCATCTACAGCAAACCCACAGCCAATATCGTATTGAATGGAGTTAAATTGAAATCATTTCCACTTAGATCAGGAACCAGGCAAGGTTGCCCATTGTCTCCATTGCTCTTTAACATTGTAATGGAAGTTTTAGCCATTGTAATTAGGGAAGAAAAGGCAATCAAGGGTATCCATATAGGGTCAGAAGAGATCAAACTTTCACTCTTTGCAGATGATGTGATCGTATATCTGGAAAACATTAGAGATTCTACTACAAAACTTTTAGAAGTGATCAAGGAATACAGCAATGTCTCAGGCTACAAAATCAACACCCATAGATCTGTAGCCTTTATATATACCAACAATAACCAAGCCGAACAAACAGTCAAGGACTCTATTCCTTTCACAGTAGTGCCAAAGAAGATGAAATATCTGGGAGTATACCTAACAAAGGACGTGAAAGATCTCTATAAATAGAACTATGAAACTTTAAGAAAAGAAATAGCTGAAGATGTTAACAAATGGAAAAACATACCATGCTCATGGCTGGGAAGAATCAACATCGTTAAAATGTCTATACTACCCAAAGCAATATATAATTTTAATGCAATTCCTATTAAAGCTCCATTGTCATACTTTAAAGATCTTGAAAAAAATAATACTTCGTTCTATATAGAATCAGAAAAAAACTCGAATAGCCAAAACATTACTGAGCAATAAAAACAAAGCAGGAGGAATCACGGTACCAGACCTAAGACTGGTAAAAATCGATAGTGATCAAAACAGCATGGTAGTGGCACAAAAGCAGAGAAGTTGATGTCTGGAACAGAATAGAGAACCAAGAGATGGATCCAGCTACTTACCATTATTTGATCTCTGACAAGCCAATTAAAAACATTCAGTGGGGAAAAGATTCCCTATTTAACAAATGGTGCTGGGTGAACTGGCTGGCAACCTGTAGAAGATTGAAACTGGACCCACACCTTTCACCAATAACCAAGGTAGACTCTCACTGGATAAAAGATTTAAACTTAAGACATGAAACTATAAAAATACTTGAAGAAAGTGCAGGGAAAACTCTTGAAGGAATCAGCCTGCGTGAATGTTTTATGAGGAGGACTCACAGGCAATTGAACTAGTATCAAAAATACACTACTGGGACCTGATCAAACTAAAAAGCTTCTGCACAGCCAAGAACATAGTGAGTAAAGCAAGCAGACAGCCCTCAGAATGGGAGAAAATATTTGCAGGTTATACCTCCGATAAAGGTCTAATAACCAGAATCCACAGAGAACTCAAACGTATTAGCAAGAAAAGAACAAGTGATCCCATCTTAGGGTGGGCAAGGGACTTGAAGAGAAACTTCTCTAAAGAAGACAGATGCACGATCTACAAACACATGAAAAAAAGCTCATCATCCTTAATCATTAGAGAAATTCAAATCAAAACTATTTTGAGATATCACCCAACCCCAGTATGAGTAGCCCACATAACAAAATCCCAAAACCAGAGATGTTCACGTGGATGTGGAGCAAAGGGCACACTTCTACACTGCTGGTGGGAATGCACACTAATACTTTCCTTCTGGAAGGATGTTTGGAGAATACTTAGAGACCTAAAAATAGACCTGCCATTTGATCCTATAATTCCTTTACTAGGTTTATACCCAGAAGACCAAAAATCACAATATAACAAAGACATCTGTACCAGAATATTTATTACAGCCCAATTCATAATTGCTAAGTCATGGAAGAAGCCCAAGTGCCCATCGACCCATGAATGGACTAGCAAATTGTGGTACATGTATACCATGGAATATTACGCAGCCTTAAATAAAGATGGAGACTTTACCTCTTTCATGTTTACACGGATGGAGCTGGAACATATTCTTCTTAGCAAAGTATCTCAGGAATGGAAGAAAAAGTATCCAATGTACTCAGCCCTACTATGAAGCTAAATTATAGCTTTCACATGAAGGCTATAACCCAACTATAGCACAAGACTATGGGGCAAGGGCCAAGGAAGGGGAAGGGAGGGGGGAGGTTAGGGTGCAGGGAGGGTAATTGGTGGGGCCACACCTACGGTGCATCTTAGAGTGGGTACAGGCAAAACTTAGTAAAGGCAGAATACAAATGTCTACATACAATAACTAAGAAAATGCCATGAAGGCTACGTTGAACAGTTTGATGAGAATATTTCAGATTGTATATGAAACCAGCACATTGTACCCCTTGATTGCACTAATGTACACAGCTATGATTTAACAATAAAAAAAATTATAAGAAAATTAAGTCTACAAAGGCTGGGCAAATTAAGGAAAGACACAGCACAAAATGAAGGCTGTCATTGGAGAGCCTTCTGTGTTTGTGAATCCATTTTGACCCACATGCTGTATCAGGAGCACCCGGCCTTCTTATCATTCTTGTCTGTCAAATGGTTTGGCAGCCCTAGTGCTGGCCAGGGCAGTATGTGAGCTGTTCCTCCCTGTCCTGAGATGCCCAGGACCAGGTGGCCCTCCTGGGAGAGCAGGTACTTAGGGGTGAGTTCTTATGGTCCTCATAGGTTTGGAAGCAGGAGGGCCCTGACTGGTGAGAGGGGTGATATTGGGGTTTAAAGGAAGGGGTTGCTGTAATCAAAACCTAAGGGGTCAAGTTGAGCGAGCTGGCTCATGCCCTTAATCCCAGTAATCTGGGAGGCCAAAGAGGGTGAATTGCCTGAGTTCAGGAGTTTGAGACCAGCCTGAACAAGAGACAGACCCCCATCTCTACTAAAATAGAAAAAACTAGCTAGGCATGGTGGCAGATGCCTGTAGTCCCAGTTACTCAGGAGGCTGAGGCTAGAGGATCACTTGAGCCCAGAGTTTGAGGTTGCTGAGAGCTTTGATGCTACGGCACTCTATCCAGGGAGACAGCATGAGATTCTGTCTCAAAAACAAAAACAACAAAAACTTCAGGGATAGCAGAGAGAGGGGAGATGCCCAAGATGTGATGGCCAGAAGGGTGATGGAAAATGAAGGAATGGGGGGGCTCTGGGCCGGGGCAGCTGATGCAGAGTGGGGGAACCTCTGGAGGAGATGATACTCCCAGGAGGGTGCCCCTAAGCCAGCCCCACCTGGGGTTGAGCCAGACTCGGGCTTCTGTTTTTCAGGCTGCTGCTCTCTGAGCTGCCCTCCCACCATGACGGGCACCGTCGGGGGCTCCCTGACTGTGCAGTGTCAGTATGAAGACGAGTACAGGGATGCACAGAAGTACTGGTGCAGAGAAAGGCTTGTATCATGTGACAAGATCGTGGAGACACAAATATCAAAGAGAGAATTGGGGAGAAGCCGAGTGTTCATCAGGGACAACCCTGCAAACCTGACCTTCACAGTGACCATGGAGAACCTCACAGTGACGGATACAGGCACATACCTGTTTGGTATCAATGTACCCAGATATTTTGATCCTAACTTCAAAGTTGAGGTGTTCGTGTCCCCAGGTGAGCCCCTCCCACAGTCAGCACCAGGGGTGCCTGCAGAGGCTCAGGTTGGAATAGTCAGATCAGAGACATGGAGCAGACTGTGTGTGTGTGTGTGTGTGTGTGTGTGAGAGAGAGAGAGAGAGAGAGAGAGAGAGAGAGAGAGACAGGGAGGTGCCCAGAGCAGCTGGCATCTCTGCCCAGCGTTGGCAGATGGAAGGTGCTCCTGGGTGAGGTGGGGAGGCCAAGAGAGCAGAGCATGCAAGGGAGAGGACAGTGTCTGTGGCTTGACCCCACAGGAAACAGTGAGCCACATGGTAAGGGTGGGGCTGAGCAGAGGGGCGGGCAGGGCCCGTGGTAAAGGGGCTGCCTGCTGGGAACTTAACCGAGGATAGTCAGATGTGTGGTTTAGACTGGCTTCTCTGTAGTATGTGGCTATGGCAGGAGGGGACAAGACTAGGCAAAGGGAGGGGACTTAGGGGTTTCAGGAATGCCCTGACCTCACAGCAGGATGGAATCAGAGCTATCAAGGGTGGTACCTGTGTCCTGTTTGAAAATGCTCACTTGGGTGGAGAGAGTCCTGGAGCGACTTTGGTCCAGAGTCCTCCATCCAGCCTCCTTCCTGAGTAAGCATTTTGAGTTATTCAAATCATAAAGGCATTAGCATTCAGGGGGAGAGTCTGAGGGGAGATCACTGGGTCTGATCTGTGGTTTTGCCACCAGCATCAATGCCAGTGATGCCGACAAGGATCACCACAGCCCAAACCTCAACAGTCACAACTGAAGACCCAGCTGTGCTGTCCACCACCCTGTGTGCAGTGAGTGCCACCCACAGCGCAACCATCCAGGAAGACTCCAGGCAGAGCCCAGGCCCATGGTAAGGTTCTGAGACATGCAGGTGGGCCGTGTCCTCAGAAGGAGCCCAGAGGAGGGTACCTAGCCTTGTGCTCCAGTGGGAGATGAGAGTCACACTCTTGCTGGGCTCTCAGGCTCCCTTTGCCCCAGGTCCAGGTTGGAAGCCAAAGCCTGCACATCCTGGTATGGATTGCTGTGGCCACGCTGGACATGCCCTCATGTTTGAGAAAAGCCTCAGGTCAGGGAGAAGTTGGGGGCGATGGGTGGATGGAAAGTGGCAGTTAGTGAGAGCTGGTGATATCCTACCAGGCATGTGCTTAATCTTCACATGAGTCATCTTGTTTGCCCCTCACTGCAATCCGGCCCTGTTCTCATCTTTACTTTACAGATGAGGAAACTGAGGCTCAGAGAGGTTAAGCAACCTGCCTAGTCAGGGCGCTATGAGAGGCAGGGCTGGGCTTCCAATACAAAGGCTTGTGTTCTCCCTTCTGAGGGGGAGGGGTCGCCGATAAATGCATGCAGTTATGAACCATTTCTGGGATTCACAGGTCCCCCTTCTCACACCAACTGGGGCATGGCAATACAGTCCTGGTGCTACTGACCTGAAGACAGCACAGACACCACAGGTTAAGGGTCCCAACCTCCGCAAGACCACCCTCCTTCAGATGTTAGCCAGGCTTCAGGGATCCCCAGGCCACCGCAGTTCTGACCAACTGGCTACAAATTTGGGGGTTCCCAGATGCCTTTGGGTCAATAATTTGCTAGGTTTAGGACTCCAGAAAGCATCATCCCTATAGTGACAATTTTATCCTGAAGGATATAGACCAGGACCAGCCAATGAAGAGACACATCAAGTGAGACTTGAGGGGAGGGTCCCCAACAGCTTCCATGCCCTCTCGGAGTGGAATCACAGAGCTCCACCCCCCAGGACATCAGTGTGTTTGCCAACCAGGAAGCTCCTCCAAGCTTTGGTGTCTAGTGGGGTTTCATTACATAGGCAAGATTGATTGATCTTTGCCCACGCCATGGACTCGGCCTCCATCCTCTCTCCTTCTCCTGGAGGTGGGGCCAGCTCAGAGCCCCAAACCTGTAATTACATGGTTAGTTTTTCAGGCAACCAGCTCATATGGTTATCTCATCTCTTAACAAAATTCAAGTGTCATCCGTGAACAACAAATACACTCCTATTATTTGGAAAATACCAAGGATTTAGAGCCTTCCTCCCAGGAAACCAGGACAAAGGCTGACTGGGGTCTTTACTATACAACACTCCAGAAGCCCTTCCAGAGGCTTATGCCAACCCAGAGTCATACTCTTAATATCAGACAAGGCAAAATTCAGACCCCAAATATGCCAAATCCAGAAGTTGACCCCGTGGATATACGTGGCTGGCAAATCTGTTTTGTTCTGGTTTTAGATTAATATATGGGTACAAATGATTAGGTTACATTGTTTGCATTTGTTAGGTAAAGTGCAAGTTGTAGCTGTGCCCATTCTGTAGCCTACAGAATCCCCTCCTCTCTCTCCCCCAGCTTGGATCGAATTGTGTTTTTCTCTACTGCGGGTGTGTAGTTGTTCATCTAATGGTTTCATATTAGTATTGAGTACATTGCATGATTGCTTTTCCATTCTTGTGATACTTTACTAAGGAGAATGTTTTTCACCTCCATTCAGGTTAATATAAAAGATGTAAAGTCTCCCTCTTTTTTATAGCTGCATAGTATTCCGTGCATATACCACAGTTTATTAATCTATTCACGGGCTGATGGGCTCTTGTGTTATTTCCACATCTTGGTGATTGTGAATTGAGCTGTGATAAACATTCTAGGGCAAATGTCCTTATGTTAAAATGATTTTTTTTCTTATGGGTAGATGTCTAATAATGGGATTGCAGGATCAAGTGGAAGGTCTACTTTGAGCTCTTTGAGAATGCTTCTTTCTTAAAGGGCTGTATTAGTTTGCGATCCCACCAACAGTGTAAAAGTGTTCGGGTTTTAGGGGGCCTGAAGCCTGGCTGTGTCGTGTCACAGCTGACCTGCAGCTGCTTGTCCAAGTGGGAAATGGTGAAGCTGTGAGGCAATTTATTGCAGCAATGTTTGCAATTGCAAAAGATTGGGGTTTGGGGGTAAAATACTGTTTCAGAGGGAAGAGCTAAGTAAATCACCATCTATCCATGTAATTGATAGTATGTAGCTATGGGAAAGAATGAGGGGCTCCTCTGTAGAGTGAGCAGGAAAGATCTCTAAGTTGTATTGTTAAGTAAACCCAGACTAGTGTTTATACTATGCCTCCTTTGTGCAAAAAAAAACGAGGGAAATAATGTACATTCATATTTGTTTGTATATGAATAAAGAATTCTCCAGAAGATTCTTAAGTATATTGCATGCAAATATGCGGGGAAGGCTGGGAGATGTGTAAGTGTGGTGTGTTGAAAGGAGGCCTTATACTGTCTCCCTTTAAAAAGTCTGACCTTAACTGTCTCTTTAAAAATTCAGGGAAGGCAAGGTCCCCTGCACACCTGCCTCCACCCTGCACCTCCCGCCTCCCCCTAGGCTTGCCCTGCTGCTCTCCTTCTTGGTGATTTTACTGCTCCTGTTGGTGGGGACCTCGCTGATGTTACGGAGGAAGTTTCAGAAGCCAGTCAGAGGTGAGTAGCTCCCTGAGCCTCTCCACCCGACCACAGCCTCTCTCCTCCAAAAGGCCGGGCCCTAGGTCCTCAGAATGGACATCGAGTGCTTATCCTCCAACCACGTATCTGGGAGGCAGTGTCCCCAGGTGTGGTGGTTACAGACTGTGGGAGGTGGCTCCCCAGAACGAGGCATTCCCACTGAGGGGCCCGGGCATTGAGTCCCTGTGAAGCAGTGGCCCTCTTCTGTCTAAAGCCCATGCATGGCCTGCCACACCCTCCAAAGGCCTCTGTGGGATAGTCAGTCCCCACCCCACCATGATCTGGCCCAGCCCTCCTCTCTCACCCTGTCTCATGGCCCGGAAGGCAGCTTCTTACTTCACTTTGTACTCTGGCAAGAGCCACAACCTCAGTCTCTCCTGGGTTTGCTCTGGGTGCCTGCAGTGTCCCCTGCCCTCCCTCTTTGGCTCATCCTGCTGGAATCCAAAGGCTGCCCTCAGATGTTCTTCATTTCCTCTGGGACATTTTCCCTGTCCCCACAGAGTGGCTTGGGCCCTCTTGCTTGTAACCCCTGTGCCTGTGCTGTCATGACCCTTTTGGAACCAGATCGTCACCTCCTGCTTCCTTGCCTTCCTTTCCACCAGCCCGTGTGCTCCTTCAGGTCAGGGACCATGACTTGAGAAGGCTCTCCATCAATATTTGTCAAATTAATGTATTATTTAATATCTCCAGCCATGCTGGGCATCCCAGGGAGCTCTGGGCATTCACTGGTCCAGCTGCCCTCCTCTGAGTGAGCACAGATTAAAGGAGAGAACCTAGACTCTGGCACTCAGCAGGTGCTCAACAAATCACTGAGAAGCAAATTGAATTAAGTGAAAGAACAGAGCAACCCATGGAGGAGGGGCCTTCTTGTTACTGGCTGGAGGCCACAGTCACCCCCAGGAAGGATCTGCCGGAGATGAAGTGTGAGCCTTAAGTTTCCTCCCTGTCCCAAGAGCTCTTGCTTCCAATTGAGCCAAGGATTCTCAGGGGAACCTGCATCTGCTGAAGCCTTTCAGGCTGCCATGAGATGGAGGTGGGAAGATAAAGGACAAGCTGGGGGGTATGGAGGGGGACACTGCTCCACACTGTCCCCCATGCCCTCCCCCAGGGCCCCAGCCTCAGTGCATCTGTGCAGGGCACATGGAAAGGAAACCACTTCCTTGTTCCCATCTGCTCCACTGCGTCCTTTTCTGGTAACCTTCCCCTAAGATACAGACCCACAAGGACGTCACTGGCCACGTGGGGACCTTCCCAGCCTGCTGCTCTTTCACCTAGAAAGGCTCTCGCTCCTCGAGAGCCTCCTCTCCATAAAAAAAAAAAAAGACTTATGATTGTTGTAGAAAATTTGAAAAATGAGTAAAACACTAAAAAGGAAATGAATTCCCCACCCACTGGCCTCTGGCGTATGTCATTCCAGACTTTTTTCTTTATCTATGCACTTAAGATTTCTTAATGAATTTACTTCAATTATGAATTCTTTTTTAAAACTATATCCTCTTAGTAGTAAACATTTCCTCTGCTATCAAATGTGTGTGCGGATTATACTTTAAATGGTCCTCAGTGACAGGAGGATGGTTTTTGTGCTGGCACCCTGACCCTGCCTCTCCCCCCAATCCCCGCAGGAGCACCTCTCCTCACAGGGGCTGGGGCTGCCCCTCAGCCTGCCACCTGCCTGCCTTATCACACCCACTCCCCAAGCCACTCTTGTCATTCATTCCTTCATACACAAAGCTATCCTGAGCCCCCACTATGTGCCAGAGCTATGCTGGAACCTTGGGGACACCAGTGTGACCAGGACAAACTGAGTGCTGCCTTCAGGGAGCTTTCCATGTGGCTGGCTGCCCCCAAATCTCACTGCCACCTTCCTTCCCAGGCAATGAATTGCTGTCGAGTCCCACCAGCTCTATTTCACCTTCCCATTAGAACATCTGTCCCCGGGGGGAGGGGACAGAGGGTGGCATGGAGCCTGCACACAGCATCCGGAAGCAGAATGCTTCACACCCAGAGCACCTGGTTGTGTGTTCTGAGTCAGCTGATGGCTCAGCAGACACATGGTATTGTGCCCCCAACTGTGGGCTGCTCCCCTTTGACTCTGGGGGCTCCCTAAGGGCGGATGGTGGTTTTCCCTGTGGCATCGGGGAAATAGGCTCTGGAGTTGCCTGGCTGTGGACCTAGACCAGGACATCTGGCTGTGTATACATTACCCACTGCCCACCTGGTCCTGCCTCCAGGTTAAAAGGGTCAAGGGACCCAAAGCTGTGATCAAAGCAGGATCCCCACCGAGCAGATGCCAGAAGCCAGAGGCTGTGTAAGCCTGAGCTGTGGTCCCATGAGGCTGACAGGCTGCCTTCCCTCTGATGAGCTGCCTGGGAGGTCAGACCCTAGGAGTAGGGGTCAGAGCAGAGGCCCAGTGGCCTCACACCAGTCTGATGTGCCTTTAGGTCCCTGCACACGCAGGTCCCTTTGGTGACATTCTTCCCCCTCAGTCTTCTCCCACCTGGGAACGTTTTTTGAAGTGGAAATCCTGAGAGCTAGCTTTGTTTGGGCCCCTCTCCTCCAGCTGGGATCTTTCACCCATTCATTAATGCATTCCTTTATCCACTCACTCATTCACTAATTCATTTGCTTAACAGCCCTTAAGCTACTACCATGCTTCAAACCCAAAGGGGTAGGTTCCCAGGGCTGAGGTCCCTGAGAAAAGCCCTATTTGCAAATGGATCCTAGGGCTCCTGTCCCCACCCTTGGTCTGGGGTTCCACCTTCTTGCTCTCCTCTTGTCTCCAGCTGGTGAGCATTTGGAGCTGTCCCAGGGCCCCAGGCAGGTAAGGAAAACGACAGCCAGAGGCGGGTCAGGTGGCTGCATGGGTAGGGAACAGAGGGGTGTTAGGGAGATGGACAGTCTCATTGGCCAAGGGGGTGATGGATGAATGGTGGATGGATGGAATAAGGGGCTCGTCCAGAGCAGGAGGAACAATGCCTGGGATATCTGGTCACAGGGGGTGGAATGGTGAAATAAGGGAGGGTCTTTCCAGCTAGATTGACCTGGGAGCATTTAAATGCTGCCCAGAGCAGATGGGGGCCTCAGTGGCATGGAAGCAGGGCAGGAAAGTCGAGGCTGGGCATCCAGAACGTGGAGGGAGGGGGATACATGCAGACAGGAGGCTCAGAGGCTATGGGGCTCTATGGAGCTCTGTGGACACCTGCCCAGCACCTCCCGCCCACCCCAGGCTGCCGAGCAGAGTGAGGAACACTACGTGAATCTGGAGCTGCTGGCGTGGCCCCTGCGGGAAGAGCAGACACCACCGAAGCAGATGGAAGTGGAATACAGCACCGTGGTAAGCACAAGAGCCTGCAGTAGTGAGCATGAGAGCCCTGGGCTATGCAGGGGGTAGAGGGGGAGGGACCAGCTTGGTGGCCTTGTGCCTCTCCATGACAAGGCCACTGGGAAGATGGGCAAGTGTAGATTTTTGTCAGAGCAGAGGACCTCAGAAGGGCTCGGTGTTACTGTGGCTGAGGGTACAGGTGTGGAAGATCTATGGCTCCAACAGTCAACAAAGTACAGCATTTATTAAGCGCCTACTTCATGTTGTATGCCTGTGATTTCTGGGTTTTTTGGGGTTTTTTTGTCTCATCATCTCTTCAGTAGCAACTCTGCTTTTCAGGTTTGTGTTCACGACCTGCTGTGGACCAACTCTTAAGCACAGCCACCTTAAATTGGAGCAGTGGAACTAGCTGCCTCCCTGGTGGTGACCCACCTGCTAGTGGTTGGTCCCCTAACTGATGCTGGGAACCGCATGTTGGAGAGTTTGGGGAGGGATTTAAGCAATAGGCAGGGAGATGTCCAGGGAGGCCTCCAAGGCTCCCCCAGGCCTGAGAGCCAACTGAGCCTTTCTCAGATGTGCTGAGTGATGCATGGATGGCCAGTGTCAGAATGGCAGGTGACACTGTGTCTGGTCTGCCCAGGAAAAGTGGCCAGGCCTCCTGGGATATATGCAGCCTAGCACCTCCCCCCAGGCCACTGTTCCCACACTGTGCAGTGGAATAGGGGATCCAGCCCCATCACTTCCAGGTCCCCCAAGGGCCACACTCCCTGCTCAATCTGCTGCCATCTGTCTGCGTGAGGGTGAGGTGGTCTGGGGCTCAGAGTCCTGGTTTCACTCCCAGCCAGGGCCTCTGAGCAGCTAGCACAGTCTGGTTGCTCCCTCATCTGGTCCCCGTGATGGTCTAACCTGCCTCCCTCCTCACATGGCACGGGCTTATGTCCACACAGCTGCACAGGCCTGGGCAGGACAGCAGCAGCCTTGATTTTTCTCGCTTGGTGACTCCTGTTCCCCCAGTGGATTAGGGGCACGGTCTTACTCTTCTTTCAGCCCCCAGGTGTGAGTCAGGACTGGTCCCCAAAGCACAAGTTAACCAGAGGCACAGGGCCAATGTGGTACCCCGTGGCTCTACCAAGAGCACCAGGGCTCCTCTGCAGATGCTGCTGAGTCCTCACAAAGGGACCCCTGGCTGCGTCATCGCCAGGACATTTCATTAAGAGAAACACAGAGGCATCTCAAGGAGTCCAGCCAACACTACCCATCTTGGGGCCTCATTCTGTACTTTGGAGAATGGACCAGGCTGAGGCAGCCCTGAGGATACCAGGGATCCTCCTGCCTCTGCTGCCTGGGGACTTGGTGCTGTCGGGGTGGGGGGCTGGGGAGTGGACAGCCTGGTGGAGCCCAGTCCTTGGGAGAGCAAGAGGCTAGGCCTAGGGGTGGGGTGGAGCTGGGGCCCCTGCAAAGAAGCCTCCACAGGGTCCCTTCTGCGTTCCCCCTCCCCAACTCTGAGCTGGGGTTCGTCTCCACCTCTCCCTGAGCCTCAGGTCTCCTTCTCTGCAGGGTGCCCCCATGGAGGAGCCTCACTATTCCTTGGTGGTGTTTGACCAGCAGGATGCTACAGCCAACGGGATGTCTGTCCAGAGGCCCCGGGATGTGGGGCCGGAGTACAGCGTGATAAAGAAGCCAAGGTCTTAGTCAGCTTCACACCGAGCTCTCCTTGGCCCCCAGGACTCCCAGGGATGGCTCCTGTAGCCCTCACCCATGTCCCCCTCAGCCTTCTGTCCTCGATAGTGGCGGCAGGCAGCTGTCACTCTTGTGCTGTCAGCCGGGCTGACTTCACTGAGGGCAGGCAGGGGCAGGGCTTCTAGGGGACAGTCTCCTCTCTCCTCTTCGTGCTCTTTAATCCAGGCTCTTTGTGTGGAGGAGGCATATCCTCCATCCAGTCCCGTGTGGCTCCAGAAAAAGACAAGGCTCACATAGGCTGGCACCTGCCAATAGCTTTGTGAATCACAGCCCCATAAGAACAGCTGGCGCTGCTTGGGCTCTGAAAGAACTGGCGAGAAGAACCAACAGAATGCAAAGGAGGGCGTATGACCTCGCGCAGGGGACACAGGAGCACTAAAGACCCAACCCTCTCATCTCGCAGACAAGGAAACAGAGGCCCAGAGAGATGAGAGACTTGTACATGGCTCTGGAGCTGGCAGCAAGCTGCTAGGGACTCTGAGATAGGTTTATTTTTTTAATGTAAGGGGTATAAATTAAGTTTCAAATATCTTATTGAGGGAGAAGAGAAAAGCTATTTAAACAACGCCTGGTGTGTGTCTGTGATCTTGCATTAAAGAAAGCTCCTAGCTTTCATCCCCAGTGAGTGCAGAGAGCCTTCCAGGATGCAGTGTGTTGGGGACAGCGTGACAGGTGTCCTCACTGAGTGTGAGAGGATGGTCATAGACACGTCTCTCCACAGTGGAGGGTTTTCTTGTGGGGAGATTTCAAATTTGATGCATATACCCTGTTTCCCCGAAAATAAGACAGTGTCTTATTTTAAGGTGTGCTCCCAAAGATGCACTAGGTCTTATTTTCAGGGGACGTCTTATCCTTCCTTTAAGTAGGTCTTATTTTTGGAGGATGTCTTATTTTCGGGGAAACAGGGTAGTTTCCCAGGCTGTTCTGAGTCTGCAGCAGCCAGCCGTGGCTTTAAAACCACACTCACCACGCTGTGGCTGGGAAGTCACTTTGGTAATTTTCTTTTAACACTTAACATCTTTTGTACCCCATGATTGCATGAATGTACACAGCTATGATTTAATAAAAAAAAAAAAAAAACACTTAACATCTTTGACTTTCTGTTTTCAGTAAATACAATTGAAAACAAGCGAGCATTCCACTTAAGTCAAGGGGTTTTGATCACTGCTCTTACAATTGCACTGTGCCTCTGGGCAGTTTTCTCTGGGGTGTGGGCCTCCCAGCACTTTCAGAAGATTCTTCAAATAAGTGGCCTCCAGCAGGCGGAGAGACACTGCTGTGGTGTCATCTTCAGATTTTTAGTTATTCGCACATGCATGTGAGTCACCACAGGTACTTTTTCTCTTTTGTTACGTCCTGAGATGCAGAAGGGAAACACATGGGTGTGCACACACATGCACACACACACACCCTGGTCCACAGCGAGGCCCCCACTTTGAGGAAGGGGTGTTGCTGGGTGTCAGCAGCAGGGCCTGTGGGTACCTTCAGCTCTGCCCTGGGGCCTTGGCCCAAACCAGTCAGAGAGGCCTGGACACTGGTCCTCCTCCTGAAGGAGCTATGGGTGCCATCCATCCACCTTAACCCTACAGTGGCAGGTGTCACTCCATCCCCCTCAGGAGCAAGTGGGCAAGCTGTGGCCAAAAACAACAGACAGAAGGCTGGGCCCTGACACAGTCAGCCTCTGTGGACCTGGCTGTGGTAGGAGCAGGGAGCGGGAAGGGCCTCCGGGGAGCTGACTCCCCCTCCCATGGCTAAAGCTTCCATTCTCTTTCCTTTATTTACTTCTCTGCCCAGACTAGTCCAAGAGCAGCATTCATTCACTCACTCATTCATTCCGCAGCACTCACAATGACCTGCTCTGTGCCAGGCAGCAGGCTGGGCCCTGGGGCCAAGGGGGACACATGACATAGTCAGGCCCAGAGGGAGGGGAGGTGCTGCGCTAACCCCCAGCCTGTGGACAGGGTGGAAGCGCCTCTGCAGGCTGCATGTCCCCCACTCAGGGAAGGTGCCCACTGGAGTCCGTCTGAGCTAAAGAAAACTCAGACATTCCTAACTCAAGCCAGACAGGGGCCCCGGGTTTATTAAAATGACAAGGCAATTGGTCCCCTGTTTCTTCTGTGCCCTAGGCTTGGAGAGAAGCTGGTGGGGGATGGGGAGGATGGGATGGAGCCTCTGTCACACACCCTCCCCATGTGAACGGCTTCCTCTGTTTGGAGCAGTAAAGCCCCACTCAGCATGAGTCTAGACCGTGCCACCTGGGAGAGTCAGCCTGTCCTTGGGAGATAAGAATAGTCACAGGAAGTCACAGGGAGTGTGGGAAGGGCTATCGTCTGTCAGCAGCAGAGATCACAAAAGGGATAGAATCTGGAGTATCTCAACCCAGCTGGGGTGTCTACTGGGGTCCCCTAGTGCTATCATATTGGTAATAGAGTAATGGGCCCCAAGGATGCCCACAGTCTGATCCCCAGAACCCATGTCCCTTGCATGGTGCTGGGGCAGCCCTGACACCAAGGTGGTTGGCAAGTGGGTGAGGAAAACAAGCCTCCTGGGCAAAAAGAGCGAGGTCATGTTGGGCAAGATGCCCCAGAGGAGGCCCTGTGAGGATTTGTTGTCCCTTCTCTTGGCCTCTGGTGACAATCACAAGGAAGGTCCAGTTTGAATGTGACTCTCAGATGCTCTGACTCCACCCAGGTGTCTCCACCTTGTCAGCCAAGTCTGTCAGCTGTGTGCACTCTTCTGTTGGTGTGGTCATGGCAACTAAGAGGTGGGCGTGGTGTCAGTTGGCCTCAGCCCTTCACTTTGAGGTCCCTGAGGCCACCGGACACCCATGACAGCAACGCTGGAGGCACAGGGGGTGTGCAGCCTGTTGGAAAGAATGAGATGGATGAGTCCTCTCTCCCCCACGAGGTGATACCAGGTGGGGACTGGCCTGAAAAAGGTGACAGAGCACAGAGCGCATGGCACACCAAGGGAAGGGGCCTGGTGGGGGTGCCAGGCAAGCTGGGTGTCCTGGGCTGGGTGGGGGTACCAGAGAAACCAGGTCCTGGCCGGGTGGTGAGGTGAGGGCCAGGACACGCAGACCGCCTGCAGCCTGTCAGAGTTTCCCTCCAGTTCTGGTGTTCCGCACAGTTTAGCCTGCATCCCCTGGGCCCAGGCCCCGTAGCAGTGTCACTCTGCCTGCCAAGGGCCCTGAGTTGGGTCCATATACTCCTCCTGGGCCCCAGCCTGGCCACTTTCTGGATCTCCTCTGTCCCACAGAGCCCCATCAGCTGAGCCTTCTCCTTTAGCTTACGTCCTTCCTTTCACTTCTGCAGCTTTTCTGGCAGAGATCCCAGTGTCCTGTGAGTCCTGGCCCCCACCAACCTTGTCCTTTGCCTGCTTAGGGACAAGAGTCCTACCCTTCAGGCACTGGGGTCATTTGTTTTTGACATCCTTATCTCTGTGATGACACTGCACTGGGGTCTGTCTGCAGAGACCCACAACTTTGTATTTGGACACGGCTTATGGCAGACATTGTGTGTAGCTGACCGCTCAGCTCACCCAGCCATCTTTCAGCTGGACCTGGCCATGGGATATAGGTCTATCCAGGGACAGGCCACCAGGTAGACTTCCAGGAAAGCCACTGAAAAGGAGCACATCTGGCTAGTATGCTTCTTTAACCTTCTGCCCCTCTATCTTTGCCCTCCATTCTGCCTGGAACACAGACATGATGGCTAGAGGGACAGCCACCACCTTGCAACCATGAGGACAAAAGCCAACATGGCAAGGGGGGTTAGAGAGCAACGCCCTATTTCCTGAGGGCATTGCTGGACCTGAGCCAGCCCAGGGCATGAGACAAATAAACCTCTCTAACATGTTTAAGTCACTGTTTGTGGGGTTTCTGCTAATTATAGGATATTTCATTCTAAATCAATATAGTGTTCTAACCCAGCTCCTTTTCCTGTTTTGAAAAGGATGTTTGCTGGTTTGGCGTTCCAACAATATGTTCCAATTAAGGCAATATTCACTTATTCACTTATTCTTCTGCCTACTCGTTGGTTCAACAAATATTCACTGGACACTCGTAGGTACTATTAACTATAGCAGTGAATACAGGAGGGAAAAAGATGTTCCATCTCTGTCCTCAAGGGACCTACAGACAGTAAAGTACAAAATTGCAGGAGGAATAGGAGGACAGCCCCACCCAGACAGGTCAATGGCAAAAGAGAAAGATCAAGGACAGGCCACAACAGTATATGGTTGACCACACAGTTCAGAACTTATATAAACCATACCCATTTCGTTCACATGGGGGAATTTAAAGCACGATGATGAAGGGGACTCCACCGAGCACGCATGCAGTAAACGGGAAAACCAGCTCCCTACAATGATAAAAACAACTTGGGTCTCTATACATACACCTGAACACCCACCCAAAGATGGAAAAAAGGTCGTGAGAACCTGTAAACAGGGTTTCCCAGTCATTTTCTTACTTTGAATACTCAAATGCAGAAAGCCATAAGCCAGGCAGAGGGGTAGGCAAGACTGGGAATTCCAAGATGGATGGGACCAATCCCATCTGCACCCCTTGTTTCTTTGGGGAAAAGCCATCTCCCTGGGTTCTTGGGAGGTACTTTTGGGTCTGAGTTCCTTCCTGCCTCTTAGGGACTGATGGGAACAGAGTGAGTTACTTGTTGCCATATCTCCAGTTATCTATAAAAGGGGGAAATAGCCCTATAATTCTTTATAGTTTGTGGTGAGGATAAGGTGATAGCAAAGTACTTAAGTACTTTGACTCGAGAACACATGCAGTCCTTGTCAAGTGCTGCCCTGCCCACAGAGGGTTCACAGCCTGCCTCCCAGTCCCCTTCACTCCCCAAGGCCCAGAGCAAAACCATCACCCCCAGACCAACCTCTACTGGTTGTTCCTACATTAAAGCAACTGACACTGAAGATTCTGCGTTGTCAGGCCTTAATCTAAAGAGAGGAAGCTGTTAACTCTGAATCATCGAATCATCACCTCTGCAGAGTCACAGGGGACTGGGGGGAATCCTTTCTCTGTCAGGAGGCTGTCCGCTGCTCCTCCCCCATCGCACACACAGAGGAAGTAAAATTAAAATTTTTTAAAAACATTAAAAATTTAATTAAAAGAAACACAGTTTTTAAATGCTAACTGGTACATTTCCACAGTTCTTATGATTCCTTCTGATCAATCCAGCCTACTGTCGTCATTGAACCAGAAAAGGAGTGAGACTGCAGAAAGCAGAGAATAGGGTTGATCTTGCTGTTTTAAACCTTCAAGTCTCTGGATTCTTAAATGTGCACAGGCCATAGATTTGAGGGAACAGTGAAGGGCAAGAGAAAACTTCTCAGACCAGAAAAGGGAGGCCTGGGTTACAAAGGGGTAGAGGTGAGGGCTAGTGCCCTGGGGACCTGCCCAGCGAGGCAGCCACTTGCCACCACTGGCATGGAGTGGGCCTCAAAATGGGCCAGTTCAAACCGAGATGGGCTGTGAGTCCTCAACTTAGAGCAAATGAAGGAATGTAAAATATCTGATTGATAATAATAACACGATTTTACATGTGGAACTGTTAATAGTTTGTACATATTAGAGTAAATTAAATATATTACTAAAATCAATTTCACTTGATTTATTTTTTTCTTTGAGGCAGAGTCTCACTATGTTGCCCTTGGTAGAGTGCTATGGTGTCAGAACTCACAGCAACCTCAAACTCTTGGGCTTAAGCTATTCTCTTGCCTTAGCCTCCCAAGTAGCTACTGCGCCCAGCCAAGTATGTTTCTTAAAGTAGGTAAATCTGGATGAAGGGTATATGGGAATTCTTTGTACTGTCCTTACAAGTCTCCCTTAAATTTGAAATTGTTTCAAAGTAAAAGTTTTGTTGGGGGCTAAGATCCAAGAGTCTTGGACTCAATATTCAGATTTTCCATTACCCGACTGCATGGCCTCTCAGGCCTCTGGCTGCCCTTCTGCAAAGGAGAAAGTGATATGTTGTCACTGCTATAAAGCATCCTGTTGTATGAATAAAACTCCCAGATGACACATTCCCATAAAAAAAGAAGAAAAGAATCAAGTGAAATTGACTCGGTGCCTATAACTCAATGGTTAGGGCGCCAGCCACATGCACCGGGACTGGTGGGTTTGAACCCGGCCAGGACCTGCTAAAACAACAATAACAAAAAAATAGCCAGGCATTGTGGCAGGCACCTGGGAGGCTGAGGTCCAGAGAATTGCTTAAGGCCAAGGGTTTGAGGTTGCTGTGAGCTGTGAGCTGTGACACTAAGGCATTCTACGAGGGTGACAAAGTGAGCCTCTGTCTAAAAAAAATGAAACATACTCTCACAATATTATTATTCTGTTTATATCTACCCATTCTTTTCTGAACCATCTGGGAGCAGAAGGCTGACAGTATCTCTGTTTGAAGGACCCGGCCATGCCAAGGTGCCCTTCTTGGTGTATTTTCTTACAGTATCTGTGAAGGCCTCCCGAAGTTGTGCCTTATCTTGGTTTTACAGGCCAGTTCCCCTTAAAAACACAGCCCCTTGCTTGGTACAGAGTGTGAACATGATAAATATTTGCAGGATTAAATAATGTCGGGTTAATCATTAACATATACACAACTGGTCCAAGGAGGTGGAAGATACTCCTTAATTAACCCAAGTCCTTCAAAAAGCTAACTTTGGGCTGACTTGCCCAAAGTTCAGAAAATGACCTCAAGACTGTGTGTGTGGTGGGGCTGGGGGTGGGGTGTTTTAAGCTTTATACTCCTGAAAGCTTACTGTTTGAGCAAATGCGCTCCTGCTTTGCCAATCTGGCTCTGCCTTAGACCAAAACATAGAAATTGTATAGCCGTGCTTCGCCCCCCTGTGGCCACATCTGGACTCACATGTCCGGGGATCCCAAGTCTGTCCTGTGAGCACCCACCGGTTGTCCCAATGAGGAAGGAAGTCTTGTTTTTCTGGATCAATGCCACTGAGAAGAGGAAGGGCTCAAAACAGGGATAAAGATAGAAAACTCCCTCTCAGCTTTCCAAGCTCCCCCGCCATCTCGGATGTCATTTTGCCTAAAGAAAATGCAGTTCCTCTCCAACGTTGAGTTTCCTCATTTCGTGCCCAATGGCCTCTTCCCAATTTTTGGATTTTTTCCCCACCCCAACTACAGTGTGTCAAAGGGCAGGATGGCCACCCCACCTGGGGTTGATCATGGTTTCACGTTAGACAGAACAGGCCTTAAATCCCATCTCTGCCCTTGCCACCCACATGGTCTAGGACTGTCTTTCAAGGCCACATGAATCTCAGTTTCCTTATTTGTAACCAACCACGGCCCCTCTGATGCATTGTTCCACACCAGGCTCTGAAGAGACAAGAGTCTTCCTTCCTATGTTGCCCAGGCTGGACTCAAACTCCTGTGCTCAAGGGATCCTCCTGCCTCAGCCTCCTGAGTAGCTGGGACTACAGGCATGAGCTGGCTGGAGCAACCTGTTGATAAAGGGCCCCTGCCCTCCGTCCTCCCGCCCCCATGCCGTTTAGTTGCCTCTGGGACTCTCCAGGCACCTGAGGGTATCCTCAAGTTCTCCACTGCCAATTCTTTCGTTTATTGCCCTTCCCAGCACCTTTGAGTTTCACCCATTTGACCCACATTCTGCTGGGCCACCACCCGCTTGACCCACAGATCTGGGGCACCTGGAGCAGTGGAACCCACAATGCGCTCCTGAAACCCAGGCTGAGGGCAAACCCCAGGTTCCCACGTGTCGGGGAAGGAAAGCAGAAAACGGGAGAGATAGTGTCTACCTTTCAGGATTGTCAAGAGAGTTGTGTGGAAGCATCAAGTGGAGTCCCTGACCCCAGAATGTTCAGTCTATATGTGAATTATCTCCCTTTCCCTCTATTTCTTTCTTTCCTTCCTCCCTTCTTTCTTTCTCTCTTCTCAGTAATTGCTAACAATTCTATAAAGCACCACGACCTTTGGAGCACAGAGCACAGCTAGCCTCTCTCTTACTAGTCAATCCTAGCAGCACATGCCGGCCGATCACACCACAAGGAAGTGGCTGAGTGGCCTCAACTGGCTTGTGCAAGTGGCAATAGCAAGTTTCAATGGCAACAGGTCAGAATGAATCATAAGGATGGAGGCTGGGCCCATGGGACACTAGCAGCTGTTGGTTAGTTAATGTGTGCAGTGAATGGCTCAGGAATGCCAGTGAGCAGAAGTCATGACAGGTTACCAGGAAAAAGTGGGAGCTTTGATTTAGGAGGGTCCACAATCACCTAACATTTGACTAACTGAATTCAAGATCACAGTCATTTGCAGAATGTTAACAGACCAAAAGGCCTGTGGCTCTCCCAGAAGCAGAATAGGATTGGAAACACCCCTCTCTGAATGCTCCGGGCGTCAGTCAGTGAGAGAGTCAGGAGTGTCCTAAACTTGTCAGATTATCAACCTGGTGCTCCGTCAGCTGAGCAAAAGGATGTGGGGTCAGGAAGAAGCTCTACATAAAATTCTCAACACATGAAAGAGAAAGCTCCAGGAAATGGACTTCGGGGCCGTTTTTATCCATGTCACAGATGAAGGTCAAGCTGCTTCATCCTCAGTGACACCAGAGCAGGCCACTCAGTACCTCAGGTAGACCTTGGAGTGTGTGTGTGTTGGAAGAGGAGTTTCACAGTGAGAAAGATGGACCTCCATAACCCATATCATGTCAACTGGAGCTTTCTCCTAAATCTCCCTGTTGAACATTTCATCTACGAGAAAATAGCATCTGTCTTTTTATTTGGTAGAGCTCTATGCATTTTATGTAGAGTGCTGATTTGAATCTTCTCAACTAATTCCCATTCTGATTTTTTAAAGTTGTGTAAACACCTATTCAGGCATTTTGAATCAGAGCTAGCTGAACTGGGTGGGCTCAACCAATTAGCTCATGGCCTCTTGTCACTCTTTAGCACTGACGCTGTGACTTGAGTGACTTTTTAGTTGACATCTCAGGCTGTTGCCAACTCCCCCATGGCCTGCAGTCCTCCGCTCAGGTTAGATACTCTGGCCCATCACAGAACTATGCACATTCAGTGCACGGACTTCGTCCTTACGAGCAGAGTCACTCAGGGCTATGAACGAGCAGCTGGGGGAGCATGAGCCTGAGACACAGCCTCTTCCCACTCTGCTCCAGGGCACAGCCCCAGTCCATGCACCCATAGGAATAGACCTGCAGAGTTCGCATCACGGGCCCCGTGAAACCTGGCTCAGCCAAATGTCAGAGGGCAAAGCTTCTGTCACCCCCCTGTCACCCAACTCCCGACCCACATCGCTGGGGCTCTGGCTTTGTCATTGCCAGCATCCTCCCTCCCAGGGACAGAGCATTAGGGAGCTGGCTTCAGAAGAGTCCACTCTCTACTCAAGCATATTCTGAGGCAGCAAGTCCCCAGGTGTCAACTTCTCTGATGACAAAGGCAGCAAATGTTAGAACAGCCTGAACTGGGAGTCACGGAAAGGCGGGGCTGATAGGGACAGAGCAGGTCACATATCAACCATCCCATAGGTATAAATACCCGGGCTGGTGGAGGATGGGCCCCGGACCAGGCCATTTACATCAAACTAAGATTCTGAACCAGACTCTAAAGAGACCTGCAGCATCTCCTTTACCTGTAAAATGGGCTCGAGACTGCCTTGGACACCACCTGGAGCCGTGAGAAAGGACAGATGGGATAGATGTTGTAAAAATAGGAAACTATCAGCCTTTAAAACATGGCAAAGCTCGGGCGGCGCCTGTGGCTCAGCGGGTAGGGCGCCGGTCCCATATGCCAGAGGTGGCAGGTTCAAACCCAGCCCCAGCCAAAAAAAAAAAAACATGGCAAAGCTGGGCACAGTGGCTCGTGCCTGTAATCCTAGCACTATGGGAGGTTGAGGTGAGAGGATTGATTGAGACCGGGTATTCAAGAGCAGCCTGAGCAATATAGTAAGACCCCATCTCCACAAAAAATAGAAAAATTAGCCAGGCATGGTGGTGCACACCTGCAGTCCCAGAAACTCAGGAGGCTGAGGCAGGAGGGTGGGTGTTGGAGTTTGCAGTGAGCTAGGCTGACGTCATTGCACTCTAGCCTGGGCAACAGAGCTAGACCCTGTCTCAAGAAACCAAAACAAACAAAAACCGTGAGGAGAGCACAAGTTACACAATGCTGTCAACTCAGGATGGAAGTTCCCCTTCTCTCCCCCGTCCGCCTGCACTGAGCCCCAAATTCGTCCATGAGAGGGAAGTCAGAAAGAGTTCAGAAAGAGTTCAGAACACTTCCCATGGGCAGCACGAGAGTCTGGGCCCAGCAGACGCATGGGTGTACCTGTCCCTGTGTTAATTACTCCACCTCCTAAAATGGGCCACAGTGACCTGGTTTCATCTGGTTGGACCAGTTCCTCCAGTGCATTTGAGGTGGGTGGAGTTAAGAAACGGTGCAAGGGCAATGGTTGAGACCCCTGGTGGAGCACTGCTGTGGCGAGTTTACCTGGGTCTAGTCTGCATCCCTGCTAACGTGGAGCCAGGCCTCCATGCGGACATCCTTTCCAGGATCCTGAAGGCCTGTGGCCCTTATCCTGTCTTCTGATTTCAGGCACCCGGGAGCAGCTCAAGAGCATGGACTTGACTCCTCCGGCAGCTGGCCTGGCCCCAAGGGGCCCCCTGGCCTCCGTCTTCCTTCGTGTCCCATTGCCTGGTTTCTGCTACTGGCACCACATTCTTTGCTTCTCAACTTTGGCAATACTGTGTTTAGTTTTCTTAGGGGGAGGTATTTTTAAAAGATATAATTAACACACTATAAAATTTGAACTTTTAAATCCAGTGGTTCTTAGGCGGTACACAGAATTGTGTGACCTCACCCCTACCTTATTTCAGAACATTTCTATCACTCGACAAAGAAACCGTACACATACTGGCAGCCACTCCCCACTTCCCCCTGCCCTCCCCGGGCTCCTGCAAACCACTGATCTGCTTTCCGTGTCTGTGGATTTGCCCATTCTGGACACTCTAGACTAGTGGATCATGCAATATTTGCCCTATTGTGTCTGGGGCTTTCACTTAGCACGTTTTCATCCAGGTTGTAGCACAGATCAGCATTTCATTCCTTTTTATGGCTGAATAATATTCCTCTATGTAGATAGACCACATTCAGTTCATCTATTCATCAGCTGATAGACATTCGGGTTGTTTCTGCCTTTTGGCTATTAGAGACAGAGTCTCACTTTGTCACCCTCAGTAGAGTGCCGTAGCGTCACAGCTCACAGCAACCTCCAGCTCTTGGGCTAGGGCAATTCTCTTGCCTCAGCCTTCCAAGTACCTGGGACTACAGGCACCGCCACAACGCCCGGCTATTTTTGTTGCAGTTACCACTGCTGTTTCAGCTGGCCAGGGCCAAGTTCAAACCCATCACCCTTGGTATATGGGGCTGGAGCCCTACCCACTGAACCACAGGCTTTGCCCTGGGGACATTTTTCTTGAATATATGCCTAGGAGTAGAATTGCAGACTCATGTGATAACTCAGTATTAACTTTGCTGACATTTTGGATGAGATGGTTCTCTATTATCCTGAGCAGCAACTGTTAGCAGCAACCCTCACACCACACCAGTGTGACAACCACAGTCGTCTCCAGCTATTGCCAGTTATGGGACAAACTTGTTCCCGGTTGAGAACTACTGGTTTCAAGGTTATGTTGGCTTATTAGAGAAAAGCCAAGTTCATACCATGTGTCTTTCCAGACTGTCTCCCAGCCCATCCCCCAATGCTGAATTTATATTTAAATTAACTGTCCTCTCAGAGCCAGCCTCCCACTCTCAGGCTCAGAGCCACCCCCATTTTCTGTCACTTCTTCCTTCCTTATTCAGCCTCTCTTTATTAACTGTCTCCTCACCCTGGGATGGGGAAGTAAACAGATAAGCTATTTCCCTGCTCCTGCTTGTTACCACCAACAGACAGTGGCTGGTGCCTGCCATGCAGAGGGCGCATGTGTCCTAGAAATTTACAATGAAAAGTCTGTTAGAAGCCATCAAGTCTATTGCCCTTGTATGCATAGGACATTAGGAGAACAGAAGCAGACACTGGAGAAGGGACCACAGGGAGATGGTCGCAGCAGGACCAGGGCCAGAATCCAGCTGCCCTGAGCCTGCTGGGTGCCACTTCTGCTCCCAGTTGTTCAGGGCTGGGCGTGTCTGTCCTGAAATGATCCACTCCCTGGCTGCTGCAGGTGCCTTATGCACTCAGTCTTAGCAAATGCTGTGCAAACCCAAGGTTGTCTTTCACTTTTTTAGTTAAAAAAAAAAAATGTTTTTGGAGCCCAAAATGACTCAAAAGAGTTGCCCCGGGAGAAGAAAGAATAGAAAACAAGACGGCAGCCCTCCTGGTTTTACCCGTAGAAGCGCTTGCTCTTTTCCTCGGTGTGAAATTTGATACTTTTTGCAATGGACCCAACCTGTCAGCGAGTCATATGTCCCTTCTTCTCCCCCTTCCGCATCTCCCCAGGCTCTTTCTTGCCCTTGTGTGGTGCACATGTTCCCTCTGTCTGTACCTGGGAGACTCCAACTAATTCTTCCAGCCCAGGTGAAATATGACCCTGCTGGTCAACTGGAATCAGAAGACTGTTGTCTCTCAGTAGCCACCTTCCTGGGTTTTACACATTTGTGGCACTTGTCCCTGGCATGGGGCTGTCTTATGGATGTGAGCTCTTTAAGTACAGGAAGGATGCTTTGTCCCAGAGCCCAGCCCAGAGTCTGGCTCCGTGATGAGTCACTGTGCCATTGGGAACAGGACAGGCCCTTCCACCCTAATACCTCAGTGCCAGGAGGCTCAGAGGGAGCAGGTGTGGGGCAGCCTTGTGATTTCCCCCCCCAGCTCCCATCCCACCTGATGTACAAAAGGCAGTTAATCCCTATCTCACGTGGACAGCAGCCCCACACCTCTGGTGGGAATATGGTGGGAACCACATGCAGTGGTCTGTGGTTTAGACACTGGCACAGTCAGTCTAAATTTTCTAGTAGCCACATTTTTAAAAGCCTCTAAAAATGTAAAATAATTTTAGTTGTATATTTGACTTAACCCAACACACTCAAAATAATATCATTCCAATGGTAATGGAGATAAAGACAATTTTTTGTGAGTCTTCAAAACCTAGTTTGCCCTTGGCACTTCTAGCACATCTCGACACAGACTGGCCACATATTCATGTGCTCAAGAGCCACATGTGGCTTGTGGCCACCACATTGGTCTGAATGCTTGCTCCCAATTCCTTCAATCTTTAGTCCAGATCGCGTCTGTGGGTCTCAGTCATCCACCTCCCTCTCACCTCTCTGGCCAGGTCTTCATTTCAAATATTGGAAGAGATCATGGTGGCAGACAACACTCAGAGCTGTGTTGAGAGAGCGTGGATGTTCTCACTCCCTTGTCCCACAGCTGCAGCCTGCAGAGAACCTCCGGCCTCGGGAAAGGGAGTGAGAACAGGAGGGTCGCTGGGCTCAACGGACTAAGGCACAGTGACCCAGGAAGACACGAGGGAGACAGGGAGCAGAGGGGCCCAGTGAGGCTTCCGTAGCAGTGCTTCGGTCACTTCCTACCCAACTTCCACTCCAAGATAGAGCCACTAGGATTAGGGTTAGGGATAGGGCCACCCTTCCCCAGGTGAATCAGGCGAAGATGGTCCCAGCAGCAAGGTGGCCCCAATCACCTCGTCAGTGATTAACAAAAGAGTGGTCACCTGGGTCTGAAACAGCTAGAGTAGCATCAGGGAGAGGCCATGGAGGGGCTCTGGAACCTTCTTGGTTTTCCTCCTGAGAAACCCTGGTGTCTGGGTGTGATCCTTACTTGTCACCTACTTCTAAGAGGCAAACCAGCCTTAGACGAAGAAAATACTGAGGCAATGAGCAGTGAGCAGGAAGGAACTTGCACCAGCCAACCCTGAGGACATCCCCAGAGACCAAACAAACCAACTAAAGCCCCAAACAAGCACTTAGCAGTGAAACCAGAGAGGAAGCTGTGGCTGCCCGGAGACAAATGCCCTTCCAGGGAGACTGGTGTATGGGGATGAGCTTAGAGGACCAATAGATTTAGGCCATGGAAAGTGGGGAGCTAGCAGCATCTGAGGCACCCTGCCAGAATAGGTAAAGGGTCCACCTCCTCAGTAGAATAGTCGACCAGAAACTGCCAACCTGTGAGCAAAGGGAAATGGATTTCGAAAAAAGAATAATTTAAAAACTGGATGTCCAAAAATAAATAACAAATACAAACTGGATAGCCACATGCAAGTGAGTGAAGTTGGACCCTTACCTAACACCATACACAAAATTAACTCAAATAGACCAAAGACCTAAATGTGAGACCCAAAACCATAAAGTTCTTATACTATAACAGAAGGTACCCTATTTCCCCGAAAATAAGACATCCTCCAAAAATAAGACCTACTCACAGGAAAGATAAGACGTCCCCTGAAAATAAGACCTAGCGCATCTTTGGGAGCACACCTTAAAATAAGACACTGTCTTATTTTCGGGGAAACAGGGTACAAGCTTCATAAGGCTGGATGTGGCCAGGATTTCTTGGCTATGATGCCCAAGACACAGTTAGCAACAACAACAACAACAAAAATAGACAAATGGGACTGGTTGACAATCTGAAAATTTTTAGAGACTATGATAGAATAAAAAGGCAAATCACAGGATGGAAGAAAATATTTGTAAATCATATAGCTAAAAAGAAATTACATCCAGAATATGTAGAAAGAACTCCTAAAACTTAATAAGAAAAATACTGAGAAGCCTGATTTAAAAATGGGCAAAGGACTTGACTACATAGTTCTTCAAATAAAATGTTCAAATGGCCAAGAAATATATGAAAAGATGCTCAGTATCACTACGCACCAGTGAAACGCAAATTTAAACCACAATGAGTTATCACCTCCCACCTTTTAGGATAGCTATCACACACACACACACAGCCAACAATGGAAAACAACAAATGCTCATGAGAATGGGGAGAAATTGGGACCTTTGGGCACTGTTGGTGGAACTGTAAAATGGTATGGCCATTACAGAAAAAACAATAGCAATTACTTGAAAAACTAAAGATAGAACTACCATATGATCAGGAGTCCCACTTCTGGATGTTTTATCTAAAGGAATTAAAAATAAGATTGCCAAGGGATATTTGCACCCCCACATTCACCACAGCATTTTCCACAATCGCCAAGAGGTGGAGGCAACCTTTCCTTTTGTTGGGAACAAAATCCTCTCTTCCTACTATTTGAAAGTGTATGGCAAGTTGTGGTTCATTACAGTCCCCAGGGGGCTATGGAATGCTAGAATGCACTCCTCCCTCGGCATCTGTTCCCTCCTCCCCTTCCCGCCTCTAGCAACACCTGCTCTACCTCTCCTAGGAGGCCAACTTCCGTAGTAGCTCTCACATAGAAGTGAACAGATGCAATCTCTGTTTCTGAGCCTGCTTTACTTTACTTAACAGAACGTCCTCCACGTCCGTCTGGGTTGCTGCAAATGACAATATTTCTTTCTTACTTTGTGGCTGACCAGCCATCCATCGTGTTCTATACCACATTTCCTTTATCCTGTGGTGGAATATTATTCAGCTTTAAAAAGCAGGAAACCCTGCCGTGTCCTACAACATGGGTGGATCTCAAGGACCTTATGCCAAGTGAAATAAGCCAGTCCCAGAAGAAAAGACCCCGCATGCTGCCACTTACACAGAGTAGCCAGGTTGGACTCACAGAGGGAAGAGGTACAGTGGAGGTAGTGGGGGCCGGGGAGCCAATGTTCAATGGGCATAGGGTTTTGGTCAGGCAAGATGAAAAACATCCAGACAGCTGCTCTACAACACGTGCATATCATTAACTGTATCGTGAGGCATACTTATAAGTTTGTTAAGAGGGCAGATTTCATGTTGCGTGTTTTTGCTTTTTTTTTTTAACCACAATTAAAAAAGAAGAAGAAAAAGGAGAAAGAACCCACATCCCAGGCCCTGGTGAGGGGCCTTTCTCTCACTGTCGCCTCTCCCTCCCGCCCTCCTTCCTGCCGCCTCTCCCTCCCGCCCTCCATCAGCTGCCCTGGGCTCTGAACTTCCTCTGTGGTTGGACAGTTGCTCAGAAATAAAGGCCTAGGCGGAGGATCCCATGGAGAAGAGGGAAGTTGTGCTTTCCTCTTAAAAGAGCAGCCCACACCTGTCCTCTGCCCTTCTGCACTCCCACTAACTCCTGGCTACAAGCAGCGTGTGAGGAACCCTCACTGCCCCCAGCTATTTAAGGGCACAAGGCCTCTGCTCCCAGCTCTTAATGGAAACATTTGCTGGAAAACGCAATCCCAGCTCCTGTGGCTTATTTACAGGCTAACTTACTGATTTTTCGCCTTGCTCCTCTGCTGCAGGGAGTGGACATACTCTGAGATTGGCTAGTCAGCTTTCACTGGAACCCAACGGGTATTTCCAGAAACACTTCTAAGAAGATAGAAGGATGTGCGTGTGGGGTGATATTCAGGATGATGGACAAGAGGGGCCTCAATGAATATTATGGCCCAATGAATACAATGACTCAATGAATATTAATATTAACAAACAGCAGGGAAATACGGGAAACATGCTGACAATCGCCAATGGCCCCTCATCCCGTTGAGTCCAGTGGGCTGGGCTCCTGATCCCTCTCCCGCAGAGCTGCAGTGTCACCCCTGAATCAGGATGGATCCAGGGAAGGGTTTACCGGGGCAGTGCCCATGGAGCTGGTGGACTATGGGCCTCACTCCCAGCAGAACTCTGCCCCTCCTCTGGGCACTGTGGAATTTTCAGGGCCACCATTGGCCAGAGCACTTAACTAAGTTCAAAGTCGGAGGAAGTCTCTCTTTGGCTGCAGGGCATCAAGAGGGAACTACAGAGTCCCAGTGCTGAGGGGAGGCTCCACGTACCATGTGGGGCACCAGGGGATCCCCTGTTCTGTATCCTGATGAGAATCAGGGCCCACCCATTAGAACAAAGAGCGGAGAACAAGTCCTCAGGGGTGTTCGCAGGGAGACATTCCAGAGGTGTGTGTGCGCGGTGGGTGTGAGGTGGTAGAAGATCTCAAACAGGGATGTTTCTCCTCATGAGACGTGACAATCCCTTTGGTGTGAGGACCCTCAATCCATATGGCATGATGTGACCCTCTTCAAGGGTTTCTTTCCTGTGCCTGAGGCATTTGAAAGAGACAACATTATTTTCCTCACGCAGTTTTTATTGTTATTTTTAAATAACATCATTTCCTTGAGATAGTTTTCATTACCGCCATCCCCTGTCTTGAGGTAGTTCTTGAGGTTCAGTGAGTTCTTTGGGGGGAAGTCCCAAGCACCTGTGCTGAGGAGACCCCCAAGCTGCAGCCCCCAGGAAACCTGTGGCTCCTGGGAGGTGTGGGGGTCAGGGAGGCTCCCATCCCTCCTCAGCCCTGCAGACTCAGAGCCGTGTCCTCCCTGGCAAAGGGACGTCCAGCCTCTTGAGCCGCAGAACCAGGAACTCAACACAGAATTGCCCTCCTTGTGTTGAGGGCACGTTAGTCAGGGTTCTCGTGAGCATGAGTCACCAAAACCCAAGCTTAAGAGAAAGAGATTTCTAAAAAACATAGGTATCGAGCACTCAGGCAAAGACAGTGCTGAACTGGTGTCAGCAATGAAGACAATGAGGACTGAGGGGGGTCTCTTTCTCTGTCTCTTTGTCCTTCAGTCCCAGGCTCTGTGCCCACGTCATGACATCAGGGAGGACACTGTGGGTTGGATTCCACCCCAACAGCTCCTGACCAAGAGAACAAGGTGCTGGTACTGCAGGAGGCCATGATGGCTCAGAAGGGTCCGAGCTGTGTCCCTGAGTTCTGTAAACAAGGAGGTACCCACCAGTCCCCATGGCCCTAGCCTCAGTCATTGCATCCTGAGGCCTTAGAGGTGTCTCTTCCACAGCCCAGGCCTCCTCTGCTGATCCTTTTGTCTAAGGGGCTGTGTCTTTGATCAAGTTCATGCAGATAGGTGTCCCTACAGCTCCTGAGGGACCCTCTGAGACTCCTTCAACCAGAGAACAGCACCAACCAAGATGAGCAAGATGGGCACTTTCACAAATGCCAAGAGCAGGTAGTAGGTCCTGTGACAGGTGACACTGCAGTCAGATCCCTGGGCCCACTACTCATCCCCTGACCCTATAAGCCATTAGCCAGCTCAGCAAAGCCCATGATCCCAGGCCCAGCAGCCTCACTCTGGAGACCCCCAGGAATCCCGTCCATAGTTCAACCACAAGGGCTCAGCTATTTTGCACTGGGCCTGTCTTCTTTTCTAATTTTATCTTCTGGGACTCCCCTTTGCCCAAAGAACATCTCAGCCCACTAGAAGGACCTGGAGGTCACCAAATACAGATTGTGTTTTCTTGACTCTGTTCCTACTAATACTAACCACAACATGGTAAATCACACTCCCTGTGCTGTGTCTCTTGATATCTCACACCATGGAGATCTTATCTCCTCTTGGCACCCACAAGGCCACCGATGCTTTTTTACTGACCAGTTGAATGGGTGGGTGGTGCTCATAGGGAAGAGCTCTGCAGAGCGGTTTTCTGGTGAGGGCTAGAATGGGACGATATAGGTATGGAGTAATGGGTGCAGGAGTAAGACAGAGGGGGATTGGGGCCTTGATTGTGGCTATAACAGCCACTGGCATTCAGTGATAGACATGGGCAGAAGGAGCTCTCAAGCTTGGCTTCCCTAAAGAAGGGTCCCCAGGTAGAGTCAGGAGAAAGGACCACATGACTCACCTTTTATAGGAGCCAGAGGACATCTCTGTATTCGTGTTGGCAGGTGGCATGACAAATGGTTTGGAAGAGAAGCTTGCCGGGGAGGGAGCCATTCCCACTAGACACAGGCAAAGTTAGTTGCAGGTTATTGGCACAGTTGGGGTTGGTGCTTGACCCCCAAGCCACCCCCGCCCTGCCAGCTCTCACTAGGGGACCCTTCCTCCCCTGGAGTAGGAAGCTTCCCTCAGGCTTCTATTGAGTCATCTGAATCACAACATAGTCTTTTTTTCCATCGTTTTCTGGATGTGACAAGAAGAAATAAAAATTAAGTGGGAGTGAACATTATAGTTATTCTGGAGGACAGAGATACATCTTTTCAGATTCTCTTTCCACACACCCCTATAAGTGGTTGGGGGGATAAAAAATACCTCTGTTCCTTTCCAGAGTAGTGCCTGAGCAGAGCTCAAGGATAGAAATTTGTGGAAATGGAGCATCTAGTTATTGGAGTGGCAAGGGAGGGGACTCCAGAAGGCTGGTCATTAAGAGGGCACATTCTGGTTAAATGGTAAACGATGATGGTGAAGAATAAAGTATTTTTATGAGAAAGTATGTGGGTAATTATTTGTGGTGGGCAGCCTGGTCACGAGTTCCTGAGACCAGCCTGGCACCGAATGCTGGAGACATGCCAGTGATCTTCCATTTCAGCCTGGCAAACTCTCTTCTGAGGTCCCACACTTTGGACATGCTGGATAGCTCTAGCCTGAGCTCTGGGTCATTCCAGGCATAATCGCTCCCTTGTGGTCATTCCACAGGCTGGGGCCCCCATGGATGCCGCCACCAAAAACTTTGAAAAGCCTCTGTCCCTAAAGTTCTACACTGGCCATGGTTTTCAGCCTCTCTGCCCCTTGCCTGGGTCTTAGTCCCTTCTCTGTCCCCACAGACCTTCTGGGCTTCCCCTACATGGCAGCCCTGAGGAAGGCTTGCCTAGGCAACACTTTCCAGACTCCACTTGGTCCAGTGGCAGGCCCTGAGTCCCTCTTTGGTCCCACGTCTCATGATATTTGTTCTAAAGCATACATACACCTCCGGACGATGTTCCAGTGTGGGTGCAGGGCAGAGGAGGGACTAGGCACACACATGTGGGCGGAAGCAGAGAGGGGCTATTTCTCAGATTCCACCAACACCAGCAGGAAGACCCCAGAGTCTATCTGTGTGGTCTGAGGCACAGAGGAGATACCAGGGCAGCAGAGAGGTCCCTGAAGTTGACCCAGTGGTCAAAGCCTGCCTTCCTCTTTAAAGGGTCTGCTGTCATCCGTGTGTTTCCGGGGTCTCTCTCACCCCTCAGTCTCTCTTGGGTAGCCAGAGAAGGGAGAGGAAGTGGTGGCTGGGGACCCATAAAGGAGGGGTCCTATAAAATGCCCAAAGCCATTCTGAGTTGGCCAAATTCCTGGGTCTCATCACTGAGACTCTCTGGGCTGCCCTAGGTCCTCCCCTCCCCACATAATGATAGGACCAGAAGGCTGACCACTTCCTAGAGGGACACTCCAGATCTTTGTGGCGGTCTCAGGCCCATCCTGGGCTCTGATGAGAGAATGTGAGGCTGTCCAACCTGTGGGTAGCAGGGCTGAGCCACAGGCTACCGAGGCAGTGTCATGTGCCCCCCATCCCAGCTCAAGCCCCGCCAAGCTGTGTGTTGTCTGGGTCCCTCAGAGAGACCTCAGGGACTGGGACAGAGAGCTGCTCTCGCTTCCTTTCCATCCATCTGTCCATCCATTTGTCTGCCTTTCAGGCTTGGGGAGGAGAGGGTCAGAGCCCTGACTTGTTCAGTCCTGAGCACCAGAGTCCCTAATGGAGATGAGAAAGTTCTTACCAGGGTCAACAATCACTTTAACTTGGGTGCCAAGGTCGGTTCCAATTTTCTTGATCCCACACCAGTAAGTGTCTGCGTCATCTTGCCTTAGCCCCGTCATGGTCACGGTGAAGGTGCGGTCTGTCCAACTGTCCCTGATGGACACACGGTCCCTCTTCACCTCTTGCTCTGACCCTCTGGTCTGAAGGAGGACCTTGCACGAATGCCATGTCACCCCACGACACCACCACTTTTTGTGGGTCTCCCATCCTTGGTTATAGTGACACTGCACTGCCACCACACCCCGTTCTGGGGCCCTCACAAACTCTGGGGCTTGGATAGAGAGACTACCTGGAAAACAGAACCCCAAGATAGAGTTCCCACCACCCAGAACCAGGCTGCTGTACAGGGACTGGACGAGGATCCCAGAGCTCCCCAGCCAGCCCTGACACGCGCCTCCACCCACCTCCCCCTCAGCCTGGCCTACTTTAGCATCCTCAGTGGCCACGTCCAGGGCTCTTCCATCTCCTTCTGCCCAGGCCTGCTTACTGCATGTGACACCCTGGTTCCTGTCGCCCTTTCCTTGTCCCCTCAATGCTGTTATCCTCTGATCTCTTTCTTCTCCAACTTCTCTGTCTCTGAGCCCTCAGCTAGTTCCTCTCTCTTCCTTTCTCCTTATTTGGTGTAACCAGTGCTATGTTGGCATACACTTCGCAACCAGCTCTCTGGGGGGGAAGAAATCTCTGGTTTGTGACATCTGCTGATTTCTGCAGCATGAATACCCCCAGCATGGCAGATGTCAGGCTCCCCAGGTGATGCTGCTGGACACAGAGCTGGGAAGAGATGTCCCACACCAGTTCTTTGAGTATGTAGGAGTCGGTTCCCGCCTACTGCAGGGGTCACCTCAGTTCTCCCTCCAGTCTCCCTCTTGTCTCCACTCTGCAGAGGGATTCCCTGTACTTCCTTGGTTTCAATGGCTGCCTACATCCTGTGAGTCCCAAACACATATTTGTAGCTCAGATTCTGCCCTTAGCCCACCATTGACAAAAACATGCTGCCCATCTCTACCCCAAATTCAGCCCTAACAGACCTGAAGGCTCTGCCTCTCCCACCCTCAAGCTGCTCAGCCTCAGTGTTCTCTCTCTAGTCGGGGATTCCACATGGACAAAATAGCAAAGGCCCGATAACAGCTGAACAGGTTACAGATGAGGGTAAGTACAAAGGGTTTCCTGTGGTTCTGTTGTGGACTCCATTTAAGGTGACTACTTCGAAATAGGCTCTTTTCCCAGCAATGACCACTTGTCCCTTGATCACATGAAAGACTCTCTTGACCATTTGTTGATCCCAGAGGCTCAGGCTTAGCAAGGGGTCTCTGCAGGGAGTAGGCACTGGGACGGCGCCACCTTCTCACCCCTTAGGGCTGCTTCCTGATGTGATTTTCATTTACCTCAGATTTGCCTTGGTGGGTGGCAGATTAATCTACCCCCACAGATGTTGACATCCTAATACTGAGGACTGAGAGTATGTCCCCTTCCAAGGCAGAAAAGATTCTGCAGATGTGATTAACTTAAGGATCTTAAGACACAGAGGTTATCCTGGACCATCCCCATGGGTCTGACAAATGAGAGAGACTGAAGGAGAGTGAGCTTTGAAGGTGCTCTGCTGCTGGCCGTGCATGTGGAGGACAGGGTAGCAATCCCAGGAGAGCAGGTGGCTTCCCAGAGCCAGCAAAGACAAGGAGGCAGATTCTCCCCTACAGCCTGAGGAAGGAACCCTGCCCTGTCTACACCTTGATTTTAGCCAGTAAGACCATTTCAGACTTCAGAACTTCAGAACAGTGAGATGACAAATCAGTGCTATTCTAAGCCATGGGGTTTGGGTGATTTGTCACAGCAAGCCACAGGAAACTCAGACAGCATTGCATTCCGTCATCAAACCAGAGAGGGTCCCTCCTGCTGACTCAGCATTGTATTACTGTCTCTCTTTTTCTGTCTCCTTTGCTAGGACAGTCACTCCAGAAAAGCAGAGATTTTGTGTTTATTTTTTCTCTCTCTTTTTCCCACTCACTGCCCCAGTGCCTTGATCAATGTCTGGTTCATGGTAGGCACAAATGCATTTAGTGGCTGTTTTTGAAAAGAAGCAGGTCATCATGACCTTGGGAGATAATCGCTCAACTCTAGGACAGCAATAATTTTCACCAATGGACAACGAGTAAGGATGTTAATTGCAACACTAATGCAATAATAAACATTGAAAACAAAGTCAAATGTCATCAGTAGGGGGTTGGGCTAATAAATTATGGCCTAGCCATAATATGATGTTTTGTTTTATTCTGTTTTGTTTTGTTTTGAGACAAGGTCTAACTGTCACCAGGCTAGAGCCCAGTGGAGTAATCATAAACTCACTGTTACCTGGAATTCTTGGGCTCAAGAGATCCTCCTGCCTCAGCCTCCAGAGTAGCTGGGACTATAGGTGCACATCATCATATCCAGCTAATTAAAAAAGAATTATTGTTTTTAAAAAGATGGGGTCTTGCTATGTTGCCCAGGCTAGTCTAAAACTCCTGGCCTCACATGATCCCTGTGCCTTAGCCATGTAAAATGCTGGGATTCCACTGCTCATGGCTTAATATGGTTAAAAAGAAAAAGACAAATTACCAATGACAGGAAAGATATTCAAGGTATGTTATTATTAAGTTAAAAAAATAGTTGCCTAAGAGAGTGTATGATTCCACCTCTGAGGTCTCCCCGTAGTATGTGCATGGGAAGCCATCTACAGCTGTGTGCTCTAAACTTTTAACACTGGTTAACACTGACATTAGGTCGAGGGGTGGGGTGGATTTTTTTCTTCTAAATCATACACTTTTATTGTGTTAAAATGTTCACAATGTCCTCTCTCTCTCTCCCCTCTCAGGTCCTAGCCAACCTCTCTGAAATGCCACTAAGCTGTTGTGAGTGACTCTGGGCTAGTCTCTTCCCTCACTGCACCTGGGGCTTCTTGTCAATCCTGGGAAGGCGTGAGCGGGTCTCTCTCTCTGTCTCTCTTGGTCTCCGTCTCTCCCCCCTTTCCTTTCTCTCTTTCCTCACTCCTCCTTGGTGTTGTCCTGCAACATCCCACCCCCACCAATAAAGGCCTTTCGTACAAAAAAAAAAAAAATGTTCACAATGTCTTCTGTCAATTGACAAAACAATAAGGAAAAATTTTAAAAATTTAAAAAAGGTCAGCTACAACTAGCTCTGAAGTCTGAAATGGTCTTACTGGATAAAATCAAGATGTAGACAGGGCTGTGTTCCTTCCTCAGGCTGTAGGGGAGAATCTACCTCCTTGTCTTTGCCAGAGAAGAGTCGCCAAAAGACAGCAACTGCTGGACATTCAAATCAAATGCAGAAGTCAGCAGATAGGCTGATGTCCTTTCTTGAAAGAAAAACAACAGGACTGCAGGAGGAAGCTGGAACTCAATGTAAGCCGTGTTCTTTAGCAATCACGAGCAGCAGAGAAGCGATGCGGCTGACGTTTCCTCAAACCCAGCATCAGTGATTTAATCCGACTGCAAAGCCCTTGTAGTGTGATCCGGCCCATTTAAAAAATATGTGAGAGGTTTTATAAACACAGATTATGATGGATGGCAACCATTAATTAAGTTTATATGTGTTTTCAAGGGTTGATTAGAGGGAAGACAGGGCTGAGGATGATAGGACAGCTGTCAGCTAAGAGCAGAACCTTGGGGAATGAGGCTAAAGGGATTTAAAAGCAGAGGCTGTTTAAATTTCAGCTTTTTGACTTCGTGAATCTGAGATGTAAACCTTCTCTCTTGTGACAGTCTCTCAGGGAAGTTTGCCCCCTGTCCTCGCGTGAGCAAAATCTTTGTGTGAACATTTTGTCTGAAAATGAAGAGAAGGGCCTGAGCCCCACATCTCAACTGGTAGAAAGTGATCGCTGATGAACAAAATAAGGTAGGCGGAAAAGGGCACTCAGAGCGGGGACAGCCCGGGGAGCATCAGCCCCCATGTCGCAGAAACCTCCAGAGTGGAACTAGGATTCTCACTGGCTATGAGCAGGGATTTAAGTCCATCCCCCTTTGTACCTACAGGGCAGGGTGTCTCTGGGGCTATAGTAATCAGTCGCCAGCCTAGCTCTAGCGGGCATTTTCTAGACACAGATCTGCTCATCTGGCCACCCTTGCATCACTTTCCTGGTTGAGAGAATGTGGTTTGTCCTTAAACTTGCAAACACTTACAGAGTACCCACTCTGTGCCAGTCCCAGTCTGGGGGTGCTGGGTTGTGACAGCACCCTGCCTTCCTCTTGGGGCATGGGGGTGGGTCATATAACCAATCAGATAAGAGAACATCCCACTGGAAATTGGATTGTTCCATCTTTACCCCAGCCCTTTTCTCTCCTTTCATTTTGCAGAAATAACTTCAGAGTGGCTAATGGCGACCTGTCAGTGAGACATGGCACCATGGTTCTTCCTTCGTGCTGGACTGACCTGGCCCTTTCCCATGTAAAGTTAGGGTCAGATGAGGAGGGCCTCTCTCTGTCCTGTCTCTGAGGACCCCTCATCTCCCTGAGTCACAGAGCGGCCATGGTGGGTCTCAGCCTTCCCCTGGACGAAAATAGTGTTTGTGTGCAAGTGTGGGCAAGCCTAGGTGTCACTTTATGTCACCATGTGTGAGTCTGTGTGTTTGTGTGTATGTAAGTGTGACTTTGGGGCCGTGAGCAGAAAGTGAATGTGTGTCAATGTGAGCATGTGACTACAGATGTATGGGTAGGTGCATTCAGACTCTTCTGTGTGACCATGTCCTGTGTGTCTGTGACAGCACCAGCCCAGGTAGGGTTTGCCCACCCCTTGCCCTTGGCCTCCAGGTGAGCTGCATTCAGGGATCTAGGGAGGAAGCAGCTGAGGGTGTTTCTCAACTCAAATACAATCCTGGAGCCGGTTGGGGAGGGGGATGCAGACATCCCTAATCACTGTCCCTTGTGAGTTCTGGGCCATATGGGCCAGCTCTGTGGCTGCTGCCATCACAGGTGATCAACCGGTGTCATCATTGGCTCCTTCATCGTCATCAAAAAATCAACAACAGCAGCAGTCCTTATTTACTTCCATCCAGTCCAAATAGTCAAGTCCTACAACTTTGGGGCTAAAAAGGACCCCTAGGACCACTGACAAGAGAGATCCAGGTTCTAGAACAATCAGGGGCTCCCCTGGACCACGCGTACAGGCCAGGGCAGGAGCTTGGGTCTCAGAACTGGCCGTGCTCTGTCCTGCTGCCCCTCTGTGCACTGGCCTGTCAGTGCCAGATGCTCAGTCCCCAGGCTCTAAGAGGACTGCACAGCCCACACACACTGTACATTCCAGATCGTTCCGTCATGTCCTCCAGATGTCCGCAGAGGTTTGCCCCAGAGGAAGAGATACTTAGCCCTTCCCATCTCCCGCCTGGTCTCCCAAGCAGTTCACCCTTTGAAAATCTCAGTTTGGGGCACAAATGTCCAGGGCCCTTCATAATCTTGTCTTTAGTGTGTCCAACCTCATGTCTAGTCTGTCGTCCCAGGTGTCCTGTCCACAGAGAGCATCCTCTGGACGGATGCACCATCCTCTCTGCACCTCCATCCCTCTGCACAGCCCTCTCCCCGGCGTGCTCGTCTCCCTGCTCTGCTTCAAGGCACCTGGACCAGACGGCCTCCAGAGGCTTCCACTAGCTCTCCCGGCCACGGCTGCACGGGCCTCTGCGCCCACCCTGTCAGTTCCTCACTGTGCCCTGCCATTGCCTATACTTTGCGTGTATGATTCGCCCTCTAAGCCATCTGGCATCTCCTCTACTGGCAAGCTCTACTTCTCTTTTCCCTGCACGGGCTCAGGGGCTGATGCATGCCTGGCATGATGTATGGCCCCAGGGCATTTCTGCTGGGGACGTAACAAAGCCACCTCTCACTTCCCTGGACATGACAGCTCCCCTGGAATCTGGGCCAGATGCCCCCCCCGCCCCCCACCTCCAGCCCTGCCCCTATAGTGCTGAGCCCCTGAGCCCCAGCCCCACTCACCTGAGAGGCCCAGAAGGAGCAGAGCCAGGGGCAGCCACATGGTCCTGCCCACCCCCGGCTCCTCTCCCCCCCACCTGCAGCCAGAGGCAAAGGCAGATTCCAGAGGGACTCTCGCAGCTCTGCCTGACCCGGTGCACCTTCTGCCTGTGCAGATGGTCTGCAAATTTCTTACTTAGGCACTTCCTTTTATAAAAGGAATGGGTATTTCCTGCCTTTAATTATGCAGCAGAAGGAGTGTCATTCTTTGGCAGGGCTGAGTCACAGGGCTTGCTTGTCCTTACTAGTAGGGAAGAGGAGGCGAGGAGACTATGGGGTCAGGAGGGGCAGGCGTGGGTATCATCTGGCCTATCAGGTCTTGGGTCCCAGGGCTTGACACTCTAGGTGCCAGCTCCAGAAATGTTCTACACCACGGTGATGGGCCCCAGCAGCAGGGAAGCCCCAGCGCAGATGTCAAACCTAGAAGTGCATTTGCTCAGGTGTTAGAGCCATGTGCGTAAAAGTTTAAACTGTGAAGACCGACAGACTGATTAGAACCGACTGGTTCTAATCCCACCAGCATCACTTGCAAGCTGTGTGACTGTGGGCAGCTCACTTAACCTCTCTGAGCCTCAGTTTTTTTTTTAATTTCAGATTAATATGAGGGTACAAATGATTAGGTCACATTGTTTGCATTTGTTAGGTAAAATCCAAGTTGTAGTTGAGCCCTTCACCCAGGAGGTTTGACAATTAGATAGGAGCACACCAATCCTCCTCCCTCCTCCCATCTTGGGTAACCCCCCCCCTTGATTTTAATTATATATTTTTTCTTACGTGGGCATTTAGTTGTTCACCCACTGGTTTCATAGTATTGAGCACACTAGATACTAGCTTTTCCATTCTTATGATACTTCACTAAGGAGAATGTTCTTCACTCATTTGGGTTAATATGAAGGTAGAAGGTCTCCATCTTTTTTATGACTGAATAGTATTCCATGGTTTACAGATACCACAGTTTATTAGTCTATTCATAGGTTGATGGGCACTTGGGTTGATTCCACATCTTGGTGACTTTGAATTGAGCTACAATAAACATTTGAGTACAAATGTCCTGAAAGTAAAATAATTTATTTTCTTCTGTGTGGATACTAAATAAATTGCGGGATTGCGGGATCAAGTGGAAGGTCGACTTTTAGCTCTTTGAGGATAAACCTCAGTTTTTATATCTGTCACTTGGACTCAGAATGATGATTATCAGAATTAAATAAGACAAGATGTGTGAGGTGCTGGGGGCAGGTCCTAGGACAGAGCAAGTGCTCTATATTATTATTAGGGCCCTGTGCAAAACTTAAGCTACACAATAAGCCCAGGGCAGGGAGCCCAGAGGCCAGTCACCTGGGTTTCCTTACTAGCAATAAGACAAATTCTAAGCTTCACATAGTTTAATTAGGTTCTTTGTTTATAACCCAACAGCTAAAACTCTTGAAAAACAGTTTGGGGAAGTGAGTGAGAGTATTTCTTCCCAAATCCCCAGAGCCAGCAAGAGAGAGGGGAGCTCTCCCTAGAATCCTCTGGTTGTGGTGACTTGGAAACTAACAAAGGACTTGCAAAGAATTTCTACAAATCAATAAGAAAAACATACACAAACATCAGAAAGTAGATAAAACATTAGAATAGATATTTCACAAAAGGGGAAATCCAAATGACCACCAAGAAACACATGATAAGGGGTTTAAAATCACTAGTAATCAGAGAAATTAAAATTAAAACAACAGGACACTGTTTTCTACTTGTTGACTTGGAGAAATTTAGAAAGTCTGATAAGACTCACAGCAATGGGACTGCTGGTGGGTGTGGAAATTGGTACAGTTACTTTGGAAAACAATTTGGAAAAGTTGGTTAGGTGCGCATGGTAAAGCGTAGCAATTTCTTGCCTAGAACTATACTCTAACTGAAACTTTCAGATAGATGTACAAATGTCCCAATATTTGTTTAAGAATGTTCATAACAATATTGTAAGTAATAGCACCAAAAAAAAAAAAAAAAAGAGTAGGAGAAAGAGGAAAAAAAAGAAAAAGGAGAACACACACACACACACACAAAAAAAAAAAAAAATTAAAAAAAGAAAGAAAGAAAAGAAAGCAAACCAAAGTTCAGCCACAGAAGCCCGGATCTGTAAGTCATGCTACAGTCATACAACAAAATAAAGGGTGATAGAAAAAGATGACACTGCAACATTTATTTAAAATAAATTTTGAGATTTATTATAAATCTCAAAAATAAAATGTCGAATGATAAAAGCACATTATGTAGAAATAAAAATGTATACTGCTGTTTCTATAAAGTTAACAAATAAGCAAAGATGAACAATACACCCTGTAGAAATTCATATCCTTATATATGGCAAACCCCTTGAAACAAGGAGAGGGCAAACGTAAAATTCAGGACTCGGTTCCCTCAGAGGAGGGTAGAAAAGAACCCTCATAAGATCAGCAAGGAGTCTGGGGCTTTGTAACTATTAATGATGCTCCGGTATGGAAGCCAGATGGTGGGCAGGAGATGCTCCACAGCACCCGCATTCTCGCTTTAAAATGCATGTGGCCATAATCCCAGCCCTGTGGGAGGCAGAGGCAAGAATATCCCTTGAAGTCAGGACTTCAAGACCAGCCTGGAGCAACCCCCACCTCCCACCCCTATTGCTACAAAAAAAATTAAAAACATTAGCAGGCATAGTTGTTCACACCTGCAGTCCCTGCTACTGGGCGCAGAGGGGTGGGGGTGGGGTGAGGTGGGTGGGAAGAGGTGGAGGTGTCCAAGCTTAGGAGTTGAAGGCCGCAGCTATGGTCACATCACTTCACTCTATAGCCTGGGTGACAGAGCAAGACTCTGTCTAAAAATAAATAAGGTGTATGTACGCTTTTGTGTCTGTGATACATTACAAGAAAAAAATCTCCAAGTTTATAGAGTGCTCCGATAAAAACATGGATTTATTGGTTAGAAGATCATTCCCATAAGTGAGAGAGAGCGTATGGCTTAGCAGGGCAGGGCATTAAGGGCGCTGGGGCTACCGGTCCTCATCACCTGGAGGACGCTGCCCGGCCCCCGGCTTCTCTGAGGCCTGCTGGCCCAGAGGATGCCACACAGAGCACTGAAGAGCAGCGGCAGCTTCAAGAGCACTGGGATCAGGAACTGGGCGCTGCCCAGCAGGCACCTGTGGGGACACAGTGACAGTGAGTCACCTATACAGGGGGAGGCCCTGGCACAATCCACAAGGGGACCACACCCGGACAGAACAGCCCTAAGAGGAAGAACACTGCCCTCTAGTGGTCATACTAATTGGGTTATGCATCTTCCTCCAAAGACGGCACCTCAGCAGGACAGGGCCCTGCCTTGTCTTGTACACAGAGGAACGAACCAGCACCTTCCCCACACCTGCACGGTATCAGCCTGTAAAAGCCACAATTGTTCAAGGAATGAATGAGTGGCATGACTCACGTCTCACTTCTCAGAGAACTGGGGTCATCAACACAGAGCGACACTTCTGATCAAAGGAGGGGACAGAGCTGAGGCCACAGACCCCCCCAGAGCATCTGCCCTTGCCCAGCCGCAGTCCTGAGGCTCCCTGACAGGACATGTGCACTCCCTCTTCCCTCTGCCTGGACCCCTCCTCCTCCCCACCCCATGCCTGGCGCCCAGTCCTGCAGGCCTGAACTCTCCTGTCCTCTAACTCCCAGGCCCACAGTGCCCTCCATACATACCCTCCCCAAACGCGAGTGGCTAAGCCTGCTTCCCAGATTTTGTCTCAATGTGCTGTCCTTGTTATGAGGGTCTGTTTATGAACTTGGTCCTGTGTGGCTCCACCCAGTGAACCCTACTTCCAAAGGAGCTGGGCAGGGTCTATGCGCTCTGAGGGTGTGACACAATCCCCAGAAGAGTGCCTGGCACTTACGAAGACCTTCACATTAGGGGTGGCAGAGGTGACCAAAGAAGGAATAAGGAGAGAGACTCAACGCCCCACCCCCAACCACAGGAGAGGCCACACAGGAGGCACACCGTGGACGCAGGACCCTTACCAAGGCTGTGGGCTGGGGCCAGGGCTGTCCTGGGCAGTGGGTCTGGGCTGGGTGTGCACTGGCAGGGACATAGGGGGACCAGCTGTGCCTGTGAAGTTCAGGGGACTGGACGCTGAGGTCGTGGCTGTGGGGGAGAAAACAGGTCAGGGCTGGTGTCCCCACCAGGGTCTCTCACTGACTGACACCTGGGGGGCTCTGGTTCCCACAGATGAGGTCACTGAGGTATACTAGACAGATGTCCTGGGTGTAACATGCCACACAGTCTGACCAGGGCCCAGACCCCTTCTGCAGCCCCATCCCCAGGTACATGGCATCCAGGTGGGCACTTTCAGAGGTGAGAGTCACCCTCCTGCTTGCCAGACATGAGAGCCTGAGGAAAGGGCACAGGGTCACCAAACCCACCCACCCAGATAGGGCCAAGGTGTCCTTTGCCCTGTGAGGTTGACCCAGAGTGACTAGGGACCCAAGGCCCTGGGCACTACAGGGGCTGGGGTGGGGCCGCAGGGGGAACAGCAACAGTGACTGGTATCTTCCCCAAATCATGGGACCAGAGTCCACTCAGCCCCCAAATGTCAGCCAGGCCTTGGCCCCACGTGGGCCACTATGCCATGTTCTATAGGGGATGGAATGATCAGGAAAAAAGAGCAGGAGAAATATCACCTGGCAGGCTCTGGGACAGTGCCAGCTGGAGGCAAAACCTTTCCCCTCACACTGGGAGGGGGACCTCAGAGGAAGTCTAGTTCCTCACTCTGAGACAGGGACCCACGATGGGCATGGGAGGGAAATGAAAACCAAGAAAAGGAAACTCGAAACTCAGAGCAGCTCCGGGGAAAGTCGGGAGAAAACACTGGGACAGTGAGTAGACTTAGAGAATGTCGCCTTGGTTCTCATGCCCTTGGCCCTCTGGCTGAGGGGGGGGATTTCAGGGGCCTCTCTTCCTGAAGTGAAAGGTGCCAGAGAGCAAGGGGGCAGACAAGTCAGCCTGGGGCAGGGTGAGACCCCCAGAGGTGGGGGAACCACACTGCTTGTCACCTCTCGTGGGTGCTTCAGAGCCCCCAGGGCCTCTGTGGTGAGGCTGGGGCCTCAAGAGCCACCTCCAACAGGGTGATGCCACTCAGGGCCCTAGGCAACATTTGAGTGAGGGTAGCAGTTGCCCCAGGGGTCCCTTCCCCATAAGGAGGATGGAGGCAGGTCCAGGTAAGTCAGGAATCTCCTCAGGGTAGACACAGCCCCTATGAGATCAAGAAGGCAGCCAGGACTCCAAGCCTCAGGGCTGGTGCCACTGTCCCCTCTCTGGAAGCTCCAGGAGAGTGGAATGTCAGGGCATGGTACAGGACAGACTAGGACAGAGGTGACTAGGACACAGGTGCGTGCACACAGACAAGCACACATGTGCACACCGACGCGGAAGGTGTCCCAGGTCCCCGTGCCTCCACCCTCAGACATCCCTTGACTCCAATCTGTCCTGAGGGATGGAGGACCGCACATAGACTCCAGCAGTCCTGGTGCCATGTGAAGGAGGGCTCACCTGGGAACACCAACACCTTAACAGTCACGTAAGTACTGCCGACATTAAATCTCTCCATCCCACACCAGTATGTGCCCGTGTCCTCAAACGTGAGGCTGTCCAAAGTCACTTCAATGGTCAGGTTTGCACGGTGATCCCTGATGGAGGCTCGGCCATTTCTCACCTCTCTTTCTGATTCTTCCGTCTCCACAATATTGTAGTTATATGTGCTCCAAACTTTCTTTGCAGCCCTGTAGTCCTCCTCATACCAACACTGCACACTCAGGGAGCCCCCCACAGTACCCGTCACGGTGTCGGGGCAGCTCAGAGAGAAACAGCCTGGAAAACACAGGCCCCAATCCAGCGCCTCGCCAGGTGGGCCTGGCTCAAGGTGTCCTGGGCCAGGTCCTCTAGGACCCTAGGCGTCTAGGGATGGCCGCAGCAGGCACACAGGCCTTGGCAGCCCAGGGGTCAGCGCTGAGCACGGGTCAGTCCCTCCTCCTCCTCACTGAGGTGGGTGCAGGTTGATGAGGTGTCCCCAGCAACAGGAAGGGCCCGGGCTGGGAAAACACAGCATGTGCTCTTGTGTGTGCCTGTGCGTGTGCTTGTCTGTGAGGGACCAAGGTGGCATTTTGGATTGCACAGCTGTGGCTGTGGCACTCACAGGCACCATCCCCCCAGGGCTTACTCTGTGGCCAGCCCAGTGGGACTCAACTGACTCACGTGTGTGGCACACTCAAGCCTGCAGTCGCCTGGAAAGGCAGGTGCTGGCCACTCCTGGTGCTCCTCTGCCCTCCCCTGTCTCCATGAGCCCCTGTCCCACTGTGGGCCACTGCTCACCCACCTCCCCCTGCCATGTGCTTCCCACTCAGGACAGAGTTTCAGTGTCCAGGGGCGCCGCTCACCTGGGATGTGCAGGAGCAGCAGAGCTGGAGGCAGCCACGTGGCCCAGTCCCTCACGGTCATTCCTACAGCACGGAGGTCACCTGCAGCCGTGCCAGATCCTAGCAGCGGACAGAGTGGAGCCTCTGCCCGGAGGGTCAGTCTTTGAGTTCTCACTTCTGCTTTTTCCCCCTCTCAGCTTCCTTGCCCAGCCCCTTCTGGGGTCTGAGGCTCCAGCTGGTCGGGGTGGAGGAAGCTTAGTGGGAGAGGCCACCTGGCTGGTACAGACAGCCCCGGAACTCACTGCTGGTGGCTTCCTCAGTCCCAGGGACCTGTCACATCCAGGGTCCCTTGGTTGGCAATGCAGCTCCATCCCTGGAGCCCCCAGCCCTGGCCTCACTGTCTCACTGAGCAGAGCCCCCGACACAGCAGAGCCAAGCGGAGCATTTCCTCCCTGGTGGGGACATGGCACCAGCTGTGAATATGTCATTCGTTTGCAGTGAAGATGAACAGTTCAAAGGCACAAGCCAGGTCTGTTTGCTTTCTCTGACTTTGGTGGTGACCACAGAGGTACTTTGTCCCCAGCCTTCAGCTCCCACAGAGAACTCTGCCCACTAAGGCCGCAGCTCTTCTTTTGGCCTCACAAGTTGGCACTATGACCCCTGACACCTTTGACTTGTCCCAGCTTGGTGTGGGGCCCTCATCCAGGGAGGAAGCGACCAAGGTTGGACCTTCTGTCTTCTTGTGCCCAAGCCCCAGACCTAGACACAGAGCAGCGTCACCCACCGTCCTAGATGGGTGATCTAGTAGAAAGTGATGACTTTCTACTCTTGTCCTCTTGCCAAACTTGATGCTCCACTGCGAACTGGGGGAGGGGGCCTGGGAATGTGGGAAGGTAGCTGAGAGGCATGAAGATGCTGAAGCGGGAACTTGGGGGCAATGTGAGGCTGAGACTGCGCCTTCCCCATCCAGAGACACACAGAGAGGGGTCTGCACACCTGCTGCGCCTCTGGTGTCTCTCCTGAATCCACAGTGGAAATCAATGGCCTCCCCAGGGAAGAGAGGGGAGGAACAGCCCTTCCCAGAGGGTGGAGACCGGGGTCTGTCCATGCTGAGTGGCTTGTTCTCTGGATGTGCAGACTTTAGCTTCAGTCTACCCTGGAGAGGACAAGGAGGCAGGACCAGGTGCAGGGCCCATCTAGTGTCCTCCTGGGGGCCGTCACCTCTTCCAGCTTCATCACACTCCGGTCAGGTCCCCTGACTCCCCAGCCACCTAGCGATCAGGCCTGTCGTCCCTCCTCTCCTGGTCTATACCACCATCTACCACTGCTTCACAGCATTTCCATGCACCAAGCTGCTCTATATTTTCTCCTGCCTCACAGATCTGTCCTTTTTCTACACTGTCTTTTTATCATCCAAGGCAGTGACATCCCTTAAGTTGCTGCAACCCAAGTCCTATAAATCCTGCATCCTCTTTCCATCCTCCAGCCCATTCTATCTGCATGTCTCTGATCTGCCCATTTCCCGACTTCCACTGAGGCTCTACCACCCCTTCTCCCTTCCACACTGAGTGACTTCCCTTCTTCCCTCCAGTCCTGCTCCCCATTCTTCTCTGGACAACACAGTAGAGAGCACTTTGACCTATGTCTGCGATGGTCAATGTCATCTCTTGTGCCATCTCCTTCAAATGAAACCTTCTATCCCTGCTTGGCCTATTTGCTTGGGTCAGACCTGGCCACTAGGTAGTTCTTCAATTTCATCTCTTTGCCCCCTCTCCACTGTTCTAGCCACAGTGCACAGTCTGCCTCAGGGCTCTAGCACCTGCTGCAGCCTCTTCCAAATCCCTCCCCCCAGATCTACTCGCCTCAGGTTCCTTTTTACCTCTTCAGTTTTACCTCAGAGGCCACCTCTTCAGAAAGGCGTTCCTAGTCAACCTCCCTGGGATCAACCTGGTGTCTTGATCATGATCATCCATAACCCATCAAATTCTATCTCTATGTTGGTGGTTTCTTCCCATCCCAGTGTCCAGCTAGAGTATGTGGTGACAAGCAGTGGGCATAAAATAAATACTTCCTGAGTGAAAGACTGTTTAAATAAGGATTGGATATGGCTTCAGAGTCTTTCCTGGGCCAGTGCCATCCCACTGTATTAGACAACTATCACTGCATAACAAATTCCCCCAAAACTTAGCAGCTGAAAACAACAAACATTGATAATAGTTTTTGAGAGTCATGAATCTGGGGGTAGTGTAGCTGGGTGCTTCTGGTGCAGGGTCTCTCGTGAGATTGCATTCAGGATGTTGGCTGGGGCTACAGTCATCTGAAAGCTGGATTGGGGCTGGAGGATCTTCTAAGATGGCACACTCACATGACTGTTGGCTAGGGCCTCAGATTCTTGCTCAAAAGACCTATTTGAGTGTCTTCATAACATGGCTACTAGCTTTTCCAAGAGTGATCCAAGAGAGAGCAAGGCACAGTAGTATCCTTTATGACCTCTCCTTGGATAACATATTGCATCTGCCATATCTATGGACCACACAGACCCACCCTAATACCCTGTAAAAGGGGACTCCACAAGGGCATGGTCATCTGATCTGGGTGGTGGCTATGTGAAGATATTTACCTCCTCAGTTTTCACTGAGCTATATATATATACTTATGATTTATATAATTTTCTGTTCGTATCTTATCCTTCAATAAAAGAATTTTAAAACAGAGGCATAAAGTTACACTTCTGAAAATTTGTTTGACTTTCTTTACTTGGATGCTGTCTATTGATCTCTTTTTATGTAGCAAAGAGTTTACATATATCAATCTCTTCTCCTCCCAGATACCTTGCAAACAGCTCAAAGAGAGAAAAAAAAATGACCAAAAGCATAAATTATAAGTTATGGTGTCAGGATTTCTCTGACACTGATGCCTAAGGGTGTTTCCACCACACCATGACACTGAAGGGGAGAGAGTGGCAGAGGGACAGCAAAAGCCCAACTCTCAGACCCAGGAAGCAGAATAAGAAGGGTTTATCCCAAGAGGTAGTCATGGTAACCCAAACTGAGAAACTCAGCAGGAGTCATGGGTTCCTGCCCCGCTCTGGCACCCACTACTCCCTCTCTTCCTTTCTCTCTTCTTTCTGGCTGCCCTGTGCATTTTCCTTTTCAGAAAACACTTCACGAATGAAAGTGGTTTCTGCCAGATCCTTGTGTTAACAGGTTAAATGATCCAACGGTGGGCAATGCAAAGGCAGCAGTGATCTGGGAATGCACGTTTGGCTTTAGGTGTGAGTATATTTGAGTATATTTAACCCTATGGGACTTTTCACTTGCAAGCCTGCACTTGAAGACCTGATTAAGGAAGACTCGTGAGAACTAACACAGGAAGACCCAAAACCGCTCCAGCTGGGCCCCATTCTCACTTGCAGAGTCACCGCCCCACAGACATTGCCTAGAGTTTATGAAATGTTTGTGTTTCAAGGAGCTGCTGTAGAGAAACTGAGAGTCCAAAGCTTAAAGGCCAAAAAGCTGCGCATTAAATAGCATGAGAATGTCCACTGAGGACCCTGAGCCCATCTTTCCTTCGTTAAGGGAAAAAATAATTAAGCAAAGATAAAGTCCAATGTTAATGCCTTTCCTGGGGCTGGAATCAGAAGTATCTACTTTATTCTTCTCTGGCTTTCAGGGACTCTCTAAGGACCAGAGAGGAGGCCTGGGCCACCTTTGTTTTCAGAAGCTCTCAGTGTCTTAAAAAAAGAAAGAGAGAGGGAGAAAGCAAGAGATGTCAAAATAGAGTTCCAAAAACTGTGGTATGTTTTATTTTATTTGTGGTATATTTAAAATGCAATAAGTTCACAAATCAATTTTTTACTACACAAAGAATAACACACAATTAATTGGACTATAAAAAAAGATGATCATTGGATGTAGCAGAGCATATAACTCAAGGGACAAGAGAAGCGAGAGTTAAGCCTTGAATGCTCTGTAACTATAAGAAACACCTGTAACAGCTCAGTGATAAGGGCATGGGGAAGGGATTCGGCTCTCCAGAACACGAGAGCACGCGAGAGGAGATGAGAACATCAGTGCTTGGCAGTCTCTACACCTGTGGAGTAAATAGCCACGGGATCACTTCTATAAATAGCCACAGGAGTGGTTAGTCCGGATTCTCTCATTCTTTCACAGGCTCGCTCACTCTAACTCTTTTGCTCCTCCTGCTCTAAGAAGACTGCTAGGATTTGTTCTCCTACTAAGATTGTTTCCCTCTCTCTCAAAGACTGTTTTTTCTCTCTCTCCTGCTAAGATGAATTGCTCCCCGGCACCTAAGGGGAGTTGATCCCGAACAAGGTAGCACAGCGGTCTGTGTCCAGACAGTTAGATAGGCCAGGGCCCCAACAATTAGATTAAAATTTTAATCTACTGGTGATCTGGTAGGAATGAGACACATGTAGGGTGAACATTTTTGTCAACACAGCCCTGTGGTTGTACGGATAACCTACTTCAGAGAAGTGCTGAAGACTATCTTTGAGGCCTTTCATGGGGTGCTAAGCCAGAGCCCAGTGGTCCTTCAGAGGCCCCACCCAGCCACTCAATGCCCCCTCTTCCCTTTGTAAGGGAAAATAACAACTTAGCCAAGATAAAGTTAAAGCCCAATGAGAATGATGCCATCACTCTCCATCCTGCACCTCTTCCTCTTTCCCTCTCATCCCCGCGGCCACCTTCCCACAAACCTTTCCTGGCACTGATTAGAGTTAGCGTTTCAATGAGCAGCTTCCCTTTTTCATGAACAATGAGGAGCATTGAAGATTGTCACCAAACCAATTCCCAACCTAGACAACATGTTTGGGAGGGAACACTGGGTCTCTCTTCTAGAGAGTAAGAAATTCAGCAGAGCAATGTGTCTGCTGCTTTTCACAAAGCTGAATCCCTTTGACCGAAATCAGATGTGCCTGCTTCTGACCTGCCATGGCACTGACCTTTAGGGAAGCCATTGTTCCAGTCTAACCTGCCTATTGGGCTCTAGACTCCAGGTTGCACCCTAGGCCCTGGCCCCTTGAATGCCTGGCTCCAGGCCTAGCTGGCTGCAAAGGAGATGTGCTAATCCCTACTCAGATTGCCCAGGCTGACCAGAGGAATGAGGCTGGAAATACAGACCAGGCTGTAGGATTCAGCCATCAGGGAACAAAGGGTTGCTGTGAGCTGTGTGACGCCACGGCACTCTACCAAGGGCGACACAGTGAAACTCTGTCTCTAAAAAAAAAAAAAAAGAAATTAGTGGGCAGCTCCTGTGGCTCAAAGGAGTAGGGCACTGGCCCAATATGCCAGAGGTGGTGGGTTCAAACCCAGCCCTGGCCAAAACTGCAAAATAAATAAATAAATAAACTAAAAGATACTTTAAAAAAAAAAACAGAAATTGGCAAATAATAATAATAATAAATTTCCCACTCTGGGAAACAGTTCCCACCAGTTATGCATGAGCGACCCAGTTTCACCACATCTTTGCCAGCACTTGGTGTTGCCACTATTTTTTGTTTTAGTTCTCAGACAGGAGCCTGCATTCACTCACATGCACGCACATTATATTTCTGTAAGCTGCCCAGCATTAGCTATTCCTAGAGAATGTAAACAACTTGTTTACAAGGATACCTTTGATATGTAAACCAACCAACCCCAAGTCCATAACTCCCACAGCTCCTTTCATTGGGCTCCTGCAGTCCAGGACATTTGCCCCTGCCTTAAAACACCCCAGGGCCATGTGCCAAGCAACTGGGGCCCACCCTATTGCCCAGAGCCCATCAGAATTACTTTCACCTAATTGTGAACCTGCTTAGTTTGCTTACCTTATTTCTTCCATCATTGCTTCCTGTGAAAACCACAATAAAGGCCCCCCTGGTCAGTTCACTCCCTCTGTCTCCTCACCACCCTACAGCCCCCCTCACCCCACCTACCCCACCCCAGCATGGCCTTGCATGGCGGGCTGTGCCTCCTGTTTCTAGGGACCTGTGAGTAGAAACTTCTTCCTTCATGAGTCATTTCCACTTCTAAACGCCTCATCTTACCTGGTTGAAGTAAATCCCTGGTACTTTTTAAAACACATCCTCAATTCCCTACTTTGTCCCCCCTGAAAAGCTCAGATGGGTCCTGTCTTATGACAGTGGACCAGCTTAAGCTGAACTGAGTGATCACCAATCACAGATGTTTTCTCAATGACGCAGGGTGACCCGTCCCTTTGAAGATCAGGAGCACCTCCTGTGTCCCAGACAAGTAGCATCCCACATTTATGGCTAGCCCAGGATTGAGTCCAGTCTTCTGCTTTGTCACAATATAGTCCAAAAGGACTTCGATTAGGTGCTCCATGGAATGTCACACTGCTGTATTTCATTGGTGATGGGAAAGCAAAAAGGAGCAAATGCTTTAGACGCTCTGGACCAGAGCGGGGAGATAAACCCTACAAAATTTCAGAGGCCTATCCCATGGCTCCCATTTTTAGGAGTCTCATAGTCTGGGGTGAGTTCCTTGGTTTTGCATCTCAAACCTCTAAGCAACAATCATAGTGCTGCATGGGTCTCTCTGACATCCGGGGCCAGGACATTCCACACTTGGGAACACTGCTCTCGTTTCTTAAGCAGCTTTAAAATCTGCGTTTTGAGGACAGCCCACAGCAAGAGAGGCCCTTCCAGAAATCCAGGAGGAGGTAAAAATGGCCATGCCATTAGGGCCACATGACCTGATTGATCCCATAGTAGACGCCTCGGTGGAAGACGAGCATGCCATGTGGCCTCTCTGGCAAGTGCCAGTAGGAAAGCTGTAGCCAAGACCCCACATCTGGAGCAAGGGCCTGCCACCTGCAGCGGAGGACCCCCGCCACTTAACAAGGAGGTCCTTAACAAGCCACCACACCCAAAGGAAGAGAAAATGCCTGACCACCCTTACAGTTTGGTGGCTATGACATCACTCAGCTTGTGATGGGTGGCGCCAGCCCCTTAGTCACTTGACGTCCTTGCTTCGCCCTCAGCTCTCACACCAAGAGCTTTGCAGGGAGGCCCCTATGATTCTCTGACAGAGGAGGAGAAAAATCCAATATGGCTCATAAACGAGTGAGCTTGAGACAGTGTGATTTCTGTTGTGCAAGGTTCAAAAACAACCACACCCTTGCTCAGAGTGCTAAAGGGAAGCAAGGGAACGACTGCCCCAAGAGAAGTCAAGATATTGGTTAACTCTGAAAGTAGAAGGACAGATAGGCGGGCAGGGAGAGGCACGTGGGGGCTTTAAAAGTGCTTAATAATGCTCCACTTCTTAGGCTGAATGGTGGATACATGTGTTTATTTTTGGTCCTTAAACTGCATATATATATATATACACACATTATATACATACTTTGTGTATAGGATCATGTATTTTTTCTTAATTTTAAAGTTTTTAAAAAAGTATCCGTCAATAAAATGGAAAGGGGTATGAAGTTCAGGGTCAGGGTTTCCTTCTGTGCAGTCTGAGGGTCCATGCCTGTGGTTAGGGTGCCAACATGTGTGGGAGCTCAGCTTGTCTTGGTCAGGCCGACTGTGTCCACAGAGCCCTCTGGGGCCTGCTCACCCAGAGGACAGCACCCAGCATGCTCAGGAAGACAGGCACCTTCAGGAAGACCAGAAGCAGGAAGTGGACGCTGCCGAGCAGGGACCTATGAGAGGGACAGAGTGACCGGCACTGAGCTGGGGAGTCCCAGGCTCTGCCTCTCCCCCACCTCCCCTTGGGCTCCAGGTACCAGGACTGGGCAGCCCCATGCTCAGAATCACAGGCTTCTGTCCTTGTGTTGGGGCCCAGTAGACACAGGAGGGCACAGTGGTGAGGAAAGGAGAAGGGCGAGGTAGGAGCTGAGGCAGAAATCGACTCCTGGAAACAGCCTTCTGAACTGGGCCCTCCGCCATCGACACGCGGCAGGAACTCGGCTCTTACTGGGAACAACTCTGAGGATAGGGGAGTCCCTTGTAGTCATTCCTCCCTCAAATAAGTCTCGACTTATCCTTAAACATGATCGTGAGACCTGCTCTTTTGCTTAAACTGCTTAACCTCAAACCCAAGAAGTGACCTCTCCAAGCTCAGCTCCTGGCCAACCCCTCACCCTGCAGGTCCCCATACACTGCCCCCAGTCCCGCTCCTCAAATGCTCTTTGTGCAATCTCTCCACCTCCCCAGCCTCCACCCACCCACAGGGCTTGACTGACACGAGCCCTTGTCCCCTCCGAGATTAGCCCCTGCAGCTCACATGTTGGTGCCCTGCTCCTCTGTCCATCTGAGCTCCTGGTAGCTGCAGATGGTCTTGGACCCAGCCAGGATTTCCCACCTCAAGGTCACATTGCCTGCTTGTGCCTGGCTTCCTACACAAAGCTGGCCAGATGAGCCACATATTTCATTACCCCGTGCATGCCTTCTGCCCGGAAGATTCTTTCGCCAATTCTGAGGCGTGTTCTCCACAGTGTCCCACAGGGTCCCCAGCGGGACTGAGCGCCAGTCGCCACAGCAATGACTCCTTCATTGCTGCACATTTCCCTGGCTCTCCCTTCCCCGATCTCACTCTCCAGCCCTCTCACTGCACCGCCTGGGATCACCTCTCAGCAAGCTAATTGCTCCTCAATCCTCATCTCATGACTAAATTTGGGGAAAACCCAAACTAAGACAGTCCTTTTGTTCTTCCTTCCATCTTGAATTTCCTGGTAGCTGTCCTTGTGTCCCACCACCCTGTCCCTTGACACTTGCTTCTCCCTCCATAGTAATGATCATTCACAGACATCTTTCCTCTACTACCCTCTACCCATCTGTTGATCTCCATTGCATAGCTCTAGGTATCTCTGTTGTCTATCAACTCCATCTCTCCATCCAACCTTCTGGCCATTGTCTAAAGCTACCTATTTGCAATGTCCTTGAGAGCATGACCTTGCCTGTTCACTGGTATAGCCCTCAAATCTGAATCCATTTCTGGCACATAACAAATGCATGTTTGTTGAGCAAGTGAATGATTGAGGGAAGTCCCACCCAGCCCAGGACAAAAGCCATGCAGTTGATAGAAGGCACTGGGACACTGGACATGTGCAGCTTACCCTTGGCGCTGGCTAGGTCTGCTGCTCCTGGGAGACCCAGGTGCCCTTGCAGAGTTCTCAATGCTGGAGGCTGTGGTGGAAGTTAAAGATAAAGAACAGAGGCTCAGTGCCCTGTCCCTGACTCTCCCCTACTGGGGTACCTGGCACCTGCATGGCTCTGATGTCACATAGCAGAGAATACTCAGGGAAGCAGCCAGATGGATGTGCTGGCACTGTCATCTCCCCATAGTCAGACTCAGGGCTGACCAGAGTAATAGGCACCCCATCTGCCCCACCCCCAAGGGGCTTTGCCCAGAGGTCAGGTGAACATCTTAGAACCCAAGACATGAGAACCACTGTCTTGTACTCCCTGTCACGCTGAAAGCAGGTTACTATGAGACCTCAGTCCCAACTTCTGCCCCTGCCAGCACATCCACACACCACCACTGCCCAACCCCAGCACACACCCACTCTCACATTACACACACCCTCACACACGTCACACAACACAATGCACACACACCAGGCCCCGCTCTTCTCTCCTAGGCCACAATATCCTTGGCTGCTGTACAGAGAGGAGCTCAGATTCCTTCTTACCTCGTGCCAGAGAAAGGAGGCTCTCACCTGAGGAAACAAACACCTGAACCTGGAAGAAGAGGTCAGGGAGAAGGCCATGGAGCCCCTCTTCCTTCAGGATTGTCGCGATCCCACATCTGTATTTGCCCTCATCATCTGCCGTGAGGTTCTCCATGGTCACAGTGAAGGTGAGATTCCCAGAATGGTCTGTGATGGACACTCGGCCACTCCTCACCTCTCCATCAGACCCTCTGGTCTCCACAATTTGATGCCAAAGTGGCAAGCAGGGTTGTCTGCACCAGTATTTCTTAAACGTCTTGTATTTCTGTTCATACCGACACTGCACACTCAGGGATTCCCCCACGGCACCCGCCACGGGGCTGGAGCAGCTCAGAGTCAGGCAGCCTGGAAAACACAAGTCAGGTTTCTCTGTCTCCACCCTGAAGACCCTGAGCACCAGTCGCAACAGCAATGATTCCTTCATTGCTGCACATTTCCCTGGCTCTCCCTTTCCCGATCTCCCATAGCGACACTGCACACTCAGAGATTCCCCCACGGTGCCCGACACGGGGCTGGAGCAGCTCAGACTCAGGCGGCCTGGAAAACCCTGAGTGCCAGCAGACCCGGCCCTCAGGGTCTTCACAGTGAAGACAGAGAAACCAGAGGGACTCTGGGTGTCAGGTCCCCAGAAAGACTCAAGAAGGGGAGAGGGAGGCATCAGGCACCAGGGAGACGAGCCCCATGTGAGACCCTGAGACTCGAGAGGCCACACCCCCCTGGGTGTGCTCAGCTATCTTCGAGGATTGAGGGGAGAGGATGACTTTGGTGGCCTCAAACAAATTCTGGGTCTCCTAGGAGTGTCAGTCTTGAGAAGAGACACCTGTCCCCGCCTGTCACCGGGACTTGAGTGAAGCCACTTGGAATAAATGAATGGATGGAGAGATAGACAGATGGATGGCTGGAACAGGAAACAGGAAATAAAGGGAAGCATGCAAAACCAGAGGAAGCTCATTCTGAAGGGCAAGATGGAGGCCTCGGGCTTTTGGCACTGCCCCTCCCGAGTGACCCTACGTGGGCCTCACGCTCACAGTTCCTGCCAGCATAGATGAAGCCTCCTGCTGTGGGTCTGGGTCACAGAGGTGGTACAAAAAGGCCATTTAGAAATGGGCTTTCCTTGGTAGCAATTCAAGGGCATTCACACCCGGATTTTTCTCCTGAGACAGACTCCTGCAGCCTCATACGCCACTGCCCAACACCCACAGGGCTGAGTACCACACTGATGACCCGGCAGAGCTTCCTGCCCTCCTGCACCCTCCTCGGCACATCCAGGGCCTCTGCTCCAGCAAGATTTTGACATCACTCCTCCTTCAGTGCCCCCCCTCTCATCCCTCCATCCATTCTGGAGGCTCTAGTCCTTAATTATCAGATTAGGAGCCTCACTGTCCTAAACAGCTGCTTTCTGATCTGCTCTCCACAGGGAGGGGGTTAGCCCAGGACGAAAGGACCACTGAGAAATGGTCTTGGCAAAATATCAAACTCCTGAAAAATAATGGTGGAAATAATCTACCTGCCCATCATCCACCCACCCACCCATCCAGGCAATAGATTGCCATCCACTTCTGGTGAGACTTTTGCTATCTTTTTATTCTAAATTAAAAGAAAAACCTTATCTTTTGCTTCTTCATTTTACCATCTCACATTTTCCCACTTTATTTCCTGGAAAGAAAGCTTGCATGGCCCCTGGACTTACTCTGCATCAGAGTGCTAACCTCCTCTCCTACCAATACCCTCTAAACAGTGACTCTCGACTGGAGGTGCTATGCTCCCCAGAGGACATTTGGCAATGACAGAAGACATTTTTCGTTGTCACTATGTGGAGCCTGGGATTGCTGTTGGCATCTAGTGAGCAGAGGCCAGGGATGCTGCTCAAGGTCATACAAGGCAGCGAAGGTCAGCAGTGCTCAGGAGTCACGTTCTCGGGAGCTCACTGCTATCCCCTCCCCAGGACCCCTCAGCACGGGCCTGCGGGTGTGGAAGGGGTGGAGGGGGTGGTGGGGGTGGCAAGACTGAGCCCTCTCTTGGAATTGCTGCTGCTCTGGGCTCAGGCTCCCCCAGGCACCGCTCTCCACATCTCCCGGGACCTCAGGCCAGGACTCCAACTTTGCTCTTTAAGGTCCTTAAGCCCCTCTCTTGATAATCTGGAGCTATCTGCTTAGGTATAAGTAGGAAAACATTGTGGGGCACCCACTGAGTCCCACCACAGAGCCTCCCATTACTCTGATATAAACCCAACCCCAGACCCTGAGCCAACAGAAATTGACATTATAAAAGGAGAGGTGGGCCACGGGTGGCTCACGCCTGTAATCTCAGGCTTGAGCAGGCTAAACCTTTGCAGGCTAAGGTGGGAGGATCACGTGAGACCAGGAATTCAGGACCAGCCTGGACAATATAGTGAAACCCCATCTCTACAAAAAATGGTATAAATTAGCTGGGCGTGGTGGTGTGCACCTGCAGTCCCAGCTACTCGGGAGGCTGAGAAAGGAAGATTACAAGAGCTCGGGAATTCAAGACTGCAGTGAGCTGTGATGATGCCACTGCACTCCAGCCTGGGCAACAGAGTGAAATCCTCCCTTTAAAATAAATAAATAATAAATAAATAAATGTCTTGGAAATAAAAGTATTCCGGTTCAACACTTGGCTGTGCGTTTTATGAATTGTTTGATCTAAATTATTTGTATTCTCGGAGTACATCTAAGTCTCTTGTTTTAATAAGGATTGCAATGAGAGTTAGGTCATGGGGAAAAAGACATGTCATCCAGTGATTACTCCAATAAATTCTGGTTTTCTGTTCCACTTCCCTTTCCCCTCTCTGATAGATCCAGATGGTGTTTCTGATCTTGGTACTGATGGTGGTAAGGATTAAGGACTTACTCTGTGGGAAGCAGCCTACCCTGTCATCCTAGTGGTGAGCATGCACACACATCCTGCTCTGTCTTTCCTGGCATCATTTCATCCCCCAGACCTCTCCACACACCTTCCTCACTCTGACCAGCGGAGCAGACTCACTGCAGCCCGTGCCCACCCCACTCACCTGGGATGCAGAGAAGGAGCAGAGCCGTAGGCAGCCCCACAACCCCAGGCCCCTGGGACATCTCTTCGGCACAGGGCCTGGGGGCAGGCAGAGACTACTGCTGGGCCTGAGGCTGGAGCCTGTTCCGACAGGGTAGCACCCTGTGCCCTCATCTGCCTTCTGGGCCCCTCTTATTTCCTTCTCCAGCTTCTTCTGGGGTCTGTTTTCAGAGCTGGTCGGAGTGCCATGTGACCAGTTGAAAATGATGTCGGAAGCTTATTAAAGCTTGTCCTAAGACATATTTGCATATGTAGTTCCCATTTTTGTTCTCTGAGAAGATAATGTCCCTCCCAGTACCCGTAGCCACAGGCTGACCTTCTCCAAATCACAGCTCAGCCCAGAGCGGCAGTGAGACCAGGCTGGCTGCCATCTAGATTCTCTGGGCAGGCCAACTCTCTGTGGCCACACGAGCAGTCTTGCATGGCACAGGCACAGCGCAGCCTTGCCTGGACGAGAGTGGTTATTTGAAGGGTCCAGTGCAAAATGAAAAGATAGGACCCTTGTTCCAAAAATACTAAGCTTTTCATGATGGCCACAGTACAGCATTAAACATAGGGCCCTCCTCAGCATGGGGCCCTGTGTGGCTGCACCGTGCAGGGGGTAGGGACAAACCCCTAACACTGGCCTTACAGCCCCCAGGGTTCAGATGTGAGGCTGGTACACCCGTGGGGGCTCTGAGTTCACATTCTCCACTCTTGCTGTGACCTCACCAGACCGCAGAAGTTCCCATCATGGTCATGTGCCCACAGACCTGGCACCACAGAGAGCGTGACGCACCATCCCCAAGCCTCACCGTTAGGCTCTGTGGGGCTCTCTTCTCCCTGAGACTATCTGGCATATACCATAAAAGTTTCAATGTATCAAAAGGTGACTCAGGTTACCTGGCCAGAAACATGCCCACCAGATGTGACATAGCCGAGGAGGACTCACATTCTCAGAGGCAGACTCGGAACGCCTTTAATGTAACAAGAAACCTCTAAAACGCTGGGATTCAGTTAGCAAAACATCGCTTTGATAAGTAAATGTATTTCTTGCTTGTTCATTTTTTGCCGCATGTGGAGTCCTCATAGTTGTGTGTATGTGTGGTGTGCGATCTGTGTGTGTATGTGTGGTGTGGTATGTTCATGTGGGACATATGTATACAGGTGGTGCGGTGCGGTACATTACATGTGGTACGTGATGTAGTATGTGGTGTGTGTGGTGTACGCGTGGTGTGATGTGTGTGTAGTGTGTACAGGTGACGTGTGTATGATGTGGGTGGTGTGGGAACCGTCCAGGCAGAAGTCATGAGAGTAACACAGTGGCTGGGGCGTGAGAAACTGGATAAATAGAGAAAGGCACCCTGGTGACAGTGTAACAGAGACAAAGGCCTGAAAGAGGGCAAAAGTGTTTTCTGTCCCTTTAAAACCCCCCCACCCTTTTTGAGAACTAAAATCTTCATTCCTGCCCAGGGCTAGTGATCAGAGGGGAGTGTCCTTTGTTCTTTGTACCACAAGAGACTTTGTACACAAGTCACGATGTGTGTAGCACATATGGAGTAAGGGGCAGAGGCTGGGGGACCAAGGATGTCTCCCCTTCCTGGAAGCTGGGGGGTTCCCAGCACCCTTGGCCTCAGTGGCTCGGGCAGCCCCGCCCTCACTGTCAACTGCCTGCAGGCGACAGGCCAGCCTGAGGCGCTCACACCCTGGGCTCTCAGTCCCCAGGAGGAGGCCTGTTCCGGGAAGCAGCTGCAATGACAGCTGCCCCACGTGCCACCCTAGCTATAAGCAGAAATACAGAGTTTTTAAAGGGTTTTCAGCTTCAGGCTGTTTGCTGTTTAACTCTACAGTGGAACTTCTGTAAGGTGACCACCGAAAGGACTGTCACATGCTGGTCAACATTCGGAGGTGTCACCATAAGAAACACCTGCTGTACTGATATGTGCATGGAGTACACATCCGGTCTGTGAAAATTAGGTTAGCCTAAAGAGGAGGTCAGCTATGGAGGGTCTGTAGTTGATGGTTCTGATCCGTCCCATCTCCTGTGAAGACAATCTCGTGACTTCTGCCTGGACGGTTCCACTGGGCCATCTCTTGTGGTACAAAGAACACTCCCCTGCCCCTCTGATCACTGGCCCTGGGCAGGAACACAGAAAACACTTTTGCCCTCTTTCAGGCCTTTGTCTCTGTTACACTGTCACCTGGGTGCCATGCCCTATTTATGCAGTTTCTCATGCCCCAGCCACTGCGTTACTCTGAGTCCCTCAGCTCTGCCCAAGGCTCTCCATCTCCCTCCACCCCCCTTTTGCTGCTTGATGACCATGGGGACTCCCTCTTGGGCTCCCCAGTCTGGCTTTTGTCCCTGCTCCCTCTGGCCAGATTGCACTTTAACAAACAGCTGCCAGGCTACATTGTCACCCTTCCTTGAAACTGTCCACTGCTGTTGACTCACTTCAAACAAACCTTACACTCCTTGCTTACCTATAAGCCCCACCAGACACACAACCTGCTGTGGGCTGAACTGTGTCCCCCTCGCAATTCAGTTCAGTTTGTATATTGAGGTCTTAACCTCAGCATGTGACCTTATTCAGAGATAGGGCCTTTACAGAGGCAGTCGAGTTAAAATGAGGTTATCAGAGTGGGCCCTAGTTTTTTTTTTCTTTTGAGACAGAGCCTCAAGCTGTCACCCTGGGTAGAGTGCTGTGGCATCACAGCTCACAGCAACCTCCAATTCCTGGGCGTAAGTGATCTCCTGCCTCAGCCTGTAGCTAAGACTACAGGCCCCCGCCACAATGCCTGGCTATTTTTTGGTTGTAGTTGTCATTGTTGTTGGCGGGCCCCGGCTGGATTCGAACCCACCAGCTCTGGTGTATGTGGCTGGCACCTTAACCGCTTGAGCTACAAATTAGTGGGCCCTAACTTGATATGACTGATAAGAAGAGGGGAATTTGGACACAAAGACAGAGGGAAGATAAGGAAAAGACAGAGAGAGAAGATAACCACTCCTTAAGGCCAGGACAGTGGCCTGGAGCAGGTCCTTCCCTCTCCTCCTGAAGGCCACCCTGGTTTTGGGCTTCCGGCCTCTAGAGCAATGAGATAACAAATCCCTGGCACTTAAGCCCTCCAGTCTGTGGTGTTCTCTTCTGAAGGGCCAGGAGACCAGCACAGCCTCTCTTGTTTCTTCCATCTCGTCAAGGGCCTGTCCCCTCATAGGCCGGAGGCTCCAGCTACTGTGCCCTTCCCCAGGGGACCTTGGCACCTGCTGCTACTCGGATGGAACACTGTTCCCAGTTTCTCTCCCGGCCTGCCCAGTGTCATCCTGTAAGTTTCAGCTTAAATGTCACCTCCTCATGAAGACCAACCCTGGTCACATTTCATAGGGACCACCCTGGGAATGTCTCACTGGGACACCCAGTGTCACATCACACCTTTATGCGCTCCTTTGCTCACTTCCTGCCCACCTCCTTCCCTGGGATGTAGGCTCTACAGTCACAAAAGCCCTGGGCTCTCCCTGGCACTGCGACCTGGCACTTACTTGATGCTAGAGATGGATGTGTCCCAAGAACAATCAAGGGAATGAGGGTTTGCCAGCTACAGGTGGGGCTGCTAGACAGTCCAAGCTGTGTCCCCAGAGGGAAAAGTAGCCTCAGCTTTAGATCCCTGAATGGCCAGCACCAGGATCCCCACAGGGCAGTGGCCCTCCTTGTGGGGGGTGTATTAGTTTCCCAGAGCTGCTGTGGCAAATTACTGTGCATCTGGTGACTTCAAACAACTTTTATTCATTTATTCTCTCTCAGCTCTGGAGACCAGAAGTTCGAAATCAAGGTATCAGGAGCTCCCACGTCAGGGCTGGAGGGGAGGTTCCCACCTGGCTGCTTCCGGCCTCCGGCCGTGGCAGGCGTCCCGACTTGTGGCAACATCTTTCAATCTCTGCATCGTCTTCACATGACTATGTCCTCTTCTGCCTGTATCTTTTCTACTTCTGTCTCTTTCAGGGACACTTGTCATTAGATTTATGGCCTCCCCTGGATCATTCAGGATGATCTCGTGTCGAGATTCTTAGCTAATCTGCAAAGACTCTTTTTCCAAATCAGTTTACATTCACAGTTTCCAGTTGTTTGGCACTTGGCCTATTTATGGGGCCCCAGCAGCACTCGCCCCACTAAGAGCTAAGTAGTTATCTACTGCTCAAGACTCAAACACCTTCTGTTCCAGCCCTGATAAGCACAGCCCCAGACACGGAGCTAGATGTGCAGCAGCGATTGACCTGTTTAGGTCGTGAGGCCGGCTCAGGAGACACGTGAGCGTGGAGAGGCCCCTGCAGTGACAATGCTGAATGATTACCCTTCCACGATCACGTGTCTGTTTATAAAACTTGACGGCTAACATGCTAACTAACGAAATTCTGATGTAAATACAAATGTATGTCTTCTCGGTAAAATTCTCAATATATTATTATATCCCAGAAAAATATTCTATGGTGGTGGAATTTTGCTTTATCCAAATCTGAACACTTTATCTATTTGTCTCTTGGCTGAACTGTATGACATGTATCACTGTCAGGACACTGGTCTTGTCCAGTAACAGCACAGTCTCATGTGGCCACACAGCACAGTGTGGGCGAAAAGTACGCACTCTGTAGGAAGTCTGAGTGGATACGCGAAAGACCTACCCAGAGCCGCTCTTGGCTGGAGGGGACTGCGTATGAAAATTCTTCTGATTTGTCCTACAGGGCATGGGGAGTGGAGGAGGAAAAAGCTGCTGGGACCGTAGGAAGCCTCCTGACCAGAGTCTGGTCAGGGTTCTGCTTTCAGCTGCCCCTCAGGACCCTTGCATATCTCTTGCCCCTGCCTAGAGTTCCCTTGCCCCAATTCCTGCAGGTTTCTGCCATAAATGTCACCGTGTCAGAATGGCCTTCCTCATCCCCCCTTACAAAGTGCAATCAAGGCAACAAAGTGCTTGCCACCCACACCTCCCTGTCCCCAGCACCCCCGGTTCTTTCCCTCTGCTTTATTATGGTTTTCACTCAGTTTAGAACTGTCCTATTTTCTAATGCTTTCAAAAAATTCTCTTCCAGACCCAGTTCTTCTTTCTGGAAGGCAGTACCCTCTACAAAATATTGAGAAACCAAGACGAATTTTCTGTTCTATCGAAGTTGGAATGAGGGAGGAATTTGGTAGAAACAAAATGGTTTCCTGATTCATTGGCCCCACCAAGGCACGGAACACGCCAGCCACCCACGGAGCCAGCGTGAGGCTCAGGTGCGGAGTCTGACAGTGGGGCCCGACCTCCCGTGCAGAACGCTGAGATTCCCTTGTCTTCGTGATCCTCGCCCGTGACGTGTAACACATTCCGCTTTAAGGCTTTTTTGAAAACAGAAGTATTTTCTTTCTTTGCTACATTTGTGAAGAAGATTCTCAGGTCAGGAGACGATGGGGTTTTCATTATAATTCCCTATCCCCTGCTGGCACCTGAGCCTTCCTCGTGCTCTTTCGTTGGGGGGCTGCTCACTGTGGAGACCAGGCTGCAACCAGCAGGGGTCATGGCTGGGGAGGAAGTCATGAACCTGACTCTAGAGCTGGCGCTTTTCTAGCAACTGTGAGTAGGAGCTGGGTAAGGATCACGCAAGGCTCAGAGCAAATACCCCCATATCACATAGCGTGGGCTTCAGAATTAGCGTTATTAGAGACTTGCAAGTCAGGGGCAGAGAAAACGAGAACGTTCCACCTCCCGTCCTTCATCTCACAGAGAACCTGAGGAGATGGACCTTCAGCAGGTTTGCACTCCAGGAGACCTTGCCCTTTGGGACTGTCCATTCTAATATAGGGGAAGTCAGAGGAGGTCCTTGTCAACTGGGGGTGTACTCATCAGGATTCTCCAGAAAAAAGAATCAAAAGGACCTGCATGTGTGTGTATTTACGTATACAGGTGCTGCTCAGTGTACCCTGGGGTTACGTCTCAATAAAACCAGTGTATGCTGACAATATAGATTTCACTTATGGATGTGACGGGTTTATCTAGATGCAACCCATTGTAGGTTGAGGAGCGTACTGATGACCTATCCCAGAATTCAGTAGTTAAAGTGGAACCCAAAGGCCCACCAAACCAACAGCATCCTTGTGACATCTGGGGGGCACACCAGTTTCCAGGGCTATAAGGAATATGCTGGTGAGGGGACATTAGCATCGTAGAGAGGCTCAGCACTGGTGTCCTCTCCAGGCCGAGCTGGTAGGAGGACAGCCCATTACCTAGCTGCTAAGGTCAGGGGACTGAGAGAACTCCAGAAGGGTAGAGGGCTGGTGGGAGCACAGAGCTGTCCAGGGTGAGGTGAGTATACTAGTGGACCGGGCAGCAAGTTCTGAATGAAACAAGAGGCAAGATCAAGATCCCAGAGGCAGGACAGGGGACCCCGTGGCTCTGCCCCTTGTTTCTTGAAACACACTAGAGGTGGATACACCAGGCAATTGGCGCGGACCTCCTACTGACTCGTGGCCTGTGAGGAAGAGTCACGTGCTGGGAAGACCAGCTGGGAGCCCCTCTGCTGTGATCAAGACAGCAAATCTAGAAGGATTTCATGCTCTGTGGGAAGAACAGAGATTAGCGCCACCCTCAAGGCTGAGAGCACATGAGGCAGCCTTTGCCTATGGTGTCACTGGGCCAGTGGCAACTTAACCAAGGAGTAGCCACACTGCAGCTTCAGCCCAGGGGGAGCAATGTCCTGGAGTAGTGTGACTACTGTCCCGGCCAGAGTGTCCTGTCCAGGACCCACGGGGAAGGAGCAGAGGCGGTAGCTGGTAAACAGTAGGTGCTTGATAAAGACACCTGCAGTTCAGTGGGTTTGAGCCAGGCTCTACAGGTGCAGAGCAAAGGGCAGAGCAACCATGGACCCCAGGGAGGAGCCAGCCTTAAGTCATCTTAAGTCACTGGGTGGGGACAGCAATGCACTGTCACTGTCTGGGGCCATGTTAGTTTTCTTCTCATAGTACAGTCCTGGGAGACCTGCCTCCTCCTGCCACTGCCCAGAACATGACATCAGTCCCCTGTGCTGATGGCACCACTCTAACGGACCAGATAACAAGAAGGGCTGGTGACGGGGTGCGCTCCAGAGACAGGGAGATGATCCTGCACACTCAGGAGTCCGCAGGGCCCGACGTTTCTGGGGTTTGGTGGTCTGGGGCGGGTTGGATGTGCCCTTAGGGTAAATAGCAGGTATAATACATTGGGCTTTGCAGCCCTAAGTCTAACTGATGCACCCACTAAACCCCAGGGAGGCTCTGTGTTAAGAGTCAGAGTGTGGCAGAGAGTGGGGGACAGAAGGGACCCTGGAGGCCAGGGTACTGGTTGGCGCTCTGTCCATGCAGTGGCCCCACAAAGGCATGCATTCCTGCATGCTCCCCACATGACTGCAGGCAGGGTCGGCTCCCAGGCCAGACAGCAGCAAGTTGTTTTTTTTTTTTTTTTTTGCAGTTTGGGTTTGAACCCGCCACCTCCAGCATATAGGGCCAGCACTTTGCTCCTTTGAGCCACAGGCACCGCCTATACAGCTGGAAGTTCCTTAACCTCATGTGACGTCCGGGGAGACTGTGGCAGTGACAGGGGATGCAGGAGCCCAGCTTCAATCTTCCTCAGTCTGGATCAGAAAATCCCTCTCTGTCCTCGCACCTTAAGGCATAGCTTACAAGTCAAGAAGGGGTTAAAAGCTCAAAGATTTAGGCGGGCTGAATTGGAACTATTTTACATACTATGTGTCCCTATGTAATTTAAAGTCTCAGTGAGCTGAATACCGGCCTATTCTCAGTTATGCACAGATATCCAAAAATTATCAAACTTTTGAGAAAGGCCCGTAATATATAAGAGAAGTGTTACCAGCCACTGTTAACCTAAATGGCCATTTCCTGCAGGGCACTGCTGAACAGGCCTGAAAAGGCCAGAGGAGCCTGTATGCTGACATCTGGAGATTGTTTATTCACTTCCTAAGCTATGGTCATAGATAAGTTTGGGGAACGGGACTCCAGGTCAAAGATGCAGGGTACTCTGGGTACCCCATGCAATACTGATGAACTACAAATTTAGTCAAAAAATAAAAATACTGTAAAGATATAACTGCTTCAAGATAGGAAGATATTGTGTAACTTTGCAACTTGTGAGGGAAAATCTGTTTGACATATACTATGAAGAGTAATAATATTGCTGATACTTTTATTGTAAAATAAAAAACAACAAAGAGAAAGAGGGGACAGAACAGTCCTTTGAGGAAATATCCTGGCCATTCTCTGGAATCACTAGCTTTTCTAGAAATAAAAGTGAAACTGTTGATCTCTTATCCACTTCTCCGTTGATTGGCTTGGGTGACAGGCAGACGGACCCGTTCCGATAATGGAAGGACTAAATGAAACAACAAAACACAGATGTGACCACAGTGTGAACAGATATGTACCTTATAAAACAGAAGAGAGATGGGAAAACATCAGCAAGCAGAGAACCAAAAGAGAGCTTTTTGAAATAAAAAATAATTTCTAGAATTAATACTGGATCCAAGGGTTGGAAGAGGAAGTTAAAGCACAAAATAAACACTATAAAAGCCTCCCCAAATTTACAACAAAACCCAAATGTCTGAAGCATATGCAAAGAAAAGAAGAGACAGAGTCAGTTCAGGGAGAGAGGGGAAGGGTGACAGAGGAGGGAGAGGCTGGGAAAGCCACCTTGGAGGTCAGTAGAATAAGCACTTTCCACCCCCAGGGGAGACAGGTAAAGAGATGGGGAGGAGGCAACTAAAGGAAAATGACGCCAAAGAGAGGAGCCACCTGCCCTCCTGACACTCCCCCACCACGGGCCTGGGCTTCAGAGAGACTCAGGACCCCCGAGGAGGCCGCCATGAGGGGAGGGCCAGCAGGCCAGGCCTGGGAGGGACGGACGCCCAGTGCAGGAAGATGCACTGCAGTGGGGCCACCTGGAAGGAGTCTGGGGCCAGGAGGACTCCGCTGTGAGGCTGCGTGAGCCCTGCCTGCTGCCTTCGTCCCAAAGTGCACATGAGCATGTGTCTAACACTGGGCCTCCTCCCCACTCACCCCATTGCAGCCTCCTCCTCTCCCACTGGAAGCAGGTCCTGTGTCTCAAAGCCTGGTCTCCTCCTCAGCTCCTGTGATGCTCCCCATGCACACGTGACCAGCCCTGGATCTTTTTTCTTTCCCACATGCAAAAATGTTATGACATATCCTGCACCATATATAGTGACACGCTGTTTGAAAAGAAGGCCACAACTTTTCTCCTAATATGGAAAGTTGTGAAATTGCTGCAGATAGAGTAGGAAGTGGATGGAATAAAAGCTCAAAAGAGATTGAAGCACGTTTGGGGGATTCTTTTCTGAGCTTGGCTTCAAATCCCTGACAGACCTTGGCACCTGTGATCACCAAGGTGAGGAGAAGTGATAGGACCATGTGGCTGTCCCCTGCTCTGCTCCTCATCATCCTAGGTGAGTGCAGATGGAGCTTTAGACACTGGGATGCCAGACGCTGGGCAGGGGACAGACAGGGTCCATCCAGACAGACAGAGACATGTCAGGGAAATGGCAGGGCTGCCCTTATCTCTTAAACAGCAACCAAGTTTTTGTTATCTGACAGGTTTTTATGTTTGGTGCTGTGGAAATAGACAAAAACCAAAACAAAATAAAAATAGTTTCTTTTTATTTTTTTAAAAGTTTTGTTTGTTTGTTTCTTAGAGATAGAATCTCACTTTGTCGCCCTCAGTAGAGTGCTGTAGCGTCACAGCTCACAGCAACCTCCAGCTCTTGGCCTTAGGCAATTCTCTTGCCTCAGTAGCTGGAACTACAGTCACCCAGCACAACACCCGGCTATTTTTTGTTGCAATCTGGCCGGGGCTGGGTTCAAACCCACCGCCTTTGGTATATGGGGCCGGAGTCCTACTCACTGAGCCTCACTCTCTCAGCAATCAGAGAGGTGCCGCCCCAAATAGTTCCTTTTTAGAATAGCGTTTCTCAACCCTGGCTATTCAACATAACTAGATGAACGAAGTCATGAAGAAGTTCACTCCTGACCAACTTTTTAAGAGTTGAGATACTCAGGGAAAGAGGCTATCATGAGAAACAAGGTGACGACAATAATGTACCTGTTGATTTATCAAATGTATTGTAGGAAAAGCTACCACAAGGAGATTTGCATGCAGAGAGCGAGCTGGGGAGACACACGCATGATAATTGTCTTCACTTGAAGTCAATAGGGACAAAAGGGGCACATGTGTGTATCATCAGCTCAGGTAGCCACAGCGGAATTCCATAGGCAGATGTGCATTTCTCACTGTTCGGGAGGCTGGAAAGTCTGGGATGCAGGCGCCAGCAGACCACGGGCCTGCTGGGGGCGCTCTTTCCAGCTTTAGGTGCCGCCTTTTCACTGCCTGCTCACTATGCTCTCCTTTGTGTGCACTTGGCGAGAGCAGAGAGAGAGCAAGTTCTCTGGTGTCTCTTAGAAGGGATGCCATCATGAGGCATCACCTTCATCACTCAAATAACCCTAATTACTTCGCAAAGGTCCCATCTCCAGTCCACAAAGGTTCTGGACATGTGCTGGACCCTCAAGAAGTTAGAAACCTCAAGAAGTCAGTGGGTGTGTGGATCAGCGAACCAAAGCATGATCTAGACAGGGCAGAGACTTGTGACCACGTCACAGAAGCCTGTCTGGGTCCTTCAGGATCCAGCGGCTCCCAGGTCAGCCCTGGATCGGGTGGGCAGAGCTGCCCTGCAGGCTCCTGCTGGAAGCTGCTTCTCCAGCAGTGTCCACCTGCAGTGAGTGGCCACCAAGAGAGATCCAGGGCCAGTCGGTGTGGCTGGGACACAAGGTGGGAGAAACACAGGAGTGATGGTGTCCAGGGGCTGTTTGGAGCATCTGCAGGGTCTTTCTTGTGACCACTGGATCCGAGCAGGAGGTGACAAAGGACTGTGTGTCTATTGGTGCGGGATTGAGAGGAATGGAACTGACCTTGGGGTCCCAGGTAGAGTGACCACTGACCCCTGTGAGAACGCTTCCCTCGCGGGTCATGTGACACACTGCTGATGATGGAGGATTCAGAGCTCCCCTCTCTCCCACCCCTGCCTGAGATCTTGGGCTTGAGTGTCAGGGAGTGTGGGACACAGAGCTCCAGAATCTGCATCAGAGGCTGTGACTCAGCCTCCCCCGTCCAGGCAGGAGCTGCCGAGAGTGAAGCAGCCTTTCCATCCTGTGTGCTGTTCTCTTTCTCTCCTCTCTCTCACCTTTGCCAGACTCAGGACACAGGGAAGTCGTTCATTACTGAGAAAAATTACACATGCTACTGCGTGACCTTGGCAGTGACCCAGGCCTCAGAGTGGGAGAGACCCTGGGAAGGAGAGAGGCATCAGCAGCCCAGGGAGCCAAAAATGCCTGGGAGGCCCAGCCCCCATCCCTGCCGCCATGGTCCCCATGCAGGGAGTGGCTCTGTGGTGTCAGGTCTTTTCCTGTTTCCAGAGTAACCAGAAGTCTGGATGTGGAGTGGAGACTGTCAGTGTTAACGCACTGGCTGAACTGGGACAAGGACAGCACCAGCCACAGCCATGGGCCTGGGGCCACAGAGCCATCTGGGCTGAGTGTGGCTGTCAGGACTCGGCCCCAGAGCTATGTTCCTGATGTGGCCCTTCCTGTCCACATTTGTGACCAGGGATATGTCAGTGTCACAAGGAGAATGTGACAGCTTTCTGTTTTTCTCCTCTTAAGTCAGAACAAAAATATAGCAGAGGAATTTTTGTTTCTTTAGAATTTAGAACAATTACCTATAACACTGGCTGAAAAGAGAGCCTTTGTTTGCATAAATTCTTTGATAGCTTAGTTTTTTTCCCTTAACGATTATTGATTCATTCAGCTATTTTGCTGGTTTTTCAGTCTATCTTTATCATTTCCCTCCCCAGAAGTTAATTATATGAATATATATTAGCATTAAGTTTTGCAGTTATAAAGCTTCCTTGTACAATTGAAAATTTTTATATCTAGCGTGAGATATACTTGCCCCTTTCTATCTGTGGGCTCCACATCCGTGGATGCAACCAACAAGAGTGGAAAGAATTTGAAAAAAATCGCGCCTGTACTGAACATGTACAGACCTTTTTTCTTGTAATGATTCCCTAAACAATACAGTGTAACAACTATGTACAGGGCATTTACACTGCGTTAAGTGTTCTAAGGAATCTGGGGATGATTTAAAGCATTCGGGAGGGTGTGTGTAGGTTTTGTGCAGATACAACAGCGTTTCCTATCAGGACTTGAGCCTGCCAATATCCCTTGGCATCCCAGGGATATTGGAACACGACTGTACTCGCTTTCAATACGTGTGACAGAAGATTTTCTACATTATGTTGCTTCTCTTCCCTGACCCCTTTTTTCCTGCTTTAAAGTCAGTTTGATTAACTTGATTAAAGTTACTGCTTTTATTTTCTAATTATTGATTTCTCATCTGTGTAATTTCTCCGTATGATTTTACTGGTTACCTTTTCTAAGTTACAGACTGATAGTTTTCTGTTTCCACAATTAATTAAAGCATGCTTAAAGCTAAGAATTTACTTGCCTACTTTACAAAATTAAGATATAACTCACACTCCATAAAATTCCCTCTTTTCATGTGGATAACCCAGCGACTTGTGATACATTCACAGCGTGGTACAACCACCACCTGTGTCTAATTCCAGAACATTTTCATCACCTAGAAAACAAGCCCACAGCCCTCACATTCCCCTGGCCCTTGACGTCCACTGGTCCCCTTCCTTTTTCCTGTGACTTTGCCTGTCTTGGAAATTTCCCATGAGTGGAATCACACAACACGTGACCCTTGGGTCCCACTTCTTTCACTGAGCATGATGGTTTCAGTTTCGACAATGTTGTAGCGTGCATCAGAACGCCATTCTTTTTTTTACGGTGAAAAGTTATATATTTAGAATTGGCCAGCTGGACTTGGTTTAGATGATCCCGTGAAAAGTTATATATTTAGAATTGGCCAGCTGGACTTGGTTTAGATGATCCCAACTTTGTTGGCAACAGCCAAAGCATCGTAATCAGGAGCCAGAGGAACATAATATGCCTTCTTCTCACCATCAGACCTGATCAGGGTGTTGACCTTGGCCACATCCATGTTGTAAAGCTTCTTCACCGCCTGTTTGATCTGGTGCTTGTTGGCTTTGACGTCCACAGTGAACACAAGTGTGTTGTTGTCTTCTGTCTTCTTCACGGCAGATTCAGTGGTCAGGGGGAACTTGATGACGGCATAGTGGTCAAGCTTGTTTCTCCTGGGGGCGCTCTTCCGAGGATATCTGGGCTGCCTCTGGAGCCTCAGAGTCTTTGGCCTCTGGAAGGTGGGTGATGTATGGAACTTCTCTTTCTTGTGGCTGTGGGTGCCTTTTAGCACCGCCTTCTTGGCCTTCAATGCCTTTGCTTTGGCTTCGGCTTTGGGAGGGGCAGGAGCTTCTTTCTTCGCTTTCGGTGCCATCTTGTGAAAAGAGGGTCTGAGACCCTTTTCCCAGAACTCCATTCTTTTTTATGGCTAAGTAATATTTCACATTTTCTTCCTCCAGCCATCTGCTCATGGATTTTAGAGTTGTTTCTGACTTGGAGCACGTTTTAGTGTGAAGATAATGTTTTCAGTTCTCACCGGTATACCTAGGACTATAATTGCTGAACTCTGTGGTAACTGTGTGCTTAACCCTAATGGCCACTTTTGCCCAAGAATTTACCTTTCAACACAGGTCTGGGGACGTCAACAAGTTTGGATAGGTAGAGTTTGCATTTTTGTTAAAATATAATGAGCCTACCTGTTCTTCATATTATCTGTGGTCAGACCAGTTAACTCTCCAATTTCCAATGTTATTTTCCGTAAACAATTTTCAGATGTATTTTATTTTTGCTAAATAATAATCAGATGTATTTTTTCTTTAAATGTTAACCTAATATGAGTCTTTCTTTGTGATGCAGAAATTTTTTCATAGTGAACAAATGAAACCTCAAAAACGCGTCTTTCCTCAAAAGGATCTGTGTAGTTTCTTGGTTCCCCTCAGATGCCACAGAAAGCAGAACAGAGTGTGTGGCCCAATTTCAGTCCCTGGCAGGCCTCACCTGGCTGGGAAGCTCTGTCTGAGATGAAATTGTCTCCAGCTCCTACCAGGGCAAACTCTGGCTTTGCCAAACATTCTGGTAAAGCCTAAAGTGTTCATTTGTCCAGGGGCAACATAGTAAGAGCAAACATTCTATAACAACGCTATTATCCCCACTTACAGGAAACAAAGGCACAGAGAGGTTAGCTGGCCCAAGTTCTCAGAATTTGTAGGTAACACAGGCAGGATTCACACCCAGGTCCTCTGGCACAGCCTGTCCTCTTAACCACAACTAGGTGACTCCTGGGACGTGAGAGGCTGCACCTTCTCTCCCCCAGTGTGAGTTGCTCCCAGGGCTCCTACAAGGGCTCCAGGTGCTTCTAGTTCCAACTCACATTTATGCTGCAACAATCCCAGGTATTGTTAAGGTCTGTTCATAAACCTTGAGAATCTATCATTTCTGTAAATGGGTCTCTCTCTCTAGGTCAGGTGAATTCAAAGAATTTGCAGCAGAGGTCTCTGTAATATATTTCCATTGTTTTCAGTTCCTTCAAGCAAAAGATTAGGGTGAAAATATCATGCAGTCTAGTGTTTCCAGGAGCAGACTGTCTAGAAAAAAAGAGCTAAGGAGGCATGTCCACTTCTCTCCCTTTAAATCTGGTTGAATCGTCGTGACTGAGTTTAGTAAAAATCTTCCAAGACACAGGAGGGCATGGAATGGGTGATGCTGTTTGTACCTGACCTTTACCTGCTTTGTCTTAAAGGTGAGCTCTTACTAGGAATTTTAAAACTGGAATTTACAACAACTTATGGGCACTCTGAGACCCATGATTCCTGGAGACCAGTTTGCATCCCTGTTTCAGTGGATATTAAAGACAGTCCTCCAGGCTGGGTCACTACAGCAGAGCCACTGAGCACTCTTCCAAATGCCAGGAACAGTCCAGGGTCAAGGCAGCATCATTCTCCTCTGGAAATGGGTCTTTTTCTCCCCCATCAGATGAGTATAATATAAAAATAGTTTCAAAAGGGATTCCTTCAAATACAAAGATTTGTTGGCCATAGGGAGGTAGAAAGTGGTGAATTACAAGAAGCTATTAATGTTCAGCATCAAAATTCTCTTTTCCTTTTGTGGTCTGTGGCAGAGCTCTCCAGTGATTTTCCTGGTGGCTTTGACCCAATGGGATATTGAAGGGCAAAAGTTTTGTCATTTGGAAGGTGTATTTCTTCCCTAAGTGTGCTTTAACTCATGAGACACTTGCATTTGGGAACTACTCCCAAGGCAGAGGCTGTGACTCTGCCCCTGGGGTGGGTGGTGACAGTTACATGGATTTGTTTTCCAGGTTCCTTCAATGCTGGGATTGGAGGGAATCCAATCACCAGTCCAGGAGCAGCTAGTGGCCCAGAGCGGGGCTCATTGACTGTGCAGTGTCATTATGACCCACTGTGGGAAACCAACTGGAAGTGGTGGAGTCGAGGGGCTGATTGGAGAAGCGCTCGGATCCTTATTATGACCGCTGGAATAGAGCAGGAGGTGAAGAAGGGCCGTGTGTCCATCAGGGATAGTTAGAAAGACCACACATTGACTGTGACCATGGAGGCACTCAGGAAAGATGACGCTGACATGTACTGGTGTGGGATTGAAAGAATTGGAGTTGACCATGGGGTCCAAGTTAAGGTGACCATTGACCCAGGTAAGAGGGCGTGGAACATCTCTTCAGGGCCTGCTCTGTCCTGTCCCTGAGGTCCCATTTGAGTGAATTGACTGTCACTCAGCGTGAACTTTGCAGAGAATGGTTGAGTCCTGAGGACTCATAGAGCCCTACTGTCTGAGGACCAGGAGAGCAGTGCCCCTCCAGGAAAAATTAACCCTTTGCAGACATGGTCATTTTTTTCTCTACACAGCTCAGTATGTATGTTTTTTAATCACAGAGGGCAAGCTGATGGTCCCAGTTTTAGCCTGTGTGCCAAAAGGACTCCCTTCCATGGTACCCAGAGACCCCACTCCCTGCCAGCACTTTCCTGGAGCCTATGGTGCCCAGGTTTGCCCTAGACCACACCTGGGACCTGTGGGGCATGTTCCACTTGGAGTTTGGGTAGCAGGGCTTTAAGACACAATGTACCCAACCTGAGGTCACTAGTGGACTTGGACTAGTGCAGTCCTTGGAACCGTACAAGCCCAACAGTCACACTCCAGTGGAGCCTCCAGTTGAGTCTCTGGGGTTTCTACCAGCCACTGTGACACCCTCCAAGGGTGTCTTATCTCTTCAGTCACCAGACATGGAGGGAGGCACAGAACCCCAGGAAGCCAGGCCCAGATTACTCCAGAGTGCTGCCTGCCCTGAGCGGGGAGAGCTCCTCTTCCCAGGAGCTCCTCTTCCCTGGGCTCTCCGTCTCTCCATAGTGATCTCTGGTCAGGGGTCAAGGTGAGGGACCCCAACCCATTACTGTCAAAGTATTACTAGCAAAGGACAGAGCCTATTCCACCTGCCCATGTGCCATCCCCTCGCCTCTCAGCCTCTTAGACTTTTGAGGGATTCCAGACTCAGCCCTGTCTTGGGAGCTTCAGCTGAGCCCTGCAAAGAGATGGATGCAGAAACCAGGTGGGGACATGTTCCCTAGAGGGGTCCCTTGCAGAACGCATTTTCCCCTGTCCTGTCTCCACTGAGGTGGGGAAGAATGTCCTCCCTCCCCACACCCACACTCAGGTATGTCTGTTTCACATGCTCCATTGTGTAGTGATAACCAACCTCTCACACAAAATAAAGGAAACCATAACACTTCTGCCTCTGGATAACACTGAGTAATAGATTTTTTAACCCCTGCCTCAAACAACAATAAATAAAATAAAAACATATGAAACTAATAATCAAATGTCCTGTACTTGGTGAAAGAATTTAAAAACTGCAAAATATCTGTACCTATCCAATGGAATATACTTGGAATTAAAAGGAATGTTCTGCTGATACACAAAAAATGAAATAGTTATGCTGAGTGAAAGACACCAGCCCACAAAAGAATTTACACTGTAATTGATATTTCCCAAAATATGTCAGTGCCCACTACATTGTTTTGCTAGGACTGTCAAAATAAAACACCCCCAATGGGAGGCATAAACAACTAAAATGTATTGCTCACAGGTCTGGAGGCTGGAAGTCCAAGATCACGGTGTCAGCAGGTTTGGTTTTGTCTGAGGCCTCCCTCCCTGGCTTGCAAACGGCTACCTTATTCCTGCCCCTTCATGTGCTCACCCCTCTGTGCTTGGCCACCCATGGAGTCTCTTCATATGTCCTAATCTCCTCTTCCTAAAAAGACATCTGTCTGATTGGATTAGGGACCACCCTAATGGATTCATTTTGACTTAATGTCTTGTTAAAGGTCCTATCTCCAATATAGTCACGTTGTGAGACTGTGAGATACTAAGGTTGGGGCTTCAACATATGACATTTTGGGCACACAATTCAGTCCTTGTCACCTGGACACAGGGTGGGGAGGAGGATGGATATGAGATAATTCGTGGGGATTATGGTATGTTCACTACTATGAATGTGGTGTTGGTGCCAGGCAGGACCAAATTAATGAGGATATTCTACTTCTCATATGGTGATTAGTTTTTCTTTGGAAAAGAATTCATGGAATGTTTGGATGCTAACCAGAGAGTCTTGGAGGCCAGAGGAGAAGCTCCTTAATCCCTATGTGGAGCAGCCTTTAGACCACAGCCAGAGTTGGATGGTCCACAGAAGGGGTGAACTGCGCTCTGCTTTGTATGTTTAGTTACACAAAGTTCAACCCCAGAGAGGACAACCACAGAGTCAAAGACAAACACAGCATCAAGTCTGACAGTCATATCTTCAACCAGTGGGAGGACCCCCAGCACTCCCTCCAGGTAAGTGGGCTGAGTCCTGCCAGCCTCCCACTGGCCTGGCCCCATGGCCTCTCCTCAAAGAGACTTGCCTGACACAACTCAGCATGCCCAATCAAACTGGAATTTCAGACAAACAACTAAAAAAAGAAAAAACTCTTTTAGCTTAAGTATAAGTATATTCCAAATATTTTATACAACATACTTAACTAAAGTGTATACGTTATTTATTTGAACTTTATGTACATCCTGCATTTTTATTTGCTAACATCTGATAATCTTACATTCTAGGGGTCCTCAAGCTGGGACCCCATGTGTCCTCATACCAGTAAAGTCACTGTGAAGTCTTCCTCCAAGAAGTCTGCTTCCCCAACCTCAGCTTACCTTTGAGTAAAACAAGATGCCCCAGGTGAGCTTGGCTGCATGACAGCACAGTCTTCATCTGCCTGGCAGGGGTGGAGACTGAGCACTGACCTTTGGTCTTTGTCCTCCAGTCCCTTCCCACCTCCTGGGGCCTCCAGTGGGCAGGGGAGACTCCTGTCTCATGGGCTCCTGCTTCCTGCCAAGAACTAGTATTGTTCCAGCCTGGATCTCCCCAAATCCCTGAGAGTAGGACTAGAAGACGCTGAGAGGGAGAGTGAGCGGCTGGAAGCTTGGAGGAGTAGGAGCAGCCTGACCCTCACCACCGGGGGAGGTGTCCAGGACTCCCCAGAAGGCTGCCCCTGCCGGCCAGCCTGGCTGACTCCCATCAGGCCCCCTGGCCAACCACACAGCTCCCTGCTCCTGCCAGAGGAAGGTGTAGAGCTCTGGGGGAAATTTCTTGGGCTTCCCTAGTTCCCTGTCTGGTCTGACTCTGCTCCCAGCATTCACCCCATCTGTGGTTATGTAAACGTGCATGAGGACCTCCACCTGGATTTGCTTTAGGATTACTTTCCTTGATTGTTTCTTCTTTGCCTTTTCCTTCCTCAGGGCTTTTAAGCACATGGATGGTATTTTAGCTGAGGGCAGGAGACTCCTGAGAGTTGGCAGCAGAGCCCAGAGCGTGCAGAGCTTGGAGAAGGACTTTGAGGGCACTTTGACCCGTGGCCTTCTGTGCAGCATCTGACTCCTGGGAGCACTCTCAGCCTGCTCTTAGGGCACACAGCAAGCACTCAACAGTTGCACACACTCTTGATTTTTCCAGTTTCTCCATGAGCTACAGTGGCACAAAGTTGAGGAAAAAAAGCAAAGATGGCCCAAGTTGGGAGGAGGTGACCCCAGAGAGGGGGTGGCAGGTGAACAGTCATAAGTTTAGGGCTTCAGACACCCCCAGGAATCATGAGGGGACATCAGGGACTGCAGGGCAGGTACTGATCCATACAGGGGGTCAGAGTAGAGGTCACCAACGGGGTGTGGTTTCTGGAAGCCTTCAAGCATCTCATCCCTGAAAGATGCGTAGGGCTTCCACAGGCCTTCTGAGGAGAGAAAACAGCAGAGAAGCCAAGGCAAAAAAAAGCAAAAATCAGTAAGCCCTCCCTCCTGGCTGGAACAAAGGCTACGTGAAGGGGAGCTGTAGGAGACCAGATAAAAAGCCAGGATGGTTGTCAATAGAAAGGGTCTCAAATGTCAGGCCAAGCCTACTGGAGGGACATGAAGCCTGGCCTGAAAGCAGCACAACTGTCCCCCTCCAAGGGGGCTGTCCCGACTGGGGCCCAGGCTTCCCTTCACATTTTATGGGAAGCCAGGATCTAGGCACAGGCAGAGCTGGAAGGCCTAAGACCCCTCCCCAGGAGGCAGCTCATTGCCCATCCCCGTGTCCCCACAGGTCCTTCCTCAGCAGCCCCTTCTTCCTGATCCTGGTCTTCCTGGAGCTGCCCCTGCTCCTGAGCATGCTGGGTGCCATCCTCTGGGTGAATAGGTCTCAGAGAAGCTCTGCAGGGAGGCCAGGTCGGCCTGATGATGCCCACTGATGCCCTGCCCAGACAGAAGCAGCCTCCGACAGATGAGAAGCATTTCTAAAGTAAGTGACTGTGGTTCAGGAGGCAGCGCCAGCCCAGCTTCAGGAAACAGCCCCTCGTCCCCTGGCCTGCAGCTGTGCTCCTAGGCCTCTGGGGCTCACCCTGGCTCCCTGCTTCCCTGCAGATCCCCTGGGGACCAGCAGAGCCTTCCTTTCCCCTGAGGGCACAGGTGTAGTGGGAAATACAGGAAGGGAATGCATTGTCCCCAGGGCCCTGGGTCCAGGGCAGACATGTGGAATCTCCAGGCTGAGGCACCTCCAACGTTGACGTAGTTTCCTTTGCATTCCATGGGGTACAGGGCTCCAGCCAATAGTGGGTTTGAAATTCTAAACCCCATGAAAACAGAAAAACTGAGCCAAACTCTGCTCAGGGACCGACTGTGAGTGAAGACCTGAAGGCACATGAGCAAAGGCCTCTGGGTGCCCAGCAGCTGCATTTTGGCACTTGGGGAGGAAAGTGTGGAGTAGGATCCATGCCTCGGCACCTGGTCATGTGCAAATGAACATGAGATTGGATGCCACATCCTCCCTATTGTCACCATGTCCCTTCCCATTAAAGTCACCAAGTTGTCTTACTGCTCTTGAGAGTATTGTAGTAGAGTTCTGCTGTCATTGAGGGTGCATGGGAGAAAACCTGTGTATCAGGGGATTGTGGAGTAGTAACCCACAGATCAGACCCTGGAGCTGGGACAGAGCTCAGAGCACTGTGAGCCAGGGGTGGCCAGAGGGCTGGGCGAGACTGGGCTCTATCTCCTGGTCTTTGTAAAGGGTCTAGACTAGAATCCCCACTATGGATGTAAAGGTTTCCCCATGGGTAATTCTCTAAAGACACCAGCGAGTTACTTTATAATGAAAACAAGACAACTGTTCCCTTCCTATCAAGTTCCTCCCTTATAACTCTTACTTCTGGGCAACTCAAAGGCCAAATAGGAGGCCACGAGTATGAAGGGGACATCAGGAACTATCAGGTCTTGCTCCAGGAGGAGTCATAAGACTCGAAGCAAGATCTCTAATGAAACAGGAGGTGGTGGACACACCATCCAAAACCTGTGAGAGCCAAAAAGTGATGAAAAGTGACCTCAAGTTACCCTCACCATTCACTATACCCTGCTCATAATGCATTAGTGTACTCAAAGAAACTCCCACCAGCACCATGACAGTTTACAAGACCATGGCAATTCCTTCTGGGGTGTTACCCTATGTGGTTTAAAAGAATTAGAACCTGCCAGGCCTGGTGGCTTCTGCCGGCAATCCCAGCACTCTCAAAAGGCAAGCATCTGGATTACTTGACTTCATGAGTTCAAGACCAGGCTGAGCAAGAGGTGAGTCCCCATCTGCACTAAAAATACAAAAACTGGCTCGGCGCCTGTAGCTCAGCAGCTAGGGCGCCAGCCACATACACCAGAGTGGGCAGGTTTGAATCCAGCCCGGGCCTGCCAAATAGCAATGACAACTACAACCAGGTGTGGCGGGCACCTGTAAATCCCAGCTACTTGGGAGGTTGAGACAAGAGAATCACTTAAGCTCAAGAGTTTAAGGTTGCTGTGAGCTGTGACACCATGGCACTCTACCCAGGGCGACAGCTTGAGACTCTGTCTCTAAAAAAAAAAAAAAATACAAAAACCAGCCTGGCATTGTAGTGGGCACCAGTAGTCCCACATACTCATGCGACTGAGCAAGACAATCACTTTGACCCAAGACTTTGAGGTTGCTGTGACCTATGATGCCATGGTACTCTATCCAGGGTGACAGAATAAGACTCTTATCAAAAAAAGAAGACTCTTATCTTAAAAAAGAAGAAGTGGAACCCTTGGTTCCAGGACCCCACCCCTTCCCAAAAGCCTTTAAAATAATCCCCCCTCCTCTGAACATCAAATTGAATAGAAGGTAGCAAATGAGACCCTGGCAAGTCACCAAGTGCGCCTCTGCTGCTGTGACAGCCGGCCGCCGCTCTGCCTCCAGGCAGCCACCTCTTCTGCTTTTCTTACCTCAATAATCTTGCTTTCGCCTTACTCTGACATCTCGCTCTTGAACTCTTTCTCGCTCGAGAACCCACTTGGCCTTCAGACTGGACCCCAGTTTTGTGGTCCACTTTCTGTATCACAGGGGCAGCTGGTCGGGGGCAGGAGACTCAGCCTTAGCTCTGGCCGGGAAGGACAGTGTAGGACACAGGAGAGGAGGCCCCTCGGCAGGGGCTTGGAACGCTGGAACTTCCCTTGAAGCTGTAGTCAGGGTTCTCCAGAGCAACAGAACCCATGAGGAATGTGTAGGGTGGAGAGAGAGACAGAGACGAAGACTGAGGGAGGCAGAGGGAGAGGCTGATTTTAAGGAATCGGCTCATGCAATGTGGAGGCTGTCAAGTGGAAAATCTGCAGGGTGGGCTGACAACCTTAGGACAGAGGGAAGGGCTGATGTTGCATTTTGGGTACAAAGACAGGAGACAGAGGCAGTGGTCAGTGTCTCTTAAGGTCCCTAACTGATGGGATGAGGCCCCCGCACTGTGGAGGGTCGTCTGTTCTGCTCAGAGGCTGCTGATTTGACTGTTACTCTTGTCTAAATCATACTGTCATGTCAACACCAGGGGGCCATGGCCTAACCAAGGGATACATTCGCCCTCACACTGGCTGTCTGCAGCGGTGGCTAAAACTGAGAGCAGAGAAGATGCTTCCTTCCTCGGCCCTCCTCTGAGTTCTCTCCCCTTGTCACTTCCAGGATTGTTCCCTTGCTTTTGGCTTCCCACTTCCTGTCACTCCCAGGGGTCATGCATGGGTTTTGTCCCCACATCCCAGGGACTGGGCACCCCCAGTATGGCTAGAGCAGAGACTGGGTCCTCTTTGCCACCTGCCTTGGTCACCTGCTCAGAGGGACCTTCTGTTGGTTTCCTCTGGGGACATGAGCACAGATCACCCTGGTGCTCCCTCTTGGGCCAGTCTCTGCACCCAGGGGAGGCCCGTATGCACTCACCCTCATTCATTCAGGAACAGTCCTTAAGCCTCTACTGAGCACCAGGCCCTGTTCACACATTGTTAGCCCGGAAATCAACAAAAAGACTGGCGTAAGACCAGAAGGAGAGCAGCAGGTTCAAACACAAAGGATCACTCACTTAAAAGGGCAAAATCATTGTTACTAACCTCACCCCAGCCTCACCCTCCTTGGACTCCATTGCCGTCTGTGGGGAACATCCCCACACCCTCTCCCCACTTTGCCTGGGCTCTGAGTCCCCTCATGAGAGTCTTATTTTTAACAGCATGTTTAATGTCCCTATAGATTCTGTGCCATGAATGATGACCTTTTATATTTTACCCTTTTCCCATTCTCCTCTTCCCCATACTGACTTTGTTACTACGGGGTGTTTTTTTTTTTTTTTTCTAATAGTCCTCTTTTCCTCTGTAAACATTTCCCACACTTGTTTCTTCTTTTTTTTTTTTTCTATTTTTAAATTTAGTCAGTACTCACCAGAGCTCCTCTTTTTCCATTACTTACCATATCACTTCCTTGGCAAAATTTCATGGGGATGTAGTTTTAGTCTTTTTTTTTTTTTCTTTGCACTTTTTAGCCAGAGCTGGGTTTGAACCCACCACCTTTGGCATATGGGGCCGGTGCCCTACCCCTTTGAGCCACAGGCACCGCCCTAGTTTTAGTCTTTTTAAAGAGCTGGTGGCTTCTGTATTTCATAAGTTCCCGCACACGGAGATGGTCCGCTGTTAGAGTATTTAAAACAACTACCCTGGGCATGGAATTCACGGAGCACCCTGCCTTTGCTGAGAACGAGCACACGGTCCTTCACCGTCCTCTGGGACAGATGTGGGCAGAGTCTGGGGCCGGCCTGTTTCCTTCCCACACACCGGCTCTCCGCCTGGCGGTCAGGTGGTGAGACTCCACCTTTATCCCCAGGGTTCTGTAACCTCAGGACATTCCACGTGGGGGTCACTAGGATTAGTTTTTTCCTCCCTGGGAAAGAACCACAGCGTGTGATTTTTCAATTGCAGCTCCTTAAAGTCCTTAAGCCTCTACTGAGCACCAAGGTTCTCTCTATGTCAGGCCAGTTTTGAATTAAAGTATTTTTACTTTAGGTGTTTCCGTCCCTCTCCCTAGGAAGCGGCCAGCATACACCTGTACGTGGACTCTCCTTTCACTGTCTCCTCTACCCGTTCTTGCTTCTGCAATTTCAATATTCTGGTTATTTCAATTTCACTTTATGGCTTTTCTCCAAGTCGCCGCGTTTCTGAATTTCCCGCCGTGTTTCTGTCTGGCTTTGCGGTTTCTTGGCCGTGTTCCTGTTGCCCACGAGGACGCCTCTCTTTCTCTGCAGCTCCCTTTCCTCCCCGAGACCCGCGCCTGCCTGTCCCTCGCCGCGTGCGGCGTCCCGCTGTCCTTAGTTACTCACTGAGCTCAGACCAATCACGGGTTCCGTCACTTCACGGAGACTGTCAGAACTGTTGATAGGAAAATCTTGTGTTTCTTTCGCTATTTCCTCTCAGATGTATTCTCTCTTTGCCTTTCGCTTGTATTCTTCTCTTTTAATGAAAGCTATTGAAGGGGCAACTTCCCTTTTGGGTAAAAGTTGAGATTTGCCAAAAAAAAATAGCGTGTGGAGTGGAGAGGGGGCTGAGCAGGGCAGTGTGCGGCAGCTTTCAGTCCGGGGGTGTGGCCTGGAAGCCCCGCCCACCCCGAGGGCAGGCGTCTGATTGGTTCTCAGTGTGCGCAGACTCACACACTCAGCAACGCTCTGCTTTGCAGTCTGCTTATTGCTACGTTTTTCCCTCTCTCCCTTTCATTCCCCGAACCTGAAGTAAGCTGTATCTGGGGCCCAGGCCATGTATGATCAAATCTGCCAGTCAGATGTGTAAAGAGAAAGAAAATCGATAATACCGAGTGTTGGGGGAGGTTGATCTGGGTAGGTAAGTATTCATACATTTAGACAAGAGCAGAAACTTTACAGCCTCTTTGGTAATATCCATCAAAATTTTTTAAACGCACAGACCTCTAACCCAGCTATATTATATATAGAAATTTATCCTACTAGTGTTTTCACAAATGTTTATCAAGCTACACATACGGGGGTATTCATCTCAGAATTGAATACAGTTGCAAAAAAACACAAACCTAACTGGAATATCTATCAAGAAGAAAAGAATTAAGCGAATCATGGTATGTACCTTGTAATACTATAAAGCCATTAAAAAAGAAACTCTACAGGTATTGCTATAGAATGATTTTCAAAATAGAAAATGAGCAAGTTGCAGAGTAGTATCTGTAATGTACTATCTTTGTGTGAGGAGGACACACTTCAGATGTGTAGACTTTTTCCAAAGCACACACACAGGCATACAGACAGGTGCAGACACATGCACACAGACATACACAATGCACACACATGTACATACGCGTGCACACACACAATGGTTATCGTCTTTTTCCTCGGTGAGAGGGAAAAGGGGGTGTCTAGGGAACTAGGGTGTCAATAGAACACATTTTTCACTCTACACTTTGTGCATTGCTGTTTTTTCCTTTTCAAAAATCCACAAATAAATTTGAGCTTTGCCATGTCTGCCCAAGCGTTCCATAGCTCCACCTCCTCTGCCACCCTTCAGGATTAAAATGGACCTCTGCAGGTCATTCCTGCTTCCTCTGTGACCTTCTATTTCCCTTGAACACATTGCTCTAAACACAGGCTTAAGGAACAGGCCTTTCAGGTCCATGATACATACTTGAGACTAGAGTTCTTTACTGACACGTGCACACATTGTGCAATGATCGCCACAGTCAAGTTAATTACCACGTCCATCACCACCCTTGCTGTACTTAGAGTCCCCAGAATTTGTTCAGTGTATAACTGAAAGTTTGTGTCTTTTGACCAATATCTCCCATTTCCCCCGTCCCTTGTCCCAGTTAACTACCGTTCTACTCTCTGCATCTGTGAGTTCAACGAATTTGGATTCTACACAGAATGAGATTGTGTGGTATTTGTCTTCCTTATCTGGCTTATTTCACTTAGCATAATGTCTTGTAGGTTTATCCAGATTCTTGCAAATAAAATTTCCTTTTCTTCCAAGGCTGAATCACATTCAATCCTATACATATACCACAATTTTTCTTATCCACTCATCCATCGATGAACACTTAGGTTGATTTCATAACTTGGTTCCAGTGAATAAAGCTACAATTAACATGAGGGTACAGAGGTATCTGTTCGTGATAGTAGTTTCATTTTCTCTGGACATATACCCAGGGGTGGGATTGCTGAATCATGTGGTGATTCTATGTTAATTCTTTGAAGAACTTCCACAGTGTCTGCCAGTATGGCCGTGCTCATTTACATCCCACCGAGGGTGTACCAGGCTTCTCTTTCCTGCACACCCTCGCTAACACTTGCCATCTCTTGCCTTTTCCATAGCAGCCATCTCCAGGGGTGAGCTGGTATCTCCTTGTGGCTTGGCTTTGCATTTCTTTCTAGAAAATTCTTCCCCTGCTCAGGTTAGAGAAGACATGGATTAGATCACAGCTAAGATGGCAGATTTCAAAAATAAAACGTAACACCAGCTATATTTGAATCTCAGATAAACATTGAACAAAACTTTAGTTTGTCCCAAATACTACATGAAATTCAAATTTTACCTAGAATTCTGTATTTTATCTGGCAAGTGACTCACAGCATCCTCCAAGGCTTGGTACGGGCTCCAGAGTATCTGGCAGATAGACTGCCCAACGTCTGGTGTAGAACTCCCCCATTAGACATGACAATTCTCCTCTGCTTCTGCTTTTGTCCCTTCCCTTCATGGAGATCTTTGAGAGAGGACACAAAGTGTGATCACGTTTTTACCATCTTTACCTGGATTTCAAATATTTCTTTGTGTCTCTCAGCAAAATTTTGTAGAATATCTTTAACCTTCCCTCATTTCTCTAAAGTTTTGTCTTAGCCATTTTACATTCCTTTCTCCCACAGATTATACAACTGGTTATTGCTGATTGATTTTTTAAAACTTATTGATGTCTATATATTTCCCCCATACAAGGCCAACTGACCCAAACTCTGGCTTATTTGTTTGTTTGTTTCAAATGGTTTGCTGATTCTCATTGCTAAGTAAATAAAAAGGTAAGGTAGGTTGGTTCATCTCTTCCTCTGAGGACCTCCCTGCACCTGCCCTGGTGTGGGGAGTGTGTAGCTGTGTTTATCTCGTATGCCACCCCCTCCACCACAGCCAGCAGGGCAAGGGGCTGAACATTCAGAGCCTTGTTAAAGGTCTTGGACCATTTTTGGAAAAAAAGTAAGAACGATTGAAGGATGCTGTTTCAAAGAGCAGTGGACACTGATAAAAGGGAACAGATTCAAGAGATGCTGGGGAGACACCATGTGCAGGAACTACGGGGAGACTCAGTGGGAAGCATGTGGAAAAAGAAGGCAGAAAGGGTGACACCCAGGATTCTGGCCTGAACAGCGGTGGGAACAGGGATGGAGAGCCACTCGCTGACCTCGGGAAGACAGGAAGAAGCCAGTTTGGAGTAGGGGAGACAGAGAATGCAGTTTGGGCACATTGAGGTACCAGCCAGGAGATGTTGGTGTGTACTGAATACATAGATCTGAAACTTTGGAGAAAACTGTGAAGAAAAGAACAATGTGAGAATACGGATGGTGAGAAAGATCTGGGCCCAGGGACACCACCCAACAGAAATGGACAGAATAAGCAGACAGCCTGGGACGGAAGCCTCGGGCATGGACAAAGTTCAAGAGAAGAGCTGAGGAATAAGCTTCCCTGGGTAGACAAAGAGCAGCCAGAGAAGGAGGAGGGAAACCTTGAGAATTTAGTCTCAGAAAATTCAGGGTAGGAGAAGAACCTACAAAGGGGTCACATCTCTTAAGGACGTGTGATGTGGGTTTAACATGGCACCCATGGGCCTCTGAGGAGCTGGGCGTCAGCCAGTTAGCAGTGGGTGAAGGGGTGCTGCTGGGGTGGACGGGGAGGGGGAGGCAGAGCACAGCGCAGCTTCCTTAATTTCACGATCAGCTCTAGGGTGAGAACCCAGAAGGGGCTGAAAGAGGAAGCAACATGCCCACATGTCCACAGTCTCCCACTCACACACTCACACACACACTGTTGAGAGAAGAGGGTACAAATGGATTCACTTCCTTTCTGTCTCAGTAGAATTTTAAAGATTTCTTAACGGAGTTCCTCCATGTTTATCGTTAGGTACATTTGTAGGGTCTCCCCCCCCCTTTGCTATCTTGATTTACAGAGGAGATTCTAGTTCTTATAAGTTGGGTGTTTCTTCCATGCTATTTCTGAAACGGCTGCTATTTGTGTGTGAAGAAGCCAATAATGTTTCTGTTTTGCTTTTGTGATCCGTCAACCCTCTTTGGAACACTCAGACAGCTCTTTTGGGTCGTCTACGTATAAAATTGTGTTATCTGCAAACATCGATAGTTCCAACTTCCCCTTTCCTGTGCTTGTGCCACTTGTGTATTTCTCCTGCTCATGGCTTTTACCCAGATAGATGGGTGACTCTGCTGGATGAAGCCTTACCGAGGACATCTGGCCTGTCTCTGAACCTTCAGTGGGTGGTGCCCATTGTGGATGGTGCTGGGAGACAGTGAGAAAGGAGACAGGAGAGAGGGAGAGAGAGAGGCAATCCCATTACTGGGCATCTACCCAGAAGGAAAAAAATCCTTTTATCATAAGGACACTTGTACTAGACTGTTTATTGCAGCTCAATTTACAATCGCCAAAATGTGGAAACAGCCTAAATGCCCACCAACCCAGGAATGGATTAACAAGCTGTGGTATGTGTACACCATGGAATACTATTCAGCCATTAAAAAAATGGAGACTTTACATCCTTTGTATTAACCTGGTTGAAAGTGGAAGACATTATTCTTAGTAAAGCTTCACAAGAATGGAGAAGCATGAATCCTATGTACTCTATTTTGATATGAGGACAATTAATGACCATTAAGATCACGGTGGGGGCGGGGGAAGGGGAGAGCAGAGAGAGAAAGAAGGAGGGAGGTGTGGGGAAAGGAAAAGCAGAGAGAGGAAAGGAGGGAGAGGGTGGGGCCTTGGTGCGTGCCACACCTTTCGGGGGCAAGACACGATTGCAAGAGGGACTTTACCTAACAAATGCAATCAGTATAACCTGGCTTAATGTACCTTCAATGAATCCCCAACAAAAAAAAAGAAAAGCCAAAAAGAAAAAGGTCAACATCATTAGTTATTATGGAAATGCAAATAAAACATCAAAATGAGATTCCACTCTATGACTTTTCAAAGGCCACAGTTGAAATTACTGACCTTGACACCAAGTCTTGAGAGGACCCAGAGTACCTGGAAGCCTCATGCACTGCTCGTGGAAATGTAAAGGGCACAACCACTTTGGAAAATAGTTTGCAGCTTCTTCAATGTTATGTTATGCTGAGTGAAAAACACCAGCCCACAAAAGAGATTACACTGTAATTAATATTCCCAGAAAATATATCTGTGTCTACTATATTACAAGGCTATATTATAAGGCTACTATATTATAAGGCTGTCAAAATTAAATATCACTGACTAGGTGGAATAAACAACAGAAATTTATTGCTCACAGGTCTTGAGCCCGGAAGCCCAAGATTATGGTGTCGGCAGGTTTGGTTTTGTCTAAGGCTTCCCTCCCTGGCTTGCAGACGGCCACCTTCATTTACTTGCCCCTTCGTGCTTGGGGATCCCTGGAGTCTCTCCATGTGTCCTAATCTCCTCTTCTTACAAAGACACTAGTCACATTTGATTAGGGACCACCCTAACAGATTCATTTTAGGTTAACTGCATCATTAAAGGCCCTGCCGCCAATAAAGGCACATTCTGAGGTACTGGGGTTAGGGCTTCAACATGTGAATTTTGTTTTTTGGGATGGTTTTGTTTTGTTTTGAGACAGAGTCTCGCTCTGTCACTCTGGGTAGAATGCTGTGACATCATAGCTTAGCAAGCTCAGACTCTGGGGCTCAACAATCCTCTTGCCTCAGCCTCCTGAGTAGCTGGAACTACAGACACTGACCACAATACCTAGTGAGTTTTTCTATTTTAGTGGAGACAGGGTCTCACTCTTGCTGAGACTGGTCTCAAAATTGTGAATTCAAGCAATCCACCTGCCTCAACCTCCCTGAGTGCTAGGATTACAGTTGTGAGCCAACACACCTGGCCTCAACATGTGAATTTTAGGGAACACAATTTAGTTCTTGACACTTGGAGACAAGGTGTAGAGGAAGGTGGACAACAGAAACATTGAGGGATTACCAAATGTTCACTACTGTGAATGTGGTGTTAGTGTTAACAGGTATATACATATGTTAGAGTGTTTTAAATTGTTCACTTTATATATTACAGTTTATTATATGTCAATAATACCTCAATTTAAGTATGGAAAATAATATCACCCAATAAAAGATGAATATAATATGGTAATTCCTTATTTTTAAATTGTTCTGGAATCTAACTGAATATCAAAAGTCAAGCAGAGTGATTAGAGATGTTGTCCTCAAGTATGGAGTTCCCATGTGGCTCTTCTGATGTGTCCTTATGTCAGTAAAGTCCCTGGGAAATCTGAGGTTGGCTTCCCCAACCTCAGTTTACCTTTAATTAAAACAAGATGCCCCAGGTAAGCTTTGGCTGCATGACAGCACAGTCTTCATCTGGCTGGCAGGAGTGGAGACTGAGCATCAGCTGTTAGTCTTTGTCCTCCAGGCCCTTCCCATCTCCCAGGGGCCTCCAGTGGGCAAGGGAGATTCCTCTCTCATCTGTTCCTGCTTCCTGCCAACAGCTAGTATTATTCTAGCTGGGCTCTGCCCAAATCCCAGGGTGGAGGACTGGAAGATGACTAGAGAGAGAGTGAGCAGCTAGAAACTCAGAGAAGTAGGAGCAGCAGCCTGACCTTCATTCCACACTTGGGGAGGTAACCAGCAGACTCCCCAGAAGGTCCAGGATGTCTTACAAGGCTGGAGCCAAAATGTCAGGCAGCTGAGGCTTCTGCTATCTCAGGGAAGAGGATCTGCCTCTGAGCTCACTCCTATGCTTTCGGCAGGTCTTGGATCTCCTCTGTTGGCCAGAGACATCAGTTTCTTCATGTTGCACATTATTTCTTCAAATAATTTTTCTGTCCCTCTGCATTTTCAGGGATTCCGATTTCACAGATATCAGATTGACTGAAGTTGTATCATGGCTCACTGATGCTCTGGTCATTATTAAAATTCTTTTTTCTTTCTCTGTTTCATTTTGGACAGTTTCTATTGTGGTCTCTTTAAACACACTAATCTTTTATTCTGTAATACCTGATGTGTCATTAATCTCATCTAGTGTATTTGTTATCTCAAACACTGTAGTCTTATGCTTTAAAATTTTGAATTAGATCTTTTATATATTTTCCATATCTCCATCTAATCTATTGAACATATGGAAATTAACACAGTTGTGGACAGTTGTGTTAATTTCCTTCTCTACTGATTCTAACATCTGTTTCGGTTCTGGGTTGGGTTCAATTGATTGATTATTTGCCTCATTATGAATGGTGTTTTCCTGCTTCTTTGTATAACCATTATCATACCTCATAATCTTTGTTTTCCCTTGCTAGTGCTGGCATTTTGTATTGTCTGCTAAATCTTCTTGAGCCTTATACTGTGGTGCAGTTAAATTACTTAGAAAGAGTTTGAATCCTTGAAGACTTGATTTTAAGATGTGTAGGCCACATCAAAGCAAATTTAGTGAATGCTCTACTCAATATCTTATAAATTATGAGTTTTTCCAGTCTGGTTCATGGGAACAGCTATGATTACTGGCCCTGTGAGAGAGTGTTTCCTCTCATCTTTGGGGTGGTGCTCTGCCCAAGTTCTTTATACACATGCACTGCTCAGAACCTTGTTGAATACTTCTGGGGAGCCCCTCTGCAGACCTCTATGATCACTAGCTTTCTCAACTTTCTCCTCTCTGGCCAAATATCTAGGCATTAGACTGTCCCCCAGGTAAAAAGGTATCCCATGAAAGGCTACCGGTAAATACCGATGCTCAGCTCTCCTTCACTTCTCCTTAGGACAGGGTTGCTAGCCACTTTGGTGCTGGAACCCCAAGTTAGCTGGGGCCCTCAAAATAGTCTGCCATGCTCCACTTGGGTTTCCCTTCTTTCAGCCTCCACCCAGAAACCCACTCACTGCAGTAATCTAGCAGCCACGTGGCTTCCCCTTTTCACTTACTTTCTCTCCTAGATCACTCTGATGGGGTGCCTGATGTCCAATGCCTTGACAACCTCAGTTTCACTTATTTTGTGTATTTTATTTGCTATTGTTTGAGGCTGGAGGTAAATCTAGTCCCTATCAGTTGACTTTCCCCAGAAGCTGAAGTTGTATATTTTCCTTTATTATTTCTACAGAAAGGAGCATGTACAGACAGACATACCTAAGTGTGTGTGGGGAGGGGAGGACATTCTTCCCCACCTCAATAGAGACAGAAGCGGGGAAAGTGGACTCTAAAAGGGACCCCTGTAGGATACATATCCCCGTCTGGTCTCTGCATCCATTCCTCTTTGCAGGTCTCACTGAAGCTCACAAGACAAATGGGGCTGAGCCAGCAGTCCCCAGAAAGTCTAAGGGGCAGTCAGAGGAGAACGGACAGCACATGGGGCAGGTGGAATAGGCTCTCTCCTTTGCTAGAAACTTTGACATAGCAGGTTGGAGTACCTCACCCTGACCCCTGGACAGAGATGAGTATGGAGACACAGAGAGCACAGGGAGGAGAAGCTTCTGAGAGTTCTCAGCCCTGCCTCAGGGCAAGCAGGACTCTGTAGTAATCAAAGCCTGGGTTCCTGGGGTTCATGTACCTCCCTCTGTGTCTGAAGAGTGGAGAGATAAACTTTCAGAGTGTCACAGTGAATGGTACAGACCTCAGAGAGTCAACTGGAGTCTCCACTGGAGTCTGACTGTCGGGATTGTATGGTTCCAAGGAAGGAAGAGCCAGAGCACCAGTAACCAGGATGGGGACTCTATGTCTATTCAACCCTACTACCCAAGCCTAAACTGCAACATGTCCTGATTGTAGCATGGGGCCATGAGGACTGCTGTGCTGTCCCCTTGACACAAGGGCTCTTGATCTGCTGCCACTGTCGGAAGGGAGCACAAGCCCCGCCCAGTGAATAAGCTCCTGCAAACCAGGGCTCAAGGACCTCAGACATGAGCCTCTCAGGAGGTCTGCCTTCCAGAAGAACTTAGGAAGACAACATCAGGAAGCCCAAATGTGCAAATGGAGCTGGATGGGATTCCAGGCCCCAGGAATGTAGCTGTTTAACCATAAAGGCCTTTCTGAACTCAGCATTATACCCTAGCACCTGGACTACCCTGGTCCTCTTTCCCCTAAGGTTGGATATAGGATGGAATGGAAACAGTGCCTGTGACGCCCAGAACACCATGGAGAGCAGGGCACACCTGGGCACCAGGGGCCCAGGAAGTTGCTGGCAGGGAGTGGGCCTCTGGATACCATGGAAGGTAGACCCTTTGGCCCATGGACTGAAACTGAGACCACCACCCTTGTCCCCTGTGAGCAATAAACATGGACACAGAGGTGCATAGAGACATAAATAAATATTCCTGCAAATGCTTAATCTATCCTGGAGGAGGCCTGGGAGCCATGGGGCACATTAGAGGGGCCCTGTCCTTCCGTCCCAAGTGCTAACTATAGCTATAGAAGACAGCCTTAGTCTAGTGTATTTGTTGCTTACAAAAGAATACCCAAGAATGAGTAGTGTATAAAGGAAAGGAATTTATTTCATACAGTTGCAGAGGCTGAGAAGTCCAAGCTGGCGGGGACCCACCTGGTGACAGCCTTCTTGCGGCCGGGACTCTCTGCAGGGAATCACATGTCAAAGGGGCTGGGTGTGGCATCTCAGGTCTCACGTTCTCTTCTCACGCCCCCAGTCCTGTCCCATGACACCCACCCGTCAATTAACCCTGAATGGATCACTCCATTCCCAAGGGCAGAGCCCTCCTGACATAGTCACCTCTTAAAGGCCCCTCCTCTCATTCTTGCCACATTAGGGATTATGTTTCAACGGGAGTTTTAGAGGGGACAAATATTCAAACCATGGCAAGCACAGCAAAGCATAGCAAAACCTCAGAACTCAATATCCTCTGCCCCAGGGACCACTGAGGGACAGTTCGTACACTCGAGTGGGACGTCAGGGACCAGGGCAGAGTGGGCTCCCTTGGGTCAAGGTCCACCTTCACTTTGACTCCACACTCAATTCCATTTATCTTGAGCTGACACCAGCAAGTGTCAGTGTAGTCTCTCTTGGGCTCAATCATGGTCATGTTGAATGTGTGGTTGTTCTGACTGACCGCAGTGGGCACACGGTATTCTTGCACCTGCTGCTGAGATCCAGTGGTCACAAGGATCCTGCATCTGTCCATATCAGCCCCTTGGCACCACCTCTTCCTATAGGTTTCCCACTCTTGGTCATAACTACACTGCATGGTCAGTGAGTCCAGTTCTGGGCCACTTGTTGTTTCTGGAATGGTGACTGGATTTCTGGCAGTCGAGTACCCTGGGAAAAAAACAAATCCATGTATCTACCATAGCAAGGGCAGGACAACAGACTCCTGGCTTGGGATTAGCTCCAATATCCAAGTATGTCATGAGTTCAACCAAACTCAAGGAGAAAATATAGCTTCCCCATGACAAACCTGCACTTTGTCCTAATATTCTGCTGAATCAAAACCACTAGAGAGGACTGTCACAAACCCCAGAGAAATAAAATTGTTGACATGGAGCAATAATAGCTTCTTATAATTCACTCTTCTCTACCCACAAAAAGCCAACACATCTTTATGTTTCTTGGAATGTTCTATTGCTACTTTCAGATGTACTATACATCTGATGGGGAGAAAATATCAAAAGACTGATTTCCTCAGGGGAATCATGCTGCCTTGACTCTTGACTATTCCTGGTAGTTCAAATGGTGTCAACTGGCTCTGCTGTAGTAACCCAGCCTAGAGGACAGCCTTTGACATCCATTGAAACAGTGACACCAACTGGTCTCTGTGGACTATGGGATCTCAATCTCTCCATACGTTGCTACAAACTCCTGTTTCAAAATACCACTAAGAGCTAACTAACCTTTAGGATAAATCAAGTAAAGGTTACATGTAAACAGGTCTTCCCATTCTACGTCCTCTTCTATCTTGCAAAATCTTTACTAAAATCAATGGCAATGATGTGTTGGTAGAAACCACAGATAGAAAGAGCCAATTGAATATCACATTAGATGTAAAAATTTTTAAAGATAAAAGGGTACTTTATACCTCCAGAATATTATGCTAATGTATACTCAGTAAAATAGTTAACTGTTGGTGGGAGGGGGTGAAATAAACACAAAAACAAGCAAAATATGTGAATGGACAAATAACCATGGGGGAAAAAATCTAAGTTATCATAGAATCTATCAAGACAAAGGCTCTGTTTACCTTATTTATAAGTAAATAAGGTTTACCTATAAACCTTAATCCAAAAGCTTTATAGGTAATTGCTTTTTTAATTCTAAGGAAACAAAATTCCTCTGCTATATTTATGTTCTAAGAGGAGAATAATGAAAATTTGTCACATTCTCTTTCTGAAACTGACATATCTCTGACAACAAACCTGAACAAAGGCAGCACAGAGATGGCCACGGGAAGGGCCACAGCAGGAACACAGCTCTGGGGCTGAGTCCTGGCAGCCACACTCAGCCCAGACAGCTCTGTGACCCCAGGCCCATGGCTGTGGCTGATGCTGCCCTTGTCCCAGTTCAGCCAGTGCATTAACAGTGACAATCTCCACTCCACATCCAGACTTCTGGCTGCTCTGGAAACAGGAAAAGACTTGACGTCACAGGGCCACTCCCTGCATGGGGACCATGGTGGCAGTGACGGGGGCTCGGCCTCCCAGGTATCTTTGGCTCCCCAGGATGCTGATGTCTCTCTCCTTCCCAGGGTCTCTCCCTCCCTGAGGCCTGGGTCACTGCCAAGGTCACACTTCATGTGTTATTTTTCTCACTAATGAACGACTTCCCAGTGTCCTCTTTCAAAGGTGAGAGAGCAGGAGAGGAGAACAGCACACAGAATGGAAACGCTGCTTCACTCTCGGCAGCACCTGCCTGGACAGGGGAGGCTGAGGTCACGGCCTCTGATGCAGATGCAGAAGCTCTAAGTGTCACACACTCCCTGACACTCAGGCCCATGATCTCAGGCAGGGGTGGGAGACGCTTCTTTACTGCTTGGGGAGGAGAGAGTGGGGCTCTGAATCCTCCATCCTCCGCAGTGTGGTCACATGACCCATGAGGTAAGAGTTCTCACTCTACCTGGGACCCCAAGGTCAGTTCCACTCCTCTCAATCCCACACCAATGTGTCAGCATCATCTCTCCTGAGCTCCTCCATGGTCACAGGGAACATGTGGCTTTTCTGACTGTCCCTGATAAACACATAGTCTTTGTCACCTCCTTCTCTGATCTAGTGGTCACAAGAAGGACCATGTGGGTGCTCCAAACAGCCCTTGGACACCATCACTCCTGTGTTTCTCCCACCTTGTGCCCCAGCCACATTGACTGGCCCTGGACCTCTCTCGGTGGCCACTCACTGCAGGTGGACACTGCTGGAGAAGCAGCTGCCAGCAGGAGCCTGCAGGGCAGCTCTGCCCACCTGACCCAGGCCTGGCCTGGGAGCTGCTAAGGCCTGAAGCGGCTGAGGGAGCCAGGTCCAGTCTCACTTCCTATACAGCCCACAGTCCCACTCCAATGAGACCTGCTCAGCCATCAATCTATGAATGGAATAATCCATTCCTGAGGACGGAGCCCTCCCAGCCCAACCACCTCTGAAAGCCTCCCCCTTTCAATACTGCCATCACGGATGATGTTTATGTGTCAACAGGAGTTTTAGAGGAGACCCCTGTTCAAACCTCACACTCACCATCCTCTGTGACAGGTCTTGCTGAGTGACACTTAATTCACTCAAGTGGGACTACATGGATCAGAGCAGAGCAGAACCTGAGAGACACATCCAAACACCCACACCCTCTCACCTGGGGTGATGATCACCTTCACTTGGACCCCAAGGTCAGATCCACTTCTCTCAATCCCACACCAGTAAGTGTCAGCATCATCTTTCCTGAGGTCTTCCATGGTCACGGTGAACATGAGATCTTTGTGACTGTCCCTGATGGACAGATGGTCTGTCTTCACTTCATTCTCTGATCCACTGGTCACAATAATGATATTACAGCTGCCCCAATAAGCCCCTCGACACCACCACTTCCTGTAGGTTTCCCATCCAGAATCATAACGACACTGCACAGTCAATGATCCCCACTCCGGGCCACTCACCACTTCTGGACCACTGATAGCACTTGCAACACTGGAGCAGCCTGGAAAACACAAGTACATGCACCTGTCACTTCCCAACCATGCCCAGGACATATTCCACAGGAGAATGATACTGCCTTGACCCTGGACTGTTGCTGGCAGCTGGAAGGATGCCCAGTGGCTCTGCTGTAGTACCCAGCCTGGAGGACTCTCTTTGATGTCCCCTGAAACCATGATGCCTACTGGCATCCAGGGACTATGGGGTCTCGGAGTGTCCATAAGTTGTTGTAATTTCCAGTTTTGAAATTCCTAGTAAGAGCTAATCTTTAGAATAAATCAAGTAAAGGTTAGGTACAAACAGCATCACCCATTCCATGCCCTCCTGTGCCTTGTAATATTTTTACTAAACTCAATGGCAACCATTCACCCACACTTAAAGGGAGAGAAGTGGACAGGCCTCATTAGCTCTTTTTTTCTAGAGAATCTGCTCAAAGAAACACTAGACAGCATGATATTTTTACCCTTTAAATCTTTGGCTTGAAGGAACTCAAAACAATGGAAATACTTTACAGACACCCCAGTCACAAATCCTTTAAATTTGATTGATCCTACAAGCTCTGAGAACTTGAGCCAGCTAACCTCTCTGCCTTTGGTTCCTGTAAGTGGGGATAATAGCAGTATCTAGCCCATGTTGTTATGTAATATTGGTTATTATTACCTTACCCCTGGACAAATGAATACTTTAAACTTCACCAGAATGTCTGGTATAGCCAGAGTTTGCCCTGGTAGGAGCTAGAGCCAATTTCATCTCAGACAGAGCTGCCCAGCCAGGTGAGGCCTGCCAGGGACCAAAATTGGGCCACATACTCTGTTCTGCTTTCTGTGGCATCTGAAGGAGAGTAAGAAACTACACGGATCCCTTTGAGGAAAGATGAGTTTTCAACGTTTTGTTTGCGAACTAAAAAAATCTGTACATCACAAAGAAAAGGCACATTAAGGTAACTACGTAAAGAAAAAATATATCTGAAAATTATTTAGCAAAAATAAAATATACCTGAAAATTGTTTACAGAAAATAATATTGGAAATTGGAGAGAAAATTCCTTCTCAAGCCTAATCTGACCACAGATAATATGAAAAACAGATAGACTCATTACATGTTAACAAAAATGCAAACACTATATATCCAAACTTGTTAAGATGGCCAGAGCTATATTCAAAAGTAAATTCTTAGAAAATAGTGGCAATTAGGATTAAACATACAGTTACCACATGGCCCAAGAATGACTTTCCTAGCTACACCCAAGGGGATTTGAAACATTATCTTCTCATAAAAAAAAGTGCTCCAAAGGCTCACAGGAGTATTATTGACGATTAACAAAGGCAGAAACGGCTCTAAAGTCCATGAGCAGACGAATGGAGGAAGAAAATGAGACCCTCCCTGAAACATTATTTAACCATAAAAAACAATGGGGTTCTGATACGCGCTGCAACGTTGGTAAAAGTTGGGAACATCGTGCTCCGTGAAAGAACAAGACACGAAGGTCACGGGTTGTGTGATTCCACCCACACGAAATTCCCTAAGAGACAAAGTCGCAGACACAGGGAAGGGGACTAGCGGATGCCATGGGCCAGGGGAGTGTGAGAGCTGTGGGGTTTCCTTCTGAGGTCGTGAAAATGTTCTGAAATTAAGTAGAGGTGGTGGCTGTACAACGTGAATTTCTGAATATACCACAAATCCCCGGGTTATCCACATGAAAATAGGGAATTTTATGGCCTGTGAGTGATATCTCCATTTTGTGAAGAAGAAAAGTTTATTCTTAGCCTTAAACATGTTTTAATATTTTGGAAAGAAAGAAAACTATCAGACTCTTTAACTTAGAAAAGATAACAAATAGTAACCCTAAGAAAATAAGAAGAAATCAAACATAGGAGAAATTAATAATTAAAAAGTTCAAAAAGTAACACTAACCAACTAAACCTGACTAGTTTAACGTGGGGAAAAGAGGAGGTTGGGGGGAAAGAGAAGCATTAGTGATGGGGGAAAGCTTCTGTCAAATGTGAAAAGTGCATATAGCTGCTCCTCAGTGTCAGAGAGGCTTGACCTCCCTCAGAGGTCAACTCCTTTTTTTTTTTTTTGGCAGTTTTTGGCTGGGGCCAGGTTTGAACCCACCACCTCCAATATGGGGCTGGCGCCCTACTCCTTGAGCCACAGGCACTGCCTTCACAGGGCAACTTCTGCAGATGATGCTCAAGTTCCTGATAAAAAATGGAGTCACATTTGCATGTCACAGTGCTTTGTCACCTTCTGCTCTGATCCAGCGGTCACAACAAGGACCCTGCAGGTGCTCCAAACAGTCCCTGGACACCATCACTCCTGTGTTTCTCCCACCTTGTGCCCCAGCCACACTGATTGGCCCTGGATCGCTCTCGGTGGCCACTCACTGCAGGTGGACACTGCTGGAGAAGCAGCTGCCGGCAGGAGCCTGCAGGGCAGCTCTGCCCACCCGACCCAGGCCTGGCCTGGGAGCTGCTGTACCTGAAGGACCCAGATAGTCTTCTGGGGTTTGGTCACGAGTGTCCCCTCTGTCCAGATGCCGTGTAGTTTCCCTGATGCACACACCCCACTGGCTTCTGGAAGATCCTGCTCATACCCTTGGCCATAGCAAAGGTGTCCCCTGGCAGGCCTCACAAGGGAAGCTGCCCTTCCTCTCCACACTCAGTGCCCTGGAGGGAGCTGCTGTGAGCACTCCCCACCCCCGGCCAGCCATGCTCTTACACCAGCCAGCCCAGATTTCCCTTCCAAGGTACTTTTCTTAGGGAGACTTTGGCCAACACCTTCCACAGATGTCCCTGGCCAGACTTCCTTATGCAGAAGGAGAGGTGGTGCAGGAAACTTGACCATCGTCCACTCTGACCTAGGGCTCTGGACTTTTTCACTCTAAACTTCTCCTTTGCTTCTTCCCTCTTCCCACCCTGCAGCCTCATTGAAGTGTGAGAAGCTTTCCTGTGGGAGCCCCTCAAGCTGGCATGACCCCCGTGTCTGCTGGACACATCTGACCCTCACCCAGCTCCACAGTTCCCCAGGCCAAGAGGGGCATACCGGGGAGGCTGAGGCAAGAGGATCGCTCGAGCCCAAGAGTTTAAGGATGCTGTGAGCTAGGACACCACAGCCGGCACTCTACCCAAGACGCCAGAATGAGACTCTGTCTCCAAAAAAAAAGAGAGAGAGAGGAGGGGTGAGGGCAGCTGGCTCTGTCTCCTGTGAGGCTCCTGAGCTCCAGCTGCTGCATTTCCACTTGTTCTCAGCTCAGCCTGGTGGGTGACACTCCTCGGTCCTCTGCAATTCAGCTTTCACCTGCAGAACTCATCAAAAGTTCTGCTCTCACGTCTTAAACACACAGAAGACTCCTCATTAGAAAAGCTCTCTCCTTCCCCCAGGACACAGAGCCCAGCCTCCAGTAGCCACACTCCCTTTGGTTGTGTTACTGAATTAAAACTCTGTCCCTGTAGACATCCTGGGTTCCTCCTCCTCAACCACTACCCTTGTTAACAGACACACACTACACGCTCAATAGCCCTAAACCTGATGTTCTCAAGGTTGAGCACAAACTCCTCAGCATGGGCTTCAAGACATGGCCCCGAGCTTGTCTTTGCTGCCTCCCTGTCTTGTATCACCTGGCCAAGCACTCAACATCCCAGCTGCCCCCTGAGGGGGAATCGTTCCAGCATTTGGGGGTAAATTCAGAGGTGGCCCTCACACAGGGCTTCTCAAACAGGAGTGATTTTGCCCCCAGTAGACACTGGCAGTACCTGGAGACATTTCTGAGTATCAAGTGGGGCGGGATGGCCATTGGCACCTGCTGGGGAGAGGCCAGGGATGCTGCTGAACACCCTACGGGCCACAGGGCAGACCGGACCCCAACACACAACCGAGAAGGAGCTGGCCCCAAGTGTTAACGTAGGGGGAATGACTCCCCCAGGGGGCCAAACCCCAAGCAGAGCACCTGGTTGCTAACTTTGTCTGGATGGGGAGATGGTCAGAGTGACAAGGCCACATGGGCTCCTGGGCAGTCTCTAAGCTCAGCTGAATGGTCATTAAAGTTGACACTGATCACAGCCAGAAGTCCCATGATGGATTTCCCCATGAGAAGCTGCCTCAATTTTAAAAGTTCTCCAAGAAATTCCCACTAACTATGTCAGTCTACATCCACAGAGTGAGGGTCCCCAAGAGCTTAACCACCCTGAATCTCTCATCTGCCCACACACACTTAGCTGCCACCAGGGAATGAGGGCTTCTTTTCCTCCTTTTAAATCTCTGACAAGTGCTCCTAGTGATCCCTTGTTTTTCTCTAGGATGCAGAAGAGGTCTTGAAGGAGGAGGTCGAGAGTCATCCAACTGAGCACAAATGAACTAGCACTGTGCATCCTTCCTCACAGAGCTTCCCTATTGTGATGCATTGAATGTTTGTGTTTCTAGAAATTCACATGTGGAAGCCCTGACCCCAGGGTGACAGTTTTTGGAGATGGGGGTCTTTGGGCAGTAATTAGGGTTAGATGAATTGATGAGGGTGGGGTTCTCATGATGAGATTAGTGCCCTTATAAGAGACACCAGAGAGCTTGCTCCCTGTCTGCCCTCCCCAAGTGTTAATCCAAGAGGCAGTGAGGAGGCTGCACCCTCCAGCTGGGAAGAGAGCCTCCACCAGTCTCCTGGATCTGCTTGCACCTCCATCTCAACTTTCTAGCCTCCAGGACACTGAGAAATACACAACTGTCTATGGAATTCTGTTGTGGCAGCCTGAGCTGATAATACACACATGTGCCCCTTTTATCCCTATTAACTTCCAAGTGAAGACAATTATCACATGTGCGTCCCCCCAGCTCACTCTCTGCACGCAAATCTCCCTGTCTGAGTTTGTTCTCCTACACATTTGGGAAGTCAATGGATAGGTCACTGTGGTCATTTTATTTCCCATGATGATAGCCTCCCTTCCCTGAATATCTCCACTCCCTAAAAATGCATCAAGAAGGACCCTGTTCATTACTTCATTCACCTGTTTATGTAGAACTCCCAGGTTTGAGAATCACTAGTCTAAAAAGGAAGTATTTTTATTTTGTTTTTGTTTTTGTCTGTTTCCACAGCACCTAAGCATAGAACCTGTCAGATAACAAAACCTTGGCTCCTGTTTAACAGATAACGGCACAGATGAACGACTCATCCCTGCCATTTTCCTGATTTGTCCCCATACCCCAGGATAGACCCCTTCGGTCCCCTGCCCAGTGTCTGGCATCCCAGTGTCTAAAGCATCCGCTGCACTCACCTAGGAGGATGAGAAGGAGCAGAGCAGGAGACAGCCACATGGTCCTATCACTGCTCCTTGCCTTGGTGATCACAGGTCCGAATGTCCTTCAGGGACTTGAAGCCAAGCTCAGAAGAGAATCCCCCAAACCTGCTTCAGTCTCCTTTGAGCCTTTCTTTCACTCATCTCCTGTTATATATGCAGCTATTTCTTAATTTTACATATTAGGAGAAAGGGGGTGTCATTTTGGGGGAAGAATGAGTCACCACATGTCATGCAACCTGTGACGAAACTTTTTTGCATGTAGGAAAGAAGAAGGATCCAGGCCTGGTCACGTTTGCATGGGGAGCATCTCCAGATCCCAGGGGGAGTCCAGGAATTGAGACATGTGACCTGCTCCCAGAAGGAGAGACGAGGCTGCAATGCAGAGAATTGGGAGGGGGCCCAGTAATGGAGACATATTCACATGCGCTTTGGAATGAAGGCAGCAGGCAGGGCTCACACCGCCTCACAGCAGAGTCCTCCCCTGCCTGAGACTCTTCCCAGGTGGCCCCACAGCAGTTTTTTTTTTTATGGTGTCATAGTATTATAAGATATCTACATATCATAATTTGTCTAATTATTGTCCTCTTGAGAGACATGCATGTTATTTATCCTTACAAGTTGTATTTTTTTTCTTTTTGGCAACTTTATACAATTCTGCAATGAATATCCGTGTGTATGTAGCTTGATAAACATTTGGATAACTTCAGGATAAATTTCTATTAATAATATAGCCAGGTTAGAGGTCTGTGTGTTTAAAATTTTTGCTCATTGTTTATCTGAGATTCAAATATACCTAGTGTTGTGTTTTATTTTCCTAAATCTGCTATCTTAGCTATAATTTATGCACATCTTCTCAAACCTCAGCAGGGGAAAGAATTCTCCAGAAAAAATGCAAATCAAAACCATAAGGAGATACCAGCACACACCCGGCGAATGGCTGCTATGGGAAAGACATGAGATGTCAGAGAAGCTGTAATATGTCTGGTACTGTCTAAATGTGTAAATAAATAGCTACCCACCACACACACGCGCCCGACATTTGGTAGTATCAATTTTCTTTCTCTTTACACATCTGACTGGCAGATTTGATCATACATGACCTGGGCCCCAAATAGAGCTTACTTCAGGTTCGGGGAATGAAAGGAGAGAGAGCAGAAAACGTAGCAATAAGCAGACTGCAAAGCAGAGCGCTGCTGAGTGTGTGATTCTGCGCACACTGAGAACCAATCAGACGCCTGCCTTCGGGGTGGGCGGAGCTTCCAGGCCACACCCCTGGACTGAGGGCTGCTGCTCCTGCCACACACTGCCCTGCTCAGCCCCCTCTCCACTCCACTATTTTTTAGCAAATCCCAACTTTTACCCAAAAGGGAAATTGCACCTTCAATAGCTTTCTTTCAAAGAGAAGAATACAAGCAAAAAGCAAAGAGAGAATACATCTGAGAGAAAATAGCCAAAGAAACATTTACAAGATTTTCCTATAAACAGTTCTGACAGTCTCCGTGAAGTGACGGAACACGTGATTGGTCTGAGCTCAGTGAGTAACTAAGGACAGCGGGACGCCGCACGCAGAGAGGGACAGGCACGCGCGGGTCTCGGGGAGGAAAGGGATGTGGCGACTTGGGGAAATGGCATAAAATGAAATTGATTTTTTTTAAAGGCTAAAACACAAAAGGATTCATTCTTCCTTTTTTCTTTTTACAAAAACCCAATTTGTCACATCAAGGAAATTGGGCAAGTTGTGGCAGCTGCAGCCTTAGTCACCCTCAGAGTCCCTGTCCCTCTTCATGGGGACAGAGTGCTGCCCTGAGGACAGCAACGCGTCTTCAGTCGGTTTCTCAAGGTTCTCTTCCAAGTCTGTCTTGATTGTTTCAGACTCAGTTTCTACTCCAACTCACCTCTTGTCAGGTTCATGCCACCAAACACCAAGAGGACCAATTAATGGAGGCTTGATACCTCCTTCAAGGGAAACAAATGTCATGGACAGATACCTATCAGGGTAATTGGGTATTATCCTGATAGGTCTGTTGAAATGGTTTTAATAAATTTGACATCAGAAAACTTCCTGGAAAGTTTGCTGAAGTGTTGATTTATCAGGGCACAGAGGGGAACCACTCGTTTGTAAAGGTACAAGATTACCCACAAGCCCTCACTGGCTTTGGCAAGACTTCTTGCACATAATTCTTTCCTGAGATGTGCAAAACCGAACACTTATTTTTCAGTTCAGTTGCTTTCCACTCAGCCAGGCTTTGCTGCATGTACATTTCAATGGTGCATTCATCCTCTTCTTTAAATTCATCTTTGTGACCTTCCAGCTCTTCCCCAGTCCTATCCGCATGTTTTCATCTCCGCTTACTGGAGGATTCCCTGCTCCTCCTTTTCTGACTTTTTTCTTTTTTTTTCAATTCGTTCAGAGTTTCCTTCGAGGGCAAGATGCCCTTTTTGCATAAGATGTCATTCCACTTAGTGTCTGCATTGGGGTGCCAGCTCTAAGGGCAGTCAGGAACACAGGCTCAGCTGCTGCTTTTTGTGGTAGGACCTTCCCAGGCCAGGCCCTCCACTTCACACCTCAGCCATCGTATCTCCCAATGCTCATGCCAGTCCAGCCACGGGTGGACGCTCTTGCTGTCTTTGTGCTTGTGCATTTTTCACTCCATGCTGTAGGTCAGGCTTTTCCAGGCTTCTCTGAACTTATATGGTCAAGGGTTATAACACACATAGACACTGCTTCTCTACCAGAGAAGGGACCAAGGGACCAACAGCTCATGGAATCTCCTAATGACAGTTTAAACAAATATTTTAATTAAAAAAAAAATTTTTTTTAATGTGGATATTTCTGGAAATGCCTTTGCCTTGGGCTTCTGCATGGGTGACTGTGAGCCAATCCCTGGCTGAGGCTGTCTGAAGCTTAGCACTACTTCCTAGAACTGCATCCCTGGTCCCTGAGGTGGACCCTTGGAGATCCCTCAACCCATAGCTGCTGCATCTGAGCCCTGGGTTGATCTGAAGTCCCTTGCCGGATACATTGCCCCAGGGGCAGCAGTGGTGGCTGCTGCATCTGAGCCCTGGGTTGATCTGAAGCTTCTTGCTGCATACTTTGCCCCAGGGCAGCAGTGATGAGTTGCCCCTATTTGAGGAGGTGCTTGCTGAAGTTGAAAGCAGAGAGGCTCTCCATTATTTTGAGGAAACTGAACCTGCAGCTGCAACTAAGGGGAGTCCAAATGCTGCCCTAGATCCCCAAGACCCATGTCCATTGTCAGCTGCTCCTGGAACAGCGTCCTTCTTTGATAATTCTGGGGCTGTTGGTGCTGCTCCAGGTAACATGGCCAGTCATTCTGCTGCTGATATTCCAATAGTAAACAGGTTTTTTTTTTTAAATATTCTTTCTCCTGTTCTTCCTGCTGCTTCCTCACTCCATGCTCACTAGAAGGATAACATGAAGGAAAAAGGTTTGCACACTGGCTTTCCCCAGGGTCAGTCCTTTCTCTTACAAAGTACAGCACAGAAGATGTAGGAGCGGGAAGGTGAGCTGCTGAGGAAAAGGACAGGAGGAGAATGCTCACTTCCTGTGTGATCTTGACCCTGCAAAGCGCCACCTGTTTGCTTTATAGTGCCTGTGACCAGAGAGGAACAAGTAGGGCCCACTTGCTGACTAGGAATTCCCTGTTTCTCCAGAGAGGAGGAACCATCTCTATCCATGAGAATCTTCTGGGCTCAAGAAAGGCTCTGCTTGGCGGTGTAGATGGGAGCTGCAGCCTGGGTACTCTGGACATTCAAAAGTGCATGAGGACATTACATTGTTTACAGATAGCAAATATTCTGCATCTGTCTTTGGGTGGAAGTCTGGCTCTGTTATTCTGGAACCAGTTATCAGTTACGGAAACATTTTGCCAGTTCTTCTTTGTTTGTAAAATCAGGGTAAGTTATGTGTGTGAATAGCTTCTTAAGTTTTTGCACTTCTTCCGTACTAAATTCATGTGAGCGTTTTGTTTTTCTTTTGTTTCTTTGTTCCTATTACTTTCTTATGACCATCTTCTTCGTCTAGAAAACCATAGGAAGCCATTGTAGACTCGCTGGACCAGGATCTCTCCAGATTCATCCAAGGTGCATAAAATGAAATTGAAATAAAGACAATATTGAAGTGTTTGCGGAAGCAAGAATAGGCAGAGGAGACAGAGAAAGGAGAGTCCACCTACAGGTGTACACTGGCCGTTCCCTACGAAGAGGGACAGAAATGCCTCAAGCAAAAATACTTTAACCAAAAACTGTCCTGACATAAAGAGAACCTTGGAGCTGCAATTGAAAAACCACACAGAGTCCCAGAGAAGAAAAAACTAATCCTAGTGACTCCCCCACCTGGAATGTCCTGAGGTTACAGAACCCTGGGGGTAAAGGAGGAGTCTCACAGGCCGCCAGGCAGAGAGCCGGTGTGTGGGCAGGAAACAGGCCAGCCCCAGACTCTGCCCGCACCCGTCCCAGAGGACAGTAAAGGACAGTGTGCTCATTCTCAGCAAAGGCAGGGTGCTCCGTAAATTTCATGCCCAGGATAGTTGTTTTAAATACTCCAACAGCGGGGCGGTGCCCGTACCTCAGTGGTCATGGCGCCAGCCACATACAACCAGGCTGGTGGGTTTGAACCCAGCCTGGGCCAGCTAAACAACAATGACAACTACAACCCAAAAAAAAGTGCCGGGCATTGTGGCAAGCACTTGTGATCCCAGCTACTTGGGAGGCTGAGGCAAGAGAATTACTTAAGCCCGAGAGTTGAAGGTTGCTGTGAGCTGTGATGCCATGGCACTCTACCGAGGGCCACATAGTGAGACTCTGTCTCAAAAAAAAACAATAATAATAAAATGAAATAAATAAAAATAAAGAAATAAATACTCTAACAGCAGATCATCTCCATTGTGCAGAAACTTATGAAATAACAGAAGCCACCAGCTCTTTAAAAAAGACTAAAACTACATCCCCGTGAAATTTTGTCAATGAAGTGATATGGTAAGTAATGGAAAAAGAGGAACTCTGGTGAGTAATGACTACATTTAAAAATAGAAAAAAAGAAGAAACAAGTGTGGGAAATGTTTACAGAGAAAAAGAGGAATATTAGAAATATTTAAAAAAAAAAAACCAACAGTGACAAAATCAGTACTGGGAAGAGGAGGGTTGGAAAAGGGAAAAAACATAAAAGTTCATCATTCATGGCATAGAATCAACAGGGACATTAAACATGTTGTTAAAAATAAGACTGTCATGAGGGGACTCAGAGCCCAGGCAAAGTGGGGAGAGTGTGTGTGGGGGGGGGGATGTTCCCTATAGAGGGCAGCAGAGTACAGGGAGAATGAGGTTAGTAACCTCCTGGGGGTGAGGTTAGTAACCGTGATTTTACCTTTTCTAGTGAGGGATCCTTTGTCTTTGAACCTGCAGCTCTTCTGGCCTTACCCAGGTCTTTTTGTTGATTTCAAGGCTAACTATGTATGAACAGGGCCTGGTGCTCAGTAGACGCTTAATGACTGTTGCTGAATGAATGAGGGGTGAGTGGATACGGTCCTCCCCTGGGTGCAGAGACTTGCCCAGGAGGAAGCACCACGGTGATCTGTGCTCATGTTCCCAGAGAAAACCAACAGATGGTCCCTTTGGGCAGGGAACTGAATCATCAGAGACCATTTGCTGCCCCGGGGACCAAAAGCAGGTGGCATTGAGGGTAATACAGCCCCTGCTCTAGCCATATTGGAGGTGCCCAGTCCCTGGGATGTAGAGACAAAACCCATGCATCACCCAAGCCTGCGGGTGACAGGAATTGGGAAGCCAAAGGCAGGGAAACAAGCCTGAAAGCGAGAAGGGGGAAAAGGTAAAAGAACTCAGAAGAGGAGGGCCCAGGAAGGAAGCACATCCTCTCTGCTCTCACTTTCAGCCATCGCTGCAGACAGCCATGTGAGGGCGACTTTCACGTGTCCCTCAGTTAGGTCATGGCACCTAATGCCTGGTCAAATACCTGTCTGTGTGTTGCCATGAGAGTACGATTTAAATGAGATGAACATTCAAATCAGTAACCTCCGAGCAGAACAGACAACCCTCCACCATGTGAGGGGCCTCATCCCATCAGTTAGGGACCTTAAGAGACACTGACCACTGCCTCTGTCTCCTGTCTTTGTACCCAAAATGCAACATCAGCCCTTCCCTCTGTCCTAAGGTTGTCAGCCCACCCTGCAGATTTTCCACTTGACAGCCTCCACATTGCATGAGCCGATTCCTTAAAATCAGTCTCTCCCTCTGCCTCCCTCTGTCTTCGTCTCTGTCTCTCTCTCCACCCTACACATTCCTCATGGGTTCTGTTGCTCTGGAGAACCCTGACTACAGCTTCAAGGGAAGTTCCAGCGTTCCAAGCCCCTGCCGAGGGGCCTCCTCTCCTGTGTCCTACACTGTCCTTCCCGGCCAGAGCTAAGGCTGAGTCTCCTGCCCCCGACCAGCTGCCCCTGTGATACAGAAAGTGGACCACAAAACTGGGGTCCAGTCTGAAGGCCAAGTGGGTTCTCGGCTTCATGCAGGAAAGAGTTCAAGAGCGAGACGTCAGAGTAAGGTGAAAGCCAGATTATTGAGGTAAGAAAAGCAGAAGAGGTGGCTGCCCGGGGGCAGAGCGGCGGCCGGCTGTCACAGCAGCAGAGGCGCACTTGGTGACTTGCCAGGGTCTCATTTGCTACCTTCTATTCAATTTGATGTTCAGAGGAGGGGGGATTATTTTAAAGGCTTTTGGGAAGGGGTGGGGTCCTGGAACCCAGGGTTCCACCTCTTGTCAAGCATATAGGGTTACTCCCAGGAGTTGCCGTGGCATTTATAAACTGTCACGGTGCTGGGGGAGCTTCTCTGAGTACACTAATGCATTATGAGCAGGGTACAGGGAGAGGTGAGGGTAAGCTGAGGGTCATTTTTCATCATAACCTTGGTTCTAACAGGTTTGACTGGTTTTTCTCCCACTTCTGTTTTATCAGAGACCTTGGTTCAGGTCTTATGACTCCTCATGGAGGAGGGCCTGGGGGTTCCTTATGTCACCTTCACACTAGTGGGCTCCTATGTGGCCTTGGAGTTGCCCATGAGTTAGAGTCCTTGGGGAGGAACTTGAGAGGAAGGGAACAACTGTCTTGTTCTCATTATAAAGTGACTCACCAGTTCTTCAGAGAACTACCCATTGGGAAACCTTTACATCCATAGTGGGGAATTCTAGTCTAGGGCTCTTTACAAGGGCCAGGAGACAGTGCCCAGCCTCGACACACCCTCCAGCCATTCCTGGGTCACAGTCCTCTGAGCACTGTCCCAGCTCCAGAGTCTAATCAGTCCCTAGGTGCATGGTTTTTCTCCCAAGCACCATAAAATGAGAGAAAAGCCCAACTACAGTACTCTCAAGAGAGGTAAGAAAACTTGGCAACTTTACCGAGAAGGGTTATGGTGACAATAGAGAAGACAATGACAGCCAATCTCACATTCATTTGCATATGTCCAGGTGACAAGGCATGGAGCCTGCAGGATAATGACCAAAGGCTAGTGCTCAGTCTCCACCCCCGCCAGCCAGATGAAGACTGTGTTGTCATGCAGCCAAGCTCACCTGGGGCATCTTGTTTTACTCAAAGGTAAACTGAGGTTGGAGAATATGGCCTCAGACTTTCCAGTGACTTTATTGACATAGGGACATATCAAATGAGCCACATGGAGGTCCTTGCCTGAGGACTTCCAGAATACAGGGTTATCAGATATTAGCAAATAAAAATACAGGCTGCTCAGTTAAATACAAAGTTCAAATAAACAACGTATACTTTTCAGTATAAGTATATTCCCTAAAATATTGGGATGTACTTAGGCTAAAGAGATGTTTTTTAATTGTCCAAAATTCCAGTTTAACCTGGCTTCCTGGGTTGCATCTGGCTACCCTCTTACAGGAGAGGCCACAGGGTCAGGCTAGTGGCAGGCTGGCAGGCCTCAGCCCACTTACCTGGAGAGGAAGCTGGGGTTCTTACTACTCGGCACTGTGTTTGTCCTCTCTGGGACTGAATTGTGTGTGTCTAAATATACAAAGCAGAGCATAGTCGAAACTTCTCCACCTAGGAATTAAGGGCCTTCTCTGGCCTCACAAAACATTCTGTGAATTCTTTTCCAAAGAAAAATTAATCACCATGTAAGAGGCAGGATGTCCTCATCAGTACAGTCCTGCCTCCACAGCTTAGCAGGCTCCAGAGCACTTGGCTATCTTTGGGCCAGGCTGAGATATGAAGACACCTTCTGAGTCCTGCCGCTCCCTGGCCCCACTCTGGGGCAGCCCAGGATTCCTGGCCCTCTGCAGAGGGCCCTGCACCCTCTGCCTCTGCTTCTCCCTCCTGGGCCCAGCTTCATAGTTTCACCGTCCCTGCACCGGTGAAGTCTTGCTAGGTCTCCTCAGTGCTGCCAATTCCTGCTTCCCCACACTCTACTTACCCTGCCTGACTATTGATATTCAGTTATCTTCTGGAATAATTTAAAAATCTGAGATCACCATATTATATTTATCTTTTGGGGGGCGATGTTATTTTCCATTCTTAAAATGAAGTGTAATTGATACATAATAAACTGTACATACTTAAGGTAAATAATTTAAAATATTCTTAATATATGTATATAGTTGGTAAAAATCGACACCAAGTCATTCATGGTAATGAATGTACTCATAATCTCCTCTGTATTTTTTTACATCCATCCTCCTACCCAGCATGTCAAGAATTGAATTGTGTCCCCCAAAAGCAATGTATTAAAGCCCTGACCTCAGTACCTCAGAATGTGACTATACTGGAGGTAGGACCTTTAAAGAGGCAGTTAACCTAAAATGCATCTGTTAGCGGGGTCCCCAATCCAATGTGACTAGTGACTTTGTAAGAAGAGGAGATTAGGACACATGGTGAGACTCCAGGAATCCCCAAGCACAGAGGGGCAAGTAAACGCAGGTGGCCATCTGCAAGCCAGGGAGGGAAGCCTCAGACAAAACCAAAGCTGCTAACACCATGATCTTGGACTTCCAACTTCAAGACCTGTGAGCAATAAATTTCTGTTGTTTATTCCACCCAGTCAATAGTGTTGTGTTGTTGTTCTTGTTGTTGTTGTTTTGACAGCCTGGCAAAGTAATGTAGCAGGCACAGGTATATTTTCTGGGAATATTAATTACAGTGTAATCTCCTTTGTGGACTGGTATCTTGCACTTAGTAAAACTATTAAATTGTTTATGCGTCTGGAGAACATTCTTTTAATTGCAAGTATATTCCCTTGGATGGATATTTTGCATTTTTAAAATCCATTCACTATTGATGGACATTTCAATTGTTTCCAGTTTGGGGCCATTAAAAATAAAGCTACTATGAATATTCATTTACAAGTCTGTGTGTTGACATAATCGTTTCTGTTATTTTTAGTAGAACTTTAGAAGGTGAATGGCTGGATCATATATATGGTAGGCATATGCTATCTTTTGAAGAAGCTGCAAACTATTTTCCAAAGTGGTTGTGCCATTTACATTTCCACGAGCAGTGCATGAGGCTTCCAGGTACTCTGGGTCCTCTCAAGACTAGGTGTCAAGGTCAGTGATTTCAACTGTGGCCTTTGAAAAGTTGTAGAGTGGAATCTCATTTTGATGTTTTATTTTCATTTCCATAATGACTAATGATGTTGACCATTTTTAATGTGTTTATTTGCTGTCCACATGGGTTCTATGGTGGAGCATCTGTTCCTATCTTTTGTCCATTTTTATTAGGTTGTTTTCTTATTAATGAGTTTTGAGAGGTCTTTTACATATTCTGGATACACATTCTATATTGGATTGTATTAGCTATATACTGATGGGTAATAAGTCACCTAGAAACTTAGTGGCTTAAAACAACAAACATTTATCATCTCACTGTTCCTTTGGATCAAGAATCTGTACATGGCTTAGCTGGATCATCGGGCTCAAAGTGTCTCACAAGTCTACAAGTAAAGTGTCAGGCAGCTAGGGCATCTGCTGTCTCAGGGAGGAGGATCTACCTCTGAGCCCATTCATGTGGTTTGGAAGGTCTCAGATTTCCTCAGGCTATTGGCCAAAGGCATCAGTTTCTTGATATTTTATATTGTTAATTAATTCAAATAATTTTTCTGTCCCTCTGTCTTTTCAGGGACCCTAATTTCATATCAGGTGGACTACAGTTGTATCATGGCTCATTGATGCTCTGGACCTTTTTAAAATTCTTTTTCTCTATTTCATTTTCAACTGTTTCATTGCCATCACTTCAAACACACTCATTTTTTATTCTGTAGTACCTGATATGTCATTAATCTCATCTAGTGTGTTTTTTATTTCAGACATTGCTGTTTTAGCTTTCAGAGTTTGAATTGGGTGTTTTATATATGTCTCCATTTAATTTATTGAAGATATGGAACATAGTTATCACAACTGTGTTAATTTCCTTCTCTACTGATTCTACGATCTATGTCAGTTGTGAGTTACTTTCAATTGATTGATTATTTATCTCATCATGAGTGGTGGTTTCCTGCTTCTTTGTACACCCACTATCATGCCTCATAATCTTTGACTGCATACCACACACTGTTTTCCTTTGTTAGTACTGACATTTTTATTTTCTCCTAAATATTCTTGAGCTTTGTGCTATGGTGCAGTTAAATCTAGAAAGAGTTTGAATCTTTCAAGATTTGTTTTTAAGATTTGTAAGGTCAAATCAAAGCAGTTTTGTTTAGGGTAAGTATTCCCCACTACTATTCATCATTTAATGAATAGTCTTCTCAATACCTTATAACTTATGAGTTTGCCCAGTCTGGTTCATGGGAAAAGGTATGAACAGATATGGGAGAAGTGTTTCCTCTTGTCCTTTTGGGGTGCTGCTCTTCCCAAGCTCAGATAGCTCTTCCTATGTATGCAATGCACTGCAGATGAAGAACCTTGTTGAATACTTCCAGGACTGCCTCTGCAGACCTTAGGATTGTCACTTTTTAAGCTCTCTCCCCTCTGATCAGACAATTAGACATTACACTGACTCCCAGGTAAAAATGTATACCATGAAAGGCTTCCTATAAATACCATACCCAGCTCCCTTTCACTTCCCCTTAGGACAGTGTTGCTAGCTGCACTAGGACCAGAATCTCCAGTTAGCTGGGGGCCTTCAAAATAGTCTTCCAGACTCCACTTTGGTTTCCTCTCTCTCAGTCTCCACTGGGAAACGGCTTGAGGCAGTAAGCTGGGCAACCACATGGCTCCCCTTTTCACTTACTTTCTCTCCTAGATCTCTCTTATGGGTTGTGTTGGGGTTCCGCCACAGGGGCAGGGTCCCTGTGGAACTGGTGGAAACCAACTGAAGAAATATAAAACTAGAAAAGACAGCAAAGAAAGAGACATGAGACACAGAACAGAATTAAAGGTGGGAACTCTGGGGTCCATTGCCTGTTTATGGGATTCTGGCAATGGCCCAGAGTGTTTGCTCCACTCTGCTTTTATTGAAGTCTATTTGCCCAGAGGGTAAGATGAGGGAGGGAACAAAGATGCCAGCAGTTTCTGAGTGAGGATATCAGCTCCTATTGTTATTATTTAAGGGTTTGAGTAGCTTTAAGAAATCTGAACTCTGAGCCTTGTATTGGGAGAACCTCGTGCTTGAGATCACACACACACACATATTTCTAGTGAGGTGTTAAACTCCACTAGTTCCCTGTGGAGTAAAATGTCACCGGTGTTAATCTCCTCTGAGGAATCGATGAGAGGGAAGAATTTTCCTCCCATCAGCACCACAGAGGATCTTCCTCTGTGATAAGGGATATAAGCTCTTCTGCCCATATCTTAGGGCTAAAGCTACTCCCTTGATCTCTGCCTGAGGCAAATGCAAATTTCCACAATGAGTATCTGCTTTTCCTGTTTTCTAGACAAGAAACAACCCAGTTAAAGTATCTTTCTAGGTCTTTGCCATAGTATCTTCTATGGCCATTTTTCCTCGGGATGCTCACAGACCCAGCATGGGTGTTTGTAAGTTGTATCCCCAATAGGCTAGAATTTCAGAAAAGGTGGGAAGCTTGTGCTAGTAATGGCTATCTTAAATGTAAACTAGCTGACTTTTCCTTGTTCTGACTCACTTGGCTACTTTTTAATTTTCCTCTTTTGTGCGTGTGTGCTTTCCCTTGCCAAGAATGGGGTCTTCAGTCCCCATTCTCCCAGCAAGTTGCCTGATGTCCAATGCCTTGAAAATAATAGTTTCCTGAATTTGTTATTGTTTGAGGCAGGAAGTAAATCTAGTTCCTATCATGTGACCTTGCCCAGAAGCAGAAGTGATATAGTTTCCTCTATTTTGTGTGAAATTTCTGTTATCACTGCACAAAGGAGCATATGCCGACAGACGTACCAGACTGTGTGTTGGGGGAGGGGAGGACATTCTTCCCCACCTCAATGGAGATAGGATGGAGGGTAGGGAAGAAGCTGGCTCTGAAAGGGACCCCTGTAGGGGATGTGTCCCTGCATGATAACTGCAGGGAACCAGGAAGGACTCAGCTGAGGCTACTAAGGCAGATGGACCTGAGCCTGGAGTCCCCAGGAAGTCTAATGGGCAATCAGAAGACAGGGGATGGCACATGGGGCAGGTAGAATAGGCTCTCTCCTTTGCTAGTAAAACTTTGACAGTGATGAGTTGGGGTCCCTCACCCTGACCCTGGCCAAAGATGACTATGGAAACACATAGAGCCTGAGGGAAAGGAGGTCTTGGGAGTTCTCAGCCCCCTTCATGGCAGACAGGACTCTAGTAATCTGGGCCTGGGTTCCCGAGGTCTGTACCTCCCTTCATGTCTGATCAGTGAAGCCATAAGAGAAGTTCGAGGCTGTCACAGTGGATAGTACAAACCCCAGAGACTCCACTAGAAACTCCACTGAGGTGTGACTATCAGGACTGTACAGTCCCAAGGAGGGCAGAGCCAGTGCACAAGTGACCAGACTGGGGACATTGTGTCTATTCAAGCTCAAAATGGAACATGTACCAGAAGTCCCCTGTCCTTCACCTGTGCCACAAGGGCCCTCAGGCTTGTTCCAGCTGTCAGAGGGGAGCATAAGCCCACCCCAACAAATAAACCATGTAAAACAGGGCATTGGGACCTCTGATCTGAGCCTCCCAGGAAGGTCTCCCTTCTAGAAGGACTTAGGAGGACCACATCAGGAAGCCCAAACGGAGCTGGTAAGAGCCCAGACCCCAGGCCCCTGACTACACTGGGTCGCTTTCCATGGGTTGGATATGGGCCTGGGGTGGGAATAGCATCTGTGAAGCCTCAGGACAGAGCCCTACTGAGAGCAGGGCACACCTGACCACCAGAGACCCCAGGAAGGTGCTGGCAGGGAGTGGGGCCTCTGGATACCATGGAAAGCGGTCCTTTTGGACCATACGCTGAAATGCAGACCACTAACTTGTCCCCTGTGGGCATAGACACAGACCCTGAACTGCACAGAGAAAAAAATAAATGTGCCTGCAGAGGCTTAATCCATCCTGGAGGTGGCCTAGGAACCGTGGGGCACGTAGGAGGGGCCCTGTACTCCTGTCCCAAGTGCTCAGTGTGGCTCTAGGAGACAGCCTTAGCTTAGTGTTTTTGTTGCTTACAGAAGAATACCTAAGACTGAGTAGTATATAAAGAAATGGAATTTATTTCATACAGTTGCAGAGGCCGAGAAGTCCAAGCTGGAGGGGCCCCACCTGGTAACAGCCTTCTTGCTGGCAGGGCTCTCTGCAGGGAATCTCTAACTGATTCCTTGCAAAGAATGGATGTGGCATCTCAGGTCTCAAATCCTCTTCTTGTGCAGCCCTCAGTCCCATTCCATGACACCCACCTGTCAATTACCCATGAATGGTCACTCCATTCCTGAGGCCAGAGCCCTCCTGACACAGTCACCACTTAAAGGACCCTCATCTCCATCCTGCCACACTAAGGATTGTGTTTCTACAGGAGCTTTAGAGGGGACAAATACTCAAACCATGGCAAGCACAGCAAAGCATAGCAAGACCTCAGGACTCAACTGTCCTCTGCCATAGGTGCTGCTGAGGGACAGTTAGTACACTCGAGTGGGACCTCAGGGACCAGGGCAGAGCATGCTCTGAGAGACACATTACACGGCCTCTCTTGGGTCAATGTCCACCTTCACTTTGACCCCACGCTCAATTCCATTTCTTTTCAGCCGACACCAGCAAGTGTCAGCATTGTCTCTCTGGAGCTCCTTCATGGTCACATTGAACATGTGATTCTGACTGTCCCCGATGGACACATGGTACTCTTGCATATGCTGCTGAGATCCAGTGGTCACAACAAGGATCCTGCAGCTGCCCGTATCAGCCCCTTGGCACCACCCCTTTATGTAGCTTTCCCATTCTTGGTCATAACTACACTGCATGGTAAATAAGCTTTGCTCCAAGCCACTTGTTTCTTCTGGAATGGTAACTGGATTCTTGGCAATGGGGTGGCCTGGAAAAAAAAATACATGTCCTTGTCACTTTCCACCCCAAGGCCAAGGCCATAGCCCCTGCCTTGGGAATAGCTCCCAAACCCAAGTTCTTATGAAGTAAATCACACTAAAAGAAAAAAATCCACCTTCCAGATGACAGACAGTTGTCCCACTAGGTCCCTTGGGAAAACCCCTGGAGAGCACAGCCACAGACCCCAAAGAAACAAAAATGTTGGTACTGAGCAAAAATAGCTTCTTATCATTCACCCCCTCCAGCAACAAATGGTCAACAGGTCTTTATATTTCATGGAAGGTTTGTTGCAACTAACATTGTACTCTACTCTCCAATGGGAAGACAATTTCCCATTTCCACATTACAAATGATGCTGCCATTACTCTTGAATGTTCCTGGAGGTTCTAATGGTGTCTGTCCAGTAGACAGACTCTGCTGTACTGATCCGGCCTGAAGGGCTGCCTTTGATGTCCTGCCAAACAGCAATGCCAACAGGCCTCCATGGAGCGTGAGATCTCACTACTCCATAAATTTATAAATTCCTGTTTCAAAATTCCTAGTAAGAGCTAAACTTTAGTATAAAGCAAGTCATGGTTAGGCATAAACAGCTATACCCATTTACGCCCTCCTGTGCCTTGTAAGATTTTTACTAAAACCCATGGTCAACATGTCTTTGTTGAATCAACAGATGTGGAACCCACAGATAGAAAGGGGCAACCGTATACACAATAGATATAAAAATGCTTAATTATAAAATGACAGTTTACAAATCCAGAATATTATGCTAATATATATGAAATAACATTGTTCAACTGTGATGGGGGGCAATAAATACAAACAAGTGGAAAAATAGAATCAAAAAATAATCATGAGAGAAAATAATCCAATGCTATCAAAGAATTTATCCAAATAGAAGCTAGCTTCATGGGCAAATATTTTTCATTCTAGGGGAACAAAATACCTTTCCATAAAAAACAGAAATCTGTCATATCCCCTTGAGATGCTGACATATCCCTGATCACAAACATGCACAAAGGCAGCACAGAGTCAGCCACAGGAAGGGCCACAGCAAGAACACAGCTCTGGGGCTGAGTCCTGGCAGCCACACTCAGCCCAGACAGCTCTGTGGCCCCAGGCCCATGGCTGTGACTAGTGCTGTCCTTGTCCCAGTTCAGCCAGTGCGTTAACACTGACAGTCTCCACTCCACATCGAGACTTCTGGCTGCTCTGGAAACAGGAAAAGACCTGACATCACAGGGCAACTCCCTGCATGGAGACCATGGTGGCAGTGACGGGGGCTCGGCCTCTCAGGTATCTTTGGCTCCCCAGGCTGCTGATGTCTCTCTCCTTCCCAGGGTCTCTCCCACCCTGTGGCCTGGGTCACTGGCAAGGTCATGCTTCATGTGTTATTTTTCTCACTAATGAACGATTTCCCAATGTCCTGACTCTTTCAAAGGTGAGAGAGCAGGAGAGGAAAACAGCACACAGAATGGAAACGCTGCTTCACTCTCGGCAGCACCTGCCTGGACAGGGGAGGCTGAGGTCACGGCCTCTGATGCAGATGCAGAAGCTCTAAGTGTAACACACTCCCTGACACTCAGGCCCATGATCTCAGGCAGGGGTGGGAGACGCCCCTTCACTGCTTGGGGAGGAGGGGGGCTCTGAATCCTCCATCCTCAGCAGTGTGGTCACATGTCCCATGAGGGAAGAGTTCTCACGGGGGTCAGTGGTCACTCTACCTGGGACCCCAAGGTCAGTTCCACTCCTCTTAATCCCACACCAATGTGTCAGCATCATCTCTCCTGAGCTCCTCCATGGTCAGAGTGAACATGAGGCTTTTCTCCAAGGTCACAGTAAACATGTGGCTTTTATGATTGTCCCTAATGGACACATGGTCCTTTGTCACATCTTGCTCTGATCCACTAGCCGCAACAAGGACCCTGCAGGTGCTCTAAACGGCCCCTGGACACCATCACTCCTGTGTTTCTCCCACCTTATCTCCCAGACACACTGACTGGCCCTGGACCTCTCTCGGTGGCCACTCACTGCAGGTGGACACTGATGGAGAAGCGGCTGCCAGCAGGAGCCTGCAGGGCAGCTCTGCCCACCCAACCCAGGCCTGGCCTGGGAGCTGCTAAGACCTGAAGCGGCTGAGGGAGCCAGGTCCAGTCTCACTTCCTATACAGCCCACAGTCCCACTCCAATGATGACCTGCTCATTCATCAATCTATGAATGGAATAATTCATTCCTGAGGATGGAGCCCTCCCAGCCCAACCACCTCTGAAAGCCTCCCCCTTTCAATACTGCCATCACGGATGATGTTTATGTGTCAACAGGAGTTTTAGAGGAGACCCCTGTTCAAACCTCACACTCACCATCCTCTGTGACAGGTCTTGCTGAGTGACACTTAATTCACACAAGTGGGACTACATGGACCAGAGCAGAGCAGGACCTGAGAGACACATCCAAACACCCACACCCTCTCACCTGGGGTGATGATCACCTTCACTTGGACCCCAAGGTCAGATCCACTTCTCTCAATCCCACACCAGTAAGTGTCAGCATCATCTTTCCTGAGGTCTTCCATGGTCACGGTGAACATGAGATCTTTGTGACTGTCCCTGATGGACAGATGGTCTGCCTTCACCTCATCCTCTGATCCACTGGTCACAATAACGATCTTACAGCTGCCCCAATTAGCCCCTCGACACCACCACTTCTTGTAGGTTTCCCATCCAGAATCATAATGACACTGCACAGTCAATGATCCCCACTCCGGGCCACTCACCACTTCTGGACCACTGATAGCACTTGCAACACTGGAGTAGCCTGGAAAACACAAGTACATGCACCTGTCACTTCCCAACCACACCCAGGGCTACAACCTCTTGCCTTGGGAATAGCTCCCAAATTCAAGTGTCTCATGAGTTCAATCGCAGTCAAGGAAGAAATATACCTTCCCCATCACAAACGTTTTGTCTTTCAATGTCTCAATGGGTCAAGGTCAGCAGGAAAATCACTGCAGAGCTCAGCCACAGACCATACAAGAAATAACAATGTTTCACTGAATAATAACAACTTCTTGTATCCCTGTGGCCAACAAATCTTTGTATTTTACGGACCATCCTTTTGAAACTATTTTTGTATTATACTCATCTGATGGGGAGAAAAAGACCCATTTCCACAGGAGAATGATGCTGCCTTGACCTGGACTGTCCCTGGCAGCTGGAAGGGTGCCCAGTGGCTCTGTTGTAGTGACCCAGCCTGGAGGATTGTCTTTGACATTCACTGAAACAGTGATGCCAGATGGTCTGCCTGTGGAGTCTCAGGGTCTGTGGAGTCTCAGAGTGGCTACAAGTTGTTGTAAATCCCACTTTAAAAATTCCTAGTAAGAGCTAACCTTTAGAGTAAATCGGGTAAAAGTCAGGTACAAACAGCATCACCCATTCCATGCCCTCCTTTGCCTAGTGAGATTTTGACTAAACTCAATGGCAATGATTCAAGCCAGACATAAAGAGAGAGAAGTGGACACGCCTCATTAGCTCTCCTCTTCAAATAGTCTACTCAGGGAAACACTAGTCTGCGTGATATTTTCAGTGTAATCTTCTCTTGAAAGAACTCAAAACAATGAAAATACCTTACATAGACCTCAGTTGTAAATTCTTTAAATTCAAGTGGCCCAAAGGGAGACCCATTTGTAGCCCACTGAAATGATAGATTCTGAAGATTTATGTGCAGGCCTTAAACAATAGTTGCAATTCAACAGTCAGGAATGCATGTCTGTCTGTGGAAGTCTGTTGTGGCGGCCTGAGCTGATAATACACACACGTGCCCCTTTTATCCCTATTAACTTCCAAGTGAAGACAATTATCACATGTGCGTCCCCCCAGCTCACTCTCTGCACGCAAATCTCCCTGTCTGAGTTTGTTCTCCTACACATTTGGGAAGTCAATGGATAGGTCACTGTGGTCATTTTATTTCCCATGATGATAGCCTCCCTTCCCTGAGTATCTCCACTCCCTAAAAATGCATCAAGAAGGACCCTGTTCATTACTTCATTCACCTGTTTATGTAGAACTCCCAGGTTTGAGAATCACTAGTCTAAAAAGGAAGTATTTTTATTTTGTTTTTGTTTTTGTCTGTTTCCACAGCACCTAAGCATAGAACCTGTCAGATAACAAAACCTTGGCTCCTGTTTAACAGATAAGGGCACAGATGAACGACTCATCCCTGCCATTTTCCTGATTTGTCCCCATGCCCCAGGATAGACCCCCTCGGTCCCCTGCCCAGTGTCTGGCATCCCAGTGTCTAAAGCATCCGCTGCACTCACCTAGGAGGATGAGAAGGAGCAGAGCAGGGGACAGCCACATGGTCCTATCACTGCTCCTCGCCTTGGTGATCACAGGTCCGAATGTCCTTCAGGGACTTGAAGCCAAGCTCAGAAGAGAATCCCCCAAACCTGCTTCAGTCTCCTTTGAGCCTTTTTCTCTTTCACCTCTTATTATATATGCCGCTATTTTTCCAATTTTCCATATTAGGAGAAAAGGGGTGTCATTCTTTAGAAAGAATGAGTCACCATGTGTGGTGCCAGCTGTGTCCTAACTTTTTGGCATGTGGGAAAAAAGAAGGATCCAGTCCTGGTCACGTTTGCAAGGGGAGCACCACAGGATCCCAGGGGGAGTCCAGGAACTGAGACATGTCACCTGCTCCTGGCAGGAGAGGACGAGGCTGCAATGGGGTGACTAGGGAAGAGGCCCAAGGATGGACACATGCTCACGTGTACTTCGGACAAAGTCAGCACGCAGGGCTCACGCAGCCTCACAGCAGAGTCCTCCCCACCCCAGACTCCGTCCAGGTGGCCCCATCGCAGGGCATAGCAGGGCATCTTCCTGCCCTGGGCGTCCATCCCTGCTGGCCCTCCCCTCTTGATGGTCTCCTTGGGGGTCCTGAGTCTCTCTGAAGCCCAGGCCCGTGGGGGGGAGTGTCAGGAGGGCAGGTGGCTCCTCTCTTTGGCGTCATTTTCCTTTAGTTGCCTCCTCCCCATCTCTTTACCTGTCTCCCCTGGGGGTGGAAAGTGCTTATTCTACTGACCTCCAAGGTGGCTTTCGCAGCCTCTCCCTCCTCTGTCACCCTCCTCCTCTTTCCCTGAATTGATTTTGTCTCTTTTTTGTTGTCTTCCTCTCATACAAGTGGGTTTTGTTCCACATTTGGGGAGGCTTCTATAGCAGTTTATTTTGTGCTTTAACTTCCTCTTCCGCCTGTAAGCTATGCCTTAAGGCGCGAGGACAGGGAGGGATTTTCTAATCCAGACTGAGGAGGATCAAAGCTGGGCTCCTGCATCCCCTGTCACTGCCACGCTGTCCCTGGATGTCACATGAGGTTAAAGAACTTGCTGCCATCTGGCCTGGGAGCCGACACTGCTTACAGCCATGTGGGGAGCACGCAGGGATGCATGCCTCTGTGGGGCTGCTGCATGGACAGAGCGCCAACCAGTACCCTGGCCTCCAGGGTCCCTTCTGTCCCCCGCTCTCTGCCACACTCTGACTCTGAGCACAGAGCCTCCCTGGGGTTTAGTGGGTGTGTCAGTTTAGACTTAGGGCTGCAAAGCCCAATGTATTTTACCTGCTCTTTACCCCAAGGGTACGTCCAACATGCCCAGACCACCAAACCCCAGAAACATCGGGCCCTGCGGACTCCTGAGTGTGCAGGGTCATCTCCCCATCTCTGGAGCGCACCCCGTCACCAGCCCTTCTTGTTATCTGGTCCGTTAGAGTGGTGCCATCAGCACAGGGGACTGATGTCGTGTTCTGGGCAGTGGCAGGAGGAGGCAGGTCTCCCAGGACTGTACTATGAGAAGAAGAAAACTAACATGGCCCCAGACAGTGACAGTGCATTGCTGTCCCCACCCAGTGACAGCTACCGCCTCTGCTCCTTCCCTGTGGGTCCTGGACAGGACACACTGTCCAGGTCAGGAGTCACACAGGACACAGCAGACTGTGCCTGTCTACTCCAGGACATTGCTCCCCCTGGGCGGAAGCCGCAGTGTGGCTACTCCTTGGTTAAGTTGCCACTGGCCCAGTGACACCATAGGCAAAGGCTGCCTCATGTGCTCTCAGCCTTGAGGGTGGCGCTAATCTCTGTTCTTCCCACAGAGCATGAAATCCTTCTAGATTTGCTGTCTTGCTCACAGCAGAGGGGCTCCCAGCTGGTCTTCCCAGGACATGACTCTTCCTCACAGGCCACGAGTCAGTAGGAGGTCCGTGCCAATTGCCTGGTGTATCCACCTCTAGTGTGTTTCAAGAAACAAGGGGCAGAGCCACGGGGTCCCCTGTCCTGCCTCTGGGATCTCGATCTTGCCTCTTGTTTCATTCAGAACTTGCTGCCTGGTCCACTAGTATACTCACCTCACCCTGGACAGCTTTGTGCTCCCACCAGCCCTCTACCCTTCTGGAATTCTCCCAGTCCCCTGACCTTAGCAGCTAGGTAATCAGCTGTCCTCCTGCCAGCCCAGCCTGGAGAGGACACCAGTGCTAAGCCTCTCTACAATGCTAATGTCCCCTCCCCAGCATATTCCTTATAGCCCTGGCAACTGGCGTCCCCTCCCAGATGTCACAAGGATACTACTCCTTTGGTGGGCCTTCAGGTCAAATATGATGGTTCCATTTTATCTGCTGAATTCTGTGAGCATTTAATAAAATTCCTCCTCTTAAGCAGATTCAGATTCACAGTAAAATTGACAGGAAGTACAGAGATTTCCCATGTGCCTCCTGCCTTCACTGGGCACAGTGCCCCTCATCAACGTCCCCCATGAGAGTGGCGCCCTGGTCTGATGAACCTGTCCTGACCCATCCTTACACCCAGTGTCCTCAGACACTGTGCTTGGTACACATTCCCTGGGTTTGGGCCCATGTGTAATGACAAGTGCCCCCCACTATACTGTCGGGTGGAGTAGTGTCACGCCCCTAAAATTCTGTTTCCTCAGGCTTTATGTCCCTTCTCCACACTCTGCCACGGCCCTTCCGGTGTCTTGACTGTGTTTGACGTGTGGCTTTCTTGCCTCCGAGCTTCAGAACACCCCCAGCAGCACAGCCTTTCAGCTTTGCAGGTGCTGACTGCCGCTGCAGTGTGCGTTCCAGTGCCGTTGTGCCCCAAATGCTTCCTGTTCTGCTGGATCCATCAGGACCCACAACCACACACCTGGTTCCTGCCGAGGTATGTTAGTTTTGCTTTTCCCTCAGCAGCTCAACACGTCTACAGGTGAATCCTGGTGACACTTAACCTCAGTCATGGGTCTGGTGATCAGGAAAGGGCAGAGGGGCAGATCCCTGCAGTTGATCCTTAGAAGACAGCAGTGTCCAGTGAGGCCTCTGCAGCATTGTCTCCGGCAGGGAGCCATTATCTCCTAGCAAGGGCGTCAGTCACTCTGCAGACTCAGAGGGCTTCAGGAGGGCTCAGGTGCATTGACAGGCTTCCCCTCCCATGTCCCAGGGGACATGGGGCACTGGGACACACACTCGGAGTCAGCCCTGACTCTGAACTGAGTCACGGACTGAGGCTAAGACTTGAGCTTTTGCTGCAGCTTCACCTCCCTTAAAATTAGTTCTTGGCCTGATCAGCACAATCACTCCTCCTTATACAGTGGATGAGCGGCCTTCAAATGCTGCCAAGGAGAGTGCACAGTTGCTCACCAAAAGTGTGGACTGAAATGTTCATAGCAATGCTAGTCATGATGGCCAAGAACTTGGAATAAGCCAAATGCCCAACAAACACTGAAATGGGTAGACTTGAAAAAATAATAAAAACTAGAAAAATGTGTCAAATTGCACTTTAAATGTATACCATTTCCTTTATTCCAAGTGTATGTCAATGAACCCAAAAGGAAAGAAGGAAAGGAGTCCAATGCTCCTGCTGTCCTGCCCTCCCCTGTAAGTTCTTGGCTGTAAGTAGAAGCACCAGGGCTCACTGAGACACCTTGAGGTCCCAGAGAAGACGCGGCCTCCAACATAAACAGAAGCTGCTCAGGAGTCTCCTTCAGTACATCCTCCCTAGACCTCCCTAGACCTGACCCACCAAGCCCCCTAGACCCTTGTTGCTGCTGGAAAAGTCCTTTGCTGCTCTGCCTCCTTGCCCCAACTCTGAAAGGCCCTCTGAGGGTGAAAACCCAACTTCCGTTGTGTTAGGAAGGTTAAGCCCACACCAGTGGACCAGGTACTGTGACAGACTGATTTTAGAGGGAAAGTAATGAGTCATTCCAATTTTAGCACATCTGAGCTGATGGTATGAAACAGTCAAGAGATACTGAAAATGATAGCCGATCACTGATCCAGGAAATTTAATGACACACAAAGCGCACATGGCATAGTCCTGTGCATGGAGGTGATTTTAGTGTTCAAGGTAGGGATGGTCCCCAGAGAAAAGAGCATCAGGACAGACTCCAGGTGATGCCAGGAACAGGGGTGAGGGCGTGGTGGGGGATTTAGCATAGAAGAGAAAAAAGAGAGAGGGAGTTCTCTGGCCCTGGTGACAGGGCCAGAAGAACTGCCCAAAAGAAGAAGGGAGAGGCTGGAAACTGACTTTGGAGTCAGCAGAATAAGCAGTTTCAGTAAAGTAGGGTGGCCAACAGGTCATTGTCAGGGGGAGGCATGAAAAAAGATGGGAAGGAAGCATCTGGGGCAAAAATAAAGCCAAAGAAAAATGGTAAATTCCCTTCCTGACACTCCCCACCACAGGCCTTAGTTTCAGAATGACTCAGGACTTCTGAGGGGAAGAGAAGAGAAAGCCATCTGAGGGGAAGGCCAGCAGGTCATACTCTGAGATGGACAACAGCCCAGGACAGGAAGATGTATGAGATCCCCTGCTGGGGGAGGAGTGTTTGGGGGTACCTAGATGGAGTCTGGAGCATGGGGGGATTCCCCAGTGAAGCTGAGCTGAGCCCTGCATACCACCTTCTTCCCAAGTGAGAAGCCAGCAACTCCAGGGTGGAAAAGAGAAAAGGAAAAATGGTTTTTATTATCTAACAGTTACTAAGTTAGGTTTTGGGACAGAAATTTCAAAATAACATAAATAGTATATTTCCTAGGATACTGTCTTTTTCAACCTGGGTGGGAAGAGGGAGAGGGAGACAGATGGATGATACATAGCAGATGGATAGATGGAAGGACAAGTGGATAGAAAAATAGTTACAGAAAACATATACATGTGCATGTGCACACACTATACGGATGACATTGCTAATAAACTATCTAATGGAGAAACATAAGTCATCTAACCACAAAAGGGGAGAAAACTAAAAACACATAATTGCACCCTTGAAGAACAAGATCATACCACACATCTACCCCTTTGTTTAGTGGCTTTAAGAGTTTTATTTCATAGCACGTCAAAAGAACAGAGCAGATAGTAGTAGCATGACCATCTCTACTCTTGCCAGACTGTTAGACTGTTTTCTTTTTTTCTTTTAAATCATAGCTGTGTATATTAATGCGATCATGGGGTACCATGCTCTGGTTTTATACAATTTGAAATATTTTCACCAAACTGGTTAACATAGCCTTCCTGGCATTTTCTTAGTTATTGTGTTAAGACATTTATATTCTACATTTAGTAAGTTTCACGTGTACCCTTGTAAGATGCACCACCAAATACCCTGCTTCCACCCACTCCTCTCCCCTCCCCTCCCCTCCCTTTCCCTTTTCCCCATATTCTTAGGCTATAATTGGGTTATAGCTTTCATATGAAAGCTATAAATTAGTTTGATAGTAGGGCTGAGTACATTGGATACTTTTTCTTCCATTCTTGAGATACTTTGCTAAGAAGAATATGTTCCAGCTCCATCCATGTAAACAGGAAAGAGGTAAAGTCTCCATCTTTCTTCAAGGCTGCATAATATTCCATGGTGTACTTATCTGGCAAAGGTTTAATAACCGGAATCCACAGAGAACTCAAATGTATTAGCAAGAAAAGAACAAGTGATCCCGTCTCAGGCTGGGCAAGGGACTTGAAGAGAAACTTCTCTGAAGAAGACAGGCACGCGGCCTACAGACATATGAAAAAAAGCTCATCATCCTTAATCATCAGAGAAATGCAAATCAAAACTACTTTGAGATATTATCTAACTCCAGTAAGATTAGCCCATATCACAAAATCCCAAGACCAGAGATGGGCGTGGATGTGGAGAAAAGGGAACACTACTACACTGCTGGTGGGAATGAAGACTGTTTTCTGAGGACTTTAAAATTCCAGACTCATAGAGAGGAGAATTTAAAAAGAAAAAACACTTGGTTCATAGACTGTTTGATCATACTAATGTACACAGCTATGATTTAATAAATAAATAAATAAAATAAAATAAAATAAGAAAAAGAAAAAACAGACAATAACTTCTGCCTCTATTAACAGCTGGCAGCAATCACCATTTTTTTGCCTCTACTCCCAGTGGAAGGCCCAAGCAGGTTCTCCTCAAAGCCAGCACTTCTTTGCTTCTTTTGTGGGCCAACCCCTTTCCATACTTGGGAGGTAAAATAAACTTTCTTCCTTAAAATTATTTTAATCTTTGTGTCTAGAATTCTTTCTCAATCCTCACTACAAGTTCCCACCCTAACTAACTTTCTCTCTCTCTCTGTCATGAATCCCTGAGGAAATTTCAAGACCACAGATACCCAGGTTCCAGCTCAAACTCAATCATTAAGGGGACCAGGCATCTGGATAGGTTCCTGGTTTTGATTTACAGCTTGAATTGAAAACCTCTCCCCTAAGGAGCTCAAGGTACAGAGAGGAAGGCAGTGGGACAAGGGTGTGACATCTCTGTGGAGTGTTACTCAACCCTATCCTTAGGCCTGCCTAAGTTTTGGTCTGGATGAACCAAAGACCACTGTAGTTCAATATTCACTGTTGTTCAATGTAGTGGTTAAGCACAACTGAGACAACTACAAAGGGATCTGGTGGTACTAGGAACAGGCTGAAATGAGCCTTAACGGATGAACATAAAGGTTTGATTTTTTCAATCAGAGAAGGAAAACTTTCTGGGAAGAGGGAGCAGCCTGCACAAAACTATATAAAAAAAAAAAAGGTGGTGTTTAGGTTTTAAAAAATGTGTGCATATGTGCACTCTCCAGTGAATGTTTGGAGCGTGTGAGAGAGCAAACACTCTCCACACCAGAGTGGGGAAGGGTTTTTAGGGGTATGGAGTGAGATCCCACTGGGTGTGAGTGGGAGGAGTCAAGATGTCCACCTGCCTGTCCAACCCTGAGATTCTGAAATAAAACAGTGGCTGCAATGTGAACCATGGTGGAGAAGAGAGTGCCACCCTAGGACAAAGGAGGGGAGAATTTCCAAAATGAGGGCATGGTCAGTGTCAGTAGAGTGAGGAGTGAGCAGAAGCCAATGTATTGGGAAATCAGGAGCCCAAAGGAAAACTCCATAACAGAGGTTACACTCAGAGAAATACTGCATGGGATGAAGGAACAAATGGATGTGAAGATTTGAGGGCACAGGTTCTGGGTCAGTCACGAGGGAGATATCGGACACCCCCCCCATCAGCACCTGGGGAAGGAGGAGCTGTAGACTGGGTCTCTGTCTTCCAGGCTGCTACTCCATCTATGGTCCTGAAGTGGTGTAAGGCCCCATGTGGGGCTCATTAACCATACAGTGTCATTATGACCAAGGCTGGGAGAACTACATAACTCAGTGTTGCTGCAGAGAGGACTGTAGATCCTGCAAATCCCCACAGGATCAGAGCCCACAGTGAGGGTCCATCAGGGATGATCAGGAAAACCACATGTTCACCACGACCATGAACAGTGTTGAGCACTGACACCTCTTTGAGTGGGGTTGAGGGATCCAGAACCAACTTTGGGGTCCAAGTTAGAGTCACCACTACATTTACCCAGGTAGGAACTACTCCCTTCTTGGATCTGGTGTTGACACCCTGAGGACTCAGGACTTTCCCTCTCTCTTCTGCAAAAGATGAAGAGGAGTCTTGAAATTGACCTGAGTCAATTACATATGTGCACCTGCTTGGGTGTGCCTGTGTGTACTGTGCATAGGTGCACACATGTATGTGCACGAATAGGCCTGTGCACGTCTGTGTGCTCATGTGCCTGTATGTATGCACATACACACGTGTATGGGGAGTGCTGCACCTGGAGCCTAGAAGGACTGAAGCAAGAGCACATGTGTGTCTCCACCTGTGTTCATCCATTATTCTCAGCAGGAAATGAGCAGGGCCAGCTCAGCTCCGTTAGGCTCAGCCCAGTTGAGGCCTCTTCCCTGGGGACCCTCATGTGGCCCCGGGTCAAGGGAGAAACACCAAAGTCTTCAGTGGGCCTCCCACTTCTCATCTACACCTCTAAGTACTTAAGGAGATTCCCTCAAAAGGATCCTCAACAAATAAAATTCTTCAGCCAGGAAATTGGGCAACAGAGAAGAAACACGTGAGACGGTCCTGTGCATGAAGGTGATTTTAGGCGTGGGGTGAGGTTGGTCCACAGAGAGAACAGCATCAGGAAAGAGTCCCAGTGATGCCAGGAGCAGGGTTGAAAACATGAAGGGGACTTCAAAGAAGTGAGAAGAGAGGGAGAGGAGCTGGTGACTGGGCAGGGAGGAACCATCCCAGGCAAGAAGGGAGAGGCTGCAAAGTTACTTTGGAGTCAGCAGAATAAGCTGTTTTGGTGGAATGAGGTGGCCAACAGCCCACAGTCAGGGGCAGACAGGAAAAAGAAGCAGCTGGGGCAAAAATAAAGCCAAAGAAAAATTTCACCTTCCTTTCCTGACACTCCCCACCACAGGCCTGAGTTTCAGAATGACTCAGGACTTCAGAGAAAGTCATCCTGAGGGGAGGGCCAGCGGGTCAGACTCTGAGAGTGACAACAGCCCAGCACAGGAAGAGGCAGGGGATACCCTTGGGGGTGGGGGAGGCCCCCTGGATGGAGTCTGGTGCATGGGGGGATTCCCCAGTGAGGCTGGGCTGGGCCCTGCACACCACCTTCTTCCCAAGTGTGACGCCATCACATTCAGGGAGGAAGGAAGAGAGGGAAGAAAGGTTTTTATTTTCTGAGAGTTATTAAGTTAGGTGCTGGGGGAGGAATTAAAAATAACATGATTAAAATCATTTCCCCAGGATACTGTGTTTTCTGAACCCAGAAAGGCAGATAGAGACTAGATAGATAGATAGATAGATAGATAGATAGATAGATAGATAGATAGATAGCAAAGCCAGAGGTGGATTATATATGAGAGATGGGTGGAAAGACGGATGGGTAGACGGAAGGGTGGGCAGACAAAGAGGCAGATAGTAACATAAAACATAACACCTGTGCATATGCACGCAGGACAGCATTGCTAATAAACTAACAGGGAAAAATAAATCATCTAACAGAAAAAAAGAGGAGGCAACACATTATTGCCTCTTTGAAGAAAAAGATAACAGCACACAACTACCCCTTTGACTGATTAAGACCTATAGCTTTTGCAGTTTTATTTCATAGCACTTCACCAGAACAGAGTAAACACAGGAGCATGACCGTCTCTGCATGCCATATTCTAAGGACTCTGATAAGCCAACCTCACAGAACACAATGAGAAAAGAAAAAACAGATGCAGATGCTTTTGCAGTCTGTTATCAGCAGAAATTACTTTTTTCTGTCTCTTTACCCCCAAATAAGGCCCAAGCTGCTTATCCTCAACGCCAGCACTTCTTTCTTTCATGTGCAGAGCCCTTCATGCTCAAGTAGAATAAAATAAACTTTATTTCTTAATACTATTCTGATCATTTTGTCAAGAATTCTTTCTCATCCCACAGTATGAGGTCCCACCCTAACATTTGGTAGTACATCTGGGGAGTCACTTTTCTACTTCTGCAAAGAGGTTAGAGTGAATGAGTATGTGAGGGCTGTGTGTGAGTTTGGACATGTTTAATCCCACACAGTTTTATCACATGTGCCAAGCTGTGGCAGGAGGGTTTTCAGGGGTGTGGGGTGCAGTGCCACTGGTAGGAGGAGGCGGGATGTCCACCTGCCAGCTCAGCCCTGGGATTCTGAAATACACCACTAGCTGGAGTGTGAACCATGGATTAGGGGAGAAGAGGGACAAAGGAGAATAAAATGTCCAAAATTAGAGGGCGGTCAGCGAGCAATGAGCAGGGGTCACTCTAGTGGGCAGTTAGGAGCCCAAAGGGAAACATCGTAAGAGAGGTGACACCAAAAGAAATATAGCATGGGATGAGGAAGCAAATGGATGTGAGGACTTGAGGGCACAGGCTCCTGATCAGTTTCCTGGGAGATGTCACACACCCCAAGTGATGCCCGGGAAAGGGGGAGAAGAAGAGAAGAGAGGAGGGGTGGGGGTAAATGAGATGAAGAAAGAAGGCTCTGGGAGAGTAATGGAGGCTGGGAGCCTCTGACCCTGGAGAAGTCAGGAAGCCCCTGGAGGCGGGAAGGCTGGGAGGAGCAGGGATGCAGCCCACTTTCAGGGGACAGAAGTCCTGTGTCATCATAGGGCTCAGAGAGGGGCAGCTCCAAGGGGCACATAGCTATAGAGAAGTCAGCAGAGTTTGCCTTAAAGCTGAAACTCAGAAAAGAGCTGGCTGGCCCTGATTTAGAACTTCCAGGAGTCAGAACGTGCTTCCTACTGGTCAGCTGTGCCAAGCAGAACTGAAATGAAACCAAGTATTTGTAAATGGCCTGCCCAGCTTGCCACTCCTAATCCCATGGTGCGTGGGGTTTCTTTGTAAGCAAAGTAACTTTATGCTTTGGATAAGAAACCATAAAGATTCAAGAGAAGACAAGTGTGCTAAGTCTTCATATGGCTATGGGAGGCGGTCACCAGGTGGAGGGGAGGGGCACAGGGAAGCTTTCTGGGCCACCCTGAGGACCATGCTGTGCTGCTCTGCTCTTGGCGTCCAGAAACAAGTCTGAGACTCTCACCCCAACTTGTAATGACACATCTGTGATTAGGAAAACAAGCACACCTGCCTCTGGGACAACAGGCACACCTGCCCTTAGGACAACAGACATGTGTACTCAGGATAACTGAAACATCTGCACCTGGGACAACAGACACACGTGTACCCAGGATAACTGAAACACCTACACCCAGGACAACAGACACACCTGCCCCTGGGACAGCAGACACAGATGAACCCAGGAGAGCAACCTCTCCAAATCTGGCTTCCTGGCCTTCACCCACGGAGAACACCAACAGCAGCCAACCCATGGCTGTCACAGCCCCCTCAACAGGTGAGCAGAACAAGGCCTCCAAAGACCGTTCCCATGGGGCCTTCAAGTGGCCCTGGGTCAAGGGAGAAACACCGAAGTCTTCCGTGGGCCTCCTAATTCTCATCTATTCTCCTTAAGTATCTTAGTACTTAAGGAAATTCCCCAAAAGGAGCCTCAACAAATAAAATTCTTCAGCCAGGAAATTGGGCAACAGAGAAGATACACGTGAGACGGTCCTGTGCATGAAGGTGATTTTAGGTGTGGGGCGAGGTTGGTCCACAGAGAGAACAGCATCAGGAAAGAGTCCCGGTGATGCCAGGAGCAGGGTTGAAAACATGCAGGGGACTTCAAAGAAGTGAGAGGAGAGGGAGAGAAGCTGGTGACTGGGCAGGGAGGAACCATCCCAGGCAAGAAGGGAGAGGCTGCAACGTTACTTTGGAGTCAGCAGAATAAGCTGTTTTGGTGGAATGAGGTGGCCAACAGCCCACAGCCAGGGGCAGACGTGAAAAAGAAGCAGCTGGGGCAAAAACGAAGCCAAAGAAACGTTGTCCATTCCTTCCCCACACTCCCGACCACAGGGCTGGGTTTCAGAATGACTCAGGACTTCAGAGAAAGCCGTCCTGAGGGGAAGGTCTGCGGGTCAGACTCAGTCCAGGACAGGAAGGTGCAGGGGATGCCCTGTGGGGCGGGGGAGGCCCCCTGGATGGAGTCTGGGGCAGCGGGGTTCTCCAGTGAGGCTGGGCTGGGCCCTGCACACCACCTTCTTCCCAAGTGTGACGCCCTCACATTCAGGGAGGAAGGAAGAGAGGTTTCTATTATCTGACAGTTACTAATTTAGGTGTTTGGAAAAAATAAAAATAACATACATAGTATCTGTTTTCTAAAATACTGTCTTTTCCCTGTCCTGGAAGATAGATAGATGATAGATAGATAGATGGATAGAGAAGGGAGAAAATACGTAAATCTTTGGTATTAAAATTCCGTGAGAGGGTATTTTTAGGGAGAAGAATCGTCATCTGGAGAAGGATGATGATGGAAAAGGGTCAAGAAATACTGCTTGCTTTTGCCTCCTGGCTGGAGCACTCACAGCCCTCCCAGACTCGAGGGAAAGCTATAGCCCCACGCTAAACAAAGGAGTGTTAAGGCATTTGCAGCCATGATGTTAAACTGCCTCGTGGAAGACTCTCAGACTAGAGCCTTCATACCACACACAAGAATAACAAGACCTGAAGGGGTGATGTCACCTACTCCCCTGTGATGGGGGCAGAATTGGATCCGCCCTGAATGCCAGGCTGGGCTGGCCCACACAGCCTCCCTGCAGGCCCATCTGTGCCCTTCAGAAGGTCGATTTCCAAGCCTGCTGGGGCACCGTATGGTCCTAGGCATAAATATGAGGCTCTGAAATTTCTATCCTTTTTTCAGAGGTCACAGACTAGCGTCCACAACTCACATGAACGCACAGACTTGTTTTGTTTGAGCCACAATGTTTTCCAGTGGATTTTGTCGCCTATATGTGAACATGAAGACTTTTCATTTCAAGCCTCTCTCTTGAAAAACAGGAAAGCCTGGAGATAGTGGGTCCTCGAGGATACATGGAGACATTGTCTAGTGTGGAAAACGAAACTGTATGATGATGGGCAGCCTACACACTCAATTCCAAATTTAATATTTTTTTCCTCCTAAATAACATGTATTTAAATGCTATTTGGTTTTCAATAAACACATTTAGGATACATTCGTAAGACTGATTAGATAGTCCAGGTGAAATGGTTATAGAAATTGAGGCAGTGTTATCTCAGAAAGCTCATTTACATATCGAAATCTATTTTGATATCTTGGACATTCACAAAAAAGTTGAATTCTTTAAACTGATCACGCCTTCTGTAACTCAAGCACTATTCTCTTGGCAAGAGCAAGCTGAAGCTTAACCCTGATGGTGAAAGTGCTCAACGCTAAACTTTCCTTCTAAGCTTAGACTTAGACTGTTTAAGAAACTGAGACTCCCAACCCCAGCATGGTCTGTCTATATTTTTACCATTTTAAGATTAGACCCCTATACCAACTATCTTCTTTTTCTGTATTATTCTTGGCACTCAGGACTGCTGAGGCCTATTGTAATTTGTACTTTGACATTCTCAGATAAAAAGTTAAGCATGCATAAACATTTTATAAAATAATTCTATCGTTTAATCTAGTTGAAGATGAAACTTTCATACCAAAATTTTACATAAGAGTATAAATATTATGAATCAACCTTCCTCTTAAAGTCTAGTGACAGAAAACTCAAGCCCTGTGCATTGTTTTAAAGTCTGATAGAGAACATTTCCTGGGCCATCAGTACTGGTAATGTAAAAATTGAGGAGGGGCGTGGGGCCTTGGTGTGTGTCACACTTTATGGGGGCAAGACATGATTGCAAGAGGGACTTTACCTAACCATTGCAATCAGTGTAACCTAGCTTATTGTACCCTCAATGAATCCCCAACAATAAATAAAATAAAATAAATAAATGAAAAAAAAAAATTTCTACACATTTGAGATGGAACTATAGGAAGAAAACGCGAATATTTCAGATGTTTCTCATCTTACAAAAAGTTAGTGACCGGTTCGAGCTAATCCCTATGTTCCAGAAAACAATCTAGCATAGACCAGTAGTGCTGGTGGAGGAAGTCACGGCGGCATTTGCATTATTAACACTTTATACTTCTGCTTTTCCAAGATTAGAAGCGGTGTGTCTAACAATTACCCTTACCCCAAATCCTTAAACTCACTGAGCAAAAACAAATCTGGGATGTTCATCAGCAGATAAGCAACAACTCAGCTATATTAAAATACTACCTAGATAGGCTTTCCTGTAAAATCAAATGTAGTATTTCTCAAAAATACTACCTAGATAGGCTTTCCTGTAAAATGAAATGCTTGGTGGCCACATGTATAGCAGCTGCATTAGTTGACATTAGCTGCATTTATTGTGCCATAAGTCCAGCTAAGCTTCCTTTTAGGTACTTTTTAACATGTGCAAAAGAAAACACCTGCTTTAGGTTCATTTAGGGGTAGTGACTTATAAGGACATCAACTCCATTTTCAAGGTTAGACTAACTATTGTCAGATTTACTGAAGAAAAAGGGGGAGAGAAAAAAATGAAATCACACACACACAAAAATTTCTTTATGTCAGCCAAAGGCCGTATCTTTAACTGGAATATTAAAAAAAATTTATCTTGGGCGGCGCCTGTGGCTCAAGGAGGAGGGCGCCGGTCCCATATGCCAGAGGTGGCGGGTTCAATCCCAGCCCCAGCCAAAAACCAAAAAAAAAAAAAAATTTATCTCAGCCCAGCCCACACTCTAAAACAGTAGTTCTTAACCTTCCTAATGCCGCTACCCTTTAATACGGTTCCTGTGGGTCGTGACCCACAGGTTAAGAACCCCTGCTCTAAAAGTTAATGCCACTAGTAACAATCAACATCAGGAAAAATAAAACTGATAGCAACCAGTGCACATTAGCAAAAATGCAGTTTAACTGAGATACTTAGACCAAAGTATAACACTACCTGCCCACACCACCCTGTCCACCAGCGAGAAGAAAAGAAATAATTGCTTTTAAAAAATCAAAATAGGGCGGCGCCTGTGGCTCAGTGAGTAGGGTGCTGGCCCCATATACCGAGGGTGGCGGGTTCGAACCCAGCCCCAGACAAACTGCAACAAAAAAATAGCCGGGCGTTGTGGCGGGCGCCTGTAGTCCCAGCTATTCAGGAGGCTGAGGCAAGAGAATTGCCTAAGCCCAAGAGCTGGAGGTTGCTGTGAGCTGTGATGCCATGGCACACTCTATTGAGGGCAACAAAGTGAAACTCTGTCTCTAAAAAAATATATATATATAAAAGCTTAATATTTCTTATAAGAATAACAACAGTCTAACTCCTGAGAGAGTGCTCAGAGGGACTCTGAGGTAGAGTAAAGGCAAAGTCTATCGATTTGCATCTCATAGAAGTCTAAAAAAATCCCCAAAGTTGGCTCGGCGCCTATGGCTCAAGTGGCTAAGGTGCCGGCCACATACACCTGAGCTGGCAAGTTCAAATCCAGCCTGGGCCCACCAAACAACAATGACAACTGCAACCAAAATAATGGCCTGTGAGCCAGTAAAGACTGAAGTAATGTCCCATGCTGAGTTGGTTATTCTGATGTGGTAAAAATATCTTTTAAGTAAAACAATTCTATTAACTGGAAGGTCACAGGATATATCCATCATATTTTTCAGTACAGATAGTTTTATTGTGGGGCAAATAGGTTTAAATTATACTGTATGGTAATTTCTTTTAGGTTCTAAAGAAAAGCATCTGTTGCGAAATCTATGCAATATATAGTCTGTGCAGATTAGTTTCCATGTGGGGAGAGAAGTTCTGCAATTATCTCCAAAGCAGTTTACTCATCAATTGCAAGTTCTCCAAAAAGAGAACTATTGGGGTGATGGCAAAGAAAAGTTCTCTCAGGTTTTTGGATGGAGTAACTAAAAATACTTACATGGCTGAGCGTACGTGGTATAGTTTAGAATTAAACTTGTCAATTTTAACATTGCGGTTGCATCTGAAGTAAACTTACATGATATTCTGATCAGAAAAATAAAAATAAAAGGATAGCACTAGTTGTTGTCAAGAAACACAATTGATAGAGATAGCATGAAAAAGCCACTGCAGCCTCCCAGGTGTGAGATGATGGTGGCCCAGACCACGCAGAGCGATGAGAGGGTGAGAAGTCACTGGACCCCAAAGAAGCCAACGCCCCTGAGGCAAGTTCCCAGAGCACCTCCTTCATCTAAGGAAGCTGTAATTGGCACTTATTCCTGCATATTTGGTAAATGTCTGACTCCCCCTACTGGGCTGCAAACCTCAAAAAGGCAAGAAATGCTGTTTCTTTGCTCACCATTGCATCTCCAACACCCAGTGCCTAGGAGAGATGCTCTATGTAGTTTTGTTGAATGAATGAACCAACAAATAACAAAAAAAAATACAAACGCAAACACACAACTTGCTAAGTCAGCCTGGGAAGCACAGCCTTCCCTGTCCTCTTGAGGCTCTGCTAGAAGCAGTCAGACGGGGTCTGTGCTGTGCCTGTACCACCCAGGAACACCATTAAATAGGGCAGTGTGGCATTTGCCATTTGGGCTCAGGTCTGGAGTCTGCCAGTCATGGCCAGAGATATAATAATTGCTAATAATTACTAGGTTACAGACCACTTTAAACACTTTCAGGCATTACCTCATTTAATTCCCATGGCCCAGAGAGCCTTGTGGTTTGCCCATGACCTGACAGCTGGCCAGAGGCAGGTGATCCAGGCCACTCGCAGCAGGGTGCGGCTGTGTTCCTGGGTGTCCTGAGCTTCCAGCCCTCTCCCAGTCTCTTCCACTGAGCTTTCAGCCTGCAGAAGCCTCAATTTCTGAAAGCTTCCACCATCTCCCTCTTCCCACCCTAGTCCATGTGCACATGTCCTAGAAAGTCTGTTCCTTCCCCCCAAATATACCACCATGGAACGTTCCTGGGTCCTCCTGGAATTCCATTTTTAAAGCTAAGGTTAGATCTCCAAACCCACTGAAAACTCATCCAAATCCAGGGCAGTAAGAGAAGCTTCTGCACGCCCCAAATATGAGTGTCTCTCTCCACCATCTCCCCTTGGCCAGGCGTCAGCCTCCCCAGAGTCCAGATGCAGAGTTCGCCAGCCCTGTGGGAGACACAGGGATGTATGGGGCTACGGTCCCTTCCTAGAAGGCCCAGACCAGAGAGGGACCCAGTAAATCCCTGCCGGACAGCCCCAGACTGCCGCCTGTGAGGAAAGCTGGGGCAGATTCTGAAAGAGAGCCAGGGGCAGATTCCTGATCTGTCCTACAAATCCAGGGCTATGGGCCAGGAGCCAACGCCTTGTTTCTGAGCATGGGTAATGATCCTAGCTTAGGCCGGATTCTAGGAGTCTGGAGATGGAGTGATGACCGTCATATTTCTTGATTCAAGTGCACGTTTGAGAATGAAAACACCAGGACTTAGGGCAGCGGGGCAGGTGGCGTTCTGCAGGTGGTGCTCCAAAGAAAGCCAGCGCCAGTTCCCACGGGGCGGAGGGGCGGGGCGCGCGCGCCCCCTAGAGGACCCCGCGAGAAGGCGCGAGGGGAGAGGAGGAAAGAAGGGAGGGGAGGCGGGTGCAGAGCGAGGGAGCGCAGAGGCGAGGGGAACCCCTGAGGAGGGCTCCCATAGCCTCGCCTGAAGCCTAAGCCTAGTGTCCTATGGGTGATGGCTTCTGGCCCGCGGCATTTTCCAGCGATGGGAAATCGACTTGTGTCCCATCCAATTGATTGGAGGTTTGCCTAGCATGGCGAGTGAGGGGGGTGGTAGACTGAGCCTGGGCTTACTGGGCCAGATGTCCACCAGCGGAGTGAAGGATGAAAGGGAGCGAGGCTGGCGCACCTACCCTGCGTCCCACGGCTCCTGTCTGAGCGACTCCAGAGCTCCTACGCGCAGAGACGAGTGCCTCTGTCTCCACCGGACTCTGCCCACTGAGAATCGGAGGCCACTCCCAGCTTTCTGGCCAGCCATGCCAGGAGTTCTCGGCTGTCAGGGGCGTAGGGCGTCCGGGGAATCTGGTCAGCTCCCAGAAGCAGCCGGAAAGGCTGCCCTAACCGCACTGGACCTGAGAACCCTCCTAAGGCTGCCAGGCCACCAAGCAACCAGCTGAACTTGAAGGCAGCCCCCAGCCCTCCCTGCTTCCTGCCATCCCCAACCGCCAGATATAACCTCGCTCTTTAAAGACAAATACTGGAAAATGGTGATACAGAAAATCAAGTCAAAAGGAAAGTATCATTATTTTTATCTCTTGGGCTGAGAGCGTTGATAAGAATAAAGAGGGGGGAAAACAAGACCGGAAGTTGAGTGGAGAGAGGCAGTGAACTGGGGAAATCTGGCAATCACAGTTCACTGCGGCCTCGGACTCCTCTACTCAAGCAATCCTCCTACCTCAGCCTCCCCAGTAGCTGGGACTACAGGCGCTTGCCACCACACTGGGCTAAATTTTTGTGGGTTTTTTTTTTTTAGAGAGATGGGGTCTCACGGTGTTGCCCAGGTTTGCCTTATGCCTAAGTCTTCTCACCTGCAGACAGCAGTTGCCAAACCTCACTGTTCTCATCTGAGAGGAGGTGCTGTCTGTTGGTGTTGGAGGAGGGAAAAGAGGCAGCCAGCCTCCAGAGTACCCAATATCAATTAAGGATCCAGATTACATTTTATTTAAATAAGAGGATCAGCAACCAAGAACACTAGAATATTAAATACTTTCTACAAAGAGCATATACAACCTAAAAGTAAGTTATAAAGAACAATAATAAAATGCATAACTATACAATCCCCCACCCAGCTTAAAAAAGAGAATAACTTCATTTTTTTAATTGTTTCCTGATTTAAATGTAACATATATTCGCCATAGAAAGTTTGCAAGGTCCAGAAGACAACTATCACCACAATCGTATTACCTTACTGCTAAAGTTCTGGGGACAACACTTCCCTGTTTATTCTGGATATATATTCTTTTTGTGGAGCTAAGATCCTATTATACAAATTGCCCCCTTTTTCAATCATTACCATCTTCCTTGGACCAGTTGATTTCCTAGTACCCTCATACTTCCAAAATTCCAAGAAAAACAATCCCCAAATATGTTTCTTGTTTTGAATTGAGAGTTAGTTTTCCAAAAAGAAGCAGAAGCAGGAATTGATAGATCAGGGAAAATCTCTCATGTCCGGCTTCTGCCTAAAACATAAATGAAATTAAAAGGTTGATAAAATGTCTCCCGTTGTGTCTGGCCCCGGGCAGTGTCTGGGGACTGGATAGTTGATAGTGACTGTGTCTTATGAGGCTGAACGCATAAGGCAGCTCTGAAGATAAGGGGGAAAAGAAAGCCAGTGCTTTTATGATTTAAAAAAACTGCCCTAGAAGCCTTCTCTACAGCCCAAACTAAAACTGGGCCTGTGGCAGACTCTCAACATGTCATTAGAGTGTCACCCGTGCCTTCCCCTGAATCTGTTCAGTCATCATTTAAACAGAGGACACGGCACAGGTCTAAGCACTTTGAAGTAGCTGGCCTGGGTACTGCTCTCCAGGACCTACCCATCTAGGGCGGAAAGCAGGATACATAGACAAATACGCCAGCTAGATGCCCCTACAGCCCACTCCCTGCACACAGAGGTAGGAGAATCCCAGAGCTTCACTGCCACTGGAAGGGGAGAGAGGGTTCAGGAACACTCTACTACACAGTGGCAGAGGGATCACAGGGCTTTACCACTGAAAGGATCTGGAGTGGAAAGAAACCTTAGTATAGTGCTATCTCTTACTCTTACAAGCCACTGATAGCTCCCAAGTTTTCCATCCTATGGGTTTACTCCCAGAGAAAGCCTTACTCTCTTTCTGGCTCAGTTAATTGGCTACTGAAAGTGGCTAAAATCAGCCAGTGAGTGTGTAGAAAAAGAGAAAGGGGGAGGCAGAGCCCTGGGCGGTGGGGGTGGGAATGAGATTTAAAGAATGAAAAGAGGACAAAGAATCCAGGCAGGAAAGAGGAGAAGACTGGAAGAGCAAGTAGGTGAGAGCCAAGAGACCAGAGCGGCAGCAGCCATGGTGAGATGGGAGGAGGAAGGGATGACCAATAGCATCAAAGTCCAGCAGACCATGCAAAAGACAGCCCTGGGACCACAGCGTGAGGGTCACTGGGGATCTATCCGAATGCCGTTCAGTGGAAAAGTAGGCATGGAAACCATGAAGATGAAGAAAAGCAAACTGTGCATGTAGTTCTTGAGGAATGTAGACAGCGAGGGCGGAAGGTGGTGGGAGGTGGACTGGGAGAGCCATGGATTGGTGCACAGTCCTCTCCACCTCAGCCCCGGGGGCTGTGGATCAGACCCCGCTGACACTAAGCCTTTGCACACAGTCACCCATTATTCAACCAGACATCACATCAATGGCTCCTGAGGTCCAAATGAGAAACTATTTCTAATAATAACAGCTGATGCTTCTCGTCATAAATCACGCGGATCTGCCTGAAGCTCACTTTCTCACCCATTCATTCCACTCCTTCCCTGCTACTCCACAAAAATAAAGGTGTGATTTATGCAGAGGGAGATGACAGAGCAACAGAGGCCAGGCCTCTCAGACTCAAAGCCCCCCCCCAAAAAAAATGGCCTCTCCTCCTAGGTCTGCCGGCCATCCCTCCCTTCCACTCTCCCCCAGCTCCCTCCCAGCTCTCTGAAGAAACAAGCCCTGTTTGAGTTACATTTGGGGGCACAACCGTTAGTTCTGGCCCAAACCGCAATTCCGGACCCCTGCAACTTTCATCCTGCTGCCTGCTACCCAGGAGCTGTCCCTGGAGCTGGGGTGTCCCCTTCTGTGTCTCTCAGGCTGCAGGGAAACCACAGGGCTGGCAGTGAGGTCCTGGAACGCCTGACTGTGTAAAAGACAGAGTGCTGGGCTCTGGAAGACTGTGTGCGGCAGCTTTATTTAGTGTGTTTCTCCTGGTCGGCCAGGATGCCACAGCTGAGAAGACAGCACACTGTAGCTATGACACCTGCAGGGTGGCTTTCTGGGAATGATACCAAAAGCCCATCCTCAGACCTTGTCTTAAAAGTAGGTTCCCTGCTTCCCCTCTTCTCACATGTTCTCACTCCTGTATGGGAGCTAAGTATTAGAAACCACTGATCTCATGGAGACAGAGGGTAGAATGATGGCAACCAGAGGCAGGGAAGGGTGACAGGGACGGGGAGATCAAGTGGGAGGAGTAGCGGGTACGACAATAGCACTAGATACTCAGATGGAGTGACTATTTGATAGCACGACAAAGTGACTATAATCAATAATAATTTAGGGTTCACTTTAAAAGAGTGGAAGTAACTAACTTGGCTAGCTAAAGTTAGTAAACTGGAATGTTCCTAACACAAAGAAATGGCAAATGCCTAAGGTGCTGGAGACCCAGTTGCCTTGATTAGATTAACGCACTGTCTCTGTGTGTGTGCGTGTGTGTGCACGTGCGCCTGTATCAAAACATCACATGTACCCTAAAAAGGATACAACTATTATATACTCATAACAATTAAAACTAAAGCATTTTAAAAAGCAGCTTCCCCTCTGGATCAGTCCCACCCATCAGCTGGTGACCTCACCTCACACACTGCCAGGAGTGGCCAAGATGCCGGCACTCAGCTGACCATCATCAGCTGCTGTCCTGTGTCCCACTCCCTCCATCAAGTGCAGGATTTTCCCCTGCCTGTGACTGATTCAGAGCAGGTAGATGAAGTAAGACTTTGCCTCTGTTCCCTCTGCTCAAATATCAGGCATAAAGGAATATTCCCTCTGCATTAAAAACCTTCTGCGTTGAACCATTAACTTCAAGATTGCTCTTTACTTTTCATTCCTTTTTCCTCCCTTCCTTTCTTCTCTTTTCACTCCTCCCCACCCAGGCCCAGGCCCGCTCTCCCTTCTGTCTTTCCCTGTTACCCGACATCCTTCTTCAGTTCCTGTGCCTCTATTACCCTCCTTCCCATGGTCTGGAATGAAGCAAGAGAGGCGTCCAGGGCACAAGCGTTAAGGAGACTTTCAGGACATGGAGCAGCGCACCTGCCTCACCCTGGACCCGGCCCTGTGCTCGCCTTCCTCAGAACTCCACCCCTGCGGCATATAAACAAGGACTTTCCTCCCACTGCCCCTATTCCTTTGCTCTTTTGGTCTCCTGGTAAAATGTTTATTCTTTATATACCTAACAACTATATTACTGAGTTGCTGTGCTAAAAGCCAACGTATGTCTGCATAGGGAAATAGTACTATGTTAATTAACGTGATAAATTAATGTTAGTATACCAGATATCCTCTCTGAATCTCCTCTGCAGCGTTCCCTCACAGTGAATACTCAGCCTGCACGAGCAGCTGGTACTACCTCCCGATCCACACCAACAGAGCACCCCAGACACCAGGACAAGGATTTACAGATTAGCTCAGTTAATCCTCACAAAAGCCCTGAGAGCTCCGTGCAGTCAGTACCCACCACAGGGAATCAGACTCCAAAGCAAAGTACCTGCCTCAGGTCATAAGCCAGTGAGTGGACCGTGCGGGTGTGTGAGCCCCGCCTGCTGACCCTGACAGCGGGCGCCCACCTGCCCACTGCTCTGCCTCCGGGCTGCAGGCGTCATCCCAGCTGTGCTGTGCTCTCTCTTCAGTCCTCGTGTGTTATTCTCCCTCCACAAATGCACCACACGCTCGTCTATTGAGAGTTGTTATCTGACCCCCCTGGTACGAGGCGTGGTAATATCACGTCACACCAGGCGTATGTCGTATGTAGAGGTTAGTACAATAACAATGGTAACATCTGGGGTCAGTGCAAATAAGGAACAAAGCATGAGCATACAGACAGCACTCACTTCATGCTAGGGGCCCCTTAACTCTTCTAGTCCTCACAATCCTGTGAGGTGGACATATTACTCCCTATTTTTAACATGAGAAAACTGGCACTCAAAGAAGTCGAGAAAGTGGCCCAAGTCACATACCTTGCAAGTGCTCCAGGCGGACCTCAAATCACATCTGTCAGAACCAAAATCCCACGTTCCCATGTGGCCCCAGCTTCCCTGCGAGTGCCTCACAGCCCCATCCTCCCACGAGGCCGCTCAGGCAGTGGGCTTTCAATAGCACTTCTCAGATGGAGACATAAAGAAAAACTCCTGGTAGGTGACATCAGGAAACGTGGACAGAACATTCACAGAGGTGCTGTTCATGACAGATACGAACCAGAACAGCCCACAAGTGTTCAGTGGAAGAACAGATTTAAAAAGTGTGGTCTATGCGCTCACAAAACATTCCACACCAATCCAAACGACAAACTGCGACAAGGTGCCAAAATATAGACGAATCGGAGCATATTTAGGAGTACGCATAGATGCAATGGAACAACCTAAAAAGGAAAACTAGGGAGCTGTGGGTGCAGGCGTCAGGATCACGTCACCCCAGGTGAAGGAGGTGAATGAAAGGGAGGATCATGGTTAAATGTAGGCTCTTGCCAAGGTTCTAGCTTTTACTTTGAATTTATCAGTTCTTATTATATTAGAATGCATGAATGAATGAATAACAATGGGTCATCCATGGGTAAAGGTGAGTGTGTCAGAATTCTATTATTATGATCAACCCAATTCTGCACACCCTGAGGTCTAACTTAAAGACAGACTAGGTTAATTGTTGAATGAATGATTTGATATCTTGCATTATCAGCTCTTGGAAGGAAGGATTAAATTCTCCTCTTTCTAGTTTTGATTCTCAGCTGTGTGCCTTAAAGAAGAAAATATCTCAAAGGATCGCATAAAGGAGACCAGAGTATCTTCTGCCTCTTCGGGAAAATACCTCAAATTGAACCTGCCAATCCCTGTAAGCAGATGGCAGGTGGATAAGAGGGGCTGCCATGGCCAAGGGAAGTGTGGTTTCAGCAAAGAAAGGTCCTCAAAAAATATAGCTCCTGGGGGCACCTGTGGCTCAAGGAGTAGGGCGCTAGCCCCATATACCAGGAGTAGTGGGTTCAAACCCGGCCCCAGCCAAAACTGCAAAAAAAAAATATATATATATATATGTGTCTCCTCCCACAAAGAAATGCACACATAACTGCGGCTGTCAATGGAAAAACCATCTGTAATACTCACAGTCAGTGATGAGACCTAAAGAACAAATCCATTCCCAAAGGTGCATTTAAAATCACAGTAAGATGTACATGACAGATACCATCGCTCTTAAAAGTATGCCCCTTACATAGATAGGAACAGGGCTGCACTGCAAGAGAGAAGAAATAGAACAGAAAGTCTGGCTGAGAGTGGTACAAGTGAACTTTGCTGACTTTACCCTGTGGTCTGATCGTCCTTCCATATTGGGCAAAAGAAGCCCCTTCTCCTGGGTCTGTTGAGCACATCAGTTCTCCCCGGCACAGTCACCAGGTTCTGAGACACTGCTGAGACAGTGTCCACAAGGAGGAGGCAGTGAGTTGCAAAGAGCTTTGTGCTCTGTACAGGCTCTTGGCTGGATGCTGGGTTTCTCCAGGATCTGCAGCTGCTGGGCTGGGTGATACAGGACAGCACTACCATGCTGGCGACCATTAGAGGAACCGCAGGCCTGGGGAGTCCCACGGGTTGTCCCACTTACCTGCAGGTTCCAGGTAAAAGTGGCTGTTTTTTATGCCCAGCATTGGAACACTGCTCTGTGTGCTGTGACCTTCCCATTTGCGTCCTGGGAAGGAGGGTGTGGGGCAGACTGAAGATGTCACTGGGCGTTTGCTGTGCACCTCCACAGGGGCAGATCCCCTCAGCCTCCCCTCCTCCTGACCCTGACCAGCCGGCTGCCAAGACTGGAACTTAGTGCCAAAAAAGTCCTAGGTGCCAGGGAATTTTTCCAACTTGGAGCTAAAAGCACAGAATGAATCTGCACAGTCCTTTCCTGAACATCAATCCTTGGTTGCTGTGTTTCTACAAGGAAGACAGTGGAGGCTTGGTGGAAAGTACCCTGTTTCCCTAAGGTGTGCTCCCAAAGATGCACTAGGTCTTATTTTCAGGGGACGCCTTATCTTTCCTGTAAGTAGGTCTTATTTTCGGAGGATGTCTTATTTTGGGGAAAACAGGGTATATCAACCCAGGGACTGAATCTTGGCTGCCTCCGTCATCTTCAGGATCTTGGTGATTCACTTACTGTCCCTGAACCTCACTTTCATTATCTAGAAATTGGGAAGAATAGTATCCTCCTCCAGAGGAGTATGGCGTAAGACTAAATTAGATAATATATACCGAAGAGTCTGATTAGATAACACATGCAAAAAAGGCTGGTGCATTTATGTCAGCAGAAAGGTCCATTTATTCATTATTCAGCCTTGTATCTCTCAGACAGCACACAGAGAAGAAGGCAGGAGGAGACATGGCAGTAGAAATCTGGTGTCACAAGGTGACCAGACATAGAGACTCTCCTCTCTTGGAGCCTGATTCTCAAATGGACAAAAATGTGACTCCTTGAGATGCTAGGGCAGTAGAAGATATCATTCGGGGACCTTTCTAAGGAAGGAATAGCTGGTACTTGGTGGCCCACCCTGATTCCCACCTTCCTCCTCACCTATAAGCAAGGCAAGGGGGTCACGTCTCCTTCAGACTTCTACAACACTTATCATCGTATTATCGGCAGCAACCGCTTCCATAGTGAGCAGTCAGTGTGTGCCAGGCTCTGGGCTCAGTACTACCATGCATTCCTTCCTTTAATCTTCCCAATGACTCCATGAAAGAGGAAAGCAACAATTAGCAACGTGTAATAATAGGCCAAGTTTCTTATGTAACACAGGACAGAGCCAGGATTCAGACCCAAGTCCTCTGAGTCCTGTGTTTGAGTTTTAGCCACTGCACGACACTCTCTCCCTTATATGTCATCATGATTCTTTCTCATGGTACACATATTTCTGTACCTTTTAGTCACAAGAGGTAGACTGTCAGCTCTTCAGTGTCATAAGCGATGGCTCTTTTCTCTGTTTATCCTGAGTGCTTAGCATAGTATCTGGCTAAGAATGAATGAATTCATGAACAAAAGGTCTCCAAATCCCCAAAGAAGGAGGCAGCACCATTGTTCCTCCTGGGTCAACACAATTCAAATCTACAATCCCCGTCCAAGCATGAAGGTTAGGGACAAGGACCAGCTGACAGCATGTAGGGGCTGCCCCTTCCCTGTAGGGCACCCCTCACTCATTCCAAGAGCCCAGACCTTAGCTCTGAGACCTGGGCCAAGCCCTTCTCTAGAGAAGGGATGTTGCTGGGTCTTTATGGCTAGGAAGGCCATCCTTTCTTCCCTTTGCATAACTTTTTGCAGCATTATTAAATCCTCCTAGAGTTTGTTCTGGATATTTTCTTCAAATGCTGCCCATTGGGCTCAGAAGTTCTCTTGTGTCACAGTGATTACTATGGCTTATAAATGATTTCCTTAGTGACCCCAAACAAAACTGCCAATTAATCTCTAGGCAAGGTTCAGCTCGAAATTTCAGAACTAAAACAATATATTGGTTAAGCATGGGAACTCTGAAGTCACATATTCCTGGTTCAAATTCCAACTACTATGTAAGCTTTTAAAAACTGTTTAGGGGCTCGGCGGCTAAAGCACCAGCCACATACCCCTGAGCTGGTGAGTTCGAATCCAGCCTGGGCCCACCAAACAAGAATGACGGCTGCAGCCAAAAAATAGCCAGGCGTTGTGGCAGGTGCCTATAATCCCAGCTACTTGGGAGGCAGAGGCAGGAGAATCACTTGAGCCCAGGAGTTAGAGGTTACTGTGAGCTGTGATGCCACAGCACTTTACCCAGGGCGACAGCTTGAGGCTCTGTCTCAAAAAACAACCTGTCTAGGCCTCAGTCTCTGCTTCTGTAAAATGGAAATTGTAATAACAATCTTACGGAATTATCAGTTAGGTTAAATGAGACAATGTGTGAAATACTTAGTATAATATCTGGCACATATATAATAGAGGAAATGCTCAATAATTGTTAATTTTTAAAGTCAGGTTCTGTCCAGGGGCATCTAAGGCAGTGTTAGCACAGCCAGAATAAAATCCTGATCACTCTAGCTGAGAGTTTCCTCAGATTACCAGCAAACTCCCAGTCACTCAGTCCAAAGTTCATCCTAATACAAATCCTGCCCTCAAACAGAGATCTCAGCCAGCCTTCCTAATGCCTCATTGTTAAACCCAAATAGCAACTAAGAATACACAGGTGTTTGTGGGGTGAATCTGTACCATGGAAGAGAAAACAAATGTAAATAAGAAAACTGACCCTAGACAAAGCACAGATAATTTAAGGAATAGGAGAGAGATTTTAAAACACTCAAAGAGATTTAAGAAGACACATCCACAAAACAAAGCAATAAAAAAAAATGGAGTGCATTGGTTTCTCAAAAAGTTAAAAATAGAATTACCATATGGTTGAGCAGGTCCAGTTCTGGCCGTATACCCAAAAAGATTAAAAGCAGGTTCTCAAAAAGGTATCTGTTCATTTGCTACATTCACAGCAGCTCTAGTCACAGCAATAGGCACAAGATGGAAGCGACCCATCGTCCAGCAGCGTGTGAGTGAACAAACAGAATGTGGCATGTACCTACTCTGGAGTATTATTCAGCCTAGGAAAGAGGAAATTCTGATATATGCTACCGTGCGGATGCACCTTGAGTCACAAAAAGATAAATGCCGTGTGACTCGACTCAAACACGGTTCCTACATCAGTCAAATCCCTCCTTCCTTGGGGATTTGGAGAGAAATTGTGTTGACCTAGGAGGAACAATAGTGCTGCCTCCTTCCTTGGGGATTTGGACTGAAAGTAAACTAGTGGAAAGCAGAGGCTAGATGGAGCAGAGAATCAAGAGCTGTTTTTTAATGGATATAGGGTTTTAGTTTTGCAAGACAAAAAGAGTTCTGGAGGTGGACTGCACAAAAATATAAATGTACTTAACACTGCTGAACTATATACTTAAAAATTGTTAATATGAGCCAAGGGTAGTGGCTCACAGCTGTAATCCCTGCACTTTTGGAGGCAAGACAGGAGGATCACTTGAGCTCAGGAGTTTGAGACCAGCCTGGGCAACATAACAAGATCCTGTCTCTACAATTTTTTTTTAATTAAACAGGCACAGTGGCTTAAGCCTATAGTCCCAGTTACTCAAGAGGCTGAGCCAGGAGGATAGCTTGAGCTCCAGCAGTGAGCTATGACCATGCCACTGCAGTCTAGCTGGGATGGCAGAGAAAGACTCCATCTCAGAAAGAAAGAAAAGGAAGGAAGGGAGGAAGGGAGGGAGGGAAGGACAAAGGAAGGGAAAGGAAGGAAGGAAGATAATACACAAAAATATTGTTGCAACATGGTGAATTTTATGTTACATATATTTTGCCACAATGAAAAATAATTTTAATGAGAACAAAAATAATCCTTGGAAATTGAAAAGAAGGTTGCTAAAACATAATGCAGTAAAAAGATTTGAAGATGAGGTTAAGGAAATACTGTAGTTCATAGAACAAAAAGACAAAGAGATGGAAAATGTGAGATGTTTTTAAAGATAGAAAAATGCAACAATCCAGGAAATATAATATCTGACTATGTGGTAACTTCAGAAAATTATAGTAATAATTAAGAAGAGGAATACCTTTAGATCAAGAGAATATCTCAGAGACGAAAGGAGACACACATCTTCAAATTGAAAGGATCAACTGAGTATCCAGCACAATTTGATGTGATGTTTCAGAAAACCATGGATATGGATCAAGACAAGATTTTCAAAACCTCCAAAGAAAAGATAAATAATAAAATAGGCCATCACCAAAGGTGGAGGGATTAGTCTAACAAAAGACTTTCTATGAGCCACAGTTCAATTAGCAATACTAACCCCTGTAAGTATCCTAAAATACAATGCAGGAATGTCTTCAAACCTGGGGGCAATAGCTTTCAACCTGGGATTTCAATTCCAGGCCAAACTGAATGAATACATTTCAGATATTCAAAGAGAAATTTCACCTCCCATGCCCCCTTCCTTAAGAAGGCCAGATGCAGTGGCTCACATCTGTCATCCTAGCACTTTGGGAGACTGAGGTGGGAAGATTGGTTGAGGTTAGAAGTTTGAGACCAACCTGAGTAAGAGTAAGACTTCATCTATAAAAAAGAGAAAAATTAGCCAGCATGGTGGAGCACACCTATAGTCCCAGCTACTCAGGAGACTGAGGCAGGAAGATCCCTGGAGTCCAGGAGTTTTGAGATTGCAGTGAGCTGTGATGAGTCCAGTGCTCTCCAGCCTGAGTGACAGAGCATGACCTTGTCTCAAAAAAAAAAAAAAAAGTTATTCGAGTACATTCTTGACTTCCCAAATACTTATTCATCAGGAGTAAACCAAGAAAAGTAAGCAAAAACATTAAGCCAAGTTCATGAAAGAGTAAACTAAGAAAGAGGAAGAAATGACCATGGGAAATACTGAATCTATATAAGAATGGAACTAAATGAAAATGTCTGTGACAGCTATGCAGCAGGCCCAGAAGACGCCAGCCCTCAGAGTAGGCAGGCAGAACGCTGTAGCAGAGAGGTTTGTGAGATAGTGTAGGGGAGAGCTTGGAAAATGAGCCTTGAACTTATGTTGAAGACCCAGAATTCAATTTTTTTTTAATGGAATTAGAAACTTAGGGGGAAGGAAATTTAAGAAAGTCATTATCTCATTATCTAATTACAAAAAAAAGCAGAACATGAAGTCACTGAGATTCAATAAAAGAATGAA